>NC_089650.1:67053200-68253200 GCF_037042795.1 Molothrus aeneus | reverse complement strand
CATGTGGGAGTGGTTCAAAACTCTGCCAGAGGAGGTTTAAACTGGGTATTAGGAAGAATTTCTTCACTGAAATGCTGGAAAAGGCTTCCTAGAGAGATGATCAATGCCCCAGACCTGTCAGTGTTGAAGAGGCATTTGGACAATGCCCTTAAAAGCAGGCTTGAACTTTTGGACAGCCCTAAACTGGTCAGGCAGTTGGGCAGGATGGTGACTCTAGGGCCTTTCCAACTGAAATGTTCTATTCTATTCTATTCTATTCTATTCTATTCTATTCTATTCTATTCCATTCCATTCCATTCCATTCCATTCCATGTTATCCTCCTTTTTTGTTCTAAATTCTATATTCCATTCCATTCCATTCCATTCCATTCCTTTCCTCAGTCATTGCCTGGGAAGCCAAAAGGGGCCCAGTTTATGAGTTTATGGAGAAAAATTTTCTTTCTCCAAGTTCCTCTCCTAAATGAGAGGGGACCATCACTGGGGTGGGCTATCAAGGCAAATCTTCCAGGGTTTATGCAGCTGCTTTCCTGGATGGGTGAGGGGAAGGAGCATGGCCAGTGCACACAAATGACTCAGGGGATGTGGCCACCATGACCAACAAGCTTTTCTTGAAAGCTGAAGTTTTTGGAGAATTTTTAACTTAGCAAACACATGGCTCACAGGGAGTGGAAAAAGCCATTTCCCAGGTATCAGAATGACTCCACCTCTTTTTTCTCATGTCAAAACCCTATTCCAAAGCATGGAAGAGCCAGCCCTGCTCCTCTAGAAAGCTGAATCAATCTTTTCTCATGGTTTGTCCCATACATTTTCACTCAGAATGCGTTGCACTCATTTCGTATAGAAATCTGAGCTCCCTCCCTTCCTCCCTCATTCCGCCTCCTCTGGCAAATAACAACCCAAATAACCAGGTCCCCAGCATCAGCTGGGCCAATTAAACTTTGGCAAAGTAATGAAGATCAGGAGGCAGGGTGTGAGCAGCCCGGGTGGCCTGACAGCTTCGAGGAGCAGCTGAGGATGGGCCTTGGCATCAGAAAGGGAAAAAAAAATGAGTCTTCCTCTAACTACCTTAGGGGTCATTAGCTGAGCCTGCTGGTGCCCTCACCTGCTTCTCCTGCTGACCCCCTGACCCCCCAGACATTATGTTACATCCCTGTGCAATGCTGAGTCTGTGGGTGAAGTCTGAATTTTACTTGTGTTGCTCATTCAGCATCATTTAAGCTGCACTTAACTTGAGGCTGCTCCTACCCCTGTGAGTTACTCCACGCTTGGTCACAGTAAATTTCATATTCTACTCCTCACCTTCTCTGTTAAGATCAGCCTGCAAAATGGTTGTGTCCTCCTGAATGCCAACAACTGCCGTCACTTCATTGTCTCAAAAAAATTCAATGATCTCCTATGTCTGAATCAGTAGTCAAAAAAAACAAACATTAGAGGGTGCCAGCCTCAAATTTGGTGATTTGCCCCAGTTGGAGATTTGGTGCTTTTCCAGCTCTGCAAAACATGGTTTCAAACTACCTTTGTATGAGCCAAGATTAAAAAAAAAATTATAGAATCAGAGTGGTTTTGGTTTGAAAGGACCTTAAAGACCCTCTTGTTCCAACCCCTCTGCCATGGCAGGGACAGCTTCCACTAGGCCAGGTTGCCCAGAACAGTCATGCCTGCATTGCTTACTTTCTATATTTATATATTTATATATTTATATATTTATTTCTCTAAATCTGTATGGATGATGCTGCTGTAAACATGCTTCCCTGGTTTCCAGAGGAATGCTTTGCTCCTCACAGGATGTTGCAGCCATGGAGGGTGGTTTCAAACATGAATTTTTATCTAGCAATGACACATAATTTTGGCCACAGCCATTCATGGTGTCGGGCTGGCGTCAGGTGTTATGGTTCCTGTTTATGGGTCCCAAATGAGGTCAGAGGTTTTGCTTTAATCCCTATAAATCCAGGCTGAGGGATCAGCTGCATCCCAAAGACAGACCCTGCTGCTCCCAGCTGGTTTGATGGGAAGTTGTCAGGCCACTGCCTTGCTTTAAATCAACCTGACTTTACCAAGGCTTGGGTTAAGTGTGTGACATTTTGGTGCCATCCTCTCAGGTACCTGCAAGGTGTCTGCACATGGTGGTGGCACATATTCAGGGTGAGAGACACTATTTTCTGGAATGATCTCCAAATAAAAGTAGCTGTTTCTTGTGCAGCTACCTCCAAATGACCACTGCTGTCAATTTGGCATAGTATAACCTGAATTACTTTCACAAACCAGAATTATTCAGGGAAGAGCAGTGAGAGGATCAGAGAGCAGGTGTGTAACTCCACTAGGCAATGACAGGCAGGAGCACATCCTACAGCAGATCCTAAAACACTAAAGATCCCTGAAGTCTGTAAAAATCAGAGAAGGAGGGATATAATGTTGGGCAGTAAACTGGGTTATGACTGGGGAGAGTAGCACTTCAGGCTAAATATCAGAGGCATCAATTCCTGATGGCCAGGGAAAGAAAAATGATAAATACTTCAGCACTTGGGGTATTTAAATGTGTCCTTAACAGGACAGTGCCACAGTGCTGCTGTGATTCTGCCTCTGGCTGGACACCACAGGGGCATTCCCAGCCCTGAACTAATTCCCAAGCTGATTTTGGAAAGCCAGCTCACTTCTCTAAGTCTCTTGTTCCCTTCCCACATTTTCTTGACTATTTGAATTTTAAACTCGACAGGGCAGAGATTAAACTTTGAACTTAAACCCCTTAAACCCTGTTGTGCCTTGCATTGTGGCATTCACATTCTCTGAACAGAGAGAGACAAAACTCTCTCAGGTTTTTTCCTGGAGAAGCACAGAGGGAAAACAGTTTTTATCTCTGCTTACTGGTGTTTTGCACATGTGGAATGTGTTGGGAAAATTATTTACCTGAAGGAACTTAGTAATTAGATGCTGGTGGAGATTGTTTATGTTAATTAGCCCATCAGGTCCAAGCTGTGTGGACTGTGGGTCTGCAGACAGTCACGAGTTTTTCAGTAGTATTAAGTGTGATATAGTATAGTAGTATAGCATCTCTCTTTAATGTAATACAGTATAGTTTTAATAAAGTGAGTAGTCAACATTCTGAAGCCTTAGAGTCAGATACCAACCATCACCTTCATCAGAAGTCCTGATTTTACTATATTGCATAAGGTGGCCTTGGTTTTTGGGCACAGCTGAAACAAAACCTGTGTTCTCCAAGATGCTCTGAGCAGCAGCAGCCTTGATTTTTGGGCACTGCTGAAATAAAACCTGAGTTTTCCAAGGTGCTCTGAGCAGCAGCCTTCATTTTTGGGCACTGCTGAAATAAAACCTGTGCTCTCCAAGATGTTCTGAGCAGCAGCAGCCTTGATTTCTGGGCACTGCTGAAATAAAACCTGAGTTTTCCAAGATGCTCTGAGCAGCAGCCTTCATTTTTGGGCACTGCTGAAACAAAACCTGGGTTTTCCAAGATGTTCTGAGCAGCAGCCCTGCCACGGGGAGCCAGTCTGCCTGCAAGGAGGGTTGGCTTTATGAATACAACACAAAGTTTGCCCTTGGGATCCCTCTGTCTGCTGTTGCTAATGATCAGTGATTTTCCTGCTCATCCTGCTCACCGAAAGCAACAGGGAGAAGCTGTGAGCAGCCCAGCTGCATTATGGATGAGCTGGGATTGAGATGGGCTGCCCTGTGTCACTGAGATGTCACTGAGATGTCACCCTCGCTGCTGGCCCACCCCTGGAAGTGCCATTGGTCACTAATTGGCTCGGTGGGTGTGGAGCTGGCTGGAATACTGTAGGGATGTGCTCCCTGTGGATGGAGTGACAAAACTGTTGGAACTCAGGACATCCCTCTGGCTGTCCTGGATGGCTCCAGCCCCTGCCAGGGGGCTCAGAGACCCTGGCACAGAGCCCAAGACACCCCTGTGACTTTGATTTTGATCCATGGAGCAAATTAGCACCTTTATATGGAGAATTACAAGTCAAGAGAGTTTAAGTAGAATAATAGTTAGTTTGTCATGGGGTGAAAAATAGATTTTTGGGGTTTTTAGAATGGGGGTTTGGGGTCCCAAGATGGAGGAATCTGGGTGTACCCTGTCCTTCTCCTTTTTCCTAGCCTCCATGTTCTGGGTGATGTTGCAATTCTTAGATTGGTTTAAAGTAGAAACTCACTGTCTCACATAGGTGATAGGTATTGGGAAGTTAAGATAAATAATGTACACGTAATTTTTAGTATAAAAAGACAACACCACCCTGAGGGCAGTCAGTGTGCCTCTGTCTGACCTGCTGGACAGACCTCAGCAGGCCAAAAAGAGAATGTTACAGATAAAAAATAATAAACAACCTTGAAAACTACAGCCAAAGGATCCTGACTCCTTCTTCGACTGCCAGGCAGGGAAAAGAGACTTGTACCCATCTCAGAGTCTCTCTGACCCAGCAGAAATGCCAAGACAAAACAATCTTTTGTGCCTTTAAAAAGGAAATAAGCCCAGATGTTTCTCTCTTCCATTAGGTGAAAAAGGCATCTCATAGGCTTGGGGGCCTTCACCTCAAACTAAAGGATGGCCACTTGGACTGGAGCCAAAAAGTCCCATCTGGGCAATTTACTAGAAAAAGAGGAGAACAAAGAAACCAATGGCTTTTGTGAGGTGTTGTACCAGGGGCAGGTATTGTGTTGTGCCTCTTGCACCTGGGTTGGTTTTTCTCTGTAAAGAGTTTGTTATTTTACCTTCCATTAAAACCTTTTTGCTTCCAACACTGCCACAGAGGCCATCCTGCTGATTTTATGCCTCCAAAAGTAGCTGAGCTGTCTTAGGTGTGAAATAGATCTCCAAGAGCTTATGAGACCTAAAAACTCAAAAAAGCTCCTATTTCAGAATACAGAATGTGCCAGCCCTGGGTCCCGCTCTGTGGGCAGAGGGGTGGGGAAGCAGGGCTGGAAGAAAGGCTGGCCAGCATCACAAGGAGCAAAAAGGAACCTCCAGGCTTGGTTTGGATGTAGGGAAAGGTGTGTTTGTGGGAGTTTGAAGCTCTGGTATTGATCAGCACCTAAAAGGAGCCCAGAAACAAAGGCTTCCTCCTCTTAAAAGTTCACTTGCAGAAAATAGTAGGACTTGTTCCTTGGGAGTCAGCTTGCCAGGGAAAGGTTGATGTTCCCACCTTGCACAGGAGGGTGGGAACAACACTTTGTAGCATGGAGGATGAAGCTTGAAAAAAAGGAGAGAGATTTCTCTCTTCAGCCCCTTTCTCCACCTGAATTGAGAGGGAGGGCCGGGGAGGCCTGGGAGGGGAAGATTATTTCTCTCTAATCAACTCCACGGAGCATCTGCCCCAGAAATGCTCCACGGTGTGAGGGATTTCCCTCACAGAGACTCCCTGTGGGTAAAGCACTTGGCCAACTTCCTTTTGGCCTCTTTGATGGCAAAACCCCCATTCCTCTGCCAGGCTGCTTTCAAATAATGCATTCTGTGTAAAAAGAAGGCCACAGATGCAAATTCTGCAGTGGGAAGAGGACACCTGGATGTTCTCTATGTTTAGATACAGGTTACTGTGGAAACAGATTGTCCAGAGAAGCTGTGGATGCCCCTGGATCCCTGGAAGTGTCCAAGGATGGGGCTTGGAGCAAGCTGGGATAGTGGGAGGTGTCCCTGCCCATGGCAGGAGGTTGGATTGGGATCATCTTTAAGGTCCCTTCCAGCCCATGGCATTCCAGCCCATGGAATGCCATGATTGGAAGCTAAGCCAGTGTTGGAGGTCCCCAAATTGTGACTGTTGCTGCACAAAGCACAAGCAGGGGATGGTTAGAGTTGGATGGAAGGCAAAAAAACAGTGAAGAGAGCATGAAACAAAATCAAGGAGCAGGGAAGGGGCAGAAGCTGGCATCAGACACTGCATCAGGGAAAGGGTCTGTGCAAGCAGCAGGCACAGCTGAGTTCCTGGTCAGGGACAAGCACCAAGGAGCAGAAGGCTTCAGTAAAGAAGGGATACAGGAAAGCCTTATAAATATGATTGTCTGGCAAAAGATTTTGAGAATATGGAAACTATAAGTGAGATTGAAATGAAAGCAGGCTTTGAGATCCCTCAGTTACTGAACAACTGGAAAACAATGGTGTGGCCAGCTGAAGGTGATCCCCTTTTGATGGAACAACACCCTCTGCTTGCAGACAGGCCCAAGGGGCAGAGCAGACCCTACAGCTTGGCAGAAGGGGCCCAAAGAGGAGTTTTTAGGGTTTAAAATGTAACACAGGATGGTAATGTAGTGATTCTTATAGGCTGTATGGAAATGCTATAGGATTTGTATCTTGTACTGGATTGGTCAGTGAGAATCAGAATATTCAACACAGAACATGATTTATGGTATTGGAACGGGAACTTCGCACTCTTACCTTTTTCCTCTCTGATGCTTTTGCTCTCTTACCCTTTTATTCTCTTATCCTTTTACTCTCTTACCCTCTCATCCTCTCTGCCCCTCTCTTCTCTCGGGCCTGCTCTGAGCTGTGCCTGGCAGCTCCCAGCAGGGCCCTGCACCCAGGCCCTGTGCAATAAACCCCAAATCCCAAAAGGCCCCTGCACCCAGGCCCTGTGCAATAAACCCCAAATCCCAGCAGGGCCCTGCACCCAGGCCCTGTGCAATAAACCCCAAATCCCAAAAGGCCCCTGCACCCAGGCCCTGTGCAATAATCCCCAAATCCCAGCAGGCCCCTGCACCCAGGCCCTGTGCAATAAACCCCAAATCCCAAAAGGCCCCTGCACCCAGGCCCTGTGCAATAAACCCCAAATCCCAAAAGGCCCCTGCACCCAGGCCCTGTGCAATAAACCCCAAATCCCAAAAGGCCCCTGCACCCAGGCCCTGTGCAATAAACCCCAAATCCCAGCAGGCCCCTGCACCCAGGCCCTGTGCAATAAACCCCAAATCCCAAAAGGCCCCTGCACCCAGGCCCTGTGCAATAAACCCCAAATCCCAAAAGGCCCCTGCACCCAGGCCCTGTGCAATAAACCCCAAGTTCCACCACCTGGCTTCAGAGATCTCTCATCTCCATCCGTCCTGACCATCCTACCCCTCGATGCTCCTACAGGGTGGGTTCAGAGCAAGGATTCAAAGCACAGCACAGCCTTTCAAAGCTGCACATCACAGAGGTGCTTCCCACCTGCTTGGTGTCTGGCTGCTGGTGTAACCCTGGTGGGTCTGTCCTGGGTTGGATGGGCAAACGGCATCCCTGTGCCTGCACAAGGACTGGTCCCCAGATTGCTGGGGGGGCTCTGATGAAGCCACATCGTCACACAGTCTGGATTCCACCTCCCAGGGGGGTTGAGAGTGTGTTTTTCAGAGCTGATTTGTTAGAGCACCGTGGCCATTTCAATTGTAGGAGTTGTTGATAATTTTTCATAATTCATCATGCCTCCGCCGGGCCTCTCTCCAAGAGCTCTGTGTGGTTTCAGAGGGGATTTTTCTCCATAACAACCCCTTGTCCCCTTCTGCCACCGATCCTGGGGTTTCCCCTCGATGGATTTAATAAAAATGCTCTCCAGGCTTTTCATCAGCTGAGAAAAATGAGCCCTCCTGCCTGGCTGCAGCTCTGCAAACTTTCCAGCTGATTTGGTGACGCTGCGGCCGATCCTGCTGCAGCTCCTCGTGCTGTGCGGAGCTCAGCTTTGAATTCTCTGCATGCTGAGAGCAAACAGGGGCAGGAGAGGAGGTTCCTGTGCACATCCTGGTAACTGCAGCAAGGAATTTATTTAACTGCAGCAAGGATTTCTATTACAGGGGGTTCCTGTGCAGATCCTGGTAACTGCAGCGAGGATTTTATTTAAATAAAATGCAGGCATGGCACTGTGGCAAAGCTGGCTGGAGCAGATGGAATCCCCCTGGCCTGAGCTGAAGCTGCTCCAATGAGCACTGTGTGCCCTACACTGATGACTTCTGATGGATTCTCTCTCCCTCCAGCCCAAATAACAGGCCCATAATTCTGTGTCTGAGCTCCAGCTCCAGGGAACAGCTCAGTGTGAGCTGTGGGTTTGCTGGGTTCTTTCCCCCCTAAATGGATCACATTCCAGAATTTACCCAGGTCTCCTGACAGCTGTGTTTTCTGATTTGGCAGGTTTTAGAAGGGGGTTTGGTGGTGTGGCTCTGGTGCCTTGAGAGGCTGACCTGGAACAGAGGCTGGACAGAGTTAGAGGAATAAAGTGGGGATTTAATAAAGGTCTTCCAAGGATACACCTTGGGCAGTGCAAGAGCTTGGCTGTGGCTACACCCAAGATGGACTCTGAATCAGGAGTTTTCACACTTTTATAAGTTTTGGTCCATTTTCATATTGGGGTTAATTGTCCAATTCCAGCTCCAGGTTATGCAGTCCCATCCTCTCAGATTGCTCTCCTCAATTTGCTGTTGTTTGCACTTTTTTGGGCCTGAAGCTGCCCAAAACCCAAGCTGTCCTTGGTTCTGGGGCTGGAAAAGGATTGTTCTGTGTGACTGAGCTGTGAGGAGAACTTGCTGACACTTTATATGGAGTTCAGAGTCACACACTAATGCAGAATCTGGAAAATAGGAAAGCTAAAACTCAAGGCATCAGCTCCACTACCTGAAGCTCAATTGATGGTTCTGCCCCAGAAAAAATGCTGGAGAAGGCAGTTCCCTCATGGATCTTCTCCATTGTCTTGGGAAGGAGCTCCTCAGGTGGACAGAGCTGCTGAGCTGCACAGCCACAGCCTTTTGGATGAGGTGGTGCTGTGCCCACCTTGCCCCCTCTAGACTCCCACAACATTTCAGTGTCTGTCAGTGCCCTGGAACCCAACCAACTGGTTTTTCTGCAGCTCAAACCAACAAGTCTGGTGGTCCTTGCACTGGGATCAGCAGGAGGGGAAGGAAGAATTCAGGGCAGATTTGGGGAACTTTCACCCCCTGGGAGCAGCATGGAAATCTGGGGGTTGCCAGGGGAGGAACATGAAGCATCCAGGGATCAGCAAGTTACACCAGGGCAGGGGATGCAGGTGGAGCAATGACTTGAAGGCAGAACTTGGTAGAGATCCAAAGCCATTTCCAACTGAAACTGGTTTTGCTGCAGCTCAAACCAGCAAGTTTGGTGGTCCTTGCACAGGGATCAGTATGAGAGGAAGGATTCAGGGCAGATTTGAGGAACTTCCAGTCCCTGAGAGCAGCGTGGGCATCTGGAGGTTGCCAGAGGAGGAGCAGGAAGCATCCAGGGATCAGCAGGTTACAGCAGGACAGGTGATGCTGGTTGAGCCAGAACTTAGTGGAGATCCAAAGCCATTTCCAACCCAAACTGGTTTTGCTGAAGCTCAAACCAGCAAGTCTGGTGGTCCTTGCACTGGGATCAGTATGAGAGGAAGGATTTGGGGAACTTCCATCTCCTGAGAGCAGTGTGGAAATTTGGGGGTTGCCAGGAGAGGAACACAAAAGCATCCAGGGCTCAGCAGATTATACCAGGACAGGGGATGATGGTGGAGCAACAACTTGGAGCCAGAACTTGGTGGAGATCCAAAGCCATTTCCAAGCTAAAGTGGTTTTGCTACAGCTCAGCAAGTCTGGTGGTCCTTGCACAGGGATCAGCACGAGGGGAAGGATTCAGGGCAGATTTGGGGAACTTTCACACCCTGAGAGCAGCATGAGAGTCTGGGGGTTGCCAGAGGAGGAACACGAAGCATCCAGGGATCAGGACAGGGAATGCAGGTGGAGCAATGACTTGGAGCCAGAGCCTGGTGGAGATCCAAAGCCATTTCCTCCCTGCAGGTCCCCAGTCCCCTGCAGTGACACGGGGACACTCGGGTGTGACCGTGCAAGGAGCTGAGCCCAGGTAACAATCTGTTCCCAGGGAGCCAAGATGTGCCTGCTGCTTGCCCAGCCTTGGAGCCTCTGGCAGGCTGCCTGCTCCACGTGGAGATGGGAGCAGAGTTAACTCCACCATTGCCACCAAGGAGGTGCACAAAGAGGGCTTGGAAGTGCCCGTGGTCCTCCTGTCTCATTCTGGCTCTTCCTGAATGGTCAGTGCCTGATGCCAGCTTCTGCCCCTTCCCTGCTCCTTGATTTTGGTTCATGCCTTCTTCACTGTTTTTTTTTTCCTTCTTCACTGTTTTTTTTGCCTTCTTCACTGTTTTTTTGCCTTCCATCCAACTCTAACCATCCCCTGCTTATGCTTTGTGCAGCAACAGTCACAATTTGGGGACCTCCAACACTGGCTTAGAGTCCAATCACAGAACCATGGAAGGTTTGGTCTGAAGGGCTGAGAAGGATTTTAAGGGTGTTAAATAGGGTCTGGCCTGGCTGTCCCCTGTCCTTGGGGCTCAGTGGTCCCCACAAACACGTGGTTGTCTCCTGACCCACCAAGGCAAAGAACAGCAGGAACTTTGCACCTCCTGGGTTACAGGAACAAAGTTATTTCCTACTTTATTCCACCTTCCAAGGTGATTCCAATCCCAATTCTTCCCCATCTATAATTTCTTTAAATTCATTCTGCAATGCAAAGAAATAGTTATCTGAATTTCAGGCTGTGTCTGATTCTTTTCCCCTGAATTTATGGTCTCTACTGCCTGTCCTGTGTTGCAGGTTTTCTCTTTGTACCTCCCTTCCCACTCTCTCCATGTTATGTGTCCCACCTATGACTGCTGGATTAAGAGAAATGGTTTTCCCTAAAGATAATGGGGAATTTTCAGCCCTGAAAATACTGGAACAGCCCTGTAGAGAAGTATTTGTGTACATACAGACATATATATTAAATATACTTTTGAATATTTAATACTTTTAATGTGCTTTAATTTTTTATATATATATTTTAATCTATCCATTTGGTCTCTTCTGCTCTTTAGGGCTAAGAACCAAATCTGCCTTGTGGTTTCTGGCCATATGAAGCTTTTGGCAGAAGCTTGTAAGATTATATCTTTCCCTTTCAAGGCCATGCAGACAATGTCTTTTGTACATACTTTAGCTCTTCCCTGGTCAAAAGTGAATATAAAAATCCTAATGTAAAAGTTAAGCCAAAAGTGGATCTTCTTTGATGGCTCATCCCTGACAAATCAAAGGGAAGTGGGCCTGGCACTCCCATTCCGTGCAAATTTTCCCTCATTTTTCTGTCTGTTTCTAAGAAATAGTTTTTCTAAGGAAGTGTTTTATTATGAAAAAGCCACTTGAGACTGGTGGCAACCCCTCCTGTGGTCTGGCTGAGCCCTTTCCAGAGGGCAGCACTATTTCTATGTGTGTATCCACCCCAATTTGCAGCCACCCTACAGTCCAGGATCAAACCTCCTCTTCTCTGGCAGGAGCTCCTTACTCCTCCAACTGACAAATTTGTCTTTTATCTTGTCTGTGCTTTCAAGAACTGAGACTAATGGTGATCTCAGGCTTATAAATCTCTGTCCATACTGCAAAGCACTAAGATTTGCTGTAGGACACACGGGTTTATCCATCCAGAGTGTGTAGGAAATGAGGAAATGTCCCTTTAAAGCTGCAATGTGAATTTGGGCATTAGAAAACATAATGATTTCTTGGGTAGGCATCTGTCCAGCTCAGTATCCACAGTTTTGCCATCCCCTTTAGGGATCATAGAATCATGGAATCATTAGGCTGGGAAAACCATCTAAGATCATCAAATCCAACCATTCCCCAGCACTGCCAAGGTCACCACTGACCATGTCCCCAAGTGCCACATCCACATAGATTTAAATCCCTCCAGGGATGGTGATTCTGTTACCTGGAACAGCTGTGCCAGGGCTGGACAACCCTTTCAGGGAAGAAATTTTTCCCCAGTATCCAGCAGAAACCTCCCTTGGTGTAACTTGAGGCCATTTCATCCTGTCCCTGTTCCCTGGAGCACAGCCCGACCCCCCCAGCTGTGCCCTCCTGGCAGGACTTGTGCAGAGCCACCAGGGCCCCCTGAGCCTCCTTTGCTCCAGGCTCAGCCCCTGCCCAGCTCCCTCAGCCCCTCCTGGTTCTCCAGACCCTTCCCAGCTCCCTCAGCCCCTCCTGGTTCTCCAGACCCTTCCCAGCTCCCTCAGCCTCTCCTGGTTCTCCAGACCCTTCCCAGCTCCCTCAGCCCCTCCTGGTTCTCCAGACCCTTCCCAGCTCCCTCAGCCCCTCCTGGTTCTCCAGACCCTTCCCAGCTCTGTTCCCTTCCCTGGACACGCTCTAGCTCCTCAATGTCTGTCACGACCCCAGCACTGGACACAGGGCTGACCAGCTGAAGGATGGCCACAGCAAATGGGTGACATCACCTGGGTTCTGTTCCCAGGCTGGCAGGGTGTCAGGACCCAGGATATTCCTCTGACTGCCCTGGAGGACTCAAGACCCTGGCAGGGGGCTCAGAGACCTTGGCACAGAGTCACAAACACCAGTGCCTTCTATTTTAGCCCATGGAAACAATTCCCAACTTTGTGTGAGGAGTTACAAGCCACAAGAGTTTGAGTAGAATGATAGTGAATTTGTCACAGGGTGAAAAAGTAGAATTTTGGGGATTTAGAATGGGGGTTCAAGAGGCAAGATGGAGGAATCTGGGCGTGTCCTGTCCTTCTTCTCTTCCTTGTCCTCCATCTTCTGCTGTGATGGTGACACTTCTGGATTGGTTTAGAGTGGAGCCAGACTGTCTAACATAGGTGATAGGTATTGGAAAATTATTGTAAATAAAGTACAGGTAGTTCTTAGTATAAAAAGCCAACACCACCCCAAGGGCAGGGACTGTGCCACAACCCAACCTGCTGGACAGATCTCAGCAGGTCAGAGAAAGAATGTCATAGATAAGAGAAAATAAATAACCTTGAAAAGCAGAACTGAGGAATCTCGACTTCTTCTTCAGTCATGGGGCTGGGAGAAAAAAGACTTTTAATGCCTCAGGGGTCATCTCAACCACAGAAACCCGAGAGCAGGGATTTGAGTGTCAGCAGGACTCAACACCTCTGGCTTCACCTGAGCCAGGTGGGTATGGGCCAGCTCCCAGCAGCTGGTGGCTACTGGGGGGGCATTGCTGTGCTGAGCTGGTGTGACCCAGCAGTCATGGAGTCATTGTGCCTGTCCCATGGGGAGGGGGACAATGGGTCCCAGTCAGGTCTGTCTGCCTCCATCCCTGCCCTTGGAAGCTGAGCACTCTCTGTGGAAGGACAAGACAAAGAAAACAGAGGGGGATGCTTCTTATAATGGAAGCTGTGCTCCCCTCCCCTTATTTCCAGTAAGTGAGCAGGAAGGCCAGCCCTGGCCACCAGAGAGTATTTAGGAGTAATTGAATCACTGGATTAGCTAATGCAGCATCCATTAGGAGTCCATGCCATCCCCAGAGGACTCAGCAGACATAAAGGAGCTGCAGGAAGCCGTGAGCATTCCATGTATGTACATAAACCTCCTGCTTCCAGACTATAACTTTCTTCCTGGCTGACAACACCAAGGTGCTGCTGGCCCTCCTCCATCCCCCTCGGCACCAGGTCTGAGCTTGTCCAGATGGCCCTGGAAGGTAGAGAGAAGCCCAGGCAGTCACTCAGTGCTGCTACAGCTGATGTGGGGGTAGGGGGAATGGCAGCAGGGCTCCTAACTTGGCTCCTCTGGGTGTGGAGAGGAGCAGTTGGGAGTGCTCGGGCGGATCCAGGCTGGGGAAGGTTCTGCCGGGAGGAGCAGCCGGCTCCAGACTTGGCCCGGGGCACGGCGTGCCTGGCAGATGGCAGGGAGGGGTGGGTGAGCAGTGTGAGGCAAGATTTCAACACAGAAGGCGAAAACACTGCTCACCCAGCCAGGGGAAATGTGCCTTGCCCAGGGTGCGCTGGCAGCCGTCCCCGCGCTGTGGCCGGAGCTGGTGCGAGCCCACGGTGAAATAAACGCGGGCAGGAGACCTTTCTCCTTTTTAATGCCTTTATTAAAAGTGATCAGCTCGGGTGGGTGGTGTTGGGGAAGATGAAACAGGAAAGCCTTATAAACATGATTGTCTGGCAAAAGATTTTGAGAATATGGAAACTATAAGTGAGATTGAAATGAAAGCAGGCTTTGAGATCCCTCAGTTACTGAACAACTGGAAAACAATGGCATGGCTGGCTGAAGGTGATCCCCTTTTGATGGAACAACACCCTCTGCTTGCAGACAGGCCCAAGGGGCAGAGCAGACCCTACTAGCTTAGGAGAAGGGGTCCAAAGAGGAGTTTTTAGGGTTTAAAATGTAACGCAGTATGGTAATGATTCTTATAAGCTGTATGTAAATACTTTAGGATTTGTATCTTGTACTAGATTGGTCAGTGAGAATTAGAATATTCAACACAGAAGAAGATTTATGGTATTGTAACGGGAACCTTGCCCTCTTACCCCTTTTACTCTCTTGCCTTTTTTACTCCCTTAATCTCTTCTCTCATCCTCTCTACCCCTCTCTTCTCTCAGGCCTGCTCCGAGCTGCAGCTGGCAGCTCCAAGCAGGGCCCCTGCACCCAGACCATCTGCAATAAACCAAAAGTTCCACGACCTGTCTTCAGAGACCTCTTGTCTCAGTCTGACTGTCCTGACCATCCTACCCCGCCAACACTTCTACACAGGTCCGGCGTCCCTGCCACTGCTCCCAGGAGTGACTCTGAGGAGGAGGAGATAGAACGCAGCTTTGTCCACTGGTCTGTGGGCAGAGCTAGGGATTCCATCCTCACCAAAGCATAACGAAATTCACTTCTTTTTGGTTTAACATTTGAGGTCCTCTGGCTAGCCAACATCCTCCAGGTTAGGGTGAGGGGTAAAAAGGGTCTTAGAAGATACTAGATTCTGTTCCTTACGTCTAGTCATCACTTTGATTCATCAATTTTGTGTTGGCTTGTTGTTTTAGGGGTTTTTGTCTAGGTTTGGTGAGGGGTCTCTCCCGTTGCATGCTGGATCCAATATCATTTGCATGCTGACTCAATGTCCCTTCCCCTTCACTGTCTGGCGTCTGGGTGCCATCCTCCAGGAAGCAGCAGGGTGTCACTGACAAAAGGGGGAATTCTTAATCATCAACGACAGGTAGTTAATGAAAACAACAGGTGATTGCAACAACAAACAGTTAGAACTCCACCCTGGCAGCAGCTGGCCCAACCTGTGAACTCTGCAACCTTTTAAACAAAATGGGCAGCTGTTCTACTCATAACACACAGTGTTTGTGGGCACCCAAGTTGGGCTGGGCATTTTCTGTGTGTGTTTGGAGCTGCTTCTCCTCCTTAAGGATGTTAGGAAAATTAATCTACAAACACCACAGGTTTATGTCCAAAAAGGAGACAGTCCTTTTACTTTATTGGAATAAAGGGAGAGGCCATGGGGCATTCCCCTGCGATCTCTCAGATTTTTGGAGGATGCAGCCTCCTTTTTATCCCAATTTCCCAGCTGCATTTCCCTTCTCTCTTTCCCCATTGGCTGAGGTACTTGAGAGGTTCAGACTTCCCAAAACGCCTGATACCAGAGATTTCCCTCTAATGTACAACCCTCCCTTTTCATTTTTAATTCTTGTGGAATTTAAGGAAGTTTTTCTTCCCCATTGTTTCTTTCATCTTTCAATGTCTAATTTCATTTATCAGCGAACCTAAGGTTTATTTGCAAAAGCAAATATCTTTTTCCATTCATCAATCAGTGGAATCCTTCCCATTGTTTCTTTTATCTCCCAGTGCTGGTTTTATCCATCAGCAGACCCACAGCTTGTTTCTAAAGACAAATCCACCATTCCTCTCAAGGAGCAGCAACACCCTCCAGATGCTGCAAAGTTAAAATGTGTGTGCTCTGAATTCTGGAGGAGGGAAAGGAGGAGCTGGCCTGGGTGATGGAGCAGGGATTGGAGTGCTGCAGGTGGGTCTGAAGCTTCACCTCCTTCCAGCTGGGCCCACTGGGTTCAGGGTGCATGAAATTGCTTTAAACAGCATGGATTTCATGCTAAGCTTTCCAAAGAGAGAAGCACAAGTCCCACTACGTGAGAGGCTTAAATCTCAGCAAAAACAACACATGGGGCTGCTAATCCTAATTCACTTACACAAGCTGCTCTATCCTTTCTCCCACTTTGAAGTGTCCTTATTTAACAGGCAAAATAGCAGGAAGTTTGCATGATGGAGCCTTTCCCAAACTGGGTGAGCTGTTTCCCTGTCTGTCTCTCCCATGGTGACCAGTTCACACGTTTTTGTGGGAAGGGGAGGCCCTGTGGCAACCTAAATATAGATGCACAAAAGGAAACAAATGCTACCCCCTGTAAATTTTGCCATCAGCAGCTGGAGTGGGACACACCATTGCTTAGCAGGAGATTAGTTTTGCAGGCTCCGTGTGTCTAAAGGGAGAATCATCTATTGTTTGCCATTTAAGATTTATGGCATCTCCGTTCAGACTGAATAATTTATCCTGAATGAGCCCTGAAACCCTTTGGCAGTTGCAGGGAGGAAAAAAACACACCCCAGGAAAAAAAAAAAGTTTCACCCTAATAGGAAAAAATCAGCAGGCATTTGGAGAGGGGGGAGGGGGTGGTGAAGGGTTGGTTGCACTGCTGGAGACCTCGGTGGTTCTGTATCCTTTGTCATTACTTTATAATGATGAACTCCATCGTTAGGAGCCATTCATTCCCCCTTAGCCTGTGTGATCTGAGCCTGGTTTGATGGGATCCAATTTAGCATTTCACTCTGGGCTCCATTCCATGGCCATTTGGGTTTGGAAGTGAAAGGCAGTTTGATGGTGCCTTGATGGTGCTTTAAACTGCTGTAAAAAACGCTGGCGAGGCACTTCAGTGAGGATCATCATCCCGGGCCTGCTCTTTGAGGCAGCTGCTTTTCTTTGTCCTAAAACTTGGGCTGAAAGTGGGTAGGGGTGCCTTGTGCCCTGTTCTGGATTGTTTATGGGGTGAGAAGGAAAAGGGGGACCCTGTGCCAGCCCCTGGGGCTCACCCTGGTGAAGGAAACTTGAAAATTGCAGGAGACTTCTCCACTGTGGTGTTTGTGGGGTCCCCAGGATGAGGTGAGAGATGAGAATCTGACTCCATGTTCTCAGAAGGCTGATATAATATATTATATTATATTATATTATATTATATTATATTATATTATATTATATTATATTATATTATATTATATTATATTATATTATATTATATTATATTATATTATATTAATCATATCATATCATATCATACTAAAACTGTACTAAAGAAAGAGAAAGGATACAGACAGAATGTTCAACAAGAATGAATAATAAAAACTCATGACTGACTCCTCAGAGTCTGACACAGCTGATGGTGATTGGTCATTAATTAAAAACAATTCACATGTTTGGATAAACAATCTCCAGACCACATTCCAGAGCAGCAAACACAGGAGAAGCTGAGGTTTCTCATCTTCCCAGGGGAAGAAATCCTGGCAAAGGGATTTTTCAGGAAATATGACAGTGACACTCCTGCACTGAGATCTGCACCTCAGCACAGCTCCCAGTTCCACCCCAGGCTAAGAGAAGAGAGTTCATCTGGATTCTCCTGGTTCTGGGGATGGAATATCAAGCGCTGCCTTGGTTGTATCCCATGTCTTGGTGACTCCTGAGCTCCAGCTGTTCCCACAGCCAAACCACTGGGGCTGGGATTATGGATTTGAACGGAGCAAGGCTTGCCCCAAACCTCAGCATCAAGCTGGTTTAGGGTTTTTTTCACCTTTTTTCCTCTCAAATATCTGACTTTAACTCTGGTTTTGAACTTCCTGGTTCTGGAATCAAATGCAGCAAACCGCTTTTGTTTCCATTTCCATCCAGGCTGAAGTGAGGATGTGAAATATTCCCCTGTAAACTCAGAGTCAGGCATTTAAGAGAAGCTTTTCTCTAGATAAGCCTTTGACCCTCCTCTGGGTTACTCAGTTCAGTGTCCAGAGGTGATTGAGCTCTCTAAACATTGGGTTCAGCCCAAGGCACTCCCTCAAATTGAATAATTTTCCCTTCTTCCAAGGCCACCACATTTCATTAAGCTGTTGCCATCAGACTCCTCTAGATTTTTTAGGCTGGTGTGAATCAGGAATAAGTCAGGGTAAAGCTCTTTTTTCTTTACTTACTTCCACCCAAGCGTGTTATTTGCAGAGCTGTTCTCCGTGGATTTAGTGGCTCTTTGATGTTTGGGACTCAAAGTACTCATGGAGTTGCTTTGCTATTTTTCCTGTCACCATGTCCTACAAGGCCCTTTGGCTTGACCACGATTAGTAAGGGAACACCAGAGGATTTCCCTTCCAGGTCACTGCCTCAAAGTCAATCCAGCCAAAGGATATTTCTGCTGTCCAGGTCACAGGGTCACTTGTTCAAGGGAAATTGGATGACTTTTCCAGCCTTTTGAGCAGTCATGAGCAGCAGTGACAGAGCAAACCCAGAAATGGCATCACTGAAATCATCCAGCATCTTTTCTGTCATCCCAAAGCAGAATGCCAAGCTCCCTCCAGAAGAACTGACTTTAACAGAAGTGTGAAAGACAGTTGGAAACCCCCTTTTTATTTTTATTCCATGGGATTCCATTGCAGTTCCAGCTGGATGAAGACATTTCTAACTTTACATTCTTACAAGTTTTCAGTTCAGTGAAAATGTTAACTCGGGAAGACAAAGGCTGGGAAATGAGAAAAAATGTTTCCAATGGATCATTCTCTGATGCCTAAAGAGAATTGCTCCATTTTTTTTCTAGATATATTTCTTGATAAGCATCTTCCTCTAGGATCTTAGAGGAAAAAGGGTGGTGGAACCTTGTTAGAATTTCATATCCCTGCTTACGGCAGGGGGTTGGAACTACAGGAACTTTCTGGTCACTTCCAACCCAAATCATTCTGTGATTTCTTTTTTCCTAGGTTTCTTCCTATTTTTTTCTTTTTTTTTTCTTTTTTTTCCTTTTTTTTGTTTTGTTTTGTTGTTGTTCTTGTTTTATTTTCTTTTTCTTTCTTCTCTTTACTTTTTTCTTTTCTCTTTTTTTCTTTTGTTTCTTTTCTCCTTTTTCCTTTTTTTACTTCTTTGTTTGTTTGTTTTCCAAAAACATTATCAGCAACAGAAATCAAGCAAACAAAAATCCAACAACTTTCTGTAGGACAAGTCCCCTGACCAAGGGGATGATTTATTCCAGGCAGGAAATCTCTCACTGTGGGAGAATAAGGCTAAAGGCAGGTGAGAAATTCTCCCATCCAAACATTTGAGGTTTGAGCCACTGAGCTGCTGGGTTTGATGTTGAAGATACTACTGGGAAAAAAAAATAAATTACTGCTTTGAGAAATAATTTGTGATGGGAAAATTACATTTATTCCTAAATGCGGGGCTGAAAAAGGAATCCTCCCAGAGGGTGGTGGGGCACTGCCCAGGCTCCCCAGGGAATGGGCACAGCCCCAAGGCTGCCAGAGCTCCAGGAGTGTTTGGACAACATTCTCAGGGGGTGCAGGGCCAGGAGCTGGACTGGATGATCCTGGTGGATCCCTTCCAGTTCAGGACATTCCATGATTCTGTGAAACTGTGAATACCATTTTAACTGTACACTATGGATGAGCTCATGGCCAAGAACTGCCAGCCTCCAGCCATCCCCTGCCTTCAAAACCATACATTATCTTTATTATTTTTGTTCCCAAACATCATCTGCTTTATTCCCTTTATAAATATTTTGGGATGTACAGCACCACAAACTACAGAGTTCCACCAGAGCTGAAAGCAGCTGGGTCAGGAGCAATGCAAACACAAACCTGGGGAAGGCACTGCCTCCAGCTGGGGATAACAAAGCCTTGTTGGAATGGACAGAATGATCTCTTGGAGGCCAAATTGACTCAAATTGGAGCTATTTCAGCTCAAGTTGTAATTATTTATTCTCTGTTTACCCCACTGTAATTTCTTTGGATCTCAGCTTTGCAACTGCAGAGTTCTCACATCATTTTTATCCTGGGGAATCTGAGGGCACTTTGAAGGGCTGTGTGAAATGATTGTGGACTGGCTGTCACCAGTGGAAACTGATGTTAGGGACAGAAACCAAACCCTGCAGGGCTGATGGAGAGCGCTGCAGATGATTTGGAATTTTACCTAAATGTTAGCTTAACTTTCCCTTCATCCAATACTATCTCCCAGTTTCTTCAGGCTCTGAATCCCTGGGAGCATCAGCACAGGTGTGAGCCAAAGCTTGGACTTTACCAAGGAGATTTTGTCTGGCAAAACACTCCGGGTCCAGCCCAGGCATAGAAATGGATGGGCAAAAATGGGGAAGAAAAGATTCTTTTTGTTTGCCCGGCAGGGAATTTCTGTTTAATCAGCAGTTGTTTGCAAAACCAAACACTAGCTGCCATGAGCCAAGGTCCAGGAACATCAATATCTGGGCTCTCTTCCAGGGCTGTGGCTGAGCTCCAAATGGTTTGTGAGTGAGGAGGAGGAGGGAAAGTGGCTCCCAGAACTCTGCAGTTGGTGGGATTGGTGTTTGCTGCAGTGCAGGGACAGGGACAGGGACAGGGGCAGGGACAGTGTTCATCTTGCTTGAGTGAATCCCCTGGAGAGGGGCTGGGAACACAAAGCCTGAGAGGAGCCCCTGAGGGAGCTGGGGGTGCTCAGCCTGCAGCAAAGGAGACTCAGGGCTGCCCCCATCGCTCTCTGCAGCTCCTGAAAGGTGCCTGTGCTCAGCTGCCCTTGGGCTCTTTCTCCAGCAGCACTGACACAGCCAGAGCACACAGACTCCAGCTGTGCCAAGGGAAATCCAGGTTGGAGAGCAGGAAAAAGCTTTTCCAGCAAGGGGGATAAAGTTCTGCAATGGCTGCCCGGGGAGGTGGTGCAGTCCCCAGCCCTGGGTGTGTTTGACAGCCTGGATGTGGCACTGGGTGCCAGGGCTGGGCTGGACTCCATGGCCTTGAAGGTCTCTCCCAAGCCAGGGATTCTGTGATTCTGTGAATTCTTGGAATTCTATGAACCTTCTCTGGTCCCAGCTGAGGATTGGCACAGCTGCCCAGGGCAGGAGTGGAGTCACATCCCTGGCATTTCACAGCCCTGTGGATGTGGCACTTGAGGACATGGTCAGTGGTGGCCGTGGCAGTGCTGGGAATGGTTGGACCTGATGATCCTGGAGGCTTTTCCAAGCTACGATTCCATGGTTCTGTGGTTGGGGTTGCTTTGTGAAGCACTTCAGTTGTTCCTGTTGATGGAATTCCTGCATTGGCCACCCAAAACCAAGCACAGATCTCCCCTCCCAAGGAGAGGACAGAGCTCTCAGAGAGTTCTAACCCTAACCCTAACCCTAACCCTAACCCTTGTAAAAAGCCAGGAATGGTTCCTGATGGATGCAGAATTCCTGATAAAAATCAGGAAAATTCCTGATCAAAATCAGGAATATTCCTGATAAAAATCAGCCCAGGGGGCTCCTGCATGTTCTTTGGGAAATCAGATCTCCTCACTTGAGTGCTTGGTCAGGAGCCCCCTTGGTCAGGGGGTTTTTTCTATAGGAAGTTGTTGGATTTGTTTGCTTGATTTCTGTTGCTGATACTGTTTTTGGAAAACAAACAAACCAAGAAGTAAAAAAAAGGAAAAAGGAGAAAAGAAACAAACAAACAAAAAAAAAAAAGTGAAAAGAAAAAAGTAAAGAGAAGAAAGAAAAAGAGAAGGAAAAAACCCAACAACAACAACAAAAAAAAAAAAAGAAAAAAGAAAAAAAAAAAAACAAGGAAAAACACAAGAGAAAAAAGAAAAGGAAAAAGACTAGGAAGGAAAAAGGAAAAAAAAGAAAAATAAATGAGAAAAAAAAGATAAAAGGGAAAAAAGAAAAAAGATAAATATTAAAAAAAGACCAAAAGAGAAAAGAAAATAGGAAGAAAGAAACAAGAAAAAGAACAGAAAGTAAAAGGGAAGAAGAAAAAAGAACAAAAAGGTAAAAAAGAAGAAAAACAAAAAGAAAGAAGAAAAGAAAAAAGAAGAAGAAAAAATATAAAAAGCTAAAGAAGATGAAAAAAGAAAAAGAGAAAAAAAGAAAAAGAAAAAGAGAAAAAAGATGAAAAAGAAAAAGAGAAAGAAGAAAATATGCAAAGAAAAAAGAAAAAAAAGAATAAAGAAGAATAAGCAAGAAAAAAGAAGGGGGTTCTCTGAATGGGCACATTTTTAATCAGAAATATTTTTTTTAAAAAAAGAAAGCTCCAGTTTCCCTACAAACTGATAAAATGCTGTTTCCAAGTGTCCATATTTTTAACAAGTCCTCTCCATGTGACAGAGTGACACAAGCCCAGTGTTCTGCAGCTGCCCCAGGAGCTGGGCTCCCGTCCCTCACCTCAGCCCCTGTTCCCCATCCTCTGCCTTCCCCTTGGGGACCCCACAGCTCTGAGGGGCTGCAGCCTCCTGGGGCATCATTGTGGCATTCAGGCTTTGTCTTTGCCAAATGTGAGCTCTGGAAATCCCTTCCCAGCTGAGTTGGCCAAACTGCAGCACTTAGGACCAGAGTGAGAGTTACCACCAGCAGCACGAAAATTCAGCATTCACCAGGTGTTTGTTTTATTTCTCTTTTTTTTTTTAACCCACTGAAAACGTGATATGTCTTCAGCAGTTGATGCTTTAAGTGTCTGTGGCTTTTCAGATATTTTTTACCTTATTTTTTTCTTTTTACTGTTGTTTGTAATGTCTCTGAAAGCCTTGAAAAATGTCAAATTTCCATCAGTTTGCAGAGGATGAGGTTTGATATCCAAATTCAGACTCAGATGCCATGGTGGCTAAATCCCAGGAGTGCTAAAAAAAAAGACTGTAAGAGTCATAGGCTGACAAATACATTTTAAATCTTATGGTATCTTTTCCATATTAATAAATAAACAACCCAAAATCATGAGAGTGACACTGATGAGAGGAGGTGGTTTAAGAATATCAAGACTGCAAACAGGTGAGGAAGAAGGTGAGGAACAACCATTGATTATGATAAGAAAGGGTAAAAAGCTGCCTAGGAAATTCTTTGTAGGGCAAATGAAGGTGGGAGAAAGAGTAGGGAAGTTGTAATTATTTATTCTCTGCTTTCCCCACCATCATTTCTTTGCATCCAAACTGACAGGAGATCAAAGCCAGAGAAATTTGCTTTGGATTGACCAACACTTTATTTAAATTAAAATAAAAAATCTGTTCTGTTTTGTTTTCCCTCCAGATGAATATTAAAGGGTGACATAGCTGACATTCCAGCCCACTACAACTTCACCTCCTGTTTGGAGCTAAAATGGAACAAATTTAAGTAATTTTCTTACTGTGGGCATGAAAGGGACTGTGGGCCTCTAACCACTGCCTGTGGGTTTGACTCAGCCATCCATAAACTGCAATATCCACTCGTTTATTCCTTCTCATTCAATTGCCTCCAAATTGCTTCAAACTGGCTCCAAGGCTGCTGGGGAAAGAGGAATTCTGCCTGATCCTCATTAGAGGGGCAGGAGTGAGGAGGAAATGGGAACTCTGGGCTCCTTCCTTCCTTCCTTCCTTCCTTCCTTCCTTCCTTCCTTCCTTCCTTCCTTCCTTCCTTCCTTCCTTCCTTCCTTCCTTCCTTCCTTCCTTCCTTCCTTCCTTCCTTCCTTCCTTCCTTCCTTCCTTCCTTCCTTCCTTCCTTCCTTCCTTTTACATTTCAGGCATTTTGGAGATTAAAAAAATCTATCAAAAATGTAATTTTTCTGTCTCAGAGTGATGGACAATCCATGGGTCAGGTGCCCTGTGGTGTGGACATTATGGACACCACAAGGGTGGTGCACATGGGCTTTTCCCTATTGCTGGACAGAAAAACTCTGGAATTTACCCTTTTATTTTTTTTTTCCATCCTAGATATGACAAGCACTGCATTATTGATGCCTTCCCTAATCCCTCTCCACACCAGCTGATGGATGAAGAAACATCTTGAGATGTTTTCTGAGGTGCTCTGAACACAAAATCCTCAGAAACTGGGCTGCCCCACTGGACAGCTTTGCTGGTTCTCCATTCCCAGTTTGATAAGAGCAGCAGAGCCAGGGTGTAAAAAAACCTTCTGGAGGCTTCTGCTCCATCCCTGGGCTGAGCATGGATGCTCTGGAGATGGGAATGGTGGCAGCTTTGCAGAGCAGCTCCCTCATTTCCTCCAGCACTCTCAGGGCTCCACTGAGCCAAGCAGCCAGAGCAGAAAATGCTGCATTGCACCAAAGGCACCGAGACAGGGAAAGAGAGAGAGAGACAGAGAGAGAAATCCCCCAGTCTGACAGGAAAAGGCTGTGCCTGTCCCACTCCTGACAGGCTGTGCTGGGCCATGGAGCAAGGCACAGCTTCCACCCAAACAGAGCTGGGGAAAGCTCAGCCCCAGCCCTGGGAGGGTTTTTAGGTTCTGCACTTCATGAGGAGCCCCCCTGAAAGCTCCTGTCTCAGCTCAGGCACCTTTGGCATCTGCAGAGAGGCAAGGAAACAGTTCCAGCTTGCTGCCTGGAAATGAGAGCTGCAGTGTTGGCTCGGCTGGGGAGGGGTCAGTGCAGGCAGGGACAGATGATTTTCCACAGGATGGGTCTCTGCCCCATTTCTGTCCCCTCTGCTCCCTGTCCTTGGCACCCTGCAGTGGGCTGGGTCAGCTGTGCCCTCTCCAGCCACCCCTGCAGGAGTCTCTGCAGATAGGGAGAGCAGGGGCTGGCCCAAGCAGGGGCACAGAGGTGGTGACAAACACCAGAAATTAAATCTGCTCCATGTCAGCCTTACCCAGCACCCTCAGACTGAAGGAACATCCCTCACATCGTCATTCCTGCTGGAACTGGGCTCAGCTCCTTCTGCCACAGCTGCGGGGTGGAGGAGGAGACCAGGCTGGTGCCCATCCTGATGATCTTGGCCAAGAGTCCAGACCCTAGAACTGACTCCAGGACAAAAATCCAGACCCTAGAACCAATCCCAGGACAAGAATCCAGACCCTAGAACAGACCCCAGGACAAGAATCCAGACCCTAGAAGTGAATCCCAGGACAAAAAACCCAGACCCTAGAACTGAGCCCAGGACAAAAACCCGGACCCTAGAACTGACCTCAAGACAAAAATCTAGACCCCAGAACTGACCCCAGGACAAGAATCCAGACCCTAGAAGTGACCCCAGGACAAAAATCCAGACCTCAGAACTGAGCCCAGGACAAGAATTCAGATCCTAGAACTGACCCCAGGATGAGGATCCAGACCCTAGAACCAATTCCAGGTCAAGAGTCCAGACCCTATAACTGACCTCAAGACAAAAATCCAGACCCTGGAACTGACTCCAGGACAAAAATCCAGATCTTCAATGAGCCCAGGACAAAAATCCAGACCCTAAAACTGACCCCAGGACAAGAATCCAAACCCTGGAACTGACTCCAGGACAAGAATCCAAACCCTGGAACTGACTCCAGGACAAGCATCCATACCCTAGAACTGACCCCATGACAAGAATCCAGACCCTAGAAGTGACCTCAAGACAAAGATCCAGATCCTAGAACTGAGCCCAGGACAAGAATCCAGATCCTAGAACTGATCCCTGGACATGAGTCTAGACCCTAGAATTGACCCCAAGACAAAACTCCAGACCCTAGAACTGATTCCTGGACAAAAGTCCAGATCCCAGAAGTGACCCCAGGAAACCTGCAGGAAATCTTGCCAGATGAGAAGCGCTTCCTTAAAAAAAAAAAAACAACCAAAAAACCAACAAATATGCCTCTTTTGAAAATGCTCCTGCATAATCAGTGACCAAGCTGAGGGCTACAGCTGATCTGTTGTCGCAGACATCTTTCATGAAAAATCCTTTCTTAGGATTTTTCCTTGTGAGAAGCTGCAGTTTCAGCAACCAAAAGTAAACAATGGTTATCTGCTGCTGTGGAATGCAACAGGTAGACCCGTGATTGGTCTCCTGTGGATGTTGGGATTTACTGACCACGCATGGCAGAGCTGGCTCTTGCTCTGTCTGAGACACAGATCTTTGTTATTCATTCTTGTCTATTCTTAGCTTAGCTAGCTTCTGAAGAAACCTTTTCCTTTCTATTTCTTTTTAGTATAGTCTTAATGTAGCATATATCATAAAATAATAAATCAAGCCTTCTGATCATGGAGTCAACATTCTCGTCTCTTCTTCATCCTGAAAATCCTTGTAACCATGGTCACAATCTGTCACCTCAAAGCCATGGAGCCATTGGATCTCCCAGCCTCATCTCCTGGCACTGTGTCCCTCCCTCAGGAAGAACAGCAGTGGTCCATTGGTGCCCATGGAAATGAAGGTCACAGAATCCCAGGATCACTGAGGTGGGAAAAGATCTCCAAGGCCATGGAGTCCAAGCTGTGGCAAATCCCCACCGTGTCCCCAGCCCAGAGCATTGAGTGCCACATCCAGGCCTTCCTTGGACACCTCCAGGGATGGATGGGGACACCAAACCTCCCTGAGCAGTCCCTGCCAGTGCCTGGCCACCCTTTCCATAAGGAAATTCCTCCTGATGTCCAAAGTCATGGATGAAGTCATTGTGAGGTCTGTCCATTCCCTCACTGCTAGAAGACCATCCTGGTCCTATCAAAATCAATCTCTTGTCCTGGAGACAAGTCCTGTCTCATATTCAGGTGATTTGGTCTACAAATGGTTAAATTTGGGGGTTTTGTCCCCTTCACCTCGTGGGTTATCATGGAGGGGAGTCCCTGAGTAGCTCTTGGCTGTTGAGGTTCCATCACTGAGGTACCAAAACTGGGCAGCCAGAGCAACCTCTGACCATGAGCCCTTGTCCTGCACACCTTTAATATCCTAAGGTTTGTCTCCAAAGAAGTTGGAATATCCGCGTGCTCTGGAAATGGACGCAAGGAGGGAGGTTGGAGATGGAAAAACACAAACAAACAGGGAAAAAAAATCATGAATTTAAGCTTTGAGAGGCAATAGTACCTCCTGCAGAGACAGTAAACAGAGATGAGTTTTTTCCAAGGAATACCCAGTAACAGATCCTGGAATCAGTGAAAGCTCAGAGTAAACACGGGGAGGGAGGCAGGAGCATGAAATGTGTCACATGAACAGAGAAAAATTAAATGAATCTTTTCCTTCTTGTCTTCTTGATTATCATTGTTCATCTGCACATCAAAATCACATAATATTGTGTGTCTGGGGAAAGATAAATCGCATTGCCAGCAGGAAATGGGGTGGGAGGAGCACTCCAAACCCCCATTTGTCCTCAATCTGCTTCAAACCCTCAGCTGAAACACAGTGGGACAAACCTTAAAAAGAGTCAGGCACTAGAGATGATGGGACACGTGGAAAAATCAGGTGCAGACTGGAGCACAGAGACTGGGAATCGATTCCTGAGGGAATTTGGAGGATTAATATTTAGGTGGCCTGTGGGAAACCCTTGAGGAGGATTTGCCTTTCAGAGCGTTAGGCTTGGGCTTCCTGGAGCTCCATCCTCTTTGAGGGGCAGGAAATTTGCCCTGTGAAAAAGAAGCTCCCAAAAATCTCTGGCTGTTTTTGATAATTGGAGGATTATTGTCAAGAAAAGGTCGAAGCCAGAAGTTGGGATGCATTTGAGGTGTTGGGGCTGGGTTGGACTCGATGATCTTGAAGGTCTCTTCCAACCCAGTCATTCTGTGATTCTGTGAATTCTGTGAATTTTATTGTCCTATGTAGCAGAGTGATGCATTCCCGTCTCTCCTCCACTTGGTTGGAGACATCACATTGCAATCATTAAAGATCTTGGACATTGCAGGGATGCAGGGGCAGCCCCAGCTGCTCTGGCAATTCCAGCCCAGCCAGGAATTCCTCATTGCCAAGATCCCATCCCTGGCTGCCCTCTGGCACTGGGAGCCATTCCCTGGGTGCTGTCCCTGCAGGCCTTGGCCCCAGTCCCTCTGCAGCTCTAAAATGTCCAATAAACTCTCCCTGGAGCCTCCTCCAGGCTGAACAATCCCAGTCCTCACAGGGGCCATGTTCCAAGGCTCAGCCTGGCTGACCTCTTTCCCATCTTGTATTTTAGGATGTGTTGCTGTCCTAGGTTGATAAGGAAGTGAGTTTTTTGGGAGGGCGTGGTCAAACCAATGGGTGCTCAGTTATGAATATTGGCACCTGGTGTGGCCACTGAAGGCATGGATGCGCCTCTGAGAACACAGGGGGTTTCAACTCTGTCTCCTGTGGTACAAGAGGGACTCCCCTCTCTCCTTGGTGAACTGGGAGTTGATTATCTGAGGGCTGGTAACTTGACTGAGAATCCAAGGTTTTGTGTCACTGTGCTAGGGTGGAAACTGGGTGGGAGGAGGAGGAATATTTCGGAAGGTTTTCATTTTGAATTTTGTGTATGTTCCTTTTATTATAGTTGTAGGTTAATAAAGATTTTTTCCCTTTATTTCTAATTTTGAGCCTGCTCTATTTCTGGTCACATCTCACAGTAGCCATTAAGGAGAATATATTTTCATGGGGGCACTGGCATTGCACCAGCATCAAACCATGACAGTTGCATTACCTGTGATTGTTTGTCTTGAGGAGGGACCAGGGGATCAGTTTGGATTTTGGTGGGACAGGAAGCCACCCTTAGCACCCATGGATTGAACAAACAAGGGGAGGGACATGCAGTGGGGGGAAATTCTCTGTTGTTCTCAGGCTTGCCTGAGGGCAGTCAATGAGGATGGGCACGTGTCACCGTTATATCTTCTGAAAAATCCTCTTTGCCCAGGATTTCTCTCCTGGGAAGCTGAGAAACCTCAGAGAAAAAGGAAAACAATATTATCTGATTTGCTTCTCCTGTGCTTTGCTGCTTTGGAATGTGGTTGGAGATTGTTTATCCAACAGGTGATTGTTTCATTGGTTTCATGGGAATTGTTTTGACTTAATGACCAACCACAGTCAAGCTGTGTCTGGTTTGGAGTAGTCATGAGTTTTTCATAATTATCTTTTTAGCCTTCTGTCTGTATCCTTTCTGTATTCTTTAGTATAGTTTAGTGTAGCATTCTACAATATAATATAATATAATATAATATAATATAATATAATATAATATAATATAATATAATATAATATAATATAATATAATATAATGTATATCAAATTAGCCTTCTAAGAGCATGGAGTCAGATTCATCATTTCCTTCCTGCCACAGGGAAGGAAATCAGGAATTTTCCTACTCCGAAATAGGGGGAAGGAATTTTCCTACCCCAAAAATACCCCAGTCATGGAGATGCTCTCCTCTGTTCCTGATGCTAAGTGGGAATGTCTGGCTGTGGAATCAGCTTTGAACCCCTCCATTGGTGGCTCAGCAGTGCAGCCATGCCCCCACTCTTCCCCACAGAGCCCCTGGAGATTTGTGCTCCCAGCCCTGGAAGCTGCAGGTTCAGATCCCTCCATCCAGCAGACAAGGCACAATTATATCTGGAAGGCAGGTGCCAGGTACAGATCCTCCTCACATCTCCTGCTGCCTTCCCCCATGGCCCATTAATATCTGTATTATCCATCTTCCACAACCTTCCTGGGGCTGGGGCCTTGCTGGGCTGTGCTGGTGCCTCTGGATAAATCAGCCAGAGGTGTCCAAGCCCTGCAGCCCCAGGGCTGAGCACACTTTGTCACAAAGGCCAGGGGGTCACCAGCCATGCTCAGCTCCACCAGCTGAGCTCCAGCCCTTCTCTCCCTGCTGGGAGAGGTGACAGGCGGTAAGAGCATCGGGGCTAGCACGGTCGGGATGGATGGAGACGAGAGATCTCTGAAGCCAGGTGGTGGAACTTGGGGTTTATTGCACAGGGCCTGGGTGCAGGGGCCTTTTGGGATTTGGGGTTTATTGCACAGGGCCTGGGTGCAGGGGTCTTTTGGGATTTGGGGTTTATTGCAAAGGCCTGGGTGCAGGGGCCTTTTGGGATTTGGGGTTTATTGCACAGGGCCTGGGTGCAGGGGCCTTTTGGGATTTGGGGTTTATTGCACAGGGCCTGGGTGCAGGGGCCTGCTGGGATTTGGGGTTTATTGCACAGGGCCTGGGTGCAGGGGTCTTTTGGGATTTGGGGTTTATTGCACAGGGCCTGGGTGCAGGGGCCTGCTGGGATTTGGGGTTTATTGCACAGGGCCTGGGTGCAGGGCCCTGCTGGGAGCTGCCAGGCACAGCTCAGAGCAGGCCCGAGAGAAGAGAGGGGCAGAGAGGATGAGAGGGTGAGAGAGTAAAAGGGTAAGAGAGCAAAAGGCAAGGGGTAAGAGATAAGAGGTAAGAGCACAAAGTTCCCGTTCCAATACCATAAATCTTCTTCTGTGTTGAATATTCTGATTCTCACTGACCAATCTAATACAATACACAAATCCTATAGCATTTCCATACAGCCTATAAGAATCATTACATTACCATACTGTGCTACATTTTAAACCCTAAAAACTCCTCTTTGGGCCCCCTCTGCCAAGCTGGCAGAGTCTGCTCGGACCCTTGGACCTGCCTGCAAGGAGAGGGAATTGTTCATCAAAAGGGGATCACCTTCAGCCAGCCACACCATTGTTTTCCAGTTGTTCAGTAACTAAAGGATCTCAAAGCTTGCTTTCATGTCAATCTCACTTATAGTTTCCATATTCTCAAAATCTTTTGCCAGACAATCATGTTTATAAGGCTTTCCTCTTTCATCTTCCCCAACAACAGGCAAAGCTGCCCCTCTCCTTGTCATGTCACAGGGCTGTGTTTTGGCTCCCCAGGGCAAGTGGGGACAGTCCCTGCCCCAGACTGAGCTGCTGAGGGTCAAGCCCAGGCTGTGACACCTGCAGTGCCCACAGGTCAGACCATCACCATTAACAGAAAGCCCTGCACAGCTCCCTCTGCTCCCAGCTCCTTCCAAACCACCTCTCCTTGCTCAGTTTTCCGAGCAGCTGAGCTGAGGGAGAGGAGTTTGGAGTCAGATGTGAAAAGTGCCAGCACCATCAGCACAGGTCACTGAGTGTGTCTGAGCATCCCTCAGGCTCTCAGCAGCATATCTGACCCTCCCTGTCCCTCACAGGGGCTCCCTGCACTGGGTATTCATGAGGTCCACCCCAGGGTTCTGTAGGGAGATGTTTTTAGATGCCAAAAATGTCTTTTTTTTCTGTATTTTTTGAGCTGCTCTGGGCTTGGCCATTGAACCTCTACAAGTGGCTGCTTTCACTGCTGTTTACGACCACTCCATGGGAGCTCACCCTGCTTCCCTGCAGGGATTTGTTGCCTTGGTAGTGAGCAAAGGAAACTCAGACAGCTTTAAGGGGAGATGATTGTGACTGTGTGATGCAGCCCCCACAAACCAGCCACTCAAACACACTCATTGAACTCAGCTCCTTTTCTTGTCCCCCTGCTCCCAATCCCCCACCTTCCCCCAAATCCCACACCCACAGTTTTTTCCAGAGGACTGATGTGTTTATTTGCACAGTGCCAGGTTGGGATTCCTGACTTTTTTCTGCTTTTTTTTTTTTCTGGGTTTTTTTGAAGCACTGGGCGAGTTATTTGCCTGACACCCTGGGTGTCAAGCCCTGCTCCTGTAAAACAAACAGGGGATGATGCTGGGAAAATAAATACAGAGCTGGCTGGCTGTACATAAAAATAGCTGAGGTGGTGGGGGAATTTAAGCACCAAGCTGTGTGCTTGTTTTGGTAAGGACTTGCAATGAATTGTGCTTATTTCATCCGGAATTTGTGGAGCTTGGTGGGGAATCCTTGGGCTGCCATCATCCATCCTGGCCTTTGGAAATGCCTTGCTACAATTTTTACACCAGCTGAGGAAATATTCCCCTGGTAAAACGGATTTTTTTCTCTCTTTTACAGGCTACCCACGGGATGATTAAGTCTGCAAAAGACCTCAAAGATCATTAAGTCCAGTCATTAACCCAGCACTGCCAAGCCCAACCACTAAACCACATCCCCAAGTGCCACAACTGCACATTTTTTGAACATTTCCAGGGGTGATGATTCCACCTTTTCCCTGGGCAGCCTGTGCCAGGGCTGGAAAACCCTTTCAGGGAAGAAATTTTCTCAAATACCCAATCTGAGCCTGGGACTGCAGGGGCTGGTCTGTGCTAAAAAATAAGGGAGGGCAACTGCCTTCACCTCAGGAGGGAAGGACAGATTTTGTGCCATCACAAACTTGGTATTTTGAGTAGGGATGATTTTGAAAATCTGTTTAAATAAACCTTAAATGCACAACCCCTCATCCAAGAGAGCACCAACAAAACAACCCCCAGCAGGTATTTTTTTGCCCAGATGTTTCAGGGATGTGATTTTGGTGTGGTCCCACAAGCAGCTGTGCTGGGCCACTTTTTGGATGTGGGAAAAATGAGCTGCACAGGGAGGCTGAGGTTTCCTAAGCTGATTTTGCACCAGGAAAAGAAATTTTGTGAAATTTTTCTGTAAGCAAGATGCACAGACTTGCAGATGTCAGGGGAGGAAATCCATGGATTTCTCCATAAATTCATGGGAAAAGCCCTGAGAAGGCAGGGCCAGACCCAATCCTCTTGCAATTCATTAAATCCTTCCTCCTCCTGGGGCAGGTGCTGGTCGAGGGAAGGGGCAGGAGGTGGAAAATGCTGCCAATTTTGATCCCATTTTTGATCCCATTTTGATCCCATTTTTGATCCCATTTTGATCCCATTTTGATCCCATTTTGATCCCATTTTGATCCCTTTTTTGATCCCATTTTTGATCCCATTTTGATCCCATTTTTGATCCCATTTTGATCCCCTTTTTTGATCAAAACCATTCCAATCTCAGCAAAAACCAAGTAGCTCTTTTTCCAAGTGGCTTCCAAAGCCTAACAAAAAGGGTAATGACCCTATAAAGCTCAGCCTTGGGTGATTTGGGGGCAGCCCAGCTCAGGCCCCAGAATGCTGAGAGCCCCCAAAGGACAGGGGAGGAAATCCTGGATTTCGGGTGCTGTTCTTGAGTACAGGAACACCTACAATCTTAAAAACTTCCCCTGCAAGGAAACTCTTTGCACAAAACATGGCTTTGCCTTGCTCTTCAGAATAATTTCCAAGACTTGTGCACAGCCAGTATTTCTTCAAGACAGAAAAGGACTGAGCCTGTCCCCAAAGCAAGGAGCTCCTCCAGGGTGCCCTGGACAATAACAGAGTGAGGAAGAGGAGGAGGAGGAGGAGGAGGCTGGTGCTGCCCAGCTCCTGGGACAGTCCCCTTTGGGGAACCAGGCCCATCTGTGGAGCAGCCACCAATTGGGATGGGGCCATTAGAGATCATAAATAACATGGGACGTGTGGAGCTCCAGGGAAATAAGCCCTGGATCCCAGCACCAGGCAAAGGGATCATTTTTCCTGTTACTTACAGCAATGCTGTGCCTGCCTGACCCCTGCTCCCTCACACACTGATGCATGCTCACAGTTCCAGGGCCAATCTTCTCCTCAAGCAATGGGAAATATGCACCAAGCAGCAAGAACCAATTGCTTCATTTGTTTCCTTCAGAAACCACTGACCTCCAGCCATTTCAGACCTCATAAAATACATGGAGAGCTCTGGGTCCATCCAGAACTGGAGGAGTAGGTGTACTACTAGGACATACCTATATCCAGGTATCTTCTGTAAGGAAAGAAAGAGAATAACCCTCCTGACTTGGGTATTTGCTCAAAGCAATTCCTCCAGAGAAAGCAGGCAAACTGTTTTACAGCCTACCAAAAGCTGCAGGCAGCATGGGAACAAATTCATCTCCTTTTATGTTTTTTTCCACAATGAAATGTAGACTTTCATTCCCAGCACTGCCAAGAGTTGTTGCAGCACCATCACTTTCTGTCTGTCTTAATAAGTGCAGTCCTGTTATTTCACAGCCTTGCTCTGCTCTTTTTTTCTTTTTCTTTCTTTCTTTTTTTTTTTTTGAGTGCTTTTACCATTTCATTATTGATATTTCCTTTCTGCTTTTAGGTGGGTGATGCTATAACTGGGAACTGCCACCTTAACCAAGCTTGCAGTCAATATTCATAGATCCAGCAGGCTCTGGCTGTCAGTCTTTCTGCTGCCTGCTCTGTTTCATTTCCCACAGTTTTCATCCCCCCGAGGAAGATTTCATTCTTCCCTTCCCTTCCTCCCTAGCAGAATGAGCTTTTTTTTTTTCAGGATTTGGAGAGCTAGAAATGCTTCCAATAGCTGATTCTTGAGCACAGGTGAGATCACAGAATTGTTTAGGTTGGGAAAAACCCCTCAGATTGTGGAACCCAACCTTCAAACCAGCACTTCCAAGCCCACAACTCAACTGTGTCACCAAAAAATACAATGGTATGGATAAGTGTTGCCATGATATTTTATGAAATAAAATCCTTTTGCTAGGATCTTTTCTTCTGAGAAGATGAGAGGCCTCAGAAACAAAATGTAAACAATGATTATCTGCTGCTGTGGAATGCAACAGGTGCATCTGGGATTGGTCCATGTTGGTTGTTTCTAATTAATGGCCAATCACAGCCCAGCTGTCTCAGACTCTCTGACAGTCACGAGCTTTTGTTAGCATTCCTTTCTATTCCTTTCAAGCCTTCTGATGAAATCCTTTCTTCTATTCTTTTAGTGTAGTTTTAATATATCATTTTCTTTTAATATAATATACATCATAAAATAATAAATCAGCCTTCTGAAACGTGGAGTCAAGATTTTCATCTCTTCCCTTATCCTGGAACCCCTGCAAACACCACCACATTTGGTGACCCCAAGTGAAGAAGAATTCTACAGATAAGCAGAGTTCTTCCCTGCCATTGCCAAGCCAGTTCCTGTTGCCCTGATTTTTTAAGATTTTCTAAGCCTTCTGATGTTTATATTCTTGTAGTGAACTTTCTCACACACCTTCTGTAAATAACTCATTGTTTTACATTCTTTTGTGGAAGAGGAAAAATTTGATAGACTGTTGGATTGCCCATAGTCATTGGAGAGGTGGCACTGTCACCCTCCAATCCACTGTCACTTTTAGAAAACTATAAATGCTGAAGTTAAAAAATAAACTCCCCTTTTTTACCTTGAAAACAGCAGTATGTGCACCTTGTGTTATTTTGTGTCCTAGAGTGACAAGATCCCTCTTGGAAGGACAGTGTGGAAATGGAAGAGCTGGGAAATGGAGCTGCAAAAGCCTTGCTGGGGGTGTTCATCTCACCACACCAGCACAGGCTGGTCATGCTCTTCTTGGACGGGTTGGTTTGGTCACAACACCCACTTCGACAGCCAAATAAATGCTTTTAGACATAAAAGTGCTGAATCCCGAGGAATTTGGAGCATAAACATTGCATGTATCACAAAATAAAAAAAAATATAGATAAATAAATAAATAAATCACCCTTTCCTTCTGTTTGGACTGGAGCTGTTTGAATGAAAGAAAAATAAATTATTTTAGATGTAAAAAGGGTGGCAACCCAAGAGAACACTAAGATTGTCTCTATCACTGAATCAATAAATAAAGAAATGAATAAATAGATAAATAAATAAGCCTTTCCTTCTATTTGGACCAGAGTTGTTTGTGAGACAGGAAAATTAAAATAAGACACACAAGTGTGATTCAAGTCTCATCAAGTGTAATTCCTCTGAAGGTTGGATATCCAGCCTGAACAAAGTTTGGGTCTCTCTCCACAAAGAGCAGAGTTTCATTCCAGCCTAAGTTCAGCATCTGGGACAAAACATCTCCTGGAGATGTTGCTTTTTGAGTTTTTATTAAAATCAGCCCAGGGTTTCTGAGTTAAAAATCCTCTCAGCCTTTTCCTGGGAGCTCCCTGGAAGCTCGAAGCCATGGCTGATGCGGAGAGTCCTGTGATAACCCCCAGGGTCAGGCAATAAAATTCAGTTTGGGTATCAGCCTAACCCCCCCAGCACCTCCCAAAAACCTTCCTCAGGCTGCTGAGACACCAGGAGCAGCTGGATTCAAATTCCGCGTTCCTCTCAATGCACTTTGTGCTGGTGGGGAAAAAAAGCAACCTGCAGGAAAGATTCATGGAAAAAAGTCTCAGAGCTCCTGGCTGAGAGGGGCTCTGTGCTCAGAGGGAAACCTCTCTGGCAGTTTGATTGCTTTTGGAATCAGCAAAACGGGCTGAAGGAATTGTATTTCTTCAGCCAAGGAAACGGAAGCCAAGTGGAGATGGAATAATAGTCTTCCAGGAGGCTGGAGACACTTGAAAAAGTGATGAGAGCAATTCTGGTTTTTCTAGGAGAAAAATAATAAGAAGTGAGTTTAATTTTCAGCAAAAAGAGGTTCAGTTAGGATCCTAGGAGAGACTGAAATTCATGTTCACAATAAAATGCTAAAGTGGCTAGACAGGGATGGCTGTGAGATTCCCTGATTAGAGCTTTTCATCTGGGATAAACTTCTGTTGAGCATGAGCCATGTCCCTGGTTCAGCTTTGATCCAAGGGGCTCACCTGTGATTCTGTGATAGATTTCTTGCAAAGAAAACTGATCACCTTAAACCCAAACTGATTCCACAGTTCATTTCTCCCCTTAGCATGAGACTTGGGGTTTGGCCCAAGGGTAACAGGCAAAGCTTCTTTCTGCCTTAATTTATCATCTCTGTCCATCCAGGCTGCTGGACGATGAGGCTGATTTTAGGTTGGAACCCCTCAGTCTGGGGCTATACTCAAATTCTATCTATATCTCTACAGAGAAATGGAAAATTCAAATTTGAATTCCAATTCTAATTCTAATTCTAATTCTAGGTTGGAACCCCTCAGTCTGGGGGGTTAGACAAATTCTATAGTCAAATTCTCTCTATATCTCTACAGAGAAATGGATAATTCTAATTTGAATTCGAATTCCAGTTCAAATTCCAATTCCAATTCTAATTTTAATTCTAACTCTAATTCTAATTCTAATTCTAATAATTCTAATTTTACTCTAATTCTAATTCTACCTCTACATGTGAGATAGAATTCCTGTGGGTTAATCTCTCCACGTCTCTTGATCAGATTTCTCCAGGAGGGTCTCCAAAGGCTCTGCTGGGAAATGCTGTCAGGTTTAGAGGGAATTCAGTCCACCTGAATGTGCCTTTTAAAAGGTTTCCAGAGGGTACAACTGGACTGATCCTGCATGGGCTGGCTTGATAGCAAAGGTTTCTGGAGTCTGCTCCCATCCTTGCAGCTCTCACTTCCATAATCATGTATCTCTTTAATGACTTGGCTGGAGATGCTGCCTGCAAGGCAGCCTTGGGAATTCTTCCCTTTTCCAGAGGCCAGGTTAGGATGATAAAGATATTCAACGATCAGTGCATGCTAATGTTGAGCTATCACATTACTGACAATTGTCAGGTTGCTTCCCTTTGGACTGGCTGGATCTGGTGTTTTTGTACAGTGTATTATGGGCTAATTAATGCTGTTAATGATAATGGTTCTCCTGCAAGAAGCCTGGAGTCTTATCTCTATTAATCTCCTTGTCACCATCCTTTTATCAACCCATTAAAGGCAAGCAGGCTGCCGAGTGGGGCTATCAGCCCCAGCAGGATAATTCACTTACACCCAGATGGAAAGCACTCCACAGAGGGAGGATGGAGCCTTCCACTCATGGTGGGGCCTGGGCTCTGCTCTCCTGCCTTCCCCTGCCCTCCTTTTCCCTGCACTTTGAGCCACCACCCAACTCTGCTTGAGGTTAGAGGGTGATTTATCATCCACAGGGCATCTTGGCAATCTTTAATATCTGCTGGAGACACGGTGTTGGACATTCTTCTAAACCACAAATCAGCAAAGCTGCTTCTTCTTATTTTTTTTCTTCTTTTTTTTCTTCTTCTTCTTCTTCTTCTTCTTCTTCTTTTTTTTTTTTTTTTTGTTTTTCCTTTTCTTTTAATCCACCACGAAGAAGAAAACACAGTGCTTGGAGAGCATTGGTGTTCAGGGCACTGGCAAGAGGAGGGTAAGTGGTGTTTCATCTGGGGAAACTCAATTGAGATGTTCTTTCCTAGTCAGTCCCTACCCCCAAGTGGGAGAACAGGAAATTCTCCACATTGGCTCCCTGACAAAAAAAAGGAAAGGGGTCTTTTGTGTTTCTGTGGTGGTGGAAAGAGCCACAGACACCTTTCCCAGGGGAGAAATGATCACAGCAACAGAAATCCATTGGACAGATAAAAGCAGACTCTGCTTATGCTCAAAAGCAGCATAAATAGGAGCTGGGGAGGTCTGAGGCTGGAGAGACAAACCCTTTCTGATACGTGTCTCTTCTCTGTCAAAACAGCTTAATATTTTTTTTCTCAAATGCAGGCTTGAAAGCTGCCTTTGTAAAGGAAATGTTTAAACACAAAGAGCTTGAAGAAGATGTAGGGATAATCTTCAGGGATCTGTCGTTGCAGAGAGGGACTTTGGAGAACACAGGCACGGTCCAGCCATTCATGTCACCATCACCACTCCGGAGTGGAAAAGGAAAACAGTTCAGAGTTTGAACTGTTCTGGGGTCCTTCTGCAGCCCTCTGGCTTCACAGCCTGCAGGGCTCACCTGTGCTGGCTTTGCTCCTCAGCCACATCCACCCAAAATTTGCTGCTCCACACAAAACCCTTCCACTGGTTCAAGACACCCTGAGACGTTGTGAGGCAACAGGGAAATCACAAACGCTGGCAGAACAACATCAGTGCCTCCCACCAGCACCCTGCAAACTGCCAGCCTGTTATTTTTACTCTTTTCCTTCGTGCTTTTATACCTGGGGAGCTGGGATTCCTGTGGGCCATGCAGGACAGAGCCAAGTCTCATCTGTGTGTGTGACCTGTCACCGTCACGTTTTCTGGAAAAATCCCTTCACCAGGATTTCTTCTCCTGGGAAGCTGAGAAGCCTCAGAGAAAAAGGAAAACAATATGATCTGATTTGCTTCTCCTGTGTTTTGCTGCTTTGGAATGTGGTTGGAGATTGTTTATCCAACAGGTGATTGTTTCATTGGTTTCATGGGAATTGTTTTAATTAATGACCAATCATGGTCAGGCTGTGTTGGGATTCTGGAAGGAGTCACAAATTTTCATTATTATCTTTTAGCCTTCTGTAAGTATCCTTTCTGTATTCTTTAGTATAGTTTAGTGTACATAACATAACATAACATAATTAATATAATATATCAGCCTTCTGAGAACATGGAGTCAGGTTCATCATTTCCTCCCTTCATCGGGGGACCCCAAAAATACCACAGGGACCTGTTTGGTGTGGCAGCAGCCAGAGACAGATGCACAACCCTGCTCCTCATCAGCTGAGGGCAGAGAGCCAGGAGCAGCCAAGGGCTGAGAGGTGTGAAACGACAGCATCCCATAAAACAGCTAAAAAATCCTCTTCAGGTTAAGACAGGCAGTGCACCAAGGCACCCTCTTAGGATGATGTTTCCCCAGTTATAGAGTGAGGGGAGATCAAATCCATCTTGTGGAGGAGCTGTAAAAGTCCAAATCTTTCCCATGATGCAGGGGCTGCAAATGTTCAGCAAATTAAGATCCTTCTCATTTTGTAGGATGAGTCCTTGACTTGCCTTTTCCCTGTGCCACCAGACTCAGCAATAAGAAAAATAACTTATTTCACCCTAGGAGACAAATCCATAGGAAATTCATGGATTTCTTTACCCCTCATCCAGCTGTCATCTTGTGCACCACACCAAAAAAAAAAAAGGAATTTCCCAAATAATCACTTCCATCTGATCAGGCAAATGATATCCAGCCTTGTCCAAAGATGGATGGATCAAGGAAAATGTGCAAGTGGTGTATTCCTGGTGTCTCCAAAACACCCAGCTGCTGTATGAACAAAATTCCTTGACAACAGATTATTTTGGAAAAATTCTGAGTGGGGCGTAACTGTGGGGATGCCATCAAATCCCAAATGATCCTTTTTTCAAGTAACAAAACCCTGTTGAAATGTTTTACCTCACCTGGAATTCTGAAGAAAAATACGTTAAAAAATTACATTTATCATGAAAATCTTGATTTGAGAGGTCAGGTTTTCCTAAGCTGGGCTTTGTCTGGGTATGGTTCAAGCCTAGCACAAATCTCCTGGGTGACATAGAGGACACAGCTGGCACAGCTGGCAGGTGACTCTGCAGAGGGGCTGATCCAGACTCTGTGGCTCCATCAGTCCCTCTGGATGTGCCCAGATGGAAAAATTCTCAAATTCTGCCCCCTGGTTGCAAGGCTGCAGTGAGAAAAAGAAAATCCTGTTGCCCTACACACCCTGAGGCTTTGAGGAATTGTTCTTATTAGGGAGAGCTGGTGGGAAAACAGAACAAAAAATCCCAAATCTGCACCAAACTTCCACCCCCCTGAGGCTCTGAAAGTGCCCAACAAATGGCTCAGCTCCTCCTAGATGAAGTTTTGGACACCTGGAAATTTTCTGGAGCAGCATTTCATCTTCATTTCAGCCCCAACCCCCCCGATTCAGCCACGAGTTTTGATGGGATCTGATTGAATGTGTGCCCAGGAAAAAATATGAAACATAAACATGGGGATGGCAAAAATCAGCTGGACATGCCTGCTCATCTATTTACCTCAGAAAGCCTCCCTGGAGACAATGCCTGATTTTCTTCCACAAATGAGCAATAATCAGAAAGGCAGTGTTGGCCAATGGCTGCCAATTTTTGCAAACACCATCCCTGGCTTCAACATTTGTCCCCATTTATTTTGCATAAGTATTTTCTTTTTTTTCAGACTCTGCTAACTCTTATCTCTGTCTTTTTTTGTTTTTTTTTTTTTTTCTCTTGCTGGTGTCTTTCTTACAGCTCTGAAATGCAACAGGTGAAACATCTTAGTCCAAAAGCTGCTGGAAACAACAGGAGCCTCTGGTGTCCAGCAGGCTGTGAGGTAGGGATGGAATTAATTAATATCTAATTAATAATTAGAATAATAATAACAAAAAGTGCCATGTGATGATTACAGCTCCTAGCTGGATTATTCCATATATCCAGATGTGCTCCTAGACAATCCATGAAATCTTCTCTCAGTTCCTGCTGCTTGCTTGCCATGCTGTTCTTTCCTTCCATTATCTTTATTTTTTGTTTTCCCTGCTGAGTAAATTGCATTTTTTGGGATGTACTTCCATTGGAAGCAGGAGATATTATTGCAAAGTGTGTGGGAATACAAGAGCTGGTCTTCCACAAGTTTTGTGGATGTGGAATCCCTGTCCTAATCCTGGATACAAGGTCTGGGAAGGGTCCTGTGATCCAGTTTGTCACCCCTGGTTTTTTAATCTTTATAACCATTTTAACCATTAAACCCTCTGCAATCTTCTATCTCTGCTATTAATTGTTGTGATGATGTAAATTGGGAGCAGTTTTATTCCTGGACAAGTCAGGAGGAGCCTTGATGTCCAAGGAAGTAAAAAAGAAACTTTCATAAGTGATCCTTGGCACATTCCTTGCCCACAATCCCATCCAAGAGCAGGGCACTGAATCCTTGGTTCCCTCTGATAAGGTAGAGATGGATAAAAAATGTATAAAACAGTGGTTCTGTAAAATTATTCAATAGTTGTAACCCCCCAGCCCTGCTCACAGGGCAGGAAAATAAATAATAACAGTTTACTATTTGTCCAATGCTCTGCAAATCCATAAAAAGTCATTTTCTCTCTCAAAGACCATTAAATAAAACCCCAGAGTCTTCAGGGGCTGGAGAAATGGGGCAAACACTCGATGTGGGAGCAGAGGGAGCCACAGAGATTGCTCAGAACAAGAACAAAGGAGGAAGGATTTGAGGAGAGGTGAAGCTCAGAGGAAGGACAGAAAGGTGGAAAAATCCCCTTTACTAAGAACACACACAGCTGTGATTTTTACATATTTAAAAAAAAATTCCACATGAAACAAAATGAAGAAAGCTCCTTTGATGGGTTTATTGCTCTGTTTTTATGGATCTGATTCTTGTTCCTACAAAGGTCTCATTCCATCACTGACCCTCAACAAAGTGATTTTATGGTGTGTTCACCCTCCCTTAAAATAACCCCAAAATGTGGGGTTTTGTATAGGAATTGAGTCAATCTCTCCAGTTTCCCCACATTTTAAATGTCACTCTCAAACCCTTCTCCAAGTTAATTCATTGGGATAAAAAAATAATTGTTTCAATGGGGGAAAAAATAAGAAAAACCCTTCTCTTAATGCAACATTAAATTATGATTTAAAGCCACAAGAGCCAGAAAATGTAGGGTGAAAGTTCCCAGAGCCCACTGAACAAGCCCTACCCAAAAAGGAGCTGTGATTTATTGATTTAGGCCTGTTCACATCCACCCAGCACAAAAATCCCAGAATGGACGTGGCACATGGGAAGTTCTGGAGTGGCTGGGAGCCTTTTGACCCACAAGTGTCTGGAAAATCAGAATTTATCTATCTAGGCCAATCACTCCAACAGCCCTGCTGAGCTGTGGCCAAGGACAATCCCCCACATGTTGAGTTTTAATTTTTTTTTTTTTTTGTTAAGGTTGGGATTAAATGCGTGAGATGGTGGTTTTTGTTTGGATTTCAATGTTTATTAGTTTTTATTTATGTTATAGTTTTATAAATTGTGAGTCTTCTAGTATTTATGCTAATAAACTAAAAAACTGGAGTTGTGTTTTTTATAAGGTTTTTTAAGGATCAATTGTTCAATCAAGAAATTATACTTAAATTATTTTTTATTTTTAACTTAACTAATTACTTGTGGTTTGTAATGTGGACTTTTAAATTGAATTATATAATATTACTTAAACTTATGAAGAAGGAGGATTAGTTTTTGTTTTAAAACTTTTATTTTGTTTTATATATATTGTTATATTTTAAAACCTTAAATTCTAACTTTTTTTTACTATTTGATATCACACACTTTTATTTAAACTAATCACTCACAACCTTAGTTTTATCCTTTATCTTTGGAAGCTTTTTCTATGGCTTTAGGTCAATAGCCTTCTTTTGGGGATTAGTGTTTATTAGTTTATTTTAAACAAAAAGTCGAAAATTCTGTTTATTTCAAACTCTATTTATTTTAAGCAGAAAGTTTAAAATTCTGTTTCTTTTAAACAGAAAGTTGGAGAGAGGTTGGTACCTTCCTCACTTGTCTGGAGTCAAAAATTGTGAATTTCTCATCCCTGAAAGTGTTCAGGGCTACCTGGATGGGGTTTGGAGCAACCTGGGACAGTGAAAGTGTCCCTGCCCATGGCAGGGGGTGGCACTGGATGGGCTTCTCAGTCCCTTCCAAGCCAAACCAGTCTATGACTCTATGATTCCATGAAAAATAACAGTAACAGTTTTAGCTCACCTCCCCACTGATTTAAGACACTAAAAACTGATCTGAAAAGGTCTTTTCCTGCTGGTTTTTTGTGGGTTTTTTTTTGTTTTTTTCCTTTCCCACCTGATTTTTTACCTTAGAAATAGCAAAAAGCAAAGACACAGAAGAGTCACTGTGGTGCCCTGGAGGGTTTTTTTTTGCTCTTTATCAGAGACATTCATAAGTCCACAACAAAATTTCTTTCTCCTACCTTGTTCTGAGGCCCTGGAGCTGAAGGGGAGATAAAAATGAAGCAAATGCCAGCTGGAAGGTGAATTGGAATCCCATCCCCTTCTCACTCACTCATTGTCCATCTCTTTTGACACCTTGGACCCTTCTAGCCACGGGTTTGTCGGGTGGCTTTGATTTTTTTTTTATTATTAAAAAAGCCATGGAAGTTCTTCTGCTCCCGTGGTGCCATCCATCTTGGCAGCACTTTGAGGCCATTAGTTAATTGAGCTTCTGCACAGTGCTGTGAGGGGGGGAGAGCTGCCTGAGTTTTAGGAGATTTGTGGGAAGGAGGAGGCTGAATTTCCCTCCCCAAACCCCACAGCTGGGATTCAGCCAGCTCAGATAAAGGTGCCCCTGCAGGAGGGGGTGGTTGGAGTCCTTTGACACTTTGCAGAAGGTTTTATCTTCCCTTACAGCAAATCTCTGTGTTTGGCTGGTAAAAAGAGTTTGGGGAGGCGAATCCAACGTCAAGGAGTTCGGACAGGACTGAAAAATAAATTTGTGTTGGAGGCAAGAGTGATTTGCAGCAAGCCAGGAGCACAGGCACTGCGAAGTTTTGTGTTTCCTTGCAAACCTTGCTCAGTTTGTGGCTTAGAGCCAGAAATGACATCCTGGAGATGTCTGTAAAACCACAGATACCACTGAGAGATACAATAACCAGGGGGCATCCACTCTGACAGGCAGGCAGCACTTTGTAAAAACCAAGCTGAAAACAAACACCAGGACACCCTCCAGGTGGGAGCTGCTTCTGCTGCTTGCATCCTCACAGCAGGGATTTGCACAGGGTCAAAAAGCTGTTGGACAAATTCCTGAGAGCAAAACCCCAAATTCTGAATGTTTGTAAATATAGAGGGCCCTTTCCCAGGCATCTGTAGTGGGGGCTCTTGCTGGATGGGAGCTTGTTAGGGTAATTCTGGGGTTTAGGGGATGGGGAGTGCTGGGTAACATCAGTATCCATCCATCCCTCCATCCATCATCCATTCCTCCATTCATCCACCACCCACCCACCCATCCATCCCTCCTGGTGCCCTCAGATCCCACCTGGGACACCCCAGTGGCCCTGGGGACACCCCTGAGCTGCCAGACCTCCAGCACAAACATTCCCTGCAGCAGAACCTCTGCTGGCTGGCAGAGAGGGCAGGGATTGTTGTTCCCGCTCCTGATCCTGCAGGGATGGGTTTAGGGTCAGTCACCTTGCAGGCAGACTCTGGGCACACAGGGATGAGGGAAATCTGCAGAAGCACATCCCAAAAAGCACTTGCTCTGTGGCTGAGTGAAGCTGCAGTCCCTGGCAGTGTTTGTAGCTCTCAACTTGCCTCTTATTGAGGCTTCAGAGCAGAGGCAGGGCTGGGCACCAGAGCACAGAGGGTGGATTTGGGCTCAGGCCCATCCACGCACCACTGAGTGTGACAATCCACCAAATGTGTGACTGGAAAGAGCAGGGAGAAGAGGGGGAGGCACCTCTGCCAGCCAGATCCAGCCTGGGCTGATGCCTTAAATTTTAGTTTTTCTATTTTCCAGCTCCTGTTCTGCATTTGTCTGTAGCTCTGAACTCCCTGCAGTGTTTGTGAGCTCTCTTCACAGTTTGGGCACACAGAACCATCCCTCTGCCCTGAGAACCAAGGGCACCTCACAGCCTCAGGCCCAAAAAGTACAAACAAAAGTGAACTGGGAGGGGCAAACTGGGGGAATGTGACTTCATCACCTGAAGCTGTAATTGATCAATTAACCCCTGATATGCAAATGGACCAAACCTATATCTGCCCAAAAAACTTGTAACTCATGAATCTTGGGAACCCTAATTACAAAATACCACTCAAACCCATGAAGAAGGTGAAGAAAAAGGTGAAGAAGAAGGATCAGCTACTACCTAAAACCTCCATCTTAGTTTTATATATTTTATTATATTCTAAAACCCCAAACTCCAAGTTTCCCACCCTGTGATATGACACACTTCTAATCAACTACACACTTATAATTCCAGTTCCATCATTCCATTTTGGAAGCCATGGATGGCCTCAGGTGAAATGCAGTGCTCTCCTGGGAGTCAGAGTCTGTCAGCACAGAAATCTCAAATTCTCAGCATCCAGAACTCCAACACTGCCTCTGCCAGGCTCTTGCACTGCCCAGGGTGTATCTATTTAGGCCTTTAATAAATCTCCACTTTATTCTCCAGCTCTGTCCAGCCTCTGCTCCAGGCAGCCAGTCCAAGGCATCGGGGCACCCCTGGAAATGCCTCACTGGGGCCCAGGCAGGAGCACAGCAGGATTTCCCCTGGTGAATACAGCAGGGTTCCCCCCTTCTGCTGTCACAGACATTCACAAACACAAATCTCACCCTGCCAAACTTCACCCAGGCACTCTCTGGATTTCTCAATGCACAGCTTGGAGTGTCAGGCACCAAATGCATTAAGGCTGCTCCAGCATCTCCCCTGCTTTAACAGCTCCTCCTGTGTCCCTTGGTGTCACTCCATCATCATGACTCTGGCAGCTCTGGAGCTGCATTTTGCTGTCACTCTGCAGCTCCTGCAAAGCCTCAGAGAAGCAGCTATACAACATGGCCCTGAGGTGCAGGGGGATACAGCATGGGTAAATGAAGGTGGTATAGAATGTATTCTTACCCCCTAAAGAGTTGCAGCTGAACCAATTACTAAAGATCAGGAGCAGGCCTGATGTTAACAGGCCACAGCTGTAGCCAATAAGAACAGTGTTATAAAAGAGTGGATTGGTGGGAGCTGGAGTCAGTTGGCTGCTGTGAGGATGAGGAAGAGTCAGTGCTAGAGGAGCTGCCTACAAGAACCATCAAGGAGGTACAAAACTCTGGCAATATGGAACCTTTGCCATGTAATGACAATAGAGCTCTTGCACTATAATGACAACACTGAGGGATGGATATTTTCTCTGATATCTCCCCTCATCCCTTGTCTTGGCTACTTCTTGTAAGAGGGGAGTCTGGCCTGTGAGACTGAGATGGGAGGAGAGAGAAGGATGCAGCCCCAAAGAGCTCCTGGTTTGTTATTTGGGGTTTGGTTTGGTTTTTTCATTTGTTTGGGTTTTTTTGGAAGTGTCCCTGAAGATGCTATTCCTTGGTGAATTACTCTCCACTGTATAAATTCCTACTGGACCTTCCCTTTGGTTTTTCTTGGGTACCAGAGCATTGGAGAGGACTAGAGGAGTTCAGGAACCCTCTGAATGGTTCCTTTCAGGCCTGATTTCCATGAAGCAAAGCCCTGGATGGCTTTTTTTTTTGTTCAAATTCACATCAGGTGGTGCCTTGTGCAGAAGGTCTGAGCTGCAGCTCTCGTGCCAGCCCTCTTCCCTCTGACATCCCCAGCACATCCTCGGATAGAAGGAGACAGCAGGAGTGCCTTGCTGTCACTGCAGCTTGTGATGACTCCTGGAATGGGTTTCGGAGCAGGATTCATCCCAGCTTCCCTCTGAAACCTGGCCTTGTGAAAGGTGCCCCTTCCCATGGCAGGGCAGCTGGGACTGGGTGACCCTTAAGGTCCCTTCCAATCCACTCTATAATTCTGTGAGACAAGATCTGGGGGGAAACTGCAGGTTTTGCAAAGCTGGAACTGTCAGAGATAATTTTAACCTCTAACCTCACCCACATTTCCCTTCACATCATCACACTGAGCATTGCCAGGATGAGGGATGCCATTATTCCCATGGCAATGACCCTGGGGCTCTGGAGGGAAGGATGCTTCACATGGAGCTGCTCTCTTGGCTCCACACCATGTCCAGGGGCCACCTCCAGCCTGCTCCAGAAGCTGTCTGACCCCCAAAGTCCATCCTTGGGCAGAGCTGGGAATGAGGGCTGCAGAATTTCCTCTTTTCCATTTGCCTTCTTGGAGCTTGGAAGGAGCACACCAGGGCTGTGCCCTGCCTGAGGAGCTAAAGTGTCACCTTGTTCTTCTAAGTTCTTCTGAGCCTTGTGATGTTTGTTCTTGTAATGAAGTTTCTCACTCACTTTTATGCAGATAATTATTGGTTTTACATTCCTCTCTGGAGGAGGAGAAATTTGATGGACTGTTGGTTTGTCCAGTGTCATTGGAGAGGCGGCAATTTCATCCTCCAATCCACTGTCACTTTTGAAAGTCTATAATTATTGGAGCCAGTGTGAGAGCCTGAATGAGAGATGTGGGACTTCAGGCAGCTCAAAATGCAGTTTATTACATTCAAAATGTCACAGCAGTCCAGTGTCATGGGTGACAGAGCTGTGCCCACAGCTGTCAGCTCCAGCTGCAGGCAGGCCTGCAGACCCTTTGGTTTTGGTTACAGGGCATTATAGACTTTTCTTTGCTGAGCATCTTCATGCAGTGGAACCAATCTATACCTGAACTGTTATCTACAGCCTGTCATAACTACTGTAATTATCATATTCATGTTACTGTTCTCCAATCACTCCAAGTTAGTGCATTACAGTTTAAGCTAGAAGTTGTTTTTCAGTTTTGTTTTCAGTTTTTGTTTTCAGTTTCCCCCTTGCAGTGGGAAATTCTGAGACCTTTTTTCTACTTGCACCATTTGCTGCCTTGTTTGCCTGTGCTCTCTTTGTGCTTGGTAAAAACATCTTCTTGTTTGGGGTGGGTTTATCCTTTGCTCTAAGCCATAAAAACCCCTTCTAACTAACACACCCTTTGCCTCCTTGGTTATCCAGTAAGACTGGCTCAGTGATTATTTCCTTCTGCATCAAAACTTGCTTTCATTTTTATTTCTTCTTCAGATTCTACATTCAAAAATCTTTCTGCCAAGCACACATATCTGTGAGACCTTCTTGTCAAACTTTCATCCTTCCCAACAAGTCAGGAAATAAACCTCCCTTCTTCTTACCTCGGAGTTCCAGTGTCTGTGTTGTTTTACTTCGTGTCCTATTGCGACACTGAAGCATCACATGGAGTAAATAATGATAATAACAGCAAAGCTATTCTGGTGTGGCACGTGCCCTTTTGTGTCTGATTAATGCTTCCCCAGGGCACAGAGCCCTCCCTGAGCCCATCCAGCAGTGCTGTCCCTGTTACCATGATACTGCTATTGTTGCCTGCTTCTCCCCTCTCCCTCCCATTGATGAGAGCAGAGAGATGATGGATGGCTGGATTAGATGCTGCACACCTACTTCAGGCTGACAAAGTGATATTTTTCTGTCCTGTTGGATGCATCTCTCTCCCATTGTGATCAGGGAACAATCGTGGCAGGGCAGTGACTGTGCTTTACACTGATGTGTGCTGCATCCTCCCATTCATGGCATTCAAAAAGAGAAAAAGCAGGCTGGCAAATATCATCAATTACAGCAGGAATGCTGCAAGGTGAAATGGAATAACCATGTGCTTCACTGTTCAAGGTTCACTGAAGGTCCCAGGCAGGAGAAAGGAGGCATTGCTGCTGGCCTTTAAGGACAGCTACCTCTCTCTGCTCTGAGACTGAGTCCCATGTAATCCAATTTCACATCCTGCCTTTAAAATGTTATTGGATCTTCCTGGAATTCACAAAGGTTGGAACTCCCAGGAGGGGTACAGCAGAAGCCCAGGACTCCAAAATGTATTCACAAGGCTGGAGCAACACAGCAAAATTTTTCTCTGACCTTGTTCTCAGGCCCTGGAGCTGAAGGGAAGATAAAAATGAACAGGTGGGCTCTAGAGAAAAGCTGGGAATTAAAAGTGTCCTCTCTGGGGCTGGATTTGCTCTTGAGGGGCTACACTGTGCAGCTGAGTTTCCAACAGAGCTCTTGGTTTCAGGTCTATCATTTCCAGCACCCTGGTCCAGTGGAAGGTGCCCCTGCCTGTGGCAGGGGGTTGGAACTGGATGGGCTTTAAGGTCCCTTCCAACCCAAGCCATTCTTTGATTAAATTATTTACTGCTGGTAACAGTGACTAACTTTCAATCAAGGCAATCAAGGATCCTCTTCTCCCATCCCTCTTCCCATTCACTGAGACCTTCTGTAGGGTCTCCCATTGCCCTTGGGTAACACTGCTGCCAGGGCACAGCCTGATCTCCAGAGAGCTGGAAGATCATGGGCAAATAAACAACCCCATCCCAGTGCATTCCACCAGGGGAATGTGGCCTCAGAGAGAGGAGGAAGGATGGGTGGCACACCAAAGCCATCCTGGGATACCAGCCTCTCTCCTCCAACCAAAAATAAACCACGAGTGACCAAAAGACCTGTCTGAAGCACCACAGAGATGCTGGGAAGCTGCTGGAGTGGCTGGGCCTTGCAGCTCTGCTGTCACAGCCGAGAGAGGAGAGGGGATAGATATTTCTGAATTCCCAGCTGTCACAGCAGCAGGATTTCTGTGGGGAGCATTTATTTGGAAATCTTGCAGTGACTTCTTTTACAAATATAGGCCCGGGATTTCCAGGGAAGGAGCTGTATCAGGAAAGATCTGGCACACCCTAAATAATAATCATTATTATTAGTGTAATTATATTAATTACTGTAATTACAAGCAGGGCAAGACACTACAGGAATTACAGATGAGTAGGGTGCATGCAGATGCCAAATGTTAGTGGGTTTTCCCTTCCTCTCTGCAGTCTGAAAGCATCTGCAGTGCTTAGGAAGAGGAATGCACACACAACACACCCAGCACACGCACGGCTCCAGCCCGGTGTCAAGATCAGAGTGTCAGGTAGAAAATGCTGCCAGAGCCTGGTAGGCAAAAATTGACAAGGGAATCCAGTGTTATCTGGAACTGCTCTCTCCAGAGAGGCTGAAAATCTTTGATAGGTTCACTCCAGGGGAAATAACTTCGGAGGATAAGAGGCATTGATGTGTGCTGAGCAAAGGCAGCCCGCGTGCGGCAGCTTGGAGCTGACATGCATTCTTCTTTTTCCCAGCTCTCTTTTTTCCCTCTGCTCATTTTCCCTGGGTTTTTTTTTTTTTTTCTCTCTCTCTTTTTTTTTCGCCTCCCTTTTTTCTAATTTTGCTTTATTATCGTTTTTCAAAGCAGCCTGGGATCTTGCAGTGATGGTGAAGGATAGAAAGGATTGAGCTGTGCCAGTGGGGGGAATGAGGACCAGGAGATGAGGGGAAATGTCAACAGGCAAATCTGAAAAGCAAACGTGGGGAAGGGCTGTGTATCTAGGCTGGTGTGTGTGTGTTTGTGCTGATGGAGCCTCTGATGGAGCACAGGAAATATTTTCAGGATTTTTCCCCATCTTTGGAAAGGAGGGAAAGGTGGACCCTTGTAGGAATGTGCCCCTTGTTGATGGAGTGACATAACCATCCTTTGTCACCTTGAAAAGGAAATAAGCCCAGAAGTTTCTCTCCTCAATTAGGTGAAAAAGGCATCTCATAGGACCTGGGGGACTTCACCTCAAACTTAAGGATGGCCAATTGGACAGGAGCCAAAAAGTCCCATCTGGGCAATTTACTAGAAAAAGAGGAGACCAGAGAAACCAATGGCTTTTGTGAGGTGTTGTACCAGGGGCAGGAGAGCCTCTTGCACCTGGATCAGTTTTTCTCTGTAAAGAGTTTGTTATTTTGCCTTTAATTAAAAGCTTTTTTCCCCCAACACTGCCACAGAAGCCATCCTGCTGATTTTATGCCTTCCAAGGTAGCTGAGCTGTCTTGGGGGTGAAATAGATCTCCAAGAGCTTATGAGACCTGGCTTGAGGAGATTCCTACTTCAGAGCCTCTTTGGCCAGGAAAACCTGCAGCAGTATTCCCATCCTTTTGCAATCCAATGCTCTGTCCTTGTACCTCAGGGAATGCTGCTCCTGCCATGGCACAGCCCACACCACTCTGTGAGGGTTTGCATCTTCTTTAATACCTTCCAGCTTCTCCACTGCTGCAAAACCATGATGTCTCCCTGTTCTTCTAAAGTTCTTCTAAGCCTTCTGATGTTTGCATTTTTGTAATGGAGTTTCTCATGTGCTTTTCATGTAAATGATTGGTTTGCGTTCCTTGATAGATTTTGCATTCCATTTCTGGAGGAAGAGAGAATCGATGGACTGTTGGTTTGACCAGTGTGGTTGGAGAGGTGGCAATTTCATCTTCCAGTCCATGGTCACTTTTAGAATTCTATAAATATTGAGGTCTGGAAATAAAACCCCCACTTTTTGCCTCGCACATCTCAGCGGGTGAGCGTCGTTCATTTCGTGTTGTGTGGTGACGCCATGACCTGGGCAAGCACAACCCCTCTGGCACAACACAAATTCTGAATTCTGCTCCAGCACAGCCAAGCTGTTGGATGAGCTCACTGTGCTCACAGGCTCTTGGAATGTCAGCTGCTCAGAGTTGACCCTGAGATGTGTCAGAAAGTCTCTTTTCCCAGCCCAGCAGTCGAAGAAGGAGTCAGGATTCTTCTATTCTTGTTCTCAAGGTTGTTCATTGTTTCTGATCTATAACATTCTTTCTCTGGCCTGCCAAGGTCTGTCCAGCAGGTCAGTCAGAGGCACTCTGCCTGCCCCTGGGGCAGTGTTATCTTTTTATACTAAAAACTACGTGTGCATTATTTACCATAACTTCCCAATACCTATCACCTATGTTAGACAGTGAGCTTCTACCTTAAACCAATCCAAAAGTGCCACCATCACCCAGAAGATGGAGGCCAAGAAGAAGAAGGAGAAAGGCTGGACATGCCCAGATTCCTCCATCTTGCCTCCTGAACCCCCATTCTAAAAACCCCAAAAATCTATTTTTCACCCTGTGACAAATTAATTATTATTCTGCTTAAACTTTTGTGGCTTGCAGATCCTCATCTAAGGTTGGTAATTTTTTCCATGGGTCATAACCAAAGTCACAGGGGTCTTGGGCTCTGTGCCAGGGTCTCTGAGCCCCCTGGCAGGGGTTTGGGCCATCCAGGACAGCCAGAGGGATGTCCTGGGTTCCAACAACAGGCTTTGTGGTGTGAGGTCTGTGGGGGAAGCATGTTGCTCCCACTCTGCTCCACCCTTATTTCTGTTTAGGGGAACTGGTGTTTTTTGGGGGGTCATTTGGGACTTCTTGCATCTGCCTGCAGCTTGCTGAGGGCTGGGTTATGTCTGAGCTGCTCTATGGTCAGGAAAGAGGAAGATTCACAATTCTTGTCTCCCAGCTGGGCTGGGTTGCACAGGGGATGTTCCTCTTTCTCTCCATGCGCTACGAAAGGCACCCAGACAGCTCATCCAGGTTCACTCATCCCAGCTGATGGCACAGAAAGTTGGATGGATGGAACCTGGACAGGGATCATTCATTCCCTTTCCAAGCCTGAGGATTTTTCTTTCATCCTGCTCCAGTTTTGGGGTTTTTTATGCTCCTGCAGGACAGAAAGGACAGGAAAATGGTGCTGTAGGGGTTCAAACACCTTGGGGACATTGCAAAGTCTCTGGATGGAGAAGGGGGATCTTTAAATGTTGCTATGGGGCATCCAAAGTTCTGGGATGTGATTCCAAACCTTTCCTTTTGTATGAACCCACACAAACCTGAACCCGGACATGGGCACGGGGGGATGCAATGAACTCAAAGCCTTGTGGGACCACCACAGCCTCTCCTCACCCTCCAAACCTCCCTCCCCTGGGGACCCTGCACCCCAAAGTTCTTCTTCTCTGACTACACCTGCCCTTGGAAGAGGATTGTTTTATTTACAGGTGTAGCACAAGGCAGGAGCTCAGTTTCTCACCAGGCTAAAGTAAAGGAAAAGACCATTCCCAGGCCCAAATGGCTCTTCTTTGTTTTTTTAATTTCCTATTTTCTTGCATTCACCAAATCCCAGACAGACTCAAGGGGCTGTATCTTCACTTCCATCATACTGTCCAAAACCTGTGCACCATCCTGGCTAAACCAGTTCCCTGTGCTCTCTGTGTGTAAACCTCCAATTTCAGAGCTGTGCTGGTTTCACCAACCCCAGAAAGGCTGAACAAAGACAGTAATTGTTACTATTCATTGCATTGCAGCAGATTTTACATATGCCAAGCAGAACTGCCGTTCCATCCTTTTGGGAAGTGCAGCTTGGCCTCTTGCTCTCCAGCAATTCCCACTCCAAGTGCCCAAACCCTGCAATCTGATCTGCAGAAGAGGGAGATGTGGCAGGAATTGCCCTTCCTGTGGATATAAACCCATGTTTTAACAACAAGGCCATCTCTGTTTGCTGTCCCTCTTCCAGTCTGAGGATCTGGAATGATTGCTCAGGGAATGTGGCTGACTTATCCCCCTGGAATTCTCAGAAGGATAAGGACTTATGGAATTTGGGAACAACAGAGAGCCTCTGTTAAGTGTCCCATCAACATTTCTCTGTCCTGGCTAAGCACAGTGCACATCCTCACTGGGGTTATAAAGGGAATTATGGATTTTAGGGGGATGAGTACCCAAAAAAGCTGCCTGTTGTTTGAAATCACCATGGATTGCAGTTCTAGGGAAGCTTTGGCTTTACTGGAGCAGGATTCCCTGTTCCTCCAACTCACTCTGTTCATGACATCTTCACAGGGCAGAAATTTTATCACAAGAATCTGTGAATTTGGCCAATCTGGCATCAGCAGCTCTCCAGGCATGGGGGGCTCTTCATTTCCAGCAAGAAATCAGGGGGTTTGCTGCACAGGTGGAGAGGTGGTTCCAGCCCTGAAGCCTGTGCAGACACATCCCAATTCCACCAGCAGATCCGTCCCAATTCCACCAGCAGATCCGTCCCAATTCCACCAGCAGATCCGTCCCAATTCCACCAGCAGATCCGTCCCAATTCCACCAGCAGATCCGTCCCAATTCCACCAGCAGATTTACCCCAATTCCACCAGCAGATTTACCCCAATTCCACCAGCAGATTCACCCCAATTCCACCAGCAGATTCGTCCCAATCCCACCAGCAGATTTACCCCAATTCCACCAGCAGATTCATCCCAATTCCACCAGCAGATTTACCCCAATTCCACCAGCAGATTCACCCCAATTCCACCAGCAGATTCATCCCAATTCCACCAGCAGATTCATCCCAATTCCACCAGCAGTTTTACCCCAATCCCACCAGCAGATGTGTCCCAGTTTCCCCAGGATGGCTGAGCTGGTGGGATGAGGTGGTCTGGGCCATCAGGAGCTTGGGCAGAGCTGTGGGTTGCAGGTAGCCCAGCTCCTTTTGGCCAGGAGCCTGCAGCCTCAAAACTCACAGGGAAGTCATCTGAAAGCTCACAAAGTATAATTGGTTCCGGAGCCAGCTCAAAGTCATCTTTGTGTCCCAGGAGATGTCTTCCAGATTAAAAAAAAAAAAATTAAAAATTAAAAAATCCTGCCTTGCCTTTGAAAAACTCTCAAATGCCTTCCTGGATTGACTTCTTACAACACTGTGGGCTGAGCTATGTGAAACATTTCCTCCCAGCTATTGCAGAAGGAGGCAGGCTGGAACTGGAAAAGCCTTTCCCAAAATCACCCAGCAGACTTGGAGCTTCCTGCACCGAGAATTTTGGAGCTCCTGGATTCTGGTTTCATGCTCAGGAGGCCACGTTTTGTCTCTGGATGAGGGAAAGCAGCCACATCCAGGGAAGCTTTTAGCCTAGGATCAGTTTCCACCTGGAAGATGCAAGAATTTGTTTTGGAAAAAATTGTCAGGCAACAGTTATTTAGAAGGAAATAATTCCCAGTGAGGGATTGAACTGACCTTATAAACTGTGCAAGTGAACTTGTGGGCTCCTTCCCTCCCCTGATGGAATTAGCTCCATAAAATGCTTCGCAGTCCATTTCTTGTGGTCTGCATTTATACATATTTTACTCCATAAACATACATTTAATGTCCCCTTGGAAATTATTCCCTGCCCGTACTTATAGCTCCACATCATCCTAGGGCAGCAAGTGGATGAAAAATAATTGAAACCATTAAGATCAGCTTTTATTTCAAAGGAGGGGAAAGAAAAAACCCCACAAGGTAATTGTTGGAATGTGTATTTTTTAAATTACACAGTCCCTGGGATGCCTCTGCCACCGATGTGTTTTAATGCTGTAACAAAAATGAGGTTTTCCAGTGAGTTGTGATATTACATTTCTGACCACGTGGCACCAGAGGGACCTGGTGACATCTGAGTTGTGACTCCACCTCCATCCAGGGACTCACCTCCATCCTCAGGCTGCTTTCCAACATTTCCAACAGTTATGTTCCCACCTTTCCCTCAGAACTGCAGTTCTTTGGGATTCTTTCTCTCCAGTTTAAATCCTAATGTTATCCCTAAAATTATAACCCCTCACTTTTCCTGGTTTGGCATGAAAAGGGTAACCCTGACTGTTGTACTGATCCTAAGAAATTTGAGCTAAGTTAGGTTCTTCTTTTTCCTCTTTTACCAGTTCTCTGCATCACTCTAATTTCAGGTGAGTCTGCATGAGATTTAACACAGGTTGGTATTTCTGTGGGTAGAATTGATGTGAGTGAAGATGTGTGAGGGACTGAAGGGTGACAAGATGGGATCTTCAAAATTAAACTGATAGTTCAGATTGATCTCAGGTGTGCACATGCCCAAACAACAGAATTGTATTTATTAACTGTATCTCACCAAATTCACCTGTAATGGCACCTGTGACATCTACACTGGGGTGAATATCACATTTTTTGAGACAGTTAACACAACCCTTTGTCCACAGTGAGGGTCCTGGTGGTCATTTCCCACTGACCCTCTGACCTCCAGCTGTGCCAAAAATTCCCACCTGAGTGAACTCCCCCCGGCCCAGCTCCCTGGTTTGCTTTAATTACAGCTGCTCCTGCTCGTTGTGGGCTCCTAATTAGATGTAAGTGGCAAAGAAAGAGCTGATCTGAGCTGCTGCTTGAGAAACACAGCCTGAAATCAAAGAAATTGGGGTCAGCACCTGACTACACTTCTCTAATGCTGGCTGCTGATTAGCTGCTGTTTACATGAGTGGCTGCAGCTCCTGTTTCTGGGGGAGGCTCCTCTGCAGTGCTGGGCAGTGGGCACTGATGGATTTGTCAGCTCACAGCTTTTAATTGGCTGGAGGGGGTGGCAGGACTCGCGGGAGTGGGAGAAATGTTGATTATAACGTTGGTTATAACATTACTAGAACCCTGTGGGGGAAAATGAGGCATGGATGGGGTGAAATAGGAATAAGAGCAGAGCCTAAATCAAGCAGTTGGGTTCTTTGGGTGTTGTGCATTGTCCCCCAAATGATGGAGGGGTGGTTTGGATGCCCAGCTCAGCCTAATTCCTTCCTAACTCAGCATGGCCTGGCCATGGTCCAGCAGCACAGAACCCCCAGCTTGGGCTGCAGGGGAGGGATGAGGGATTCTGCCCCTCTCAGGTGAGACCCCACCTGCAGAGCTGCCCCCCAGTCCAGCATCAGCAACACCTGGAGCTGCTGGAGAGATTCCAGAGGAACCCATGGAGCTGCTCCAGGGCTGGAGCCAGGCGGGGAGAGCTGGGGGTGCTCACCTGGAGAGGAGAAGGATCCAGGAAAGGTTCCAGCATCCATGGCAGGGGTGGCACTGGATGGGTTTTAAGGTCCCTTCCAACCCAAACCATTCTCTGAAATGAATGAAGTTTGAGGATTCAAGACATGGAAAAGAATTTGAGAGATGATAAATTGTGTTTGGTTCCATGTGGAAATAATTGAAATGTGTGTGAGTGCCAGTGCAGTGAATCAGTGCAGGAGAAGCAGAACCTGGTGTTCCTGTCCTGAAACAGAACAAGAGAAACAGAACAGGAGAAACAGGACCTGATGTTTGTGTCCTGAGTGGTTCATGGAGCCAGGCTGGGAGAGCTGGGGGTGCTCCCCTGGAGAAGGGAAGGCTCCAGGGAGAGCTTCCAGCACATTCCAGGCCTGCAGGGGCTCCAGGAAAGCTGCAGGGACTGTCCCCCTGCAGGGACAGCACCCAGGGAATGGCTCCCAGTGCCAGAGGGCAGCCAGGGATGGGATCTTGGAAGAGCCTGGAGCTGCTCAGGGCTGGAATGGGCCCCTGGCAGTGCACTGAGGATGTGGAAGAGCCAGCACAGCTCTAACTCCATCCAGGACTTCTCCAAGGTGTGGATGTGACTCAGGAAATGCCCACGGCAGGGTTGGGGACTGGACCCTTCTCTCCAAGCCTTGACTCAAGAGCCACCACTGGGCTGTGACCTTCAGTGGTCACATCTTCCATCAAAGTCAGGAACCTCCAAGGAATTAGGAGCTTGCAGGAGGAAAACCTTGGTGAGAGCTGGAGGATGAGCCAAACTAACAAAGAACTAATTGCAATGAGGACAGAAGAGAAATAACCCAAACAAACTAAAAAAAAATCTGTCAATTCCTATGGAATCACAGAATCCCTGGGTTGGAAGAGACCTTCAAGCCCATGGAGTCCAGCCCAACCCCAAGAGCTCAGCCAGCCCCTGGCACCCAGTCTGAGGTACATCCACAGGGTGCTGTGTGCTAAAACTGAATCTCCCCCATCAAACAGGAAATAGACTTGCAAACAGAGGTGGAGGAGACTCCAGATTTGTTTAGGAACCTGTTTGGTTTTTTTGCTGTGGACATCTGTGTGAACAAAACACTCCATCCTCTGGAAGCTTCGTGGTTTGGCAGCACCAGCTGAGCTCTCTGGGCCTGTGACTGCCTGTGGGACCTGCCATGGTGCCAGGAAAAGCATTGCACAGAATGACCAGGTTGGAAGACCTGTTTTTCTCATTGAATTGTTGAATGGTTTGGGTTGGAAGGGGCCATCAGGATCATCCAGTTCCATCCCCTGCCACGGGCAGGGACATTTGTCATTGGACCAGGTTGCTGCAAGCCTGGCCTTGAAGAGAGGGAATAAAAAATGGGGATGTTTGTGCAGCCTCTGGGAGTTGTGTTGGAGAAGGTTGGTTTGGGGAATGTGTAAAATCACATAAACCCAAACTTTGCCTTTCTCCTTCACACACAAAATACACAGAATGGCCAGGCTGGAAGAGACCTTCAAGGCCATGGAGTCCAGCCCAGCCCTGGCACCCAGTGCCACATCCAGGCTGTCAAACACACCCAGGGCTGGGGACTGCACCACCTCCCCGGGCAGCCATTGCAGAACTTTATCCCCCTTGCTGGAAAAGCTTTTTCCTGCTCTCCAACCTGGATTTCCCTTGGCACAGCTCGAGGCTCTGGTTGTATTGGTGCTGCTGGAGAAAGAGACTGAGGTTTGAACTAATTGCTACAAGGAACCAAACAAAAAAAACCAACAAAACCAAAAACAAAAACCGGAACAAGCTAAAAGAATCTGTCAATTCCTGTAGCTGAGGTTTGTGTTCTGCCACAAGCTCGAGGCAAGAATCATTGTCACACCCAGCCACGGACAGTGTGTGGGTTTCTCTCTGTGCAAGAGCCGTAAGTTTAAAAAATTTATTGATTTTATAATTAAGGAACTCTGCAATACATAAAGTTAAAAGCCGTGCAAGCGTCTACACGGAGACCACATAAAGATAAACAAACATTTAGATTTAACACAGCATAAGTGCAATAATCACCCATAAATGTAGTCATCACCAACTGTTTAATATAGATCAGTAGCAAACAAAAGAATAGATGGGATGGAAATTATTATTTGTACTAGGGGAGCTGCAGAGGCCACAGGCAAGATCACATCTCTGCTGTGGCAGGCAGCACCCACATGCATAATGAGAGGCAGCCCTGGTGAAAACAGCTCCAAAATTAAGTCCAAATTCAAGAAGAGGAGCAGTGGAAGGAGGGACATGCTCCCATCTGGAGGTCACCAGACTGCCAGGGTGAAGCTGAGTCCTCCTGGTGCCCAGATCCACTTCCACCCCAGAGCATACAAATGAGATTACACTGGCAGTTGGTTTTATTTCTTTTATATAACTTTTATATAACATAAAATCATCAGGAAAAATAACGTGATTTCTTCCCAGGCTGTTTTGGCAGGGGTAGAAGCACTTTTTCAGCTGAGTTCATGGACCACCTGCCCAGTGTGTGGGGAGAAACTCTCCCTCTTTCCTTCTCTGCTTTTTTTTTTGCTCTTTAGACATCACAAAATGTTCACTGAGCAGGAACTCTGGACATGCTGTCCCAGCAAGGAGCTCACAGGGTCGTTTTTCTTCTGCTGCTGCAGTCACAGGGTAGGATTCGTCTCATTTAACTGGAGATATTTATATTTAAGATACCTCCCTTGATGCTCAGCAGAAAAAAAAAATAAAAATCCTTTTTTAGCTTTATAGGGAATGTTCAGACATTTATCCAAGGCATGGCAGCCCCTGAGTGTGAGCTGAGGGCTGTCTGCAGTGGGGTGATGCCTCAGCCAGGGGTGCCCATTGTGGTGGACGTGTCCCAAATCCCCAAACCTTTCTCTCATTTAACTGGAGAGATTTATATTTAAGATACCTCCCTTGATGCTCAGCAGAAAAAAAATAAAAATTAAAACCCCTTTCTTAGCTTTTTAGGGAATGTTCAGAGATTTATCCAAGGCATTGCAGCCCCTGAGTGTGAGCTGAGGGTGATGCCTCAGCTGGGTCCCAGGGATGCCCATCGTGGTGGAGGTGTCCCAAATCCCCAAACCCCCAAATCCAAAGCCTCTCTCTTCCCTGCTGCAGCAGAAATTTGGAGAATGCTCTCCCAGACCATCCCACAGGGCACAGGAGGGATGAGGAGTGGGATGGACTCGCTGTTGGTCACCACCTCCTGCCTTTGCCCCATCTCTGCTGCCTGGGACATTTCCTCTGCCATGTGCTGCCCCTGGCATCGTTGGCCTGATGAGCCTTTCATGGTTTCTCCAGCTCCTTGAATATAATGGAGGTTAACTTACCACCTTAAACTGCTGCAGCATGTCAAAGCCATGAGGAAAAAGCTGTGCATTGTCTCTCCTGTTGCCCAGCCTCCCTCTGCTCCAGTGAGGGCTGTGGTCCCAGGATGTGCAGAATATGTCAAGTTTCACGTTGTCTAATTCCCCCCAAAACAGATTTTTCAGAAATAAAGACAACTCCTGTGGCTTTGCAATTAAATATTAAAAGGCCTTGATTAAAGAGCCATAAATCACTGAAAGGCCTTTAAATTTCTGTGATGTCTCCTGGCCTGACATTGCAATCTCTGACTGCAATCTCATTTTGCAGTGGTGAGAGACAGGTACCTCCAAATATTGGCCATCAGCTCTTGATGTCTACAAGGTAAAGGATAATGGGGAAGGAGTGAAAGAAACATTTAAATCAGGGTAATAAAAATGTGCCGGTGGGACAAGAAGTGAGCAGGGGAGCTGGAAATGGGTGCAGCAAGTGTGGAATGGGGCAAAGTGTAAGTTTAAAATCTCCTGGTGTGGTGGAAGGTGGCCCTGCCCATGGCGGGAGTGGAATGAGATTTTAAGATCCCTTCCAACCCAAACTGCTCTGTCATTCTCTGATTTTCACCTGTGGCTTTGTCCTGCTCAGTTCAGGGATTCCTGTGCAGGATGGAGGCAGAGCTGTGGTGCCTGCAGGGCTGGGGGTTCTCCCTGCAGTCCTGTGTGCTCCAGACCTGCTGCCCTGGAGAGGATTCCTCATCACATTCCCTCTGCTGTGGTGCAGGAATGAGCTCCAGAGTGTTCCATGAGCACAGCTGGCCCTGGAGTGGAGCAGGGGCGGGCGTTTATTCATCCCCATAAACTCCAACTTCGCCTCGTTCAGCTGAGACCCATCTGATGCTCTTTAAGCTCTCCTTTCAAGCCCACCATGAGTCCATTCCTGATGTTCTGGGATGCAGAGGGAGATGGAGAAACATCCTCCTCTCCACTCTGGGCACCAGGACTGACAGATCCCGGATCTGCTCCTGGTCTGTGTGTAGAATCCTGGGATCTTCAGGCCTGGAAAAGTCCTGTGCAGGAGCACTGGTTCAGGGACATGCCAGGAGAATATTGGCAAATTCTCCTTCTGTTTTGGAACCCCCAAAACCCTCATGCCTGGTCTATCACCAGCCAAGGGGGTGAAGAGGGGCTCCTCACTCCTGCCCCTCCTGTGCTGCAGAATTTAATGCAACGTCTCGAAACATGGCAAGGAAATGAATTATTTGGAAATGATGTGCAGGAAGGGAGGGTCAAACCTAGTGGATAATTTATTCATTACTAATATCTCCAGCAGCTGTAATTGAGGTGCTCTTTTAATTGTCCAAGCCACTCCAAAAAAACCCCAGCTTTTCTAATAATGGCTTGGAAGGTAACTTGTCATTCAGCTGTATAAACCTCTATCAAAGCTTGGTTTTGACTGGCTGATGGCATCACCCACTGCCTTGACTTTATTTTAGCTTATTAAAATTGATCCTAAATAAACCTGATCTGTCCCAAATTTTTTTTTCTTAAATTAATTTGAATGCAATTTGTTCTCAGCGAGATTTTCTGCCATGTTGCATCTCGCAATGCAAACACGAGTTTGTTGGGTCACTCTAATTAATTTGATTTTGTATCTCAGCCCTCCCACCCATCACCAGCACTAAATGGAATTATTTAGAAATAACAGAGATAATGCTGGCAAAATAACATGCTGTGACAGGACCAAGCTTTGCTTCTTTAGGAGAGAAAAAAAAAATAATAATACACAACATATTGAGGTGGTTTATTTTTTGATTAAACGCTTCTGCTTCGCCTCGGCATTTATCTTTCTGAGACAGCTCCAGATCAGAGCAAATGCATCATTCCATTACCATTATCTCCCTGTACATTTGAGTGGGGGTCCCCAGATAATAAAGGGCTACAACGTGCGTGGCCAGCTCACACCTCCAGCAGCTCTGATTCCTTCAAGAGGATTTCTACAGGAGGAGTTGGCAGGGAAGGGAAGGGGGGGGAGGTTTCTGCCTGGTTGCTTTGTGGTGGGGGGGGGAGGCAAATGGCTTCAAAGAGATGAGTGGAACAACTTAATTCAGAGATTTTTATAGGAATATTGGTGTCAGGAGCTGCACACAGCGACCTGGGCTTGAGGAGATGGTGTTGGGTGGTTTTATTCAAAAGCTTTGACACAAGAGCTGAGCAACTTGAGGATGTGAGATATCCCCTGCTCCTGGAGGGTTTGGAAAGAGGAAGGGGAGACAGGCAGGTGTTGCAGGTGATCCAAAGCATGGGAGGGATTTGGGGTGAATGAATTCCCAAAAGGAGCATGATGGTGTAGTGGTTTTGTGCAGATTCTTTGTTTCTTTTTTCTGTTAAGGTCAGGATTAAATGCCTGAGATGTTATTTCTTGTTGGGACTCAGATGTTTATTAGTTCTTATCTATGTTACAGTCTCTCAAACCCTGAGTTCTACAGCACTTCACTCTCACAAACTAAAAATGGAGCCCCATCTCTCTCTCTCCAAGGCCTTTTAAGGATGAACTGTCTAATTGAGAAATGACACCTGAATTATTTTCACTTTTAACCCAATAACCAACCACCCGTGCCCTGCAATGGGGACTTTTTTATCCAATTACACAAAACCACCCAAACCCACGGAGAAGACGGTGAAGAAGGAGAAAGTGAAGAAGAAGGAGAAGGAGAAGGAGAAGGAGAAGGAGAAGGAGAAGGAGAAGGAGAAGAAGGAGAAAGAGGGGAAGGAGGAGAAGAAGAAGGAGAAGAAGAAGGAGAAGAAGAAGGAGAAGAAGGAGAGGAAGAAGGTGAAGAAGGAGGAGCAGCACTGCCCCAAAACCTCCATCTTGCTTTATATCTATTCCTGCATTCTAAACCCTTAAACTCTGAGTTTCCCCCCCTGTGATCTCACACACTCCTGTCCAAACTGCACACCCACAATCCCAGTTCCATCATTCCATTCTGGAAGCTTCTCCAGGCCTCAGGTCAGTGCAGTGTTCTCCTGGGGGTCAGTGCCTGGAAGCACAGAAAGTGTCCAATTCTCAATAATCAGCATTCCAACATTTTGGGTTCACCAGTTTGTGATTTCCCTGCCAATGCACTGGTTTGGGTGAGTGGTGGATTAAAATAATCCAGAATAATCCTGGGTGAGAGAAAAATCCATTGTGCCCTTGTTGCTCCTGAATTAGGGAGAGTTTTCCATGAGGTGGGGTGGTGGGGAAAGCAGAGAGGGGAAGGTCTCAGCATGACCCAGAAACAGAATAAATACTGGTGAAAGGAACATCCACAGGGATAACACGTGTTAAAGGGTGTTCCTCTATAGAGGGGGGATTTTGCTGATGTGAGTGTGGGTGGTGGCCCCAAGCACCCCCAGTGGCTTTGGCCAAAGGCTGAATTCCAGACCATTATCCCAATCTGCTTGGAAATATACATTGAAGTGGAAGGAGGTAAAAAAAAAATGGAATTAGGAGGGAAAAAATTGGAATCTGTACACTTGAGGCGCTGCACCATCAGTTTGTAGCACTGCAAAGGGACCACAGGTCTGCAAAGGTGTTTTTGGGCACAGTCCATTTTCACCACAGATGAATCCAGCCAGGATGACAGGAGAGAGAATTCCCTGTGTTTGGTACAGGTCCTACCAGTGAACAAAGGGGAGAAAGCAGATGTCTTCATGTGAATATTCACTTATATTGAATATATTTCTATTTTTACTGAAGTTTTTAGGAAGGGTTGACTGCACCAGCCCCAGTCCAGCATTCCAGAAAGGACCTGCTCTTGTGAATTTGGGAACATGGTAAGAGGTCCTTTCTGAAGGGCCCAGCAGCATTTCTCAGTCTGTAAGCCCAGGGTACCCCACACCAGCTCTTTAACAAGTGACACTGCCCATCAGGGAAATATCTTCCTCTTGCCCTTCCTGTTTGTTTCCTCAGTCTCTCCCCCCTCTTTTCTGTCATTTCTCCCTCTGCTCTCCCTCCCTGATGCCATGGTGATGGAGCTGACACGTAAGAACAGCTATTCTTCACTGGGGTTCCCACAGCATCCCGAGATGAGCTCCTGCTCCTCCCCCTCTCCTGTCTCCCACCTTCCCTAAGTGGGTAAATCTGAGTGCTGCCAAACCCACGTGCTAAAAAAGATGGGCCAACATTCCCCCTCCTCCCTCCCTGCTTCCAACTGGCTCTAAAAGCATGAATTGCTGCAAGGAAATAAAAAATAGCATAAACGTTGGGCTTGGTTTGTGGGTTTTTCTGGTTTTCTTCGGAGCTCGGGGTTCTAACGAAATAAATCTTTCACTCCCTGCTGTCTGCAGGGCCCACTGCTGGTTTGGGGCATTTTCAGCCAGATTTGACAGGCAGCAGGGAGATCTTATTCCTGAAAGTTTTTGGAAGTAGTTTTTGGATGGGTGGATGTTTCCTGAGTGAGAGAAATGCCAAGGTAGGATTTACAAATCCCCCCTATTCAGGATTAGCCTCCAGCAACATCCACAATTAGCTGTGAGATCTGGTAGGCTGTCAAGTGCATTTTATGTATCCTTTCCCCACTATCTGAGGGAGGCAAACTTCCCAAAAGACCTTTCTAGAGTGTTACCAACTGCAGATTCTGTGAAAATCCCTGCAGCTCTATCCTGGCTCCTCATCTCTCTCCTGGTACCCACTGGAGCTGCACCAGCAGCAAGTCTGGCCCAGGTTCTGCAATCCCAAATCAAAGCCCTAATCTGTGGATAAGGCCCTTCCCTTCTTCAGGCTGTCCTATTTCCCTTTGGATTTATTCTGATTTAAGGGCTGCTTCTTCTCAGATGAATCCAGCCTTCCCCTCTGTCCTTCCAGACACTCTCCAGCTCCTCCCGGGTGTCCCTGGGCTGTTTTCCTCTGATTTCTCCATCTCATCCCTCCATCCCCACTCCTCCTTCCCCTCTCTGCTTCCAGACACTCTCCAGCTCCTCCTGGGTGTCCCTGGATTGTTTCCCTCTGATTTCTCCATCTCATCCCTCCATCCTCACTTCTCCTTCTCCTCTCCCTTTCCAGACAGTCTCCAGCTCCTCCTGGATGTCCCTGGACTATTTCTCTCTGACTCTTTATCTATTTCTCCATCTCATCCCTCCATCCCTACTCCTCCTTCCCCTCTCTGCTTCCAGACAGTCTCCAGCTCCTCCTGGGTGTCCCTGGGCTGTTTCCCTCTGACTCTTTACCCATTTCTCCATCTCATCCCTCCATCCCAACTCCTCCTTCCCCTCTGTCCTTCCAGACACTCTCCAACTCCTCCTGGGTGTCCCTGGGCTGTTTCCCTCTGGCTCTTTACCCATTTCTCCATCTCATCCCTCCATCCCTACTCCTTATCTTGCCCCAAAGCTCTCCAGCCCTCCTGAGCAGGGATTGATTGCTCTTCCTCCTGGTATTGTCCTCCAAAATGAAACAACAATGAATTCCTCCGACTTTCTGTGGTTGTATCTTATCACTCCACCTGCCTGCTTCCAATATTATTCCCTTTCACTCCTTTCCCGTTGTCCCCTCTCAGATCCCCTCGTTTAATTGGCCAGCCCCAGCCTGGGTTTTGTAGTCTCCTTATCATGATGGGCTGAGTGCTCCCCTGGCTCCCATCTCACCCTGCCTCCCTCCACCTGCCCCTCTCCCCTGTCCCTCCTCCTGCTGTTTTGTTTGGCCAAATGACAGCCTCGGTGTGACCAGAGGCGATAATGGTCGGCAAATATTTGAAGGGGGAAGGAGAAAAATTGTCCCTGGGGGAGTTTGAACGGGGAGGGCAGGGATGGGGAGGGTTGGGATGGGGTTGGGAAGATGTGCAGATGATGCTGTCGGCCTGAGGACATCATAAATCCCCTCTGGGTGGGAGGATGGGGATGGGGAAGGAGTATCTCTCTCATCTCTCTCATCCCTTGGAATGGGCAGGTGCTCTCTGGAAGGGGCATTTTGCTGGGGAGATTGGAGTTGGAGCAAGGGGACAGAGAAGAGGGGATGGGAAGGGAGAAAACAGGAATGAAATAGCAGCAAAGAGGGGAAACGGGCTGGGAACTCTGGAAATCTTTAACTTGAAGGGTTGGTGAGCTGGTGCCTGAATCCAAGTGCTAACATGGACTGGAGCACACACTGATGGGAAGGAGCTCTGGAGAGGAAGGGGACAGTCAGACCCTGCAGGTCTGTGGCTCTTGTGAATTGCTGGATTTGCCCCTGGGACAATATAAAAGGAGATTTTGCTTCCCTCAAAAACACCCAAAAAAGTGATCAAAAAAATGAAGGCAAACCTCACGTCTGTTTGACTTCGTGCCTGCTGAAGGGCTGGGAAGAGAGAGATGTTGCATAACTGGTAAAAATGTTATTTATAAATATTCTAGTGAAAAATCTGCCCCAAAAAACATCCCTGCAAAGAGTGGCAGGGGAGTTAAGGCAGTTGCCGGAGGCTGTGCAGCAAAGCAGTGACAGAGGAGAAAGGGCAGGTGACACCCCTCTGCTCCATGCCAGGACACCCTGGACTTCCCAAAATATCCAGTGTGCAAAGCCCCAAGACTCCAAGGAAATGCTGGGCAAAGCACAAGTAGAGGGTGGCTGAGATGGACCCTCCCAAGAGCTTTTTTCTCCACCCATCACCCAAAATTGGTTGTACAATGCTGCAAAGGAGGGGAAGGCAAGGTGACCAAGTGACACAATCCTGCTCTTCCCTGCAAACTTCTCTTACATTTTTTTGGGCAGCACTCTCATCCCATTTTCTGTCAGCACAACCCTTCCTGAAGCTGGCAAAAAAATGAGAGAGTGACAGCCCTAAAGGTGTCACTTAGGGGCAGAGCTCACCCTGAGCTCACCCAGAGCCCTGGCCCAGCTTTAAACCAGCTTGCACAGCATTTCCCACCCTCCACCAGCACGATAAAGACATCCTTTGTCAGCAGCAGGGATGGTGACAGCTACCCAGGAGAGGCCAATTTTATCCCGTGTACCAACAGAGAGGGGCAAGCTGGAAGGACCTGAGAGACTGGAGCGCAGGAGGGGGTGACAAAGAGACCTGGAGGGAGAAGATTTCGAGTTGGCAGCCGCGTCCCCGGGCTGTTTTGTGAAGGACTGGCCCGGTTTGGGGGGTTTTGCCGGTGCCACCAAGCGCGGCCGCTGCAGGTGGCGCTGCGATGTTGGGTTTGAGCGCTGCCTGCGCTGCGCTCGCTGCAGCCCGAGCTGGAGCAGCCAGCGCCGGCTTCCAGCCACTTAAACACCGCGCTGCTTTAACAAACTTGTAAAATGGCGGGGGAAAAGAATCATGGAAAAAAATCTCCGCACAAACGAACTTAGATTTTCCGTCTCTCTCCCCTTTTTTCTTATTTTTTTTTTTATTTTTTTTTTTTCCTTTTTCTTTCTCCTGATTGGCTTGTCCTGTGTTGTTGGAGCCTTGAAGTGTACAGGTGGATGTCCTGGCAAAAATGATTTTTTTCTATTCTTTGGGTGTTGGTGGAAGTGATTCCTATGTGCCACTGTGCGTGGCTCAGATAACAAGGCAAGAAATGAAAGAATGCATCAGTGAGGGAGGAACCACAGAGAGATTCAGGGAGGCTGTTGGCACACAGGGCTTCAGGGGCACTGGGGGATCTTTTGGGGCAGCAGGAGGGGAATCAGGTGTGTGGGGTTGTTTGGATGGAGACAAGAGGATTTTGCCTCATCCCCGATGATGCTGAGGCAGCTTTGGTGCTGTTTGGTTTCCCCCCCGGAGCAGAGCAGGGGGTGCCCAGCACCTCTCTGTGATCTCTGCTGTGACTTGGGGGGGGAAATACCCACTGGATGACACCAGGGTGAGCCTGAACCCTCCTCGTCCTTGGGCCCTTTTGCTGCAGAAATTCCCAGGTCAGGGGAGGTCATTTGGGTTTTGCAGCCCTAACCCTCTCCCGCCCCCGCTGCCCGGTTCATGAGCAGGCCTATAAATAAAGTCTCATTTGTCACTCACTCCTTCATGAACCCAAACAGCACGGGCATCTATTGACTCCTGCCATTGTCTTAAGAAGCAGAAAGAGCTGCTATTAATTTCTTCCTCCCTACCAGCTAGTGGGAAGTAATCTGGGCATATCCAGATTATCCGTGTTTAGGGAACAGGTTTTAAATGTGAGACCGAATTTCCTTGAGATTTTCATATGTTTTTATTAAATGGAGCTGTGAGCTAGGCTGGACACTCAATAATGCTGTAGCACTCAGAGCAGCAGTGATCTTTAGAGGTTACTAACCTGCCATTGTATCTCTCAGATTCCTGTCTGGCTCCTCCGTTGTCATTTCGCTGCGTTATTACTCTTCAGGCTTCACATCGCATTCATTTCTCTGAATGAAAACAAATGACTCCTTGCGAGAGGTAGGAGATAAAGAATAATAAATACATTTTATGCACCACCTTAAAAAAAAAAGAAAAAAAAAAAAGGGGCTCTGAATCCCCCATCCATCCATCAGGAAATGTAAACGGGAGCTCAGGCAAAACACACACACACACAGAGGAGCGCGCCGGGGAGATAAAACTTGTTTTAAGGAAAACATGATATTGTTTCTAAATAAATATCTTGGAGGATGCAAATAGACAGCCCCCGGCCCCCATGCTTTGTGGCATAAATTTAAGATAATTAAAAATACTAAGCTGGGATTAAGCCTGATTTTCTGTCAATGGTGGAGGCTGTGGGGAGGAGGGGGGAGTCCTGCTGTGCTTGGTGCTGCACAACCCCTGGAGAGGCGATTCCTGCCTCTGATCTCGGGTCTGGATTGCCGAGGGTGCTGGGACCCCCTTCCCCAGGCACCCCCTGCCTCCCTGCCTGATGCCTTTGCCTTCTGCTGGGGAAGGGGAAGCTGCAGGGCCGCTTGCAGAGTTTTCTCCCCGGCCTGAGCATGGCCAGCCCCCCTGGAAGCAGAGGAGATCTCCCCCAGCTGCTTCTCCTCTTCTTCAGACCTTTGTGAGGAGCCCATCCTCGGGGAATCGGGGCTCCCTGGGGAGCAGCCCTGTTGCTATCACCACCCTGAGAGCATCCCTGCCCTTCCCACACCTGCTGCCGGCTCTGGCATCACCTGCAGGGAGGAGTGCGGCTCTCACACGCGGAATGAACTTTTGGGGTGGGCTCTGGGGGACACCAAACTCAGGTAGGAAGCACCAACAGCTTCTGAAAAAATCCCTTTATTCCTGCGGCTGCCGGGAATGGAAGGGAGCCGGGGCCAGGGGAGCAGCTCGCAGCCGCTCTCCGGGATTGTTGCTCACCCCGGCTCGGGGACTGATTTTCCCCGGAGCCTCCCCACGCCCCGCTCCCCTCCTCGCTGCCTCCAAGCCGGAGGAGAGCCTCAGAGAGGGAAGGGAAGGCACGGAAAAGGGAAGGGAGATACCAAGCAAAGCCGGGAGAGGCTTTTTTGGAGGAGCAGATGGGGGCAGGCAGCGAGATGCTGTTGATTCCGCGAGTGGGTTTTGGGTTTTATTCCTTTTTTTTTAAATTTTTTTAATTTTTTTTTTCTATTTTTCGGGGAGGGCAGAGACGTTTCCCAATTAGCCCAATCAGGCTGGAGATCCTAGGTGTCAGTAGTGAGTAGGAGCGAGGGAAGGCACCGGAGGAGGAGGAATCCAGGCAGCCGGAGTTCCAGCCGGGGGAGAGCGGCGGCGGCAGCCCCGGGAGGCGGCCCCGCTCCCTCCCCGTCCCCATCCCTTGCCCCAGCCCCTGCAAACTTTAGGACGACGAAAAGCGCCTTGGGGGACCCCCTCCAGAGACAACCTGCGCTCCTCCGCCTTCTCCCCTCTCCCGGAGGTGGGTGGGCTGGAGAAAGGAGGAGCAAGAGCGGCCACTCTCTCTGCAAAGCTAAAAAAAAAAAAATATATATATAGGAAAGAAAGAGGAAAAAAGGATAGAAAGGGTAGAAAGGGATTTTTATTATCGCTTCAATTTTTTATTTATTATTTTTTATTATCCCTCCCCCGTACATTGGGCTGCTGTTGCCACAGCACTTCTACACCTCTCTCCGGCTATTTTTTTTTTTTTTTTTTTGTAATTTTTTTTTTTTTCGGAAAGGGGTGTGTGCCTGTGTTTGCAAAAGAGCCTGGGTGTCCAAGCCGGCTCCGCAGCCACCATTGGAGAGGAGGGCTAGGGAGGAAGGAAGGGCTGGCTGGCGAGACAGCCGCAGTGCGAGCCCTCCCCGGCGGGCGGGCGGGAGGCCGCGGAGCCGGGCATGGCCCCGTAGCGCATCCCCTGCCTGCATCCCCTGCCCGCACCCCGCCCGCAGCTCCGCTGCCCGGCTCCCCCCACTGCTGGCTGCTTTAGAAGCGGAGGGGGGGAAGGGCTGGGGGAGGGAGGGAGGGAGGGGAGGGAAGGGGTGATTTGGGGGGGGAGTGAAAACTGGAGCTGCTTTCCCCCCCCCCCAATCCCCCCCCACCATTCTCCCCCCCCTCCTCCGGCTCTGGGCGAGCCAGACACGGTTTGCCCAGTGCAGAGAGAGGGGCTCCGTGTTCCGCCTCCGTGGAGTATTTGGGATTGGAGAGAGACACACACGCGCACACACACACACACACACACGCACACAGAGACCATCTGCAGTGTCAATGCGGCGCCTGCTCTGAAGACTGAAGTGGGGGGAAAGGAGAGGAGAGAAATATAATATATATATATATACACACACATATATATATATATATATATATATACACACACCAAAACCCACCCAAAGCAAGCCAGGAGCATTCCCAGGTAAGGAGTCCTCCGCCCCGCCCGGGCAGCGGGGGCTGCGGGAGGATGCCCCGGAGGATGCCCCGGAGGATGCCCCGGCAGGGCTGGCGGGGCTGCAGCGGCACCTGCCCTCCACACCTGGCGGCAGCCAAGGGAGGGGGTCTGGGAGGTGCCCCCACCGCTGCTCGCCACCCCCGAGTCCCGGGAAGGGGGTCTGGGATGGAGGGCAGGGACCCCCGCGGGCAGCGGGCTGAGCCGGGGGGCTCGGGCACGGCCCCTCCCGGCCCGCCCTGGGAGGATGCTGGGCGGGGGGCGCGGCGGGGACCCCCCTGCTCCACATCCCCGGCGCGGAGGGGACGCGGTGCCCGCTGTCCCCCGTTCCTGATGGCTTTTTCCCCATGCACAAGGCTCAACTTTTCTCCCCGGAGGTAGCGGCTCAGCCCGCAGCCCGTCCCTCGTCACCCCCGGCATCCCCCGGCTGCGGGTTTGCCTCCCCTCGGGGGGTGTTTTCCCCCTGCGATGCTCCGGAGCTCTCCTCGGGCGAGGAGCTGGAGGCATTTCCAAACTTTTCCTGCTCGCGGTGAGGTTGCAGCTGGACGGGGCTGGAGGCAGAGCCCAATTCCCGGGGAGGATAATAACACCTCCCGGGTGACCCATGGATGGGGACAGGGGACAGCGGCCATCCCTGGTAGTGAGCCCCTAAGAGGGAAGGGCAGACCCTCCCGGCTTCCCTTCCTGCAAGGTGCTGGAGAGTTTTCCTGCCCAAATCCCGGCTACGGAGTCAGCGCTGCCGAAGCTGCCTCCTTTCCCTCGGTGCATGTGTGTGCTGCGTATCGATGCTCTGCGTTTATCAGACATATGCCCTTAAATGATGTACACCGGGAGAAGTGATCTGAACACCGAGCCGCGCGTTGTTTTGCTGGAAATCCACGTTGTTTTGCTGCAAATCTAATGCTCCGGCAGCAGCTGAGTTCCTCCCAGACAAACAAACCCGCTTGCTCAGCCCCAGCAGGGCTGTTTGGGTTTGTAGCGGCTGCATGTGGCTGCTCCATCCCCAGCCCGGAGGAAATCCTCCTCCCGGGGCTCCATCTGCTCGCTGTGCCGGGAAGGGATGGATGAAGGGATGCGGGGCTAGGACCCCCGAGCGGGGCTCGCCCTAATGGCAAGGAGCCGCTGGAACGCGGGTGGCTCCGCACCTCTCCCGCAAAACTTCCCCACCCCGCTCTGCTTCCCAGCCTGGCTCGCTGCAAACGCACCTGACTGCCCACGGCTTCCCTCCGCCGCCGGGAAAAGAGATTTTGGGAAAAGCGAGGTGGGCGTGTGGTGCTCCACGGGTCGTGGGGTGAGTGGTGCAGAGAGGGGAGGTTCGGAGCGGGACCCCCGAGATGCCGGGGGATGCTCTCGATCCGCGGGAACAATGACGGTGCCAGGGGATTTTTACAGCCGATGCAAACTGCTCGCAGCCTTCTAGGGACTTATCTTGAGCGTGCACGAATATTTCGGAGGGCGGAAAGCGTGCTAACTTATTTTCCTCAGCTGCCCTCTGTTTCAGCCGGGTGTTGTTTGTAGAAATCCGGGAGCGGGCAGGACCAGCGGGGCACGGGGGGCTCGGGCTCCTGTGCTTCTAATTTCTGTGATTTTAATTACGGCGTGTGCCTCCCAGCGTGGGATTAGGTGCTTCCTCCCCCCGCCTAAGCCTCTGGCTGGAGGTGCAGGGGATGCGAGCAGCGTTTTGCTTGTGGTTTTGTGTTATTGTTTTTGGGTTTTTTTTTTTTGCCGGGGGAAGTGCGTGTTTGTTTGTTTGTTTGTTTGTTTGTGTGTGGGATCCTTCGCTAAGCCGGGCTTCAAGCGGTGCAACAGATGTGTGTGTGTGTGTTTCTCGTGTGCAGCCAGGTTTAAACACGCAACCCCAGCCCCGGCACGAAAAGCTGGGCTTTCCTCTCCTCCTCTGCCCAGACCCACCCTCCGTGAGGTGTCTCCTTTCCGAAAGGGTCACTCCAAGGCTTCTTCTCTCCCTGTCCCATCCCGAACGTGCGGCGCTCGGCGATATCGATACCACGCGAAATAAATGCCAGCCGCATGATCTAAGTGTTGTTTCTGTCCAAGACGGGTGTTTTAGATGCTCAGTCGCGGTGCTGTAGGGAAGCATTTGCTCGAGGATCGCAGGCACTGCTGTCAAACGCGCTGTGCGCGGCTGGGGAGGGATGCTGCGAGCCCAAAGGGACGCGCTGAACTTCTCCGCGGGGAGAGCGAACATTTGAGCTTTTCCTCAGCGGATTCACCTGCCTGCAGCGCAGAGAGCAGAGAGGGGGTGGGTGAGGCAAAGCCAAGGGCTGAGCAGAGGCAGGAGAGCGGCTGGGCTGAGCTGCGCTGCTGGGAAGGCAGGAGCCGTCTGTGGCAGCTCCATCCCGGGGGGCTCAGCCTTGCCGGAGCCGCTTTCATATCAATTCCTCCACTTTCGCAGGCTGACGAGGGGGAGGAGAGATGCCGGCGCCCCTTTTGTGTTGCATCTTTTTCCTTTTCCCGAACCGCTTTGTCTCTGCCTCCCGATGCCGAGGGGATGCAGTAAAACCGAGCTCCCGCTCGCCGTGCCGGGGCTGGATTCGTGTGATGAGCCCGGCAACATCTTACGATGCTCGGGGTGTGCTGAGGGTTAAAGCCATGTGGGAATCAGTTTTTTGTGAATAAGGGAACCCTGAGAAGGATGCTGTGGTGCTCCACGCTGATCTGACCTGGGGAGGGTGTCAGAGGTGGGGCTGCTGCTGAGTTTTGGAGTTTGCAGTGCCAGAGTTTGGGGCTTGGCACTGCCCACATGTGTTTGGGAGCGGGATGGCGTGGTGTCCTGGGAATCATTTGGCTGCTCTTGACATGTTTATTATTTATAACCCCTCTAAAGCGGGCTCCCACATAGCTGAGACTCCAAAGTCTCATGTGCTGCCCATGAATCCCCCTCCCCACCTAAGGATGCGTTTTGGGCTGTGACTGTTCCCCCTAGCAAAGCCCTCAAACTGCTTCATGCTCTAACACAAAGCATCTGGGGAACCTTTCTGGCTCTCTGAAAGGCTTCAGAGGGCTCTTTCTTACTCCTTCCTTCTGGCTGGTGAGACTCGGGGAAGGGGCAGCAGCGCTCCAGGCGCCCAAGGCAAGGAGACTTCCCGTCTGTGCGGAGAGTCGGGGCAGCCCAGCGCCTTCCTGCAGGGCATCAGTGATGAGCGTGCTTCCCTGCCTGGCTGTCTTCCTGTGAAAAGTGCTTTATATCCCTCGGCTTTGAGCTCTCAAGGAGCCTGTGACAAAAAGAAAAAAGAAGAAGGAAAGAAAAAAAAAAATTACGTCGTGCTGCCCACATGTTTTTCACTCAGGCTCTGAGTGGTTTTAAAACAGAGCCATTCACTCAATTCCTGTGGTATGGATGGGAAAACTGAGGCACAGGGTTTTAAAACATAACCATTTACTCCATTCCTTGGTGTGGATAGGGAAACTGAGGCACAGGGTTTAAAACAGAACCATGCACTCAATTCCTGTGGTATGGATAGGGAAACTGAGGCACAGGGTTTTAAAACATACCTGCTCACTCAATTCCTGTGGTATGGATAGGGAAACTGAGGCATGGGGTTTAAAACAGAACCATTCACTCAATTCCTGTGGTATGGATAGGGAAACTGAGGCACAGGGTTTAAAACAGAACCATCTATTCCATTCCCATGGTGTGGATAGGGAAACTGAGGCACAGGGTTTTAAACCATAACCATTCACTCAGTTCCTGAGTAATTGGGAAACTGAGGCACAGGGTTTTAAAACAGAACCATCTGCTCCATTCCTGTGGTGTGGATAGGGAAACTGAGGCACAGGGTTTTAAAACATACCTGCTCACTCAATTCCTGTGGTATGGATAGGGAAACTGAGGCATGGGGTTTAAAACAGAACCATTCACTCAATTCCTGAGTGATTGGCAAACTGAGGCACAGAGAGGCAAACAGCTCAGTCCACATTTATTGATGAGGAATTCTCACTCACCAGCCTGAAATGCAAACTGAGCCCCCAGTGGGATTTTGATGAGAGCAGGGAGTGGTGCCCTGCACTCCAGTCTGTGCTTCAACAGCCAAGAGCAGCCCTTGGACACAACAGGACATTTCCAGGATTGAATTTTTTCCAGTTAAAATGGCAAATGGGTGCTTTGAAGTGAGAAAAAATAATGGAATTACAGAATAGTTTGGGTTGGAAGGGACTTTAAAGATCACCTAGTTCCAGTGCCCTGCCATGGGCAGAGATAACCAAACATTTTGGGTTAGAAAACTGGCCTGGGAGCAGCTGTGCTTTCATGGATCTCAGTCCCAGTGCCTTTAAAATTTGCTGCAGAATGTTTTGAACCACCTTTGGGAATGGAGACATCACTGCAAAAATGATGTGCTGAGTTCCCCACAGCCTGTGTGGTGATTCTCTGTACCTGGCATTCTCCCTTGGGGTTTCTTTGACTCATCCCAAAGAATAGTCTGGGTTTTTCTGTTGGTGCATGAGCTCTGTGAGTTTGCCTCATCCTAAAGGGGCTGAGCAGCCACTCAGGTACGAGGTGCCAGCTCTGTGTCCCCTGCCAGAGCACCCAGTGTCGTGTGGCTCCGTCCTGAGCCCTTTCCTTGGTAAACACCTCTGGGAGCCCTCAGAGATGATCTGAAGGCCCTGAACATTGGTTTGAAAGCCCAATGACCACTTTATTTTAGGCACCTGTAGCCCTCCAGTTCCAGCTGATGTGAACATTGCCAGGGTCATGCTCCCTTCCAAGGGGATTCCTGGAGCCATGGAGGAAGCCAACTTTTTGCTGAAATATGATGATCCCAGCTGTTCCTACCTCAAACACCTCAAACACTTTGTAGAAGACACCAAGTTCTCAGAGCCTGAAGACCTGGGGGAGAGCAGTAACTGGGTTCAAACCCCCATCCCACTCTGCTGCCCCTCAGCAGGTGGCTCTGACCTCACCTGGAATCACCAGAGAGGGAGAGAGATCATTTGCAGACTCTGTGACTTGCTTTTACTCCAGACTTTGCTGCTGAGAGGGTTTGCCCCCCTTTAAAAAAGTGGTTTTCAAATGCTTCATGCAGTGAAACAAAAATCCAGCCCCAAAAGTCGAGTGGCTGAGACTCCCAGGCTTCTTTTGCATGGGGATAAATAAAAGGTCCTGATGAGTGTGGCAGGATTTGCACTTGTGACCCAAAAGGGAGATGTGGGACCTCTGCTTCTCCTGCTTTTCATGCCTGATCTCTGAGTTTCCTTCCACCTCTATTGTCCCCACACTGATCTGCTGGGGCTTTCCCACCCAGCCATTGGCAATAAATAAATTTCTGGGATTTGAACTTGCCAGGAGAAATGTGTGGCTCTGATGCAGATAATACAGGTTAGCTTTCCACTACAGGCATTTGCACGATCTAAACCCACACAGTTCCCCCTCCTCTGCTCTCCTGCAAGGTCCAGAGGAATAAATCTTGATCCTTGAGCCAAATGAACATAAATGTTTGTGAAATGAGGCTCCACGACCTCTGTGTTATTTCTCCTGGAGCTTAAAACACTCCACAAGGGAGGAAAGGTGAGGCTGGTGAAGATGTTTATTCTCAGTAGTGCTTTCCTGGGAAACAGTGAGGTGATGCTGGGCTGGTGACCACCTGTAGATGGTTAATATTTATATATTTGCTGGTTTTTCTGAATGAGGAACTCACACTTGCTGCCAACAGCCCCCTGATGCTCATTCATGCCGAGCCTCGCTGGGGACCGGCCGGGCATTCCACTGCTTGGTGACTTGGTTTTAGAGTTACAGGGATCAGGAGGATGAATTAGCAGTAAATTACAGCCTGGATGGCTTCATCCTCAGCAGTGACAGGGTTTAAATTAAAAATATCTTGCTGGGATGAAGCACCAGTAAGTCAAGCTCTGGTGTTGTGTCAGCGAGAGCTCAGCCCCGGTGGAGCAGGAACACGAGGAGCCCTCACATCGATTCCCAGCTGAAATGGGAAATTGCCACTTTGTTTCTCCCATCAAATATTCTTCCTTTCCTTTCCTTTTTGCCTCTTTCCCCAGCTGGAGGGAGGATGGCCAGGCTGGGAAGGTGGGGGAAGCTTTGCGGATTCGCTGCACGCGCGTGTGGCCCTGTTTGACTTGGTTAGAGCATATTTGATTGTGAAAAGGGATTTATTTGTTTTTTGTGACAGGGGATTTGTCTATAATGTAGTGCTGGAAAGAAAACTCATTTAGAGACTAAGGAGGTGTATCCTGTTACAATTGCCTATTGATGGAATAGCAAGTGCTTGGTGTGCTACACAGCTTCATTTTACTTTAGGGAAACTTCTCCTGGGCTGCCAAAGGGAGACTTGGGTTTGATGGAGAGCTGTCCCACGGCCCTCAGGGGCTTCTTTGGCTTCTTATTTCCCCATCTTTCAAGTGGGGGAGGTCTCCTAGAAGTGACTGTCCCTTCAGCCACCACCTAATTCTTCCTTTGCTCCAATGATCTTTAAAAATGACTCATTTTTTGTGAAGTGAGTAAAACCAGGGGGAACTCACCCACCAGCTGAGGAACGGCATCATGTCCATGGATAATTGTCACTAATGGGCACTGTGCCACCCCTGGGCAGTGCCACCTTCTTCTGCTGGCTGGGAAGAGGCTTTCAGATGTGCTGAGGAACAGGAGGTTCTGTATTCAAGGCAAAGGCTCTGCCCCCACAGCCCTGACAGGGAGAGGAGGTGAGCTGGGAATACAACCCCACCAACTGTGGAACCAATCTAAAGCTTGGGTTTTTCTTTAATGGACAATCTAGGGAAGAAAAACCCACAGCCAAATCAGGGTGGGCATGTGTGCCTTGGAAAAAAGGAGTTTTGGGGCTGTTTTGGGAAATTCCTCCTTAAAAAAAGAGGTTTTGGGCTGTTTTGGGAAACTTCTATTTGTCAGGGTTTTGGTGCAAATTTCTGTGTCTTGCTAAAAGCAGAGCAACACGTGGAGTTTTTAAGCTGTTCTGAGTTGTGTAAGTGTTGAGGGGTATTTGCATGGATAATTTGGGGTGTTTCCTCCTTTTGGTTGTGCCTCACCCTTTGCACTCTCCCATTTCCTCCTGGCTGGACAGTGAGTGGAGCTATCCCCTGTCACAGCCTCCTTTCCTTCCAGCCCTCTGGATCCCAGCAGCGATTTGGGGGGTAGTAATGACCTCAATACCTGATGCTTTTGAGACGTTCTACCCCCATCCTTCCTTGGATCCCAGGAGTGGTTTGGGGGGTTGCAATGACATCAATACCTGGTGTTTTTGAGACTCCATACCCCAGCCCCCCTGGATCTCAGGAATGATTTGGGGGATTGCAATGACCTCAGTACCCAGTGCTTTTGAGGCTTCATACCCCATCCCTCCTTGGATCCCGGGAATGATTTGGGGTTTCTAATGACCTCAATACCTGGTGCTTTTGAGACTTTCTACCCCCATCCTTCCTTGGATCCCAGCAGTGATTTGGGGGATTGCAACGACATCAGTACCTGGTGCTTTTTGGACTTCATACCCCAATCACCACTTGAACCCCAGCAATGATTTGGGGGGTTGCAATCACCTCAATACCTGATGCTTTTGAGACTCCATACCCCCATCCCTCCTTGGATCCCAGGAATGATTTGAGGATTGCAGTGACATCAGTACCTGGTGTTTTTGAGACTTCATACCTCAGCCCCCCTGGATCCCAGGAGTGATTTGGGGGGTTGCAATGACCTCAATACCCAGTGCTTTTGAGGCTTCCTGCCCCCATTCCTCTTTGGATCCCAGCAATGATTTGGGGGATTGCAATGAGTGTTTTTGAGACTCCACACCCCAATCACTGCTTGGATCCCAGGAATGATTTGGGGATTGCAATGACCTCAGTACCCAGTGCTCTTGAGCTTCCTACCCCCATCCCTCCTTGGATCCCAGGACTGATTTGGGGATTGCAATGCCATCAGTACCTGGTGTTTTTGAGACTCCACACCCCAATCACTGCTTGGATCCCTGACTGCTCCTCTCCAGCTCATCTACACAGCTTCCCCAGGGGGGGCAGTGCTCAGGGACAACCTGGAGGGGCACTTCTTGCTCTAAGTCCATCTGTGCCACCACTGAGGCCACCTCTGGGAGGGCATTCACCCTGAAGACGGCGGGATGAGCTCTGAGTTCTCTCCTGTGCTGAGCTGCTATGGTGATGAGTTGCTATAGAAACACATATTTAGCATTATTATTTATTATTGAAAGGTGCTTCTTTTCATCCCTTAAAAGCAGGGTTGTGCCCAGCAGACCCCAGTGGTGGCTGTGGGACACTGCCCACCCTGTCCATGTGGGATGGGGGGGTTAAGCTTCCTGGGAATGCAGGTTTATCCACGCTGGAGGCAGGGAGCCGTGCTGTGCTGGCCCAGCAGGATGATCTGGTTAAACAAATCCCCCAGTTTGTTCCTGTCACAGGTCCCTTCCCTCGTCAGATCCCTCCTTTGGAGGGGGATTTGAGTGTTGTAATGAGCTTACTCATCTCCAAACTGGTAATCTCGTGCCACCACTCGGGGTGCATCAAGTTCTGGGACAATGTCTGCTCATCCAGCACAAATGCTGCATTCACAGCCCCTCGTGGGCATTGCCTGGTGAATACCTGCTCTTATCTCTGCCTCTGCTGCTCCTCCTTGCTTGCTGGAGTCCCTCCCTGTCTGCAAGCCCCTCCTCTGGTGCTCCTGTGCTGGGGTCCGGCTCAGCTGAGCCCCTCTGGATCTGCAAGGGCCAAGCAGAGCAAGCCCTGCTCAAGGCATGGCTCTGCCTGCCCTCACCATCACTTTCCAGTGCCCATGGGTGGGATGGATCCTGCTTTGGAGGGTCTTGCTCCCCAGGAATGGGTGCAGGTTTGCTCTGCAGCAGGGACCCCGTTTATCCAGCACATGCCTGGGTTTTTATCCACCATCCCTGGCTTTTTTATCCACCATCCCTGGGATGCTCAGATCCCAGGGATGGTGGATAAAAGGTGCAAGAAGGGATTCACAGCATTCACAGGGATTCACAGCTTCCCCTGGAAACTGGCAGTGCTGCAGAGGTGGCTCTTCAAGAAAACCTCCCTCCTTCCCTCCTGCTGTCCTTGACAGCCTGGCAGCCCTGAGGATGCTGCAGTGGCTGCACAGGGGTGGCTCAGTGGGGACAGGAGGTGCTGGGAGGATGGAGAGGTGTCCAGGGGCACTGGGAGTACTGGGGCTGCTTTCCCTCTCTGGCTGGGGCTGGGCTTGCAGCAGGGATTAGCTGTGCAGTTCTTTTCTTGTTCCCTGGAAATTGCCTAGTGGGAAAAAAAAAAAGGCAAAAAAAAAAAACAACAAAAGAAAGGGAAAAGGAAAGAGAAAAGGAAAACAATACAGCTTTTCTGGATGCTGAATGAACAACTGGGAGGTGAAGTTGTGGAGCAGCTGCAGGGGGTGGCTCAGCCCCTCCTCTCACTCCCTGCACAGGTGCTGCAGCTGCAGGTGCTCCCCTGGAGATGGGGTGGGGAGGGATGCAGGAATGGCTGGACCACTGCAGGATGCTGGGGAGGCAGAGCCCTGGGCTTGGGGGATTCTCTGCTGCTGCTGCTGCTGCTTGCAGGGTGAGTTCCCTGAATGCCTGCAGGTCTCCACCTTTGGCAGCCTTTGAGGAAACAAAAGGAGGTTCTTGAAAGCACCCCCTCAGGCAGGAATAAAACACCTTCCTTTGCAGAGCCCTCTCACTGCTTGAAGTCATTCCCTTTGGGCTTTGCATTTTCCTTCTTGGAAGCTCTGCTCCCTGCAGGGAAGAGGAAAAAAAAATCCTGGGGTGAAGGAGCAGGGCTGAGGGGGATGGGGGCCCTTCCTGGAAATGGAGGAAGGGATAAAGGGGTCCAGTGGAGGGGTCTAGGGGTGAATGGAGACCCTGGTAACCCCTCATGCAGGGTCACATCCAGCCTGGCTCTGCTGTAGGGATGGTTGGGAGCATCCTGTGGGGTGGGAGGTGCTCCTGCACATCCCAACCCCTTCTCCTGGTGAGGGGAGGCAGCCGAGTGGGGTTTCTCTGAAAGGAGGGGGGCTGGCCATGGGAAATGAGAGCTTGCTGTGCCCTGGTCGGGTCACCCCTGTCCATGTGGGTCTGGAGGGTTTGGGGTTTGCTTCCACCATCCCCGTTTTCCACTCTGAGCTGCACCAGCTGCTTGGATACGTGATTTGGAGAGGTAGATGAGTGATGGAATGGATTTGGGGCTGATTTGGGAGCCCCTGTGAGTCCCACCAGCCCTGAGACCACCCAGTGTCAGATCTGTCTCCAAAGCCCACTGAGGGTGGAGTCATTTTGGCCATCTTTGCATCCTCTGGCTTTCCCTTGCTGATCTCCAAGGTCACTCCCAGAGATCAGGAGCTGCTCACCTGGGCCAGGAGGCACTTTTGGAGCTGCACCCTCTGCCTGGGTGAGGGATGGAGAAGGCAGGAGAGCCATGGCAGGAGCTGGGGACTTAAACCAGCACCCCTTAGAGCCACTCAGGAGGGATTTCCCCCCTCCTTTATGAAGGAGTTGCTGCCCTTTCCTGCCTCAGCAAGGCAAATGGGATGCCCGAAAATGAAAGCACTGACTTTTAGGACAAATTTCTCTCTGCATAATATCTCAAAGAAAGCAAGGAGAGGAAACAGCAAGCAGGCCTAATTAGGTAAGTATTCCCCATTAGGAAGGGGAAGGAGCTATCAAGTCGATTTCCATTTCCTCCTTGTTTTACATGCCTGATTGTTCCGCCTCTCCAGGAGGCGGTGTGTGAAGTAGGTCTCTCCTTAGCTTGGAGAAGTAAATAATCAGGGCACCACGAGCTCCTGAAGCTCTTCCCAAAGCTTTCCAAATCTGGACTGAGCTGAGGATTTTTAGCATCTTCACCAGCTTTCCAGGAGCTCCTCAGCATCCATGAGACCTGGCAGGGACTCGTTTTCCCCCCTTCATGCTGAGAACCAAGGTGGGCAGTGGGACTTGCATATTCCTGCTGATATTTCTCCCTGTTTGACCTGTTCTGGGTGGAATTTCTGGAATTTCCTGGCTGCTTCCCAGTATAAACTTGGGTGTGAGTACATGGAGGTGCATTGGGAAATGAGATTGGGATCACCACCCAGTCCAGCCCTACCTGAGCCCAGCGTGTCCCCATGATGTCCCCATGTCCTGCAAAGCTGCTCTGATTGGGATCAGCCCCTAAACCACCACTCAGGCCATCCCTACCTTAGCCCAGTGTGTCCCCATGATGTCCCCATGTCCTGCAAAGCTGCTCTGATTGGGATCAGCCCCTAAACCACCACTCAGGCCATCCCTACCTTAGCCCAGTGTGTCCCCATGATGTCCCCATGTCCTCCAAAGCTGCTCTGATTGGGATCAGCCCCTAAACCACCACTCAGGCCATCCCTACCTTAGCCCAGTGTGTTCCCATGATGTCCCCAGTGTCCCCACGTCCTCCTGGCTGTGTACTCAAAGCTGCTCTGATTGGGATCAGCCCCTAAACCCTCACCCAGTCCACCCCTATCTGAGCCCAGCCTGTCCCTATGATGTCCCCATGTCCTGCAAAGCTGCTCTGATTGGGATCAGCCCCTCAACTCCCACACAGTCCACCCCTATCTGAGCTCAGCATGTCCCCATGATGTCCCCATGTCCTCCAAAGCTGCTCTGATTGGGATCAGCCCTTAAACCAGCACCCAGTCCACCCCTACCTGAGCCCAGTGTGTCCCCATGATGTCCCCATGTCCTGCAAAGCTGCTCTGATTGGGATCAGCCCCTCAACTCCCACACAGTCCACCCCTACCTGAGCTCAGCGTGTCCCCATGATGTCCCCAGTGTCCCCACGGTGTCCCCACGTCCTCCTGGCCGTGTACCCAAAGCTGCTCTCCTGGCTGTGCTCTCTACTGCCTCTTAGAACAACACATTGCAGCGTGGGCTGCAATTATGGAGCCATCAACGGGTTCTTGTGACACATTTTGGCGAGCCTGGGGACGCTTTGTGTGCACCAGCCTGCGAGGGAAGCTCTCTCCTCCCCCCCTTGTGCTGCCTCCCCCTGCTGCAGAGTCTGTAAGTGGTGTTATTAAAGGCTGTCATTGGCACAGTCAATGGCTGACACAAGGCAGCCCTCAGACTTTGACTCATCACACACACACACACACACACACATACACACTTTGCAATGCATGAGCCACAAAAAAAGCCCATTTCTCACCAGCATCACCCTTTCCCCAGCTGCTTGGGCCCTTTTCTGCATTCATTTCAGAGAAGAAGCCTTGATTGTCCTGCAGTGTGAGGAAGGGATTGGAGTTGCATCATGCTGCCTGCACGTTTCCCAGCTCTCTCATTATCTTTTGCTGGAAGTTGTGATGCCTTTTTTTCCCTAAATACAACTCCATATATATAGATATATATGTGTGTGTGTGTGTTTTATACATATACATAAAAATACACATTTATATGCACATTGCTACACACAAATGCAAACTGCACATGCTTTGGAAATGCCAATCTGTTCACCCTGCACTTTTCACAGATCACTGCCAATTTTCTCTCACAGTTCAGGAAAGGTTCTGCAGGTCCAGATTTTTGGAGAAGGAGGAGCAGCCTTGCTGCAATAGCTGGAATTAGGAGGGATTTAGGCATAAAAAAACCCCAAAATTTTACTTTTTCCTCCAGCATCCCTTGATCAGATGCTGGTGGCAGAGAGATGTTTTCCAGCTGGTAAGGAGGAGAGGGAAGAAAGAAAAGAGTTTGAGGTTTTCCTCCACTGCAGAACTGGGAAGAAAAAGAGCAAATTTGGACAAACCTTTGTGTCTGGGCATGTGCTCCAGTTGGGCTTGGCTGCCTCGGTGCTTTTCAGAAGGTGCTGGTCCAGGCCCTGCTGGTGACAAAGGAGTCTCTGAGGGGCTCTCAGGGGTAGGGGATGATTGTGCAGCATTTCTCATCCTTCCCAGTGGCTTAGCTGGACCCTGGCCACGAGCACTCAAGTGGGGCAGCACGAGGTGCCACGAGCCTGGAGGAGATCCCAAGCAGATTGGAGCTCCATGACAATCTGCTTTTCTGCTTTCCAGTCCTTGGCTGTGCCTGGACACGTGCAGAGGTCTCCCTGCCTCCAGCTGGTTGATGCACAAGGTTCTTGGAGCCACATTTCCCCCACTCACAGCCCTGCTGGCCACTCAGGCTGCTGCCCTGTTCTGCTGTCCTGCTCTGCCTCCCCTCCTTCTGGGGATTTGTGTGGGAGGATAATTCTGAGGCTTCTCCAATACTTGTACAAGGGTATGGAGAAGTGACTGTGAGATGCTTGTGATGCCTCAGGTTTGGCTTTTATATTTTTCACATTCTGTGCTGCTTTAGTGTGTGGGTCTGAGCTTCATATTATGGGATGGTGAGCTGTGTGCACAGAGCAGGGAGACAAAACAATTCCTGCTCCAGCTGGGCACCAAGGCCAAATGACCCAAATCTCAGCCCAGGAGCACAAACCCCATGGGCTGAAGCTCAGGTGGGTCCAAGTGTGGGTTTTGCTGTGTCAGATCCCACGTGTGCCCCTTGGAGCCCATGGAATCTCCAGGTGGGGCTGGCCCAGCAGCCCTGGCCCAGGGACAATCCAACCTTTGGGGCCAGGCCTGGCTTTGGGCCCAGCTGGATCCTGCCCAGAGGGGCTGGGAAGGCCGAGCTCCGCAGGGAGCACGAGGTCACTCTGGGAGCTCCATGGCCAGGACAGGGGCCAGGACAGGAGGGAGCAGCCTCAGGCTGGCCAGGGCAGCTTCAGGGGGGACCCTGGGGACAATTCCCCATGGAAAGGGTTTCCAGTCATGGCACTGGGCTGCCCAAGGCAGGGCTGGAGCTCCCATTCCTGGAGGGGTTCCAGAGCCCTGTGCATGTGGCACTTGGGGACAGGGCTGTCTGATGCCTCAGGTTTGGCTTTTCTATTTGTCCCATTCTGAGCTGCTTTGGTGTGTGGGTCTGAGCTCCATATTATGGGATGGTGAGCTCTGTGCACAGAGCAGGGAGACAAAACAATTCCTGCTCCAGCTGGGCACCAAGGACAAATGACCCAAATCTCAGCCCAGGAGCACAAACCCCGTGGGCTGGAGAGAGAAAAACAAGCAGGGTGGGACTGCAGGGGCTGAAGCTGGAATGGGACAATGAACTGCAAGATGCAAATGGAGCAGAACTGATCCCAGGGAGAGACCCCGGGAGCGCTGGTGCATTTTGGGGCCATTTTGGTTCATCTTGGGTGCAGCCCTGGCTGGGCTCTTGTGCTGCCCAGGGTGGGTCCATGGAGGAGATGCTTTCCATAAATCCCTGCTTTATTCTGGAACTCTGCCCAGCCTCTGCTCCAGCTTAGCCTCCACAAGGCATCACTTGAAGCCTTTTCACTCAGTGATTTGCCTCTTGATTTCACTTGGTCCTTGTCTTCTCTCCTGTCTTGCTTCTCCCTCCCTGGGAACACAGGCAGCAGAATCAGCTTTATTTTCTAAAAAGCAGAAAGGTCTCCAGGTGTAGGGTTGTGCTCACCTGTCTCTCCTGCACTGCTCTCTGCCAGTGAGTGACTTCTCTCACCACCCATAATCAGCCTCTCCCCAAGGTCTCTGTGTTGCTGAGCTCAGGGTGAAGGTTTTACAGCCACTGCCTCTTCTCAAGCACAGGAGAAAAATAATCCCTTCCTCAGCTCAAGGAGCAGCTTTTAAACTGGTTCCTGCTGCTGCTGAGGCAGGGTGGCTGCAGGAGGGGCCCAGCCCAGCCCCTGGCAATGCTGGGATGGATGGAGGATGTGTGTGTCAGGCTCCCCACGCAGAGGAAGGAATCAAATATCTGCCCTATCTCAAATGCCATGCTGGGCTCCTCTGGGACAGAGTTATTGGTGAGGAGGAAGCTGACCTTCTCCTGTGTTTATGAACTGAATCTCTGGTTCAGTTTGGGTTTGATTTCTCCCCCCTCCCCTCCTGTTACAGAGTGCAGTACTCCATTTCAAAGGAAATAACGTTTTCTTCATTTTCTCTTTTGCTGGGATTTTTTTTTAAAGTGCTGCTCAAAATGAACAGGATTCCTTCCCCTCAGCTTTCTGTGCTTTACCCTTGGCTTGTCGCTCTGGAAGTGGATGTTGCTTGCCCATGTTTTTTGGGGCACCAGGGATATTCCCCTGTTACAGCTGTTGAGGTTGCACAAATTCTCCTGGAGCTGGGAAAACACATAATTATTTTAGTAGTCAGACCCCAGCGAGTCTGAGAATTAAAAATTCTCCTCATTTCCCTCAGTGCCACATGGATCTGTCCTTCTTCCTCCTGGCTGACTTATCTCCAGCCTTCCCTGGCACAGCTTTTGCTGCAAATCCTTTCCTGCAAGGGCTGGTCTTGAGCATCCTCAGAGCAGCAAGTCCTTTGGAGCCCCATTTCCTTTTCCTTCTGCTTCTGCCAGTGGAGAGCAGATTTTAGGAAGCTCAAGAGCTCTGTCTCTCCTGTGCACAGGTCCCTTGGAGATATTTAAAGGCACTTTGCTGAAGTTCACAGGTGACTTTTGAAAACCTTGGCCATTGCATTCACGTATATATATATATATATATATATATATAAATATAAATATATATAAATATAAACATAAATATATATAAAATATCTGTTCTCTCTTCGCTCCTGTTTTCTTTCTCTGTCAGGAATCCAGCTGTGCAACATGTGGCACTTGTAGGGCTTGGAAGGCAGGAAGATCAAGCAAACACAGAGCTTTCAACAAGAAGAGATAAATTTCCAGAATAAATTCAAGCCACGTAGGCCCAGTCTGTTTTAGTTTTAATGCCCTGCTGGTAGTGATGTGTGGGAGCTGCAGATATAAAGCCAGGGAGAGAAGAAGAGTTTATTTGTATTATTTCTGGCACCTTGATAGAAAGAAAACCCCAGCTCTGAGTTCGTGGGGCTTGGCACAATGTTTGTCTGCATGGTCTGGAGCAGCAAACTGCCTGTTGAGCTCTGCCTTTGTGCCTGGCTGGAAGGCAGAGGAAAAAAAGGGAATTATCTGCCCTGACTGTTGTAACTGGAAGAGGAAAGTGCTGGATTTGTGGCGGTGTGTGGGATGCAGATGGCCCCAGCGGAGAAATATCTTGTTATTAATAACCCCCAGAATTGTGATAACAATTTCCCACCTGTGTGGAAACGCCACCACGGTTTTTATCACAGCACAGGAGCTGGGGGCTCCCTGCTCAGGCAGCTGCTGGGGTTTCCTATTTTCTGCAGAGACAGAGGGCAGGGCAGGATTTGGGGTGTTGAGCCCTGATCATAAATTTGCCCCAGAGTAGAAATATCTTGTTATTAATAACCCCCAGAATTGTGACAGCAATTTCTCACCTGTGTGGAAACGCCACCGCGGTTTTTATCACAGGAGCTCTGGGCTCCCTGTTCAGGAAGCTGCTGGGATTTCCTATTAGGTGCAGAGACAGAGGGCAGGGCAGGATTTGGGGTGTTGAGCCCTGATCATAAATTGGCCCCAGAGTAGAAATATTTTGTTATTAATAATCCCCAGAATTGTGACAGCAATTTCCCATCTGTGTGGAAATGCCTCGCAGGTGACAAATTCTATATCTTACAATATAGAATATCTAAGACAAATCTTATGAATGAAGATAAGAAATCTTGAAAATCTTATGGAATGAAGATATCTATATCTCATCTTTCTCTATAAGATAAAAAGCACAGCAGCACTCAGCACAAAACACTGCTGTTTTCAGCCTAATGCCAACACTAACAACTCAGACTTCATCCCTCTTTCCCTCGGCCTTTTTCCTCAAATCCAGAGTTCATTTCCATCCCTGTTTCCCTCTGCCTTTTTCCTCTAATCCAGAGTTCATTTCCATCCCTCTTTTCCTCTGCCTTTTTCCTCTAATCCAGAGTTCATTTCCATCCCTCTTTCCCTCTGCCTTTTTCCTCTAATCCAGAGTTCATTTCCATCCCTCTTTTCCTCTGCCTTTTTCCTCTAATCCAGAGTTCATTTCCATCCCTCTTTTCCTCTGCCTTTTTCCTCTAATCCAGAGTTCATTTCCATCCCTCTTTTCCTCTGCCTTTTTCCTCTAGTCCAAACTAAAACATTACAGGGTCCAACTCTTGAGTCAAGGGCAAAATACAGCCCAGCCTCCTGCCTGAGTGATGCTGGGTCATTGAAACCCACCTGCAGCCAGTCCCCAGACATGTCCCAGCCACACAGGAGGCAGGAAAAGGCCCTGTGTCCTCCAGCCCTGGACCTGAGCCCGGGGAGATGGAGCACAGGTGATGCTCTCCAGGAGCAGGGAGGATGCTCCTGCCTCACGTCTCAACAGCTGTGACTGCATCCCCAAGGGTAATGGGCACAGGTTTACAGCTTTTCACAGCATTTGAGGCTTGTGTGGCATTCCAAGTGCAGCTCTGGGGTCCTGTGAGGAGAGGGAAGAGAGCAGCAGGTCCTGTTTTGGAGGGAGTGGAGAGGTGCAGACAGTGCCAGGTGAGGCTAAGGGGCTGGAGCACACATTGGTACAGTGCTTGTGGGGTTTACTGTTTTAGCACCTGGGCATCTGCTTAATAGTGTTTCTTCAGCTCTTAAAAGCTGTGTTATCAAGGCCTCCATTTCCTGTGAGCAGGATTTTTATGAACAGAGGTGACCTTTGCACGCCCCCCACATTAAAAACACCTCTTGTCTCAGCCACAGGTGCCTTTATCCTGTGTGAGCAGAGATGAACAAAGCAGATGGTGTTTGGATCTGGATTAAATTAAAGTTCTGCTTGCAGCTGGCTTAGCAAACAAATAACTTTCTTCTGGGTAGCACAACCCAGATCTCCAACCTCTCACTGCAAACTAAAGTGTCCTTTGCAGCCTGGCCTGCTCACGTGCCCCTCTGTGCTGCTGGGTTTCTGTGTACCACCTGTCCTAACACAGCTAATGCTTTGTGGTGATGCATCTGCAATGATGAGGCTGTGCAAACAGCTAAAACAATTGCATCACCCTCCCTGTGGCTGCTCTGGGGTGTGACCATGTTCACAGGGGTCCTGGGATGAGGGAAGAGATGAGGATCTGACTCCATGTTTCAGAAGGCTGATTTATTATTTTATGATATATATTACATTAAAACTAGACTAAAAGAATAGGAGAAAGGATTTCCTCAGAAGGCTGGCTAAGAATAGAATAAGAAGGAATTATAACAAAGGTTTGTGGCTTGGGCTCTGTCTGAGCCAGCTGGGCTGTGATTGGCCATTAATTAGAAACAACCCCATGAGCCCAATCCCAGATGCACCTGTTGCATTCCACAGCAGCAGATAATCATTGGTTGCATTTTGTTCCTGAGGCCTCTCAGCTTCTCAGGAGGAAAAATCCTAAGGAAAGGATTTTTCATAAAAGATGTCTGTGACACTGGGGTGATTTGTGGAGCTGCTGATGGCACCAGGCACGATCTGTGCAGATGAAGGGTCAGGTCCATGAAGTGCAGGGCACCTGCAGCTCCCATCTGTGTCTGAGTGGACATGGGGAGATCTCTATGGGAGGAAAAGTGGAGATTTTGCCTTTTTGCAGCAGCAGCAGCAGCAAGCTGCCCACATGGAGCAGAACGTGCTGGCTGTGTCTCCTCTCATTGCTGGTCAGTGTGGGGGAGCACAGGGATGAACTGCAGGAAGCTTTAGCAGCAGAGCAGCAGGAGCAGACACCTCCTCCCTTCCTCCCCCCGGCCTCCCAGGCTGGGTGCCAGCAGCTGGGCTCTGCTGTATCATTTCAGGACATGCTGGATGCATCCCTGCATCCCACAGCTGAGCAGGGTGACCACTGAACTATTTAAAGTCGCTCCAGCGCTGACACTCGGGTGTGCAATGCAAATTCTGCTGATGCTGGGAAAGTGCTGGGGCAGGGGATGGGTTAGGACTGAGGGGAATTTATCACTTTTGGGTGTGTGTCCCTCAAACAAGCACCAAAGGAGATAAGAATAGAGAAAATCAGAGGTGAAGGAGCTTCCCCTGGTGCTGCATGAGTGGCTCTGTGTTACAGTAACTTTTTTGAGTTAGGTCTAACAAGCTCTTAGAAGCTTATAACACACTTAAGATAGCTCAGCTATCTTTGGAGGCATAAAAATCAGCAAGATAGCTTTTGTTGCAGTGTTAGAAACAAAAAAGTTTCATAAAAAGCACAATAACAAACAGAAAAACTGAGCTGGGTGGCAAACATTTTTGCTGTTAGTAAAACACTTTACAAAAGCAATTAGTTTTTTTGTTCTTTTCTTTTTCTATTAAATTGCTTAAACAAAACTTTTTAGTTTTTGTCTAATTAACTATATTTAAATTTAAAGTGAAGTCCCCTGGGTCCTATAAAGTATCTTTTCATTTAATCAAAAAAATTAAAAACTTATAAAGCTCTTTCCTTTTAAAATGACAAAAAATCATTTTGTCACTCTATCAACAAAACCCACACTCCTACAGCTCTGCAAAATAGAAGTTATTGCTGTGGCACGGAGCTGGGAATTCAACCTGTGGGATGAAGATTTGTCTCTGCTTTTCTGGCTCTGTGTGACCTTGGGCAAGTCACAGAATCACAGACTGGTTTGTGTTGAAGGGACCTTCAATAATTTTGGGCAGGGACACCTTCCACTAGCCCAGGTTGCTCATCAGGATCGAGTTCTCCTCCTCTCTTGGTAAGCTCAAGTGTTGTCTGATCCATCCTAGGAGCAGCGGGAAAAGCAAAACTTTTCCTTGCAATATTTGTGTTATTAGATGTTCAACTTGGTCAAATTTAGACAGACTTTTAGCCATGGCCACAAGAGAAGGAGCATTCTGATTTTTCCTCCCTGCTCCAAAACGTGCCACCTTTTCAGTGAGGCAGAAGGAAGAATCTAACAGAGGTCAAATATAGAAAAAAGGAAAAAAAAAGTTAAAATCAGTAACTTGCAAAAACTTTTCCCCTAATTTAGTTCTCAGCATTGCCCAAGTCATTCTGAATGCAGCTTTCCACAGAGCTGGTAGCCTGAGGCAGACACTGAGCTCAGGAAATTGTCCCCTGAGTGGTTCAGGTCTGTCAAAGTAATGAGGACCTTAAAAGTGAGCCTTGGCACAGAACATGTCAGACAAGCTGAGCTGTAGGTGTTGCTGCTAATGCTCACTGGAATTATGCATGCCCACAGTGCCCTGCACGGGAATTGCATCATTTTGGTGCAAAAAATAAATGTGTCTGTACAGGATGGAGTTGTGTATGTCCCTGCAAACACAGCCTGTGTGTGTTTGTGTGTACAGCAGCTCCTCTCTAATCTGCTTGTTAACAACCAGAGCATGTGATGATCTCCTCACCCACATGAGCACTGTTCTGTCTCCTGCCTGCCTCTGATCCTGGCCATAGGTGTCCTGTCCAGCTCAGCAGCAGCTCAGGACTCTCAGGCACGATTTGGGATTATTTATCCTGCAGCAACAGCCGGGCTGGGCTCTAAGAATAACTTTCCATTGGCCTTTGGATGTGTTGGCAATAGCTGGGCTCGTCACAAAGTCACTGGGAGAGAAAATTAGCAGCAAATTAATAATAATTTATCCATGGTTTTATTTCTGGAAGGAGGAATTGAGTTTTGCTGCTGGTTCTCTGCTTTTGTGGTCCTCCTGTGCCACCTGTAAATTGGGACATCACAGGACAGTGGTGGGACAGATGTCGGGCTGCTTTTTATTTTTTCTTTTCCCTTGAAATGCTCCCAAAGCTGGAGCTTATCAGGGCTTGTGTCCACAGTGCCTCATTACAGCTCTCAGCACAGAGAGTCCTTCCCCAGTGCTGCTGCTGGGCTGGAAATTGGGTCTCAGCTGGAAGTCTCTGCTTGGAAAACGTGGGGCTCTCCATCAGTGCTGTCCCTGTGCCTGCCTCTTGGCTCAGGAGCAGCTCAGCTGCCCTTCAGCCTGCTCAAAACATCCAAGTCAAGTGGGGACAGAAGTTTTTTTTTTTTAACCAGAATGCTCTGAGGGGAAGTGTCTGAAGAGGGCAGATCTTGTTTGGTCTGATCTTGGGTGTTTCTTCTCAGGGAGCACCTTGCTCTGGATGCAGCAGCTGTGCTGTGCTGTGCCCTTAATTTTGAACATCACAAAAAGTACTGTTATGCCAGAATGGTTAAAAATGATAAACAATTGTAATGCAGTTTTTATGGGGTTTGTAAGGGAAAGCCAAGAATAGCACACAGGAGATTAGCATTAGTTTAAAAAATGTCCATTTGGTGCTGTATTATTTGTGAAGGACAGGTCGTGCTCTGTAGCAATCTCATATCTGCAGAAGATGCCTGGAATTAGGGACTAGTGAGATTTGGAGAAGAAATATGGACTTTTTATCCTTCTGACACCCCTTCAAGAGCCCTTTCCAATCCCTTGGAGGCAGCAGGAATAGACAGCTTCAGCTGACATGTGAAAGTTTTGAACGTCCAGACTGGGACCTAATTGCCCTGGGTGCTACAAGATGGAAAAAAAAGATTCACCTGACCTCATCTGACCTGCTGGAGGGCTGAAAGACAGGGAGCAGTTGGTGGAAGAGCTGTCATGCAGAAGGCAGAGTGATAAAATGAACAGTACATGTGTGCCCAGGAGGTTCAGGGTGCCTAAAAACCCACCCAGAAGAGTTTAGGAATTTGGCCAGAGTTAGGAAGTGCAGAGCAAATTAAAAAAAGGAGGTACCTGAAAGTTTCTTTTTCAGAATCTCCTGTCAATATCAAAATTCTGCTAATGGTTGCAGTGAAGTGCAGCTTTTTTTTAGGGTTGGGAGAGCAAATGCCAGTCAGCACTGCTGCTTCCCAGGGGCGTGCTGGGCTGGAGATCTGGCTGGGATTTGGGATGGCCCAGCCACCCCTGTTTTATGGGGCTGGCTCATCTGCTCCCTTTAGCCACTCGCAGGAGAAGCTGAGGATGAAGAATTTGCTGTGTCAGATCTTTTCCCTGGCCCCATCCAGAGCTGGTGGCTGCTGCTCCAAAAGGGGCTGGATACCTGCCATAAATGAAAGCAGGAGATTTTATGCTGAGTAAAGCATAAAGAGAGACTCTGTTCTCGCCTCTGCTGCAAACCTTGCACCACAGAAGAGAAATTATCACAGCTCTGACTCTTCCTGCCAGCAGTACAGCACTGCTAACAGCATTTTCTTGATGTTGCCTCTCCTGCTGTGTGTCCAGCCCATTTCCTGCGAGGTTTGGTGCAGTTGCAGGATTGATGGTGCTTCCCTGGGGGGATCCTGGCTCTCCAGGAGCACACAGCTGTGCCCTGCATTAACCACATCAGCCTGGCCACTTGTAAACTCCTCATCTGAGAGGAGTTCCCACGTGCTGTGAGCCAGCAAGTGCTTGATTTCCACATCTTATTCCCCATCCCCATCCAGGCATTGAGCAACCTGGTCTATGGAAGGTGTCCCTGCCGATGGCAGAGGGCTGGAACAAGATTTCTTTTAGGTCCCTTCCGTCCCAAACTGTTGAGTTTTTATCTCCTTTTTTGCAAGGATTAAATGTGTGAGATGGTATTTATTGTTGGACTCAGATGTTTATTAGTTCTTATCTATGTTACAGTCTCTCAAACCCTGAGTTCTACAGCACTTCACTCTAACAAACTAAAAATGGAGCCCCATCTCTCTCTCTTTACAAGGCCTTTTTAAGGATAAACTGTCCAATTAAGAAATGACACCTGAGTTATTTTCACTTTTAACCCAATAACCAAACACCCATGCCCTGCAATGGGGACTTTTTTATCCAATGACACAAAACCAGCCAAATCCATGAAGAAAAAGGAAAAGAAGGACCAGCACTGCCCCAAAACCTGCATCTTGCTTTATATCTATTACTGTATTCTAAAGCCTTAAAGTCTGAGTTTCCCCCCCTGTGATCTCACACACTCCTGTCCAAACTGCACACCCACAATCCCAGTTCCATCATTCCATTCTGGAAGCTTCTCCAGGCCTCAGGTCAGTGCAGGGTTCTCCTGGGGGTCAGTGCCTGGCAGCACAGAAATCTCCAATTCTCAGCAGCCAGGGTTTCAACACCAAACCATTCTGGGATTCCCTGATCCTGCTATCATCTCTGATTTTCCCGGTCCTGTTGCTTTTACTTTTTCCCTCAGAGTGCTCTGCTCCAGCTGTGTTTTGAATGTATAGCAAAATCTCAGACTTTGAACGCTGGGGATTCTCTGCTGCCTTCTTTGCCAGTGTTTTCCCCTGCTCCAAATTTAGATCTCAGTGCTTCCACAGCCAGCTGATCAAGGTTTTGGTTTATTCCCTTGAAGTCTCATGCTTTATCTCACAGAGATCTGGAGAGTGAAGTAGCCAGTGGCCACCAAGTCCCTGTGAATGCAGAGTGGCTCTCCCTGCCAGGAGGCAGCTGAAGAACAGTGAGATTTGGCTCCTGAGGATACACACAGTGCTAATTGTGAGCCTTCAGCCTCAGACAGGGGACTTGTGTCACACAGATCTACCCAAAATTGCCAGGCAGGGGGAAACATCCACCCACTGCCATCCAGAGCAGCATAAACTCTGCTAAAACAGCTTCAGCCAACAAGGAAAGAAAACAGCTGCCTGGAAATTTGTGGGGAAAGCCAGGTCACAGACCCTTCCTGGCTGTGCTAGGGCTCCCACCTGAACCAAACCCTGATTTTCTGATTTCTTTTGGGCTTTTTCAGAGCCCCCAAAGCCTCAAAGGGAATGTGTGAGCATAAGCTGAGCTTCTGAGGAAGGAAATGCCATTTTCCTCAAGGCTGTCCTAAAATGCTGGAATGGATACACGAGCTGGGGAGACCTGCTGGGATGAAACCCAGTTCATTTTCTTTTCAATATTCATCACTCCTTTAGGGGCAGAGGCTGGGTTTATTCCTCTTTGTGTCTAGAGCTCATCAGGGTCTCCTTCCCAGTGAATTGCTGTCCTGGTTTCTGCTGGAATAAAATTAATTTTCTTCCTGGGATGGTGTGTTTTGGATTTGGTGTGAGAATAGTGGTGATAACACACTGAGGTTTTCAGTTGCTGTTAAATAGGCTTTAAATGAGCTCCAGGACTTTTCAGCTTCTCATGGCCTGACAGGCAGAAGGCTGGAGGTGCACCAGGAATTGGGAAAGCACAAAGCTGACCCTGAATATTAGGAATATTCCATAAAATTTTAATTTTTTTGGCCAACCTGGCACTACTAACCCCATGAGAGCTGCATGTCAGTGAAATGCAGCAGAGAAACTCTTAGTGCTGGGGAGAACAGAGTGCCAGCACTGTGTGATGGCTTTGCTGGGGACAGGAACGAGACAGAAGTCAACCTGACACTCTGGCTTTTGGCAATATTTCCCTTTTCTCAGTGCCTCTATGATCTCACACCCACAAAAGCTGGGATCAGCCAAGCTAGGCACTGCTGTGACATGAAATCAGTGACCTTGGGTGCTCTTGCTACACCAGTTTGTTTGTTGGGGGGGGGTTACATTTCTCCAGTTACTGTGATAAGGAGTAATTTTCATGGATTTGTCCTCAGGAGGCTGGGAAATACCTGTGTCATGTCATTGGAAGGTTGGGTCCCTTCCAGTTCTGGATGTTCCATAACACCCAGCCCTGGGGACTCACATCCCTGTCTGCTCCAGAAAAGAGAGTTTAACTCCAGTCTTTGGATTTGTAGGTTATTTCCATGACCTCAAAACTCCATTCTCGTTTCTGTGACGCTGAATATTTGTGTTCTTTCATTCAAGTCTCTGTAGCAAATTCCTGGAGGAGCAGGGAAAACATTACAAACCCCTCTTCTCTCCCAAGCACAGAGGAGCACAGCTCTGACCTGCTTTTGCTGGTAGAAAACCAAATTTGAAATGCAGGCAGAAACAACATCCACATGCAGTTTTATCACATGGGAAGAGCTGGGAAAAAAGGGAATAAAGTCCCACTCATGGCATGTGTTAATCCCATCATTTAATACTCTTCTGGCACAGACACGGGTAACAAGGTGATGGGCAATATCTGAGTGCCTGAGAAAAATAATCTGTGTGATGAGGGAAGGCTGTGTTGTCCCTCTGTATTTTAATTCTCTTGCAAACAAACCACTCCTGAAATAAATCCCTTTATTTGGGACAAGCTGCAGCTCTTGCAGGGATCTGTTCTTTTTGTAGAGCTCCAAAGTAAAGCTCCTCTGGTGTGGGGTGTCCCCAAAGTGAGACTTGCCTTCAGCATGGGCAGGTTGTAAGTTCAGGGAGAAAGGATTTAGCCAATGTTAGAATCCAGTCTTTGTTGGGGAAGCTCTTGACAATGTCCCTATATGGGTTTTTCTTGCCATGTTGGCTCCCAAAAAAAGCTTCTGTCCATGGTAATCAGGGTTTATTAAAGGAAACCATGAACAAAAGTCTTTAGATGAGATTAAAGGGATTGTGTAGCTGCACTTGGTGCTGAATTGCTCTGTGCTGGCTCCAGCACTTGGAGTCTGCCTCATTCGCATCTCCTGCATCCCAGGCATGAACAGCCTGTGAAAAATGCCTATTTTATGATTGGCTTTTCACAAATATTCAAATGAATATTATATGTGTTGTGTTAGAAAGTTATGCTGCGTTAATTCCCTTAAGTAGTGTGTTGAATATGGTTTTAGGTTATAACATAAGGTTAAGATAGAAACTATGCTATGCTATGTAGGATACTTTTTTCCTAAAGAAAGGACTCACACGAGATAGCAGCCACAGGACACCTGAATCTTTCAGAGAAAGAGAATTTATTGCTCCATTATCAGGAGAAATGAACTTCTTCCCACCTTGCTTAGCTCTCAAGATGCTGTCAGGATTAGGAGGAAGAAGCTGACCCTGCCCAGACAGAATCCTGTGTTTGAATGGAATTTATACATCATGTATGAGATGTATGAACATGCAACAGGTTATTGTTTTTAAGGGTTAATCCTCTGTCAACCTGGGTCCTTTTTCAGGCTTATTTTGCCCAGAAAAGGTACCTGGACTGTCCATAACTCTCTGTTTCTATTGTCTCATATTGTCCTAATCTAAATTGTCCAAAATTTTTATTACTCTAATTACATTGCTATTTTTATAACCATTTTATTACTATTAAACTTTTAAAATTTTAAAAACAAGTGATTTGTGCTTTTCACAAGCCTGAGTGCAGGAAAAGTGTAGCCACATTTCTCTTCACAGAGAAAAGCAAGGCACAATTCTTCCCAAGAATATTTCTGGGATTCACAATCTCTGAACCTCAGAGAAAGGAAAAACAATTCTTATCTCATTTGCTGTGCCTGTGTTTGTGCAAAAGTGGAATGCAACATGGAGATGGTTTACCCACAGTGATGGTGTTTTGGTTCCTTGGCCTATCAGGGCCAAGTGTGTAGCCCCACATTTCTCTTCACAGAGAAAAGCAAAGCATGACTTCCCAAGAATATTTCTGAGACTGACATTCTCTGAACCTCAGAGAAAGGAAAAACAATTCTTATCTCATTTGTGGTGCTTTTCTTGTGCCAAAGTAGAATGCAACATGGAGATGGTTTACCCGGAGTGATGGTGTTTTGTTTGCTTGGCCTGTCAGGGCTGAGTGTGCAGCCCCACATTTCTCTTCACAGAGAAAAGCAAGGCACAATTCTTCCCAAGAATATTCTTATCTCATTTGATGTCCCTGTGTTTGTGCCAAAGTAGAATGCAACATGGAGATTGTTTATCCACAGTGATGGTGTTTTGGTTCCTTGGCCTGTCAGGGCCTATCAGCGCATGCGTGTCAGGACTGTCGGGACAGTCACGAGATTCTGTGCAGTGTGTGCAGAGTGAGTGCTTGGCAGATTCAGTTTAGATGTAGTGCAATATAATATAGAACATTATAGTATAATAAAGTAATTAATTAGCCTTCTGATAAGATGGAGTCCTCTTCATCATTTCCTCCCTCGCTGGGGCCTACTCAGCACAGCTATAGAAAATCAAACACAGGAGCGTGCTGCCTCATTAGCTGGGCTTCATTAGCCACCCTGGCACTGCCCAGGAGCCCTGGGTGCTCCTGGCTTCCTCCCAGCCAGGTGAGGAACTCACCCCACCTGGGCTGCCAGGCCCACTGTCCACAGGGATGGGCTGATTTCTCCCTCCCTTCCTCCCAGAGCTGTGTTTCAGCTCATTTTGGTTGTGTTCAAGGCTTTAACATGTATTTTTTTGCACTGAGCTGGACCCAGAGTGGGACTGCTTCTATGGCTTTCTGTATCCAGGCTCTTCCTGCTGACTTTGTGGTGTCCCTGCTGCCACACGTGGCCGTGGCAGGGGACCTGGTGAGGTGGCTCTGTCTGACACCTTTGATGGCAGGAGGGCTGTGTGTGTGTGTCTCTGAGGGAAATGCTGTGGTAATCACATGTTCTCTGAGCAGAGAGAGGCATAGTTCTCCTAGGATTTTCCTGGGAAACTGTGAGAAGCTGTGGAAAACTTGGAGAGAAGAATTCAAACAATTATTATCTCTCTTTCTGTAAAAATATCTATTAAAAACATTATTATAATAAATAGAAATAGAAATAGAAAATAAACAATGGGGTTTTTACAGATATTTGGTTTTTTTATAGTTATGCTTCTCCAGAGTGTGCTGTTCATAGGTCACCAATAGGTGAGAGAAGATTCACCAAGGCCAATCAGGTCTTAGGTCCACCATTGTTTCTATAAGAACTGTGCATTTCTAATAATAAGGTGTCTTTTCATACCCTCTGAGGATGGAGTCTCTGTATCACCTTTGGCTGTCCCTGATACCCCTTTGGTGATAAAATACTCTTATGCTCACCCAGTGATGTGTTCCTTTCAGGAGCTGTCATTGGAGTGGGGTAGATTTGTCCCAGACTCCAGTTTAGGGACATGACCATGGATTTTGTGAGATTGTCAATCAAAACCCAGCTCTTTCTTTCCTCTCTCCCTGTACACTTCCTCTTGAGTCCTCCCCTCTCTCTCAGCTGACAGATCAGTCCTTTGTGTCCTCTTTATTCCTGATTTATTCCTACTTCCTCAGGCATAACTCATCCTTGACTTTGTCCCCTTGCACACTGCTGCATTTTGAGGATGTATTCATCATTTCCTAAATTTCCCATCTAATAATCAGAGTTAAAAGACATTTGGAGTTTCTTCCTCTGAGACTCTTTCACATCCAAGCTGTTTTTGCCCAGAATCCCATGTATTTACCACAGTTTCATGTTCTGGAGTCTTGGGATTGTGTCCTGGAGATGGCTAAGCAGATCTAAACTGCAACCTTTAACTCAGTGGTCTCAAACCTTTGCTGGAAATGCTCAATAACAGCAAAAAGAAAAAGTAACCAGGCTGTGGGGTAGCACCATAACTTGCTGTTTTCCAGGGGGAAATCAGTACTTAAACCAAACTCTGGGAGTTCAAGGCATCTTCTGGGCAATGTGTTGTTTGCAAGCCATAACGTCGTGATTCCGCGGGCAGGACGGTGGTGTGAAACCTCTGAAACAGCTGTCTGAAACAGCTGGATTTGCTCTGTGACCTTCCCAGGGACCTTGGATGTGCTGATGGAGAGGTGATGTGGCAGGAGCCACGTCGAGGGCTGACCTGGCCTCACACAGGAGCCCTGTGGTGGCTCATGGCATCCCTGCTGGCCATAACCCCAGTGGAAAAGGCACTTTGGGTTTATTTTGGAAACAGCCAGCTCAGAGCCCAAGTCCAGCCCTTGCTGGCTGTGGCCTTTTGTTTATTTGCTTTGTTTTTAGGATATAATTACTCTCTTGTAGTCTCTGCATGTCCATGGCAGTGATTATTGCCTGCCCAGCTGCTGTGATTCCTGCCATCCAGACACAGGGAAAAAACCCCATCCACAACCCTCTTCTCCTTGGTGCATCCTCTGAGGGCTTGTACAAACCCTGCTCTATTCTGCAGGCTAAACATCCAGGCCTCCTTGCCCCTGACCTCTGCTGGTATTTATTAATTAAGCCAAATTATAAATTCTGAGGCTCCAGGACTGATTGGGGCTCCAGGACAGAGGGTACAGCAGGAGCAGATGGGAGAGGAGAGAGTGCCAGCAGCAAGCAGAGAGAAAATCCTGCTCCTAGGGTCACTCAGATGGCTGCTAGAAGATGGCAAAACAGCCCCAGGCTCTCCCTGCTTTGTCCCAAAAAGCTGCTCCTGGTGCTCTCAGACTGCTGATGCTCTTTCCTCTGCAGGTGAACTTCCTCCCCCATGAGGTTCAGTGATTTGGAAAGCATCCTTGCCTGCTGTAAAGCCTTCCTGCAGTTTCTCACTGGAGTCTCTCTGGTTTCCAGATAAAATTTGCTGTCTTTTCCTGGAGGGATCACAGAATGGTTTGGGTTGGAAGGGATCTAGCAAGGCTCTCCTCACCATTCCTTTCTCCTGTGAGTGATAGCCTGACCTCAAATCAATTCTCACCTGCATGAGCCTTGAAGAATTTATGCCTGGAGCCTGTCTCTTCCCATTTTGTATTACCTGTTTGTTTGAATGGGCAGATTTTATCCCATTTTTTGCAGGTGCTGTGATGAATTTTGGGCAGAGGGGCTGCTCGGTATCAGCCTTGGGATTGCAGCAGTTCCCATTTCCCTGCCCTGCAGCTCTGCTGACTCTGCAGAGCAAAATACAGTAAAATACAGCAAAATACAGAAACTCCTTCCTGAAGTTTCTCACTGGAGTCTCTCTGGTTTCCAGATAAAATTTGCTGTCTTTTCCTGGAGGGATCACAGAATGGTTTGGGTTGGAAGGGATCTAGCAAGGTTCTCCTCACCATTCCTTTCTCCTGTGAGTGATAGCCTGACCTCAAATCAATTCTCACCTGCATGGGCCTCGAAGAATTTATGCTTGGAGCCTGTCTCTTCTCATTTTGTGTTGGCTGTTTGTTTGAATGGGCAGATTTTATCCCATTTTTGCAGGTGCTGTGATGAATTTTGGGCAGAGTGGCTGCTCACTATCAGTCTTGGGATTGCAGCAGTTCCCATTTCCCTGCAGCTCTGCTGACTCTGCAGAGCAAAATACAGTAAAATAGAGGGGTAAAACAGATACCTTTTTAGTACTTGAAAAGAATAATTTCTCCCTAGATCTGCCTAGCTCCTGATCAAACCAGTGCCTGTTAGAAAGGTGGATCATAACTCATCAGTGACGGGAGCTGGTGTTCAGGGTCACCACGTGATGCTTCTGAACACAGGGCTCAAACAGGGACAGCTTCCCTCTTCTGCTGCTCCCTCAAGGATGGGTCCTTTTGAAAGAGGAATGGTTGTGTGGGGGGAGCTCATCCCACCACTGCTCTATCCATCATTATAAAGGTTATTAACAGCCTACGTGACCAGCCTGCCTATCCCTGCAGAGCCAGTCCTGCAAACTCTGCACTATAAGCTTGGTTTTATTAAATATTTGCTTGACCAGAGAGGCAAAGCAGAACAGGGTAAACATGACTAAAGTAAATGTGGGCTGACCTTTGTCCATCATCCATGCAATGCCTGCGGCTGCTGCAGCAGGGAGGGCAGCAGGAGGTGAAGGTGATGCTACAACAGACTGGGAATTCTGGCTGCTGTGAGAGAATTTTGAAATATTTGGGGTGGCATAAAAGTGGTGGCTGCTCTACAAGCCCAGACTTATCCTTTCCACTATCAGATCTTGGGGTGTTGTGAGGTTCCCAGGATGAAGTGAGAGATGAGAATTTGACTCCATGTTCTCAGAAGGCTGATTTATTATTTTATGACATTATATTAAAAGAAATGCTATACTAAAACTATACTAAAGAAAGAGAAATGATACATCAGAAGGCTAAACAACAATGATAATGAAAGCTTGTGACTGACTACTCAGTCAGACATAGCTGATGGTGATTGGTCATTAATTAAAAACAATTCACATGGAACCAATCAAAGATGCACCTGTTGGTACACAACATCCAGACCACATTCCAAGCAATCAGATAATTATTGTTTACATTTCCTTTCTGAGGCTTCTCAGCTTCTCAGGAGAAAAATCCTGGCAAAAGGATTTTTCAGAAAATATCACGGTGACAAGATCTAATCAGCCTATGGGTCAAAAGAATGTGGGATTTATTCTCCCTATTATTTTTGAAGTAAATTTTTCAGTTCCACTGGTGTTAGCAGAGCTGCACAGACCTGAAAAAGCTGCACATCCAGGCCTGTGTCACTGTCACATCTTCCTCCCTGCTGGGATCTGCAAGCAGGGATTTTTTCCTTGCCTCCTACTTGTGCCAGCCTGGCTGTCACCACTGATGACAGCCCTGATTTCAGCAAAGTCACTCTGTGACAGAGGGGTTGGGACACTGCAGGATGGAGCTGTGTTTGGCTTGTGTCCTTTCTAAAATCAAGAGCAGCTTTGTGAAGTTCTGATCTGTATGACAGGGGGGTGAAGGGCCTGGCCACCAGGTTTGTGTGGTCAGCACTCAGTGAGGAGCTTGGCTTGTGAGGCCTGGTAGGACTCCATGTCCTACATGCTCTGTGGGGCCATGAAGGGGTAAAGCTGTTCTTAGTACAGAAGCAACCAAAAAAGTGAAGGAAAAAGGAGCAGATGGATGTGCTGAGTAGGAAGAGGTGTTTCCATAGGGCTTGGTGATGTGCCCACTAAATGTTTGAACCCCACACTGCTCCCATCACCGTGGTCAAAACCTGGGAGACTTTAAGGGACTGAGTGGTGCAAGGAAAGCCTCTTTTCTCTCTTTGGAAAGGTACCAGGGTGGTTCTTGGGTTGTTGTTTTTCCTACTTCATGGTGCTTTAGGCTTTTTCACTGCTGGTAGATAAACAACCCCTTTCTCCTCAGTCAGCTGAGATCCCCAGGAGAGCTGGAATCTCTTTTAGATGATGTTCCCTTGGCTGTGAAGTGGGTGGAGAGTGGTCTGTAGTGAGAGTCCAGGGCAGAGAGGACACCCATCACCCCTTTTGGTCCCAGCCCTTTGCAGATGTGGCAGTGACAGCTGGCACACCACAACCCCTGGGTCTGTACTGCAGGCTGGGCTGCTGTGAGGCAGCTTTGATCTGGATTCACAGAGCTCCTGCCCAAACAGAGCTGTTCTGGGCTGGGATCTCCCTGAAAGGATGTTAATGTCACACCAGAGCTGGCTCCTTCCTGGCAAACTTCAAGGGCTGCGGGAGAGCTCAGCATCCATCTGGCCCCATTCCTGTAGGCAGATCCCTGACCTTCTCCAGGCTTCAGTGCCTCGTCCAGAAGAGCAGGATAATAATCCTTCTCCAGTTCTGGTGTCTCAGATAGCAAATCCACAGCTGGGCTAGTGCTGGCAGTGCAGGCAGCAATGCTGGGTGATGTTTTTACCATTACCCTTCTGCACTTGCAGTCAATATTTATGCTGCACCGTGGGGCACGTGGGTGTGTAATGGAGAGGGAAAGGGTGCTGATTTATTACTCTGCTGTGTGATTTCTGCTTTTTCTCCCAGCATCTTTTCTGTCAGGAGGGTTCCCTTTGTGCCGGTTTTAAGTAGAGAGCTCAGAGTGGAGAAAGGGAGGATTAGCAATTAAATACGCTCTGATGATGGCATGGTTGTGAAGGAGGGAGGAGGAAGGAATACTCCATAGTAATGTACTTTTGTTTTCTTTTTTCTCTGCTTGTAGGACAGAATCTGCCAGGGAATTGGCGTTTTGAAGAGTTTTACAGCTTCTAATCCTTGTTGCCTTGGGAATACAAACCTCTCTAATCATGTCGCCAGCCATGTGGAAATGGACTTGCCTGGTTTCTCACCTCCTGCTGTCCACCACAGTGTCACCTCTGGGCAGACAGCAGCCACCCCATCCAAAGAGGCCCTTCATCACCTTCACTGGAGAGCAAGCAGAGGGAAACTTCAACCACTTGGTGGTGGACGAAAGGACTGGGCACATTTACTTGGGGGCTGTCAACAGGATCTACAAACTCTCCAGTGACCTGAAGGTCCTGGTGACCCATGAGACTGGTCCTGATGATGACAATCCCAAATGTTATCCTCCCAGGATAGTCCAAACCTGCAACGAACCCTTGACGCCCACCAACAACATAAACAAAATGCTCCTCATAGACTACAAGGAGAATCGGTTGATAGCCTGTGGGAGTCTGTACCAAGGCATCTGCAAGCTCCTGAGGCTGGATGACCTCTTCAAGCTGGGAGAGCCCTTCCACAAGAAGGAGCATTACCTCTCTGGGGTGAACGAGAGTGGCTCTGTTTTTGGAGTCATTGTTTCTTACAGCAACATGGACGACAAGCTGTTCATCGCCACGGCCGTGGACGGCAAGCCGGAGTATTTCCCCACCATCTCCAGCAGGAAGCTCACCAAGAACTCCGAGGCTGATGGGATGTTTGCATATGTCTTTCACGACGAGTTTGTGGCCTCCATGATCAAGATCCCCTCAGACACCTTTACCATCATCCCCGACTTTGATATCTACTACATCTACGGCTTCAGCAGTGGGAACTTTGTCTACTTCCTGACTCTGCAGCCTGAGATGATCTCCCCACCCGGCTCCACCACGAAGGAGCAGGTTTATACCTCCAAGCTGGTGAGGCTTTGTAAGGAGGACACGGCCTTTAACTCCTATGTGGAGGTGCCCATTGGCTGTGAGAAGAACGGGGTGGAATATCGATTGCTGCAGGCTGCCTACTTGTCCAAGGCTGGAGCCATCCTGGCCAGGTCTCTGGGAGTTGGCCCTGAGGATGATATCCTCTTCACAGTTTTCTCCAAGGGGCAGAAAAGGAAGATGAAGTCCTTGGATGAGTCTGCTCTTTGCATCTTTGTCCTGAAGAACATCAACGACCGCATCAAGGACAGGCTGCAGTCCTGCTACAGGGGAGAGGGGACGTTAGATCTGGCCTGGCTCAAGGTCAAGGACATTCCCTGTAGCAGCGCGGTAAGTGGAGCCCTGAGCACCCCACCTTGCCCTCCTCAACTATCAACAGGTCTTGTCTTCAAATAACCAACAGGTCTTGTCTTCAAATAACCAACAGGTCTTGTCTTCAAATAACCAACCTTAAAGCAGAGGCCAAGGAACTGAGACTGCTTTGTCCCAGCTCTGGCTCTGTCTCCAGCTCACCACACCACCCAATTTAAACAGTTCATCCCTCATTTAGCTCATGGACAAGCTGGTGAAGGTGTCAGAACAAGCAGACATGCTGTGTTTGCTAAACCAAGGGGGCCTGGAATATTTGGGAGGGACATACCTGTTGTAGTTACTTCAAGGGTGAAATCACTTAGACCCAGGTGCACTCTCGACTCACACCCAAACCAAAACAAGACCTAGAGATGTCACAGCTTGTGCCAGTTTCTGTGCATGCGGGTGTCATTTTGCTTCCCTGGGCTGTAGCTGGGGCAGGATTTATTCAGGGAACTTTATGAAGCCAGGGCTTCATTTCTTCCAGGGCTGAGAAGCACTGGCCGTTAACCATCAAAGCCCCTCGCCTTCCGGTCTCCAGCCAGCTCTGCACTGAGAAATTAAGGCCTGGCTGCAGATCAAGGATTAAACACTGCAAGATTTAAGGGCAGGATTGGGGAAGAGGCTGGTCTGTCTGACCTACAAATGGTCTGAAGAAATTGCCTCGGTTTATTCTGAGTGCCACTGCAGGAATGTGCACAGGGCTGGCTTTGATGGCAGGCACAGACAGGGGCATTACAGCCCAGGGCTGCAGGAGCCTCTCCCCAGGCTTTGATTCCCACCCTTAATGAGCTCTTTCAAGTAAGAGGCCAGTTCCAGTCTGAGCAAAGGGAATAGGGAGAAAAGTCAGAGTGCTTTCCTGCCCCAAAATCTCCAGGCAGGCAATGGGATATGGGATATGGGATATGGGATATGGGATATGGGATATGGGATTTCTCCTTGGTGCTCCAGCCTTTTTTGCTGGGGGATTCTCCTGATGCTCCAAGGATGGGCCATGAGGAATGTGGATGGCAGTCTCATTGCAAGGACACTGATCCTGCCTTACTCTGCCCTAATTCCCCTTTACACCCCTCAGTGTCCTTGCTTGACCTTGCCCTGCCCTCATTCTCCCACACCAAAGGGACAAATCCTTGATTTCAGTTGGGATCTCCTCTGCCTAGACCCTCAAATCTCCCTGTGGAGCATTGCACAGGGAGAAAGGCTGTGCCCAAATCTGGCTTTGATTTTTTTGTTTAGCCTCAAGGCCTGTGCACATTCAAAGAGCTGCCTTTAGATTTAAGCTGGGAGCTTCCCACCGGAGTTTCTTTCCTGGGCTCTTAAGCCTCTCCATGCATTTGCATATTTGCTCTGCTTGTGCTCCACACTAACGTTTGCAGTGCTGGACCTCTCCAATTAGGAGGCTTGAAACCACTCACTCCTGCTTTCAGTGGCTTTAGACAGGAGCAAAAAAAGCCAGCAGCTTTCTTGTGTCCCATGGGGTGAGTCCCAAACCAAGAAAACTGGTGTCAGACTGAGCAGGGACAGGAGCGCAGAGCTTGGAGAGAGGACACGGTGGGGAAAAGTGTTGGAGCATATTTATGAGTGTACATCTTCACTGTGAATCAGAGGCACTGCAAAAGGACCTGGAGATGCTTGAATTAAAAGCAGCAAGTCTGAAGTGTGTAACTAAGTAGGCTGAACTCCCCTTAAATGAGCCTGCTTAGAGCTGCTGGCAAGCCCTGCCTGAGATCAGCTGTGCTGCCTGAGGAAAGGGGTATTAGTGACTTGGCTGCTGAAAGGGGCTGCACAGTCCAGCTGCTAAGCTTGGAAAATATTTGATGGTTGGTGAAGTGTTTTGGAGGCTGGATGTGTGTCTATGAGAGCCTGGTCTCCTCTGCTGGTGTCCTGCTTGCCAGCCAAGCCCCAGCTCTGCTGCTCTGCCACTCACACATGTGTTAGAGGCAGCTCTAAAAGCAATCACAGAGCCATCAGTGAGACTTTCCCTGTGTTTGAGGGGATGTCAAATGTTTATCTGGTGGTGCAAACAGAGCCTTAGCCTACCTATGGTCCAAGCTGGAACTGAATTTCAGCTTTGCTGCCCTGCCTCTGGCAGCTGAAATCCTGGATGAGAACAGGTCCTGCTGGGCACTGAGCATTCCAAAGGGACAGAGGAGAGATTTGGATTAGGTGTTAGGGAGAAATTCTTTACACAGACGGTACTGAGGCATTGGAACAGCTTGCCCAGAGAAGCTGTGGCTGTCCCTGGATCCCTGGCAGTGCCCAAGGCCAGGTTGGACGGGGCTTGGAGCAACCTGAGATAGTGGAAGGTGTCCCTGCCATGGCAGGGGTGGAACTGGATGATCTTTAAGATCCTTTTCAACCCAAGCCATTCTGTGATTCTTTGTAGGACTGAGGAGCTGGTTTCACTGCTCTGTCCTTGCCTATCGAGGCACCAATTTGTTTTAGCAACAAATATTCTCCTAATTTTTCTAATATTTCTAACAGGGCAATAACTGACTCAAGGGGGATCCACATGCCTGGATACTTCTGCTCCTGCCTTGGTGTAATCCCTGCTCAAGGCTATTTCAGGGCTAGAGAAACCTCCTGGGGACCATTCCCAGCACAACTCTGCACACAAATAATTCCAGGGATGTGGGGGAACAATGCTCTGGTCCCCAGCAGCAGATTCTGTAGCTCCTCTGGTCAGGCAGCTTGCTTACATCTGGAGCTGAGAGAGCTGAGGTCAGGAAAGACCTTGGCTGGACAAAGTTTGTCTCATGGTCAGAATTCAGCAGGAGGCATTGAGTCCCCAGACGTCCTGCAGGGCTGGATGTCCTGGAGGCTTGTTCCAGTCTGGTTTGCAAAGGTGAAGGCAAAGACAAAACAAAAAAAAATTCTGTGATGAGCCTGTGGTTGCCCCCAAGTGCCTGTTGTAGATGGCAGCAGGGTGGTAGCAGAATTTCTAGGGTGGGAAAGGTGAAAGTCCAGAGATGAATGGAGAATCCTCAGTATTCTTTCTTCTCCCATCCCTGTGTTACAGCTGTCCTCCCATTCATCTTCAGCATAAATCGAAAAAAAAATGACAGATTTTTATGTCTGGGCAGTTGATTTGCAAATTGGTGATGTTCACTCAGGTGATGAATGGTCTCAGGTAATACCTCTCTGCAAAAGCAGGATGATAGCTTATATTTAAGCAGTACACTTGACCCCAAATGCTTAGAAATTCATATAATCAGAGAAAAACGAGGCTGGGAAAAAAAGGATTCCTCTGAGGTCATCTGATTTGCCCTTCTGCCCTACTTCTAACGCTTCTGACAGATGTTTGTCTCACCTGTTCTTAACCTCTGGCTATGGAGATTCCTCTCTCTCCCTAAAATCTGTCTGTGCTGTGAGGAAGCTTTCCCTCATGTGGAATCTAAATCTCCTCTCTGGATGTTGAAGCCCTTCCTGCTTATGCAGTCAGAGGGCACCTTCAAACCCTGTGGACGTGCAGGGTGTTGGCAGAGGCAGGGCTGCTCTGGAGGGGAAAAAAAGGCTTCTTAAAACAGAAAAGCAGCTTCATGTTGGGTAAAGAAGGCTGTGGTTTCAATGTCCTTCATAAACTTTGTAATGGAGCAGCCTGACCTGGTTGAAGTTATCCCTGCTCATGGCAGGAGGCTGGACTGGGTGAACTTTTAAGGTCCCTTCCAACCATTCTGGGGTTCTGTGACAGTGTTGTGGAATGCTGGATTTCTTAAAAAACAAAAGGGGGAGAAAATAAAAGGCAGTTTGAGAGGAGAATGGAGATGTAAAAGTGTTATTTCTGTCCAGGACTTGATCATTGGGGGATTTGTTGATTGCCATCACAATGAAATAAGATTATTGGGTGCATTTTGAAGCCTGGTGAGAGTTCCACTCCTGGGATGCTCAGCAGAGGAGGCAGGGGAGCCTTTCCCTCTACCTTGGGGACCAGGCAGGTGAAAGCTGTGAGACAAAAAGTGGATGAAGAAGAGGAGGGTGCTGGAGACTGACCCCAAAGCAGCCTGAGGGTGTCAGGGCTGTGGGGAGAGGAGAGGAGCAGGGATCCTGCTGGAACTTTGGCCGGCAATGAAGCCCCAAGCCAGGGGTGCTGCTGGTGTGTGACCCTGGCTGTCAGCTCAGGAGCTGCTCACATCCCAGGGCTGCTCTGCTGGCAGATCCTGGCCTCATCCTCCTCCTCTTCCTCATCCTCATCCTCATCCTCATCCTCATCCTCATCCTCATCCTCATCCTCATCCTCATCCTCATCCTCATCCACCTCCCAGCCTAAGAGACTCCAGTCCCTGCCATGCAAAGCTGTCGCCTCCACCACTGCAGCTTCCACCAATATCTGCCCAAGATAATCAGAATGTCAGTCCCCAACTCCTGCCTGGCTTCTGCCTTTTGCTGGTATTTTCCTTTCCTTTTGGCAGGAAATGGGGTTTGACTGTTTAAATTGCTGCATTCAGTCTCTTCCTGTTTTTCATGGCAGCGCCGTCACTTGGGGGAGAACAGAAATGTTTTCAGAGCTGACTGGCCAACAAAAGGCCTTGTGTGAAGAGCTGGGCAATATTTTCCCAACACTTTGCTACCAGAAGTGGATGTTTGGGTCCCAAGCCATTGTCTGAGGAGTGACTTGGCTGTGAAGGCTTCTTGTGGCTGTTGGTAACTCCCCAAAACCTCTCTGCAGATGCTGCTGGTGAAAGCTCTGAGAGTCCTGCACCATCTCCATGCATTTGTTCCTCAAGTGGGTTCCTCCTGCTCTCTCCTGCCCACCCCTGATGCCCACCAAGCAAGCACTGCTGTTGTCATGGGGTTTAGCTGCATTCAGGAGGAGTTTTTGGGGATTAGTTTTTGGATTTGGGCATGTTTGGGGGCCAGCTGGGTGCACTGGCATTTTCCTTTGGCAGCATTGAGATGAACACTGCCTGCTCCTTGGGGATCACCCTTGGGCTCCCTCCTGCTCCATCCCACCAGGTTAGGAAGGGCCATTTCCAGCTCAGTGGAAAGACTGTGTGTAAGGTATGGGACAGTCAGCTTGACTCCTGGGAAGGGGAGAGATGACTGAGATTTTGGTTTTTTCAGCCTATTTCATATTCGTCTTCCTCCCAGGGCTTCTCTTTGCAATCAGTGGTGTTAACAGGGCTGGCCAAGATTTTTCAGCCTGTTTCATGTTCCTCTTCCTCCCAGGCTTGTGTTCACCATCCCTGGTGGTGACAGGACACAGAGCACCTCTGAGGCACCAGTATGGGGAGCAGCAGGAGGTTGTTTTACAGGGGGGTTGGCAAAGGCAAAACCCCTCAATTTGTGGCCCAGGGTCTCCTGGATCTTGGTGCTGTGCCCATCTGTGGCAGGAGGAGGAAATATCTTTGCTCTTACATTTCTCTCTGGCATGGTGGGAAGAAGAACAGGGTCAACTAGAAAGAAGGACCAGCTGGATCTGCTGGAAAGAAGGGGTGTTTCAAGGGGAAAAAATCACTTTACAAGTGAAAACACAGGAATTGCCACCCCTATCTGTCATTTCTCCCATTTTCCTTTAAAAGAGAAAGGTTGGGGGAAAGGAGTGTTAGCTTTTGGTGAATCCTTGGGATGAGGGAGGTGTGGAAGGAGGTCCAGGGGCTTTGGCAGCCCTGCCCATTTCTTCTGGCTGCACTGGTGAGGACGTGAGCCTGACTCTTTCCCAGGGGGATGGATCAATCCCAGGGATGAGTTATCAGCTTCATTTTACCTCACAATCTCCCTGTTTGCCAGTTGAGCTATCCTAAATAAATCCCTGTGTGTGTCAGTGCCGCTGGTGCTTGCACAACAGCACTTTTTGCTCATGCCAATGTTGCAGTGTTGTGTCCCCAGGACGAGGTGAGAGATGAGAATCTGAATTCCAAGTTCTTAGAAGGCTGATATATTATATTATATTATATTATATTATATTATATTATATTATATTATATTATATTATATTATATTATATTATATTATATTATAGTCCATATTTATATTATATCATATTATATTATATTATATTATATTATATTATATCACATTATATCATATTATATTATATTCTATACTAAAAATATATTAAAGAGAAAGGAGACATCAGAAGCCTAGACAAAAATGGATAATAAAAACTTGTGACAGACTAGAGAGTCTGACACAGCTGGACTAGGATTGGTCATTAAGTAAAAACAATTCACATGCTGGGTAAACAATTCTTTAAATCACATTCCAGAGGAGCAAAACATGGAGAAGCTGAGGCTTCTCATCTTTCCAGGAGAAGAAATCCTGGTGAAGGGATTTTTCTTACTATATCACAGTGACATCCCAGCTGGACAGACCATGCACAAGTTTTGTGTACATGTCTTTACTCCAAAGTTTTCAGGCTGGTGTTTCTGACTCAAAGGTTTTGTGGACAGCTGAGGTCAGTTCTTGGTCAATTTTTAACAGCATTTTCTTCTTCTTCCTCTGAAAATGCAAATAAGAGCAGGAAACCCCCACAGAAACGATAAAGTTCAGTTTTTGGAAGGGCAGTACCCTGAGCAATGCTGTAATGCCTCTCTGGGAATGCTCACTGGAGCAAACAGGCTGGTGGCTGCCAGATCTGTGTTTGTGCTCTTGCTCACATCAGTTTGTGTTGGATGCTGAGTGTGCAGAGCTGGTGCTGTGATAAGGGGTGACAAGTGTCCTCCTGCTGACACTGGGGCTGGAGAGGGTGGGATCTGAGCTGGGGAGGAAGAGGGACACAATCACTTCTGATTGTGATGGGGTGAATTATAACATCTGTGTTGTCTCACCCGTCTCATGAGACTGAAAATGGAATAAAAGTTTTGAAAACACCTCTCAGCTGCCCCATCTGTGGGTCAGAGAAGGGTTTAATCCAACAGGTAGGGCTCTGACTTCAGGGTTTCTGCAGCTGAGCTCTGGGATTTGCAAGTCTCCCCCTGCACCTTCCACCTCCAGCAGGCCTGAGCATCACCTCCCCTGCAAAGCTGGCTCTGCTCCGGGGTGAAAAACTTCCACAGAGAGGAATTCCAGTTATTTCCCCACAGGAGGCAGCTCAGGGAGATACACAGCTGGTATTTCTCATGGTTGTGGTGGAAGTGGCCAGAGATGTCTGGGGCTGTGCTCTTTGGAGAGCAACTGAGTTCATGTCTCCAGTGTTCCCAGTAAGGTCCTGGCTCCTCTGAACTGGGATTGGGAAATTCTCCCCACAGTGGGGTGAGCTCAGGCAGAGTGTGGGTTCATCTCTTTGCCCTGGGGGTTGGTTCTCTCTCCCAAGTGCCACCTCTCTGCTTTCAGCCAGCAGGGATAGAGACTGGTCTCTGCCTCTGCAAAGTGCTCTGCGCTCCAGGCAGGGAGAAAAGGGGCTTTGGGTGCTCTGAGGGAGAGCAAAACAAAAACTCCTAATCCCCCACATCAACAGAAGCTTGCATTTAAGGGCTGTAAATCAGGGCCTAATTGCTTGGAGAGGATGATTGCATTTGAGGTATTAAGTAGGTTTCTCAGTATTAAACACCTGTCCTTGAAAGGATACTGCCTGACCAGTGGATGCAGAAATAAGTCTGGCAGTAATTAATTACCTTCACCCTGAAACACCCCCATGCTGAAACCTCTCCACAAATCCTCATTGTCCTGGGGGGAAAAACCCAAACATGCATTGGAAACAACCTTCTCAAACCCACTTATTTCCTTCCAAAGCACAAACCAGGAGGAAAGCCTGTGTCTGAAAGTGGCTGGGTGCCAAACCCTCTGACAGAGCTGCTCTCTCACGTCGGGGTGACCCCGCTCACACAAAATGTTCATTGAGGGCAGAGCAGGGCCCAAGGCTGCTGTGTCTGAGATATTCCAGGCACAGCTCCCTCCCCCAGCATCCCTCCCATCCCTGCACCAGCTGGCTGTGCCTGAGCAGCTCAGCATCACCCCAGGTGCTGCAGCTCCCTGGTGTGCAGGTGAGCAGAGTCCCAGACCCTCCATCCCTGCGCCATCTCCCCACCACACGGACAATTAGATTTATTCCTGGAAACTGCTCTTTGCTGCTTCCTCTGCCAGCAACCCAGGCTGTTTTCTTCTGTGGTCGAGCCCTGAGGTCGTCTGTGGCTCAGCTTTGCATTTTTGGAGGCCTCCACGTGATCTGCTCACATTGTCTTCCTCGCCAGGAGATTGGCGACTTCGCGAGGCTGACCTCGCCTTGCCTCGCCAGGAGGTCGCCTGTCAGGCCAAGAGACTTGTGCAAGAGGGTTTTTTTTTTTTAATTAGAAAAAAAAAAGCAGAGAAAGCAAACCCCAGATGTCCTGGAAGAGCCAGAAGCAAAATGACTCCAGCTCCCTTGGTGAGGCTGCTGCTATTTAAAGCAGCCGGAGCAGGGGAGGTTGTACAATGCCCATTCTGTTGAGGAGGGGTTCGAGGGTGTGCTGGATTCAGCTTTGCTCTCTGGGATAAATCCTGCACAGACCCTTCCTCCCTCTCCTGATGCCAGTGGAGCTGTGGGGGTGAAACACAGTGCAGACTCTGTCTCAGAACTTGGAGGCTCAGTGAAGATATTCAGCCTCCGGGAGCACTCTGATGTGTGTGTCTATTTATTGATATTCCAGGAGTATAACATAAGACTTATCTGCTTTTCCCTCCCTGAAATGTCTCTATTTATCCAAATTGCATGGATGGGTTCCTATTGTACCTGCTAGGATAATACAGATATTGGAAGAGTGGATAGAGTGCAGATGGAGATGCAAAAAGCTCTTTTACTCACAGAGAGATGCCTGAATCACATCTGACCACATTTCTGCCCCAGACAATCCCAGCCTGGCACCTGCATGGCTTTGCTGTTGGAGGATATAGTTTTTCCTCTGAGTTTGTTTGAAAAGCATTTTACTGAGAATGGGACTATGACCATGTTCACAGGGGTCTTAGGATGAGGGAAGAGACGAGGATCTGACTCCATGTTTCAGAAGGCTGATTTATTATTTTATGATATATATTATATTAAAACTATACTAAAAGAATAGAAGAAAGGATTTCATCAGAAGGCTGGCTAAGAATAGAAAAAGAAGGAATGAATAACAAAGGCTTGTGTCTTGGACAGAGAGTCCAAGCCAGCTGAGTGTGATTGGCCATTAATTAGAAACATCCTACATGGGCCAATCCCAGATGCACCTGTTGCATTCCACAGCAGCAGATAACCATTGGTTACATTTTGTTCCTGAGGCCTCTCAGCTTCTCAGGAGGAAAAAATCCTAAGGAAAGGTTTTTTCATAAAAGATGTCTGTGACATGTGACAATCTTTGGGTAACCTGGCAACAACTTTAGGACAAAATTTGGTGTTTGCAGAGCCAGCACAGACCTGGTTGTGCAGCTGTATCCAGGTTCAGGATGGAGCTGGAGTTCCATCTCTGGAAGTGTTCAAGGCCAGTCTGGATGAGGCTTTGAACAACCTGATCCAGTGAAAAGTGTCCCTGCTCATGCCACTGACTGGTCTTTAAAATTCCTTTCAAGACAAGCCATCCTATGATTCTTTATTTAAAGAAACACTCAACACTAGGAAAGGCAAGACAGCCAGATAGGCCTGGAACTGAATGGTAAAGACAGAGTTTGCCCTGTTTCCTCCATGCAGCACTGGGAGCTGGTGCAGCTGATGGAACATGTGGGTGACATTAGATGAGTACATTGCATTTCCCCGTTTCAATGTCATTACCCCGTTGTTGTCAGTGATCCAAAATATAATAGGATTTGTACAGCTGATTTATCCTGTAAACAAGCAATATTAGCCAGGCACGTATTTAGACAAGGAGAGAGAGTGGGAGAGGCAGAGTGAGGGAATGTGCAGCAGGGAATAATAAAAATTCACTTCTCCTAATGAGGGAATGACCCAGTGTGGTGGTGTTTGAGGGTCCCCAGGATGAGAGAAGAGATGAGAATCTTGACTCCATGTTTCAGAAGGCTGATTTATTATTTTATGATATATATTATATTAAAAGAAAATTATACACTAAAACTATACTAAAGAAAGAGAAAGGAGACATCAGAAAGCTAGAAATGATAATAAAAACCCATGACTGACCAGAGTCCTGATACAGCTGGACTGGGATTGGTCATTAATTAAAAACAATCCACATGGAACCAATCAAAGATGCACCTGTTGGTAAACCATCTCCAGACCACATTCCACAGCCATCAGATAGTTAGATTTACATTTCTTTTCTGAGGCTTCTCAGGAGAAAAATCCTAGCGAAAGGATTTTTCAGAAAATATGTCAGTGACAACCCAGCACTCTTGGGTTGGGGCCCGTTGGTTGGGGATCCCACTCCAGGCAACACAGGGCTGTGATTGTGATGGTGTCCCTGCTCCCAGGGCTGCCTGCAGCCTCCCAATTGCTCAGTCTTTCTTCTAGGTTCGGGAGCAGTTGGAATTTCAGTGAATTGACACTGCCTGGTACAAACGCTCTGAATTCCTCAAGCACCAAGATCTGCCCAGATAAGCAGCTACAAGCAGGAGATTTTCCCTTTCAGGGCTCGAGTGCTTTAGTTTGTTGTTCAAACTGATAACCAGGCCTCTTTAAATCCATCTTCTGTGAGATGATGGCACCAGACACATCTCGATTCTCCCCGATACAGGATCTCCACTCTCTGTTATTTGTTGAGCAGAGCCAAGCTCTCACCATTTCCAGCAGCACATACATCTCACTCATTACAGCACTTAAATCACCTTTGCAGGACCGTGGTGAGGCTTAATTAATGCTTTTAAGAGGCTCAGGGCTCTCGGGGTGAAGGTGTTGCCTGCATGCAAAGCAGCCTCGTTGTTTAATTTCTGCAGCGCCGTTGGCGCGGGCGGCACTTTGCAGCCCAAATGATGATTTTTTTTTTGTTTTTTTCCCTGTGTAACAAAATAATAATTATAGCAATTGTGATTGCAGCAACAGTGAATTGCTGGTGGTGCCATCAAAGGGAGGCAGCCAGACTTTATCTGACCAGGTGCTGGTGTGTGTTCAATAGGAATGAGAGGGCTGATCAGGGACATCCTTTAGGATAAATGCAGCACCTTCTCTCAGTGGTGTTTTTCTGATACCCAAAACCCCCTTTTCACCTAAGATTTCCTCTCACTGGGACTCATTCTCCCCATCTCACCTATATATATACCAGTGCTGCTGTGTTTCAGGTGTGTAGCAGAGCTTTGCTGCTGGAATAAGTTCTTACAGAAGAGCTCTAGCAGCTTATTTGATCAATACTTCCCTTTTGAAAAATCCCTAAATGCTTATTTACCCAACAGTCCGTGCCAGTTTCAAAGGCAGAGTCTCCACACTCAATAATCTCTTTTTTTTTAGGGGTGTGAAAAATTTTGAGTGAATTTTTCAAAGCAGTGATCTGAGAGCCACAGAAATTATATTCCTCTGTTTATCCCTCAGCGCTGCAGCCACATGATCCTCTGAGCCAGCAAGGGGAAGTTTACGGGACCACAGGAAAGCTCAGCTTCCTTTTGCACCTTTTACAGTCACACTTGCTGCTCTTCAGGTCACATCCATCCTCCTGGCTTGCAGGAATGAACCTCAGTGGCCACACAGCTCTGGGGTGTAGTTTTCACCCCACCTGCATGGCTTGGGGTGCTGATGCTGAGATTTGGAATTGTGATGCTGGAAATTTTCTGAAGAGATGGAAATGCAATATTGTGAAACACGCCAATCACTTGTTTTTAAAATTGTAAAAGTTTAATAGTAATAAAATGGTTATAAAAATAGTGATACAATTAGAGAATTAATAATTTGGACATTTTGGATTAGGACAATATGAAACAATAGAAACAAAGAGTTATGGACAGTCCAGGTACCTTTTCTGGGCAAAATAAGCCGAAAAAGGACCCACGTTGACAGAGGATTAACCCTTAAAAACAATAACCTGTTGCATATTCATACACCTCATCCATGATGCATAAATTCCATTCAAACACAGGATTCTGTCTGGGCAGTGTCAGCTTCTTCCTCCTAATCCTGACAGCATCTTCAGAGCTGAGCAAGGTGGGAAGAAGTTCATTTCTCCTGATAATGGGGCAATAAATTCTCTTTCTCGGAAAGATTCAGGTGTCCTGTGGCTGCTATCTTGGTGTGGGTCCTTTCTTTAAAAAAAGTATCCTGCACAGCATAGTTTCTATTTTAACCTTATGTTATAACCTAAAACTATATTTAACACACTACTTAAGGGAATTAATACAGCATCACTTTCTAACACAACACATATAATATTCATTTGAATATTTGTGAAAAGCCAATCATAAAATAGGCATTTTTCACAAATATGCAAAAGGGAGATTTGGCTGACACAGTGGTGTTTGGGATTTGGGATGGGAAGGTCTCCATGAATCTAATATTTTATTTATTATGTTTTATTATCTCAGTCTGCATTGCTGCTGGAGGTACTGTCCCTTCTCAGACTTCTGGGGTCTAACCAAGGCACTGGAAATACCACTTAAATAACAATATGAGTTTCCTTCATGGGGACATGAGCAATTTCCCTCTAATCACAGCATCTTAAAATGGTAAGGTTGGAAAAACTCATCCAATTCCACCCCCCTGCCATGGATAGGGACACCTCCCACCAGACCAGGTAGCTCAGAGCCCCCAGCAGCCCAGTGCTGCTTCCAGAACAGTCCCAGCAAATGTGGGAACCAGAGATGGAGAACAAGCAAAAAACAATCTTTGCAATTGTGTCACCATGGCTGTGACAGACACAGCTGAAAGCAGGGCTCTGCATCTCTGAGGTGTGACACAAAAAGTAAGGAAAGCAGCCAGAATTATTTAAATTTTGTATTGTTGAGCTCCAGAAAAGTTGTAGGGGCTCACTAATGGATTTAGCTTGCACACATCTTTGGGCACTTAAAAAGGCAGGACTTGGAGGATGTTACATTTATAGCACAAATTTACAGCACAATTCCTTTTATCCACAATTACTGATAATCACCCAGCTCTGCTGAGCAAAAGGCCTGAAGACTGAAGGAACCTGTTGCTCTCTGCAAGAAAGGCAGCCTCCTCTTCAGGAAATTGCAAATTTTACGATGTGGAGGAACATGGTGTGGACTGTTGGGGAGCCTCACACTCCCAGCAGAGCAGGAACATAAATGCAGGCATAAAAAGTCTGTACTCCATTAAGATTCTGCAGCACTCTGGAAACTTGACACCAGCCCTTGAACTGATGCTTAAACTCCAGACCTAAAAACCAAATGCCCTGTAGAAGTTCTAGTCAATTTGAGTAACTTTCCCTCTTGTTCTTTTGTTCCTGAGATGTGTCTGAACGAAAACCTCTCCAGCACAGTGGGTGCAATTTCTCTGTAATTGGTAAAGTTCCCGTAACTGCACTGTCATTTGTATATGGTGACATGTAATTGCACAGCAAGCACTGCTGTGGGTGCACAAGTGAAAAGCAGTGTGCAATTAGAATGTGTTTCCAAATGCTGGCTCTTGATCTGCTCTATCACAGAGCACCCTGGGGGAACAGGGCTGGGTATTTTTGGATGTCATCACACTCCAGACTGACCACTGAGGAGGGGTGGGTTGGTGACCTGTGCTATCTTTGGTCGCTGCCTATCTCTTTGAACACAAAATTTTGAGATGCAGATGACAAAGATCTGCAACCAGGCAAACCTGCAGCCTTTTCCTGACCCAGGATAGGGAGTGTTGGAATCCTGGATGCTGAGAATTTTAAACTTTCTGTGCTGAAAGGCACTGACCCACAAGAGAACACTGCATTTGACCTGAGGTCGTGGAGAAGGCTTCCAAAATTGATTGATAGCTCTGGAATTATGGGTGTGGAGTTGGTTAGTTGTGTGATATCACAGGGTGGAAAACTTATAGTTTGGTATTTTAGAATATAGAAATAAATATGAAGCAAGATGGAGGTTTTAGGGCAGAGGCAGGTTGTTCTTCTTCACCTTCTTCTTCCTTCTTCTTTACCTTCTTCATCTTCTTCTTCCTTCTTCTTCACCTTCTTCCTTCTTCTCCATGAGTTTGGGTGCTGTTTTGTAATTGGACAGAAAAGTCCACATTGCAGGCTTCAGGTGATCAGTTATTGGGTTAAAAAGGAAAATAATCTAGGTTTCATTTCTTAATTGGATAGTTTAGTCTTAAAAGAACTTGTACCAAGAGATTGTTGGCCATTTTGCGCCATGTTAATGAAAGGCTGCAGAATTCATGGTTGTGAGACTGTTTTAGTGATAAGAAATAATAAACACCTGAGTCTGAACATGAACTGCCATCCCAAGTGCCTTCAATCCAGACCCAGAGAAGCCAACAGGGGAGGGCAGTGACAGGCATCAAATGCCAGGAATGATGTGGCAGGAGGGGAAAGGCAGAGAGGGGCCCTGTCCATCCTGCACTGGGATTTCACACTCAGCCCAGCAGCAGGATGAAATGGGATGGTTCTGCTGAGCTTCTGTGGGAAGAAAGGGCAGGTGGACCAAAATCCACTGATTTCAAAGGAGGCAGGATGGCCAGAGCAGAGATACTGCAGGAGGGAGAGTCAATCCCAGTTTCAGGAATGCCAAGTGCTAATGCCATGGGCGGGCAAAGCAGCACCCAACCAGGAATTCACCTTGCACTCAAACATGCTCAAACCACCAAGAGAATGTGTGCAGGCAAACAGGAGCAGCACAATCCTTGGGTAACATCCTGCTGCTGCTGGAATTTAAATTCCTGTGATTTGCAGGGAGATGGTTTCCATTATTTCCAGCTCTGCTCTGTGGCGATTTATGGTTCACCCCTGCTGCAGGTGTCCTAGACCCTAAATTTCTAAGCTTGTGTCCCTTCAACTACCATGAAGTTCCTGCTGAGAGGTTTTTCTATGTCTTCCATCTCTCTAGATTTTTAAATATCCTATTGAGTGGACATGTGCCCACCTTCACCCTCATTCAGCTCTTGCAGCCAGGTGATGGAAAAGACCTTGGATGTCTCCTTGCAAAGACTCAAATGCCTGTAACTGTTGATTTCTTACTGCTGCTGGCTGCCTGGCCCTGCTGGCAGCACAGACATCCATTAATGTGTGTTCCCTCCATCCTCTGCCTCAGCCAAGCCTGAGATAACAGGAGAGAGGAGCCAAGTACCTGCCACCACATGAAGACAGGGCTGTTAGGTATTAGCTGTAAATCAAAGGCAAGACTTGGCCACTGGGACAGCCTTTATCCCTGGTGAGTCTGTGGAATTGCTTTGGAGCCTGCTGAGATATCTGGGAAAAAAAGGCTCCAGTGCTTTGACTGAGGAGGAAGGTTCTGCTGGAGTGAAAGCAAGGAGGAGTGAGGTGTGGCTAATCCTTTATCAAGGCTCTTCCCCAAATGTGGATTAGGCTGTGTTTGATTATCAGGAGCTGTTTCAGAGGCAAACAGTGAAAGCAGATGTTTAAGGGACAACTGGTGTATTATGAGCACTGTTTGCTCCTGTCCCCTGATATTTGGTGCTTCTGCCACTCCTGTAGTGCCAGCACAGCTCATTCCTGTTGGGAATGAGATGAGGACAGGCAAGGAGGGGATGGAATCAAATCTCCCACCCTTCTGCTGAATTTGGGGGTTTTGGGGGCTCAGTCAATCCCTCCAGGACTGAGCCAGCACCAGCCTTGTAAAGCCATCCTCTCCAGGAGGGCTTGGATGTGTTAATTATTTATTTGATAAGTTTAATCCTGGAGGAGGCGAACTCCTGCCAGAATCCTGTAAATCAGGGCCATTCTTTTGCACATCCTTCCTGTTTCAGTGGTGACTGTGACACTTGGCCATGGAGTCAGGGCTGCAGGTAGTTGGTGACACAGGCAGAGGTGGCAGGAGCAGAGCACAACCAGGTAGAGAGGCAGCTGGTGGGACTGGGGAGGGCATTTCTACCCTGGGAGCTGCCAGTCCATCTCAGATGAAGATATTTTGGATATGCAGACCACCTGTGCTTCTGAGTTTCCTTGGGGCAGGGTGGTGGTGAGAAATATTCCCTCATTTGCTAGTGGGAATTCAGCATGGAATGATGAAGTGGTTGATCCCAGCCCAGCATTCCAACTGCAGGGCCCCCATTCCCTTCCAAGTTACCTCTGGCTGTGACTTTCTGGGTTGGATTTTAACTGCCCAGGATGTGAGAATTGCTGATATCATTCCCACCTCTTTTAGACCTTCCCTTTGCCTCTCCCTGCTATCCCAGCCACCGCTAGAAGTGAATTCCTGCCCTCACCTCCCCCTTCATTCTGCAAAGTCGTTAACGTGAAATTGCCAGGCAGAGAAGCTCCAGAGAGTTTAACGTGGCTACTTTATATTGCTGCTAGGAGTGTCTGGAATTGAAAATAAACCTGTGCTTGCAACTCCTGACCCTTTCATCATAAATCCAAACTTCCTTACGTGTCTGTCTTTGCTGCAGAGGATGACTGTATTTCTGTATTTCTGGCTCTACAAAGGCCTGTGTGCAGCTGAGAGCCACAGCTGTGCAGGAGCTGGGTGCTGTTTATTTGGAGGGTTTTGCTTGCTGGCATTTTTTTTTTTTTTTGGCAGATGATCCCCCAGAGGAAATAACCCAAATATCTTCAATGAAAATAGTTTTCGTGTGGCTTGCTGGCCTTGCTCCTGTTCCTGGGGGAGGGCTGTCCACATGGCAAACCAGCAATGCTCTGATTGCTTCTCTGGCACCCAACCAGCAGCACACAGAGTTCTAGAATTGTTTGGGTTGCAAGTGACCTAAAGACCATCAAATTCCACCCCCTACCAGTGGGCAGAGACACCTTCACCTATCCCAAGTTGCTCCAAGCATTGTCCAACTTAGTCTTGGGCACTCCCAGGGATCCAGGGGCAGCCACAACTTCTCTGTTCCAAGGCCTCCCCACCCTCATCATAAACAATTTCTTCTTTAAACCTAGTGTGACTTTCCCTTCTTAAAAAAAAAAAAAAATCTGCCCCTCTATTTCTGTGTAAGTCCTTCTTATAAGGATGAGTTCTCCTGTCAGTAATGTCAGAGGAAAAAAGATGAAATAAATAAGGCTTAAATTTAATTTTGTGTCTGTGTGAGATTATCAGCCCCATTAAGGGCAGGTCTGAGTTCAGCTGGAGTCCAATCAGGTGCAGGAGGAACTACCCAGTGGCAATTAGATTAATGAAACCTCAACAGGTTGGAGACAAATCAGCCACAGGTGTTTGTGTTTAATGCTGTGATTTTGGGGGCTGTGTCCTCCCAGGCTCCTGCCTGGATTGGGAGGGTCTGGATGGAGTAGAAAGGCAGCTAGAGGATGCTGTGGGTCCTTTCTGGTCTCTGCTTCAGTGGAAGGGTTGGTTTTGGCTGTACTCCTTTGACTGTGCCAGCTCTGCTGTATTCATCTCATTTCACCGTTTGTCTGAGTAATTTTCTCTGGTTTGGGATGGAGCTTTGCACCCTGCACCTTGGGTAAGAAGTCTGCTGGCACTATGAAGCTTTTCATTGTCTTGGTGGTGAAGAAAGCTGTCTTGTTTTCCTTGGAAACTTTCCTCCCTTTCCCCTCTTTCTGCTGTTTGGGATTTTCCTGCTTTCAGCCTGAGGTGATTCTTTCCAGCTTGTCAGAGTGAGCACTTAGGCAGCTTGATCATACCCCTGAAACACAAATTGTGCTCATCTCTGAGCTTAAGGGTTTCTGGGCAAATTTGGCCTGACTTGGAGACCTGGACTCTTGGATCTTACATCCACAGGAAAATTCAGCTTGGAGGGGCCTCAAGGGGCCACACAGTTGGGCTGAGGGCATTGAAGTTTGGGGCTGATTTTTGTGGGTGGAAATTTTTGGGGCCGATTTTTGTGGGTGGAAATTTTTGGGGGCCGATTTTTGTGGGTGGAAACTTTTGGGGGCCGATTTTTGTGGCTGGGAACTTTTGGGGGCCGATTTTTGTGGCTGGGAACTTTTGGGGGCCGATTTTTGTGGCTGGGAACTTTTGGGGGCCGATTTTTGTGGCTGGGAACTTTTGGGGGCCGATTTTTGCGGGTGGAAACTTTTGGGGGCCGATTTTTGCGGCTGGAAACTTTTGGGGGCCGATTTTTGCGGCTGGAAACTTTTGGGGGCCGATTTTTGCGGCTGGAAACTTTTGGGGGCCGATTTTTGCGGCTGGGAACTTTTGGGGGCCGATTTTTGCGGCTGGGAACTTTTGGGGGCCGATTTTTGCGGCTGGGAACTTTTGGGGGCCGATTTTTGCGGCTGGGAACTTTTGGGGGCCGATTTTTGCGGGTGGAAACTTTTGGGGGCCGATTTTTGCGGGTGGAAACTTTTGGGGGCCGATTTCTGCGGGTGGAAACTTTTGGGGGCCGATTTCTGCGGGTGGAAACCTTTGGGGGCCGATTTCTGCGGGTGGAAACCTTTGGGGGCCGATTTCTGCGGGTGGAAACCTTTGGGGGCCGATTTCTGCGGGTGGAAACCTTTGGGGGCCGATTTCTGCGGGTGGAAACCTTTGGGGGCCGATTTTTGCGGGTGGAAACCTTTGGGGGCCGATTTTTGCGGGTGGAAACCTTTGGGGGCCGATTTTTGCGGGTGGAAACCTTTGGGGGCCGATTTTTGCGGGTGGAAACCTTTGGGGGCCGATTTTTGCGGGTGGAAACCTTTGGGGGCCGATTTTTGCGGGTGGAAACCTTTGGGGGCCGATTTTTGCGGGTGGAAACCTTTGGGGGCCGATTTTTGCGGGTGGAAACCTTTGGGGGCCGATTTTTGCGGGTGGAAACCTTTGGGGGCCGATTTTTGCGGGTGGAAACCTTTGGGGGCCGATTTTTGCGGGTGGAAACCTTTGGGGGCCGATTTTTGCGGGTGGAAACCTTTGGGGGCCGATTTTTGCGGGTGGAAACCTTTGGGGGCCGATTTTTGCGGGTGGAAACCTTTGGGGGCCGATTTTTGCGGGTGGAAACCTTTGGGGGCCGATTTTTGCGGGTGGAAACCTTTGGGGGCCGATTTTTGCGGGTGGAAACCTTTGGGGGCCGATTTTTGCGGGTGGAAACCTTTGGGGGCCGATTTTTGCGGGTGGAAACCTTTGGGGGCCGATTTTTGCGGGTGGAAACCTTTGGGGGCCGAGGGGATCACCTGGAGTAGTTTTGTGGCCACCTGGCTCTGTTGGAAGGTGCATTTCCAGTTTGGTTGGGTGGTTCCTTCTCTGGCACACCTTTCCCTGCTGATTATGAATTTCCTCGTACTGAAGCTGGGTTGCAGATTTATCTTGGACTTGTTGCTGTCATTTTGGACTAGCAGCATCCTGCCTGCTGCTGCTGGAGGCTGCTGATCTGCTCCCTAATTGCTCTTTTAGCTCTGCTAAAAAGGGCAGTCCACAAACACTAATGACTCCTGCAGGCCAGAGCTCAGGCTAGCTGATCCCTCCTAATGGCCCTTTGAATTCCTCCTAGGTTTTATGTATTTATAAACACATTTAGGACGCATTATTCTTCTATTCAGCAAAGCCATCTGTAATTATTGCCCGTAATTGCTGGGTGAGGATAAAATGAATCAACTATCAGGCTTTTACTGCTGGTGAACTCAAGCAGGGACCATCACTTTTTTTAGCTGTGTTTCCAGGAAGATGTGAGCTCAAAGAAAATTGTCATGGTCCTTTAGTTCTGATATATCAAAACTAGGCAACCTTCCTGTACACTTAATTATTGCTTCTCTAGGCCTTAGCAAAACATTTTAAGTGTTGAAATCTGTGAGTGACTTCAGAGAAGTTAACAAACTCCAACTGCTCTGACAGTTTGTGCTGGGATATTTGGAGTTTTATTTGATTTATTCTGTGGAGATCTGTGACCTGTATTAGCTTCACCTGCCTTGATGGTGCCTGAAGGTGGAACAGCTGGCAGTGCCACATTCCTGCTGTGTTTCTGGAACTCCCTGAAGCCCAAGGAAACGGCCTTAGGGACAACTGGACATAACATTAATTTAAGTGAAGGGATCCCAGTGGAGCATCCATGTGGTGAAAATGCTGCTGAGTTCAAATGCGGTGGGTGTTGGAGCTCAGGCAGCAGTATTGATGGACAGGGGTTTTCCTCTGGTTGTCAGGAGTTCATGGGTATCTCCAAAAAAAAAAAAAGCTGGAAGTTCCCTGTGGTAGCTGTGGAAACTTCCCTTCTCTCCAAAGAGCTTCAGGGGTTTACAGCATCCCAGTTAAATCCCAGAACGGTTTGGGTTGGAAGGCACCTTAAAGGAAGGAAAGATGGACGTTAATGTGCTTACAAACAATTCCATGGGTGAGGGGTCTTTAGGAGGAATGGGTGTTAATGTCTTTGAAATGGGCCTCAATGTCTGTACCAACCACAAAACCCGGGAATTTGGGAATTTTAGTTACGGTTTGAACTCCTGAACTTTAGGGTTGGACAAATGGGTCCGGGTAAAGTCTGTGGCACTTCTGGATGGTAGATTCCCTGAAGGCAGACTGCCAAAACTGCTGAGTTTTGGGGGAAATGATAGGTTCAAGGGGGGATATGTGGGAGGTGGATTGGGAAGGCTGCACCTTCCTGGTAATGGGGAAAGGAAGAGGGTGAGTTTAGGATAAAAGGAGGCTGTGTCCTCTGAAACCTAGAGAGTGAAACCCCATGGGGGTATGCCCCAGTGGGCTCTCTCTCCATTTATTCCAATAAAATTGCAGAAATCCTCTGTCTCTTTTATGGACACTTGCATTTCGCAGAATGGTTTTCTCCACACTATGGGCAGGAACACCTTCACCTATCCCAGGTTGCTCCAAGCCCTGTCCAACCTGGCCTTGGACACTTCCAGGGGCAGCCACAGCTTCTCTGGACCATGTGTGCCAGGACCTCACTACCCTCACAGCCAACAACTTCTGCCCATCTAATGCTGCTCTCTGGCAGTTTGAAGCAATTGCCTCTTGTCCTGTCCCTTCATCCCTTGTCCCAAGTTCTGCTCCAGCTCTCTTGGAGCCCCCTGAGGTACTGGAAAGGGCTTTAAGTTCAGGATATTTGATTCTCTCCCTTCTGCAGATTTGGCCTGGGCTGACCATCTCTTTCTTGGACAATGCCTGGACACTCCTTGGAGGACGATAATTTCCAAAGATTGTAACATAAGCAACTTTGCTGAGTTCAGAATTAGGAGAGGAGTGGTTATTTAGGCTTTGTAGATGTGATCCTTAGTGTTGGATCCTGGGTCTAGAGGACAGGTCAGGGTCTATTTTATTATTTGCCAGTGCAGATTTAGCTTAGTATTTCTTAGTCTGGATCTACAGGAATGGTGTACTCTTTTTTTTTTCTTTTTTTTTTTTTTTTTTTTTTTGACAGAACTTAGGGATGTTTAAGACATTTTCAGCAGAGTTTCACTTGATTGGTGAGTCTTGACTGGTAAAACTGACTGGTACAGCAGTAGGAAAAAGGCTTAATGTAATGTATCCTGCTGGGCTGTCATTCAAGAGAACCAACTTTCCAGTTCTCCTTCTGGCTGTAACTCATTGTGTAACTTCAGAGAGTTTTTTTTTTTCCTTTTTTCCACCTCTTTCTCCAGTCCTCCTTGATTTTTGTCAGCCTGCATAAATTACAGGCATGTTACGCAACAGATGGATACTTCCCAAATGGCTGAAAAATTGGTGACTTCAGCTGTTTACCTCCTTTTTCTTTCTTCCTTTGCAGCTGTTAACAATTGATGACAATTTCTGTGGCCTGGATATGAATGCCCCCTTGGGAGTATCATCCATGGTGCGAGGGCTCCCCATTTTCACCGAGGATGGGGACAGGATGACCTCGGTGATTGCCTACGTCTACAAGAACCACTCCCTGGCTTTTGTGGGCACCAAGAGTGGGAAGCTCAAAAAGGTAAGACCTACATGGCCCTCTAACTCAGATTTTCATGTTTTTATGGTGATTTAAGTGTTGCGTCGAGCACGAGCGCGGTCCTTGTCCTAAGGTGCTCCTATTTTGAGGATAAAAAATGGTTTGGTTGGCAAAAAAACTGGTTTTCACCCTCAAGGGATAAAGATGATCTGAGAAAGGATAAAATCCTCGTTCCAAGTGGTTATTCATCAGGAAATTAATGCTTCAGAAGTCAAACCACAGTTGCAGATGGACGTGATGTGATTTGCATCCAACAGAATTTTTGGTGTTCAGACCGTCTCTAATTGAGTCATTGATCACAGGGTGTCTGTGCATACTGGAGAAAATCAGACTGGGGCTGAAGTTTGGGAAACAGGATCCATGCCCTGGAGATCTTTCTTCAGAGCAGCGTGACTGGGTTGTGATCTCACCACGAGCCCAGCACGGGATCGGCGGCCGCCCCGCTGACATCAGGCTGGGGTTTGTGCTGAAGGAAGAGGGTTTGCTTCAAAGGAAAGCTGTGTTCTGAGCCATAATGAGCTTTGTGTTTATGGCTGGTGCCACACAAACAGAATGAAGAGTGTGTTTGTGCTCCTCTTTGGGCGTTCTCACTGAAGTGTGGCCATTGCATGGCTGGGGTTTGCCTCGTGAAGCCCACAGAGAGGCTGGGGAGGTGGAATCCTCCACCTGTGGCTTTCCCAAGGAAAGAAGAGTTGTTGGAAGTGGGCCAATGATGGGCACTGGCTCCATTTCAGCCCCTCTGTGCCAGTCTGACAGTGTTGGTCTGAATGTTCAGCCCAGGAGTGTTGTAAGACATTGCCTGTGTGAGGAGGTGGTGGCTTGGCCATGGTCATGGAGATGGGGGAGAAGCTGGGAAGGGAGGTTGGCCAGAGCCTGGTGATGTTTTAGGATGTTGTTTCCTCTTTAAATCCCTTCTGTGAGTGAAGACTTCCAAGATGGGGCAAATAAGGTGATGTGAAAAGATGACCCACTGTGGCTTGTGGGGAGTAAAGGGAGTTGTTTGCACACAGATGCTTAAGGATAATCTGGAATCTCTGTTTTTTTTCCTCTACCTGTTTCTTCACTTGAAAAGCAAATCTGGGCTGTAAATTCAGATGGCATTTCCCCCATGCTGAGGGAGGAATGGGATCCTGCCCACTGGCAAATGTCTCTGGCTTTGCTCGAAGCAGAGGAAAGACTGCTCGTGCTTTTGAAAAGAAAATATGGTAGTTTTTTTTATTATTATTCAGGCATGTGAAAAAGGAGCCAAATGGTTTTAAAAAATGGTCATAATAAAAATAATCTCCTCCCCTGGCTAATTAGCTTTTGCTTCCCTGTCATGTGTGATATCATAATAAACTGTTCAGTTCTCCAGTCAGTCTCTTGGAGGGAGGGAAATGGGGCAGCTGAGATCTGAATGGTAAATATCAAAAATACCTAAACTCTTAATGACTGTTCTCCCTGCACTCACAAGCTTTTGGTTGGGGGTTTTTTTTGGCTTCAGGAGAAGAAAACTCAGCCACAGCTCTGTCTTTGCCTTTGCAGGTCGCACTGCAGAGTCCAAGATCTGATTCCTTTTTCCTTTTTAATAGGGGAAAATAGGAGAGAAAGCTTTCTGTTCTTTATGGAGTGTGGTGGGGAGCGGGGACAGCCTTATACGGTAAAGAATGAGCAGAGGAGAGCAGAAGTGGCTGGTGTAACTTGAGAAAGGGAATAAAATTAAGCTTTTTCCTAACATGCTGAATATTCTACTTGTGGTAGTTCCTACTTTGGGTGAGTTGGAACAGGGCTGGAGCCTTGGGCTGAGATTTGCTCAGGTGAATGAACTTCCCCCAAAGAGGCAGAACACAAAGCAGAATGAGGCTCCCCCTAACCATGTGTGATTGTTTTGGACCAGTTGATCCAGACTCCTGGAAACCTTTAGGTCCAGCCCAATCTTTGCTGTGTCTACTGCAATCCCTGACTCTGCTCCTCACATTGTCCCCCTCCAGTGCTCCTGAGGGTGTCTGACTCTGGGACAGCAACCTGTCACCTCCTCTGGGTGGTTTGGCACTCAGGAATTTCCCTTGATGCCCCTTGGCCCTGGCCATGGCCCTTTGGATGCTTTGTTTTCCACCTTGGCTCATCAATCAGGTGCTGCCAGTAAAATGCTGCATTGGGATTGCAGCTCCAGCATAATATCCATTATTTCAGCACAAAGTTTGTTTTCTGTTCAAAAACACTGGTAAACTGGAGAAAGCCTTGTAGGATTAGATGAAACTCCTGGACATATCCCAGAAGCTGGGATTTCTTTTTTTTTTTTTTTTTTTTTTTTGTGCTGTTGGCTTCTACCAGGCATGTCACACTCTACTGCTTCTCCTGGTGCAGTGCAGCTCCTCGGTCAAGCTGCAGTGGAATTTTTGGGATGGCATGAAAGAAGAGTTCTGAGATCATCCCCAAGATAGCAGGATTTATTCTGTGCTTGGAAGACTCACTGCAAGTCATTACAAGATGCTTTTGGAGAAACTTTGCTGCCTTTTTTTTCCCTGCAGTTTCAGTATTTTCCTCTCTGTGTGTGGTTTTTTTTATGTATGAAAGTGGCAGACTGTGTATCAGATTTTGATTTATGTGATCCATGAATGCTCTGCAAAATACCCACAGTCATAAAGCAATATCTGTTAGTTGATATACAAATGTCACATGTGTCAAAGGAATTTATCCAGTGGCACGCACAACTGAAGGAAAATATTGTGCTTTACAGGAACATATCATTAAAATGAATACTAGCAGAGTATCAGGAGTCTGCCCATGTAACCAAGACAACAAAGAGGAAAAGAAAAGGAAAAACCAAGATAGAGATAGGGTAGGGAAAGTGTGAGTGAAACCGAATGACACGCTTGGCCCCAGCTATTTCACTGCCCCAGGCAAAATACATTCTGCAACTCCTGCTCATTCACAAAGCTCCCTGTGCAGTCCATCAGGAAGGAACAGAATAATGTGCTGGAGAAATATTCCCTCCAATTCTGCTGCCTTGTCCACGGCACAGCCCTATTGTATTTGTGGGGTTCCCAGACGAAGGAGGGAATGCTGAATCTGACTCCATGTTCTCAGAAGGCTCATTTATTATTTTATGATACTGTATTATAGTAAAGAATACTAAACTAAACTATACTAAAGAATACAGAAAGGATACTTACAGAAGGCTAAAAAGATAATAATGAAAACTCCTGGATCTCGCCAGAGTCCTGACACAGCTTGGCCCTGATTGGCCAAAGAGTGAAAACAACTCCCAGCAGAATCCAATGGAATTATCACCTCTGGGTTAACAATCTCCAAACACATTCCACATGTGAGCACAACACAGGAGAAGCAAATGAGATAAGAATTGTTTCCCTTTTTCTCGGAGGCTTCCCAGGAGAAGAATCCTGGGCGAAGGGATTTTTTCAGAGAATGTGAATGTGACACAGCTCAGCCCTGCAGAATGAAGAAATAAATAGGATAAAAATGAAGAGCTGTGGAAAAGGAAAAATTCTCCTTGTTCATATAAAAACTGTTGTCCTTGCATTAAAGGTTTCATGGGGTTCTTGAAGATGGAGAAGGGGTGGCCCAGGGAGGAGAAGTTCAGTCCTTTGCTCTGCCAGGAACTTCTGGTGTGTCTCCACATCTCATTTTCTCTTCTGAAAACGGCAGGGAATGTTTTCCTTGCTGGAGAAAATGAATGGATTAAGTGCTGTGAGGTGTGTGATCACCTCAGCAGCTTAATTCAACAGATCAGGTGGGATGGAAAACCAGCTCCTGACCCACTCATGGCATAGTTTAGTGAGAAATATTTAATCTTGCTGTGCTTTAGTTAGAACCCAGTGTCTGATTTCCTCCTGTGCTGGCTGTCCCATGTGTCTGTACCACTTTGGTGGTGAGTGTTCCCACAGTTTAGTGCGATCCAGGGATCCTGATGGGCTTCCTTGGCTGCAAACCCCTCTGCACCCTGGGGAATGCTTCAGGCAAAACCCGTGGCTTAAATGCAGTTGGCAACCCTGGAGTTTTTAGTGATTTCTTCCAGGAGATGCAAAAAGAAACTTGAGTTTAGCAAATGTCTGGTTTGTCTCCCTGCAAACAGCACAGGAGCTATTCCTGGCATTGTTCTCCCTACAAACCACTCTGCCGTAAAACAACCAGGTGCCAAAATTCCCTGGCTTTTTATTTTTTCCTTTGCTCACTCTCTCATTCACACTCAGCTCTTCAGTGGCAGGAGAAAAGCAGGGACGTACCCATGGGCTTGGTTTGGAATTTTCCTGGTGCCACTTATACCTGGCATCACTAAGAGAGTGTAGCAGTATTCCATATTCCTTGTATTCCTTCCCCAGGCATTTAATTTATGAGTCACTACTTCTGTAGAGATCATTTCCAGTCAAAGAAACACAACTTAGCTGCAATAATTCTGTGTGGAGATGCAGGTGTAAAGGGAGAGTTGAGCTTACAAAAATGTCAGCCTGGGAATAGCCCCAGGAATTGCATTTCTCACAAAAAAAAAAAGATCTGGTCTATTTTGAAATGTTTATTTGATAATGGAGTAATAGAAATTTTCATTTATTTGAAACTTCCCTGTAAGAAATTGTTTGGTTTCTTTTTATTCCATCCAAATATTTCACTCAAAGCCTTTTCTATGCTGAATTCCTTGCAGAGAGAGAACTATAACTTAAAAACCAACACTTTCACTCTGTGGGCTGTATTTAATTTTTCATCAAATCCAATCAGTTTGTGGTCTTTGAAGGATTTTTAGATGTGGAATGTCATGTGGGGTGAAGGTTTTCTTTTGGATCCAACAGCTCTGAAATCTGGCCAGCACTTGCAACCAGGTATCAACTCTGTTTAGGAGAACATCCCCAGTTCCATGGTTATCCATCCTCTGGATAACCCTGAGCCCTTGGGACTCTGCTTTCCTTGGATCCAGAGACACCACAGGGAGAATTTAAAATCAGAGAGCTCGGATTTGCAGTTCTCATTTTGGCCCCTCTCACTGTGGTGTTGGGGAAGTGCTAAGTTGTGACTGGAAGTGTTCAAGGCCAGGTTGGATGACGAGGTCTCTCGTGTGGAGATGACCCCAAGGTGTTGGAAAGTCTCTTTTTCCCAGTCCCAAGATGAAGACAGGATTCCTTGGCTCTAGTTCTCAGGGTTGTTTATTTTCTCTTATCTATGACATTCTTTCTCTGACCTGCTGAGATCTGTCCAGCAGATTGGGTTGTGGCACAGTCTCTGCCCTTGGGGTGGTGTTGGCTTTTTATACTAACAACTACCTGTACTTTATTTACAATAATTTTCCAATACCTATCACCTATGTTAGACAGTCTGGCTCTATTCTAAACCAATCCAGAAGTGTCACCATCACAGCAGAAGATGGAGGACAAGAAGAAGAAGGAGAAGGACAGGGCATGCCCAGATTCCTCCATCTTGCCTCCTGAACCCCCATTCTAAAACCCCAAAATTCTACTTTTTCACCCTGTGACAAATTCACTATCATTCTACTCAAACCCTTGTGGCTTGTAAACCCTCACACAAAGTTGGTAATGGTTTCCATGGGCTAAAATCAAAGGCACAGGTGTTTTTGACTCCATGCCAGGGTCTTGAGTCCTCCAGGACAGTCAGAGCAATGTCCTGGGTTCTGACAGTTGGATGTGGCTTGGAGCAGCCTGACAGAGTGGAAGGTGTCCCTGGCCATGGAATTGGTGTCCCAGTTCCAGCCAGGGGGTTGGGATTTACCTCCCATCTGAGGAGGGGGCAGCTCTGGGATTTCCATGCTTGGAATGTCAGTGATAGCTGTAGGCACAGCCACAGATCCCCACTGCTCCTCCAGGCCAGAGGGGGTTTCTGAATACACACAAAACAAGAAGCCCTGCTCAGTTTGGATGCTCCCTGGAGGGAATTCTGCAGCTGACAGCTCTGTGTGAATGCCAGCAGGGAAACTCAGCTCCCTTCTCCTTCCCTCTGCTGCCTTTAAAGACTTGGGGATCTTTTGAATTTTATTTTTTTTTCCCCCAGCTGTTTGGCAGGTGGACTTGACTGCTCTGAAAATGTGCTGGAGAGGCTCTGGCTCCTGCTGGGAAGATGGTTTCTGCAAGAGGGGCTAGTTCACCCAGGCCTTTCCTCACAGCTTCCTGAGCCAGCAGGAGTCCAGGCGCTTCACTGACTGGTGATGGAGTGATGCTGGTTCCTGTCAGAATTTGATGTTTGTAGTTGTCTGTGCTCTACCTTGATGTGCAGCCCCTCTTTGAGAGGTTGGTGCCAGCTTAGACACCTGGAAATTAGTTAATTTTTCTGGCTGAAGCACTCAAAGTTGTGGTTTTGGTAGCTGTGGTGAACTCAGCACTTGTTACTTGTGCTGGGTGAAAGGGGTGGTGGGAAGTTGTTGGTTTCTCTGGGTCTGGATTGAAGGCACTTGAGATGGCAGTTCATGTTGGGACTCAGGTGTTTATTATTTCTTATCAGTAAAACAGCATCAGTACTGTGAGTTCAGCAGCTTTTCATTAGAAGGCACAAAACGGCCAACAATCTCTTGGTACAAGGGCTTTTAAGACTAAACTATCCAATTAAGAACTTACATCTAGATTATTTCACTTTTAACCCAATAACTGATCCCACAGAGCCCACAATGGGGACTTTTCTGCCACTCAAACCCATGAAGAAGGAGGAAGAAGAAGCATGAAGAAGAAACCCAGGACAGCACCCTGTGCCCTCCATCTTGCTTCCATCCACAACACACTAAAAATCCCCAAACCTAAATTTCTCACCAAGTGATACACCTAAACTGCTCTCCATAATCTATTTCACTCTTTTGTGGATTCCAGTCTATCTTGAAGTCTGGGAAACTTTCTCCAGGAATGCAAGCCAAAGTCAGTGCTGCCCCGGGGATCAGGGCACCCCAGAGCAGACAGAGAAATATTCCCAGTGCCCTGGGTTTCCACAGGAATCAATGTGGACATTGGGCAGTGGTACAATTTCTCCTGGGTCATGCAATAATCATTGTCTAGTGATCCTAAAGTCCTCAAACATGACCTAAACATGAATAGACTCTGTTTCCATGGGTGAAATCAAAGATAAAGGATATGCAAATATGTTGCCAATAGATGGAGGGAAGGTGATCACCTTGGGCTCAATTGCCAGGCCACATCCAGATGCTGCCCCCAGTTTTAGGCTACTCAGAGCAAAAGCTTTGTTGACAACCAGAACAAGTTCAGGAAACAGTCAAGAGTTTGGCCAGGAGCTGGAGAATCTTCCTTGAGAGGAGGGGAAGAGAGGAATGAGTTTATTCAGGCTGGGATGAGAAAATGTGGAGGGACCAGGTTACATCATTGCCATGCCAACAGGGAGGTTATTGAGGACTTGGAGATAAGTTCTTCATGTTGGTGAGTGAGGAGAGGATCTGGAACAGCAGCCATAAGTTGGCATGAAAAAATTCCAATTGGACACCAGGTAAAGCTTTTGTCCATGAGGACCTTGAAGAAGCAGTTCCTGTTCTTGGAGACTTTCAAGGCCAGAAGGGACAGAACAACCTGGTCTAATCTTCTAGCAGAACCTGCTTTGAACAAGAGGCTGGGTTAGATCTTGGGTCTCTAGCTGCTCAGAATGACCCCAAGATGTGTTAGAAAGTCTCTTTTCCCAGCCCAGCAGTCAAAGAAGGAGTCAGGGCTCTTCATTTCTTGGTCTCAAGGTTATTTATTGTTTCTTATCTATAAAATTCTTTCTCCTGTCAAGCCAAAGTTTGCTCAGCAAGATTGACAGAGTCACTCTGCCTGCTCTGGGGTGGGGTTATGTCTTTGTACTAAAAACTACCTGTACAATATTTACAATAACTTCCCAATACCTATCACCTATGTTAGACAGTGACCAATCCAAAAGTGCCACCATCACAGCAGAAGATGGAGGCCAAGAAGAAGAAGGAGAAAGGCAGGACACGCCCAGATTCCTCCATCTTGCCTCCTGAACCCCCATTCTAAAAACTTCAAAAATCTATTTTTCACCCCATGATAAGTTCACTATTATTCTACTCAAACTTTTGTGGCTTGTAATTCTTCATATAAGGTTGGTAATTGTTTTTTCCAAGGGCTAAATCAAAGGCACAGGGGTCTTGAGCTCTGTGCCAAGGTCTCTGAGCCCCCTGACAGGGTCTCGAGCCCTCCAGGGCAGCCAAAGGAATTTCTGGGTTCTGATGTTAGAGACCCTGTGAGGTCCCTTCCAGCCTGGGTTACCCTGTGATCCATCCTCTGCCCTAAATCCACACCAGAGGGGCTCTGTCCAGGCTCTGCTGCTGAGCTGGTGCAGCCAGCACTTGTTTGAAGCACCCTCTAAGGTATTTCCATCACTGCAGGTGGCTGCTTTGCCTCTCACATCCCTCATTTCCCTCATTTCCATTGCTCTGGGACTTCCAGCTACAACTTCTCCACGTCTCACACTGCAGCTTGTTGCAGTGTAAAACTGCAGGAGGAAAACTCCTTTTTTTTTTCTTTCTTTTTTTTTTTTCCATGTGACATGAAGGCTGCTGTTCCTGGGAAGAACTGTAGCCTGCTTTTTGGCAGAGAGCAATTAATTTTCCATGTCTCTCCTTCGAGTACCCCTCTCTGCTTTCTGACTACTCAGCAATCTCCGTGCTGGTGTGCAGGGTTTGGCTGAGCTGTGCTTTCGCTGGGTGCTTTTCCTACATGTGTTGAGTGCTGCTCTTTTTTTATTTTTATTTTTTTTTTGGATATTCTGGTTTAGCTGTGACTCAGAGTCTTGTCAGAGATGGAATCTTGTGATCATGCAGCAAGATTTGCAAATAACTGTCTAATCCCTCCAAATTCTACACCAGCAGTTCTGCACTGTGTGTTTTTGCTCCCAGCTCCAGGAGATAGAGCAGGCTCCAGTGAGCCCAGGGGAGGCAGCAGGCCGTGCCTTCACCTCTTCAAACCCTTCCTTTAAACGCAGCCTGCATTTGACAGCTTTGCAGAGCTGGGTTTCCCCTCAGAGGGCTGTTGAGAGGCAGGGGGATGTTAGTGACAAAAGCAAACAGGAGGGGACAGGTAACAATGTCCTGCTGCCGGTTCCTTGCCGGAATCCATGGGTCCTGCAGCCTCCTGGGGGGACAGCTGGCTGTGTCGCCTGCCCTGTGGTGGTGGCAGGTGATGTTCTGCATGGTGTCAGCAGCTCTGTGCGGTGTCAGGCTGCAGAGCCAATGGAAATCGTGCAGGGGTGGGATACAAGGAAAAGCAAATCCATTCCCATGTCCCTCTGGTCCATTTGCTTCTCTTTGTCCCTTTGTTCTCAGGGAAATGCTGTGGCTGGGACATCAGGCGATCAGCTTTGGTCTTCACCTGCTCCTTCTGCTCTCCAGCCTCCAGAGAGGCTGTTGAGCTCTCCATGCACTCCAGTGAATTCCCAGATGGGTGCCCAGCCAAAAAGGCTCTTGTGATGCCTTCCTCCTCTCTAGCCCCTTCCTTTTTGCCTGGGATAATGACTTTTCAGGGAGCCCTTGAAGTGCCTCTTGCATCTGCCTTTGATTTGAATGCCTCTTGCCTGCTGACCCTTCTTAAGGGAAGTTGGCTTAAGTGTGGTTCTCCTAATTAGTTTTGCTTTAATTTAATCTTTTGAAATCATTTTATCAAAAAGAGGAAACCTTCTCCCCACTCCCTTATTTTATCGGCCTGTTTTCATGCACGGTCTCTGGGTTTATTTCTCTGTTTCTCTTGTCTCTAGATAGGACATCATTTGCATATTTGATTAAGCTCCATATGTTATCAGGGAGCCAGTTGAAAGAAGAGCAAGTCCCTGATAAGGTGCTGTGCATCCATCTCTCCTTTTCACTTTGCATGTGGTTGTAGCAAGATGATCTTTTTAAGAAGTGGTCCTGATGATTTTTTTTGGGTGATTCTTCACATTGTCTAAATTTTTGTCTGGACTCCTCACTAAGTAGTTAGTGCTAGGAAAGCATTGAAGCTTTAGAAAATGGATGTAGTTTATTGAAATGCCATCTTTCTACAAACCCTTTGCAGAAGACCCCAAATGAGCCTGGATGCTGATCACTGGCCCTTGGCTGCTCGTTTTTCACTGTCCTCCACTCCATCCTCCTCACCACCCTGCTGCTGTATCTGTGCCCAAAATCAGCTCCTCTGGCCAGATGTCTGATCTCTGCCTCAGCTGCTGGTGGGGGGAATGCAGACAACACAGTTTGACAGCTCCTGACCTTAGGAAGGGATGGGCAGAGGAGCTGGGCACTGTTAGGGATGTGAACCTGGCAGTGAGATCCAGGTTCAGTTTTGCAGAATCCACAGAATTCACAGAATCCCTGGGTTGGGAGAGACCTTCAAGCCCATGGAGTCCAGCCCAGCCCCAAGAGCTCAGCCAGCCCCTGGCACCCAGTCTGAGGTACATCCACAGGGTGCTGTGTGCTAAAACTGAATCTCCCCCATCAAACAGGAAATAGACTTGCAAACAGAGGTGGAGGAGACTCCAGATTTGTTTAGGAACCTGTTTTTTTCCACATTTGCTGAGGACACCTATGTGAACAAAACACTCCATCCTCTGGAAGCTTCGTGGTTTGGCAACACCAGCTGAGCTCTCTGGGCCTGTGACTGCCTGTGGGACCTGCCATGGTGCCAGGAAAAGCATTGCACAGAATGACCAGAATCACAGAATTTCACAGAATTCCCAGAATCCCTGGCTTGGGAGAGACCTTCAAGGCCATGGAGTCCAGCCCAGCCCCTGGCACCCAGTGCCACATCCAGGCTGTCAAACACACCCAGGGCTGGGGACTGCACCACCTCCCCGGGCAGCCATTGCAGAACTTTATCCCCCTTGCTGGAAAAGCTTTTTCCTGCTCTCCAACCTGAATTTCCCTTGGCACAGCTCGACGCTGTGTGCTCTGGCTGTGTCAGTGCTGCTGGAGAAAGAGCCCAAGGGCAGCTGAGCACAGGCACCTTTCAGGAGCTGCAGAGAGCGATGGGGGCAGCCCTGAGTCTCCTTTGCTGCAGGCTGAGCACCCCCAGCTCCCTCAGGGGCTCCTCTCAGGCTTTGTGTTCCCAGCCCCTCACCTCCTGCTCAATGGCAAGTGGAATATGAACCAATTATGTCCTGGAGGGCATCAGGCACAGCTTTGCTGGGTGGTGCAAGGAGGGGGTTGTTCTGCCTTGCTCCCACTCTGAGTCCTGTGTGCAATTTTGGATGCCACTGTATAAGAAAGATAATGATAAAGCCATTAGTGTCCAAAGGAGGGCAATGAAGATGGGGAAAAGCCATTTGAGGAGTTTCTGAGGTCATTTGGTTTGCTCAGCATGGAGAGGAGGAGTCTGAGGGAGACCTCATTGCAGTCTGCAGCTTCCCCCTGAGGGGCAGGGACTGCTCTCCTCTCTCTGTGACCAGGGACAGGACCCAAAGGAACATCTGGAGCTGTGTCAGGGATGGTTTAGTTTGGAGATTGGGGGAAAGTTCTTCCCCAGAGGGTGATGGGACACTGAACAGGCTCCCCAAGCAATGGGCACATTCCACATTCCTCTGTCTATGACCAGGGACAGGACCCAAAGGAACATCTGGAGCTGTGTCAGGTTTAGCTTGGAGATCAAGGAAAAGTTCTTCCCCCAGAGGGTGGTTGGGCACTGAGCAGGCTCCCCAAGCAATGGGCACATTCCCAAGGCTCCCAGAGCTCCAGGAGCACTTGGACAATGCTCTTGGGCATGCACAGGATGGGATTTTAGAGTGTCTTGAGCAGGACTGGAAGATCCTTGTGTGGGTCCATTCCAACAGAGGATATTCTGTGGTTCTCTGAAGCTCTTTGCAGGATCCCGTTGTGCCTGTGGGGAATGTTCTGCACAGAAATTTTGTGTCCCCACTCTTCACTCTTCCCGTTGACTCTGCTTTGTTGAGTCTCAGCTGGGCTATTTCCTGCAGGTAGCTGCTGCACTCTGGGCTGACACCTTCTCCCAGGTGCTGGAAGTCACTGCTGTGCAGGCAGCAGGGCTGGAGGGGCTGAAAACAGAACAGCCATGGATGCACAATTCTGAAATGTATTTTGTACAAATATGTGTAAGAATGCAAAAAAATCTCTTTAAGTAAACACATGCCTTGCAGCTTTTGTTCTCTGAGTATTGCACTATGAAAACAATTTGCCTTAAGCTGCTCTCCCAGCCCACCCCAAGGAACCCTCTAATTTGAGAGCAGCTGTGGGATGCCCCTGAGGAAATACAGGGGAATGAGCATTTAACAGTCATTTTCTCCTCCTTTCTGCTGATGTTCCAGCTGGAGGATGCTTTGTTTGGGTTGTGACCCATAATTAGGCATTTGTGGTGGTGATCAGAGTCCAACTCCTGGCCTGGCAAAGGCAGGGCGAGTTCATAGCAAACAAAAGTAGTGTAATTAGTTGTGTTGGAGCTGGAGAAGGGACCACAGCTTGGAAAAAGAGCTTTTCCCTCAAATGACAACGAAGTGTAGGAACCAGAGGTTTGATTTACGAGCCAGCTTTTAATTAGAGGGCAAAAAGGAATGTGCCTCTCTTTGTTAGGATAAGCAGCAATGGGCTGGGGATGGTTTGAAGATCTCTCTCCACATCTCCCCTGCACATACCCCATGTCCTGATCAGTGCAGAGGTTGTGAACCCCTGAGAGGGAACTTCAGTGCCACCAGCACATCCAGGAGTTGTGAGTGCTGCTGGTGGGGCTTGAGAAATACAAGCAGGAATAAAATAAAATAAAATAAAATCCCCCTTGCTCCTTTCCAACTTGAGCCCTCCCCTCACGCTTCTTTCATTTTGGTTTAAGGACTCTGGATCTGTCGTGTCCTATTCTGTGGTGGCAGCCTGGCTGGAGAGAGCTCAGGCTCTGGTGGATTGCTGGGGGTTGGACTGGTGTGTGAGGAGTTGTGCTGGTATTTGCAGGCAAGCTTTGCTGGATTGCTGTTGTGCAAGGGGTTCTGCTGGTGTTTGGAGGCAAGTTTTGATGGATTGCTGGTTGTTGGGCTGGTGTGTGAGGTTGGTTGTGCTGGTTTTTGGAGGCAAGCCTTGATAGATTGCTTGTCTGTGAGGAGTTGTGCTGGTTTTTGGAGGCAAGCTTTGCTGGATTGCTGGTGTGTGAGGAGTTGAGCTGGTTTTTGGAGGCAAGTTTGATGGATTTCTGGTTGTTGGACTGGTATGTGAGGAGTTGTGCTGGTTTTTGGAGGCCCCAGCCCACCTGGTGTCTGTGGGAGTGAAGATGTGCTGCTCTGTGGGACTCAGGGATCTGTTCCTGCTTGTTCTGACACTTGTCTTTTTGTTTTGCTTTGGGTTTTTTTTTCCTTTAACCTCCCAAACCCTGCTGATGACCTCTCACCTCTCCTAAATGAAACCATATGGAAGAGCTGCAGGTTCCTGGCCCTCTTTGGAATTAGGAAGGCTTTGATTGCTGGGTGAGGGGTGTAGAAATATGGACTGAAGGCCAGACCAGGGCAGTCCATCAAAGATGAGATTTGCCAAGTCCCCCTGGGATGCTGTGCCCAGGGTGACCCAAAATAATCTGCCTGGCTGTGACAGCAGCAGCTAAACCTATAGACCTGCCTGTAACCTGGTGGTGTCAAATCTAGGTTGATGTCAATGACTTTTTTCTCATTATTTGACTCTAATTTCTTGGATTGGTTCATCCTGGCAAATGTCACTATGGCACCATGGATGGTCTTTCCTCCTCTAAACTAAAAAAGGCATTGAATTATAAAGAGTTGGAGTGATATTTGAATTCAAAACACTCCCAAAAAAAAGGTTTGCCAGCTGGGTTGGTGTCCACACTTGACTAGAGATGGCAGGACAGTGTTTGTGGAGATACCCCTTAATCCATGGAACATCACCCCTGAGAGCTGTTCGCCAGGAGGCACCAAGCTGGGATCCCCCTTGGAGCAGCCAGGCTGGAAGTGTGTGCTGGAATCCACTGGAACACTCCAAGGCTCTAAAGAGAGATGGTTTGGGACCCCAGGGGGTGCCAAGAGAAGCCAAGTCTATGTCACTGTCATATTTTCTGGAAAAATCCTTTTGCCCAGGATTCTTCTCCTGGGAAGCTGAGAAGCCTCAGAGAAAAAGGAAAACAATATTATCTGATTTGCTTCTCCTGTGTTTTGCTGCTTTGGAATGTGGTTGGAGATTGTTTATCCAACAGGTGATTGTTTCATTGGTTTCATGTGAATTGTTTTGACTCATTGGCCAATCAGAGCCAAGCTGCATCAGGACTCTGGAAAGAGTCAGGAGTTTTCATTATTATCTTTTAAGCCTTCTGTCTGTATCCTTTCTGTATTCTTTACTATAGTTTAGTTTAGTATTCTTTAATATAATACAGTATCATAAAATAATAAGTTGGCCTTCTGAGAGCATGGAGTCAGATTCAGCATTCCTTCCTGCCATGGGGCACCCTGCAAATATAATAAAGTTTGGAGAGGAAAGCTGGGAGCAAGTTCCTCTGTGGGTTTGAGCTCTGGTTGCACTCTGTCGTGCTGAACGTGTTCTGCTGGTGATTCCCAGGGCTGGGTCACTCTGGATAACAAAGCAGCAACTCCTGGGGGGTTCTGGTGGCTTTGGGAAGCTCTGCTGAGGGTTGTTTTTGCAGCTGATGTGGTGCATTGGCAGAGAAGCCCAGCACGCTCCATCTGTGGCACCCTGGCCGCTGTGCTGGCATCCCACCCTGCTGAGATCCTCATGGATGAGCTCTGGAGTCATCCTCCTGACTTCTTGTAATTTTATTAATTATTTTAAAATTGAAGCTGGCAATAAATTCCAGTGATGTCAGAGGAAAAAGGTTATCACTGAGACTAGCAGAATTCATCATATGAATTTTTCAAGACCCCTCCTGATGAAATCTAATTAAACACCACCACTGGCACTGTGCACATCTCCCTGTGTTTGTCATGTGGCTGATCAGGGCTGGGTTACCAGGGGGAGTTTATGGCTTGTGATATCTGCTGGGGTGGATGTGGTTTCACACAGCACAGGCACTTTGATCTTTTCCCCCCCACTGCTCACAGATTTCTGTGGGTTTTTCTCGGGTTTCCCATGCCACTGATTGATCTCCTCGGGCTCTAAGGGAAGGGGTTGAGGACAGAGAGACAACCTGAGTGACAAGGACACTTCTCCTGCCCTTCTGGGAAGAGGTGGGACCCTGGCACCCTGTTAGCTTGGAGTGTCTCTTACAATGAGAAGAACTCATTTTGTTGTTTTCTTATGGAACGGAGCAACATTTTACAAGAAATAAATAAACGCAACCCAAATGCAGCCCCGTGCCAAATCAAAACTGATTGCTTCTCCCTCCTCTCTCTTTCAATACAACAAACAAGCTGTGAAAGTTGTGTGGTCTATGAAACAACCACTTATGGTTATTTGACCTCCTCCCCTCCCCTTCCCTCCTTTCTTTTTTATTTTTATTTAATTAGTTCTCTTCTCAGTAGATATTTCTACTGTGAGATAGAAAAGTCAAAATGTTTTGATGCTTTCAAGCCCCTTCTCCCCCTGCAATGATGTAAATTAATTCCCCAAATCCCACCTAAATTCTGAATTTTTAGCTAATTTTTCTATTAATGGAGAGAGAGAGGGAAAAAAAAAAGAAAATGTTTGCAAATTTGTATGTCTGTTTTCCTTGCACGTCTGTCTTAGTCTGCAATATGTGGAGAGGTGGGAGATCTTATGAGACTGCTGCCTTTAGTCTCTTTGTTAAACTTCTTCTGCCAGGTTAGCATTTTTGTCTGCTTGGAAGCTGGAGGATTGAACTCACCTGGGAGCCCCAGTAGTGAAATAAATTATCATAATAGAGCAGGAAAAGAATATATTTTAAGATGGTGAGCAGTGCAGGACTGCCCTGGTGTATTACATCTGTTCATGTAGAGATGTAAGATGTGGCTTTGGCTTTGGGGCACACGGCTGGGATATTCTTGTTTTGAGGGGAGGGGGCTGAAGGGATGCAGCTAAATATAACATAAATACAGTCCCAAACACATCCTGACACTGATAGCAACTATAATAGCAAGCTAAAGCTGAGAATTGATTGTTAATTCTTTATTTTTAAGCCAACCTCTCAAGAGTTTTTAGAGGAATCTGGTTCTTCTTAGGGGACTGGCAGAGAGATGGAGGGCAGGAGATTGGAAGATCTTTTGTAATTAATATTCCAATGCTCTGCTTTAACAAATTGTCAGCACAATGGGTGGAAAGTGCAGGTGCAGGGCTGTTCATCAGGGTGTTTTATGCCCTTCTGTTAAAAAAGGATTAAGCTTTAGCTTGAACCAGGGTACCTGGCAAGGGGGATCTGAGCTCAACCCCTTCAGAAAAGCTCAGAGCAACAGGAGCTGAACACCCCCAAAGTCATTACACAGATTCTGTCATTTTTTGTTAACCAACATTGATGTTCTGTGGGGTTATTTTTCCCCCTGGGGTTTTCACCTTGCTCATTTTGCAGCCCCTGCCCCTGTGGTGAAGCCTTTGTGCTGCTTCCTTCCCTGTTAAGGAAATCTCAGGCTCTTCCCTCTGCAAGCCCTGCCTGACATTGCCATGGCAGTGCTGCCCTTCTCTTCACTGCTAGGAAAGATGAGATCACTGGCACTAAATATATCCCCTTGTCCATGCCAGGGATGCTCTAGCAGACTCTGCAGTGACTTATTTTCTATGTTTTGTCAATTCTCTGTGGCAGGTGATTTCATTAACTGCTCTTTGATTTGTCTTGCTTTTTGTTCTTTTCACTCTCCTGATGGAAAGGTGCTGGTGGCCACCTTGAAGTTCCTCCCTCCAGCTCAGCCTTGTCACCTGGTTCCCAAATTTACTTCTCTGTTTTTATTTTTTAAATAAAAATAAGCTGCAAAATGTGGAATTGGAGCCAAACTGCCCAAAAGTTCCCTCTCAGGGTTTCAGGCTGTGGTGGGATCTGCTTCCAGTTATGTTCCATGGGTGATCTCTGGATGATCTCAGGCTTGTCTGTCTGCTCTCCCTGTTTATGCTGTAGTTATTAAGATGAAGAGTGGGGTGGGAAGATGATGTTTGGGGCAGGACTGAGTTCCTCCTTTACAATATCTGGGCTGGGGATGGTGTCTTAGCAAGGTTTTCCCCATATACATTCACTGTGACCATCAGTGTGTGCTCCTTGTGGATCACCCTCACATCTGCAGTGTTTTATGAGCAGTGTGACCCCCCCAGCTCTGCTGTTCTGTCATCTATCCCCTTTCTTCCACTAATCACCTTGCCTCAATGTCCTTTCAACTTGCTTTTTAGGATATTGCAGTTCTCCCTCCTCCATGCCCTCTGTTCCTTACCCATAAGGAGCTTCCTTCAAGCCCCCACAATATTTTACTGCTGGGGTGACCCTTTGGCTCTGTTCACCTTTGATGTCCATCTACAGTTTGATCAGACTAAAATATAAGAATCCTGAACTCACTTCCTGCTTTTCTACTGACTTTCATGGACCTAGCTTTTGGAGAGTGGGGTTTCAGCTCATTAAATGGGGAAATCTCCATTCCCAGGAAGTTCTGTCAGCTTCCTTCCCACTCCAAGGAGAGAAATCAGACCTTTCAGCACACAGCTCATCTCATTCTGTAAGAGAATGAAACTGCCTTAAGCAGGGCAGGTGAATTATGTCCAAAAAGGTTCTTTTCCTCTCCATTAGAGCTTAGGAGAGCTGAGGACAACTTGTTCAGATGTGCTTATCCCTTATTTCACTGTTCCCTGGCTGTAAGTGACAGTAATGGTGTTTCTCTGCTTTGATAAGGGTCTCATCAACAGTTGGTGGCCGTGAGGTGCTCCGACATTATGATAATAGAAAAGCTCAGTGCAGGCTTATTTTTTGCAGGGTTTTCCTGCTGGAAATTTGATTAACATGTTCAGATGGGGCCAAATTTTTTGGTCCTTCATGTTTTCTTCATTCTACTGCAGGTGGAATTTAACCTTTTCTGTGAAGGTCAGGGTCTCTTACCTGAGGCAGGCAAAGAATATATAGAGGAGGTGGCTCAAGAGGAGGTGGCTCAAGAGTAGGGACACTGGGCTACAACTTCAACCCAGGTGATTTAGAAGGAAAAAGGGGCTGGAACAGACCTGGCACATCAGCACCCCCTAATCCATGGTTTCCTTTTGATGTCCTCACAAACTCTCCCTAAACTGCTAAAAGCTGAGGGAAAAACCTTTAGTCTTGTTTAAAAGGGAATGGAAGCCTGTAGGATTTATGGCACCTGCAGTGAACAGGGGCACTACCAGTGAGTCCAGGGAGGAGGCTGGGGTCTCCTTGGGATCACACATCTGACACTCACAGGTGAGTTTTGCTGCACTGATAGCTCAGGTTTTATCTTTTGTATTTTTCACATTCTATGCTGCTTTAGTGTGTGGGTCTGAGCTCCATATTATGGGATGGTGAGCTCTGTGCACAGAGCAGGGAGACAAAACAATTCCTGCTCCAGCTGGGCACCAAGGACAAATGACCCAAATCTCAGCCCAGGAGCACAAACCCCGTGGGCTGGAGAGAGAAAAACAAGCAGGGTGGGACTGCAGGGGCTGAAGCTGGAAAGGGACAATGAACTGCAAGATGCAAATGGAGCAGAACTGATCCCAGGGAGAGACCCCGGGAGCGCTGGTGCATTTTGGGGCCATTTTGGTTCATCTTGGGTGCAGCCCTGGCTGGGCTCTTGTGCTGCCCAAGGTGGGTCTATGGAGGAGATCCGTGGAATAAATCCCTGCTTTATTCTGTGACTCTGCCCAGCCTCTGCACAAGGCATCAGCAGCAGCACCACGGGATGCTTTGGGTGGCACAGCACATTTGAGGATATTTTGGAATGCCCAAAGGATTTCCACGTGATTTGGAGACTGGAGTTGGCAGGATGGGGTGGATTAAAGAAGTGAGAAAGTATTTAGGCATGCAAAGATGAAATCAAGATACTTTCAGGTGCATGCTTGCACTTACAGGAGGCCCTGACACCCAGGAACTTGCAATCAAAAGGGCACAAGTTACTGGAGCAGACCCTGAAAGGGGGTGAGTGTGGAGAGGAGCAAATTCCATGGAAGGAGTGGATGGGAAAGGCCAGCTTGGGGTGGGGGGTGATGTGGAGAGCATGAGGAATTGTCACTGTCATATTTTCTGGAAAAATCCCTTTGCCCAGGATTCTTCTCCTGGGAAGCTGAGAAGCCTCAGAGAAAAAGAAAAATAATATTATCTGATTTTCTTCTCCTGTGTTTTGCTGCTTTGGAATGTGGTTGGAGATTGTTTATCCAACAGGTGATTGTTTCATTGGTTTCATGTGAGTTGTTTTGACTTAATGCCCAATCAGGGCCAAGCTGTGTCAGGACTCTGGAAGGAGTCAGGAGTTTTCATTATTATCTTTGTAGCCTTCTGTCTGTATCCTTTCTGTATTCTTTAGTATAGTTTAGTATAGCATTCTTTAATATAATATAGTATCATAAAATAATAAATTGGCCTTTTAAGAACCTGGAGTCAGATTCATCATTCCTCCCTTCATCTGGGAACCCCACAAATACAATAAGGAATGGTCAGAAAAAACCCAGTGTGACATCATGGCAGAGCAGGAAGCCTTGATCTATTCCTGGCTCTGTTGCTGATTGCAGCATGACCTCGGGCAAATCACTCCCCTCTCCCCATCCCTGCCCTGCTCCTCCCCGAGCTCTTCAGGGGAATGGGCTGTCACTTGCAATGAGCCTGTCCTGAGCACAGCCACCCTTTGATTTCATCCTGATGCTTCCCAGGCTGCTGAACCCAGAGTTCAAAGCTGGGTGCTGTTTGTGGGCTTCAGCTGCTTTCAGATGCAGAAATTTCCACGTGCAAAAATTCCCCCTGGTGGGAGTGGGGGCTCCTCTCACGTGTGTTTGTGCAAGGGCTTGGGCTGAGCTCTGTCAACACAAGGCTTTCCCCAGCTCCCTCAGTATCCCTGATTTCCTTGCCCCCTCCCAACAGGTTGGTCATAAATTAGGTTCTGATGTGGGGATTGGATTTCACTCCAGCTGCCAGAGCTGTGGCACATCTGGGGTCCTCCTGTGGTTAATGACTTCACAAAAATGAAGCAATAAAGGTTATGATGGCTGTGTTTTAACCCCGTGGCCCTCGTTCTGCTCAACAGGAAGGTTTCCCTGGAACAGTTAAAAACCTGCTGTCTGCATTTAAATATCTCCCAGTGATGTGCCATCTCTGAGCAGCTTTTTATGAAGTGATTTGAGTTTTGAAATTTAACAAAGCTGAAGCATTTTTTCATTCAGGTTTTTCTTCATAAAAGATGAACTGGTTCTCTTTAACCTGGAAAAAAAGTCCTGTCTCTAATTTATGCCATGATTTAGAATTTACATACAACAGAGCAGGCAGTATAAAGAAGAAAGGGGGGAAAAACCCACCTAAAATTGAGGATTTTTGGTGTGAGTCAATAATGCTTTTTTAAGGGATTATTTATCTGTGAAGAGCAGTTCCCAGCTCTGGACACCAATGATCCCTTCAAGGGATGATGCTTCCACTCTCCACAAACTCAAAGCCATGGTGAGGAAAACTCAGATGTGACTTTGGGCACTGAGCTCATGCTGCATCAGAAATGCTGACATTTCAGAATGTGTAGATTCCTAGAAATCAAGGTGTCTTTTCTCAGTCTTCCTCTCCTGATAAATACCAGTTGCCTAAAGAATAAATCTACTGTTTTTTATTGAAGGGAAGTGAAGTTTTGGTGCTCCAACCAAACTGTGGTTGTGTCTGCTGGTTGCTGTGGATGCTGCTAAAGCTGCCACTGTAGGATTTGGCTGCCCAGCAGATCAAATCAATAAATGTATTTATCCTCCCAGCTCTGCTGATAGGTGTGGAACTGGAACTGTGTCTGAGTTGCAGAGGGAGCAAAACCATTCAGGCTCTGAGCTAAAGTGGATTTACCTGGAAAAGGGCAGATATTTAATTTTGAGAGTGGTTCCCATCACCTCCTAGCCAGGATGTCCTTGTGTACAGTCAGTGGACTTAAAAGCATCATTTGTGGATATATCTTGGAGATATCTGCCTATTTTCTATATAAATAACTCCAGTCCTTAAGGGGAGAGTCACAAAATTCCCTTCCTGACTTGCTGCTGGGGTGGCTCCATGGGGGCAATCACAGCAGAAACTCTGGGTTTGCACCAAGCTGCACAACGGGAATGAACCTCAAGGTCCTTGGGCTGACAGCAAAATTATTCCCTTAATCGCAGCAGTTGTCCTTAACAAGTTATTCTGCTGCACTTGGGGAAGAGGGGTTTTTCCCTGACCCTATTTCCACCCTAAATTGTGTTTTACCCTTGCTCCCAACATACTCAGGATGTACTGGTGGTGCTTGATGTTCCAAATTCTTGCTAAAAGGCAAGAAAGGCATGGCAGACACACACCCAGAGGAGATAAACATCTCCCATTTATTTATTTAACGCTTTATTCATTACAGAGGACACTCATCTGTTATGAAGTGTATTGACTTCCCCTCCACAGGAGATTTCCAGGAGATTTGCTGCTCCAGCACAAATCCTGAGAGGGCCCTGGGTCAGTTTTTGAGGAACAGGGGGGCTGATGTTGGAGCTAATGAGCTTGTTATGAGACATATCCTGGGATCTCTGGCAGCTCCAGCCTCTGCCACCGTGTCCAGCCAGCCTGCAATTAGGAACAAGGTCTGTGACACTGCTTTATCCTAAATCTGCAACCAGAAATAAATGTTTGATTTTCACTGAACACACAGAAACTCCCGATCTGCAGAGCGGGAACAAATTTTTCTTCTTTATGACTCAAAAATCTTTAGAAGTCCAGAAGTCCTCAAGGACTTACCTTTAAAAGTTAGGTAAAATTGGATTTTTTTTTGTTTTTTGGCAGAGCTGCTGCCCATTTTTTCCAGGGATTCAGAAATCAGAACAGTGTTACCTCAGGTAGCTGGAGCTATAACCCAGGGCAGAGTGCTCATGAGAGCTTGTTAGGTAATTGGTATTGATAAATTGCTGTGGTGGAAGGTAAAAGATTATCTGGATGCCTGTGACAGATGCAGACACACAGACCTGGGGCCATGTTGCCTCCTTGCCATGGAGTCATGGAGTGGTTTGGGTTGGGAGGGATGTTAAAATCATCCAGTTCCAAGCACATCTCCCAGGTGCTCCAAGCCTCATCCAGCCTGGCCTTGGACATGTCCAGGGATGGGCAAGATGGCTCTTGGCTGGAGCTGGAAGAGCTCAGTTGTAATTCAGAATGCAAATCCAAGATGCCAGAGCATTCCTGCAAGTGATTCCCTCTCCTTTGATCCTGATTAGTTAAATCAGGGAATACAGGTATGGAAGTGACCTCAAGAAGTCCCCCGTGCCCCAAAGCAAAGCCACTGCAGCCAAACCATTCCTCTGGGATGTTCCCATTAACTCAGCCACTGCAAATTCTCAGGCCAGGCCCCTGGAGTCCAGTGGCCTCTGCCTGACTCGGATCATTTCTGACTGTTGGGTTTGCAGGTTTCACCCTTATTTTATTTTAATGAATGTCACAAGCCTGCAAGCTCTGTCCTATATCTGGGGACATGCTCTTCTGGGGGATTATCCAGCCATTGTCAGAGCATTCATCTGAATTACCCCATTCATTTCAGCCCTATTCACTCCCAGCCATCCATTATCCTCACCTTTCTTTCCCTACCCAGAATATCACCCCAGCTGCTCTTTCTTCTTGCCCTGGAAACTTTAAATATAGATAGATATGTTAATTGGAATCATTGCAACAAACGGTCCCAGTCACCCTGCAATTCAGGGAACATTTCGTGTTGCCATTTAAATGATGAAGGTTTCTTTCCTTTTTTTTTTTTTTTTTCTTTAGTGCCACTGACAGCTACTTGTGTTTAATTCATTTTGATTTTGTTAGGAGGGGGAAGTTATCAGGATGGTATCATTAAAAATGCATGCTTGGGTTATTCATGCATGTTTCACATATCCCTGTGTATGATCCATCATAATTCAACATTAGCCAATGGGGATACCAAGTGGAAAAGGGTCTGCTGAGCATACACATAATTCAATTACACCTGTGACGTCACATTGATTGGATTCTTAATGACACCTCTGAGCTGTGCTGGGAAAAAGGAGGGTCTGGGAAAAAGGAGGGTTTCCACCCAGGCTGCAAGGTTTGTGCTCCTGATCCTGGCTGGCACAAGTTTTGGCCTAGGCAGGAGCTGGGCAGCTGCTGGGAGCCGAAGGACAGATGTGAAGCAGCTCAGGCAGGAACCCTGAGTGCCACAGGAGTTGTGCTGCTTGGGCTGTAGTAAAGAAATGAGATGTTGTTCCTGGTGTTTTATCTTAGCAGGACAGCAGTTCTTGTGTGTCTTGGTTTGAAAAGCCAGGTGTCTGCTGAGGAAGGCAGGAGTCTCCCCAGAAATGGAAAATGTAAACCCCCTCCCTCTGAATTGTTATAAATTTGAAATTAAGGGGCTCTCAGGCAAAGATATGGGAATAGGAATAACAGTTCTTTACTAGGAAAATTAAAAATACAAATGCAATAGTACAAATAAAGAAACCAACCCACTGTCAGAGTGAGAGCAGGAGCTGTCCCCTGTGTGTCAGGGGGTGGCACAGCCCCATCCCATGGGGGCTCAGCCCTCCTGCAGTGCCAGCTGTGGTTCTGCTGGAGCAGGGATCCTGCACAAGGGGGGAGTTTTCCTCTGCAGCTCCAGGGCTGCTGGAGATGGGCCTGGGCTTCCTCTGGCAATGCAGGGCAGCAGAAAGCTGCTCCTCTGGCAATGCACTGGGCAAAGGCTGCTGGGCTGTCCCAGCACCTCAGATTGGATCCAGGTAGGAATGCTTGGCTCCTCCCCTGGGCGCAGCATCTCCCCATGGGATGATGGGATTGGATCAGCCCTGCAGGGACACTCAGTGGCCATGGACAGCAGAGATCTCCTGGAGGGAGGATTGGCTGTGGGAGAGATAAAGAAAAAACTGCCCCATGAACAGAGAGAACTGCCCCAGCTCTGACACTGGGAATAGAATATACATTTATTTTACAATCCAGGACACTGTGGCAGAGGGACAATGTGTCACCTTGCCGCAAATCCTCCTGATCTGGGATAGCTCTGCTCCCACTGGAGCATTGGTTTGGTTAAAACCCCTGTTCTCCTTGATGGGTGATGTGGAGCAGTGCATGGTGGAATTCTCTGCAGCTGAGGAGGGAAACAGATTGATTTTTGATTGATTGATTTAAAGACAATGCAGCTGGTGGCCCTTTTATCTTCTCCTCTTGTCATAGATCCTGACTTAGGATAAATCAGTAATTACACCTTCCTTCCCCTTCACCTCCACGATGGTCTTTCACCCTGTTAGTGAAATGAATCCCTTCTTTCCAAAGCCTGCTAGCAATATCCACAAAGAGGCAGTGCCATTTCTGGGCCTCCAGGTTCCAGAAGTCAGGGAATGTAAAAAGGTTGTAAAAAAGTCCATTATTTTGATAGCAAGGATGGGCTCCCTCTGTGACAGGAATGTTTGGGCTGGATATGAGGAAAAGGTTCTTCATCCAGAGGATGTTTGGACCCCAAGGCTGCCAGAGCCCCAAGAATGTTTGGGCAATGCTCTCAGGCACAGGGTGAGATATTTTGTGTGGTCCTTTTTGGGGCCAGGAACTGGACTGGATGATCCCTGTGGGTCCATTCCAAATCGGGATATTTTATCTGTAATTCCACCTAAGGCAGCACTAGGATGCTGAGCTCAGTTGGGATGTCCTGGCACTGCTGCTCCTTGGCATCAGTCAGGTGGAGCAGGGATTGCTGATGCAGAGTTTTCTTTGATGGTCCTAAAAAAATAAAAAGGAGGGAGGCTCGGCATCCCTCGCTGCCTCTCGCTGCAATATATTTAAAAATAACTCCTCTGTGAGCGTGTCCCAGCACCTCTCTGCCTCAGCACTTTTGAAGCTCTGGTGCATTCCAACCCAACACTGGATTATCTCCATTTTACTGGTGCTGGATCATGAGCTGAGAGAACTCAAAAATATCTCTCCTTATGGTCATGGCTGGGAGGAGAAATCACTCCTGACTCCCAGAGCTCTGCTTTAAGCACATGAACATTCCAGCTACCAATCCTATTGATTTTCAATTATGGCTCAAATGGAAGTGGTTGTAGCTTTGTGCTTACCCTCGGGAGGCTTTGCCGTGTCATTGCTGCTGGAGGAGCAGGCGTGGGGAAATTCAGTGCTGATGTGGACGTGTGGTTTTGGGGCTGGAGCTCACTCCTGGGCAGAAATGAGGGTTAAACCAACAAAATCCCTTTTTATGGCACTGGATGTGCTCTTGGGGGGTGTGGCATGGAGAAATCATGGCTATAAATACAGAGCCAGCGTGGCGTGGCACAGAGTTATTGCTGGCATGAGAGTGGGGTATTTTTAAATTACATGGGGAGACTTGATTTCAAATGGGAGCAATGCTGAACCTTGCTGGCATGTCCAGGGTGGGCCAGGCAGGAGGCACATGAGAAGCTGGAAGCTGCAAAATTCACACTCTCCCTTCCCTGATTTGTAGCTTGGTCAGTGTTTGCCATGGCTGCTGTGAGCAGGTGGGTGTGAGGGTGGCCTGGAAAAAACACAATTTGGGTTTTGAAGGTACCTTCCTCCTTGGATTTCTCAATTTGCCAAAGGCAGGAAATACTGGAAATACAGGAAATACTGGAAATACAGGAAATCCATTCCCTTGGCTGGGGATGCAAAGGAGTTAATTTATAGAGCCAGGTTAGGATTATGGAACCACAGACTGGTTTGGTTTGGAAGGGACCTTAGAGATCATCAAATTCCACCCCCTGCCATGGCAGGGACACCTTCCACTATCTCAGGTTGCTTCAAGCATTGTCCAGCCTATCCAACCTAAGATGCAAATGAGTTAAATAATTTATAGAGCCAGGTTAGGATTATGGAATCACAGAATGATTTAGGTTGGAAGGGACCTTAAAGATCATTCAATTCCAACTCCCTGCCTTGGCAAGGACACCTTCCACTATCCCAGCCTGCTCCAAGCCCTGTCCAACCTGGATTTGGACACTTCCAGGGATCCAGGGGCAGCCACAGCTTCTCTGGGCACCCTGTGCCAGGGCCTCCCCACCTGCCTGTGTAAAAAGTCATTTTTCCTCTGTTCTAAAAGCTTCCTTTAGTCCCTGGAAGGGGCTCTGAGGTCTCCCTGGAGCCTTCTCTTGTCCAGTCTGGACACAGCAGAGGAGCTCCAGCCCTTGGAGCATCTTCCTGGCCTCCTCTGGATCCTCTCTGACAGGTCCATGTCCTGAGAGCTGTGTGTGGTTCTCCACCTGAAGTCTCACAAGGGCTGAGTAGAGGCCCCATCTTTCAGAGATTCCCTGAAATCCCTCAATTTTCCCCACCAAACCCAAGGATTGTTATTCCCCCCAGCCTCAAGAGCTGGGATGAGTTTGCCAGGGTTTGGATTTGCCTGGGCCTTGACATGCCCTGCCCCACATGTGTGGGGTGCCCTGTTCGCTGTGTTTGTTGCCCTGGCTTTCCCTGAGAGCCATCAGGGTGTTATTTATAGCAGCTGGGGCAGCTGGAGCCCAGCTTGGGTTTCCATCACCTGCTCCCCTGCCCTGCAGCAGGGCTGGGTTTCAGCCCAGGGTCAGGAGCTGACCCTGACCTATTGCTGCCCTTGGCCACAGGGCTCTGGCTTCATCCTCTTCATCCTCATTTCCCCCTCAGGGCAGAGCCTGCAGGGAGTGAAATGCAGCAAAAACCTGAATTATATATTGCAGGATGATCTTAGGAAGGACTAAAGGGAATATTCTTCAAGGTTTTATACCTCTGTACTTTGTGTATTTGCCTTGAGCCAAACCCATTTCTTGTTAATAATATTAAAAATGAGCACCTTTTCTGTGCAGGAGCAGCCTCTCTTTGGGATGTGCCCTCTTGAAGGTCCAGAAGATCTTTTTGGGGTCCTGCAAGTCAGTGCTGAGCATTCCTGAATGGCAGGAGGAGAGAATCTCTGTTAGATGGAATCAGGATCCTCACAGGGAAGGTTCCAGGCTGCTCTGATCTGTGGTTTTTATCTCACTTCTTCTCCCTGGAGGGGAGCAAGCAGCCCTACCTGCCTCTTTTCCCTCCCTTATCAGCAGCATCTGGCATTATCACATATGCTGTATCTCCTCCTTGCAGTGCTGACATGAGGGACATCTCCCACGGTTGACAACAGCATAAAAAAAGTGGGGAATTAGCAAAGCCTGGATGAGTGAGTCTCCATGACTGCTTCCTTTCCAGCCTGAACACCAGCCCTGTGGTGTTCAGGAGGTGACCACACTCCTCCTGCCTCTTCCATGGATATCTGGAAGGTGCAAACTCTGTCCACGTGCTGGCAATAACCAGGAGACAGTGGCCAGAGTGGCATGCAAAAATAAACTGACTTTTTATTTTGCCATGGAAGCTGCTGAGAGCCAATTTGATTTTTTCAGCCTGAGTGTGCCTGTGAGGAGGCCTAACAGAGGTGGAAGGGCTGCAGCTTGATTATAGGCTCCCTTTCCCTGTTTTTTTGAGTCCCAATTGGAAACAGCTCCCCGCAGTGGCTCTGCTTCAAACCCTGCTCCTTGGAGCTGACTCTGCATCCCGGTGGGAGGCCCTGGCTTCCCACAAGTTCACAACCTTCCCTCCCTGCCCCTTGCAGCTCCCTGGAAAAGCTCTGTGAGCTCCCTCCTCCCTCTGCCTCGCTGGGGAAATGCCCTTTGTAATGCTCCCAGCTTTTGTTTTTTGCATGAGCTGTGTTGGGGTGAGCTTGGCAAGCCTGCCAGAACATCATGAATAAGTTAGGAGGGAAGCAGAGCTCGGGGTGTGCACAGGCAGGGAAAGCAGGCTTGGTGCTCAAACAGCCTCCAGAGTGCCTTGTAGTGGCATTTTATACCCTCTTTACTTCTATGCCCTTGTTGATCCCAGATTTCTTCAGGAGTCTTCACTTGTAGCTCCCCAGTCATGGCTGTCTTCATTTTTCAAATTTGGTGCCCTATCCTGATATTCTGATGTCTAAGAGATTTCTTGCCTCAAATAAAACATCCTCAACCCACAGAGTTCATGGCAGAGTTTTGTGTCTCCTCAAAGCCTCTGCCACCACAGCATCCCATTGCCCAAGGCTCCTCCTGCAGGCTCTGGTTCTCCCACTACAAGAGAGAAATGGTTAAAAGGGCAGGGAGGACACTGTGGTCATTCACTGCCACCAAATGCACATGGCCCTGTAATTATTTTTATTTTTTTATGTGATTTTCCCAGGAGACGTAACATCTGCGATGTTGAGGTGAAATTTCCCAAAACCATCTTTGGACAATTGGCCAAATGGGGGAGCACCTTCCTCTTCCTGGAAACATCTCAGCTCCTCTTCTACTCAACTGCTGGTGCTTTTTGATTCCTGAAGGAATCAAGGAGTTCTCAACCTCAGGGATGCCTCTGTGCCAGTGAGGACAGCCACACTTTGCTCTCAGCCTCTGATGCATCAGCCAGATATTTTTGCATTTTATCCCATTCTCCCTCTCTCTTTGAGCCCCTTGTCACCATGATTTCATTCATGCTGTCCCTGGAGGGTCATTGCCAGTCACCTCTGTGCAGTTATTTCTGCACAGTTGGGGCTTTGTCATGAAAAACAAAACTCTCACTCTGCTTCATTCCCAGAGCTGCTGGATCAGTTCCTGATTCCTTCCTTGGCTTCATTTCAAACCACAGCAGGTCAAGGAAGGAGGTAGATCAATGTCCTCTCCAAAATGTGACCTGCTCTGGATTAGGAGGACTTTTCTGACTGCTACATCAGGACTTGTTGAAGGGTCAGGGAGCAGAGCTCCTGTATAGAGATCTAGAAGTGGAAATGGCATTTTGGGTCAAATCTCTGTCCCTGCCATCTCATCCCCTTGTGTGGTTCTGATTGCAAACCTTGCAGGCTCCGTCCTTACCTTCATAATTTTCTTGGCTTCATTCTTTCTGCTTGGCCCAGCCCAAGGGTTCCTCACTGCTGGTGAGGGAGAGGTGGGATCAGCTGGACCTAAACTGGGAGAGAGACCCAGGAGCTGGACACAGGAACTGGGCCTAAATTCAGACCCAGGAGCTGGACACAGGAACTGGGCCTAAACTGAGGCCCAGGAGCTGGACCCAAACTGAGGCCCAGGAGCTGGACACAGGGACTGGACCTAAACTCAGACCCAAGAGCTGGACACAGGAACTGGGCCTAAACTCAGACCAGGAGCTGGATACAGGAACTGGGCCTAAACTGAGGCCCAGGAGCTGGACACAGGAACTGGGCCTAAACTCAGACCAGGAGCTGGATACAGGAACTGGGCCTAAACTGAGGCCCAGGAGCTGAACACAGGAACTGGGCCTAAACTCAGACCAGGAGCTGGGCCTAAACTGAGGCCCAGGAGCTTGACACAGGAACTGGGCCTAAACTGAGGCCCAGGAGCTGGACCCAAACTGAGGTCCAGGAAGGTGCCACCTCCACCAGATGTCCTTGCTGGAGCCCAGAGGTGACATCCTAGGGCTGGGCCAAAGGCACTTTTCGGTTCAGAGTCAGGAGAGAAGATCATCCCAAACAAGGAGAGGGTTTTCATCTATTTGCACAAAGCTGGTGAGCTCAGGATGCCCAAATGCTGCCCTGTGCAAGGTGTCTGTGGGATGCAGCTGCTCCTTTGGGGGTGTGACCCCAGCCCCAAAGCCACAGGTGTCACAGAACCATTGTCCCAGAATTATTTGGGTTGGGAAAGACCTCCAGAATCATCACGTCCAACCTGTGGCCACCTTTTCAACTAAAGCAGAGCACTGAGTGCCTCCTCCAGTAATTCCTTGGACACTTTTAGGGATGGGGACTCCAACCCCTCCTTGTGCAGCCCATTCCAGTGTTTGACAACCCTTTCCATGAAGAAATTCCTGCAGATGTCCAACCTGAGCCTCCCCTGTTTGCTGTGATGGGAAGTGATCCCAGCTTTGGAGTGATGCTTAAAAGTTGCCTCTCCCATGTTTTTTTTTTCTATAAAAAGCAGCAAAACCAGTGCATTGAGCATGTCTTTTCTGCAACTGCTTCCACCAGGAATATTTGATAGAGATGTGTGCTCACTTCACACAGAGGAGCTAAATGTGATGAAGGGATTTATTAGCAGATAATATGAAATGTGCTCCTGCTGCTGCCTCCTCTGATTTCATGGTGCAGGACAAGGTTAGTTTTGCCTTTTTGTTTGGTTTTCCTTCTGAGTGCTCCTCTGATGGCTGCTTTTCCTTCTGCTCTGTGTCCTGGAGGAGCTGAGTCAGCACAGAGCACCCAGCCCTTGCTCAGAGGAATTTGCACTGGTTTTGTTTGTTATTTTGAGTACAGCCAGTTCTGCTTTGCCTTTAATTGACAAGCAGGAAATATCTCTTGGTCTTTTCAGAGAGCTGAGTCCATTGCTTGGAGGAGGGGGGAAGCTCATAGGAAACTGGGGTTTGAGTGATTAGCAAACAGAACATGATTTTGTTGCAAATGTAGCTCTTAATACTCAAGGTGTCAAATACTCTGAGTAATGATCATGTTTTAAATATAGTTTATAACTTTCTTCTCATGCATACACCTCCTACTGTATCTGCATGGTGGAATTTACACCCAGGGTGGCTGTGTATAGATGATGTCTCTGTATAATTACACCTCCAGAGGAAGAGAGAGATCTGTCGCTGTTTATTTTTAAATATTATCTATATCTGTGCATCTAAAGAGAGAGAGGGTTTTTACACAGATGGAATCCCTTTTAGGTCACATTTCAATAATAATTACAGCTTAATGATGCTGCAGCTATTTTATTTTATCTTGTATTATTTTAGCTGCTTCTAATAATTGCTAATTTCCCTACCACAAAGGTCATGGCGCGGATGAGAATAAACACGTCGTAAACTGGGCGTAGTAAATAAATCCACTCCCCAGAAGCTGTGGTGCTGAGCACAGTTAGAGTGCAAGGACTGGGAAAACAGGCTTGCCAGTCATTTTCTGCCTGTAATGATGGCAGTTGTGTAATGAAAGATCAGACTGTGGTAATTGATTGAGGTGTCTTTGATGTGGGGTTAAACTCTTAGTAAATCGTGAGTAGCTACAGGACCCTTTTTATAAGACCTGACTGTCTGGGTTTGGAAAGCCAGGTGTCTGCTAAGGAAGGCAGGAGTCTCCCCAGAAATGGAAAATATAAACCCCCTCCCTCTGAATTATTACAATTTTGAAATTAAGGGGCTCTCAGGCAAAGATATGGGAATAGGAATAACAGTTCTTTATTAGGAAAATTCAAAATGCAAATGCAATAGTACAAAAAGAAACCAACCCACTGTGAGAGTGAGAGCAGGAGCTGCCCCCTGTGTGTCAGGGCGTGGCACAGCCCCATCCCATGGGGGCTCAGCCCTCCTGCAGTGCCAGCTGTGGTTCTGCTGGAGCAGGGATCCTGCACAAGGGGGGAGTTTTCCTCTGCAGCTCCAGGGCTGCTGGAGATGGGCCTGGGCTCCCTCTGGCAATGCAGGGCAGCAGAAGCTGCTCCTCTGGCAATGCACTGGGCAAAGGCTGCTGTGCTGTCCCAGCACCTCAGATTGGATCCAGGTAGGAATGCTTGGCTCCTCCCCTGGGCGCAGCATCTCCCCATGGGATGATGGGATTGGATCAGCCCTGCAGGGACACTCAGTGGCCATGGACAGCAGAGATCTCCTGGAGGGAGGATTGGCTGTGGGAGAGATCAAGAAAAAACTGCCCCATGAACAGAGAGAACTGCCCTACCTCTAATAGACAGGAATAGAACACACACCCCTCCTTTCCAACCTAATGCACTGACACAAAGTTACTCACTGGTTACACCTCCACCAATGCCTCCAGCTTGGATTTGTAAAGCTCCATCACCTATCCCCTTCCTCCTTGCTGTTGTGTTTTGGTGTTATGTGTCTGCTGAGATTTTCCTGAACTGGAGGAGAAATCAATCTGCTCCCCGTGCCATCAAGTGTCATCTCTGATTGCTTTTGGAGACAGGAGACAAGATTTGGATAGACTCAGTACTACCAAAATCTGACCCTAAAACTTGTGACTGAGAGAGTTTCTTTGGTTTTATTTGTTTGGACTCCTGGATGAAGATTACTGGTAGACTCTGGTTTAGATTAGATTCTGGTTTAGATTAATGGTTGAAGAAAATTTGATGGGCCACAGAGGGCTGGGGCTGAGTGGCTGCTTGGTGTAAGGAAATGATCAGAGAATCCCAGAATGGTTTGGGTTAGAGGGGACATTAAAGGTCATCTTGTTCCACCCCCTGCCATGGCAGGGACACCTTCCACTATCCCAGGCTGCTCCAAGCCCCATCCAGCCTGGCCTTGGACATTCCAGGGGTCCATGGGCAGCCACAGCTTCTCTGGGAAACCTGTCCAGGAAATTCAGGAGCAGTCTCTGATCAGCACTGCCAGGGATGGAGCTCATGGAGGGTGATGAGCTGCTGGCTGTGCCAAGGATTAACAGGAGAGGGAAGGTAATCCCAAGGCAACAGGTGGGATATGCTGAATTTGCAGGACAGAGAGCCCATCCCAGAGGGAGGGATTGGGCTGCTGAGGTGCCAATACCTTCACACAGAGCAGCTTATTTTGGGTGTGTGTCTGGGCCCTGTGAAGCCATCATGTGTGACTGTGCTCACAGGGGTCTTAGGATGAGGGAAGAGACGAGGATCTGACTCCATGTTTCAGAAGGCTGATTTATTATTTTATGATATATATTATATTAAAACTATACTAAAAGAATAGAAGAAAGGATTTCATCAGAAGGCTGGCTAAGAATAGAATAGGAAAGAATGATAACAAAGGTTTGTGGCTCGGACTCTCTGTCTGAGCCAGCTGGGCTGTGATTGGCCATTAATTAGAAACAACCCCATGAGCCCAATCCCAGACCCACCTGTTGCATTCCACAGCAGCAGATAACCATTGTTTATATTTTGTTCCTGAGGCCTCTCAGCTTCTCAGGAATAAAAATCCTAAGGAAAGGATTTTTCATAAAAGATGTCTGTGACAATCATGGGTTTGGAGTTTTTTTTAGCTGAATGGGTAAAATCCTGGTCCTGCTGAAACTTCTGTCAGAGTGAACAGCCCTGGGGATGTCTGGGGGAATTCTGTGGCAGTGGAATGAAGCATCTTTTCTGGAGAGAGTGCTTGTGGGAGGAGGGGAGTAGATTGTTCTCACCAGCTTCCATCCTGCTTTCTGCACTGCTGCTCCCATCTCAGTTATCTCCACCACGGTGCTGTTTTTTCCTCCCTCCCTCCCAACTGTGCTGGCTCTGGAGGAGATAAAGCACAGCCTGACACATTTCTGTCTACAGCTCTCCCTCTGCATGGCTGGGCTCCTCACACCTGCCTGCTGGGAGGAGCAGAGGTGGGAGCAGCTTCGGCTGCTTGGCTCCTGCCACATGATCCCAATCCCCATCCTCAATCCAAGGTGGGATGTTCCTGTGAGACAGGGAACTGAGGCAGGAAAAACCTTAATGTTTCAGGGACTGCTGGTTGATCTGGCTGCTTAAAAAACCATTTTCAGGTGCTGGTCCGTTGAGGGTAAATGTTTCTGCAGGTCAGATATTGGACCTGAGTCTTTTGGCCCCCACAATTGTGTGATCAAACTCTCAGCCATGCCTGATCCTTCATTATCCCACCCAAAGCATTCCATGACTCTTTGTTTCTATCTCCTCACCTGGGGTGATGAGGTGGGTTTGGGGTGCCTGGAGGTCTCTTTGGGCAGCAGCAGCCTCTTCCTCTCTCACACACCTCTATTATTTCAAGCAATACCTTCACACAGCATCTGAAGGAGATTTTTTTTTTTTTTTGGAAGCAGAGAACCTACTGGACACATCCTGGATATTCTGGGGGTTTCCAGCAGTGAGAGGTGGTGTTGCAGGAGCTCCTGAGGATCCCATTGAGCTCCTGACCCTTTTCTCCTTCCTTTCCCATAGTTTGGAAACACCAGAGAGCAGTGACAGGCAGTGCTGTGTGAGCACCCTGTGCTTGTGCTGCTGCTGCTTTCCATTGATAATTCACCCCGGGATCAGCATTCACAATTAATTCAATTAAAGGGGCCTCATCACTCATTTATGAGGAAGGGAGGCTTACAAAGGGCTGTGCACAGGGAACATTTCTTTGTGTGCTAAGGATGGAGCTGTTTCTAGCTGGGTGCTGCTCTTGTGGGGTCTGTGGTAGGGAACTGGGCATCTTCTGGCATGGGGAGGGCATCAGACTTGGGGGGTTTATGCAGTGATATAGCAGAGAAGCCTGACCTAACACTGAGCTGTGCTTTTGGCATGATTTGTGAGGTTTTGGGTCCAATCTAAACCATTTTAGTGGGGCAGTGCAGTGCAGGGATCCCTCCTGGGGGTGCACAGGTGTATTTGCCTCTGGAATCCCCAGTTCAGCCCTTCTAACTTTGATAACAGCCCCAAATTTTATATGTTTTCCTCTCCAGCTCTGTGATGAAAACACTTTTTGTGTCTTTAAAATCTGCCTCTCACAGATTTTAACTCTCTGTCCCTGTCCTCACTTGCATCCTGCCCTTCAGACCCTCTGTCCTCTCCAGCCAAAGCTGGAGATGATCATCACGAGAGCTCTTCTCTCTCTTCTTCCACATCCACATTGAGTCTGTAGCTGTTCTATCATCAGGGAGAGACTTTTCCAGCTGGGGATTTGGGGATTTACTTGGGAAATTTGGGGATTTACTTGGGGATTTGGGCTCACACCATTGACCAGCTGGAATGTGGGTCTTTAGCTTTCCAGATTCTGGCTCACAATCTTTCTCCTGGAATGAGTTGGGAAGGGAGGGAAATGTTTGGCTTTTGCACTCAGGTGAGGCTGGATTTTTTTGGGAATTGGGAAATTTGCCTGACAGTGCAAAGGTGTTGTAAAAAAGGTGATTACTTCACCCCTGCACCCCTGGTGCCCTTGGGAACTGGGTAAACACTCCTGGTAAATCAAAGTCCACCAAATGCCAACAGGATTGTGTCACCTCATGGGCAAAAGCTACCTGTGAAAAGGATTTCTGGGTGGCTTTTGCCTCAAATTGCTTTTCCTCCTTCTGTTGTGGCTGTTTGAGGTTCTCCAATCACCACCACAGCTCCACACCATCTCCAGGATAATGAGGATGGAGCACCTTGCTGTGCCCAGCTCAGGGTGGCAGCTGCTGGTGCTCCACATTTCCTAGAAGTGACTTGACAGGGAGCTGTTCCCAGACTCTGTCCTTTTCCTTCCTTATTTCTGAGCAAAAACATAATTTTGACAGGCCAGTGATGCAGAAAATAACTTGCTGCTCTCCAACTGTTGCATCCCCTGACCCCAATTAGAATGTGGTGCATGTAGAAGTGTCAGCTTCTTGCTTTCTCTCCGCTCCCCGTCTCCCTGACCAAAATTCCCATTACAAAGATGACACCTGAGTGCTTCATGGGGCAGAAAGAGCCGCTGACCAAAGAGAGAATCTGAGTGGATGTGAAGTCCAGCTCCTCTGGGGGTTTTCTGCCCTCGGTTCCAGGACAAGGAGCAGGAAAACTGTCAGGAAAGGAGCGTGGTGGTGTTTGTTGATGGTTGGGTTGGATGATCTTAGAGATATTTTCCAACTGTAGTGACTTTATGATGGAATTAGATATTCCGACCTATGGGAATATTTCCCCTTCACCTGCCTTTGTAGGGGTGGATCCATAGGATTGATATGTAAAGTTCCATTGGAATGTAAAGTTTCAAGGCCAAAGCCTTGAAGCTGTGGCTGCCCCATCCCTGGAGGTGTTCCAGGCAAGGATGGATTGGGCTCTGAGCACACTGGGATAATGGGAGGTGTCCCTGCCCATGGCAGGGGGTGGAACTGGATGGTCTTGAAGGTCCTTTCCAACCCAAACCATTCTGTGATTCCATGATAAATCTCTGTGTTCCTTGCAGACCTCCAGAGCTTTTCAACAACTGACGCCCTGAGGGCTGTGAAGGATAAGTAATAGTGTCTGTGGAAGGGGTGTGAGGCAGCCCATGGACCAGAGGGATTCAGCCCATTTCAGGGGGATTTGCCCATTTCAGGGGTATTTCAGTGAGATTCAGCCCGTTTCAGTGGGCTTCAGCCCATTTCAGTGGGATTTGCCTATTTCAGGGGTATTTCAGTGGGATTCAGCCCATTTTAGGGGTATTTCAGTGGGATTCAGCCCATTTCAGTGGGATTCAGCCCATTTTGGGGGTATTTCAGTGGGATTCAGCCCATTTCAGTGGGATTCAGCCCATTTTAGGGGTATTTCAGTGGGATTCAGCCCATTTCAGTGGGATTCAGCCCATTTCAGGGGTATTTCAGTTGGATTCAGCCCATATCAGTGGGATTCAGCCCATTTCAGGGGTATTTCAGTGGGATTCAGCCCATTTCAGTGGGATTCAGCCCATATCAGGGGTATTTCAGTGGAATTCAGCCCATTTCAGTGGGATTCAGCCCATTTCAGTGGGATTCAGCCCATTTCAGGCCCACTTCATCCAGAACTCCTCCTCGTGTTCTTTTACCACCCCATGACCCTGCCCTTCACGTCGAGCACCCGCTGGCAGCTCCCTCACGTTCTCCTGCAAGCTTGGCATGAACTCAGGCTGAGAGAGCAGAAAGCAGGGCTGGATTTGTGCCTGAGCTGGCTCTGGCTTCTCCTCCCACTGCTCTGAAAGTTGAGTTTTTGGGATGGGACATTGGGCTCGTTCCAAAGTGAGGCACAGCCTCTCCTCAGGTTATCTGAGTGTGATTCAAGGGGATGGCAGGAGGGCAGAGCTCCAGCCTCTGACTCATTCACTCTTTTCCCACTGCTGCTGTAATTCAAGTGGAAATCTCAGGAGATGGTGAAACCTTCAGGCATGCGAAAGATGCCAGGATTTGAGTGCGTGTGAATGAATCCAGGGCTCATTTCTGAACTTGGAAAAGCAGGGTAGCATTGCTGGGATCTGCCTGCTGCTGTGGAGGGGCAGAGCAAGGGAGAATGGCTTTCAGCTGGGGGAGAGAAAGTTTAGATTAGATATTAGGGGGAGAAAAATCATTATTGGAAGGGTGATGAGGCCCTGGCAGAGGTTTCCCAGAGAAGCTGTGGATACCCCATCCCTGGAAGTGTCCAAGGCCAGGTTGGACAGAGCTTGGAGCAACCTGGGACAGTGGAAGGTGTCCCTGCCCATGGCAGAGAGAGGAATGAAATGATCTTTAAAGTCCCTTCCAACCCAAATTATTCTGTGATCTTAATGGTTGGGTTTGATTTCAAATGTCTTTTCTGACCTAAGGGATTCAATGATTCTGTGATTTTTATCATGGTAAAGCTCAGGACCAGCACAGGGACACAGCTGAGCATGCAGAGCAGAATGTTCCATCAAAGCTCCTGTGGGATTTCCCTCCCTGCTGGGTGCCCTGGGACCTCCTGTAGTCCCTGAGGATGGACCTGGCCATGAGTTTTCCTCCCTATCAGGCTATTGGGTTTCATCAGCACGCTCTGGATATTCCTGCTGGATTCCTTTGTGCTCCCTCTGACACTCCCTGTGGCCTTTTTAGGCAGATATTGAGGTGAAGGTGGAATATGCTCCTGCCATGGGGTGATGGAGCTCGCTGCCAGGGTCAGTGCATCCAGACCTCCCTCAATCCTGCTCCTGACATTGAGTTTCTAGTCAGGCTGCTCATCCTGACCTTCCCTGCAGTGCAGGGCACAGGGAGGGTCCATCCCCCAGGCCGGGGTGTTGGCTGTTCCTCACAGCTCCCTGCTTGGAGGAACCTCAAAGAGTTCCAGAAACCCTCCAGTGCTGCAGCAAGGAACATCCTGCTGGCTGGAAACTCTGTGAAGAAAATCCAAGCTCTGATCAGAAAGCTGATCAAAATTTTCAAATCAAAATACCATCAGGATTTTGATTTGAAACAACTGAAGTGTAAGTCATGCCAGAAAAAAAACCAAAAACAAAAAACCCAAGTGTGACCATGTTCACAGGGGTCTGAGGATGAGGGAAGAGATGAGGATCTGACTCCATATTTTAGAAAGCTTGATTTATTATTTTATGATATATATTATATTAAAACTATACTAAAAGAAGAGAAGAAAGTATTTCATCAGAAGGCTGGCTAAGAATAGAAAAAGAAGGAATGATAACAAAGGCTTGTGGCTTGGACTCTGTCTGAGCCAGCTGGGCTGTGATTGGCCATTAATTACAAACATCCAACATGGACCAATCACAGATTGGTCCTGTTGCATTCCGCAGCAGCAGATAATCATTGTTTACATTTTGTTCCTGAGGCCTCTCAGCTTTTCAGGAGGAAAAATCCTAAGGAAAGGATTTTTCATAAAAGATGTCTGTGACACCCAAGCACCTTTTTTTTTGGCCCTGGAAGAGTTCTTTTGTCCATTAAACAACAGCAACAACCACCACTGCAGCTTCCAAAGCTCCTGAATGAACTCTTTCCTTTGTTCCTGCTGTGTGAGGAGCAGGGGATGCTGAGGTGTTTCAGAGTTTCAGCTCTGAGGAGGTCTTTAATCTGAAGGAATCATGTAATCTGTGAGTGACAGGCGTAATTGTGACACTGATTGAGCTGTGGTGGCTCCACTCAGAAGACTTTTGTCTCTGTACTTGGGATGAGTGGCAGATGAAAGATCTGCTTCCTAATTTGTGCCATGAGAGCAGGAGAAATGATGTGGGAGGGAAGAACTGAGCCCTCTGAGCGGATCAATCCCTTCATTCATTTTCTTCTGCACTCTGCATTGGGATGGTGAAGACTGCTGCTCTTGGAAGGACCACTCCAGATGAGGAATGGTCTTCCATTCCATTTCTGATCCTTCTTTATTCTGGCATGAAGAAGGATCAGAAACTCCCCCTTTTTCTGACCATCTTCCCCAGAGATGATAACCAGAACCAGAGGGAGAAAACAGAAAATCTGTTCTGCTCAACACTGCTGTCAACAAAGCCCTGCCTTGGCTCTCTGGCTGGAGAGCTCAGAACGTGGTGAAAAAATTCAGTAATGTTTATTTTACAGAAGATAAGCTTTAAGCTGAATATATGATGGTGTTTTGGCTGACAGCAATCAGAGATTTTTTTTTCCCTAAAATAAGAAAAGAGCTGCCCAATCTCCAGCTTCATTTTAACATGAAAAATGTTGGTGGCTTGACAATGGTTTAAAAAAGGATTTCTGGATGAAAACCTAATGAATGGCTCAAAAGTTGATTAAGAAGGAGGGGAGATGCTAAGTCAAAGTTTTCTAGCTAGAAATAGTGATTTATTATCCAGCTATCTTTACAAATGACAAAATAACTAATTAGATACAATTTGTCATCAGAACTTAAAGCTGCCATGGGTGTAAGATGGAAGGTTTTATGTAGAATTCATAGTCTCAAATTCTGATTTAAATGTAGTATAATGTGTATTGAGAGTTAGTCAAACACACTGAGGCACTGGGAAAGGCTTAATCAGATTCTACAGTTCTGACCCCCTGTAGATTTTTATTTTTTTTCTGATGAAGGATTTGAAAAGGGCGTTTTGGAAAGATGTTTTATATGGTAGTAGTCTTCTCCCATAAAACATCAGCCACAATAATTATTTTTATGCAGATCCTGAGGCACAGAAAGATTAAATGACTTTCTCAAGGTCAGACAGTGAGTAAGATGCAGATCCAGGGAATGAAGGTGAGTTTTGATTCAGTTTTTGATTCTCAAGTAGCTCTCACTCAGATCTCCAGGGCTGGATGCACTCAGTCATTCTGGGTCTGATGCCCCAGCATTTCCTATCCCAGTCAGGAGGATTTCAACCCTGGAAGTGGATAATCCCAACCATTTTTTGATTTGTCTTTGGAATCAGCATGACCTTCATGAAGCTGTTGATGAGCACGTTGTCCTTGGTGGGTGAACTCCCCTGGGATCATTGTGGTGATGAATGGCTTCTCCAGTGGCCTCTCAGTACTTAAAAGGAATTATAAAAAAGGGGAGAGTGATTTTTTCCATGGGCAGATGGTGATAGGACAGAGAGGAATGGTTTCGTACAGGCAGAGGGCAACTTCGGATTAGGTGTTAGGAAGAAATTCTTTATTCACAGGGTGGTGAGGCCTGGAGCTGGCTTCTCAGACAAGTTGTGGATATCCCATCCCTGGAAGTGTTCAAGGCCAGGTTTGATGGGGCTTGGAGAAAACTAGGGTAGGGGAAGGTGTCCCTGTCTGTGGCAGGGGCTGGAACTGGATGATCTTTAAGGTTCCTTCCAACCCAAACCATTCTGTCATTCTTATTTGGCTGTGCTGCCACTCAATATCCGAGGTGAATATTGTGGGAAGGGATCAGGCAGAGACTTTTCTGCATGGCTTTCTACTGATAAAAGACCTGTCCTTAATTTCAAATCCTCACTGGATGATATTCAGACCATTCCCTGGGACCACCCGGAGACTGGAAACCTCAGATCATTCCTGGATCACCTGGAGAGTGTCACAGACTGAAGTGCTGTGACATTGCTGCCTGTAAGGACACATGTAGTGGTGAATCTTGCATTGCTGCTGCTGCTGGCCAGTGCTGGGGAGGGATTTGCATTCTGGCCTTTTTGCAAATCTCTGTGTTCAGCCAAGTTCAGCTGCACCAGCTCCCAGGGGACACATGAGCTGGAGAAGTTGTTCGCTCGCTTGGTGAAGTCAGATATGTCAACCGCATTCCTCTCTGGACATTGTTTGTGTCTCCAGATATCTCCTCGTGAATTATTAGCTATGGAAAAGACTTATTGCCAAGATACTGGGCTTAGTTTAGTCTCCTGGTCACTGCAGGTTTCTTTGCAGATATATTTTGCTCTGAGTGTCTCGAATTCTGCTCCTCCCGAGGTTTCCCCCCGGCCTCTCGCCTGCAGTCTGGTGGTTCTTGCTGTCAGGAAGTTATCCCTCATGCTCAGGCTATTTCTTATCAGTCTGTCACTTTTTCATCTCATTGAGCTGATAGTTCACCCAGTGCTAGAGCTGTCTCTCTGTGTCCTTTTGCCCTGGTCTCCCCAAGGGAGTCCCTTCTTGCACTAAAAGAGACTCAATGACTTTACAGGTCTTTTTCTGCCCTTGTGCTCTGGCTGTTTAGAGTCTCAATCTCAGAGTCTCAAATTCAGAGTCTCTAGATCCAGTCTCAAAGATTCTGGATCTGACCTGCAGTGAACTCTGACAGAATGAGCTAAAGAATAGATTTTACCAAACAGAACAAGGGAATCATTTAGGTTGCAAAAAACCCCTCTAAGATCATCAAGTCCAATGATTCCCTCAGCACTGCCAAGGCTACCACTACACAGTGTCCCCAAGTGCCACATCCACATGGCTTTTAAATCCCTCCAGGGATGGGGACTCCACCCCTGTCCTGGCCAGCCTGTTCCCAGGCTTGGCAACTCTTTCCATGAATTTTTTTTCCCTAATATCCGACCTCAACCTTTCCTGGTGCAACTTGAGGCCATTTCCTCAAGTAAGCGATGAAGATATTGGAGTTCATAAATCCCAAGGGTTTAGACATTCTCATAAACATGAGAATTGTACCCATGAAGGTGTGAAATGGTCCTTTCTGTCCCGGATGTACATTATTTCTGGGGCCATGGGGAAAGCCTGAGTTATTCCAGCACTGAAACTGTTTCTCAGATTTGCAGCAGGGATGTGAAGAAACAGGGAATAAAAGGCAGGAAAAAAAACTCAAAAAAACACAAGAAAGATGATTTTTGATCCTCATCTGAGGAACCAGGAAAAGGCTGAATCTGAATCTCCTCATAGATTCAGTTCAGGGCTTGGACACCACAGAAATCTTCCAGACACCCCATCCATTTAGGGCTCATAAAGGCAGCTATCCCATCTTGGCTCCAGATGTGCACAGATGTTGAGCAGAGCCTTGCCCTGCCGTGCACCATCATCTGGCATCCCCATCCTCCTCTCTGGAGGACACCTCAGCAGATGAGCAGCTGGACTGGAGAGGAGAGCAGCAGTGCTCAGTGCTGATGAAGCACTAATGTAATTAATAGCCTCTTACCGTCCTTACATTACCAACAACGTCAGCGTGTCAGGAACTATTTACAATATAACTTACACAAATGTCATTTTGCTACACTGAGCACTTCATATTTTGCAATTCTCTGCCACAGTAATAAAATCAGTCAGCCAGTCGGAAGGGAAACACACCCAGGAGATATCATTATTAATGGCACTGGGCCAGGCTTTCCACGAGCTGTGCAGGAGGCAGAGGAGCAGAGAGGAGCTCATTCCTGCACTGAGATGCCCTCAGGTCTCTGCAAGGATCACTTTGAATCCAGCTGAAGGAGGGCTCAGTTATCCACTCAGCAAACTTTGGAAGGGTTTGTCAATTATCTCTCCTCGTGGTTAACATCATCCCAGTGTGTTACCCAGGGCTCTGCACAATTGGGTTTTAAAGGTCTCAAATAATTTCATTTGTCTTGAATTGATTGTTTCCTTCACTAAAAGATCTTCCTGCTTAACATCCTGAACCATCCAAAGGCCCCTTGGCCTCGTGGGCTGGGGATTCTGCACTGGTTCTGAGTGAAGGTGGCTTTGATGCCCTGGTGCTTTGTTTTAAAGTCATAAATTAGTAGATGGATAGGACCTTGGCATCCCTAATTGGTCATTTGCAGGGAGTGCTGGTCTCTGACACTGTAGTCCTGGCTCATTGTGGCCTTGCAGCTCTTAGAAAAAAGGGAGGAAGTGACTTTATCCCCAGGCAGAGGGTGAGTGGAACAGTTTTAAACTAAGAGGAGAGGTTGGCATCAGTTGTTAGGAGGAAATTCTTCCCTGTGAGGGTGGGCAGGCCCTGGCACAGGTTGCCCAGAACAGCTGGGGCTACCCCTGGATCCCTGGAAGTGTCCAAGCCTGGCTTGGATGGGGCTTGGAGAAACCTGGGGTAGTGGAAAGTGTCCCTGTCCATGGAAATGGGGTTGGAACTGGGTGATCTTTAAGGTCCCTTCCAACCCAAACCACTCTGGGATTCTATGATTCATGGGGGTGTGAGGACACTTTATTACTGAAGGTGCCCAAATCTCATTGTTTTAAGGCAGAATATGCTGAAATATCCTAAAAATCTTCCATCAGGATGCAGCTCCCAGTGATAGCAGTGCAAAAATTCCTGCTGATTTCCCTGGGAGCTGCACAGATCCCAAAAGGACTTTTCATATCCTGTTGTCTTCTCTGATGAGAAGAAAGACTTTCCAAAGTGCCACCTTTCCATGGATTCGTCTGTTGGCATTGATCTTCCAGAAAGGCCCAGCTTTGCAAAGCTGGGATCAAATGATTTCTTGCTGTTGTCTCTCTGTTTTCCTCTGCTAAATCCTAAACTTCTCCATGCAAGTCTGCCATATCAGGATCCAGGAATATTTGTGATTTTTGTAATGGGTATGAGACCCATTATTATGGATCTCTATGCAAGCAAATTATGTGACAGCATTTGAAGGTATTTTGCTGTGGTTTCAGATCTAACAGCAGCCACGCCAATTTCACATTTGTCTGTTAAAAAAGAAAAAAAAAACACATAGGAAAAATAAAAAAAAATCCCAGCACTTGATGGATTAAATAGTGCATTGACTGCCTAGAGCATTGGAGGTCTGGGTGGGATAAAAATGCACATCTAGAAACATATATTGAAATCAGTGGAATTACATGAAATGTAGAATTTGCCCCTTCAGTCCTCACTTTTCACTGTCACATTCTGATTCCAAGGCAAGGCAGGGATAGATCATGTACAGAATGGGGAAATGTGGAGCCTGTGTCAGCTAACACAGGTGCCCGAGCTCCTGCAAGCTCTTGAGCTCTTGCAGAAGAACTGATGAGCAGAAGTGGCTGCAGGGAGAAGCCTCCAAGGGCTCAAATCAAGCAGAAGTGTCAGTCAAGTAGCCTGACAATGCCTGGAAATCAGCTCTGAATTCTCCAGGAAGAGCATGAAGGGAAAATGATGCCATTTGTTTGCAATTCTATTACAATGCATCAACAGATCCCTTGCAAAATGCTCCTAATGAAAATGGGCATGATGGGTGTGCACAACCAGAGGCTGTGAGGAGAGAGGGGATCTGGGCCTGGATTTGCTGCTGAAATTTGGAAGTGGTTTGGTCAAGCTCAGATGGGTCTGATATATCCATAAAGTCAAGTGTTGGGAGAGCATGGAAGTGAAAAATGTAATTTTTGGTGCTGAAAAGGAGGTTTTGGTAAAGAAGGAGCTGTTATGGAGTGGTTAAGTGGTAAAAACAGCAAAATGTGGACTCAAGACATAAAGTCTGAATGGATTAAAAATCACCTGGAACTGAGGCAGGTCTCCTACCAGACATAATTCCTCTGTTTCCTTTTCCTGCTGAGAAATCCAGCTTTTAGCTCTGTTTGATTTTGTTGTTGTTGGGTTTTGGTGAGTTCTTTTTGGGGCTGGAGGAATTTCCATGGGAATTGGATAGAAATCAACTGTTCATTGTCTTTTTTGCTGTAAGAATGAGGGACTTTTGCAGGGAATGAGTCACCTCTGGAATGATCTGGGCCTGGATTTGCTGCTGAAATTTGGAAGTGGTTTGGTCAAGCTGAGATGGATCTGACATATCCATAAAGTCAAGTCCTGGGAGAGCATGAGGGTGAAAAATGTCAGGTTTTGGTGCTGAAAAGGAGGTTTTGGTAAAGAAGGAGTTTTTATGGGGTGGTTTAAGTGTTTGGTAAAAACAGCAAATGTGGTTTTGGTGAAGAACAAGTTGTTATGGAGTGGTTAAGTGGTAAAAACAACAGAAGTGGACAAAAGATATAAAGTCTGAATGGATTAAAAATCACCTGGAACTGAGGCAGGTCTCCTACCAGACATAATTCCTCTGTTTCCCTTTCCTGCTGAGAAATCCAGCTTTTAGCACTGTTTGATTGTTGTTGCTGGCTTTTGATGGGTTCTTTTTGGGGCTGGAGGGATTTCCATGGGAATTGGATAGAAATCAACTGTTCATTGTCTTTTTTACTGTAAGAATGAGGGATTTTTGCAGGGAATGAGTCACCTCTGGAATGAAAAATTGCAACTTTAATTATTTTCACATTATAATTTTTTCCAGTCATACCAAGGACAAGCAGAACCTAAATCCTTCTCCCAGTCAGAAAAAAGCAATTAGGCTGCCATAGGAAAAGAGTTGATATGGGATGACCTGTTGGGGATCTGAATAAAACTTCTGAGCCAGGTGACCTCAAGGATTACCTGGGATTTGTGCTCTTTTGGGGAATTGTTCTGTGGACAAGGAACCAGCTGGTTCTGAGGGTTACTGGTTATCTTCTGGTCTCTACTTCTTCTGGAGTCTCACCTTTTCAGGCAGAGGTGGGAATTGCTCAAAACTTTCTGCAGTATAATGTTAGTCCCTGTTGGAGGTTACCAGCGTTTCCCTACGAGTGGAAAGGTTGAGTGAGGCTGGAAGCAGGAGTGTGATAGCACAGAAATCCCACTGTGCAGTCCATTTGTCCCACAAATTGTGTGTCAAAAATACCAGATTACAGCCATGGAACAAAATGCCAGGTCTGGAATGCTGGAATTTTGTAACATCACACATCTGCTCATGTTGGCTTCAGATCCTGAAGGATGCATTGCTTTCTCCCTTAAAGGACTATTGGGCAGCAGAACAACAAATTCCCTGAAGGATTGGCCCAGAGCATCTGTATTTTTTTTTCCTCCACCATGCAAATATGGGTATTGTGGCATTAAATAGAGCCTGGGATGGTGGGAATACTCTGCTGCTTTGGCACTGAGAAGCTCCATTAAAGAAGGGCAGGAAATTGGGTTCCCTGACCCTTTTTCCCTCCCTAGGATGATGCCTAAAAGATCAGGACTAATTTGTGTCAGGGCAGAATTTCTACTAATTATATATTTTATTTATGTAGATTTTTTTCTCCTTCCTCTTCATTAGTTTTTTTTTTTTTTCTTTTCCTCCCACTTCTGCTTCTTCCATTTTCTCTTTTCCCTAATGCTTCCCTAAAGCAAAATAAATGAACTTATGGTAAAACACAGTTTTTATTGTCTGCACTGAAATTTCACTGAAATTTTACACCTGCTATTTTTTTGTCTGGACTGAGACAGAGGTTAAATAAGGTAGAGTTGTCTTTCATCTTCACACTGGTGCTTGAAGTGCTGCCTGGACAAGGTCACTTTTAGGACCAGTCCAGCCCCCTGTGTATCCAAAAAGTGAGCAGGGCCCTGAGGAAGAGTGTGAAGATGAAGCAGCTCCATTTTCCCAGCTTCCAGTAGGGTGGGTGTTGTAAGGAAGAGTTCTGAGGGAATTTTTTTAAAAAAAGTCTTTGGGATTTGCCTCAATTTTTCATGAGGGGCAGCTGAGGTGTCTGAGCATCCTTTGGAGCATGGAGGTGGCTGCTGTCTCCTGGGAGGATGGAGCTGCTCTCTTCCTTTCTTTTCTCCATGCTTTAGGATAGATGATGCTTTTATGAGCCCCAGGAACATAAAAGAGACCTGCTGGCCCAAAGAGGAGGAAAGAAGGGGGAAAAGAGTGACTTTAGGGCTGTTTGGAGGGAAACTGGGCAGGCAGGAGGGTGTTTTTAATTAATTGTTTCCATCATTCATGTTTCTGAGAGCACCTGCACAACCGAGGAACTGAACCGGACTCACTGCTGGATCTTTTCAAGATTGAAAAGCCCTTGACTATTTCATGGCTTTATCTGAAGGGTAAACACAACACTGAGCTATTTGACAGCAGGACCTGGCTGTTGTTATCACCTCTTGTCCTTCTTCTACTTTAAATTTACATTTTTATTTAAAGCTATTTTCTCTCCTCCCAGTAGATGGAAAACCTGGAGTTATCTCCAAGGTTATCACTGGCTGTCCCTTCCCAAGGACTGTAGCACAGGTAATTTGGGGAAAGTCAAGCAGCAGGGAGAATGTGAAGGGAGCTCAGAGCAGGCAACAAACAGATTTAAGTGGGAGGAGAGTCCAATAACCATGAGATGGAGATTTGCCTTTGGAACAAATAAAGAAGGCTCCCTCTTTAGTCAGATCTTTTTTACCCTTTTAGAAATAGCAAAACCATATCAGCCCTGGGAGAAAGGGACAGCCCAGGCTGTGGTTGATGCTCCAGATGTGAGGAGGACACAAAGAGAAGGAAGAGCTGCAGATAACTTCTCTCCTATCAGCACTTGAGGGAAATTCATTGCTTGGATCTAGACCTGGGGGGGGTGAAGCCTGGCCTATCACAGTCCTGCTGTAAGGCAGCAGCTCCCCCCTGTCTAGGTGACATGGCAGGTGAATAATCTCTTTCAAACACTTGCTTTTATTCATGGGGATTGAAGCTTCCTTTTTGAAGCATCAAATCCCACGGTGGAATTCTGGGTGGTGTACACAGGAGAAATCATCTTTTCTGTCGCTGCTTGAATTCCTCAGAACGGGGTGGGGGGGAAAAAAGAGGCTCCCAGGAGCAGTTCAACTTTTGTGGAGGTTTGATAAAACCATCCCTGCTTCTTGTTGGTTTTCATTTTCTTTTAACACTCTGTAATAAAGGGAAAGGATTTCCAGGGGCTGTTTCTGGCTAAGGTTCTGCTGGGGATGGCTTTGTGCTCTTGGTGCTTTTTCTCCCCCCTCTCTCCTCTGGTGTGGCTCTTGCCCTCAAGCCTCCCTCTTTTTTAATTTTTTTTCCCCCTAAGAAGAGATTTTTTTTTTTTTCTTCTGCAGAGATAAACATGATGACTATTTCATGAGCATGGAAAAGCTCAGAAGCACTTGCAAAGTCCCAGCTCTTGTTTGATTTGTCCTTTGGACAAACAAGAGACAGTTCATAACTATCCATGGAGGAGAGATTTGTTTGATTCCATCAGCAGCATTGCAGGGAGTTATGGTGGATTTGGGCTTTATTTGTCATTTTGTTTTGTTTTGTTTGGTTTGGTTTTTTTATAAGTGGAAATATATAAGGGAGAATTATTGATTTCATTCTCCCACAACTGTTAATTAAACTTCTCTTCCACAGGTTTAACTCTTTTCTGATTCACTTGAAGACCTCTCATCTTTAAGGGAAATTATTTTATAAAGTATAAATTACATGTCAGACTGTTTTTAGGCACTTTCAGGCTGGTTAGTTCAGAGACAGCACTGCAAAAAGGAGGCAAATTGGGTTTTATTGGGGGACAACTTCCTTTCTCTCCCAAGCTGGCTGTTTTGTTTCATAATGGAATTTCTGACCTGCAGTCGAGTGTGTGTGGCTTGACAGGCCTGGGCAAATGTGATATCCCAACAGGATCCACGGCAGCTTTTCTGTATTATTTACTCTTATTTACTTATTTATTCTATTCCTGAAGTGGAAGTGGCTCTTACTCAATATAGAAACCCACACTGTGCTGTGTGATAATGGAGGATTTATTCCTGTTGGGTGTAGAAAGGAGCCCCAGTGCACAACAACATCCCAGTCACTCGTGTGCTGCATGAGATATTTCCAGAAATACTTCTCCATCTCACCTCTTTTCAGTTCTTTTTCCTTTGTGTGAGGCTGGAATAACCCTGGGAAGAGGGTTTACCATGGATCTCACTCACACTTTGCTCTTGGGAACTGACACAAGAAGATTTTATGGGTTTTTCTCTTTGTTTCACTTGGATAACACAGCTGAGATCCACAGCCAGGAGGTGGGAAGGGCAGAGAAGGGTGACAGAGAATAGGAGGTCACTTGTCCATACCTTGCCAGTGGAGGTTCAAGGCTGAGAGAGCAGAAAAATGGGCATGTGTTTGTTATGAATGTGGATTTCAGAGGGGAAAACATCCCTCTGCCCATTTCCACCACAAGGTTTCCTTCAAGGGGAAAACAGGAGAAATCCTAAAACTGATCTTCCCTATCCTTAGGTGCCTTTCTGCCCAGTCTGGGTTCAGCTAAAAACAGTGTCTGGTTGGTTAGCCTGGGTTTGGGTCTTTTTTTTTCATTTCCCAGTGCTGACAACACAGGTGTCCATGAAGACTTGAAAAAATCCATCAATTCTGGAATAAGTGCTGAAAAGTGGATGTAGGCAGGGTTCAGATTTCAGCCCCTGGGCACAAACCTGTTAAAAGCTTGAAAATTAAATACTTCAGGGGGATAAGGAACTTGGAGCTTGTAGGTAAATGCAGCTTTTAAATAATAATTTATGTCAGTGGTTTTAGTTCTGTATATTTTATCCTTTTGGTTGTTTCCTCTCCCTCCGTACATCAGTGTCTTACTGCAGATGGAATGAAACCTGAGCTCAAAGGCAGACAGAAAACTGGAGGTAGAGTATTACTCACCCCTGTTTTACAACTGACTGAATTTGGGGATTCATCTGTATGACTGTAGGACACAAAATATTTCCTCTGAGTGCCTGATTCTCCATTTCTCCCCAGCTGACAAAAATCAAGCAAAACCTGTATTTTCCACCTGGGAGGGCAGAAGGTTTCCAATAAAGTCCATGGTGCAGGGAAATGAGGGATGCAGCATCTCCCAGGGCTGGGTGTAGGATCCAGTTAACAACACACTGGACAAGCTGTTCTGATTTCAGGGTTTTCTCTGTGCCATTGCCACCAAATTTCTCAGAATCCTTGGCCAAATGCCTCGACCTGGTGTTCAGGTTCATCTTTTTAGAAAGTGAGGCAATCCTGATAACATGCATGTGACAAAGGGGGAACCTTGAGCCCTCCAGGAGGCAGCAGCAAATCCAAACTGAAGGCATGGCTTTCTAACATTGTCTAACATCATTTTGGGTTTTTTTTTTTTTGCTTGGTTTTGCTTGTGGTTTTTGGGTTTTTTTTTTCTCATGAATGTGCTGGTCTGACCTTGCAGATATAACCTCACCCTTGTAGCCATGCATGTACCCTGAGAAATGCTGGAGTGATTATGCATGAACATCAATTAATCCCCAGCATGTTGGGTGTCAGGGTATGGGGGGACATTTATTCCCTTCCAATGCTTGCCTCATGCATGAAAGTGTAGAGAAAAGCCCACAACACTTAGAATTTTGTGTATTTTTTTTGCCTGTTCCCAGGAACTCCTGTTTAGATGGAGGTTTTCTCAGCCAGGGACCACTTCCAGCAGTGTGCAGTGCCTGGCACAATGGGCCCCTGCTCTTGGTGGTGACCTCCAAATGTTGCCACAATAATAATAATAATAATAATAATAATAGTCTGTGGCTTTTGGCACATCACCTATTAATCACAGCAGCTGTCAGGCAAAGCATTAGATGGGAATAGCTCCCTGCAAGAAAAAACAAATACAACAACACCCTGTGGCTTGTGGAGCTCGAATCCACACTCTGGAGGGTGCCAGGGAAGGAAGGAAGGGCTAAGCTGTGACATTTCACTCTGATTTGTTAACCTTGGCTGCTGTTCAGCTGCTCACTGCTCAGCCCAGGGGGTCTCCAGGGACATCCAGCATTTGAAATATTTACAGTGAGCACAAGCTGCAGGGAAGGTGCACAGAGGCACCAGGGACACAGCTTGCCATGGGAAAGAGGCATTCCTGGCATGGTTTATGTGCTGATCCTATAATAAAGGCAGGTGGTGAATTTTTCTCCACTGAATTTTGTTTTCTGCAAAGAATTTTTTTTTGCTTCAGGTCCACGGGGTGATCCCTGCTGGAAAGAGCAGGGAGCTTTATCAGGCACTTCCCTCAATCCCATGAAATGTGGGGGTCTGATGCCACAGACCACTTGTTTCTCTGCTCAGGAAAGGAGGTGAATGTGTTCAAAATTCACCCTCCAGAGGCATTCCCTGAAAATTGCTCCCCATGTTTATGCTTGATGAAAAATTCCCTGCTGCTACACTGGTCCATCTGCAGAAAGCAAACTGGTCCATTAGAACATCTGCAGAGAGCAAACCCAAACAAATGAGATTACTGTCAATTTGTGCTTATTTGAATTACTGGATAAGTCCTAGTCATGGATCAGGGCTAAACATGTACAAATAATTGATTTTAGGTTCAGTGGCTCAAAGCAAAAACACATGGAAAATCTTCTGGTTGACCTAAACTACTCTTTTTTCTCGGTTTTCTGTTAAAATGAAGGCATTTAAAAAAGCAGCAAGAGAATGCAATGCTTTAACACAGAGCATAAATATAAGTATTTATAAATATTAAAGCTTAAATATTTTAAGCTTTGTGAAATATTTTTCTCTTAACTTTGATAATTTCTAACTTTTGTCATTTAAAAAAATCTACTAAAAAATTCCTTCGAAATGAAATATCAACATCTTCGATGCTGCAATTTTACAAAGAAACTTCTCAAACTTTTCCCAGCTATTAACAAATATTTTGCTGTGGGTAGTGCTTGCCCTGTGTTGATTGATGCCAAGTCAACATCTCTGTCCAGTTGTAACTCAGACCCCAATGTGAGAGATGCTGTTCAAGGAGTGAGCAGGAAGATTTTTAACTGAGGATTCTGACACTTCCTGCTTGAGGAATTTATTTTATTTTATTTTATTTTATTTTATTTATTTTTTTGCAGAGGCCAAGGGCATTATGGAGTTTTGATCAGTTGGGTTAATTTTGCACTGTGAAATATTGGGGGAATTGGGGTGAACTTGAACTGGAGGTTGATTTGAACCCTCTAACCAAGACCTGCTGTTCTGGGGTTGAACCAGAGCTGAATTTCAACCTTTTCTTCTTAGAAATGACACCATTGCAAATCCATGGAAGATTTGGCATCTCACAGGCTCCAGGCAGGAAAGAGCAAAGTGTTCTTGGACCAGACCAGTGGGAATAACCCAAACCAAGATCCCCTGTGTGCAGTGCTGAGGACTGAGCTGTTCACCTCCTCCAGGTGCCACCTCCATGAGCACAGTGTGTCCCTGTGTCCTCCACCCCAGCAGCTCCCTCTCACAGACATCTTTTCTGAAAAATCCTTTCCTTAGGATTTTTCCTCCTGAGAGGCTGAGAGGCCTCAGGAACAAAATGTAACCAATGGTTATCTGCTGCTGTGGAATGCAACAGGTGCATCTGGGATTGGTCTCATGTGGTTGTTTCTAATTAATGGCCAATCACAGTCAGCTGGCTTGGACTCTCTGTCCGAGAATGATAACAAACAAGCCTTTGTTATCATTCTTTGTTTTTCTATTCTTAGCTAGCCTTCTGATGAAATCCTTTCTTTTATTCTTTTAGTATAGTTTTAATGTAATATATATGATAAAATAATAAATCAGCTTTCTGAAACATGGAGTCGGATCCTCATCTCTTCCCTCATCCCAAGACCCCTGTGAACAGGGTCACAGCTCCCTCTGGACCTTTTCCACCTGGTTTGTTCCCTACAGCCAGCAATGCCAGCTGAAGCTTTTGGGGCAGCTTTGCAAACCACCAAGGGCTAAATTTGTTGGTTGAGGAGGCTTTGGAGCTGCTTGGGTTGAGGTTTTCCAGGAGGAGAAGTTGTGAGAATGAGGATGGTGGCAGAAGTGAGTGTGCCTGGAGCATCCCTGGCACCCCATCCCTGCCACGGAGGAGGCATCAGGGTAGGAGGCCCCATGGAACAAACATGGAACAAATCATGGAACAAAGAATTTCCCTATTCCCTGCCTCTGGGAATGCCTGGCCCCACCCATCCCAGTGCAGGTACTCTGGGAAGGGAGTGCAGACCCCAGCAGAGTTTATTGGTAAATGCTACCACTGATTAAAACAGGCTTGAGCTGCTGTAGGAACAAGAGGTTGCCATGGAAACAGTCTCTTGATGTGTCCAGGTTTTAAAACCACTTTTCCCTCCTCTCCCACCCTCAAGGCTTCTTTTCTGCTGTTGTTTTTGTTGAAGATTTGCTCTCCTGGGGTGAGGTGGTGCAGGTGGGCTCTGGGGACCAGGAAGGTGCCAAGAGGAGCTGCTCATCCCAGGGAGGGCTGGGAGGGTGGGAGACCCTCTCTGCTTGTAGGGACCCTGCAAAATGGGGTGTGGATGGACCCTGGAGGGTCACAGTGTTGTGGGGGCATGTTGGAACTCAGCACATCCCTCCAGGTGTCCAGGGTTGCTGAAGACCCTGTTGGGGGGCTTGGAGACTCTGGCACATAGCCCAGAGCACCTGGGGATTTGATTTTGACCCATGGAACAAATTACCAGCTTTGTATGTGGGCCTGAAAGTCACAGAAGTTTAAATAGTATAATAATAAAATTATCACAGGGTGAAAATATAGATTTTAGGATTTTTGGAATGGGGGTTATGGGGACAAGATGGAAGAACTTGGGCGTGTCCAGCCCTTCTTCTTCTTCTTGGTCTCCATTTTCTGCTGTGATGTTGGCACTTTGGGATTGGTTTAGAATAGAAGTGCACTGTCTAACATAGGTGATAGGTATTGGAAAGTAATTGTAAATATGTTATTTGTAGTTTGTAGTATAAAAAGACAGCACCACCTTGGGGGCGGTCAGAGTGCCTGTGGCTGCCCTGCAGAGCAGATCTCGGCTGGGCAGAAAGAAAATTTTATAGATAATAATTAATAAATAACCTCAAGACCGAAAAGTAAAGAGCTCTGACTCATTCTTCAGACACGTGGGCCGAAACAGAGACATCCTGCACATCTCAGGACAGCAATCAACAGCCAACAACCCGAGAGGGGCAGAGGAGAATATGCCAGGGAAACCCTCCTGCCATCAGAGCTGGGATGCTCTGAGCCTCTGCAGGGCTCTACCCCACTGGAGCGCTCATCTCAGTGGTGACTCTGCTCCATCCCCTCTTGGGAATGGTGGCAGTGATGGGAAGCCACCTTTGGAGCAATGGCAAATCAAGCCAGTGCCATGAGTGGTTCTGAGAGGCAAAAGAGGAGCCCCCTCCTCCTTCCCCAGCCCTGCCTGGGCTCCCCACCTTGGGAGAGGAGCTTTCATTCCTCTCAGGTGGGTGAGAAGCAGCCCCTCCCCTGTGCTGGTGTCATTATGCAGCTGTGCTGAAGGGCCATTGAGGGCCCCTGCAAAGCTCTGAGGAGAATTTTCCTCGTGGATCATTCAGCCCTCTTTTCAGATGTGGAATTTTTTATTTTTGCCAACCTCCCACTTTGTTTTTTGTGTTTTTTTTGGAAACACAGAAGCATCTGCATAAGCATAGGCTCCTCCCTGTGTGTTGCTGCTTTTGTCTCTTCCCTAGGAACTCCCCTGGCTCTTTCCAAGTCCATCCTAAGCTCCTCAAATCCTGCATGAAACTCCTCTCTGCAGGAGCTATTGAGGATATGATACTATAATGTTTTATATTATTTTACTATATTGTATGAAGGAGTTATTTCAGTGTTTTACTGCATCCAGAGCGGGCCTGGGAAATCCTAAACCTGGGGTGGCTTTTCTGTCATGTTCTAAAAGTTCCAAAGATTTTCCTCTACAACTCCCTGGAGTGGAGCCAGGTGAGGGTTGGGCTCTGCTTCCAGGGAATAAGGGACAGGCCAAGAGGAAACGACCTCAAGTTGTGCCAGAGGAGGTTTAGATTTGATGAATTTCTTCACTGAAGGGGTTGTTGAGCCCTGAGAAGTGCTGGAATTGCCACCCCTGGACGGATTTAAAATCTGTGGATGTGGCACTTGAGGACATGGGTCAGTGGTGGCCTGGGCAGTGCTGGGGGAGCAGTTGGACTCGATGCTCTTGGAGGGCTTTTCCAACCTAAATGATGGCAGGAGTTATGAAATCTGAGGTAACCTTCCATGGACTTGCTAAAACACATGGAAAATCTGTTAATTTTTTTCAGTATTGCATCATTGTCCAGGCTTCCTCAGCAGGAAAGAAGATAATGCCACAGCAGTCTCTATTTGTGGTTTATTTTATGTATTTATGGTAAAATCCCCAAGTAACAGAGGCCATAAAGATAAAGAATAGAAAGAATGACCTGCCAGGCCTCCCCCTGGGCTTCATGGAATCACAGAATGGTTTGGAAGGGACTTTAAAGACCATCAAGTTCCAACCCCCTTGCCATGGGCAAGGACAGCTCCACCAGAACCTTCCACAAGCCCTGCTGGGCCATTTCTGCATCCAGGTGTGTGCCTCACTTGGGTCTGAGCTGCTCTCCAAGGGTGCCTTCTCCCTCTCACTGCCTGATGCAGCAGCAGTGACTGGTTTCCTAAATTGCCTTAAATTTATGTGAATCCAGGTCTGAACGCTCCCTGTGATTTCAGAAGAGTTAATTTGGAAACTTCTGTGTCATTTATCCATGTAATTCCCCAAACTTGATCTGCACTGACTTATTTTAAATGACAAAATGGGTATTTTTGGACAAAGATCTCCTAATGCTTTGCTTGCCCAGCAAGACCTGATGATAAAATGGGGAACACCCAGCAGCCAGAATTGGAGAAGAAACCTCCAAAAAGCCCAGCCCTTTTGCTCCAAGCTTGTAGGAACTTCTGTACATCCCCATGTTGTGTGTTATTTCTCAGGTTTTGAAATTTCAAGGCCTCCCTCAAAGCTTGGACAGTTCCTCACTTTCATGGCATCTTAAAAGGGAGCAGGGAGGCCCTGGAGTCCTTCAGCAGGAACGTCTCAATCAAAGGTGCCATGAAAGGAGTTTAATTTCAAAAAGCTCTGAATTACACCTTGATCAGGAAGGACGTGGCAATGGTGGAATTGCTGAGCTCAGGAGGTTAAAGAATGAAGGGGAATTCACAGTTCACATCTGTGACACACCAGGATGAGAGAGCCTCCATCCTCAGAGCAGCTATCAAAGCCATTTCCCTGTTCCCCTGCTTTTGGGAGATTTTTAATTACTCTGATGTTGGTTAAGAGTCACTTTATGGCCAAAGAAGTGGATTCTTAAATTCAAGGATGTTTGTTTTTTTTTGCTCCTAGCAATAATGGCTGAGCAGCAAACCAACCCCAGCAAGGCAAGGAGGATGCAGTGAGCTCAGAGCTGCTCTGAAGCCAGATCAAATATCAGTTCACATTGCAGCCCCTGCCTCTACCTGCACCAGCATGATGACAGGAGAATTGCTTTGAAACCCCCTTAAAAAAACCCATCCAAGACAGTGCTCTCCTGGGAAAGCCTCTCCTTTCCAAACCTTCTATTCCCCGCAGCTCTAATGCCAGAGGTGGCAGGTGGTGAACCTATGCTGTGGGGAGGGCCAGGGGAATTGGAGAAGGGGAATTAGGCAGGTGTTCAGCAAGGCAAGCAGCAGCCATTCAGCACTGGAATTCCTGGCTTCACCTCCCAGCCACCTGGAGGGACCTGGGCTCTGGTGTCACAGCAGAAAATTGGGAAAATACTGGAACAAGGAAGGGCTGGGGCCACACAGGTGAAATGCCCAGCAGGACTTGGCTGGGAGGGCTGTGTTGTAATTGTGGGGAGCCCCGTGGCAAGGAGGAATGATGGATCTGACTCCATGCTCTCAGAAGGCCAATTTATTATTTTATGATGCTATATTATATTAAAGGATGCTATACTAACTATACTAAAGAATATAGAAAGGATGCAGACAGAAGGCTAAACAGATAATAATGAAAACTGGTGACTCTCTCCAGAGTCCTGACACAGCTTGGCCCCAATTGGCCAAAGAGTGAAAACAACTCACAGCAGAATCCAATGGAACAATCACCTGTGGGTAAACAATCTCCAAACACATTCCACATGTGAGCACAACACAGGAGAAGCAAATCAGATAATTATTGTTTTCCTTTTTCTCTGAGGCTTCTCAGCTTCCCAGGAGTAAAATCCCAGGTGAAGGGAATTTTCCAGAAAATATGACAGTGCCACAGGGGTGGAGGAGAGGTCAGGGGTGTAACCTGGCTGAGCTACAGCCACACAAGATTTCCTTGGAGCAAAACATCCTTGGGGGAATATGGGTTTGGGGTGGTGCATGTAATATGGGCACAGCTTTGTCCCAGTGTGTGCAGCTGCCCTCAGTGTCTTGCTGGCAGTCCATGATCTTCCTGCTGGCACATCAGAGCCTGGCTTATCTGGGGAATATTGCATAAGCCTCACTGGGGATCTCAAGAGCAGATTAATTCCTTGAGCATCTTCCTTCTGGCTGCTGGTGAAGTCTGCTGCTCTGAGGAGATCCAGCTGGGCAGGGCTGAGACCTCCCCCAGACAGGCAAGGCATGGCAAGAAGAAAGATTTCCCTTCCTCAAGAGCCCAATTCTGGATTTTTGGGAGAAATCCTTTCTTGTGGCAGCTTGCAGTGTCCAGCTGCAGAAGGGACCTCTCTCCAGGTACCACAGTGATGATGATGATGATGGCGATGGTGAGACAGTCAAGTTAAGGCAAAGATAGAGTGTGATGAAGTCCCTCTCCCTCCCCCAGGCAGAGCTCAGACTGGGAAAATGCTTTGGATGCTGTGGCCTGTAATTATGTAATTCCTCCTCGTTATCTTTTCTAATTGTTCTCAGTGCTGTTTCCTAAACTGATTGGAAACAATGGCAGATGGGGGTGAAGTGGGAAGCAGACGTGAGCATGGCAGGCTGCCAGCATAGTACAGGGCTCTCCAGAAAGGGAGAGAGGAAAGGAAAAAGAGGGAAAAAAAAATATCCACGGTGGAGACTTGGATGCCAGGACCTGAATGGAGGGGACACCTGAACCACTGCCAGGCTGGGAGGTGCTGCCTGGGGATGTCTCATTCAGGCTCATGCATATGCAATTTTCTGTCTTGCATTCAAGAAATCCCAAGCCTTCCCCCATGCCTGGCACACCTCTGCTCCCCCAGAGCTTTGCTCTCCTCCTTTCTCTCCAGCACTCCAGTGATGCACTTGGAGCCCTCACTGGGGGGGGCTGTGCCAGGACAATCTGTGGCCTTCTCCCTCTGGCATTGAGTTGTTTGTTTGCTTGTCTATGGGAGAAATAGGTTAAAAAATAGGAGAATTAGGCTTGCTGCATTTGGGGGTGAGTGCAGGGCAGAAGGAGGGCTGTGGGGGGAGGTACTGCAGTGGGATTTCCTCATTTTTGGCACAGGTTTCAGGGGAACCACAGGGTGCAGCTCCCTGGGAGCTCCTTTTCGTCATATTAACTAATTTTCTTTGCTGCTCATCCCCCACTGCCCTCTCCTTGTGTGGGTGAGGGTTTTTTTTCAGGGATGTGCATCCCAGAGGTGCTGGATCCAGCAGAGATTTGGGGATCCAGCAGAGCCCCCTGCTCTCCTCTCACTGCCAATCCTCTTTTGCAGCACGGTGGGAAGGGGGAGCTCACACTGCTGCTGTAATTTTTATGTGGAGAAGGCCAGAACAAGCCTGGGTGCAATTCTGAGCACCAGTTTCCTGTGGCAGGGGGAGAGGACAGATGTCTGTGGGGTGATGGGGCATCCCACAGTGGCAACATCACCACCCCTGCAGGGTAAATCTGGGTAGATCTTGTCTGCAACTCATCTTTTCCTTTCTCAAGAACATTGCTTCAGTACCTGTTGAAGCCATTTGTGTATCTGACCCATCTTGCATCCCTAGTGCTGCTCATTTTGACTTTTCCTTGGTTTTTTTTAATGCTCTTACAACATATCTGATTGTGAAAAATGCCAATCGCTTGTTTTTAAAATTTTAAAAGTTTAATAGTAATAAAATGGTTATAAAAATAGTAATACAATTAGAGTAATAATAATTTGGACAATTTGAATTAGGACAATACAAGACAATAAAAACAAAGAGTTACAGATGTCCAGGTACCTTTTTATGGGCAGCACAAGCCTGAAAAAGGACACCCATTAACAGAGGATTAACCCTTAAAAACAATGACCTGTTGCATATTCATACACCTCATCCATGATGCATAAATTCCATTCAAACACAGGATTCTGTCTGGGCAGTCTCAGCTTCTTCCTCTGAATCCTGACAGCACCTTCGAGGTGGGAAGAAGTTCATTTCTCCTGATAATGGGGCAATAAAAGACCTGGCACTGGGATGCAGGGGCTGGTGTTGGGATGGGGACTTTGGGAGGAGCAGGTGTGGATGGGGAGGAAATATCACCTCCTTCCCAGGTGCCAACCTTCCCTCTGCAAGAGGGAAATCATTCTCCCTCCAGCCCCAGGATTGATTATTTATTGTGTGTGTGTGAGGTGTGTACTTCCATCACTTTCACCACACATCTGCATTACTTTCTTCTCTCTTTTTGCAGAACACAATCCCAGGACTGTCTGTTGGGAAATACAATCAGAGAAACTCATGTTATTTCACACTATTGTTTTTCTTCTATTAGTAGTATTTTTCTTTTTTTCCTCCCTTTTTTTCTCCCTAACTCATGTTATTTCAGTGTGTTTCACACTATTGTTTTTCTTCTATTATTAGTATTTTTCTTTTTCCCCCCCCTTTCTCTTCCTTTCTTTCCCAGTGTAGAACAAACACAGCGAGACTGCCAGAAAACTGGCAAGCTTCAGCAAACCAGGGACAGTGATTTTTTTTTTAAGTATCTTAATGGAGTTTGTATTTTTTTAATTGTTTTCTCAGCCTGCAGAGAAAACAATTAAAAATTGTTTTTCTCTCTTTTTTTTAAATACCTGCAGAGAAAGCCTGCAGGTATTTAATAAAAGAGGGAGAGAATTCAACAAACCCCCTCCCTTCCTCCTCTTACCAACCCCTTTTAGAAAGTCCATGAACCTACAAGAACTCTTCTGAGTTATCCATATTTCAGAATTGGATCTGCTGAATTGCTCACAGGCATTCATGAAGGAGGTGGAATTATCCTCCAGGTTAAGTTTGGGATCAAAATATTTACACAGCAACCAGACTCACCTGCATCAGCACCCTTGCAGCACTCCTGCTGTCCTTCCATCCTTCTCCCTGTTTTTTAAGCTGGAATATTCTGTCTTCTAGTTAAATCTCCTCCAGGTCCCTGCTCCCTGCAGACCTTGTTTCCTTCTGCACACAGGCAGCAGCACCAAAGCTGTTTTCCCCTCCTGGTCTCATGTTGTGCCAGGAAATGTTGGATATCTGGAAAATTCCTTCACCAAAAAGGTTGTCAAGCACTGGAAGAGGCTGCCCAGGATAGTGGTGTCCCTATGCCTGGTGGGATTTGGGGATATGGGTTAGTGATGGACTTGATGATCTCAGAGGGTTTTTGGAGCCTAAATGAATTTGTGGTTGGTTTTGCCTGGATTCCTTGTGTGTGGGGGGGTGCTCAGCTCAGAGGTGATCTCTGGATCCACCCTCCTCCTGTCCTGGTCCCAGGTTTCCCCATTTGAGCCATTAAATGGAGCTCCTGGGAGCTGCAGAAAGCTGTTGTGAGATGGGTCTTGTTCCTCCTCTGCTTCAGTGCAGCACAGGGAGGCTGTGGAGGGCATGGGGAGAGTCAGCCCTTGGTTGTGGGGGCAGTCATGTCTTGATTTCTGGTCATCAAAAAATCCAGAGACATTTCCTTAGAGCTGAGCTGGGAAATCCCAGCCTCTTTCTTCCAGCCATGTTCCTCTGCAGGACCTTGCTTTGGTTCTGTTTACCTGAATTCCCCAGCTGCCTGTGGATTTGCAACTCATTTTACCCAGTACAAAATCCTAAGTTGATTTTTTTAGGTTTTTTTCCCCCCTTCAGGAGTAATGTTTTTGTTTGCTTGCTGTTTTTAATGCCTTTCTCTTTGGGGAGTCTGAGTCAATACGCTATATTTTTTTTTTGCGGTGAATAAACTTTGCTGTCTCAGTTTATCCTTGTGAATGATTTTTACAACTTGCCAAACGCTCTCTGCTTTGCTTCTCTGGCTTCAGTCTGATTTCTTGTGGTCCTAAACCCCCATAGGTTGCTCCCAACTCCATCCTGTAAATCCATATCACTCCCATTTTCTGTGTCTCTCCTACCAGGGCACTGAAACTTCTGGAAAATAGCTTTCAACCTTGAAAATGAGCATTCAGAGCTGTCTGTAGGTGTAAGATAATGAGGCAAAACATTCACCAGGGGCTGTCATTTACTCCTTCTCCTCAGTGATGACCCAAAATCCAGAGCAGAGGGTAAGGCTCTTGCTGGAATGAGCTTCCTGATGCTCAGCTCATCTCACAGAAGTGCATTAAGCATTAAGGTATGGGCTTAAATAAACAACACAGAGCTCAAAGAGCAATCCTTCATGTGATGAAGACCTATTGAATGACTAATTTCATTTAAAACCAGGCCTCAGAGCCATCCTCCAAGAGCTCTGTGCATGTATTTCCAGGGAGCCTGGGTTTTTCTGTCTCTGCACAGGTCAATGCTGCCATGAACTCTACAGGAGAGGGGCTGAGCTGTGTCCAGGCTGTGGCATGTTCAGCACTAACACAAAATTATAGATTATTCAAAGCTGTCAAGCTCTCAGTGGCCTACAGAGCAGGGGTGCAGGGTATCCATCTTTTGGATCCTCCTTGAACAACATCAACCCCCTGAATCAAACCCCCGGATTGAGAATCTCCTGAAACACAGCTGAAATGGGCTGTGGCACTGCTGGTGCCATAAAAATGTTGCCAAGGTCCCTCACAATCTCTGTAGTTTCATCTCATTTTCCAGACCCATGTTAAACTCTGACACAAAGATCAGGAGCCCCCAAACCTTCTTCTAAAACCCTTGGGAAGCCCACTCACCTCTGAGCCCTGAGAGGAAGCATTTGCAAGGCAAAAAAGCTGCAGTAAAAATCCCCACACGAAGCTGAATTCCTGGAGTTTATTTTCTAGGTCTGAAAGTGACAACTTGTTGGCCTTGAAGATTTTTCACCAGCGCCAGAATAATCCGGAGGGAGAGATTTTCTACTTCTTTCTCAGACCATGGGATAATTAGCAGATTTTAATGACTGCTAGAGAAAGCTGGCTAATGAGCTATTAAAAACACCCCTTACCCAGCCCCTAAATGAAAGCCACAAAGCAGTTGGTCATCGTTCTGACCGTGTGCATCTTAAAGATATTTTTCTTTTCAAGCGAATTGTGGCTGCTTGGTGTTTGCTGGGGAAAACTCCAATTGGGAATGCAGCAGGATGAAAAATGGTCTGTTCTGCTTCCACAGAAGTGTGGAGTACAGCCAGAGCCTGGTGCAGGAATTGCAGAATCCTTTAGGTTGGAAAAGGCCCTTAAGGCTGAGTCCAACCATTAATCTAACACCATTACTAACATTAACTACTAACTCAGCACTACTGCTGATTCACTCATGAGAAATCCTTGGCTCTCTGTGGCCTCTTGAAGTCCAAATGTGTCCTGTGAGCCAAATTCCTGCCACATGGATACTGATATCACATGGTAGCACCAGGGCTGGGACCCTTTGGTGCCACGGCCTCCTGTTTTTAGAGCCATTTTCACACTTGGTTTAGTGAAACCTTGGCAGCCAGGCTGCTCTGCCTGGCCTTCCATGGGGTGCTCTCTTCAGGTAACAGGGAGAAATTCTTCCCTGGGAGGGTGGGGAGGCCCTGGCACGGGTTGCCCAGAGAAGCTCTGGCTGCCCCTGGATCCCTTGAAGTGTCCAAGGGTAGCTTGGATGGGATTTTGAGCAGCCTGGGATGGTGGAAGGTGTCCCTGAAGATTTTGGAAGATTGTTAAGGTCCTTTTCAACCCCTGGAGAGGTGCTGGGAACACAAACCCTGAGAGGAGCCCCTGAGGGAGCTAGGGGTGCTCAGCCTGCAGAAAAGGAGACTCAGGGCTGCCCCCATCGCTCTCTGCAGCTCCTGAAAGGTGCCTGTGCTCAGCTGCCCTTGGGCTCTTTCTCCAGCAGCACTGACACAGCCAGAGCACACAGCCTCGAGCTGTGCCAAGGGAAATTCAGGTTGGAGGGCAGGAAAAAGCTTTTCCAGCAAGGGGGATCAAGTTCTGCAATGGCTGCCCGGGGGGTGGTGCAGTCCCCAGCCCTGGGTGTGTTTGACAAGCCTGGATGTGGCACTGGGTGCCAGGGGCTGGCCTGGACTCCATGGCCTTGAAGGTCTCTCCCAACCTGGTCATTCTGTGTGTGAAGGGGAGAGGCAAAATTTGGGTTTATATGATCCCCAAACCTTCTCCAACACAACACCCAGAGGCTGCATGAACATCCCCAGGTTTTATTCCCTCTCTTCAAGGCCAGGCTTGGAGCGACCTGGTCTAGTGGCAAATGTCCCTGCCCATGACAGGGGATGGAACTGGATGATCCTGATGGCCCCTTCCAACCCAAACCATTCAACAATTCAATGAGAAAAACAGGTCTTCCAACCTGGTCATTCTGTGCAATGCTTTTCCTGGCACCATGGCAGGTCCCACAGGCAGTCACAGGCCCAGAGAGCTCAGCTGGTGTTGCCAAAGCACAAAGCTTCCAGAGGATGGAGTGTTTTGTTCATGTAGATGTCTGTGACTGTGTTCACAGGGGTTCTTGGATGAGGGAAGAGTTGAGGATCTGACTCCATGTTTCAGAAGGCTGATTTATTATTTTATCATATATGTTACATTAAAACTATACTAAAAGAATAGAAGAAAGGATTTCATCAGAAGGCTGGCTAAGAATAGAATAGGAAGGAATGATAACAAAGGCTTGTGGCTCAGACAGAGCCGGAGCCAGCTGGGCTGTGATTGGCCATTAATTAGAAACATCCAACATGGGCCAATGACAGATGCACCTGTTGCATTCCACAGCAGCAGATAATCATTGTTTACATTTTGTTCCTGAGGCCTCTCAGCTTCTCAGGAGGAAAAATCCTAAGGAAAGGATTTTTCAGAAAAGATGTCTGCGACAGATGTCCACAGCAAATGTGGAAAAAAACAGGTTTCTAAACAAATCTGGAGTCTCCACCACCTCTGTTTGCAAGTCTATTTCCTGTTTGATGGGGGAGATTCAGTTTTAGCACACAGCACCCTGTGGATGTACCTCAGACTGGGTGCCAGGGGCTGGCTGCGCTCTTGGGGCTGGGCTGGACTCCATGGGCTTGAAGGTCTCTCCCAACCTGGTCATTCTGTGAATTCTGTGAGTTCTGTGATTCTTCCTGAGCATGCTGAGTGCTGAGGTGAAGGGAGGACACAGCCAGGGTGCTCCGTGCTCCCCACGTGTCTGTCCTGCGTGACTCAGGCCGCGGCAGGAGATCGCCCTCGGTGCCTCCCGTCTGTGCTCCTGCAGACACTGACAACTGCTCCTGCTCTCCACAGCAGAGGTGGACAGCTTTGCAGAGCAAAATAGCTCCACACCCTCTGGCTGTGAACTCTGATGCTTCTTAGCTCAGCTCTTGGCATGTTCTCCCTTCATTAGTGCCCCTTGCCTCCTCCCAGGGTTGTTCCCCTCCCTCTTCCCCTCTCCCCTGATGTAAAGTGGTTTCAGAGGGACAAAATGTTAGCGTGACAAGACTGAGGCCCCTTTTGCTTTTTGAGGTGACTTCTTCTCCTGTCACTTGCCATTCCCTTCAAGAGCACTGAGGTTGTGCAACCCATTGAGCTGGGGTGGCAGCTCCTGCTCAGGGGCTGTCGCTCTCCCCATCTGCTCCCACCACAAATCCTGCCCTGCCATGCCAGGGAAAGAGCCTCTTCCCTGCTTTTGGGGAGATGCTCACCTCTTCCACCTCTTACATGAGGACAAAGGACTTCACTATGACACAAATGAGAGCATGTGGGGTTTTTTTAGGGATTGATAAGTGACAGGGTTTGTTCATCTCCTCCAGCCCTGACATCAGCTGCAGAGAGGTCTCTGAGTCTCAGCTGCTCTGAGTGACCCCAAGATGTGTTAGAGAGTCTCTTTTCCCAGCCTGGCAGTTGAAGAAGGAGTCAGGATTCTTCTCATTCTCAAGGTTGTTCATTGTTTCTTATCTATAACATTCTTTCTCTGGCCTGCTGAGGTCTGTCCAGCAGGTCAGACAGAGGCACTCTGCCCACCTTGGGGCAGTGTTATCTCTTTATACTAAAACCTACGTGTACAATATTTACAACAACTTCCTAATACCTATCACCTATGTTAGACAGTGAGCTTTTACCTTAAACCAATCCAAAAGTGCCACCATCACAGCAGGAGCTGAAGGCCAGGAAGAAGGAGGAAGAAGGACAGGGCATGCCCAAATTCCTCCATCTTGGGACCCTGAGCCCTCATTCTAAAACCTCAAAAATCTATTTTTCACCCCATGACAAACTAACTATTATTCTACTTAAACTCTCATGACTTATAATTCTTCATATAAAGGTGGTGATTTGCTCCATGGGTCATAACCAAAGGCACAGGGGTCTTGGGCTCTGTGCTAAGGACTCCGTGCCCCCTGGCAGGGGCTGGAGCCATCCAGGACAGCCAGAGGGATGTCCTGGGTTCTGACAGAGAGGCTCCATATTTGCTCCTTCCTTAGGTGTTGGTGGGCACGAGCTGGAGTCTCAACTGGATTAACTGGTGTCACCCCAGTGACTTTTCATGGGGTAGTTTGGGTGTTGCTTCTCCCCAGGTCCCACTCAGCAAGCAAGAAACATGGAGAAATTAAGTCCTCCTACATGGCTGATTTCCTTTTCCAGCCCCTCATGTGCAGCTCTCCGATCTCACAGTCTGTTGTTATGGAAATAATGCAATTACAGTCACTGTGAGTAACGAGGAAACACAGTCTGCCACAGGGAAGAAAAGGAGACCAATTTTCCAAGGTTTCCTTAAGTATTTGGTGAGAGGAAGAGGAAGGAGAGACACAAGTGCCACAGGGCAGACCTGTATTGGTTTCCAGCTCTTATCCTCTTTCTCCCCAAGAATTCACATCATTTTTTTGCTCTTCTGTAGAGAATGGCTAAACCTTGGCCAGTGTGTTCACTGCTGCTTGGCTAATTAGTACTTCTTAATCAAGCCAGTGAAGGTGGACAGCGTTTCAAAACAAAGCCAGTCCCCAGCCTCTGTGCAGCTGTTGCCTCTGATGCTTTTCAGCTTTGGCTCTTGATGTATTAATTCATTATTGCTCCCCCGACCTTCAGAGGGCTGCTGGCACCTCCTGCCATCATCCTTCCCTTCCATTTCCATCCTTCCTTTGCACTTCCATCCTTCCCATCCATTTCCATCCTTCCTTTGCACTTCCATCCTTCCCTTCCATTTCCATCCTTCCTTTGCACTTCCATCCTTCCCTTCCATTTCCATCCTTCCCTTCCATTTCCATCCTTCCTTTGCACTTCCATCTTTCCCTTCCACTTCTATCCTTCCTTTCCACTTCCATCTTCCCTTCCACTTCCATTTCCACTCTGCACTTCCATCTTCCACTTCCACTTCCATCTTTCCCTTCCATTTCTACTCTTCCCTTCCACTTCCATCCTTCTCTTCCATTTCCATCCTTCCCTTCTATTTTCATCCTTCCCTTCCAGTACCATTCTTCTTCTGCACTTCCATCCTTCCTTTCCATTTCCATCCTTCCCTTCCATTTCCATCCTTCCTTTGCACTTCCATCTTTCCCTTCCACTTCTATCCTTCCTTTCCACTTCCATCTTCCCTTCCACTTCCATTTCCACTCTGCACTTCCATCTTCCACTTCCACTTCCATCTTTCCCTTCCATTTCTACTCTTCCCTTCCACTTCCATCCTTCTCTTCCATTTCCATCCTTCCCTTCTATTTTCATCCTTCCCTTCCAGTACCATTCTTCTTCTGCACTTCCATCCTTCCTTTCCATTTCCATCCTTCCCTTCCATTTCCATCCTTCCCTTGCACTTCCATCTTTCCCTTCCATTTCCACTCTTCCCTTCCATCTCCATCCTTCCCTTCCATTTCCATCCTTCCCTTGCATTTCCATCCTCCCCTTCCACACCACTGCTCCATCAGCTGCTCTCACAGGTACCTGCTCCTAGGCTGGCTCCTGTAGTAGAGTTTCCAGCTCTCTGCTCTTGCAAACCTCTGGAATTCTTCCAGACCATGGTACCAGGAGTGGTCTGTGCTGAGGGGTTGCCTGAGAGCCTGGGGGAAGGTTGATGGAGCAGCCCTATGGAGCCTAAATGCTGCTGCCCTTTCCAGTGCCAACACATCAGACAGGGGTGCATTTGCAAAGATAATGTAAAAAGAGATGTGAAACATTGAGGGATGAGGCACAGAGGAGGAGATGGAGGCTCTGTTTGAGTGTTGGTTATCAAGTCTGTAGGATATACGGAAAAATATTTTTATTTCCTGTGCCTTTGTTCAAAGTCTTTAAACAGGGAAGATGAAACCTTGATTTTAACTGTCCTAGGGACGGGAAGATGAAACCTTGATTTTAACTGTCCTAGGGACAGGGACTATTGCTGTCTCTGGAAGCATCTGACTTGGGGTGATCACTGATTTCTCTGAAGATGAAAATGTTCTTTTCTTTAAACTATTTTCTGTCAAGCAAGGGCTTGAATGGCTCCAATTGCTCAGGCCTGGGGCAGTGACCCGTTCCTGAGGCCAGTTTGCAAACGACTCTGTGCTGCTCAATCCGACAACATTCATTCCTCTCTCCTCCTTCCACCCAAAAAAAAAAAAAAAAAGCTTCAGGGAGAGAAAGACAGGGAGAAACATAGTGGAAGCTCTGGAAGGGTTGTCTCAGTTCCCAGCAGTCACATTGCTCTTGTCAAAGCCAGCCAAGTGGAACTGGTGACACTCACCAGAAGAGCTGCTCTAAATTAAGCAAAGCTGTACAAAGTTTGTAAACAAGAGCTGGGGGCTCCAGGCTGCAGGAGGGAAAGGTGGCAAGTGTGGTTTGTCCTGTGGAGGAAACTAGAGTGGAGAAGAGCCCTCTGAAATGGCTCTGCTGAGATCTGCATGGTGTAGGAGTTCCATGGGTCTCCCAGTTTGCTGGAAAAGCAGATGCCCCATCCCTGCAAGTGTTCAGGACCAAGTTGGAGCTGGGCTTTGAGCAGCTTGTTTGAGTGGAAGGTGTCCTTGTGATGCCTTGAGAAGGCTGAGCTAGAGCAGAGCTAAAGAATAAAGCAGGGATTTATTCCAAGGATCTCCTCCATGGATGCACCTTGGGCAGCACCAGAGCCCAGCCAGGGCTGCACCCAAGATGAACCAAAATGGCCCCAAAATGCACCAGTGCTCCTGGGGTCTCTCCCTGGGATCAGTTCTGCTCCATTTGCATCTTGCAGTTCATTGTCCCATTCCAGCTTCAGCCCCTGCAGTCCCACCCTGCTTGTTTTTCTCTCTCCAGCCCACGGGGTTTGTGCTCTTGGGCTGAGATTTGGGTCATTTGTCCTTGGTGCCCAGCTGGAGCAGGAATTGTTTTGTCTCCCTGCCCTGTGCACAGAGCTCACCATCCCATAATATGAAGCTCAGAACTGCACACCAAAGCAGCATAAAATGTGAAAAATATAAAAGCTAAAACCTGAGGCACCACCTGCCCATGGAAGTGGGCTTGGGATGAGATGATCATTAAGGCCCCTTCCAACCTAAAACCATTCTGGGATTCTGTGGTGTCCTCTGGGCCAGTGTGAGGAGCAGGGACCTCACTGGGAGTTGGACAAGAAGCTGACAAGATGTACAGGAACAGAACAAGTAGAGGAAGGGTTGATGAGGTTTTGCTTAGGGAATTATTCTTGATTTTGAGTGTCCCATCCTTTATTGCAGTGAGGATATTCACCCTGTTCTGGATAACAGGACAGAGATGGACTGGGATGGAAGCTCATCATATTCACATATTTTTATATCCATTTTACAACACTAGGCAGAGTAAGGAGGCTTTAATGTGAATTGGAGCCCCTGTTTTCCCAGTCTGACCTATCCAGGTGTGTTTGACACATTGTCTGACTCCCTGAAGAATCCCTCTAGAGGGTAGGAAGAGGTTGAATTTGCCAGGCAGATTACAGTGCCCTGTGGTTACCTTACTCTGTGGAAATGCCCTGCATTATGTTTACTTTTGATGATTTCTTCTTGATTATGATGGAATTTGATGATTTCTCCATAGGCTCTCCTACAATAGTTGGAGATACTTGGAGTTTTTTCCCAACCTTAACAATTCTGTGATGCTGTGACCTGGTGATTTGGTTTGTGGGCACTGAGGGCAGTGAAGGATAAGTTTGAGTGTGCCAGCAAATTGTAATCTTCTTTTCCTTGTTCTGCTTCCCCTCTTCCCAGCTAGAAAAGAATCTCTGTTGTGTGTAAGGTTTATCATGCATTGGCTGTGTCTCATCCTGGAGAAAACCGCTGCCCCTTGTGACTTGGGGGATCTTTCAAGATAAAAGAGCCCTGTAAGAAAATGCTTTTACTGTTGAGCATTTCATTATAATTACAATTTATTTTGAATCGCGTCTTACAGCAAGAATTTAATCTAATTTTGATTATCCAGAGGATTTAAACCTCTTCAGCTCCTGTTTTAACTTGCATAAATAAAACTCCTATCTTCCTTAACTTATATTCCTCAGCAAGCCCTCCTGGTAGGGAGAAATTTCTTTATTGTACACCATTTCCAGAGCTATTGGCATGAGGATATTGTACAGAGTTTAACAGATGAAACACAGAGGTCTGGATAACTTTTTCCTCAAAGAAAAAGCTCCCCATGGCTTTTTTTTTTTTTTTTTTTGTTGGGGAAGGCACTTTATCTTGCTGATGTATTGCATTACTCAGAGTGCCACCTTTAATTCCTACCAACTGCTAAAAGGAGGATCCTAAATATTCCTCCCTTAAGGGGCTCTTGCCAAGCTCAGTGCAGCCCAAAGTATGCAGTGAAAAAGTGGGATGGGAAATGAGAGTCAGGAAGGGCCTGAGCCAGTTGCTGGTTTCCTTATTAACAATTAAAGTTTGAGGCAGAATCGAAGAGGGATGTGGTTGTCTCTGTCTGAGACAGAAAATTGCTTCTCATTTCTGATGGATCCTGCCAGTCTGTGCCAGGGGCAGGGCTGCTGTGGCTTACCTGGAAAAACTCCTGCAGCCAGCATGGATTTCGGCTGTAAATGCCTGGGAAAATGCTGCATCCAGAATGTGGAGGGGAGGGGTGAAAATATTTGGAGTGCTGTGCTCAGGTCCAGAATTTGACTGTTCCACCAAAAACCCTCCTGCCACAAAGCTTTGTGTTCCATTTACTGGAAAACCACCTGATAACACTAAATAAATCCCTTTTGGTGTTGACAGGCACTATAAAATATTGAATGCAACCATGATAATTATATATCTAATTTATTATTTAGCTGTGTCCATTTCCACTGTATAAAACCAGCCTAAAGACCAGGGTGGTGGGTACAATAACAATAAATATATGATCTTCTAAATGTCTAATGTGGGTTTAGCCATGGTGATTCCAGATTGATGGAATGAGTGTGTAAAATCTTCAAGAAGAAGTAAAAAAATCTTCTGCATCTCCAGATAGATCCCAAAACAAATGGGCCCCTGGTTTTCTATAGAAATCTCTTCATAGGATCTGAAAAGAAACAGCAAAATCCCGGTTAAATACTAGTTAGACACAATTATTGTTCTTCCTTTAATCTAATTAAGCCTTCAATTTAGTGAGAAAAGCAATTAGCATCTGAAAAGCCAAGAGGGGTGGTAGAAACAGTGGAGGAGGCAGGTCCCACACAGTGGGAGAGAGGAAAAAATGCTCTCAGTACCAGTGCAGAAGGGAGATGCCATCACTGTATATGGCCCTAAAACCAACAGCTCTGTGCAGCCCATGGTCTTTAATTCCAGTGAAAACAGGAATTTTAGTTCCCCAAATTGATTTTGAAAATATTTTATGAATTTACAATAAAGGCCAGGAATGAAGAAACAAAAATCAGAGCAGGGTTGTTATTTTTTTTTAATGAAAAAATGTTCCTCCCATCAGTTCTGCTCATGATCTTTTTTAGCTCATTTTTGTGGTAGAGTCGTGGTTTTGTGCTAACTCTGTAGTTTCCATGAGGACATTGGGTTCTTTGGATGAAATGAGCTGTGTTTTGGAATGATCCTGCATGGAATGATCCAGGGGTTTGCACGGATATCTTGTAGAGCAGAGTTACAGCAGAGTTTGAGCTCCTTCCCAGAGAAACAAGGCGAGAATGGAAAGTGCCAAGGTCTGGTTTAATTTGTGATTTGTTGGCTTGTGGGAAGTTTGATGGAAGAAGTGATTGCAGTGGAGACTGCTGGGCTGCTTGGGAGCTGGGGCACGGATTGGGAGAATGCTGCCACCAAGGCAAGGTCTTCACTCAACACAGCTTTTAATTATTTAATTGTCTCTGGCAAAATCCAGCATGGGGCAGTATTTGGTAGTAAAAGTTTAGAGATGTTGGGAGATTTTTTTTTTTAATGTGTGCGGTGGTTTTAGTTTGAAACCGGGCAGAAACTTCCGTGGTGCAAAACCAGCACATTGTGGTAGTTGTAGGAAAATACAATTTAATTAGTTATTTGTCTCTGCATGAAATCCAGCGTGGGGCAATATTTGTAGTAGAAGTTCAGAGATATTGGGAGATTTTTTTTTAGTGTGTGTGGTGGTTTTAGTTTGAAACTGGGCAGAAACTTCCGTGGTGCAAAACCAGCACATTGTGGTAGTTGTAGGAAAATACAAGTGGAGACTCAGAAAATGGTGAAAGGAATAAGCAGTTAAGGCTAGGAAAGGAAAAAAAAAATGGAGGGAAGAGTTGAGAGGCAGAATAACCACACTTGGGAATATTATTGCAAGGGTCTTAATTCCAGGACATGGACACAGTGATTCCAAAGGTGTTTTGAGAAAATATTGCTGCATAGGGATGCTTTTGAGAGATGTGACCCAAATCCATATTAGCTGGATGCACAGAGGGAGGAGGAGTTATCCTAGCAAAGACAGGATCCATGGGGTGGCACTGAGGGATGCGTTGGCCAAGCAGCGAAGAGCTGCCGTAAAAAACTGCCAAAATGTGAGCCCAGCTCAGCAGTAAGAGGATCCCAGCCTGGAAAGTGCTGGGAATGGGATTATATCGAGTGCTTTCCACACACAAATGTATTTCAGAAGGTGTCACAGGAGTAATTGAAAAACATCAATAACCATTGATAAAAACACAGGACTGGACACGCCTGGCGGAACCTCTGTCCTCTGGTAGCCAAGAGTGAGGATCCATAAAGGGCTGAAATGAATTGTTATTCTCTTGCTACTTAGATGAGATTCACGGGAAAGTTGCTGATTTTTGCATGAAAAGATGACCTTGTCCTGCAACCAGATAAATCTCTAAAGTCTTTCCACCCGTTGGAATTGCTTTATTGAAGTTGTGAGAGGAATTTATTTGGTCCTCAGTCAGGTAGTTTTGCTGGAAGCAGCATCCTTAGCTGAAGTTAGGGATCCCAAAGCATTAATTTTCCTCTAACTTTTAAGCTAAAATATCTGGGCTGGGTTAGCATTTGGACAGGAGCTTTAAAACCCAAAAGTGGCAGAAGTTGGAGCAGAGGAACAATGGGGTGCATGGTATTTGCTGGAATGTGCTGATGTTTTGGCAGGATGTTAATCTGGAGTTGTTGAAGTTGTTAAAGGTTCAGTCCTGACTTCCTTGTGGTTGTTTTAAATGGACAGTGCCCCACAGCCCAGACCAGCAGACTGAGGTTATGGACCTCAGCATCCTGGCCAAGTCCAGCTTAGGTCTTCAAAGCAACTTGAGTGGGATTAACTGCTCTGTGGGCATTTTCTGAGTTCTTGGATTTATGGACTATTTTTTTATTAGGACGGTCATGCACAGTGTTTTCCTCATAGTATCTACGGATTACTTTGCTTTTTTCTCACCTGTTTATGTGGCTCAAGAAGGTGCCTGTGGACCAGAGACTAAAAATCCACTGAGTCCTAATATTCTCCAGATCTTCAGCTGTTGAATAGGAAGGAGTATTAAACTGATCATCTAGAGATGATGTGAAGGGGTTTTAAGACCACCTATGGAAACCTCTCTGGGAGAATTTGGGTTTATCTTCATATAAACCAGGGCTGAGATTCAGAATCCTTCTAGGAGATTGAGTCTAAGGTCTTCACTAAATGACCCCTTTTCTCTTTTTTGGATGTTTTCTATCCATGGCTGAGAAGGGAAGAGTTAGGACAAAGCTGCAGGAAGAGAGATAAGGAAAGAGTGAAGGCAAAAGTGATGTGCACTTTAGAATCATGGAATGGCTTGGGTTGGAAGAGACCTTAAAGATCATCAAATTCCAAGCCCTGCCATGGGCAGAGACACCTCCCACTATCCCAGGTTTCTCTAAACCTTTTCCAACCTGGCCTTGGACACTTCCAGGAATGGGGCAGCTACATTTTCCCTGGGCAAACCTCACAGAGAAAAATTTCTTCCTAATATCCAATCTAAATAATCCCTGTTTCCCACGTGGATGTTGCATGGGTAGGCAGAGGATTGGGAAGGCTGTAAAAATTAAGGGATGTTGGATGACTTATGCAGTTGCAGAGAGAAAAAAACTGTGTATCAGGAGCAGGAAAGCAGATGCAGGAACGTTATGGGATGGGGAATAAGGATTTGGTTGTTTCACCCTGGCACGTGAAGTGAGGAAATGTCCTGACACTGCTTTGCTGTGGGAAACAAAGGGGTAGAAGTGGGACATTAAACCTGGGACAAAGCAAGCGAGAGGAGAGGCACTTGTGTCCCATGGGAATGTGGGGCTGCAGGAAGCTGAATCCCTGGGTCAGGAGCTCTGCTAGGACTGGGCTCTGGTGTCTTCTCATGTGTAACAAAACATTTCAGCTGTCTCTGATGCTGTGCTGCTGATTCCTGCCTGAAATCCTTGTCTGATCATTGAGCAACATTTGGAACTCCTGTTCCTGCCCTCACCCTCCCCATGAATTTTGGATTGATTTATTCAGCCTGCATCTCAAATGCCCAAACCTCTTTGGAGCCTGATTGCTGTCTGGTGGTGGCTGCTGGTCCCTCCCAGAGCTCTGATCCTTTTTGCCCATTTCCATCCCCCATCCCAGCAATGGGTCAGCTGGGAGAGACAGAGGGTTGATTCCTTTAGGAATCTCTGTGCCTGTGATGGGAACTGTGTTTGCACTCAGATCTCCTGTGGGTTGGTCAGTGAAACAGGTGAGTGTAGTTTGCAAGTGGTGTTTCCTCAGACATTATTTTTAATGCTTCTGCTTAGTCCACACTGGACTCCCCACATTTTTTCCCTTTTCTCTCAGATGTATTTGATCAGAGGCTTCCCTGTAGTGCTGGGAAAGGCCTCCCTCACCAAAATACCTCTGTTCTTGAAAGCTTTATTTGAAGGATTTAACACTGATCTCTCCACTGAGCCACAGTCTTGGTGGTCCTAGGAGGGACCCCGATTCTGCTGAGATTTCTGCTCTTGCTTTCAGCTGGCAGTGCCACCTCTGTGCCCTGAAAGGTCAAAGTAAAGCCCTGACCTCATGTGGGACAAGGTAAAGCACTGGCCTCATGTAGGACAAGGTCTGCACTCTGAGTTTTGTCCTTTGCCCCAGCAGAGTCTCTTGTGCACCTTTGGGAGGAGAGTGTAAAAGCATCTGGTGAAGCTGATGCCTGAAGCTTTAGCTTTTATATTTTTCACATTCTGTGCTGCTTTAGTATGCAGTTCTGAGCTTCATATTATGGGATGGTGAACTCTCTGCACAGAGCAGGGAGACAAAACAATTCCTGCTCCAGCTGGGCACCAAGGACAAATGACCCAAATCTCAGCCCAGGAGCACAAACCCCGTGGGCTGGAGAGAGAAAAACAAGCAGGGTGGGACTGCAGGGGCTAAAGCTGGAATGGGACAATGAACTGCAAGGTGCAAATGGAGCAGAACTGATCCCAGGGAGAGACCCCGGGAGCGCTGGTGCATTTTGGGGCCATTTTGGTTCATCTTGGGTGCAGCCCTGGCTGGGCTCTTGTGCTGCCCAAGGTGCATCCATGGAGGAGATCCTTTGAATGAATCCCTGCTTTATTCTTTAGCTCTGTCCAGCCTCTGCTGTAGGTCAGATTCTCAAGGCATCAAACAGCAGCTCTTCAAAGGGATCTCTAGTGCCTAGGATGTTATAAATCAGCTCCTTCCCTTGGTGTTAGCAGTGAGGATCTCAGCCTCAGTGTTCTGGGAGTTTGGAGGGTTTTCCTCAGACCTTTACAGACCTCAGAGACCCTGCAGGGGCGGAGTTCAAGGGTGGCTAAATCCCCTGTCCTCTGCCAGCAGCCTGCAGTCACTACCCTTTCCTAAGGACCAATTTCATGGGTGGTATTTCCAAATCCAGCAGAAAATCCCAAACCATGTGAGCAAGGAAGAGAGGAAATCCAGGTCTCTATTCATGCCACTTAAAGGAAATTTGTGTGTGGATGCAGCTGGAAATTCCCCCCGTAGCTGAGTTTGGGCTGAGGGTGGTGGTCCTGCAGTGTCCCAGTACCGAGAAAATGAGAACTGGGAATGGAATGGGAACTGGACCCCTGGATCCATTTGGGATGAAAAGGCAGCACAGATAAAATCCTCAGTAATATTGATGTGGGTAATGCCAAGGTCAGCCTGTCCATCCCTGACCACTGTGCTGTGAGCCAGGCTCAGTGGGGTTCAATGAGATGAAACTTTACCCTGAACCTGATGCTGGAGACAAACCCAGTTTTACTTCCAGTCTGCCAAAGCTGCTGCAGCTCCACCTCAGCTCCCCCATGGCAGATCCCTGCTGCTGCCATACGGAGGAGTCTCGCAGAATTAAGCAACAAACTTTTCATTTTAGCCAACTTCTGGCCTGAGGAGCTCTGTACCTACACTGAAGTCCTAGAGGATGTTAAAAAATAGCTAAATATAGTAACTCTGTGCAGAGGGGCTCATCCTCAGCTGTGCCATAGAATCACAGAATATCCTGGGTTGGAAGTGAGCCACAAGGTTCATTAAGTCCAACTCTTGCACAGACACTCCAAAATCCCACCCTGGCCCTGGGAGCAGTGTCCAAACTCTCCAGGAGTTCTGGCAGCAATGAGGCTGTGCCCATTCCCTAGGGATCCTTTCACCGTCTGGGGAAAGAGCCTTTCCCTGATATCCAGCCAAAATCTCCCCTAACACAGCTTCATGCCATTCCCCCAGGAGCTGTCATCTCAGTGACACTTGGATGCACACCAGGGTTTGTCTCTGCTAAAATCCAGAGGAAGTTTCTCTGTTGAGCACCCTCAGTGCTGCTTCAGAACCTGCTTTTCATCCTCAGAGGTTCCAGTTTGTCAAATTTTTTCCTTTTTTTAATTTTTTCCCTCTACACTTCTAAGCAATTCTAGAGAGCAAGAGGGATAAGAGGACTAAAGCTGGTGGCTTGGGACTTGATAAATATTTTCCCTCTGGAAGATTTAGTGTTTGCAGAAGGTGAGTGATTGATTCCGCTGGTCACTTAATTGAAGCAAAATGAAAAGCGAATTTCCAATAAGCTAAACCATTATTCATCCAGGATCTCCAACCTGCACCCAGGCAGCCCTCACTCAGCAAACCCCAGGCTCTGTGTGAGTTACCAGTGGAGGGCTTGGGAGGATCTCTCTTTTTCACTCCTGAGCCCTGGAGGGGCATCACAACGCCAAAACACTGCTGAAGATTTTCCTTCGGCTTTGGTGGGGTGCTGTGAGCACTCAGATACCGCAGTGACAGGAGATCCAATAAATATCCTGGGAGATGGATAGCTGGAGGGGAAAATGAAGTTGGACTCTGTGGCATTTTATTTTCTGAAAATTCCCTTCGCTCAGGATTTTTCTCCTGGGAAGCTAAGAAGCCTCGGAGAAAAAGGAAAACTATTATCTCATTTGCTTCTCCTGTGTTGTGCTCACGTGTGGAATGTGTTTGGAGATTGTTTATCCAACAGGTGATTGTTTCATTGGGTTTCTGTGAATTGTTTTCACTCTTTGGCCAATCAGTGCCAAGCTGTGTCGGGACTCTGGAAAGAGTCACAAGTTTTCATTATTATCTTTTTAGCCCTCTGTCTGTATCCTTTCTGTATTCTTTAGTACAGTTTAGTATAGCATTCTTTAATATAATACACTATCATAAAATAATAAATTAGCCTTCTGAGAACATGGAGTCAGATTCATCATTCCTTCCAGCAAATACAATAGGACTCCACTCACTCTGTTCCTTGATGTCTTGGGGGAAATTTTGCTGATGCCTGGTCAGAGTTTCAGAGTTAACTTCAGCAGAGTTAGGGGTTGGCTGCTGGGTTTCCAGCACAGTGAAATGAGATGAATTAAAAAAACACAAGCATGGCACTTAATTGCAGCTCCTCCTGGTACCAAATCTGTCAACCTTCAAACAGTGACATGACAGCAAACAGTGCAATACTCCATGCAGATGCAGCTGGGATGGGTAAAACGTGCAGGCAGGAGCTGGATTGGTTTTTATTTCCATTTGCAGTGAGCTTGTATAGAAATTATAGGGTGTCCCTGTCATGGGAATGATTGATATTTGACTCTGAGGTTTTGAAATGTTGAGTATTTATTTTATTAAAACTATATTAAATGATACTATACTATACTATATTTATATTACAAAGCATATTAAAGAATACTTACTACTAACTAAAAACTTGTGACTGTCTGTAGTTTGACAGTCTACACAGCTTGGACTTGATAGGCTAATTAACATAAACAATTTCTACTAGAATTTAATTATTAAATTATTTTAGGTAAACAACTTTTTCAACACATTCTACATGTGCAAAACACCCGTAGCAGCAAGCAGAGATAAAAATTGTTTTCTCTCTGTGCTTTTCTCTCCAGGAAAAAACCTGAGAGAGAGAATTTTGTCTCTCTATTGAGAAAATGTGGATACCACAAGCCTGGAATCCAGGAAGGCTGTGGGCAGCACAACCCACATCCCTGCCAGGCACTGAGTGCCAAGTCTACCTGGCCGGGACCCAGAACTGCTCCTCCTGAATTGTGTCATGAGAGAGGAGCTGGTGATGAGACAGGGTGACAAAGGCCTGCCAGGAATGTGGCAGGAGGTTTATGCAGCCAGGTAAAATGTCACTGTAGGATTCCACAGCCCTGGAAGTGCCCAAGGCCAGGTTGGATGGGGCTTTGAGCAACCTGGGATAGTGGGAGGTGTCCCTGCCCATGGCAGGGGATTGGAATTGGATGATCTTGAAGGTTCCTCCTGACCCAAATCCTTCTCTGTAATTCTATTATATGGTTTTATGATTAGTGTTAACAGAAGGGTCTCCTCTCTGGGGGGAAATTCTGGGCAGCAGAGAGGCTGTTCTTGTTGAGCAGCTGCAGTTTCATGTCAAAGCCCAATATAATCCCTTCAGAAGTCCTGCTGCAGTGCATGTGGGCAGGGTGGTAACTTGTGAGGAAAATGATAGGAGTTTGGGGACTAAAGTTTAATATACAGCTCCTATAAAATATAATAATCGTGGCCTCCACATGTGCAAGCCAACCCCCACACATGGTTTGGATTAGTGGTGGGGGTGGGTGGAATGACCATGTTGGAGAAGCAGAGCACCTTCAGCACTAACACCACATCTCCTGAGCTAAAATGTGATCCCAGCAGCCTTAAAAATGGGATATTCATCTTTATTCAGAGCCAAACATGAGTAAGGACTGTAATCCCAAGTCTTGATGCAGAGATCACGGGTGCAGAAGGGAAATCTTGGAGCTGAATGGGGATCCCACAGTTAAAACCCAACCTGCAGCAGTGTGTTAGTGATGGTATTTCTTATTGTGGCAAATGGATTGTACAGAGAAACTAAAGCAATGCAGAGCCTGAACTGCTCACTGAATTAAGATCTGCCTTCAATGTGTGACTGAATTTCTGGGGCTGGCTTTTGTCATGCTTCCTTTGGCAACCATCCCTGTTCATCTTCACTTTCCCTGTAGCATTCCAGTTCAGACTGCCAGGACATCCCACGCCTGATGGGATGAATTGCCCAGACCTGCAGCCTTCCAACCAGAGTCAGAGGAGCTCAGGGAGCCACGGGGACAGAGCTCAGGGATCAGCTGTAACCATGGGCTGTGTGGCAGCAGCATTTCTCAACTCTGGCTGATTCAATTAACTTCACTCTTTGGCCATTGTGCTCATCAACTCCCCTTTATTATTAATGTAAAAACACACCATGGCAGGAGAGCTTTCTTTGGGGCTGGGTGGGGATGTGTTTCATTAAAATAAGCAGGTCCTGCTTAGTTCTAATTCCACAAATTCATCCCAGTGGTACCTGAGACAGGTGAGCTGCTCGAATGCTTTGCCATCCATGACACTGGGGACTATTTTTGGGGAAAAGCACAGGTTTCTTACAGTGCTCTAGAGAGATGCTCTTTTTTAGGGGGTTAGAAGGTGAGGGATTATGGGGATTTTTGAAGAAATTTTGAATGAGGTAGAGACAGGACCTCTGAGTTGTTTTTGATGATGCAATTTATTTTCTTATCTTCTATATAGGCAGGAAGGGTGAGTTCAACTCATATCTTCACTGCATGGCTCAGAACGTCACAAGACCCCTAGTTAGGAGACCTTTTAAGGAGTTATTGACCAATAAAACACTTCCAACAAGGATATTTATGTTTTTGACCCAATCCTTAAATACTTGGTCTTATGGACCCATGTTACAGTGTGAGCTTTCTTAGCCAATCATGTTATAGCACACAAACCTACAGTACTGCATTCTAAACTCCTTGTTTACCTCTGTAACTACTTCTATTTTTTTCTAGATCTTAAACTCTAAAACTCTAAACTTTCCTCTACTTAGCTTAACGTGTCTCTGCTTCAAACTATAAATCCACATTCTCGCTTCTAGCACCTCAGTTTGGAAGCCTTTTCCAAGGGCTCAAACCAAACCTGTGTTTAATTCTAAGCTTTGGCTTAGAATTAAAACCAAAGTTTATTTGGTTTTAATTTAATGGCCAAAGGAATTCTCAAAGTTCTGAGAATTCCTTACATTTCAGATTCCAACATGGGGTGGATCATGAACCCCATGTGAGTGTATGTGCAGAGGTAATCAGAGCCTTCACCATGTGTGATTTTATGTCCATACCTGCTTTGTTGCATCTATAATATTTGTGTGGTGACTTGCAGGTGTTTTTTTTTTTAAATGAATTGGGCTTGGAGGGGTCACCCCCTTGGAGGGGTCACACTGACAGCCACAACACAGCCTTGCTGAGGTGTATTGTGGCTATCAATGTCTCTGGCATCATTTGCCCTTCTCATCCTTGGATGGAAAGGAGCTCAAAGCCCTCAGCCCAAGCTGCTGCAGCATCCCTGTTTCTCTGAGCCTGTCCACTCAGCTGCTGTCTCCACAAACCCACAGACTGCTGAGGAAGGAGGCAGGTGAGTGATGGCAAAGTTAGTTGTATTTTCCAATGGCTTTCCCTCGGCGCCGCCGCCATCGACCTGGGCTGAACCCACGGCACTCACAAAAATGAGAACCATTTCTCATCCCCAAGCCTCTGCCCCGGGCTCTGTCTTTTTTTTCAAGAGAAATGCTTAAACACTTACCAGGCTCCATGTGCTGAGGGAGGCTGGGGAGCAGGTCCAGCCAGCCGAGCTCCTGGGAGCTTTGGGATGAAGCAGAAAAGGAGCTGCTGCCCTCAGCAAGGCCAAAAAGTGTCTCCTCACCTCTGAAATTTGGTCCAGTAACATGCTGGATTTTTCTGCCTTGTCCCAGCCAGTTCTAGGTTCTAGAGAAGGAAATGAAAATTATGTATGTTTATAACCAGACCTGCCCAAAATATGGGCAGAAGGGCATTTTCATGCTCCACCATGGAATGATGCTGCTGCTCAGCCGCTGTGGTTGACAGGGAGCAGCAGTGGCATCCAGGGTATCCTGAAAAGCCAGCAGCTTTCCTTCTTCCAGCCCTGTTGGGTCTGGCAGCATGGCTGCATGGCTCACAGTCCCCAAAATGCATCCAAATGAGTGGGAATACCCACTGCTGAATCAGTGCCTGTTTTTCTCATTGAATTGTTGAATGGTTTGGGTTGGAAGGGGCCATCAGGATCATCCAGTTCCATCCCCTGTCATGGGCAGGGACATTTGCCACTAGACCAGGTCACTCCAAACCTGGCCTTGAAGAGAGGGAATAAAACCTGGGGATGTTCATGCAGCCTCTGCGTGTTGTGTTGGAGAAGGTTGGGGGATCATATAAACCCAAACTTTGCCTCTCCCCTTCACACACAGAATGACCAGGCTGGGAGAGACCTTCAAGGCCATGGAGTCCAGGCCAGCCCCTGGCACCCAGTGCCACATCCAGGCTTGTCAAACACACCCAGGGCTGGGGACTGCACCACCTCCCCGGGCAGCCATTGCAGAACTTTATCCCCCTTGCTGGAAAAGCTTTTTCCTGCTCTCCAGCCTGAATTTCCCTTGGCACAGCTGGAGGCTGTGTGCTCTGGCTGTGTCAGTGCTGCTGGAGAAAGAGCCCAAGGGCAGCTGAGCACAGGCACCTTTCAGGAGCTGCAGAGAGCGATGGGGGCAGCCCTGAGTCTCCTTTTCTGCAGGCTGAGCACCCCCAGCTCCCTCAGGGGCTCCTCTCAGGGTTTGTGTTCCCAGCCCCTCTCCAGCCTCGCTGCCCCTCTGGTCCTGCTCAGTGTCCCCAGGCCCTTCCCAGGCTGAGGGGCCAGAGCTGGGCACAGCCCTGGAGCTGAGCCCTCCCCGTGCCCAGGGCAGGGCACAGTGACCTTCAGCCTCTGTGGAAGTTCAGTCCCTCAGAGTGGCAGCAATCTCTGAGCTCCACTCGTGTCCCTGGAATCCCATCACAGCAAGAGAAGGGATGGTAATGTAACTCAGTGCCAGGTTATTCCTTCACTTATTTTGTCCAGCCAGAATGCTCCTGCTGAGGGTAATGGAGTTTCCCCTTGTTGCAATAGGACATGAAATGAATGACATGCAGAAGCTGGGACATCCAAGGTAAAAAGAGTGTAGCTTACTTCTGACTCCAACACTTATAGACTTTCAAAAGTGACCATGGATTGGAGGATGAAATTGCCACATCTCTAGCTACACTGGTCAAACCAACAGTCCATCAAATTTCTCCTCCTCCAGAAAGGGACACAAAACAATCATTATTTACATGAAAGTGTGTGAGAAACTCCATTACAAAAATGGAAATATCAGAAGGCTTAGAAGAACTTAGAAGAACAGGGAGAGACCCCTCTTTCCCCCCCTTCTTGGAGAGTGTTTCAGAGTCTAATAGATGCTGCTGACAGTATATTTTCTGTAGATACCACTCAAGTTTCTCCCAGCCATCCCTCATGATAATCAGTCAATATCCTTCTTTAGAGCCCTTTCACCCTCCTGCTTCTCACCTTTGCTGTTTATCTGAGCCCAGCTCCACAGCTGAGCCCTCCTGAACTCCACACACTCTTTCCCCAATTTGCAGAAAGCTGGATTAGCTTTTCAGTAGCCTGGGTCATCTTGTGAGAGGGGAAAAAAAAAGGTGTGTTAGAGGGCAACCAATTTATTTGTTTAATATTCTGAGAGCAGCAGCCTCTTGTTTCCCCCGTCACGTGTGCCTGTGTATAATAAATCTTCTGGGAAGCAGGGGTAGGATAGATTGGGGAGCTTTTTTAAAACAAGCCCATGGTGTGTGGATTCATTTGGTTTGCTGAATGCCCAGGCTGCAGCAGAGTGCACAGAAAATTGCTCTGGCAGGATCAAGAGGTCTGGGATGTTTGGCAGCAGGAGCCGTGGAGGGCAGAAAGTTTCACAGCTCCTCGGTGCTGCAGGTGGCAGGGAGCCCTCAAGGACGTCACATCCATAATATCCAGATTTGTGTTGGTGTTTGCTGCAGTTTGGGATCACACCCAGCTCTCCTGAGCCCCAAACAGGGACCTGGGCACCTTTTTCATCCTACATCTTCAGTTAACAGGCTGAGCGTGGCCTTTCCTTGTGATTGGCGTGGCAGCACACGAGCCACAGGAGATGCTTTTCCCAAAAAATGCACTGGAGGTTTGTTTTTAGCCCAGCTGTTTCTACAGCCTGTAAAATACACTACAAACTCCTCATCTTAATGCCCAAAAGGATGTAGCCACACACCCCTCCAGTGGCACTAATAAAATAATGTAAAATGAAATTAATCCACCTGCTAAACCCCGACATGTCACCAGATAATTATCAGCAGCATACAATCTCCTCCAAGGAAGATCTTATTCTATTAAAGAGAAATTGGCCTACACTTGAGCTGCAAGAATGACAATGTGCTCTTTAGATGAGGTTTCCAGTCTTGGAGTTAAAGCATACAGAGATCTCTGATAAGCAGCTTTTTTTTTTTTTGTCCAGAAAACTCCGAGGCTTATTCTGAAATAAGACGATTATAATTATTTTCAATAATGATTGTTTTTGCAAACTTGCATCTGGGGTTTAGATGCCATCTAATCTTGCACAGTTAAGAGTTCTTGAAGGTCAGGTCCATCAGAGGTGATGGACTAACACAGAGTTGGTGGTTTCTGGAGTGAGCCTGCAATACCTCCAGAGGAGTTAATTTGCAAATCCCACCTGACCTGAGTAATAAAGGGATCCATGATACACTCCCAGGGATTGTTGGTAGGAAGGATGTGATCACCAAAGGAATGAGCAATCCCTGGCTTGCTGGGTGATGTGGGAAGCACCCTCTCTCAATTTCCCTACCTTTTGGCAGGGATGTTCATTCTGCTGTCCCTCTATCCCGGGAGCCTTCAGCTGGTGAGATCAGCATGGGACAGATTTTGCTGGATTTTTTTGGAGTGATGGGACCACCCCAGTGCACTCCTGGCAGCTGGTACTATTCTGTCGAGTTTCCCATGTGGATCAACTTAAGTTCAGTCTCATTAAGGGCCTCTAAGTGAAATCAAATGCCACTTTCCCTTTTTTACCAGACTTTGCAACATTGTTGTGTGAGATCCAGTGGAGGAATGAAGATTTTTCACTCCCCTTCTCCAGCCCTGATGGGGCTCTGAGCATCCTGGTTTAGTGGAACCATGGCAGGGGTTGGGATGAGATGATCTTTAAGGTCCTTTCCCACCCAAACCATTCTGGATCATGCTTAGAGCTGAGTCAGGACCCTCATTGTTTCTGTTTTGTCTTCTCATTGAATGCCCAGGCTGCCCAAGCTCAGCTGGAATCTCACCCTGTCCTACATCACTGCAAAGCATGGATCAGCTGTGGGATGCTCTGACTGAGCTGCTTTTTCCTGAAACATCAGCGTGAAGCCTTGTCTTGGTTTGGAAAGACAGGAGCCTGCTAAGGAAGGCAGGAGCCTCCCCTGAAATGGAGAATGCAAACCCTCCCCACCCCTCTGAATTGCTATAAATTTTAAATTAAGGGGCTCTCAAGCAAAAATACGGGAGCAGGAAATAACAGTTCTTTAAGAGGGAAGGAAAAAAAATAAAAGGAAAAAATAAACAATGCAGTGCACTAGAACAACACTGACAGAGTCAGAACCCAACCTGACACCCTGTGGGTCAGGGTGTTGGCAGCAGTCCCATTGGAATTGTGGCTGCAGCCCTCCAGGAGTGTCAGGAGTGGTTCTACTGGAACAGGGATCCTGTAGAGAAGGATGTATTCTTCCTCTGAAGATCCAGTGGAAGGAGACGCTGCTGCTGCTCCTCTGGGGAATCCAGTGGAGAAGCTGTGCTGGTGTTCCAGAATCTCCAGATTATATCCAGGTAGGAATGCTTGGCTCCTCCCTCTGGGCTCACATCTCCCAATGGGATGTTTTAGTTCTTATCAGTCATGCAGTGACATTGAATAGCTGTTATCAGCAGATGTCCCCTCCCTTGGGAAGTGTGAATGTGGTCACTCAAAAAGAGACATGAGGCAAACTGCCCACTTGACAAAAGATAATCTGCCATAGAGATGGCAATAGAAAACATCTTGCATTGCAATCTGGAACAAGCCCTGCCAGAGGTGGGATGGAGGCTGGAGAGGGATTTGGCCCACCCTGGCTCCCAGCATCTCCCACCCCTCTGCCAGCAAAGTGGTCAGTGAGTGGATAAATGAAGGAAATCCTCTCTCTTCCCACCAGGAGGAAAGGGGCTCCAAGATTTTCAGTTCATTTATGGAAGCAGAGAGACACAAATCAGAGCTGTCCCCTGGGGCAAATCTCAGTGTAATCACAGCCCTGTTACAGGACACCAGAGACTCCACAGTGTGGGGCTGGCAGGAGAACCTGTTCTGAGGGAATGGCAGGAGGAGTGGGCCTTTAAAAGCTGAGCTTTGCACTCAGGTATTTGTTTAATAAGTGTGTGGCCAGATGTTGGTGCTTGGGAAGGCAGAAATTCCCCTTGCACGTGCAGCAGGAGCAGATGAGGTCTGCAAAGCTCTCACATTATGGTGAGAGTTTATGAGCCTTTCTCCAGAGACTCAGAAACACTGGGTTTAAATAATTTTATTCTTTTTAAAGTATGAAACTCTCGAGTGTGGGGACCTCTGTTCTGCCCCAGCCCATGGAGAAGGGAACAATGTACGGACAGCAACAGCAGCTGGATTTCTGCTCCCAAGGGGGATGGGATGGGATGTTGGTGTTTCCTTGATCTTGAATGCCTGCTCACAGGCAGCCAGAGCCCTGCAGCTCTGCCTGAGCTCTTTCCACCCAACAATCATCTCTTTTTCCATGGCTTCTAGGCTCCCAAAATCCCAGCGCAGCCAGGAAGGGGTTTTGGGATGGCAAGGCAAGGTCAGGTTTTATTGGAAGGGGTGTTTAAGAAGAGACACATGAACAGCCTGTGGGAGCAGGTCCAGAGGAGGCCACAGGGATGCTCAGAGGGCTGGAGCCCCTCTCCTCCCCAGCCAGGCTGGCAGAGCTGGGGCTGCTCACCTGGAGAAAGCTCCAGGGAGAGCTCAGAGCCCCTGGCAGGGCCTAAAGGGGGCTGGAAGAAAGAGTGAACAGACTTTTTATCAGGGCCTTTTGTAACAGGACAAGGGGGGATGGTTTTAAGGTGAATAAGGTTGGATTTAGATAAGTTATTTAAGAAAGTTTTTTACAGTGAGGGTGGGGAGGCCCTGGCACAGGGTGCCCAGAGAAAGCTGTGGCTGCCCCATCCCTGGAAGTGTCCAAGGCCAGGCTTGGAGCACCCTAGGATAGTGGGGGATGTCCCTGCTTAGATTAGTTGACCCTTAAATGTCCCTTCCAACCCAACCCATTCTGTGATTCTGGGTTCCTAGATAATGATTGTACTCATCCCACCTTCCTCACCTTCTAGCATTTCCCATTTTCCCTCAAAACACCACCAGCAGCCCACCAAAGCACTACAAACCTCTTGGGATCCCTGTCCCCTGTGGCTCTGTTCCTGCAGGGCTCCATGCCTGTGGCAAATGCATTCCCAAGGATAACCCTGCACTTGGAGCTTAGCTGTGTTTGGAATCTTTCCTGCAGAAAAGAGGGGTCCCTGATGGCTGCCAGAAACATCACCCAGCTCGTGTGACATGGAAACGGAGGTGCAGGCAGGGTCTCGGGTTTCTGTGGTTGAGATGACCCCAAGGTGTTAAAAGTCTTTTCTCCCAGCCCCGTGACCGAAGAAGAAGTTGAGATTCTTTGGCTCTGCTTTTCAGGATTGTTTATTTTCTTTTATCTATGACATTCTTTCTCCGACCTGCTGAGATCTGTCCAGCAGGTTGGGTTGTGGCACAGTCCCTGCCCTTGGGGTGGTGTTGGCTTTTTATGCTAACAACTACCTGTACTTTATTTACAATAATTTTCCAATACCTATCACCTATGTTATACAGTCCGGCTCTACTCTAAACCAATCCAGAAGTGCCACCATCACAGCACAAGATGGAGGACAAGAAGGAGAAGGACAGGACATGCCCAGATTCCTCCATCTTGCCTCTTGAACCCCCATTCTAAATCCCCAAAATTCTACTTTTTCACCCTGTGACAAATTCACTATCATTCTACTCAAACTCCTTTGAGTTTGTAGTAAATTACCACACAAAGTTGGGAATTGTTTCCATGGGCTAAAATCAAAGGCACAGGTGTTTTTTACTCCATGCCAAGGTTTCTGAGCCCCCTGCCAGGGTCTTGATTCCTCAAGGGCAGCCAGAGCAACGTCCTGGGTTCTGACAGCAGCATGGGCAGCGCAGGAAGTGTGTTTCCTCTCCCAGGCAGGCAGAGCAGGAGCTCCAAATCAATTTGGGAAGGTGCAGGAGCTCAGGCACTCTGCCTAATCCCTTTTCTGAGCACAGCTCACCTCTGTGCTCTCCTCCTCCCCTCTCCTTTCTCCCCAGTGATTCATTCCCACCCTCTCCTCTCCCCTCTGCACATCCTCTTTGAACTCTGCCTACTGATCCCTCCTGCAGTGCCCAGGGTGTCCTGCAGCTCAGGGTTTGCAGGTGACCTGTGCTGGGGGATAAATCTGTAGGGGGATGCAGAATTGGTAAATGAAGGTGTTATAGAAAGTAATTTTACCCCCTAAAGAGTTGCAGCTGGGTTAAATAGTAAGGATTAGGAGCAGGCCTGATGTTAACAGGTCACACCTGTAGCCAATCAGAAGAGTGTTATAAAAGAGTGGATTGGTTGGTTGAGGGGAGCTAGAGTCAGTTGGCTGCTGTGAGGATGAGGAAGAGTCAGTGCCTAGAGGAGCTGCCTACAAGAACCACCAAGGAGGTACAAAACTCTGGCAATGTGGAACCCTTGCGATGTAGTGACAATAGAACTCTTGTACTATAATGACACCATAAATCCTGCTGGGACACTCCAAATATTGTGTTATCTATAATAATAATGGTCAGGAATGAAGGCTGTGGGGATGGGGGACACCCCTTTGCCAGTCCCTGCAGCATCCTGAGGAGCACTGTGGGCTTTTTGGAGGGGGTGGGATTTATGTTTGTATTTCCAGGTATTTGTTTTTAAGGTAAGGCCACACAAAACAGGGACTTTTGAGTAGAGCATGGAGTGAGAGGATGAAGGGAATAGTTTCAAACTGGCAGGGTTAGATGGGATATTGGGAAGGAATTCCTGGCTGAGAGGGTGGGGAAAGGCTGGGATGGAATTCCCAGAGCACCTGTGGCAGACCCTGGATCCGTGGAAGTGCCCAAGGCCCAGTTGGATGGGGCTTGGAGCAACCTGGGACAGTGGAAGGTGTCCCTGCCCATGGCAGGGGGTGGAATTAAAAGCTCTTTAAAGTCTCTTTCCATCCAAACTATCCTATGATTCTATAAATCTTTCTGTGAGAGTTTATTGATTTTGATGGGGGGACTTTTGTGCTGAAAGCAGCTACTTTGTCTTCGATCAGGAGGTAAAACTATGTACTTTGCCTTTTTTAATGAACTCTTGCCTTGCAAGGAGTGGTTTTTCCTGCCATGTTCATTTAAGGAAACCCAAAGTGAAGCCTCCCCACTGACAATAAAGAAGCCTCCCAGTGTCACTCACAGAAATATCCAAATATGACATTTTATCTGCTTGAGCAAAAATAAACAGAAGCCCAAACTTGTGGAATTTGCTGTGAACCAGAAGTTGGGGTCCCCACGTAACTCTGGCTTCCCAGCTGTAGGGCACAGAAATTTGGGGTTTCAGACCCAAACCTTCCTATGGCTCAGGTGGGAGCTGGGATTTCAGATCTGTTTTGACAGGAGGATCCTGAGCTCTCAGGCAGCAGCAAATCCAGTCTTGCTGGAACCAATTTTCTTTGAAACCTCAACCCTTGTCAGCGATGTTTCTCCTTGTGGATTTTTCCAGCTTCTCTGCTCCTTTTAGGCTTCAAAAAAAGCAGGGGCCAGGCTTGAAGGCATATTGCAGGTGTCCAAAACCCAGTGCCCATGGAGGTGTTTTTGGTGCCTGATCCCAAATGTCCCCTCATGTTATGTCACAGACATCTTTTATGAAAAATCCTTTCCTTAGGATTTTTCCTCCTGAGATGCCTCAAGAACAAAATATAAACAATGATTATCTGCTGCTGTGGAATGCAACAGGTGTATCTGGGATTGGTCTCATGGGGTTGTTTCTAATTAATGGCCGATCACAGCCCAGCTGTCTCGGACTCTCTGTCAGAGCCACAAACCTTTGTTATTCATTCCTTCTTTTTCTATTCTTAGCCAGCCTTCTGATGAAATCCTTTCTTCTATTCTTTTAGTATAGTTTTAATGTAATATATATCATAAAATAATAAATCAGCCTTCTGAAACATGGATCAGATCCTCATCTCTTTCCTCATCCTGAGACCCCTGTGAACAGAGTCACAATGTTGACAGAAACCTTCCCCTGCCTTCAGCGTGTTTCTGCTCATGGGTTCAATCAGGGCTCTGCTAATTATTCCCCTTGATTAATTGCTTGGTAATTTTGCTGTGTGTTATGTGTTTGTTAGTCCAATGGTGCAGCAGCTGCTGTGTCCTCCTGCCCTGTGTGTTTCTCCTGGCCCTGCTCTCCCAGGAAAAGCAGAGGCTAAGCAGGGACAATCTGCTAAAATGGAAGTGGCACTGCTGGCCCCAGAGCCTGTGATCACCTCTGCAATTAAACCTTAACGAAGGCCAGGCCTGGCTGGGCAGGAGATCAAGGCAGGTGCAGAGGATGGAGTCAATTTTGGCAGGTGCCTGAGAGCCCTGACCTCCAAATTTGAGGTTGCTGGTGGTTTGTTGAGATCTCCCACCCTGCTGAGGGCTGGAGAGATGCACCAGGTAAAGACTGGCTTGGATTTTCAGGCTGTGCCAGGGTTAGAAATTCCACCAGGCACAAGCTGTGGCCCATGGCTGTCCCCACAGTTTCATTTCCAGCTCATGTCCTGATGAGGTTTGGGGTAGTTTGGGCAGGAGTTCACCCCAAGACAGACTCCCTGGTAGGAGTGTGGGCATGAACTGCTTTAGGAAGCAAGGAGAATATCAGCTCTAATCTGATTTATTGGCTTATCCACCAATGTAGCCACCCACTCCTCCAGAAAACACAGGGGAAAAGGGTCTAGACCTGCTCTTCTCCCTGCCAGCAGCTGCTCCCCCAAAACTGCTGGCACCATGTGTAAAACCACAAAGTTTGGCCATTTTTTGTGCAATTTCTTCATCATCTGGATGTCCCTCTCATTAGTGAACGAAATGCCTTTTTTGAGATTTAAGTCACACTTGGCCAGAGGCCTGAGCATGATCACTACAAATAAAGCTTCCTCTACTGAGCCTCCCAATAAAGCATCTGTACTTATTTAAAAGAGCAATAAAATAACCCTCCAAAGCCCTATGAACCCTGGGAAATCATTGAATTATCTAGAAAATAGTAAATGCTGTTTTCCATGGAATAATCACCCAAATTCTCAAGACTGTTTTGGGGTTTTTTGTTTGTTTGCTTGTTTTGCTGTAAGAAATCAGATAGATGGGGGAAATTGGGCTTTTTGCAAGTGGTTCATTCGAAATCCCCATTCCCCATCCTAATAATGCTTGATGGGAAATTTTCAATTAGCCCTGATCATTATCAACATTTTGCAAATTAGGGAGACTCAGGCACAGAGGCGTAATCATTTGTTTATGGGTGTTGTGCATGTCAGAAAGCAGATTAGGGCTGTCCCCTGGGCCATTCCTGATAGCCTGGCCAGTTCCACTGGGGCTGAACTCCACGCAGGCCTGTTCAGAATGAGAAGAGGCTGTTTGTTCAAGGCTATTTTTAATTATTTTTGTGTCTTTTAAAGAGGAAACCCTGTCATAGATCTGGGAATCCAGGCTGTCTCTGCATGTAGTTGTTCCTCCAGCTCTGGTCTCAAATTCAGGTGACATGGGAAGTGTAGAATGTGTGACTGCAGTTTTCCAAATAGACCTTCCTGCTATGGTCTGAGACCTTAATTTTGTTTGATCTCCAAAATTAAACTTTGAAATTAAAAGAATCTTCCAAAGCAGAGAGAAAAATAATCTCTAAACTCTGTGTCTTTTTGGTTCATAGAATCATGGCATGGTTTGGGTTGAAAAGGACCTTTAAGGCCATCTCACTCCAAGCTCCTGCTGAACTCAGGCACACCTTCCACTACACCAGATTTGTAACTGCAGCACTCCAGAGCAGCTTTGATTCAAACCATAACATTTGGCAGGTGATCAGTCCATAAATATCCTAATTGCTGATAGAGTTTTAAATTAAATATGTAATGAGATCCTTTTCCCCCTTTCCATCTATTTTTCACTACAGTTGCAGAAGGAATTTTTAATTTTTTTTAAGTGAATCGAGTGAGAACAGGGAAAATAAAGTACAACAAATGGGCTGCAGAGCTCAATTCAGCTCTGCTTAGTGCCTGCTCATGCTTTATTAATTGTGAGAGCGCTGCTGCCCCTCATAGGTGTTGAGCTGGGTCCCTGGGGAAGCTCATCTGTGTTTGTGTTTGTGAGGAAAGACATGGCAGGCTTGTTTGGACAGATCCTGGGATGCACTAATTAGAAGTTAAAGATCCACATTCTGGCACGAGATGGGAATGCATTAGAGCAGGGAGCACTTCCTAATGCTCTGACTCCTCCGCAGCACACGCCGCATTAAAGCCCGTGGTGCTTCTTTGATCCACACCACCAAAATAATTCCAGGGACGAACACAAATGAGGGATAATAACTAATTTAACTGGACTTATTGGAGAGAGACACTGCAGAAGATTAGGATATCCAGAGCAGACTGTAATTGCTGGGAGATTGGGGTCTGATGCCTGTTTATCTATTCTATTAATCTTTCTCTGCATCTGTCCTTCCACTCGATCAGTTGCCCATTAGCCATCATTTAGCTCCTGTTCCTGTCTTTCCTGCCTTCAGTGTCTCACCCTTTCTGTCTGCTTGTTAGCTAGAACAGATGTAAGGAAATTGCATTCTGCACAGAAGGTAAATGGCAGCTCTGAGCGGGCCAGATTTGGGTTTTGAATGTTCTGGTGTGACTTTGAAGAAGTTAAGAAACTCTTCAGCATTCAGAGTAGCACTGTGGCACCAAAATTGGTCCCCCACCAGTGATCCACCCTTCAGTACTTGTTAAATCATCTCTACAGGATGCTGGTGGATAAGTGAGATTCCAGGTTTTAAGCCATTGGGATCATGACTGGATAGTGTCCATTTCTGGGGAAGCACTTTCCCCATTGCAGCTGATTCTTTCCTTTTTTTTTTATTCTCTTCTTGTGAGCCTGACTTGATGTTCAAATGCCATTTTTAGGGAAGTGCTGAGGGGTGAAGAGCCAGGACAGGTCTAGGTTGAGCACAGTGGAATTGCCAACATTTGCCTGCCATCCATCCATCCATCCATCCATCCATCCATCCTCCCTCCTGCTGTGCCTCTTCCTATCCCTGCCTCTCCCTGTGCTCTCCCACTCCTTAGCCTGTCATCCCTCTGCTCTTCTCCTCAGCCCTGGACTGTTTATTTAGACTCCATTTACCTATTCACTGTTGATTTTGCACGTTAAAATCCCTGCCCATCTTTGCTTAGCTAATGGGGATATTCTCTGGATCTCATTTTCTAATAGGGCGTTAATTAGACTTTTCTAATGGGATCCCTTTGGAATCGCACATTGCATCCACAAGAGACCTTAATGCTTATATATTTTTTTTTTCTTGTGGGAACCAAAGGAATTGGACATGTTTTCACTCTGGTCTTGAAGCCTGGCCACCAAGCTCCCAAAAAACAAGGTGTACCTCAAGAGTGGGGCAGTGAATGCCCCTCTCTGTCATCAAAAATTCCCTCAATTCCGTCTAGAGGGAACACACACTACACAGGAGGAACAAGGAGATGGAATTAAGGAGATATATTGATGTGTCTGTATAAAATGAAGAAAACATAGGCCTTGGAGACTTCTGGGAATCTTGGGCTTGAGTATTCTTAAAGCTTCCATGGATTTTTGCCTGTGTGTTAAAAATATTGTTAACCCCTTAGGAAATTCAGTGCCTGGAATCAATGCACATAACACACAGGTGCCTAATAATGGAAAATGGGATTGATGGGTTGGGCTGGTAAAATCAGCCCAGCAGTTAATTCTGCTGCCACAACAAGCCTGTCAATAATGCTCCCTGCTGATTCCTGCAAGGATTTAGGGATACTGCAAGACATCTGGGAAGACAAGAGTTGAGTTTGCCTCAGCAGAGTTGGAAAAAAGATGGGAGTTCAGCTCCAGCAGGGAGTGTGTGTTCTCTAGAACAGGTCTGGGCACTGAATCAGGGACAGCACATGGCAGCACCTCCCACTCCCAAATGCTGGAAAGATATTCCCCAAAACCCCCACAGCCCCAGCCTCTCGTCTCCCTCCCAGCTATTCCTGGCTGCTTTGGGGCACACTGACAGACTTTCTGATCTTTTCCAGGTTGGTAGACTGAAAGAAAGTTTTTCACTGCATTTCAGTTCCCTCTGGATCTGACCTAGCACTGATTCTGGAGTGTGAGCAAAGCAATCCAGAATTTCTTGTTTTATCAGGAAGGATAGAATCTGAGAAGGAATAAAAGTGATTTTTCTTTACCTGACCCTTGTATGGTGGTGCTGAGACCATGTGTGAAAGGACACATGGAGAGATTAATTTTGTGGGAGGCAGCATTTGGGAGACCCTGTCCTGCAGGAAAACATCCCAAATGATGGGACCTTGGGAAGGTGAGCTGGTGCCCCTTCCAGTCTCATAATATCACAGTCATCTCACTCCTTGGAGCAGCTCAAGTTGCCTCTGGGTTTCTCTTCAGGTGATGAAGTATTTGGCTCTCTCCTGCTTCCGTGCCGGGCTCTGAGCTGGGATTTGTCTCCTGGATGTGTCCAACACCCTGAGCCATGAAGCAGGAGAGAGAGCAGGATTGCACCATGCTGATGTAGCCAATCTTTGGGTCCTGTGCCCAGGGGTTTTGCCTCCTCCATGCCTCGTGAGCAGGAGTGAGGTTGGGATTGTGCTTGGAAAGAAAACATCTGGCAATATTGACTTACAGATGTTGCTCATTTTTCTCTCTGTAATATCCTCCATCAGAGATTTGGTTAGACCTTTAAAGATCACCAGGTCCAACCCCCCTGACATGTTCTTCAACAAGAAAATGTTGCTCAGAGCCCTGTCCAAGCTGACCCTGAACGTTTCCAGGGATGGGGCAGTCACCACCTCTCTGGGCAACCTCTGTCAGCGTTTCACCACCACCACCATCATCAAAAGATTGCTCCTTATATGGATGTTTCACCAGCCTGAACTCTTTGTTTGCTCAGAGGTTGTCCTTGTTTTGAAGTTGATCCTCTTTTTTCTTCGTTAAGCTCTGAGCTCATGAGGAAATCAGCTGTTGGTTGCTAGGCTGCAGCAAGCCCCAAAGTGCTGATGGAGCCGGGCTGTGTCTGAGAAATTTGGGTCTGAGGCCAAATTTCAGACACCCACAGATTTCAGGGCAGTCTAGATGTGACTCTTCAGTTCTTTCCCTTCGTGGGAGGTGAATCTCTAATCTCTTCCTCGGCTCTTCCCAGACACGGGGATTTTGGGGTTACGGATCAGATCCACCTCTGTGTCTCTAAATAACAATAAGGGGATTATCCTCCTTGAGGGGGTGGGAATTGGAGGCAGGAGTGGGCTCTGCAGGAGACTCTCTGGGACCCATATGTTGGGTGGATGGTTAATTTTTGCACCAGGCCAAAGACCAGCAAATCTGCCTTGTGTCGATGCTGGGTGCCCCAGATCCTGTCCTGCCCGTGGTTTATTAAGGATCAGGAAAATTGCTGATGGTGCCCACTCCATGGAGAGGGGGGAGGTGTCTGGGCAAGTCTATTACATCTGGGCTTCTTTCCAGCGTGAATAAAAACGTTCTGTATGTCCAGAGTTATCAACATACTCTTTTTTATTCCTGTCAATTAATCTGATCCAAATAAGTCGCTGCTGCTTGTGGAATAATAGCCTTGAATGTAAAGTCTTATTTCTCATCTGCTTTGTGGACTACACTCCAGTGTTGCTGGCCCCAGAATGATGCTGTTCAATTATTTTGAGCTAAATCAAGCCTTCTTTGGCCTAAAAACCTGCCAGCCTTGCTGAAGGAGCTCAGTGGTGAGGAGGGAGCATCCCAGCTCTACCCTGGTTCACACACTGCTTTTCCAACCCTGTCCTGGCTCTTGGCACCTCTTGCCCTTCTCCCCGTGCTGTTTATTTTTCCTTCCCACAGATGAAAGGCAGGGAAGCAAACAGCACCAGGGCTAGATTGTTCATGGCTTATTGAACAATTAGTTTCAGCTCAGGGTCTAATCTTCCAGCATTTCTTTTCTTCCCTTTGTGTGCCAAGCGTGCCTTGCAAACTTGTTGGCTTCAGGACTCGTGTGGTGCTGGGGCTCTGGGCTCCAACTCGGCTCAGAGGGCTGCAGTGCCCACAGCAAAGCAGGTGTGAACTGCTCTGGCTGCTCTGACAGGAGCAGGAGTGGGGCTGTAAGCAAAAAATAAAGAATGAAAAAGGAGCATTTGCTCAGGCTGGGGTATGCCCCTCTGGCATTCCTCTTCCTGATGTCTCTCCATCAGCTGGATTCTCAGAATCTCTGCTGGTCAGAGTCACTCTGAGATATGTACAAGCCTCTTTTTCCCAGCCTGACAGTCAAAGAAGGAGTCAGGATTCTTCTGTTCTCATTTGCAAGGTTGTTTATTATTTCTTATCTATAACATTCTTTCTCTGGCCTGCTGAGGTCTGTCCAGCAGGTCAGACAGAGGCACACTGACTGCCTTGGGGTGGTGTTGTCTTTTTATACTAAAAACTACACGTACTTTGTTTACCATAACTTCCCAATACCTATCACCTATGTTAGACAGTGAATTTCTACCCTAAACCAATTCAAAAGTGCCACCATCACCCAGAAGATGGAGGCCAGGAAGGAGAAAGAAGAAGGACAGGGCATGCCCAAATTCCTCCATCTTGGGACCCTGTGCCCCCATTCTAAAAACCCCAAAAATCTATTTTTCACCCCATGACAAACTAACTATTACTCTACTTAAACTCTCTTGACTTGTAATTCTTCATATAAAGGTGGTGATTTGCTCCATGGGTCATAACCAAAGGCACAGGGGTCTTGGGCTCTGTACCAGGGTCTCTGAGCCCCCTGGCAGGGGCTGAAGCCATCCAAGGCAGCCAGAAAGAATATGTCCTGGCTTCTGACACTGGATGAGGTTTTTTCAACCTTTTAAGCCCTTTTCAAGGCTCTCTGTGGTTCCTTTGGCTGGTGGGCTGTGTCAGGAATGCAGGATCTGGCTCCCTGGAGTGCTGGGGGGGTGTCAGGCATCAGGACATGTCTTGGCAGGGTGGGACAGTGCCAACACCATCCTGTGGCACCACAACAGGGCTGCACGTGCTCCTTGCTGCCTCCTGAATGAGCTTTGCTGCCGTGTGCCAGGAGCTGGAGTGTTTGTGCTTCTGGAGGAGGAAGGGTTTGGATGTTGTCTCTCAGGATCTCAGGGCCATCCCAAGGCTTGGGACTGGGGGAGAAACCTGACTGAGAGGAGAGCTGTGCCTCATTTCTTGCCCAGCACCTTCCTCCTCTGGGCTCTGCTCTGTCTTACTCCAGCCTGCCACATTTCTCATCCCCAGCGTTTGTGGCACTGTTTGTTTGGGATTTTTTCCAGCTGTAGCAATTCCTGACCTCTCCCTACACAGGCTCACACGTGAGTGGATTTTTTTCCTCCCACATTTGGGCCCTCCTAACCCCAGCTCAGCAATCTTGCTACTGTTCACTACTCCATAAAGAGGGTTCAGTTCGCGTGACCCCCCCTCCCTCCCATTAGCTGCTCCAACTTAAGCCTCGGGCAAATAGTCATTGAGGATTTATTTTTATTAAAAAATAAAAAAAAAAGTTGGATTAAATATTCTGATGAACAAGAATAACATTAGCAGCTGTGCCTGCTCAGCCAGTGTGATCCCATCCCTCAGATCATAAGCTGATTGCCTGGATGGGTCAGTCAGTTGTGCCAGCAGCCCTGCACTGATAATGCTTCACATGTTGTTTTCATAGTGCACGAGGGGTCTGGGAAGGGTTGTGATATCCAGAGAGGCTCCATGGGTGCAGAAATCCTTTCTTCAGATGCCTCTGAGTGCTGTTGACCACGTCTGAGGGCTGTGACTGCAAGAGCCCACCTGGCAGAGGTGCCATGCACGGCCAGGGTGTGCTCCCTGCAGCACAGAAACTTCTCCATCACCTGGAGGGGGTGATGGGGACATGTCGCAGACATCTTTTCATTAAAGATCCTTTCTTAGGATTTTTCCCTTCTGAGAAGCTGAGAGGCTTCAGAAACAAAATGTAAACAATGATTGTCTGCTGCTGTGGAATGCAACAGGTGGTTGGTCTCGTGTGGATGTTTGGAATTAATGGCCAATCATGGCAGAGCTGGCTCTCTCTCTGTCCAAGCCACAGACCTTTGTTAATTCACTCTTTTCTATTCTTAGCTGGCCTTCTGATGAGAACTTTTTCTTCTATTCTCTTAGTGTAGTTTAAATATAATGTATATCATAAAATAATAAATCAGCCTTCTGTAACATGGAGTCAGATCCACATCTCTTCCCTCATCCTAAGACCCCTGTGAACACGGTCACAGGGACACTGGGGAACCTCAGCTCAGTTGGGGAGAGGTGACCTGGAGCCTTCTGCTCAGGCAGTGTGGAGCTTTGCCTCTGATGGCTCTAAAGGGAGGCACAGGGTGGAGGGAATGTGGGGCAGCAAATCTCCTGCCACACCCTGAGGAGCAGGGCATGGGTGATGCTGTCACCCCCTGACACGAAGCTGAGCAGTGTCCTTGAGTCACTCTCGTTTCAAGGTGCTCAGTTATTACTGGGTCAGTAAAATCCCTTCCTCTGCCCCCACAGCAGCCAGAATTAGGGTTTCTTCTGCCTGAGGAGCAGTCCCCAGGCCCATGCTCTCCCTCTTTGTGTTCCAGTGTTTGTATTAATGGTATCAACACCTTAAATCCTGCTGCTGCTGAACCCTGGGCTGGCTGCTGCTTCACAGGGCCCTGCCAAAAGCTGTGGGATGCCCTTTGAAGATGGGGAAGCAGGAGCCATAAAATTATGCAGCCTTATTAGTGGTGTTATTATTTCTTCTCTGCAAACATCTGAGACTCTTCTTATTCCCGCCCCCCGCTCCCAAATCCTCTGGCAGCTTCCAGGAACCTGCAATCAGAGGCACCACTCAGCAGCCCCAAACTGCACGTGGGGGTCCCAAGGGGGGAGAATTCGTGTCCCCTTCCCAGATTCATCTCTCCAGGAGGGCCATGTGTGCCTCAGAAGCTTCTGTGCCACATAGCTCTGCTGCCAAGAGATAAATCCCAGCGTGGGCACTCAGCCTGGCAGAGGGGAGCATCCTCCTGGGGTGCCAGCCCTTGGGAGCTGGGCAACTCCCAAGAGGAGAAACAGAGGAGAAAGCCCAGTTTTCACTGGAAATCATGGAATTACAGACTGCTTTGGGTTGGGAGGGAACTTAAAGATCATCTCATTCCAAACCCCCTGCAGGGATACCTTCCACTATCCCAGGTTGATCCAAGCCCCCTACAACTTGGCCTTGGACACCTCGTTCTCAAGTTGTTTATTATTTTTTATCTATAAAATTTTTCTCTGGCCTGCTGAGGTCTGCTCAGCAGGTCAGACAGGCACAGTTACTGCCTTGGGGCGGTGTTGTCTTTTTATACTAAAAACTATGTGTACATTATTTACAATTATTTTCCAATACCTATCACTTATGTTAGACAGTGAGTTTTGGGGAATTGACAATTGGGAAGCCTTTTCCCAGCTGGAAAGTGGGATCTTGTACCCTGCAGATGTTGCCCTGAAGTGTGGGGAGGTGGATGAGGTCTTGCTGGGGTTTTCAGCCTCATTTTTGTTATTTGAGGCTTTGCCACAGAGGAAACTTCCCTGGTGGAAGTGGAAACTGCTCAGAGGCACTGCTGAGCCACATTCTCCTTGTGGGACTGGTGTCACCTCCAAATGACAGATCCTGCATCAGCATCAATAGCTTCTAGCTGAAAATCTGTTTGGTTTTTTGTTGTTTTGTTTTGTATTTTTGTGGGATTTTTTTATTTGCTCGTTTTGTTTTTGGTTTGTTTTTTTTGGTGTTTTTTGTTGTTTGGTGGTTTTTTTTTGTTTTGTTTTTTTTTTTGTCTTTTTGGCTTTTTTGGTTTAATTTGTTTTGTTTTTTAGTTTTGGAGGATTTTGTTAGTTACAGTGTATGAAAAACAAGACTGTGACTTTGTCCATTTGTTGGTCTGGGATTTTCTCTTTTATCCTGGAATATCTTGCATTATTTTAGGACCTCTGTCTGGATGTGTTTAAAAAAAGACTGGCCATGGCACTTGGTGCTATAGTCCAGTTGAGGTGTTAGGGCATAGGTTGGACTCGATGATCTGAGAGGTCTCTTCCAACCTCATTATTCTGGGATTCTGTCTCAGTGCTGCAAACTAGACAAACTGCAAATATTACATTTCTGCTCTCTGTAATCTTCTAAGAATTCCTAGTGGATGCAGGACTTCCATCAGGATTTTCATCCCCATGGCAGGGAAGTTGGAATCAGAAGATATTTCCAACCCAGCCCCTTCTGTAATTCTGTTATTTTATGATGTTTTTTCTCCGTGGGGAGGACACTGTCACAGGGATGAAGAGCAGAGTGTGATTCTCTTCAGAGAGTGATGGATGTGGTAGGAAATTGGTAGGAAATGCTGCATGAAGGTGTTGCTCCCCTTATTCTGCAGAGAAAACCCTTTTTTTTTTTTTGTGATTGGAGAGAAGCAGCTGCTCTGTCCCAACAAAGCAGAGCTTCTCTGATGCTTCAGGAGTTGTTCTACAAATATCCCTGGGTTCCTTGTGAACAGGACTCGTGTAAACCTCGTGATCTGTGAGTTGAGGTTGACCAGAATTTAACAGGCAAAAAGTCAGGAGAGGCTCTCCCAGCCTGGGACAAATATCCAACATAGAATCATGGTGATGTTCAGGCTGGAAAAGTCTTTTGGAATAATGGAATGAAATTGTAGAATTGTTTAGGTTGGAAAAGCCCTTTAAGATCAAGTCCAACCTTCCCCCAGCACTGCCAAGGCCACCACTGACCCACGTCCTCAAGTGCCACATCCACTGAGCTTTTAAATCCCTCCAGGAATCATGACTATGATTATGGGAATGGGATAAGAGCAGAGAGTGGGCCTGATGCCTAACCCTTGGCTTGCACCAAGAAGATGAGGAAGAAGAAGAAGAACTTTCATACAGAAAGTTGCAGTGGGATGGTTTTGTTGAGTTGCTGTGGATGATTTTTCCACCCCTGCACATGTTTAACTCATTTTCTGAACTCTTTCCCCAAATCTCCTGCCACTGGCACCCAAACTGCACCAGGGAAATACCTGTTCCATATTCTAGTGCGGGAGAGAATTGGAAGGAGAAAAAAAAAGGGGCAGAGAAAGGAGCAAAAGACCCACTTATGACATGGGAGATTAAATAATTAGCAAATGTGGCAGGAAAGACGATGAAAAACAAGTGCAGTGATTCATGTTCTATGTCTCCTACTGTAGAGAACACTTTCAAGTGTCAGACAGCATGACAGTCACTCTTTAAAGCCAATTAAAGTTTTATAATAAATAGAAGCCTTTTATTTTTTTTAATCTCTCTCTCCCCATGAGATGATGGAGTTCACTGGCAAGAGCTGGGTGTGATGCATTTGCCAGAAATCCACAACAAATGGATACAGAGACCTGCTTTTCAAAAGCCTCTTTTATGCCAATTATTTACCTTCCTTAAATTCAGCTCTGGAGGGGAAAGGAGCCGTAATAATATCGCATTTTCTCATTGTGCTTTTCATTGGAGGAGATTACAGCCGATAACCTGGAGAGGGCAGGGAGAGGGGCTCTCTTTTCATGCTCGGGCAAGGTGATTTTCAGGAGCTCGGAGAACAGCAGAGCAAGACGTGAGCTGGCAGCAGATTTTGGGATCCCCATGGGCGGGGATTTCATTTGGAGAAGGCAGGTTGCTCTGAGCTCTGCGGGTGGAGGTGGGTTTGGAGGTCAGGTGGGGGTCCAATTAAGTGAAGCAGGGTCATTTTGGAGCCCAGGAGAGCAGAGGATGCGAGTGAAGGAGCTGGAATTTATTTTCTTTGTGCGCCATCTCTCCGAGGGAGACTGGTGCTTGTTGACCTCTTGGACTGGTGATACTGGAAGATGCTGTGAATTGTGAGCAGCTCTGCTGAAGGCTGTGCAGAGGAGGGGACTCTGGTTTTGTGGCTCTTTTTCCTTCCCCTCTAAGGTGACATGGACTTGCACAGGATTCATTTCACCAAACTCCTCCTTGGCTGTTCCTCCTGCACAGCTCATTGTTGTTTTGTCTTTGTATTAATGGTACTTCTAGCCAAAAAACAAACAAAAGAAAGGATTTCCCACCACTCCAGGCGGGGGGTAAGATGAAGTTCACAGCTCTGAATAAAGAGATCTTGCTGGGGAAGAAGCTGTGGGTGATGCTCCTCTCTGAGCCACCACAGCCTCTTCATCCTCCTCTTTCCCCATTTCCTCTCCCATCGACAGCGCTTGCGTTGGCGCGCCTTTATCACACACATACAAAAATACACCTCCAACCAATTGAAATGTTAATCCAATTAACACTCAGAGAAAATGAAAGGACACTGAAATTGAAGGTCCCCCTCGCCGTGGCCCCCAGTCTCCCTTGGCTGCAGTAGCTCTGTGAAGCTCCTCAGACTGGAGCCCACGATTCCCCGAGCGGCGCCACTTTCATGTTTTGGAGTGGGCAGGTCTGAGATGCAGGCAAACAGCTCCTTTGTTCCCCATCTCCTCAGCTTTATTCGGGAGGGTGATGAAATTATTCCTTAGCTTTGCTGCCAGAGGGGAGCTGGAGGAGCGGTGTTCCCGCTATTAGGCAAAGATCCCTTTAATTGGACAGAGTGAATATTCACTCTTTAATAACGCCGGGGCTCTAATCCTTCATTAGGTGCCTGCATCCCCCCTCCCCAATGGTTTTTAATGACCCGTTGCCTGCATCATTAATATCACAAGTGCTGACACTGGGAGGAAATGCAACAATCAAAGGGACACCCTCAGAGGTCCGGGAGCAACAACATTTTCCATCTCCCCTTTGTTGTGGGAAATGTCCTGCACAGCCAAACTGGCTTCAAGTTCTGGCCTCCCGCGGTGGGCAAGGGTAGGGTTAACTCCTGCAAATTGCAGGAGCTCAATTAGTTCAATTAGGAGCTTGATAACTAAAGCAGCTCTTCCTGAACACTGTCTGGGACCTGTGGGCTCTGCCTGCAGGCTCTGAGCAACTCCCACACTGGCCTGTTCCCTGGGGCTTGCAGCTTTTGAGGGCAGCCTCACTTCCAGAGGGAAGGTGGGATTCCCACCACCCTTACTCCATCCTGGGCTGGAGCAGCTCTCTGTAGGAATCCATGCCACATTACTCCAGCATATTCTTGAAGGCAGAGTCTGGTCCAGAGAGTCCCAACTGGGAGATATTCCATAAATCAGAAGAAAAATTGTAAAATCCTTTTTTTCCCTCAGTTTTTTTCAGTGTTCTTTTGAGTGCCTTCCCAGCAGTGCATGAGCAATAAGCACCATTCACATCCATCCATCCCCAACTGTAATTTTTTTTTTTTTCCTGCGTGACAGCACTTGCCTTTTGATAATCTCAGAAGGAGACGAGGGGGTATTAACATAACAAATCTGTGGCTGTCTAGAGAGTTCCATGTTGCTGGCACGTCACAGGATGTGTACGTTGAGCGCTGCTCAGTTCTCATTGTTCTAAATCCACCCAGTGTATTAAGACCTAATGAATTACTACCTGACAAATTAAGCAGCTGCTGCAAGGAGCCCGTGTTGGCAGTGTCCTTCTCTCCCTCCTCCTGTGCTATTTGGATTTTACAGCTTTTTATCCTCGTGCTGTCAGTCTTGGGGAACACTTTGGTGACTCTGCATCATGGTGAGTGCGGTGGATGCTCTTCAGAGCCACTGAATTAAAGGTACATGTGGTGACACTGGGAGCTGGATGTGGCCAGTGTGATCCTTTATGAGGTTTTTAGGCTTAAAATGGGAGGTTTTGTTCATAGAATCATAAAATATCTCAAGTTGGAAGGGACCCACAAGGATCACAGAGTCCAATCCCTTGTGAACAACCACATCTGGGAAAGGGCACAGGGAAGGGCTCTGGTCTATCCCACTGTGCTGCACTCAGGAGAGAAAAGCTGCTCTCCCTGCAGTGCTTTAGACAGCTGTGGAGGGGGAGAAGTGACTCATCTCTCTGGGTTACATTAGATGAGAGAAAAGTGTTTGTCTAAGCTAGAATTTAATGAGAAAATAGGGGTTAATAACCTCCAAGTCCTGGCTGTTCTGGGAATATTAGCTTCAGTTTTCATGTCCTTTTCCATCTAATTTATACCAGGGTGGGTACAGCTCACAGAGATGCCCCAGCTGTGATCTCTCCCTGGTGCAGCACAGGGCTGGGCTCGGAGCTGTCACCTTCTTCCATCAAGGCACAAGGATGCTGCTCTGGGGAAAAAATTATGTTTACTCCCAAGTTTCCTTTCACTTTCTAAAGTGCTCAGTGATTAACTTCCCAGTCTCCTCGCAGTGCAGACAGTGTTTGTGCAGCTTTTATTACCTGAGCTGCTCTGGCAGGGGAAGTTGTGTGCCGTGGGTGAGCCGCTCGTCTCTCCGGAACATCTCGAGCGGCCGCACGGTCTCTCCTTCCATCCTCATCCCTCCTGTCCCCTCGAGCTGCTGCAGGAAGGGAGGCAGACTCCTCTTGCAAACCACAGGAAGATGCTTTCCTCCTCCACCCCATCAGTCCTCTCGTGGCTGGCACCACCACAGAGCGTGCCAAGCCAAGGCTTTTGTGCAGCATGCTGGGGCGGATGCTGTGTGCGGACTGCCTGTCTCAGCCCTGCAGGATGGATGGGGTCAGAGCTGGGGGGATGCTGATACCTGCTTATCTTTCCATGCCTGCTTGCCCCAGCCCAGCATCTGTTTGCAGCAGGTTCTCTGCTCTGCTCTTTGTTACTGTGCTGTGCACTGAGGGGTGTGGACTGGAAAGGGTGAGGAAGGTGGGATGTTGGAATTTAGGCTTCTGAGGTCTAAGCCTGATGCTGGAGTGGTTTATAATCACACCAATCTCCTCCCACAGACCCTCTAGTCTCAAAGGCGCTGCTCATGTGAATACATTCACAGCCAGGTGGGATGGGACTTGGAGCAGCCTGGTCTGGTGGGAGGTGTCCTGCCCATGGCAGGGGTGTGACCGTGTTCACAGGGGTTCTTGGATGAGGGAAGAGACGAGGATCTGACTCCATGTTCAGGAGGCTTGATTAATTATTTTATAATATATATTACATTAAAACTATACTAAAAGAATAGAAGAAAAGGTTTCATCAGAAGGCTGGCCAAGAATAGAATAGCAAAGAATGATAACAAAGGTTTGTGGCTCGGCTCTCTGTCCGAGCCAGCTGGGCTGTGATTGGCCATTAATTAGAAACAACCACATGAGACCAATCCCAGATGCATCTGTTGCATTCCACAGCAGCAGATAACCATTGCTTACATTTTGTTCCTGAGGCCTCTCAGCTTCTCAGGAGGAAAAATCCTAAGGAAAGGATTTTTCAAAAAAGATGTCTGCGACAGAGGGGATTGGAACTGGTTGAGTTTTAAGATCCCTTTCAACCCAAACCACTCTGTGATTCCTTTTCCTGGAAGGTGTGAACCTCCAGGCTGGGCTTTTCTTTTGAGTTATAAAATCAGGCACACCTCAAATGGAATATATCCAGATAGTGAGGCTGTGACACTGCCCAGGGACTCCTCCATGCTCCTTTCTGTGCCACAGAAAACAGGTGGCACTGGCTGGGTTATCATCTGTTCTCAGATCATGTGAACATCATATCCTTCAAAATGGACACATGGATTCACACACACACCTCATTGCAGAGCTCGAAATCACACCAGGCACTTTGTCTGTGCACAGTTCCCTGCTGAGCTGCTCTAAGAACCAGCTCCCAGGGCAGAAGCACGCTCAGATATCTGTGTACAACCTTCACACGCAGGGAACATCCGAGGGCATGCTCCTCCCCATGCAGAGCTGGAGGCAGTTCTGCATTTTTCCGTGGCTCCTGGATCCTGGCAGGCTTCCCCACGCCAAAAGGCTCTGACTGTGCCTACTTTGCAGGTGCCACACTCTGTCTGCAAGCACAGACGTCCCACAGAGGGATCCTGTGTGGCCAAGAAGCCCAGCTGTCCCCAGTCAGTGTGACAGCTCCGTGTGTGACATCAGCCTCAGCTGCCCTGAGCACACGGAGTGACGCAGATCAGCCTGGGAAACGTGTGTGCACCCTGGGGGAAAAATGGGGATCTGGGAGTCCTGCTGCCTTGGCAGATATGGAAAAAGAGCTGGAAATCCTAAGGAATGCTATCATGTCTTGCTGTAATGTCACAGCTCTTTTTGATCCCTTCCATGCATGGGGTGATAGAATAATTTGGGTTGAAAAGGACCTTCCAAGGTGTAGTTCAACCCACAGCTTCCACTGCACCAGATTGTCCAGAGCCCTGTCCAACATGAATTTTTCTAGGGATCAGGCATCTGAGCAACTTGTGCCTCATCATGCCCACTGTCAAAAAATTTCTTCCTTACTTCTAATTTGAAGAGCTCCTGCCTGTGTAGCTGTGCCTGAATAGTCCCTCCCTCCCCAGTGCTCAGGGAGAACACCCCCAAATTCACAAAATCTTTGTCCTGGTCCAGCTGAGACCCTGCTCCTCCAAAACCTGTGGAGGGGACTCCTTTGTAAAGGGGTTGCACCATTGGTGCCTCTCTGGCAAAAAGATGAAAGAAGAAGATGGAACCTCTAAGAGCCTCTGGCAAAACTCCTGATCCTTGGAAGGAGTCCTATTACAAGTTTTTGTCATATGTCAAGTCCAATAAAAGACACAACCACATGAACTGGAACAGCTTTACAGGCCACTAGGGACTATTTCTTGATTTATTTCCTTGATCTGCTGCAGACAAGTGTCCCTTTCCTGCATTTGATGGCATTTTATTGGTATCACCTTTTTTGCCAGGCCATGTTCAATCATAACCATCCATGACAGCGTTTGACAAGCTTCTTACAGTTAGTACAAACAGAACCCAGCTTCCCAATTTCAGTGCACTGCCTTCCCCTTCCCAGTTTCAATTCTCTCCCCCAGCTAGCCCAGTTTAATCCACTTGATTATTTTTTCTTCCCCTTACCCCCTCTATCTACTCGGTCCCATCTTCCTTCATTCCCACCATCCTTCCCTCTTCTCTTTGCACTCCAACCCTGTAACCTGTGGCCAACCCTTCTCTGATGCTGATCCCTCTTTGTCTTCATTCATCCCTGCCTTCCGTCCCTGCTCCATCCCTTCCCCAATCTGTTCAAGGCTCCTGTTGCAGACACTCTCTCAGCTCTGGAACAGCACATGACACTCCTGGCAGTCGTTCTGAGCTTGGCTGCTGTCCCCAAGTTGTCTGAGGCTCTTCTGAGAATGATGAGAAGCTGCTGTGTGCCTTCAAAGTCACAGCTAATTGCATTAGCTCCAGATCATGTAACTCCTGTAGATGACAGCTGCCAAATTTAGGAGCACTTGAGAGGTCTTATAGAAGATGACGGGGATGGTGTGCTGGATTCAGCAGAAGGGAAGTCCTGGGTGTTTGTAAAGGCACTGGTGGTGGGTTCTGTGTTTTTCAAAATTTTCTGCTCTCTTATTCTGGCTTTATTGGGAGTATTATCTAAATAATCGATGTATTCTCAACATTCTCTATATATTATCTATATATTATCTATTTATCTGCCCATTCTTAAGCCCAGCATTGCCCACCATCCCCACTTAAAATTCAGGATATGTAGGAATAAAATCTAAACAGAGTAAACCCTCACCTCCCTCATCTCCCTGTGTCTTTTCTCCTCCCTGTTTTTCTGGTGGTGTCTGAAAGCAAATTGCAGTTTCCAAACCATCTCAAGCCCCAAAGCACTTGCACCAGAGGCATCTTGGTGTTAAATACTGGCTTTGAGACCTGCTTTGCTCATCTCTGTCTCAGTGCTTTTTATATCCCTGTGTTGGCAGAATTTAGGAGAAAAATAATGAAATTAAACCACCTCCACCAAAAGCTTGAAGTGGCTTGGATTAATATTTCCCTCTCCCATGACACTGAAGCCTTGAGGTGGGAGTTTTCTCTTTTTAGTCAGTCTCACAAGACCAGCTGCTGTGTTTTCCTCCTCATGGAGGATATTAACAACACCTGAACTTGAGAGCACAACTTTCTCTGGGGAGGTCACACACAGAAGTTCACAGAAGGTGGCATCCTTTTTCTCTGGGATCATTGATGATTCCTCTGTCTGGAGCAGTCCTCTCAACCTGAGAGCAAAACAAGCACCCACAATGCAGCAGGAGATCTAAACCCAGTTCTGGCAGTGCTGAAATGAAGGCTGTGATCACCCAGCCCCTGTAGCTGGAGGGCAGAAATGTCACAGCCAGAGTGATCTGGGGATAAGGCAGAAATTTTATCTGCTGAGATCTCACACAGCTCTGTTCCTGTTTATCTCAGGATCTGATAGGAGCTCACACCCCAGTATCACAAAATCCTGTGCTTTAATTTGGCCTCAGAAAAGACATTAATAATAAAAGACAATATTAAATATAGCATGGTTGCTATTCCTCCCTGCACATGCACTGCTTCCTTTGGTGGAGCCCACAAGAGATCTCATAGCAACTTTAGCTCCAGCTGCATGGGAAGACCAAGGAGAACTTTTATATCTTGTCCAGTTCCAGGTCACCTGAGATGTCTGAGTCCTGCTGAGCAGGATGATTGGTGTGAAGGGATGAGTGCTTGGTGTTTGCAGCTCATTTCTGTCAGCTCTGTCTGGACACTGTCACAAAGTGTTTTTTTAGCACTCTTACAGATGATTTTTTTTTTTTTTTTCAGGTACCACAGTTTATGTTCATTTTTACAATGAAATTTGATTCTCAAAAGTCAGTTTATGTGGTCAGGCTGTGAAATTATAATATGGGGACCATGCCTTCAGTCCAAAGAACTTGAAATTCATTAATGATCACATAGAGCAGTTGGATCTGCTGCATGGCTGCATCTGCAACGCAAGCAGATTAGGATTGAGATATTTGAAGCCACCTAACAGATTTAAGAGAAATGGAAAAAAAAGCCCCAAATCAACCCCTAAGTAAACCCTTCCTGCTAGTTTGAAGGAATATTATTTTAAATCCCCTAATCGGCTCTGAGATGAACCTCTAAGCAGCATGTTCAGGGTCAGATGGGGAGTCTCTCACAAGGGGGGCACTAACCCAGATCTGTGGGGCTCCAACCCCACAGCATCCTCCACTCACCTGCCTTAGGGAACAGGCAATCCCTCAGAGCAGGCTTTTCCCAGGGAGGAGAAACCAAAACCACCCTCCTCCCAGCACTCTGCAGGGCCATTCACTCCCTGGAAAGCATCAGCCACTTGTGGGCCAGCTGGGAATAATTAAAAAAATAAATAAAAAACTCCACTAAAAACTAAATCTTAAGGAAATTTTTGTTTAGTTTTCCATGCAGTAGGTGAGAGGAAAGGCAGCAATGCCTTGCCTCACTGGAGTGTTGGATCCAGTGAGCATCACTCTGATGCTTCCCACGTTTTGCAGCCAGACGGCTCAAGGCTGTGTTAATCTCCCTTCCCTGCCTAAGCTTTTCTCAAATCCCTGTGCTCACAATCCCCCCATGGTGAGAGATCCCCCTTGTTAGGGAAGGAGGCACTGAGGTGCAGCTCTGGCAGGGCACAGATGGGAACTCTGGGTATATCCCAAATTTCCCTAATGCTGACAACTCGCATGCAGAGCTCTCCCATCAATAATCGTGGGCAAAGCAGAGATTGCTGATTTTTATTTATTATTTTTTATTATTTATTTTTATGCAGAGAGGAGCAGAGATAAAAACAACCTGGTTGATTCAGTTGTGAGTCTTGTATTTTTGGGGTGCCCTGTGGTAGGGAGGAATGAGGAATCTGACTCCATGTTCTTAGAAAGCTAATTTATTATTTTATGATACTATATTATATTAAAGAATACTATACTAACAGATACTAAAGAATACAGAAAGGAATTTAGAGAAGGCTAAAGGATAATAATGAAAACTTGTGACTCTTTTCAGAACCTCGACACAGCCTGACTGTGATTGGTCATTAAGTCAAAACAATCCCCATGAAACCAACGAAACAATCACCTGTTGGATAAACAATCTCCAAACACATTCCAAAGCAGCAAAACACAGGAGAAGCAAATCAGATAATATTGTTTTCCTTTTTCTCCGAGGCTTCTCAGCTTCCCAGGAGACGAATCCTGGGCAAAGGGATTTTTCCAGAAAATGTGACAGTGACAGTGAGCACCAAGCTGAGGCTCTGGGTTGTATTTGTATTCAGGGCAGGGCACGGGGATGCTCAGAGGGAAACATCCCAAAGGTGACTCCCAGTTCTCCCGATGACAAATGGCTGCAAACTGATCCAGCAGATTCTTCCCAGCGTGGAGCAGGCTGAGGGATGTCAGCAGTGCTCAGAGGTGATGTGAGGGCATTCTGTGCCAGAGGTTTTTCAGTCAGTGCCCACTGTACTGTCACATGGGCACAGAGCTGTTCAGCATCTCTGTCAGGCACGGCGAGCTTGTGCACAAGATGCTGCCACGGCCTCTGGGGATGTGGGGAAGGTCAGCTGGTGTAATTTACTCTGCATTAATTCTCCAGAGATATCAGTCTGTCTGCTCTATCCCTGATTCTCCAGGGTGCTCATGGATGTCTGGGAAATGCCAGGACATCCTTCAGTATGGACTGAATCCTCCCAAGCTGGCACTGCCAGGTGAACTGCACCAGGGAGAACAGGAAATATGGTTAATAAGGTTTGTAAGATTTTCAGCACAGATTTAAGAAGATTTGTGCCACGTTGGACAAATCTCAGAGGGTTCATTAAGTGTTTGAGGCTCAGTTCTTATCTGGTGACACACATGAACCTTTGGGATATTTGGTGGTGAATGCAATGTGCCCGATTTGCCTCTGAGATTTTCAGGTTTGCCACTGAGCTAGACTTCACATCTGAAAAGTCTTTCTCATGTGAGCTCAGATGGCTCAACTTCTGGCTGAGATGGAGCTGTGAAGAAACTGTGAAAGGAAAAGCAAGGGAGTCGATAGGTTTGGAAACAGTCTCGTGAAGCAGAGGCAGCGTCAAGGGGAGGGAAAGCTCCATTTCCTTTTCAGGTCAGCTCTGATTTTCCTTGTCATCATCTGGGCACGGGCAGCCCCTGGAAAGACATCCCTGTCTTGGTCTGGATGTGCCTTGCTGATGTCTCGTGTCTTCCAGTGCCATCTGGACCCCGTTTAGCTCAATATCCCCAGGGGCTTACGGCGAGCTGGAGATTGGCTGGGCAAAGCTTCAGAGAAATCACATCTTGGTGTGTGATGAGCTGTGCTCAGAAAGGAAATCCCACAGCTCTCAAACACCCTTTGGAGAGGGCAACAGACGTGTCACGTGGGCAAGCTGGCAGAGCTGGCATTGGAGCTGCCCAGCCAAGCTCTCCGGGCATGTGGAGCATCCCACACTGGCAGAGGAGCAGGGATATTGGAGCAGGGATGGACCAAATGGATCTGAAAGCTGATGAGTGGGAGGAATGAATCCTGGGATCAGGAGTGGATTGGGATTCTGTGTCTTCTGTGTCTTCTGTTGTGAGCTGAACTCTGGTTTAGAATGTGAACATTGGAGAAGCCATAAGCAAAATGTGGAGCCTTGCCTGAGCTCAAAGAGCCCCTGCTCTCTGTAGGAAGCTGAATCCAGGCTGGAGCACATCCAGCATTTACCTGACAGCCCTAAACTCCAGGACTGACTCATTAATTCCAGACCATAATGAAAGGTAAATGCAGATACAAATTTATGCTTCCCATCTCCAATTCTTCAGTTTGAAGAAAACCCAAGCTTTGGGGTTAATAAAATAATACTGAAAGGTACAATACAGATACAATTTATGCTTCCCATCTCCAATTCCTCAGTTTAAAGAAGACCCAAGCTTTGGAGAGGCAACAGGACCCAAATACCTGAATTTTACCATTTACCCTTTCTTTGAACTTTTGCTTCTTTTTTATAGAATCCTAAAATGGTTTGAGTTGGAAGGGTCCTTAAAGACCATCTCATTCCAGTCCCCGTGCCATGGGCAGGGACACCTCCCACCAGATATTTGCTATCTTTAGATCCCTTCCTGCTTCCCTCCAGAGAGAGACACAGATTTCACTGGGCACAGTGACTGTTTCACTGTAAAAAAATTAAAATTCTTGCTTCACTGCTGTTGTAGAAATAAAGCCCAGGAGAGGCTGGATTAGACTGGGCTCAGATCTGAAACAGGAGACAGGATGGAAAGAATATAATCCTTTTCCTGGTCCTACACTGACCTGGACCTCACTCTCCTTCCCTTCTGATGTTTTCCTTTTCACTCTCCTCTCCCTTCCTAGGAGAAATTTAAGGACAGATCTTTAACATGCAGAATTTTGGGTTCCTTATGATCTGGGAGGGTGGATAGGACAACAAATCTCCCCCAATTTCCCGTGTGCATCCCTCCCAGAGCCTGTGTGTGTCCCAGCAGGACCTGCCGTGTCTGCAGCCCTGCTTTTGGCTCTCAGTCAGCCTTGGCTCCTGTCCAGAGGCTTGCACCAGGTCTGGCATTGCTGGGATGGACTGCCAGACACAATCCTCAGATCTCCCCGCTCCTGAGTTAATTCAGGGCTCTCCGTGGATTAATTCCAGAGCCAAAGACAGATATGGAGAGCAGTAATTACCTCTCTCCCACACGGATCTGTTCCCTGAGATGGCACACGGTATTTTCGTGTCACTGAAAGTTTCTCAATGCTGAGATCCTGCTGTGCTGCCTAATGAATTAAAAAAAAAAAATAAAATTGAGGGAAATAAAAGGGAAAAAGGGAAAAAAGGGGAAAATGGAAAAAGAGGGATAAAAGAAAAAAGGGGGAAATTAAAGAAGTGGTAAAAAGGAAAATGGAAGGAAGGGAGGGAGGAAGGGAGGGAAGGAGGGAGGAAGGAAAAGAAAGGAAAGGAAAGGAAAAAGGAAAGGAAAGGAAAAAGGAAAGGAAAAAGGAAAGGAAAGGAGAAAGGAAAGGAAAGGAAAGGAAAGGAAAGGAAAGGAAAGGAAAGGAAAGGAAAGGAAAGGAAAGGAAAGGAAAGGAAAGGAAAGGAAAGGAAAGGAAAGGAAAGGAAAGGAAAGGAAAGGAAAGGAGGTAGGTTCAGGATGTTATTGTAAATGGGGTAATAGTTTGACTTGATCTTAGAAGTCTCTTCCTATCTTAATGATTCTGTGACCAAACTGCTGTTTCCAGCTAAAAATCTCTCCATAAATCCCCATCCCAGTTTGCTTCTTTGTGACCTGTGCCCTGTGTAAAAGCAGTTTAGGTGTCAATTTGAAGTGCCCAGACACAGCCTGGGCACCCCAACACGAAACTTCAAGCATGGAGAGAAACTCCACAAAGATTTGATGTCCTGGAGAGCTCCCTGGGTGGAGGGGATGAGGAGTCTGCCTGCTCAGCTGCTTCCCCTTGGGGGAAAACACCCTGCTTGGCTTTGCTGCATGCCCCGTGGCTGGGTTTTGGGGCTACAAAACCACGTCAGATGCCCTGGTGTGTGTCCAGGTGGCCCAGCCAGGCTGATTCCAGCCTGCTTGGAGAGGGAGATGCTGCTGCAAGCAGCTCCCCTTCCAGGCACACATTTGGGCGGCTGTTTTTAGAAGCGAGCAGATGATGTGCTAATTAGAAACAGGGCCAGAGCCATCCCGGCTGGTTTCAAGTGTCTCTCCTTTCATCAGGGCCCAGACGGGAAAAGGAGCTCCCTGGCTGGGGAACAGAGCTCTCCCTTTGCTGGGAGGAACAAAAGTCCCACAGAGAGAGATGGGAAAAGAGCACCAGGGCTGGAGGCAGAGAAAGTTCACAGCAGTGAAAGGCTCCCAGCAGGGAGCTGGGGGTGCTCAGCCTGCAGCAAAGGAGACTCAGGGCTGCCCCCATCGCTCTCTGCAGCTCCTGAAAGGTGCCTGTGCTCAGCTGCCCTTGGGCTCTTTCTCCAGCAGCACTGACACAGCCAGAGCACACAGCCTCCAGCTGTGCCAAGGGAAATTCAGGCTGGAGAGCAGGAAAAAGCTTTTCCAGCAAGGGGGATAAAGTTCTGCAATGGCTGCCCGGGGAGGTGGTGCAGTCCCCAGCCCTGGGTGTGTTTGACAGCCTGGATGTGGCACTGGGTGCCAGGGGCTGGGCTGGACTCCATGGCCTTGAAGGTCTCTCCCAAGCCAGGGATTCTGGGAATTCTATGAGTTCTGTGACTGTGGCAAGAGGAGGAGGAAGCTGGAGTTGGGACTTTGGGGTTGGTGGTGTGACCCCATGTGGACTGAGGGTACCAGCATGCACTCTTGGGCTTGGTCCTTGGCATCAGGGCAGGAGAACACCTGCCTTGGCAGCAGAGGGTTGGTTGGTTTTGGTTCACAGGACATGGTTTGGCAGTGCTGGACTCGATGGTGTTTGAGAGCTTCCCCAACCTCAATGGTTTTGTGATTCTGTGATTGTAGGACCCATCACAGCCCACATCAGTATTGAAATCAGTGCACAGTACTGGGTCAGATGTGAATGTGAGCTGTATCCTGGCTGCCCTTCCAAACTCATGAAGGAAAAGGCTTCCCATGACTGTTTTACATCTTGGTTTTCACTGTTGAGTTTGACTCAGTCCTCCTGAATTGCTGATGCTACTCAAAGGCAGGTATAGAATTAGGCAGGGGATGGAGGGTGTCCAGACTTAGCCTAAATCTTAAGCCTGGATTCTGTAGTGGTCCAGAATCCCCTCTACTTTGCTTACATGGTCTGTGCTTGTGGATGAACTCCAAGTTTCCTTTCAAGTTTATTTTCCTGGTGCATCTCCCAAAGACTAGATTGTACCATGTAGGAACAGCCCATCTGGGGATTCCCTGCATATCACAAAAGGAGGAGGAGAGATTTGCTCCAGTTCCTGCAATTTTTGGTTTTCTGGCAGCACAGGGGAGTGAAAAACTCTCTGTGGGTTTTGTCTACAGCCTTTTGAAGTCAGTGGGAAACTCCTGTTACTTTGGGAGGCTCCAGGCAATGTGCAGAGTAATTTTCTTGCAGCAACATTGGGTGAGTTTTATTCCAATCCCAAAAATTCTCTCCTCCTTCTACAAAGGCAGCATCTACCTGTCACTCCCTTCTTTTTTTCTTCCATGGTGCCTTTTGCTCTCTCTTTTATATTATCCCATTCAAGTCTAACAAACCACAGGGGAGTTTCCAAACACACAATTTTAAAGCCTTGTGGTCAATAAGAAATTTATTGGCAGACCCTACTGAGGCCAGAATGAAATTCAGCTCTTGCACCCAGGTTTTCTTGGTGAAGGGTTTGGCAGCTGGATTTACCTGACAGCCCTGAAGTCCAGGATTGACTCATTTAATAATTCAAGACTATAATGAAAGGTACAATGCAGATACAAATTTATGCTTCCCATCTCTGATCCCTCAGTTTAAAGAAAACCCAGGCTTTGGAGAGGCAACAGGACCCAAATATCTGAATTCTACCATTCACCTTTGTCCTTTCTTTCCACCTTTGCTTCTTTTTTTATAGAATCCTAAAATGGTTTGAGTTGGATGGTGGTTCCCACTGGCAGCTCTGGGAAAAAGGGATGGGAACAGAAAATCACCAGGGATTGGAGAGGGTTGTGCCCCTTGTAGTGCAAATTCACACTGAGGCTCTTGATTTACCATGTTTCTGATTAAAAAGGCAATCCTATATCCATGATTTTCATGTCAGGGTCATGGTGGGGTTCTTGGGGGTGTCCTGTGCAGGGCAGGACTCGATGATCCTTGTGGGTCCCCTCCAACTCAGGATATTCTGTGATGGGCTGAGGGAGATGAATGAGGAGCAGGAAAAGCAGCTTGGCAGCCCAGGCCACTGAGCCAGCACCTTCCACAAATCCTCAGTTCACTTTGCCCTGAACTCTGGAGTGGCTTGAACTCCATCTGGCCCCCTCCAGAGCAGTCATTTGCTCTGTTCCCATCCTCTCCCAGCGAGCTGCACAAACCCTCTTCCTTCCCTGCTTTAAATAAGTCCCTGTTGCTCTCTGGGCTAATAACTTCCCCCTCATTTTTGCAGCTGTGAGGTTGCTTGATGGAGAGGATAATAAGTATGTCTGAGCTTTCAACTAAAAACCCAAACCAACTGAAAAACAACCCAACCAAAACCAAAAACACCCAAAGGAGATAAAAAAGAAATCTTCATTGGAGAGAAGTGAACTAAAGTTTCCCATGCAGAGCAGCAAAGCAGCTCTGCAGCCTTCTTGCTGCCACTATAATCAGAAAAGCATTTCTTTTTTCTTGTACCAGCGTGCATATCAGCACTTAAAAAGGGAAAATAAATTACGAGGAGTGGAGCTGGAGGCAGGAATCATCTCCCAGGAAAGAGGAATGAAGCCTGCAGCTCCATTTAGTTAATATGTTCTCACGAGGCGGGGGTGCTTGAGCGTTTTATATGAGCTCCTAAGCCACTGCAGGCAGGGAGTTTCTAGAGGTGGTACCACGGAGAGTAAGTCACTAGGAGAGCAGGTGTTATTTCTAAAACAAAGATTATGGTTTATGGCATTGCAATTACAGACTTCTTTCCAGCACTGTTATTGCTACTGCTGTTGGCTTCTGCATTCAGGCAATGTTTGGGTTTCATTTCAAAGGAGAAATTGATGATGCAGTTATTATCCCTTTGATGCAATCCCACTCTCGTATAAAGGATGCATAAAGTTCTGCTCCCTGAATACGTCTGGCAGCCGAACAACGGGGTTGAAGTTGCTTGTGGTTCCTTTTTCTAGTTAGCACTTTGCCTAAAAACTTTCCCTCCACCCTTCCAGCTATCTATGGGGAGCCCAGCCTGATTTCTTTATGGCTCTGGCACTTCATCAAACCCCAGGATCTGAATCCATCCAATTCATGCCTTCCAATCGGGCTTGGCCTCTGGGGCTCCTCTTCTGACATTGCACATGGACTTAGTTTTGGGCATTGCCTTCTGCTTCTTCTCTCTCCCTCCCCTCCCTGGGTGCTGAGCAAAGAGCAGTTCTCAGGCTTTCCAAATTTAATGAGGTTTTACCCAGCCCTCAGTGCATTGTTATTTATAGAGGTTTACCAGGAGGAGAACTCAGAACTGGTGTTCACCAGAGCAGATGTTCTTTAGAGAGGATTGTTGTCTGCAGACAGTACCTAAAATATCTGTTACTTCAAGGGAAATTTGAGGGCAGATGTTGGTGGGTTTTTTTTGTGGAGCCAGGGCTGTCACCTCCACTTTTATCAAAGCAACTCCTTGCCTGCTGGTCAGCTTCCAGTCTGGAGAGGGGAAGGAAAACATAGGCAGAATTTGGTGTTTCCAAACTGCAGCCATTGGGAGGAAATGGATTTGATTTTTGAGATCTCAGCCCACATCCAAGCAATTTTATCCCACTGGGACTTGGCAATGCACTGCCTGGAGGGAACAAGCGTGAAAGGACACGACAGGTCCTGGAAGTGTTTCTTGCCATGAGCAGGAAAGAACATTTATTTGTGTCCTCAACTATTTGCTTGAAAAATCAAGCTCCTAAAAGGGGAGCTTAAAGCCTCTTGTAAATACTAAGGGAAGGACTTGCCTGGCTGTGCAGGCAGTGCAGGAGCCCTCAAATCCCCACAGCTTCCAGGAGTTTTAGTCCTCTGTTGTTTAACAGAGACCTGGGAAATCACAAGCAAAGCCTGGTTCCTAATGGTCGATGATATCAGCAACACGGTTCCAGTTCAGCAGCACCAAACATTCCACGTCTGATAATGGAACTTCCTGGTGCATTCAACCAGAAAAGTAGAAACTAGATTGAAATAAAGATGCTACTGCCCCTGCCAGGCTTGGGGAGTGGGGTTTTGCTGCTTTCTGCACAGGGACACCCAGCCTATCTCAAATACATCTGGACTCTGCTGCTGTTGTTACTCCATCGGAGCGTGTCCGGCCAGAGATGAAATAGCTGGATACTGGTGAATGCACCATGCTGGTTTCTGACTCCTGGGTTTGAGTCCAAAGCGGGTCAAAAGGAAAGAAAAGTCCTTTTTTTTTTGGTGTGTTTTCTTATCCCAAGGGTGGAGTTTGTCCACATCATGTAACCAGGCTGACAGTTTGACCTCGGTGGATTCAAGTGTGCAAGAGGAGGCCAAGGCTGTCCATGCATGTGAACACAGAATCAAGCTCTGCATCCTTCCTCTAGGATTTTAGAAGAGCCAGACAAGCATTATGTGCCTAAAATAGCTTTATTCCTTCTTCTTATTATTATTGTTTTCAGCACAAAGCCAGCTCTTTACTGAGCAGGTTTTATTTTCAGAAGAATGTGGACTATGCAGAGATTTCTGGTATTTCTATCAAAAGCAAAAAAATCCCCAATGAAATAAAGAAGAAAGAAAAGAATACTGGAAAAGAAAATATACCAGCTGGGATTGGTGATTGCTGTGGTTTGGTTGCTTGTCCTCCTTTGCTCCAGCAACAACAGCTCCAATTTGCCAGAGAATCACAATTTTCCTTATTTGAGACAGAATTTGCCAATTTTCTCCATTTGCCAGGGAATGACGTGATGCCTTTTTTCCTACCACTCACAGTGTCCTGTAATGAGGGGTGATGTTCAACTGGAGACCTCAGGCTGCCCAGGAGCATGGAATGTGAGGATAAACTTAAATTGCAGCTTTGACTGGGCTGCCTGGATTATAGAGAAACATTTTTTTGGGGTGATTTCTCTGGATACATCCAGTATCTTATGGCTTTCCATAGCTGAAATCTGTTCTTGCTCTGTGTTTTCCAGCAGATCCTTTTGCCTCCCTCTGCTTTCTGTAAACCCCTTGGAAAAGTTCCACTGCCCTGGAGGACATCTCATGGTTGTCTCCAAAAGCCTTGTGATGTCTCCATAGGGTGCAGTCATCCCATACCTTTGTGTGGGGAGGGATGGGAATTTCTGAACTGAAACCCTCTCATCCCACCTCAAAGAGCTCAGGCGGATGGTGCCCAGAGCTGCCCATCTCTCACTTTGCTGAGGGTGATGAGTGACCAGCTCAGGATGAAGGAAAGCACAGTGGAGCCTGAGTTTAGGGTATCTAGACAAAGCTATGAGATCTGAGGGGTCACAGAGAGATTTGGGACCAGCACATTGACTTCAACACCTGCTTGTTTCTAAGCAAACCCCAGCAGGAGCTGAGAATAAACTGGCCCCATTCTTCCCTTCTGGTGACCAAGGTCAGGACACCTTTGAGGTGTTCAAGACCAAGCTAGACTGGGCTCAGAGCAACCTGCTTTGGTGGAAGATGCTCTTCCATGGCAGGGAAGTTGGGATTGGATGATCTTTTAGGCCCTTTCCAACCTGAGCCATTCTGTGATTCTGTGACCATTTTCACTGACCCACCTCATGAGCAGCTCCACTTTCATTTCTGATGTTCCCAAGCTGAGCTTCTCTCCTAAATTTCAGAACCCCTGAGACCTGCACAGGCTTCACAAAACAGAAGCAGTTTAAACAGAAACAATGCAAAACCAAGTGCTGGGTTGAGACTTTTTTTTCTCTGATACCCTGCAACCAACCTAAAATCTTTATATCCTCTGTGCCCTGCTGACCTGGCCTCAGCACCTTTGGTGCAGAAAGCATCCCAAATATTGATCAGGAGCACGATGGGGACACTTCCTTGCCTGTCCCTTCCTGCACACAACACGTCCACAGGCACACATTGACATGCAGGGTTTCCATTGCTGCTCTTAACCCAGGCATTTACAATTCCTCTCGCGCTCCTTGCGCTTTCTTCTTAAAGAAGGCAAATAAAAGTGTGAATAATCAATTTCCTAACTGGAATTAAAAACGGCTCCAGTTAAAATAAGGGAAAGCGTGAACCAGCATGTAAAGTAGGATGGAGGGGTTATCTGAGCCCCCATTAGTATCCTGCTCATGCAGGAGAACAATTAACGTGTGCATGAGAACGATTAAGCAGAAGGTAAATTACACGGAACGCGCCCATCCACCAAACAGGAGGGCTCGTGGTCAGGGCTGGTGTGAGAGTTTTTATGGCTCAGTTGAAACAAGTGCCAGGAAAAAAAAACCTTGCTTCTCTGCTTGCTCAGGGCTGGAGACCAAAATAGGGTGATAAAGATCCGGTCTCATCTCGGGCTTTTATCAGAAGTCGGGCAGTTCTGTCTGAATAAAGGCAGAATTGCGGTGGGTTTAATGAGCTCTTTAAAGGGAGATTTTAAATTCTCTTGCTTGTGGAGCGTGATGTCAGTGCTAGACCAGGGGCTGGGAATGGGGTTTTGTGTGTGACTCACCAGTGAACGTTTCCTGGGGCAAATCTTTGCCTTTGATTGTCTCCTGGGTAGAACGATGAGGGCAATGGCTCCTTGTCAGCTTGAGATGCTCTTTGAAATATTCCTGTGGAAAAACTACCAGACAAATGTGAAATGTGGGGCTGCCAGCCTGGAACCCGAGGGATGCAGGAGGCTGGATGACCCCAAACCCTGTGCACAGCTTCTCAGGTATGGTGGAAGGGATCACGAGAGCTGTGGCCTGCAAAGTGGCCAATTTAAGGAAGGATAAGTCCTACCATGAAAGAGAAAACAGAGCAACAGGATGTTTTTGGTTGCTTCTCCATGTGGAAGATTTCCAAGATCTCTCTAGTGAGAGCAGGTAATGGATTTTGAAGGTGATCTCAAATATAAGAACAACTCTGCTCATTAAAGTCTCCACAGCCACTACAGCAAATCACAGCAGACGCCTTCCAGGAGTTTTGACAACAGACATCAACCATCAACAAGGATAAAATAAGGACAAGTCAAAGGCTAGTATTGATTCCAGGAGCCTTTGAATTAAATCCTTGTTGGCCCACTCAGCATGTGGAGCTCAGACCAGTTTCAAAATGCCTGTTCTTTGTGGCTGTAAGGCTCAGTGATATATATCCTTAAAAAAAAAAAAAGGGTGAAAAAAGCAGAAAAAAATAGATTGGCTCTTGCTGTAATCAATAAACAGAGAAAGGGCAATAGAAACAAAGTGGTAATGGGAGAAGTGTGTGTAGGGGAGCCACTCTACTGGTATTTGTAACAAAAGAGGGTGATAAATGAAGAATAAAGATGAGATAGTTCTCAGTAAAAAAAAAAAATATTAAGAAGAAATAAAAAGCAAAAGCCTAATTTTTAAGTGGAAAATTTATCCTAATGAGGGCTTTGTGTGCAATAAAAATATTATCTCCATGCTGTCAGATAAAGGTAAAAATGTACTTTGGTGCAATTTAAAGAAAAGTCACAATCTTAAAAAGTCTCCCCAGTCTTCCACTTTTTGTTTTCTTATTGGAATTAGCATTTTCCTCACGGGTTAGGAAAGCTGTTTCAATAGTACAGCTCAGATCTGTTGGAACGAGACCCTGAAAGGACTGAAATCAGTCAGGCTCATCTCATCACCCGAGCAGAAGAAAGTGCCCAAAGTAACTCAATCCCAGTGCTGCAGAGAGGCTGAATTCAGATGCCAAACTTGCAATTTCACAGCCTGGTTGTTTACAACTTCCTCATCATTTATGGCTCATTAGGATGTGAATCAGAGGCTGCCTCGTCCAGGTGATGTCCTCATCCATGGATTTGCCTGGTGTTAAACACCCAGGGGTGCTCCTGGCCTCTGGAAGGGAAATGTGCCTTTTCCTTCTTCCCTGGGGTCTGTAGCTCCTTTTCTTTGCTGCATTTGAGGTCTGTGTGCAGCCTCTGCTCATCCTCTGTCCTGGGGGGTTGTTGTATGATTGGAGTCATGTGGAAGGCTTTTATAATAATTTTATAGGGGGTCAAGAGGCAGCGAGGAAGGCTGTGGACCATCAAACTCACAGGCCTGACGTAGTGACCTCTGTAATAAAACTCAATCATTTCCCTTCTGCAAATCCCAGGGGAAGGGGAGGAAGAAATGAAGGAAAAAAAAAAAAAGCAGAAAAATAGAAACCAGAAAGAGCTCTTTCAAAATTCATGAAAGAGGAAAGTGAGGTTTTTGTTGACATTCATGTTTGATGAAGAGTAAGCACGCAGGCAGGACGAGTTCCCCCGTAAGCAAACACTGCTCTGGGCTGTGTCCCGCTTTTCCTGCTCCAATCAAGTGATCTAATTAGCTCCAGGAGACTTCAAAGCGTGGGGGGCAACAGCAGGGGGACAGAGGGGACAGATCTCAGGTGGGGTGAAATCTTAGATGGCAGGGGAAGAATGGTCTTGGGGTGGCACTTTGTGGGTGGGAGAGGAGGGGGCCTGCAGGAGCTGAGCACAATCAGCGAGCGGAAAGGAGCTGATTTCATCCCTCGCCATTCCCCACCAAGAATGAAAGGGCAGGGGATGTTAAATCGAGTCCATTGAATCAGATTAAGGGAGATTAGCTCTTATGCTGTTGCTAGACTGGGAGATCAGTTGACTAGTTTTTTACTAATTTTCCCTCTTGGGGTTCGGCGTTATCTGAGATTGATCAAAACCCTGGGAGCATTTTATCTGGAAGACAAGGGCCTCCCTCCCGGGCCTCAGATCTAAGCCCTGCATTCTGAGCCTTGATGAGCTGCATCTTGCTCAACGCCCCTTCGTTACAAAGCCTGTGTTCACTTGACACGGCTTGAAAGGTGCTCATTCAAAAAAATTTTCTTCCTTCCAGACGTATTTTGAAACAACTCTGAATGAGTTGTTTCAGCAGGTTGATGGGGGATGCTGTGGGCTCGGGGTACCTCATTGTGTCTATTCATGTAGGAAATGGAAAAAGGGATTTTTGAGGTTGTCTTTGTCTGATGCTATTTTTTTTTTTTTTTTTTTTTTTTACAATCAGGGGAATAGGAAACAGTTATCTTTAATCATTTTTGCTTAGCTGTTGACATATGAACGTTCTTCCAGAGCATAACAGAGTGTGAATTTAAAGGCAGTGAGTTTCTCCAGAAGACAAATCCTCAGGGAGGCAATGTTTCCACTGTTTTAATATAAGTGGATGAGCCCCTGGTTAATGCTTTGGGCTGCAATTTAGGAGTTCAAGGTGCAATTCCCAGCTCTGATGTAAAATATCTGCAGCTTTTGATGGGTCCCCAAAGGTCCCATCTGTTGCTGACCAGGACCATTTACAGAAGCACAACGTGGGTAAAAACCACACAGAGCAGGGGATTTCTGGTTTGCAGCAATTATTGCAGCTCTGCAAGGAGCTGGATGGGATTTCACTCTTAAGACCATTGTTCCCTACCTGTGACATGAGACAGTCCTGTCCTCTTTGCACCTTTGCCCACTTGATACCTTCAACAAAACACTGAATCAGAAAAGGCAGCTGCAGTTTCACAGAATCATGGAATATCCTGAGCTGGAAGGGATCCACAAGGATCATCCAGTGCAGCCCCTGGCCCTGCACAGACACCCCAGCAATCCCACCCTGTGCATCCCTGAGAGCATTGTCCAACTGCTCCTGGAGCTCTGGCAGCCTTGGGGCTGTGACCATTCCCTGGGGAATCTGGGCAGGGCCGCAGCACCCTCTGGATGGAGAAACTTTTCCTGATCTCCAACCTAAACCTCCTTGGTGCAGCTCCAGCCATTCCCTCGTCCCCCGTCCTTGGTCACAGAGAGCAGAGATTGGAGCTGCCCCTCCACTGCCCCTCAGGAGAAACCTGCAGCCTTTGATGAGTCTCCCTTCAGTCTCCTCCAGGCTGAAAGAGCCAAGTTGGCTCTTAAAGTGGTGGTTCTGCTTTTGGGAAGGATTTTAGGCTGTGTTTTTCTTCATCATCTGGGTTCCCCTTGTTGCAGGTGCATGGAGGGGCACTGTAGTGGGGGTGGTGGTTTTCTCCAGGACAGGAGGGAGGCTCAGGAACATCAGCTGGAAGTAGGGAGCTTCCAAATGAGGCTGGCTTCTGAGGGAAACACTGAGGACAACACACTTTGGAGTTCCAGTGGAGACCTGCTCCCTCAACAAGCATGCATATCTTATTGCAAAGTAATGTTGGAAGCAGAAAAATAAGGTCTGGGTCCTCTGCCACAGATCCTGACATTTAAAGCTTCTCTTCCTCATGGAATCATAGGATGGCTGGGGCTGGAAGGGAGCTCTGGAGATCAGAGAATCCAGCCCTGCTGCCAAAGCAGGATCAGCTGGAGCAGATTGCACAGAGTCACATCCAGGCACGTTCTGATTATCTCCAGAGGAGGAGGAGACCCCACAACCTCCCTGGGCAGCCTGTTCCAGTGTCCTCAAGTTCCCTACCTCCACATGCAGGATGGTGTCTTGCTGGCTTCACAGAGGAGGTTGAAGTTCCCTCAGGTTGTTTGTGGTCAGAGCAGATGGATTTGTCACCTTTCCTTGCTTGGGCATTTCCTTTCATTCACCAACCCCATCCCAATAATTGCACTTTAAATATCCTCACTACTCAGTCCTGGCTATGGGAGGGCTTCTTTTCCCCTGTCCTGGTCTGAAGGGACCTGTTTTGACCTTGACTGACCAGTCAGTGCACATCCAGCAAGTTCTGCCAGTTAATCCTGGCCATCTCTGACTGTGAGATCCTATATTTGGAAGGCTGCATGCAGGGCCAGAAATTCCTAAATTGTTGCTCAGCAGGTCACCACAGATCCATTATGTCTTGTTTGGCTGCCCCCATGTTCTCCCTTCTGCAGCATCAACCTGGCTGTGCCTCCTGGAAATGCATGGAGGAATATCACAGGGCAGAAAATGCTGCAAATATAATCAGAAGTTGGCTGGACTCAGCTTTACAACCAGGAACAAAGAATTTCCTTCAGTGCTGCATCAGCTCTGGAAGTTCCTTTTGGTGAGCTGCTCTTAGGAACACACAATTTAGTGGAATGCATCCTTGATAACAAACCAAGAAAATCAAAAAACAAAATGCCCCAGTGCTCTCGGGCGGTGCTGGGGCAGAGAATGTTTCTCTGCACTGAAATCCATCCCAATTCAGGAATATTTCTGAAAGATCTGGTGAGTGATGCTGCGTGACAAAGGATCACCCTTGGAACTCTAAGTGAAATCCATTTATGGAATCATATGTGACAACAAAAATGAATTCATCAGGACCAGTGATCCTAATGAACGTGATATCCCTGTCCTAATGAAAACCTAAAGGAGTTCTGCAGGGAATAAAACTGTAGAGGTTCACAGAAAAAACACATACCCTTTAAAATAAAAAATAATTTCAAAAACCAACCAAGATGCAGCAATCAATCATTTGTAAAAATCTTGAAACTTTTTTTTTTTTAATTTTCATTTCTTTGTTGCTTCCAACAAGGAAAAGTGAATGTTGATTGTGCTCCCTCCCTTCACAGCTGCATGCATGTCTTTTTGATTTGGGCTGGCTGGCTGGATCATTAATTGAATATAGTAAGGTCTTTTCAGATCTTGGAAAAGAGAAAGAAATAAAGAAAAAAAAAAGGGGAAGAGTTTTTTATTGCTGTTTATATTCCCCATCAGGGCTTGACAATCCAGCCTGTCTGTTCCAGAGGGCTTGGACCACCTGAGTCTAAGTTTAGATCATATCCTGCTACATTAAACTCCACACATAATACGTTGGCCACATGGGAAAATTTAAGGAAAATGAGATTTTATTAAAACCAGGAGACCGCCTGACTGCAGAGGGATATAATAACAGTGTTATGAGGTTCTTATCTCACATGAAAGTTTCACATTTCCCTGGTTTCCTTTCCTTTATGCTACTGTGGCCTCCCCCTCCCCCAATTCCATATGGGTGTCTCATTATTCAATGCAACAGCTGAAAAGGCAATTAATAACCCTATCACCACAAATGTTTGATTGTTTAAGGAAGGCCCCATAGAAGTTCTAAATTAGCACAATGGCATCAAAGATTCCCATCAGCATCCCAAACACTGGTGGGTCATGCAATCCCCCTTCCCAGAGGGAAGCAGATGGAAAGGGGAGAGCAAAGTTGGTTTGTGTGTCAAGGAGAATGTTTTGGGCGTTGAGCCTGAATTCCTTCTGCTTTCACATTTTGAAGATTCTGTTCTGTGAGGTTTTCCCAGGTTCTGGAGGACATCTGGATTTCATGGTCCGCCAGGCACATCATGGTTTGCTCTGGAAGCACCACAGATCTCGTGCTAAGGTCTGAGCAAGCCTCTGTCACAGACACATTTTATGAAAAATCCTTTCCTTCGGATTTTTCCTCCTGAGAAGCTGAGAGGCCTCAGGAACAAAATGTAACCAATGGTTATCTGCTGCTGTGGAATGCAACAGGTGCATCTGGGATTGGGCTCATGTGGTTGTTTCTAATTAATGGCCAATCACAGTCAGCTGGCTCAGACTCTGTCTGACACACAAGCCTTTGTTATCATTCTTTCCTTTTCTATTCTTAGCCAGCTTTCTGATGAAATCCTTTCTTCTATTCTTTTAGTATAGTTTTAATATAATATATATGATAAAATAATAACTCAGCCTTCTGAAACATGGAGTCAGATCCTCGTCTCTTCCCTCATCCTCAGACCCCTGTGAACACAGTCACAATCCTCTTTGTACAAGTCTGCTGGAGCTGAAAGTGACATCCCCCTCCTTGGGGACAGCTTTGGAGTCCCACTCTTGGATGGCTCCATCAGTTCACGTTCATACCTGGTGTCCTGTTCTGCCCTGGCCACACTGCCTGTGCCCATCCTGAGACATTTCTGGGATGTCAAAGGAGCTCTGACAGCCTCAGCTCTTCTCAACACTTGGCTCTGGTTGGACTCCAGCAGATCTTCTTTAGCTGATGGTGTGGTGGAATTATCAGAAAAGGGGGACAAATCCAGACTGGCACTGACTGTTGGAAGAGAAAAAAACTCCATAATTCATCTTCCTTGAATGAACTTATGAACTTCCTTCATGAAACCTGAGGATTCTTCTTGGGATTTCCCCCCCCCCCTTTTACCTCCTTCACTCAGATAATCGCAGAAGTCACCAAAATTCACTAAAAAAACATGTGCTTGATCACCCCAGTCTTCAGAGACTCACCTCAGCCTTCCCCAGGGAACATCCCTCCAGCATTTCCCACAGGTGCTCTGATCCACACATCGCTCTGCCTGGGGTTTGCTGCTCTAATTATCCTCCTGAGATCCATTCCGTGGCTGGGAGCTGTGGGAAGGCTCTCCAGAGGCAGCAACAGGCAAACCTCTGGCATTCCCACTATTCCAGATAGGTGAAATCTGAGGGAGGTTTTCTAATAAAGTTCTTCGAGCGGGGAAGGGTTTTGTAGCACTGCTGGATTACATCTGTGCTCCTTCCCAGGCCATTCCCAGGGCTTTGTCAGGAACAGATTAGATATTAGATTAGGCATTCTGGAGAAATTGTATGAGAACTAAATGCTTTTGATGAGTTTTATGTTCAAAGCAATGCATTCAGGGCAGGGAAGGAGCGCTGGCTGCACACTTTGCACAGTTATTACTTTTTATCAGTTCGAGTCACTTATCTCTTAAACGATTTCTTTTATCATTTCTGTGTTACTCCACTCCTGGCATTCTGCATGGGATGGTGTCTCAGGGACAAAAATGCAGCTTCTATGGCTTCTCCAGTCTCACCTTGGAGTTGGGGACACTTTTTCTGGGTAGCCCATCTGGGGAGTCCTGGGTTGCCTTCTCTGGGGATCGGCTGTTTACAGAGCAAGCAAGGTATTTAATTATGGTACTTGCACCCTGGTGGTTTGCTGGGAATTGTAATCAAAAGAGGAGGCTTAGTGAAAAGCTTAATACAGCCTGTGCAAGTGATTTTTGCCTGAGGGGACGAGGAGAGTTGAAAGGAGCTGCAGTGGTCAGAAAAACAAACATACAACTCAAACTAATGAGACAATTGCCTCTTCCTATGCCAGAGCTCCTGTGGAGACCTCGCTGCTCCCTCACAAGGTCCACGAGACCTTCTCAGGGTGCAAGGTCATTTCCTTTCCCTTCCTAATGAACTTCCAGGGAGGAAAAGGTGGGGAGAATGTATTGCTGTGCTTTTGAGGGATTTGTGCTGTTCTGAGCACAAACCCCAGTATCCTGGGCTGTTCTCTCATGGCCCTTCTATCCCTGGGATGAGCTGGATGAAATCCTGCTCTTAGAGATGGATGCTGTGTTCCAGTGTGTTCTCACAGAATTCCCAGAATTCCTGGCTTGAGAGAGACCTTCAAGGCCATGGAGTCCAGCCCAGCCCCTGGCACCCAGTGCCACATCCAGGCTGTCAAACACACCCAGGGATGGGGACTGCACCACCTCCCCGGGCAGCCATTGCAGAACTTTATCCCCCTTGCTGGAAAAGCTTTTTCCTGCTCTCCAACCTGAATTTCCCTCGGCTCAGCTGGAGGCTGTGTGCTCTGGTTGTGTCAGTGCTGCTGGAGAAAGAGCCCAAGGGCAGCTGAGCACAGGCACCTTTCCTGTGGGTCTTCCTCAAAATGGCACCACTCATTTTGGGCAGGCTGGAGGAACCTGGGCTGCTCAGAGATATCCAGGGATGGAGACATCAGACCATTCATGGAAGAAGGGATTCATCCCCTCTCTGTGCCTGCTTGGAGTGGGATAAGAAATCAGAGGACAAAATGCAGCGAAAATGGGGAGAACCCCAGGGGTGGCAGCAGGCTGGAAAGGCCCCCAGGGGGACAGGTCCTGATGTGTCCCATGCAAGGGGAGCTGGGCTGGCTTTGGCCAGCAGCAGGAGCAGCTGTGGTTGTCAGAGGGCTTTTGGCACAGCAGGGCTCCCTGATGTGGCTCCTCTTTGTTCCACAGGGTTCAGAGCACAAAAATGCAAGGACCCAAATGCCAATGGATTCCTCCCACTGGCGGCCCCAAACCATTCCCAGCCCATACCCCTGACTTCTCTCAGAGGGAAGAACCACTGCAATCACTCATCTTACTCATCTTAATCACTCCAGCCCTTCCAGTTCCACCCCTCACAAGCTCCCACTGACACAGGGATGGCTGTGGTGTGGTATTTGTTGGGTCCCCAGGACGAAGGAGGAATTGATGAATCTGACTTTATGTTCTTAGCAGGCTAATTTACTATGATGTGATATGATATGATATTATAGAATGCTATACTAAGATTATACTAAAGAGTAGAGAAAGGATACTTACAGAAGGTATAACAAGATACTAATGAAAAACTCATGATTTCTTCCAGAGTTTTGACACAGCCTGACCATGATTGGTCATTACGTCAAAACAATTCACATGAAACCAGTGAAACAATCACCTGTTGGATAAACAATCTCCAACCACATTCCAAAGCAGCAAAACACAGGAGAAGCAAATGAGATAATACTGTTTTCTTTTTTTCTCTAAGGCTTCTCAGCTTCTCAGAAGAAGAACTCCTGGTGAAGGGATTTTTCCAAAAATATGATAGTGACACTGTGGGGATGCTGTGACCACTGTGGGGCAGGTTTTGGGAGGGATAATCCAGGTGCTGAGGTAAAAACATGAGGACATCCCATTATTTTTTGCATGGAGCTGGTTGCTGCTGTGAAGAGAACTGTGTCTGAAGCTTGTGGTTCCTCTGCTGAGAGCTGATGGATCAGGAAGGGTTTGTGTCCCTGGATAGGTAGCATGAAGGATTGGGAAATGTCTTCACTCTCTGTCCACTCTGGGGATTGCAAATGCAGTGGTGGAAGAAAGGCATATTTGGGGAAATATAATAATGTGATTATATTTCCCCAAATCATGACGTTTGACTTTACATTTATGGGATTTTTTTTTCCCTGCAACAGGAATCCCAAATTCAAGAAGGCATTAGCCCACCTTCTCAGTCAGGTACTTGGGTGTGTAAGAAGGTCCTTCCCTTTGGATTTTAGCATTTAATTTGTCACTTGGACAAGAGGTGGACACACTGACGGATCATGTGTCCCTGGAATTGGGATTGCTGGCTGGCTGGGAGACAGTGCCACATAACCTGGGAGAGGAACACCTGGAAAGAGGAGGGAGGAGAAATGGCAGCAGCTATGGGAGGATGGGGTTGGGATGAAGGATCACCCTCATCCTCTTTTGTGTCTCATCAGCGACCCTTGTCCCAGCAATGGCGGATGAATTGCAATACATTGCAATTACATGAATTGTATTACAGATGAATTTGCTCTACAGGGAGCAAAGAGAAGGATTTTAAAAGCAGAAATCTTCCCTGTTTGTTTTGTTTTTTAAGGTTAAGGCTGAACACTTTAAAAATTCCCACTCTTAAGCAGTTTGCATGTTTGTTTCTAAAGGTTTAATGAAGGAGGAGGGGTGTCATCACTTCTAATTTGTAAATATAGATGTGTGTGTGTCCCTGGTTCAGTGAGGGGTGTCCCTGATCATGGCAAAAGGGCTGGAATTAAATCATCTTTGGGGTTCCTTCCAACCCAAACTATTCTGTAATTCTAAGTGGATAGTGGTGCTGTGACCTGGAAGTGTCCCAGGCCAGGTTGGACAGGGCTTGGAGCCACCTGGGACAGTGGAAGGTGTCCCTGCCCGTGTCAGGGGGTGGAATGAGATGATCTTTAAGGTCCCTTTCAACACAAACCATTCTGGGATGTTGTGACTTGTCCAGAACATGTTTCAGCTGAGTTGGGAATGGAACTGGACTCATGAATCCATTTCTCCATACACATCTGGCAGCCTGGGACCCAAGGTTTATATTTATATACATTTAGATTTATAAATTATATTTATATTTATTATTTTATGTTTATAATTTTATTTTTATTTTTTATTTTTATTTGTCTCTCACAGGAACTGCCAAGAGATGCAGCTCCAGGGCTGCTGGGAGGCAGTGTCCCTGTCCCCTCTGGGGCAGATAAAGTTTGCTCTGGTGGCCACAGCAGCCTGGCTGCATTGGGATGGGGGCAGGGAGCAGAGCCAGCCCAGTAATTTGGTGTTATTGGAAATATTGCTTTTTGCAGCCCAGCATTTGGTTTTCATTTGGTGCCTTGCTCAGCTCATTTCTGCTGGCGCTTCACTTCTGATCCAATTGAGTTATCGATGCAGGCAGGGAGAAGGAGGCAAACAAGATTGGTGTCACTTTTTTTTTTGTGGTTTTTTCCTTTTTTTTTTTTGTTTCTCTACCTCCCTCTTGCTTCTTTGCTTTCAAAGATCAAAAGAGGACAAAATAAAACTTTCTATATAATGAAACACAGGCAGAGGGAAAAATTGTTTTCAGTCTTCCTTTAAGGTTGCTGTTGGTATCTTTGATTTAGGCACCAAGGCTTTAATCAGAGCGTTGGAGACGACACAAAAATTATTCATCTAACCAAGTTCTCCTCTCACTCTCTTTCTCTCTGTTTTTCTGTCTCTCTTTTTTTATTAATGTGGGTTTAAAAAGATTCTCAAACTACAGTGCTGGCTCAATTTTGTTTTCCCAACTAATAACCCAAAGCAGGATCAGCTATTTTGCAGCTGACAGATCTGTCTCTAAACTAGATTGTCTTTCTTGCTGAGTTCATCCATCATGTATGAAGTTAAAAAAATATAGAAAAAGATAGAAAAAAAAAGAATAATAAAAAATATTTATTTTCCACAGGCTCATCTCTCCCTGCAGCAGCAATGACCTGAGCTCACCCATGCCTTGGCAATCCCACTCCCAGCATGGGATAACCAGGACACCACTGCAATAGCAGACATTTTTTGGGGTGATTTTCCTGCTCCCAGGGGGCTCAGTGGGGTATTTATGGGATATTTTATAAGGCATATCCATGGAGCAACCAGTGCTGCTTGTTCCTCTGAGGGAGAACTGGAACATCCTTGGGCAGCTCTGTTGTCACTCTGCCCCTTTTGTGGCACTTGGACCTTTCTGGTGTTTTCAGAGTCCCCCATCATAGGGGGGAATGAATGAATCTGACTCCATGTTCTCAGAAGTGTAATTTACTATTTTAAGATATTATATTATATTAAAGAATGCTATACTAAACTATACTAAAGAATACAGAAAGGATACAGACAGAGGCTAAAAAGAATAAAGAAAAACTCGTGACTCTTTCCAGAGTCCCAGCACAGCTTGGCACTGATTGGCCAACGAGTCAAAACAATTCCCATGAAACCAATGGAACAATCACCTGTTGGATAAACAATCTCCAGCCACATTCCAAAGCAGCAAAACACAGGAGAAGCAAATCAGATAATATTGTTTTCCTTTTTCTCTGAGGCTTCTCAGCTTCCCAGGAGAGAAATCCTGGGCAAAGGGATTTTTCCAGAAAATATGACAGTGACAGACCTTGTTGTGGAAAGGATAAAAAATGTTGGTGGTGAGCACTGATGTGCTTAACCTGCACCAAGGGCACCTGTTGGAGATTAACACAGAAATTCAGCTTGTCCTGGATATCCTGTGGACTTCCATCAGACAGTGGTGTAAGGACTTCCTGAGGTGAAGGTTATATCCTGAGCAGTGTTTAATAGCTCTTAATGGACTCATCCTCCCTCAACCACCCAAGCTTTAATTTATTTTTTCTTTAATTCATTCATATTTTGTTGGCCTGCCTGACATCCTGCCCAGACCAGTTCTGTAATTTAATTACACACTGGATGAAAAAGTGCTTCCCTTCTTTTGTCTTCAACCTGCTGCCTGCTGCTGCCTCTGCCAGATCCCTTTGCTCCTGTGTGCCAGAAAAGGAAAATATGTTTGCTCTTCCCTGCCTCTGATCTGTGATTTCATAGACACCTCATCACTTCTCTCTTCTCCAGGCTAAAAGCTACTGGTCCAATATCTCCTTTTCTGAAGCTGTTTTGTACTTCTGCTTATTTTATGCCCTTCTTCTGCATGAAGATAACAAAATAAATATGAGGCATAAATATAAAAGCACCTGTTTGTGTCAGGCCTTCTCTCACACTGGCTGTAGCAGATCAATTCTGCATGGTACCAACCTGGAGCAATCTGAGCCGTGTTTTCCCCTCTGAGGGACAGGAATTATCCACAGGGATATGAGGAGGAGGAAGGGGAGAAAATTAACAAAGAAGGTTTTGAGGAATCATATCCAATTTCCAGGCAGCAGGGGCTGCTAGAGGGGAGAACATCCTTCCTTAGAGGGTATGGAGAGTCTGGTCACAGTCTTTAACCCAAAGTTGTCAGATCTCTGTGGTGTTGGCTGTGCTTGGTTTCACCTTTTTCTCTAAAACTACTTTTTTCCTTGGTTCATTTCTTATTTTACTCTTCTTTTTTTTTTTTTTTTTCCCTTTTTTTTCCCCTGTAATCTTTGCCTCTCCAGGCAATCTTTGCCCCCCTTCCAGGACAAAACCCAACCATTTTTTGGAAGATGAATGAGAAATTCCAGAAGGGAGAGGAAACCCACAGAATCTGGTGGTAGAAGTGCACCATGAGGGGAAACCAGGACATGGTATCTCGTAACTGCAGTCCCCCAAAGGGAATATATTTGTTAAACATTATAATTACCCTTCAATGCTGAACTCCACAGCAGTTGAATCCACGGCAATGCACATTATCATTTCTGAAATGATGCTTTCATTTAGATAAGGCATGCAATTATACATCTTGATTAGGTCACTGTTCCCAGGAGCTCCAGCTTATTTATGATGAGTTGCCCCCTTTTGTAAATCATGTGGTGAGGCTGTGAATAAAGACAGATTCCCTCCCTCTGCTCCTTACCCCTTCCTTACCCTCCACAGACCCTTTTGCTCTTCTTCTTCTTCCCTCAATGCACACTTTTGTGCGGCAAAACCAAAAACCCATCAATCAGAGAGAGAAAAATGTCCTGTACGTAGTGGGGACATTGCCATGAGAAGGGAGATCTGGGAGTTCTGCTCATCCCTTGGTTTCTTTGTGAGACCTGCTAGGGGTGGTATTGAATCTGGGATTCCCACCCACGCATTTTAGACCTCTAAAATTGCCATTTTTGACTTCTAAAATTGTCATTTTTTTGCACAGCAGTCAGCTCAGTGATCAGTGGCACCTCCTGAGGGTGCCTTGTCTCAAGCCCCGACCTGGGGATGTGGTTTCCAGCCCAGCCCATGAGCTGTGTGTTCTCCAGAGCTCAAATAACTGCACTGGCAACAGACCCCACACAGGATTCCCCTTCCCTCCTCACTCCCCAGTTCCACTGAACCAGTGCTGAAAACTCCCCCAGTTTCCAAAGGACAAATGGAAATGAGGTCTGATCCTGTTGATTAACAGAGAAGTGTTGATTGAGGCAAGGAAAGTAGGATGAGAAAGTTCCCAGGGAGGACAAGTGGTGTGGAAAGAACTAAAGAGAAAGAGCAGGAAAATTATATTCTTGAGCTGTGTCTGGAGTGCTTCTGTCACAGACACATTTTATGAAAAATCCTTTCCTGAGGATTTTTCCTCCTGAGAAGCTGAGAGGCCTCAGGAACAAAATGCAACCAATGATTATCTGCTGCTGTGGAATGCAACAGGTGCATCTGTGATTGGTCTCATGGGGTTGTTTCTAATTAATGGCCAATCACACTCAGCTGGCTCAGACAGAGAGTCCGAGCCACAAGCCTTTGTTATCATTCTTTCTTTTTCTATTCTTAGCCAGCCTTCTGATGAAATCCTTTCTTCTATTCTTTTAGTATAGTTTTAATATAATGTATATCATAAAGTAATAAATCAGCCTTCTGAAACATGGAGTCAGATCCTCATCTCTTCCCTCAACCTGGGACCCCTGTGGACACGGTCACAGCTTCTAAGGAGCACCTTCCTGCTGGAAACTGGAATGGCCTTTTGTTTCTCCAGGCTGTTCTAGTAAATCCAAGCTCAGGGAGGGAATATTGAGGAAGCACAGTCAGGATGAAGCCAGTCTGCTTCTATGATATCATTTTAGATAAATAAGGATCTTATCAGATAATTATTCAGGCTGGGGAAGAACTTTGAGGCCAGCCATTCCCCCAGCACTGCCAAACCCACCCCAAGTGCCACATCCACATGGCTTTTGAACACTTCCAGGGATGGGGATTCCACCACTGCCCTGGGCAGCTTGTTCCAGTGCTTGACCACTCCTCTAGTGGAGAAATATTCCTGATATCCGACCTAAACCTGCCCTGGCCCAGCCTGAGGCCGTTCCCTCCGCTCCTGTCCCTGTTCCCTGGAGCACAGCCCAACCCCCCCGGCTGTGCCCTCCTGGCAGGGACTTGTGCAGAGCCACAAGGGCCCCTGAGCCTCCTTTGCTCCAGGCTCAGCCCCTTCCCAGCTCCCTCAGCTCTTCCTGGTTCTCCAGACCCTTCCCAGCTCCCTCAGCCCCTCCTGGCTCTCCAGACCCTTCCCAGCTCCCTCAGCCCCTCCTGGTTCTCCAGACCCTTCCCAGCTCCCTCAGCCCCTCCTGGTTCTCCAGACCCTTCCCAGCTCCCTCAGCCTCTCCAGACCCTTCCCAGCTCCCTCAGCCCCTCCTGGCTCTCCAGACCCTTCCCAGCTCCCTCAGCCCCTCCTGGTTCTCCAGACCCTTCCCAGCTCCCTCAGCCCCTCCTGGTTCTCCAGACCCTTCCCAGCTCCCTCAGCCCCTCCAGACCCTTCCCAGCTCCATTCCTGGACCCTCTCCAGCCCCTCCAGGTCCTTCCTGACCTGAGGAGCTCAGAGCTGACCCCAAGATTCCAGGGGGTCCCTCAGCAGTGCCAGCTCAGGGACAGTCCCTTCCCTAACCCTGCTGGCCACTCCATTCCTGCTAAAATCCAGGTGCCATCGGCCTCTTGCCCACCTGGGCACACCTGGGCATGTCCAGCCACTGTCACCAGCACCCCCAGGGACATTTCCAGCCCCTCTGGCCCAGCCTGTGGAGCTCCATGGGGTTGGTGGGCCCCAAGCACACAACACTTGGCCTTGATGAACCTCATCCAGCTGCTCCCAGCCCATGGATCCTGCCCTGTCCAGATCCCTCTGCAGAGCCTCCCCACCCAACTTGGTGTCCTCCCCACACTGACTGAGGCTGCCCTCAGCCTCCTCATCCAGGTAATTGATAAAGATATTAATGTATGAAAGAGAACTCTTCTCCCAAAGATTTCAGTGTGGGATGGGCATAGATAGAGGCAATCCAGAGTGAATCAGGATACAGGAATGAGAAGTGGGACAAATTCACCAGGCTCAGGAGAGAGTGAGCAGGACCTGAGCAGTCCTGAGAGGCAAGACAGTGCCAAGAATAATCCTACATGGTCGGGGGAGAGATGGGCTGTTATTGATTGGATTTTAAACAGCTCTCAGTTGCCTTAACTGTTTCCATCTGCCACCTTCCAAAGCTGCCTTGGGGCCAAAGTGCAAGTCCCATCCCAGATGACCTGGAGGCTCTTTCCTGACTCTGGCTCCTCTGCATCCACAGTTCCTCAAAGAACACAGCACATCTTAAGCAGATTAGTGTAATCTTGATCTTCCTCCCTTGCAGATCTGTGATCCTTTCTCCCCCTCTGTGCATCCCAGCAGCTCATAATCACCTTTTGGGGTATTAAAGAGGTGTTTTCACTTGGTGCACTTGGCCAACCCCACTCTCCCCTCCCAATTTTCAGAAGCAGAAGCAGAGAGAGGAGAGGTGCAGTCAAATGGGACAGTGTTTCCCATTTGCAAATATTTATTTGCAATAATTATCCATTTTTTTTGAGATTAAAAGAGCCATTCACATGTGGAAAGCAAACTGTCTTATCTCTCTTTTTAAATAATATGTTTAGAAAGTTTGACCGAGCATGAAAGTTCATCCTTCAATATTGCGACTTGTAATCCAACAAGAAATATTTACTGTGTTATAATTGGCATCATTAAGCTTAGGTGACGTTATTAATACTAATTAATACTAATTAAACTGCTATAAACCTAGTTTGCAGTTACATAAACACATCATCTCCTGAACCGCCTGCCTACATGTTCTGGCATTGGAGGGGGGGGGTTGGATAAAAGCAAATTCAAATGCAAATGATATGAACATACTTTAATCAGAGGATCAGAGAAATCAGACACAGGGAAGGCTGATTAGGGCTGCTCTGTTCTCCAGAGGCAGGGCCAAGACTGTCTCCCCACAGAGACTCCCAGGAGCTTTGGGCAGTCTCACTCTAAATGCCCCAAGCCATGGGACTTCTCCTCTGTGTCTCAGGAAGAAATATTCCCAAAATCCCCCATATCAAGAAATGGGACTTGATATTCTGTCAGAAGCCAGGACATCCCTCTGGCTGTCCTGGGTGGCTCCAGCCCCTACCAGGGGGCTCAGAGTCCCTGGCACAGAGCCCAAGACACCTCTGACTTTGATTTTCACCCATGGAAAAAATTACCAACTTTATATGAGGATCTGCAAGCCACGAAAGTGTCGCAGACATCCTTTATGAAAAATCCTTTCCTTTGGATTTTTCCTCCTGAGAAGCTGAGAGGCCTCAGGAACAAAATGTAACCAATGGTTATCTGCTGCTGTGGAATACAACAGGTGCATCTGTGATTGGCTCATGTTGGATGTTTGTAATTAGTGGCCAATCACAGCCCAGCTGGCTCAGACTCTCTGAGACACAAGCTTTTGTTATCATTCCATTCTTTTTCTATTCTTAGCCAGCCTTCTGATGAAATCCTTTCTTCTATGCTTTTAGTACAGTTTTAATGTAATATATATCATAAAATAATAAATCAGCCTTCTGAAACATGGAGTCAGATCCTTGTCCCTTCCCTCAACCTGAGATCCCTGTGAACAACATCACACGAAAGTTTAAGTAGAAAGATAGTTAGTTTGTCACAGTGTGAAAAATAGAATTTTGGGGTTTTTAGAATGAGAGCTTGGAGTCCCAAAGGTGTGCCCTGTCCTTCTTTCTCCTTCTTCCTAGCCTCCATCTTCTGGGTGATGGTGACTTTTGGATTGGTTTAAGGTAGAGATATATTGGAAAATAATTGTACACGCAGTTTTTAGTATAAAAGACAAAACTGCCCTGAAGGTGGTCAATGTGCCACTGACTGACCTGCTGAATGGACCTCAGCAGGTCAGGAAAAGAATGTTGTAGATAACAGCAAATAAACAACCTTGAAAAGCAGAACAGAAGAATCCTGACTCCTTCTTTGGTTGCCAGGCTGGGAAAAGAGACTCCCTGACACATCTCGGGATCATCCTGACCACAGAGACCCCCAAGCCATGGGACTTCTCCTGTGTCTCAGGAGGGAGCTGCCTGCAGACTGACAGAAATGGGACTCGAAATTCAGCCTCTGCTTTCCTGCTGGGGCAGAATTCAGCTGCAAAACAGAGAAAATCCATTCTCGACTCTTGAGGAAGGGCTTGAGATCACACCCAAGGGCAGAGAGGAAGAGAAAGGCATTTGTAAGGCATCTCTAAAGCTGTCTGTTAGGGAAGCAGAGCTGGAAAATCATCTCCCCCTCTTGGTTTGGCTTTCTGGCAGCGCTGGGCAGTCCTGTCACTGCTGGCAAGAAGTGGCCATAGGCAGCACCCAAAAGCCCAAATGTTTGACCCAGTTTCTCTACAGCTGGGAAATCCATCTTCTGTCTAGAATTTCCCTGAGTTTGGCTACTTCAGGAATATCATGAGGACAGCATTTTCCCTGATCCATTGGTATTTGGGTCCCATCTGGAGCCAGAAAGTGCAGAATCATGTGGAGCATTAAAAATAGGAGTGCCCTGAGAAGGCAGCTCCTGCTTGCTCCAAGTTCCTGCTCTCTCCTCCTTTTCAATCACCTGTTTCCCACTGGACCAGAAGGGTGTGGGAGCATCTAGGGCAGAGACCAGAGCAGCCCTTTCAGGATGGTGTTTTTCCAAAGGAGCCCATGGCAGAGGCACTTATTTCAGAAACTGCTTTAAAGTATTGCAGCTCCATTCCTTGGCCTGTCTGTGGCTCATCTGCAGAGTGACACAGATCACCAAAAACTCCTCTTAAACAAGATTTTCTCAGTCCAAACTGATGGGGAAAGATCCCTACAACCATTGAGAAGTAGCTCCCCAAAGCAAGGGCATGTTTCCCATGATGTCTGCATTACAAACATTGCTCTGTTGGTTGCTGGCAAGGTAAATGAATAGTGGAGGCTGCTCAGAGAGACTTTTGGGTCTCAAATTCACAGCTGTGACTGTCAACCAGCAAATCCATCTTTATCCCTGATGTTCATTAGCAAGTTGGGGTTCCCAGCTTTGTTTTTCCTTCCTCTGCCTCCCCTGGGCACTGCCCAATGAAGTTATCTGGGCTTTTCTAATGGATGTGGTTAAAGCCAAGCACAAAGATTGAGATCTCAGCGCAATCAAAGATTTTTGTCCAGCTCCAGCTACTCTCATGTAGTTTTACTGACCACTGAGTCCTCCCTGAGAGGCAGGTAGGTCCCACAGAGTTCAGACTGGGCTGGGTGAGTGTCAGGACAGCAGGGATAAAACTGTGTCCTTCAGGCCACTGGGAAGGGATGTGACAGCAAAAGCTTTGTGGCAGCTTGGGAACCACAGAGCATTGCTGGGCTGTGCTGCCACCCTGGATCCATCAGCCCCATTTGGCCTGTCTGAGCTCCCCAGATACATCTTGAAGCAATCCTCAGGCTGTTAGGAAAGGAATAAGGTTTGTTTCATCAGATGAAAAGCATAATCTTCTTGGGCAGCTCCATGTTTGTGCTAATGGGCTGCAGCTGCAGAGCTGTGACATGTCAGATCTCACCACACACACACACCCCGTGCGTGGACAAATGCGCCCACATCTGGGACATGGAATAACAAAATTTCTCCTAAAATCTACTTCACAAAAATGCCCATCCCCACCTGGGAGCATCCTTTCAAATTTCTTTGAAGAGAAGGCCCAAACTCATTCCTTTTCTCAATATTCCACTAATGATGAACATGTTTGTCTAGGGTTTATGGAGTGAGAAGTTCAGAAGGGAAGCTTTGGTAGCATCCCCCAAAACTTAAGAGGTCATGGGTTGGGAGAGGAAAGACTCTAAAGCTTCTCTAAAAACTTTCATTTCTTGGAAAAATGGATCTTGAAGCATCCTGTCAGGAAAACCTTAAGTTTGGCTGGACCTGGAGTTAAACTGCTTTCCCTGATGCCTTGAGAAGGCTGAGCTAGGACAGAGGCTGGGCAGAGTTCCAGAATAAAGCAGGGATTTATGGAAAGGATCTCCTCCATGGATGCACCTTGGGCAGCACCAGAGCCCAGCCAGGGCTGCACCCAAGATGAACCAAAATGGCCCCAAAATGCACCAGCGCTCCCGGGGTCTCTCCCTGGGATCAGTTCTGCTCCATTTGCATCTTGCAGTTCATTGTCCCATTCCAGCTTCAGCCCCTGCAGTCCCACCCTGCTTGTTTTTCTCTCTCCAGCCCACGGGGTTTGTGCTCCTGGGCTGAGATTTGGGTCATTTGTCCTTGGTGCCCAGCTGGAGCAGGAATTGTTTTGTCTCCCTGCTCTGTGCACAGAGCTCACCATCCCATAATATGGAGCTCAGACCCACACACTAAAGCAGCTCAGAATGTGAAAAATAGAAAAGCTAAACCTGAGGCATCCTCCCCTTGCAGGATCTGGTTTCTGGGAACGCCATCCCTGACACAGCCAGATGTGGAGTGGTTGGTGTTGTAAAAAATGGGGTGTATTGTTTAACAAAATTGTCACAAGATGTCACCAGGATGTGGATAAGCTCCTAACATCAGTACCGAGGTACAAAGTGGTATTTTCATGGTGGAAGGCTCCTCTGTGTGTCTGGGGCTTCAGGAGGGCTCAGATGCCCTTTGGTAGAGCCAGTGTTGGCCCATTTAGATGTGAAGTAAGGGACATCTCTCGAGGTGCAGGGTGAATGATCACTCAGCCTCTGCCCCTGTTAAACCTGAGGTGCTGCATCCTGTATTTAAGTGAGCTTTATTATCTCCTTCCCAAGTTTCCACATTTCTTTCCACATTTCACACGGGGTGGGTGACTCAAGAGCAGACAGAAAATAAAAACTACTAATTTCTGCAACATCTTCTTCAGAGGAGAGCAGCCTGGGGACTGCTGAGTGTAAAACCCACCACGTTCCACATGTCTGTGCACGTCTCAGGGCTGCTCTCAGTGTTTTTTTGGGAGAGGGAGGGACGTGTCACAGAGAGCCCCTGACCTCCAAGCTCCTGAGACCCTCCCGTGTCTAATCAGGGGACACATGAAACAAGCCAGGTCATGGCAGTGACTCCTGACTCACCCTCCCAGCACGGGGGGGACCAAGCAGGGTCATGTTTTCATTACTGCCTGTGGCTCTGATGCTCTCAGCTCTCTGGAGGTTAAGTCAAGGTCTTGGCTTTGAGATTTTTTGTTGTTATAACCTTACACGGGCAAATACTTCACGTGAAGTTCTGGCAGGCTGGCTGTGGCCAAGAAAATGCCATTTTCTGCCCAGGCTGCCAGAAAAGCAGAGCTCTGGCCATGGCAGCCAGGCTTTGGCTAACAAACGGTGGTGAGTGCTGTGTTTTGGCAGCCAGCTTGCTTATCAAATTGATATAGGAGCCTATAAGCAATTGCATCTGGATTTCAATGGGTTCCCCAGCCTGCTCGGCTGCTTGGGATCCACGCCAAGGGAAAGGAGAGGAGTTGTGAGGAGAATACCCAATTTCCCTCTGTGAGGACTGATTTTAGTTTAATGCAGCCTCCTCACCCTTAAATCCAATTAAAAGCCTATATTATGTCAGTGGAAATTTATGCCAATCCTAATATAGTCTAATAAGCCTCAAAATAGCACTTTGCTAGTGAAAAGTCCTGTGGTTTAATTTGATTCTGAGCCTAATAACAGGCTTAATATGAGGGAATTGGCCCCTTTTTCTCTTCTAACGGGGCTCCACATGCCTGCTCCCCTTTTAGGAAGGAAAAGGTTCTCTCCAAAGCTGGGGCAGGAGACAGCTCACCTCAGCAGGTTGCCTCTTTTCCACTTGTTTCATTTGTTGGCTGTGGGAAGTCTCTCTAAAGGCATCCCAGGTTGGAATCTGTAATGAAAAGCAGTGAATATCAGACTGCAAAGGCTCAGGTCTTTCTTTCAGGTTTTCTGTGCCTTACTTTTCTTAGGCACTGTGGTCAAAATCATTACCTTGACCATCACTCAGTCCCAGCTCAGGATCTGACCTTCAGAACAAGCTTTTTGCAGGTGCCTTTCACTGACAGCTTCAGAGACACAGCTCTTTCTATCCATCCATACCCCTAAAACTTTCCCTGGCCCCATCCTCTTTCAGGATTTCTGTTCCTAAACCTCCCTGTGCCCTCCCTCTATGCCAACGTTGCAATGTCCATTAGCAGCCCATGGTGTCCTCTTCCCTGGCCATTTGGGAGATGTTCATTCTCTTAGAGTATTTCAGAAAAATTCTCTTCAACAGCCTCATTATTGTCCCACAGCTTGTTCTCTGGGATAAACTACATAAATCCCTGATTCCTTTAGGCTCCAGCATTAACACTTCATAGAATCACAGAATATCTCAAGTAGAAAAGGACCATAAAGATCAAGTCCAATTTCCTCCTCCTCCTCCTCACAGATCTACCTGAAACTAAACCAGCATTGTCCAAATGCTCCTTGAAATCTGACAGGCTTGGTGAGACTTCCTTTCCCTGCAGGGTGTTCTCAGGAGATAAAACCTGCAATGTTTAGGCAATGGTCATTCTGGGGATGCTTTGAAGGAGCTTGTTTGGGTGGGAATCTGATCTTTTCAAGATGCTGATTAGAATCAGAGAATCACAGGATGGTTTGGGTAGGAAAGGACCTTCAAGATCATCCAGTGCCATGGACAGGGACATTTTCAACTGTCCCAGATTGCTCCAAGCTCTGTCCAAACTGGCCTTGGACAATTCCAGAGATCCAGGGGCAGCCACAGCTTCTCTGGGCTTCGCCACTCTCCCAGCAGAAAAATTCTTTTTGTAATATTTAATCTACAACTGCTTGGACCTGCTTCTGGCTGCTGAACCCTTTGCTGAGCCCATCTGCTCTGAGGTACCGCTTGATTTGGAGGGGGGCTGTCAGCTCCAACCTCACACCCTGCTCCCCTGCCCTGGCTGTCCTGCTCAGCTTTCCTGCACACACTTACCCAGCTGCTGCTCTGCAGTCCACAGATGACTGAATTTCGGGGGTGGGCGGGGTGATTTTGATATAGCACTTACTAAAATGTGTGGAGATAAAAGCCTCTGCAGGAACATAAAAGGCCCTTTGTACTTGTAAGTTGTTGCTGTTATTTTTCGATTAAGAACAATAGTAAACAGAGCTGCCTCCAGGAAAAGAAATAAAGGGGAAATAAGGAATGATTTGATCTTAAAATAAGAGAAAACACTTTTTTTTTTTTTTTGGAGCACCTAGTAGATTTAGGTGCCCAAGCCCCTTTGAGTCAAGCAGTCTGACACCCAGCTGGCACAGCTCTTCTCTTCTGCCTGAACCAAAGACCACAAACCCTCCCCATCGGGTCCAGTCCATCTCTGGGCTACTCTCTTGGCATCAAACAGATTTATGCTGGTAGGAAATTTGGCCCAGAGCCCTGATGAGCAGCGCTGTGCCTCGGCAGTCCCAGGTGGCAGTTTTGTGTCTCCGGCACCTCTTATTCCTCCTCTCCTTTGTACAGAAGGCGACTTCACGCTGCCACCCCTTTATCCCTGTCCCTGCCCAGCCCAGCCCTGTCCCCCCATCTACCTAGGGGCAGGCTGGTGGGTTAAGGGAGCTTTGTTAATGCCCTAATCCTCACGTGTGCTCAGCCTGACAAAGCTCCGTAAATGTCCCGTGTCCAATCGATTGCCGCACTCGCTCCGGCTGCTCGGCAGCTCCTCCAGCCAGGGCCAGATTGCTCTGGCAAGCTCATCCATCCTGCAGGAATGGATGGGGGCAGAAGGGTGGGGGATGGATGCCTGGGATTGGGTGTTTGGGATTGTGGGGGGAGGGAGAGCTGGCAGGCAGTGAGCAAAGGCAGGGTTGGAGTAGTGCTGGAGATGGCGATGGGCACGGAGCTGTCGTCTTCTTCATCCCAAAGCCTTCCCTGCTGATGGTGACCCCATGCCAGATCTCATGGAGCATGTGGGATTTAATTGCACCACTCCTCGTGGCCATGGAATGCTCAGCTGGCCCCTCCTCCTCCTCATCCATGTCCCTCAATTCACTCTTACCCCCCCAAATTCTTGTGCATCCTCAGTGACCAAGGACATAGAAAAATGAAATTATTCTGCCAAGGTTGGTACTTCCCATCTCTGCCCCAAATTCTGCAGTTTCAATTCCTTGCCTAATTCTTCCCATAGCTCAGGACAGGCAAGTTTCCAAAATTTCTTGGGCCTGAAAATGTCTTTATATGCGAGGTGGAGACGTGGAAGTTCTCTGATCCAAGGGACTGGGTCTGCATTAGGAAGTGTCATATTTATTTCTAATCCTAGAAGCATTTAAATGCTAGATATAAAAATGTGATTTTTTTTTTTTAATGCATAGTGGAGCTGTTCAGGATTCTTTTCAAGGGTTTTATGGCTCCTTCTGTGCTCTGCACATTTAAGCCCAGAGTGACTCAGTCATCCAGTTTCATAGAGGACAAGAATCCTTGTCCCAGTAAATTACTTTACAAACTTCTTGAAAGGTTCCTAAAGTTTCTTAAATGTCTCTGGCTTATTGAGGCAAGATAGAAGAATGTGAGAAGCAAGGGGGAAATGGATTTATTTCCAAAGGCTGTGCACTGAGAGCCTCACATGTCAGGAAATTGCATTCCCTCCTTGTTTCAAAGCTTTGTGCAGCAGCACAAGTCATGCTGGTGTGTCCTGTGCCCCTTCCCTGTACTGCTCTGTCCAGGAGTAGGCTTTGGGGTGCTCTTCCATGGGAAAAGGTGACATGATTTGGGAAGTTTCCATTCCTTGCATTTCCCCAGCCCTGGTGCTGGGTATTTCATCTCTCCCTTATTTACCCTTATTTTCTTGTGTTCCCCAAGGCTTGTGAATGCAGCCCAGCAGCAAAGACTGACCTGCTCCAAGAGGGCTGAAGAGGGGCTTTGGACAAGGGTCTGGAGAGGCAGGACAAGAGGGAATAGCTTCAGACTGACAGAGGGCAGGGCTAGATTGGATGTTAGGAGACAATATTGTGGTTGATAAGAAGGAAGATGTTCAAAGCCATGGTTTGAACCTTTCATGGGGTTATAAAGCAGCACTGAAAGCCAGTGGCCACCTAGGGCCATCTGCTCTGCAGCCCCTCAGATTCTGAAATCCTGAGTCAAGCATCAGGAACCATCAGATGAAAAAATTGTCATCAATTTGTACTTTTTTGATTGTCTTATATTTTCTCTGTTTGTGGCTGATTTCCAACTTCCTTTCTTTATCTTGGCTTCTCCTTGTATTCTGGAACCCCTGGAGGCCGTGCTTTCTGTTTGATGGTGTCCATAAATGGGTGGCTGCTTCAAGACTGGCCCTGCTCAGTTTGAAGTAGGTGAGGTCGTATTTTCAGGCCTCACCTACCCAAGAACTCAGAATTCCCTTTTACACAAAGAAGCCAACACTGGGGTTCCAAATGAAACACTTGAATCCAGAAGCTGGAGAATCCAGAAGCCTGGAAATTTTTGAGTCAGGTTGGATGGGACTCTGAGCAACCTACTCTAGTTGAAGACATCCCTACTGATTGAAGGGGGACAAGATGACCTTTAAATGTCCCTTCCAACTCAAATGGTTCAGTGATTCCATGAATTCTGAATAAACTCTGAGCTGCCACGAAACCTCTCTGGAATCAGGAGAGCAGACAGGGAATATCTCACACCAGACAGTGCCTTGGATGAAGCCAAACTCTCTGGAAGGCTCCAGGTCAATCCTTGCTCTGTGATGGTTTAGTTGCCATAGAGACAACCAGGTCTCACTTCATCCCCCAGCACTGTTGCTATTCACTGGTGACCCCTCTGGATTAAAGTTGGAGTGTTTTGGATCATTCTCTTTATTTTATCAGTGCTGTAGCAAACCGCCTAATCCTAGCTGTACCTCTCAGGAAGGGAAAAAAAATAAAAAGATAGAGACAAAAAGGAGCCAACTTCCTTCCCCACCATTTGTTGTAGAGGCCAATTATCCGAAGGGGTGACAAGTAGAAAAATGAATTAACCAGAGCTTTGTAATGTCAGCGTTATTTATCGTGTCTAACTTTGCCCAGCTCAGCTGTGGATCAGCAAAGAAGTGCTTTTATTCTCTCCTCCTCTTTTTGATGCTGTTTTTACCTTTCCTCCCTTCCTTGGCCTTCTGTCAGTCCTTTGCTCTGCCACACCATTGTGACCATGTTCACAGGGGTCTTAGGATGAGGGAAGAGACGAGGATCTGACTCCATGTTTCAGAAGGCTGATTTATTATTTTATGATATATATTACATTAAAACTATACTAAAAGAATAGAAGAAAGGATTTCATCAAAAGGCTAGCTAAGAATGGAAAAGGAAAGAATGATAATGAAGGCTTAGTCTCAGACTCTCTGTCTGAGCCAACTGGGCTGTGATTGGCCATTAATTACAAACGACCCCATGAGACCAATCCCAGATGCACCTGTTGCATTCCACAGCAGCAGATAATCATTGTTTACATTTTGTTCCTGAGGCCTCTCAGCTTCTCAGGAGGAAAAAAATCCTAAGGAAAGGATTTTTCATAAAAGATGTCTGTGACAGACCATCCTTACGGAATCTTTTTCTCCTGCTCCAAACCAGGTGGGTTTCCCAGCTGAGATGAGGGGCTGGGGAAGAGATGCCCTGCAGGAGGTGCAGGAGGGGAGATCTCCCATCTCTCATCTTCCCCTCTGCCCCTGTGATAATCAAACCACTCTGTTGGGTTTATCTCCTTTCATCTCCAACTCACACAAGAAGTAGGTGCTGAGACTGGAACCTCTGTTCCCCTTTTTTTTTCCCCCTCTGCCTTTTCCTGTGCACACTTTGCTGAGTCTACGCCCTCTCCCACCTGCTGCAGTGAAGACTTTTCAAAAGGAAAAAAAAAAAAAAAAAAAAGGTACTTGCTGGCAGGAGGCAGGAAAACAAGGGACACTCAAGCAGGATCCAGCCTGAAAGCAATGCCCTGGCAAGGAGCCCACAAACACTTCAGATGTGAAGCACCGAGTCACAGAGCAAAGAGGCAAAAAATGCATCCTTGTAAAGCCACAGTGAGGCTGCACCTGCTCCAAACGGCTGCAGCCAGTACACTGTGACACTTCAAAGCTGCCAGGGAATGAGATACTGGAATCAGATACCCCTGGCAGGGTGTAAAAGTAGCCAAATCTTGCACTGAGGCAGCCGGAGTGCTGCTTGACGTAGGGAGCAAGCCTGGAGGATAGTATGTGTGTATCCAAATGACAGATGATGGGGAAAGAAATAAATTATCTTGCAGTGTGTCTGTCCCTGTATGAGTGTTGCTGGCTTCCCTGCATGGATTTCGAGACCATCTTCACTGTGAATTTCTCCTTCCAACACCCACAGCCTGCAGAGCCTACACATGCATTAATAAATCAGTCAGGTTATTGGCTCCAGAGGTGATAGCTGGGTTTGCTGGTTCAACTGGGCCGGTTTTTGCTGTTTAAAATCCAGTTGTTTCCTCTCTGAAGGTATCTTGGTGGGGTAGGCCAGCCCAGATCCGACAGCACGTCAGGAATTTTCCTGGAGGAGTGGGCAGCTGCACCAGTGTGGCATGCAGGCTGTCAACTGGCAGTAAATCTGCTTCAAGCTCTTTTGTTGTGCCAAGCAATTGCTGAATAACTTCTCTGAATTACTTCCAGTCGATATCTCTTATATGAAAAGCTCACAGAAAGCTTATTATGTTCAAAATTCGCCAGATACGGATTCTCACACGCTAAACATCCATTAGCAACTGGATAAAGGCAACTCTTGGGATCACATTTCTATAGGGGCAGCTTTTTGCAGACATGCAGGTGAAGTTGGCTTTGTGTGAGGCATCTTGGATTTGTTCTCATCCAAGTGAAAATAAATTCTTAATAAAATCTGGTGGTTGAGGCCAGGCATGAGATGAGCAGGACTGCAGGCAAAGCCAAAACGTGTAATAATCCTGAAGAGGAGGGGAAATTTTGTTTGTTTGTAGGTGATTTTTAGCCCCATCCTTCAGGGGTTAATTTTTGGAGAGCTGAGATCTTTGAATGGTGAGAAGAGCATCTCTATCCTTGCTGCCTGGGCATGCTCTCAGTGCACTCCTTGCCACGAGGCTGCTGAGTCTCAGGATCTCTGGTTGGTCACAGTGACCTCGAGATACGTTAGAAAGTTTTATTCCTCAGCTTGGTGGTCAAAGAAGGATTCAGAACTTTTCATTTCTCGGTCTCAAGGTTATTTATTGTATCTTATTTATAAAATTCTTTCTCCTGTCTTGTCAAGGTCTGCTCAGCAAGACAGTCAGAGGCACTTTGCCCACCTGAGAGGCGGTGTTATCTTTTTATACTAAAAACTACATGTACAATATTTACAATTATTTTCTAATACCTATCACCTATGTTAGACAGTGAGCTTCTACTTTAAACTAATTTAAAAGTGCCACCATCACCCAGAAGATGGAGGCCAAGAAGAAGAAGGAGAAAGGCTGGACATGCCCAGATTCTTCTATCTTGTTCTCTGAACCCTCATGCTAAAACCCCCAAAAATCTATTTTTCACCCTGTGATAAATTCACTATCATTCTACTTAAACTTTTGTGGCTTGTAATTCTTCATACAAGGTTGGTTATTGTTTTTTCCAGGGGCTAAATCAAAGGCACAGGCATCTTAGGCTCTGAGCCAAGGTCTCTGAGCCTCCTGGACAGGGTCTCAAGCCATCCAGGGCATCCAGAGGAATTTCCTGGGTTCTGACAACTGAGTGGGCATTTCAGTGGATTTTTTTTTTTGTTTTAAATGTGAGGTGGTTGTTAACATACTGGCTAAAATGTCGTGGCAGGGTTTTCAGATGTGGCCAACACAGGGCTGATGCTTCTCCAATTAGAGATCCTGGGATGCTGGGGAAGCAGCAAAGATGACTTGTCCCAAAATGACCTCTTCCAAAGAGCTGCCAACAGCCAGATTCTTGCTTTAGAAGGAACAAGAGACTGTGCAGCTGGATCCCATGAAGGTGAAATTATTTCCCATTGTCCAGCTGCTAGAAATGACTTTAAAATAACCGGTTAAGTCAATGCACCAATTACTCTGTGGTTGCAATCTCTAGAAGGTAATTGAGATCTCATTTGTCCTGGCAAGGGATCTGTCTTTTTCCTGTTGACTGGATGGGAAGCCTGAGATGACAATTTCCAGCTCAACATTGTGGCTAACTAAAGCTCAGTGGGGTAAAAGCAGTCACAAGCTTGGTTTTGACTTCATTTTTCTATGCTAGGTTCATTTTTTGTGAAAGGGGTTGTCAGATCTCAGAAAGAAAAAGAAAAAGTGGAGTGTTGGAAAAGTAAAAACTAATAATTTATATAGCTTTTAGGGCCTCCTATTTGAACCAACTTGTGTTTGAAACAAAAATTATCTTTGTTAGACTTGATATTGATTATGATGGATTCAAAGCAGAGCCCCAAAACCTCCAATCTTTCAGTTTTGAGGAGCTTTCAATGATGAATCAGACTATTTTTCTGGCCCCTGCAGAGTTGATGTTCTGCACCAAAACCCACCATCCAAACTGCCAGCAATCTGCTGCTGTCTGTGAGCTGAACTTCTCAGAGTTAGTCCTTACTATTTTCTTCTGAGAAGACAAATCTTTAGATGACTTCAGGCTGAGTCACAGCTGAAGAAGACCCTGAGATCAGCTCAGTTGGTTGGAGGATGGTGCTAATAATGCCAAGATTGAAGGTTTGGTCCCCCCATATGGGCTCATTTGGGAGCTGGACTCGATGATCCTGGTGGGTCCCTTCCAGCTCAGAATATTCTGTGATTCTGTGTGATTGTTGTGGTGAAAAGCTGGATTTGGCTACAGTGAAGGAGGAGATCTCCTTCACTTGGGCTGGTGGCTTGGATACCTCTGCAGGGACGCCGAAGGTTGGTCCACCCGGGCTTGGTGACCAATTGTTTTGACCTCTTCCAGCCAGAAAAAGGTTCCACCTTTGCCATCTTCTGCAATTGGTCACCAAGCAATTGGTCACCAAGCAATTGGTCTTCTGGTCTTATCCTCTTGATGCTCCAGGCCAACTGGACACCAGTCTGCTGCAAACTGGAAGCCATGGAGTGGTGCTGGTTTCATTTTCATCCCATGGCTGTCGATGCCACTGGGAGCCCAAAGCACAGCCAGTGGTGGCAGCAGGGGCTGGGAAGGGGCTGGTGTGATGTCCTAAATCACTCTGTGTGTGTTTTTATGCCTGTGAGTTCATTCATCTGGGATGGAAATCTGAGCTGAACCTGCATTAACCCCTGAGCAGTGACTATGGGTAACATGGGAAGGAGGTACCTGCACCTCTGCATAACCTCTCATGTCACTGGTCTGGCTTCATTGCCACAGAGATGGCAGGGAAAGAAATGAGTGGTGATTCAGGCCAGTCATAGTTGGTATCATCCAGGCTCTTGGCCAGCAGGGATTTACCCAGGGCTGATCTTCCCTCTGCATTCAGCAGCTTGAGTGATTTGGCCAGCAAAGCATCCAAAATCCCAGCATCACCTGATGGATTTTATCCATCTCTCTCCCCACTCTCCCATCCTTTCATCCTCCTTGGTGCTGGCAGAGCAGGAGTGCAGGCTGCCATGCGGGCAGCAATCTCATGGCCAGGGGGATTAAAAGGGTCTGGGAATGTGGGATGATCCCTGGAACTCCTGGGGATGCTCCCTGGAGCTCCCAGCCTTGACTCCCTGCTGCTCAGAGCTGGATGGTACCGTGCCTTGCAGGCAGAGGATCACAAACCATTGTGTCCCTTGTCACCCAGCTGTCACCAGGCTCCTGGCTGCAGCAGGGCACAGGCAAGGATGTGGTTTGTTTACTCACTGCTGAGGGTTCATTAGCTCCAGCCCTTATTCCTGGAAGTTTCCAGGATCCCAGGGGAAGCTGACACGATGCCCTGGGCACCCCTGAGTGGCAGAGGAGGAGAGCAGAGGGAGGAAGGAGCTGGAAGCACCCAAGGCAGTAGGGCTGGGAAAGGACATTGCTCCATTTCCACAGCAGACATGCCCCTGAGAGCTGGAGCTCCTTGCCCCAAGTAAATGCCTGCATTTATCATTGCCAGGGTGATTTCTTGGCCACCCAGGCTCTTCTGGTTGTCCCATTTTTACTCTTCAGTTGCCACCACCTCTGGAGAGCAGGGCTGCCCAAGCCCTTAGGGAGACCAATCTCCATTGCCTCGTGAACAGCAGCTCCCCACTCTCCCCACTTCCATCATCTGCATTCCTCTGACACCCCTAAAAATGCCCTCTCCCAATGGGGGAAATAGATTTGTAGAAAATTCTTAAGTCTTGATAGAAGGTTTATATAGTATGTATGTGCATATAAATGTGTGTGTGTGTGTGTTTGTATGTAAATATGTGTGTGTTTGTATGTAAATATATGTATGTTTGTATGTAAATATATGTGCATTTTTGTATGTAAATGTGTGTATGTTTCTGTGTAAACATGTATGCATGTTTCTATGTAAACATGTATGGGGTTTTTTTGGATGTGTTTTGGGTTTTTTTTTTTAAGAGTTGTGGTTCTTTTCTTCTGATGGCTGGAACTGGAAAGGTAAATTGAGGAGCATCCTCTGGATGCAGTGGAATGTTGAAAGAATATTCTGTTAAGTTGATGACAACAAGAGGTTAGTTTTTGGAACTATTGAAAGAGAAGGAAGTCTAGGTTGTAGATGGTTTATGTTTTCTATGATTTTGTTGATTGGGCTTAATCCAACATCCTGAGCCTTGCCTGTTTGCTTCACCAGACTGGAGATGGATCAAGCTCTAATTTGGGAGAAATGGATCTCACATCCATTATTTAGATCTCTCCATGCCTGTGCATGGAGAAGTGTGTTTAACATATTTTGTTTGTTTGGTGCAGGTTGAAATACACCTGTTCCTCCTGACACTTTGATCTCCACAACTCCCTGATGTTGTAGAGAGCTGAGGGTTGGTCTTGTTTCCCAGGTAACAAGTGATAGGACAGGAGGAAATGGCTTCACTGAGCCAGCTGAGGTTTAGATTGGATATTAGGAAAAAAAATTCTTCATGGAAAAGATGGGAACAGGCTGCCCAGGGAAGTGGTGGAATCACCGCCCCTGGAATGTCCCAAAAATGAGTAAATGTGTTGCTTAGGGACATGGTTTAGTGCTGAAGATGGCAGTGCCAGACTGATGGTTGAACTCAATGATCTTTTCTGGCTTTAATGACTCCTTGATTCTGTTCTTTGATGGTGTCTCTTGGTTTGAAGCCGTGGCTTTGTTTGCATATTCACTTTCCCCATGTTCACTGCTCATTTAGGCACCCTGGGAACATCTGTGAGAATTTCAGAGGCTGAATGAATTTTCCATTGCTGCTGTGTCTCACCCTGAAATCAGCTGCATTTCTCCAGTGGATTAAGGGATTTTCTGTACTTTCTAATTTATACCAATCTTGATATTCTCAGATATGAGCTGGGTTCTCCCCTCACTCGTCACTGCTGTAAACTGGGAGTGAACTTCACTGAAAGTTTTACATGGGCATGTATTGACAGAACAAGGATGTTTTAAAGTTTTAAAGGGTGTTTTGAGTGTTTTAAACTAGGAGAGGAGATTGGTTATTAACCAGAAATACTTGTGAGGGTGGTGAGGCCCTGGCACAGGGTGCTCAGAAAAGTGGTGGCTGTTCCTGGAAGTGTCCAAGGCCAGCTTGGATGGGGCTTGGAGCAACCTGGGATAGTGGAAGGTGTCCCTGCACATGGCTGGGGGTGGCACTGGATGATCTTGAAGATCAAACAATTGTCTGATTTTAAGAACTTATCTATCTATCTATCTATCTATCTATCTATCTATCTATCTAATCTCTCTATCTCTGTGGTGCTCCAAGAGGAGGAAACAACTCTGATTATGCTGTTTAAAATCACAATGTGCCCATCTGAAGTATAAACCTGGCATACTGGTGCACACTGGTTGATTTCTAACCCCGGATGTGCATTGGCTGCAAATCCCCTGGAGGGACCTGGGCTGGAAGTTCCTTTAACAAAATAAACTGTTTAAACTCTCAATTTTCCACCATGTGATATTACACACTTCTATTCAAACTATACACCCATAGTCCTCATTCTATAATTTAATTTTGGAATCTTTTTCCACAGCTTCAGGTCAATGCAGTGTTCTCTTGGGGGTCAGTGCCTGGCAGCACAAAAAGTTTAAAATTCTCAGGAACCAGGGTTCCAACAACTATTGTCTGATTTTAAGAACTTAAAGAACTTAAGAACATCCTACTCGGGATGGAATTTCCTTTAACAAAATCATCTGTGCTATATTAAGTTCTGTGTGTAAACAAGTGCACAAGGTTTGGCTTTCTAGAAATAAACCCAGAGGCAGCAGTTTGGGGTGTGCTGTGTACTAGGGCAGCAAAGTGCAAGGGAAATGAGAGACCAGAGCCTCGAGGAGTTAAATGAACACTTTGGAGCTTAAGAACCTCCTGATGCTTCATGGGAAAATGGGAAAATATTCTATTTAGAGACTCTACTACTCACACATCAGATGTTTTCTCCAGTTCTCTCTCTCTCTGTGTGTAATCTTTTTTTTTTCCTTTTTTTTTTTTTTAAATTATCATCGGGGGCAATTTGCATGAGAGGGATCTTTGTCTGTGAAGTGCCCATCTGCTGTGCAGCCCCACCTCCCCCCTGACGACAGAGCCATCTGCTTTTGACATCACAGCCACGCAGGGCCGAGACCCAGGCAGCCTCAGGCACCTGATTAACACCTTGCCTCCATGCCACCCTGATACCTGAAAGGGTTCCCAGCTGCTTTCCCTGGCTTTTTCCCCCCAGACAGGGATGAGTGTCTCAGGGTAGGCTGGGCTGGTGAGTGGGAGGCGCACACAACCAAAGTCAGGAGCGGTTTTGAGCAGGGACTGTGATTTTTGATTTGCCTTTGTGTGACGCGTCATGTGAAGGAGAAGTCCCCTTGTCTCTGCCTCCTGGGAATGGAATAATAATAATTATGAGGCTGATGATCACTCTTGTGAAGCAGTGCTTGATTAGCTTCACTTGCATCTGCTTGAGACACTTCTAATTACACAGCAGTGTCCTGGTGTCATTCATACTCCAAACTAAAACTGATTTGCCCTTCAGAGCTCGTCCCACCCCAGTTAGGGATGCTCAAAACCAGACTGAGAAGAGAAAATATCCACTACAGACCTCATCTCTGACCTGCTCAGGGCTTAGGTACCACATGGATAAGCACAACAGATCTGAAAAAAAAGTGTATCCAACAGCCCAGATGGTCATGGCTTGGTGAAAACAGTGGCACCTTCCAAAGTGCCAGCACTTGTCTGGCTGTGTGTCCTCGGGTGGGTAACAGCACGAGCTGTCACCAGTGCTGCACATTGAAGGAATTTGCTGTGCTGAATTAAGAGAGTTGCCTTCAGGTTAAAGCCTTGCTGCATCTGGATTTTTGGGCATTTATATTCATTTTCCTGCCTAGAGTCCTTGTCCAGGTGGTGCTTGAGGTTTGAGGTTTTCATGTGTGCTGTGGTTTTTTTGTTCGGTTTTGGTTTGGTTGTTTTTTCCCCCCTCTGTATAAATCTGCAGTGGGTTTCTCTCCTTTGGGAAGGAGCAGAACCACTGCAAAGCCTCTCTGGTCTGGCTGCCATCCACCCAGAAACCCTGAGCAGCTCCCAGGCACGTGGAGGGATCAGCTGTAAATCCAACACGTCCGGGAAGGGCTGTGCTCTGCACAAGCCCCGCTGGAGCAGGCTGGGAGATCCCACTTTCATTTCATGGAGTGTGGAAGTGCTGCTGCAAGCTCTTTTTCCTGGTTATTTTAATCACCAAAAAGTGCAGGGTGATGCTAACTGAAAACTTGTCTCAAATTCAATTTTGATTTACTTTTTTCAATGAAAGCAATCTGAAAGCAAGGCTTGGATAGGAATTTGGAAAATGTTGTGGGTTTAGGGTTTTGAAATGAAACTTGTGAATTACTCCTCTGGGAACCGAGCTTATCTTCAAAATTCACTGAAACAAAACAAGCCAACTGTAATATTATTGATTAACATCAGCATGGGGGTGACATTGGTTTTGATGATAATAATAAAAGACTAAGAACAGAAGAGGGAAAAAATATGTTTTGTTTCAGGTCAAGCAAGTTGTTTTGTTTTACCTGACCCATTTCCCTTCACTAGTCTTTCATTTAACTAAGAAAAGCTCAGGAGACAAGTGGTGTGGATTAACCCTGACCAAAATTAAGACCAACAAGAGAGGATTTCCTGGGCTTGTAACCAGGATGTTTGATCCTGGGAATGACCCTGGCATTCAATGTCTGCACAGCCACTCCTCACCACACTCCCTCAAGACAGGGAGGTTAAATCCTGGAGTGAAGTGCTTCTGAGCAGGTTCCCAGCCTCTCCAGCCTCTCCAGCTTTGCATGGGAAATACCAATGCACTATCCCAAATTCCTCTTGAATCCAGACCTATTCTTCCCCCTTCTGCCACAGCCGGGGGGAATTGAAAGAAGCAGCAGGACAGATTGTTCCCCAAAGTGTTCCTTGCTCGCCAGCATGTCCATTAATCTCATTGCAGAGCTGCTGCTGCTGCACCAGGTGCCCAGATTATTCTAATATTGCCACCATGCCTGCCAGGAGAGGCTCGTGCTGGATGATAACACTCCTCTAATCCACTTACTGAAGGTGCTTTCTGGCTGCAGATTGAATACAGCTTCCCCCTCTGATTGTGTCTCTGCCAGTGCCACTGCAAACTCTTAATCCTTTGCAAGCATCTGTCAAATTCTTCTCCCACCCAGGACCCCCTCTTCTGGTGAGCCCTGAGTTTCGTGGGAGGTGAAAGCCAGCAGCACCTTGGGGGATCAAATGTGCATTACATTGAGCTATGCTGGAGGCACATGGGTGCTTTGAAAGCTCCAGGGAGCGGGAAGAAAATCCTTTCCTTCCCTGTTGGAACCCAGGACATTGCTCTGGCTGCCCTGGAGGACTCCAGACCCTGGCAGGGGGCTCAGAGACCTTGGCACAGAGTCACAAACACCTGTGCCTTTGATTTTAGCCCATGGAAACAATTCCCAACTTTGTGTGAGGAGTTACAAGCCACAAGAGTTTGAGTAGAATGATAGTGAATTTGTCACAGGGTGAAAAAGTAGAATTTTTGGGTTTTTAGAATGGGGGTTCAGGAGGTAAGAGGGAGGAATCTGGGTGTGTCCTGTCCTTCTTCTTCTTAGCTCTTCTTCTGCTGTGATGGTGGCACTTTTGGATTGGTTTAGAGTAGAGCCAGACTGTCTAACATAGGGGATAGGTATTGGAAAATTATTGTAAATAAAGTACAGGTAGTTTTTAGTATAAAAATATAACACTGCCCCAAGGGTGGTCAGTGTGCCTCAACCCGACCTGCTGGACAGATCTCAAAAAGTCAGAGAAAGAATCTTATAGATAAGAGAAAATAAACAACCTTGAGAACTAAGGAATCCTGTCTTCTTCTTGAGTCTCAAGGCTGAGAAAAAGAGACTTTCTAACACCGCGGGGTCATCTCGACACCAGAGACCCCATCACTTCCCAAATTTTGTCTTAGAGAGGGCGTCCTGGAACAAACCCACGAGCAGTCAAACGCTGAGGCATCCCCCTCCCTTTCCTTGTCCTGGAGCTCGGGGAATGCCGGTGCTGGTGGGAGCTGGCAGCGTGCCGGGGCTGCACAGAAGGCTGGGGGGCTTGTGCCATGTGGGAGCCGGGCAGACTGGGAGCAGCTGTTGGAAATTCAGCGAGTTTGGGTTTGTTTGCAAAGCAGAACGTGGGGGTGAGAGGCTGGGGGGGAGCAGGCAGCCTCCCCGACTCCCCCTCTCTGGGGTGGAGAGTTGCTTTTCTTCTCAACTTAGAGAGGGGTTTTTTTCTGTGCCCCGTGAAATAGGGGAGTGATGGAGTTATTCAAGTCTATTGAAAGCAGCGTGCAAAAGCTGCTTCATTTTGTGGTGCAGGTCTCCACCCAACAGGCTGGTGGGGCTTGAGGGCATTTTTAGCTTTATGCTGGGATTTTTCTACACCCATGCTCGTGGCTGGTCCCTTTCCATGCAAGGGTGGCCTTCGCCCAATTTCCTTAGTTGGTCAAATTAATTGACTCTGTTTTATTAAACAACTCATAATTGAAGTATTGAAGGCTTTTGGGTTGCCTTAAAGCATTGATCTATTACTGTGCTCGTCATTGTTTAAAGTAAAAAAATGTCTCAGTTATCCCTTTCTTCTCCTTGGGAAGTCCAAAGCAGTGAAGCTTTGCAGATTGTGGATGTCACAGAACATCATACATTTGTTTTCCCCTTTTCTAGCAATTTAACACATTGTGCTTTTGCAGAGGTTCAAAAGTTCGCTCAGCAACAGTTGGTTCCTGGAGCTCGTGCAAAGGCCTGTGAGGAAACTAAAAAAAAAACCCAACCAACACCATTCCATGGCTGCAGGACATAACAGCAACAAACCACATGTAATGCCCTTAATGTTGCTCAAATTATGCAAGAATGCAACCCCTCAAACCCCAGCAAACCCATGTTTTCTGTTTCCTCACCATATGTCAGTGTGTTCTGCGAGTTGTTAGAGGTAAAGCCTGACCTTTACATGGGGCGCTTTCTGACTTTCTTTTAATTTGACCCAGCAGCTGGGATCAAAGCCCTGGTATGTTGAAACAGCCTAAAAATATGGAAAAAATCCTGTTTGTCCTTCAGCACGCTTTAGTGTGCAGTGGGGAGAAGGGCTGGGTGAAGGGCTGGGTTAGCAGATGTTGCCCACACAGCGCCTGCCATCGGTGCCACCTCCAGAGCCCAGAACCAGGTGTTGAGCTCTGCTCTCCTAAATGCATGCAGATGTTTGAGGGCCTGACAGATGGGACCCAAAATCGTGGGGAATACACCCAAACAGTGAAATCACTGAGTGGGGATGGCTGCTGGGGTTTGATGGATTGTGGGGCTGGTTCATGAGTCAGGTGGAGGGAAAGGGGCATCCCCTCCTGACAGGAGAGGTGAAAAATGTCATGGGGTGTCTGTTGGTTGTGAAGGATGGTGGGTGAAGGTTCCTCCTCGAAAGATGGTTCAGGGAAATCATTAATTTACTGGGTTTTATCTTGTTCTGAGGTAATTCAGGAGTGGGCAGCAGTGCACAGCCTGCCAGGGAAACTGGGATGAGCTGGGTGCTCCTGTGGAGTGATTCTGCTCTCTGGTTTGGTGATGGGAGGGCACTCAGGGGGATGGGGCCAGGCTCTTCCTGAAGCTCCTAAGGGTGACAATAATGCCCCTAAAGCATAAAAAATTATGACAGATCTGATGAGCAGCCCTGAGTTCATTAACATTGCCAAAATCAGGCCCTGACCCTGATCATTGCAGGGGAGCTGGACTATGTGACCTTTAAAGGTCTCTTCCACCCCAAACCACCATTCTATGATTCTGTAATTCTACAATCAGGATTTGGACATGCCCATGCATTTATCCACAGATTGTTGCACACAGCAGTCCCTGGGTACACTCTGTCACCCCCTCTTGACCCAGTTCCAGCAGAGTTTTCCCCACAGGTCCCTTTTGTAGTTGTAATAGAGTCCCCAGAGCATCCCAGCCAGGCTGGTGACATGGGAGCTCACACTGTGTGTCCCCAGACCTCTGAGCAGCCCACAGGAGCACTCTGTGCACAATGAAGGTGGCAGACTGTCAAAGCTTTAGCTGTGCTTTCCTGACTCCTCAGCCAGCTTCCAGAGAGGGGCTGCAGTATCTTCTGGGCCGTCAGCCATGCCAGAGAGCCAGAATTCTGGAATCTGTCTCTTGGCACTGCTGCTGGCTGCCGTGCCTCCTCTGTCTGCTGCTGCTGCAGGCACTTTGCAGGTCTTGTCTCTGGGAGGATGCTAAACACCCTCCCCGCCCCTTTGAATGCCCACTTTGTCTAATTACCAGCACATTTGCCAATGTGGTTTTGGCACCAGCCAATCTGTTGTGTCTCAACAAGGGCTGAGCTGCTCCAAGGGTTAACACCTCCCAAAACCCATCCTCAGTAAGCAGAGTTGGGGGCAATCCCCCTGGTTTGGTAGCAAAAGGATCTGAAAGCACAAACCGAAGCTGTGCCATGTCATTTGGGGACAGCAGAAGTGATTGTGGCTCGTTTTATGTTCCAGCTGGGAGTTAACAGAGGAGCCAGGATCTGCAGTTTGACTTTTTGCTCGGCATCACCGCGGTGCTCCTGCGCTCCCCCGAGCACCTTCCCTCCAACAGGAAAACCAGCAACACCTCCTTGGAGGAGATTTATGAGCCAGCAGAGCTGACACCACTTTGCTCAGTCCCTCAAGGCACAAGCAGGGCCCCAACCCTTATTTTTTAGCAGCGTGGAGGGTCCCCTTAGCGGCGATAAACGCGGCGTGGCGTCGAACTTCAAAGGCTGCTGGAGCAAACTTCTCCAGCCTGGTGCCACATGGCGAGGAGGGACAGGGCTGGAGTGACAGATGCACCCACAGATGCACAATCAGGGGACAGATGTGCCCCTTGGCAAGGGGCAGGGCTGCAGGAGAAGAGGTGCAGACCCCAACTGCTGTTTCACGCTCCATCCCTTTACAGGCTACCCTATATTTTGTAGGGATTTTACTTTGGTGGAAATTTAGTGGCAATTCCTGCTGTGGGGTGGAGCCTGTTCGGGGTGTTCCCATCTTCTGGTTGGGTTTTGCTCTAGGGGATTTGGGTTTTTTGTGGTGTGACCTGGTGAACAGCAGGTGGGGACAGCTGGAGGGTGCTGGTGGAGCCACACCTCAGAGCATCCCCAGCTCCACTCCTCAGGATGGTATTGAAACAAAAGGATCGAGACAGTGTGAAATAAATGCCATTAATTTCCCCTTAAATGGAGATTTCTTTCGATGCCTTCTCACAGCACTTTCTCTGCAGAGTGCCCACACTCGCTGCTCCTTCCTGGGGTGCACTGGGACCTGCTAATTCCACCCTGGAGGTGTTAAACTGCATCTGCACTAGGTGCTAAAAGGTGTTCAGTCTGAGGAATAAAAGGAAACACGGAAAGAAAGAGCAATAATTTCTCCTGTCTGTGCACTGTGTGTGTGGCTGGGACATCTCCCTTGCTGCTCTTAGTGTTTTTCAAGTCTGGAAAAACACAGAAAGCAGGAGTTTGTGTGTCTGTGAAGGCAGGAATTCTCCCATAGCCTGGCAGCAAATCTCATCTCTTGGTCCAGGCTGGGAATAAGCTTTATTGTCCCTGTGTCGTCCCTTGTTTGTTTTCCATATTTTGCCATTTAACTGCAAATCCTGGTGGACCTGCCTGACAGGAACACTGATGCCATGTGCCCTGCAGCCACGCTGCTGCAGCTTCTCCATGGTGAATTATCCAGCATTTCAGTGCTGGGAATGAGTATAAAAGTGTATAAAAGTGGAGGAAAAGAGTACAAAAATGGAGAAGACAAAGCTTTTCTTGCCCTATTCTCCATGTTTATTTCCCAGGTGTCCACAAGCAGGTATCCACCACCTTCCCTGGCTGCAGATTGACTCCCTGCCTGGATGGCTTCTCCTTGGACTCTGGAATTTCCTGCCTTTGCTCCTTGACCAGAGCTCAGGCTGCCCAGGGCAGACCCTTGGAGGCTCCTGGGCAGAGCTGCATCAGTCTTGGCAAATTTGAGCAGGTCCAGAAGCAGCCCCTGCTCTTATACCCCAAACTGCAAACACTCAGGGAGGCAAATAACCGCAATTCACAACAAAACAAAGTTGTTAGGATTCTCCTTCGTGCTGTTAATGAAGGTAATTAAGCTGCATGCAAAGAGACAGAGGTTGGAAGGCATGGAGAGCAGGGCATGTTTTCACCAGAACATGATGTTCATGGTTTCCTTCTTTAGGAGGACCTTTTATCCTTTCTTAGGGTGAGGGGAAGGGGTTGGCAGGAAGAGCAGAGCTCTTCCAGGGTTCTGTGAGATATGCTACAGCTGCAACAGGTTGGAGGAAGGGTTTTTAGGGGTGGGTGCGAACAGGGCTCTTCCTGCATCTGTGAGCTGAGTTTTTCTTTACTGTCAGTGGTGTCCTCCTACCCTGACCCTGATGGTGGGGAAATTTTATCAATTCTTCCACTGGGACAGCACTGGCAGCCCCCACCACCTCTGGCTGCATCCATTTGGAAGGCTGGGGACAGCAGGGTGTCCTGTCTGTCCATCCTGACAGGCAGGGGGAGGTTGGAACTTGATGGTCTTCAAGATCCTTTCCAACCCAACACCACTGCTCAGGAAAAGGGAGGGTGTGACTTCCTTACCACAACACAATCTCTCCTCCCTTCCTACAAAAAGAAAACCCCAAACCACCAGCCAACAAACAAATAAATAAACAAATAAATCAGTTTCCCGCTGCGATGGTGGCTGAGGGTGATGATGATGATGATGAGAAGGAGGAAGAGGCTTTCAAGGCAAGTTGTGCCAGTGGATCCCAGGCAGCAGAGTTGTCTGGTGCCTGAGGGGGATGTCTATGAGCAGAGGGAATTTGTGAAGCTGTGCGGAAACCCAGGGCACAGGGAATATTTCTGTGTCTGCTCTGGGGTGCCCTGACCCCCAGGGCAGCACTGACTTTGGCCCTCATTCATGGAGAAAGTTTCCCAGACTTCAAGATGGACTGGAATCCACAAAAGTGTGAAATAGATTATAGAGAGCAGTGCAGGTGTATCACTTAGGTGGGAAATTTAGATTTTGGGATTTTTAATATGTAGTGGCAATAGAAGAAAGATGGAGGGCACAGGGTGTCGTCCTGGGTTTCATCTTCATGCTTCTTCTTCCTCCTTCATGGGTTTGGGTGGCATTTTGTAATTGGGTAGAAAAGTCCCCATTGTGGGCTCTTTGGGATCAGTTATTGGGTTAAAAGGGAAAATAATCCAGGTGTCAGTTCTTAATTGGATAGTTTAGCTTTAAAAGCCCTTGTAACAAGAGATTGTTGGCCATTTTTGCGCTGCTTTTCCAGTGCGCTGAGCCTGGTGTGAACAGCATGCAAAACTCTAGATAAGACAACAACAAACAAGAACCTGAAGACTGAAAAAATCCAGTGGGTCTCTCTTTCCTGACACAAGACCACTCCAGGAGGGTCTCCCTGGACAGGGGAGTCTCCTGGGAGGGCCCAACCTGAGTCCCAGAAGTCAGGTGTGAAAAATGCCTATTTTACGATTGGCTTTTCACAAATATTCCAATGAATATTATATGTGTTGTGTTAGAAAGTTGTGCTGTATTAATTATTTCAGAGTAGTGTGTTAAATATGGTTTTAGGTTATAACATAAGGTTAAAATAGAAACTATGCTGTGTAGGATACTTTTTCTAAAGAAAGGACTCACACCAGATAGCAGCCACAGGACATCTGAATCTTTCAGAGAAAGAGAATTTATTGCTCCATTATCAGGAGAAATGAACTTCTTCCCACCTTGCTCAGCCATGAAGATGCTGGTTAGGATTAAGAGGAAGAAGCTGACACTGCCCAGACAGAATCCTGTGTTTGAATGGAATTTATGCATCATGGATGAGGTGTATGAATATGCAACAGGTTATTGTTTTTAAGGGTTAATCCTCTGTTAACGTGGGTCCTTTTTCGGGCTTATTTTGCCCAGAAAAGGTACCTGGACATCCATAACTCTTTGTTTCTATTGTCACATATTGTCCTAATCCAAATTGTCCAAGTTATTATTACTCAAATTATATTACTATTTCTATAACCATTTTATCATCATGAAACATTTTAAAAATTTAAAAACAAGTGATTGGCGTTTTTCACATCGGGGAATCGGCAACAGGTACCCCAACAAAGCTGCTGCCGCACGCTGCAGATGAGGTGTGTGAACACAAATCCACCTCACCCAAACTTGGGGATTTGTGAACTCACATCCACCCCACCCAAACCTGGGGATTTGTGAACTCACATCCACCCCACCCAAACCTGGGGGTTTGTGAACTCACATCCATCTCACCCAAATTTGGGGATTTGTGAACTCACATCCATCTCACCCAAACTTGGGGATTTGTTGAACTCACATCCATCTCACCCAAATTTGGGCATTTCCTCCCCAATCCTGTGGGCTGTGGAAGCAGAGCTGCTGCACAAGGCGGCTGCTGCAGCCTCCCACACCTCATTGTGGATTCCTGGGGAGTGCACGATTGGAAGGGGGAGCAGGTGCAGCCTTTGGAGGAGGTGGGACCAGCAATTATCAGCCCGAGCGTTAATTGTCGAATTAACATCACACTGTGTAACACGAGTAAATAAGAGTCGGCAGTTTGGGTTTCTCGTGGAAACCTTCATTGCAAGGGCTTTGTGTCTGCTCTGATCTCTCTTACAGAGCCTGGCAGGAGTGGCTGGTGTTGTCTGAAATAGCCTGGATGGTTTTTCCTCCCCACAAAGCAGGATTCAAAGTGGGATGAACATGCAGAACTGGCCTGGACATAATTTCTGCAGAAGTGCCTATGTTAACACAGTCTATTAAATCTGGCTGCAGGTTGGGTGTGGGTGGCTCTCCATCCTTTTGGAAATTTTTGTGGGTTTTCTGCTGGTAACTTTGACCAGAAGCTGTTAAAAACCCACTGTACATGCCACACTCAGAGGCATCTGCGTTTCAGGAGTGGAGTGACACTGGGAGCTGAACCCCCCTTTTCTCCAGGCATCTTCATCTGCCAGGCACTGCAGGTCCTTGGGGATGATTATAAGGTATTTATAGTTAAGGAGATGGATGACTTGGTCCTAACAGTCTGAGTGATATCTCAGCAATGGCAGCCTTAAACACAGACAGCTAGAGGTCACATTTGATTACATAAAAACTGGATTTCAGCCCAAGCAGCTGGGAGAGATGTTCCTCCCTCCTTGAGAAATGACAAGTGCAAAAAATAAAAACCTCCATCCTTCCTGACTTGGGTTCCTGAGGCAGACAAGAGCAGAGTGCAGGGTTGGGTGCCAGTGGCTCTGTTATCCTTGGCAGCAGGAAGCAACTTGTTAGTGGTGGCAGCAGAGCCCCAGCTGGCAGGGTGGAGAGGCTGGGTGTCCCCAGCATCCGTGTCCCTGTCCCCTTGCAGGGAGGGCACCAGGACGTGTCTGCTTTCTGCGCTGGTCGTTCATTTGTGGGTGTGTAAATTCCTGCTGCTATTACATGGTGAGGTGATGCAGAACAAAGCTGCTGATTAACACATGCAGGAGCCATGGATGCTCCTGGGAAGGGACAGGGACTCTGCTCCATCCACTGCCAGCTGGGCAAGGGCCTGGCCAGTCCCTCCAGAAGGAAAATCCTAAGGCTCAGGCATCCCTCATGCTGGGGATGGTGGGGTGGGGTGTGCAGGTTGGTACTTTGCTCCCCATGCCCCAGAATAAAATAAAACGTGTGTGGGACAGATCTCCTGCCCTAAATGAACTTGTTGGCATCTTCTCTGTGGTCAGCCCTTCTCACAGCCTGGCAAAAAGGGACTGGTCCAAGCTGGAGAATGCGACCGTGCCCACAGGGGTCCCAGGATGAGGGAAGAGATGAGGATCTGACTCCATGTTTCAGAAGGCTGATTTATTATTTTATGATATCTATTATATTAAAACTATACTATAAGAATAGAAGAAAGGATTTCATCAGAAGGCTGGCTGAGAATAGAAAAAGAAAGAATGATAACAAAGGCTTGTGTGTCGGACAGAGAGCCTGAGCCAGCTGAGTGTGATTGGCCATTAATTAGAAACAACCACATGAGACCAATCCCAGCTGCACCTGTTGCATTCCACAGCAGCAGATAACCATTGTTTACATTTTGTTTCTGAGGCCTCTCAGCTTCTCAGGATGAAAAATCCTAAGGAAAGGATTTTTCATAAAAGATGTCTGTGACAGGAGGAGACCTGGTTTTGTGTGGAGAGGGCAAGAATAGAACAGGAGAAGGGACAGGAGGGTGGGAAGTGAGAAGAGAGAGCCAGAAACCAGAAAGCTCTGCTGGTTGGGAGCCAGGCACCTGCACCTGAGGGGAAGAGAACAGGACAGGTGAGAGCAAAGTGGGGCTGGCTCTGAGCCGTTGAGGTTTGCTGGCTTGGTTCCCTCTTGCAGAGACAGCAGAGAGCAGAGCAGATCCATCCCTGCATGGATTTTAGCTGGACGCTGCTCAGATGGAGAGCTGCCAAAAAAGTGACTGACCCTAGAAGAAGCCTGGGTCTGGGAGGGATCAGCTCCTGCAGGAGCCACAAGATTTGCAGTTGCTGTGGTCCTCTGGCTTTGCCACATCATCAAAACCAAAGAGGCTGAAGCTGCATCCAGGTGGGGACCAGGGTTGGAGGTGCTTCCAGCCAGGAGGGCAAAGAAGGTGTGATGGTGTCCTGCTTATCACCTTTCTCCTTTCCCTGTCAGAGTTTTCCTCACTCTCAGTCCCCAATTCCTGCAGCTCCAGCAGGAGCTTGCCTGCAATCCTTCATCCCCTTCCAATCTGGTGTGGTGCTCAGCCAGGCTGGGCTTTTCCAGACCCTTTTCCAGGTGAGCTTTGGTGTCTGTTGAATAAGGCTGGGACAAAAAGGAAGGGCTGGAGGTCCCTCTGTCTTGCCAGAGCTGAACAATGATGGGGAAGGGAGGTCAGACCTGGCCCCATGCAGGCAGAGCTGCAGGGAACACATCAGCAGCAGCTCTTTTGTGTCCTCCTGCCCTCCAGCTGGAGGGGTAGTGGCAGGCATGAAATTCCCCCTGCAGTCCTGTCAGCCTGATGGACAGAGTGGCCCCTTGGCCCTCCTGAGGGTGTGGGGAGGCCAAGCAGAATGGAAAGGAGTTGTGCCCTGAGGGAAGGAGCAGCTTTGTGTGTCTGGGGTCCCTTCTGCAGCCTGTGCTGGGCTTATCTCACACAGTTATATCACCAGTGTTGGACACAACCTCAGCTCCTGGGGCCACAGGGTTCATGGACAGGAGTGCTTGCATTCTGTATGTCCCTGTGGATGGGGAATGTAGAGCACAGCTACTCCAGGTTCATCATCACCTTTCCAACAAGCTGCTCTGTGAAGGTTGAACATTTTTCCTACCTCTTAAGCAAACCCAGATCCCTGTCAGGAGCACAGCCAAAGTCTCTGAGGTTTTGTAGAAATAAACAAAAGCCACGTAGAGTGAGGCCAGCTGCTGAGCCCAGATGTGGGATGGTGGCCACATGCTGCTCCTCTGTGCAGACCTTGCTGTCACCTGGAATAATACTCAGTGCTGGGAAGCAGGAGGTGTTAATCACACTGATGTGAGAGACCCTCCCCTCCCCATTTGTGCAGCTATCCAGCCCTCCAGCAGTGGTATTTGACCCACCAGAGGCAGGGAGATGTAGATATCATAGTCAGGGTGCAATAGACCTATTCTTCCCAAGCTGTCACTCTGTTTAGGGTTTTATCACAGAGCTGGTTCTCCACAGCTGGAAAAGTATGAAAATATGTGTTGGGTGTCTTGATGGAGGCCCAGGTGGTCCTGAGCTGGTTGTCTCCAGCTTTGTGTAGTAAACCAGAAACCAGAATTAATTAAACCAGAATATTCATGTCATAAGCTAGAATATTTGTGTATTAAACTAGAATATCTGTGTATTGAACCAGAAACTCACAGGTGCATGAGCACAGGACCCGCTGCAGCCACACATGGGCAGGCTCTGACCTGACCACTTGGCACTGGACATCTGCATCCTGCTGGGAATGGAGTGACTCCTTCAAAAGTCCTGAGGGTTCTCAGCTTGGAGCACTTGGTGTCAAACAAAGGAGAGGTCCCAAACATCACAGAGCCATAGAATGGTTGGGGTTGGAAGGGACCCTAAGGATCCCATGGTGTTGCTCTTTGTTCCCTGGTAGCCAGATGGACCCCAAGGCAGAACCCTAGGAATGAAGCCCAGGCTCTGGTAATTCCTTGAGGCTGACTAAACATGGATTTTGGGTAAGTTCTCCTGGCCAAAACCTCTGGCTGATGTTTGCATTTGCTTCCTGAGGATTCAGTGTCCAGCTGAATCAGTCAGCTGGACAGCACTCCTCACTTACTGCTGACTCTCAAGCTCAGTGGTTTTGCTGCTCTGAGAAGTTATTCCCACCATCAGACTCTCTCAAAATGATCCTGCCAAGATGCTCTGAGTCCCCCTGTTAAGCAGCAGGAGAATTCAGGCTGTGCCTCAGAATAATTATGCACAAGTCACAGTGTCAAAACAAAGGCAGAGGATCCTAAAACACTCATGGCTGTGCTGCACTGTTCCCATCCGTGTCCTTGAGACACTTCAGCACCTTCCAGAAAAAGAACTATCAGGTGCCAAATGCTGGCTGCAGTCCCCTTCTCTCCCAGGTGCTGCTTCTCAGGAGATTTAGACTTGGCTGGGAAGGGAACAGGGGTTATTCAAGGCTGTTTGCTGTGGGATGCTGGGGTGATGCTGGGACAGGCTGTGGCACTGGAGCCTCAGGACAGACCCTCGTGGGGTCAGCACCAAACTTTTTCTGTGGGAAGGCTGCAGGCTTGTCACAGACATCTTTTATGAAAAATCCTTTCCTTAGGATTTTTTCCTCCTGAGAAGCTGAGAGGCCTCAGGAACAAAATGTAACCAATGATTATCTGCTGCTGTGGAATGCAACAGGTGCATCTGTGTTTGGTCTCATGTGGTTGTTTCTAATTAATGGCCAATCACAGTCCAGCTGTCCAGACTGTCTTGGTCAGTCACAGACCTTTCTTATCATTCTTTCTTTTTATATTCTTAGCTAGCCTTCTGATGAAATCCTTTCTTCTATTCTTTTAGTATAGTTTTAATATAATATATATCATAAAATAATAAATCAGCCTTCTGAAACATGGAGTCAGATCCTCATCTCTTCCCTCATCCTCAGACCCCCGTGAACACGGTCACACAGGCTCTCCTGTGAGAGAATCCTGACACAGAGGAGCCAAGGTCCTTGCAGTCTAAGCAGGAGCACTTCAGGTCCCTCCTGTTTCAGACCCTCAAAGTCTGTTTGTATTTGCAGCTCTCTGCTTTTGGAGGTGAGCTGTGCTGGTGTTCACAGGGGTCCCAGGATGAGGGGGGAAGAGATGAGAATGTTGACTCCATGTTTCAGAAGGCTGATTTATTATTTTATCATATCTATTATATTAAAACTATGCTATAAGAATAAAAGAAAGGATTTCATCAGAAGGCTGGCTAAGAATAGAAAAGGAAAGAATGATAACAAAGGCTTGTGTGTCGGACAGAGAGCCCGAGCCAGCTGGGCTGTGATTGGCCATTAATTAAAAACATCCAACATGGGCCAATCCCAGATGCTCCTGTTGCATTCCACAGCAGCAGATAACCATTGGTTACATTTTCCTCCTGAGGCCTCTCAGCCTCTCAGGAGGAAAAATCCTAAGGAAAGGATTTATCATAAAAGATGTCTGTGACAGTGAGCCACTGCAACCTGGAAATGCTGGCTCCAAGGCCATTTGGGATGTGGAGGCAAGTGACAACACCACATCTTTGGGTTGCCCTTTACATCAGCTCTTTCCTCCTTTGCCTCTATTCCCACACTTTTATTGCATTTATTTTTTATGGGACCTTCTGAGGGAGGTACAGACATGAGGCTGTCATGGAGCAACTGTCCCATGGTCCTCCAAAGCCAGGGACACCAAATCTGCCAGCTGGGGTGAATTTAGGGCTCCTTCCAGCCCATCTTCCCTGTTACCACTGACAGTAGGAGCCTTGGGAGAGGCGTGGACATCACCAAGACATTTTCCAGACTATTTTGGCATCAGGCAGTGCCAAAGGAATCAGCAGAGCTGTTTCTCTGGAGAATGCCCCGTGGGGCAGGGGTCTGGCTCTCCATCCTGCTGCCACCATCCAAGGCAGTGTCAGCAGCCTGGGAGCTACCAGCTAGGGGAGGCTGATGTCACTTGGGGCCCCACGTTGTGCTCAAAGCCCTTCAGCCTCAATTTTCAGCATGGGGGCAGCCAGGGCTGTGTCCCACTGGCACAGATTCCATCATCTCCATTCCCACCCCATCATCTCCATGATGGGTACACACATCAAGGTGGATCCATCCTCTCCTGCTGCTGGTGGGGCCACTACAAGCCATGGAGCCAGAAGTTCCTTTAATCAATGTTCTTCCTTGGGGTTTTCAAATGTTTCCAGGCAAGGTGATTTTTAGGCTAAAAAAAAAAAAGCACAAATTATCTCAATAATTGATATGTTGCCACTGTCTGAGGCCCTTTGGGTGCTGGAAGCATCCCAAACTGGCTGTCACTGGAATGCTGCTCATGCTTTAAGCTGTAATCAGCCAGGTGAGACCACCAGGTACTGGCAGATACCATCCAAGGAGAGGTTATTTTATCCAGCCTATTCCCCTAATCCCTTTGAGACACGCTCCTGGGGCTTTGAAGGGGATTTGGGATCCTGCAGCAGGGATCATCCTGTGGGATCAGCCCAGGGATGGAGGAGGGGGATGGTGCCTCTGCTCCCAGGGTTTCCAGCTGCCTGTTGTTCTGCTCTGATGTCAGGGAGGCAGCTCTGCCAGGGAAATCACAAAGGCAGCCACAAGTGGGGCTTAAAATAGCTCTCCATGGAGGAGAGAGGGGAGGGAGGGGGGACAGGGCTCTGCCTGCCACATTGACAGCTTTCCCAGGGAGCCTGGACTCTGCCTGCCTGTGCTCTGCCTCTTCCCAAATGGAAACCCCCCGGGGGAGGAGGAACCTCCTGCCTCTTGGATTCTGCAGAGAGTTCAATGGGAGCCAGCAGAGTGCCTTGGTGGCCAAGAAGGCCAATGGCTCCTGGTCTGGATCAGGAATTGTGTGGTGAGCAGCAGCAGGGAGGTCATTGTTCCCTGCCCTGGGCACTGGGGAGAGCACAGCTCGGGTGCTGTGTTCAGTTCTGGCCCCTCAGTTTAGGAAGGTCTCAGAATCTCTGCTGCTCAGAGTGACTCTGAGATAGGCACAAGTCTCTTTTTCCCAGCCCAGCAGTCAAAGAAGGAGTCAGGATTCTTCTGTTCTCCTTCTCAAGGTTGTTTATTATTTCTTATCTATCACATTCTTTCTCTGGCCTGCTGAGGTCTGTCCAGCAGGTCAGGCAGAGGCACACTGACCACCCTCAGGGCAGTGTTATCTTTTATACTAAAGACTACATGTACATTATTTACAGTAACTTCCCAATACCTATCACCTGTGTCAGACAGTGAGCTTCTACCTTAAACCAATCCAAAAGTGCCAACATCACCCAGAAGATGGAAGCCAGGAAGAAGAAAGAAAAAGGACAATCTTGGGGTTTCTAGCTGGTCAGAGTGACCCTGAGATGTGTTAGAGAGTCTCTTTTCCCAGTCCAGCAGTCAAAGAAGGAGTCAGGATTCTTCAGTTCTGTTTCTCAAGGTTGTTTATTGTTTTTTATCTATAAAATTCTCTTTCTGGCCTGCTGAGGTCTGTCCAGCAGGTCAGACAGAGGCACTCTGCCTGCTCTGGGGCAGTGTTATCTTTTTATACTAAAAACTACATGTACATTATTTACCATAACTTCCCAATACCCATCACCTGTGTTAGACAGTGAGTTTCTACCCTAAACCAATCCAAAAGTGCAACCATCACCCAGAAGATGGAGGCCAGGAAGAAGAAGGAAGAAGGATAGGGTACACCCAAATTCCTCCATCTTGGGACCCCAAGCCCCCATTCTAAAACCCCCAAAAATCTATTTTTCACCCCGTGACAAACTAACTATTATTCTACTTAAACTCTCTTGACTTGTAGTTCTTCATATAGAGGTTGGTAATTATTTTTCCATGGGTCATAATCAAAGTCACAGGTGTCTTGGGCTCTGTGCCAAGGTCTCTGAGCCCCCTGGCAGGGGCTTGAGCCACCCAGGACAGCCAGAGGGATGTCCTGGCTTCTGACAGGAAGGATGTTGAGATGCTTGAGCACGTCCAGAGGGGGCAACAAGGCTGGTGAGGGGCTGGGAACACAAACCCTGTGAGGAACGTTTGAAGGAGCTGGGGCTGTTTATCCTGGAGAAGAGGAGGCTCAGGGATGCCCTTATTGTTCTCTACACCTTCCTGAAGGGAGGCTGCAGACAGGTGGGGTCGGTCCCTGACAGAACCAGAGGACACAGCCTCCAGCTACAGCAGGGAAGGGACAGGTTGGATATTAGGGAAAAGTTTTTCACTGAAAGAATAACAAAGCACTGGAATGCTCTTCCCAGGGAGGTGGTAGAATCCCCATCTCTGGATGTGTTTAGAAAAAGACTGGCCATGGCACTGGGTGCTATAGTCTGGTTGAGGTGTTAGGGGATGGGTTGGACTCGATGATCTGAGAGGTCTCTTCCAACCTCATCATTCTGGGATTCTTCTGTGCTTCTGTGATTCTGGGAGGTTTCCAGGCAGCTGGGAGAAGGAGACAGAGTCAAAGTGGCATCCCGGTGGAGGGAGGGGTACAGCCTCTTCCTGGCTGGTGGCTGGGTTCATTCCAGAGCCAATTCCCCCTTCCCACATTCCCACTCCTCCTGTGGCATCCCTGAGATGCCAAGGGCAGTGATTCCATGGTGTTTGCCCAGCCAAGTCCCTGCAGATGCCAAGGTTGGAGGCTTCAGGGATAAATGAGGTGGCTCTTCAAGCTGAGGATGTGGACACCACACTGAGGGCTGATAAACCAAGAAACACTTATAATGTATTGTAATTAAGAAATATTTGGCTTCTGATTGTGATGGAGTGAATTATAACATCTGTATTGTCTCACCCTTCATATGAGACTAAAAATGGAATAAAAATTTTTAAAATGCCTTGTGGTGTTGTGAGGTCCCCAGGATGAGGTGAGAGATGAGAATTTGACTCCATGTCAGTCAGGAGTTTTTATTCATTCTTTGCTAACCTGATGTATCCTTTCTCTTTCTTTAGTGTAGCTTTAGTACAGCATTCTGTAATATAATATAACATCATAAAATAAATAAATCAGCCTTCTGAGAACATGGAGTCAAATTCTCATCTCTCACCTCGTCCTGGGGACCCTCACAAACACCACACTTCAAGAGCTGCCATCACACTTGGTTAGTGCCAGTTTGGAGAGGTGTGAAGTTAATGCCAACACACTTCCTTATGTCTGAGCTGAGGAGATGTCCCCTAGAGAGGGTGGGGTCCCTCCTGGCCGCCCAGCTGTGGCAGCAGGGGCATTTTATGGTCCACAGATGCATTTCCTGCATCCCTTTTTGGCAACACCCAGCAGAATAATGCCCTCACAAGCACCCTGGCTCTGTCTTCTCTCCACAGGCTGGCAACTCTAGAGCTGATATCCCACCCCACCTCCAACCAGCTGGGTTTTTTATCATTCCTTTTGCCAAGTTGCAACCTGTGTTGTGTGGTTGTGCTGATCCTTGTCTTGCACTCATAAATATTCAGTGTATGCTGCAGGAGGCTTTGGGCTGGAGCATGTCACACAGCAAGGAGCCTGATTTTGCTGGGCACACAACACTACAGGAGCTTCCCTGACCCTCCTCCCAGGGGATAACGCTCCCATTCTGCACGTTTTTGTCCTTAAAATGGAAAAAATTCAGCCAGATAAACCTTTAGTAGATCAGGGCTGAGGGGGTTTTATGTTGGGGCAGGCAATGTTTGCAAACTTCTGGTGCAGAGAAATTATGAAGTGCTCTGAGATAAGGTACCCGCCCTCTACATGACTCCAAAAATGCACTTTTCCCTTTATGATTGTCCCAAACCCAAAATATCCTCAGTTTTTGCCATCTGGTCCATGTCCCCTGTGTCCCCAGCAGTGCCAAACTCGACCTGTTCCAGCCTGGCTGCTGGAAGCTCTCCTTGGCAAGGAGGCTGAACGTGACTCATGGCAGTGTCCATGTCCATGTGTGCAGCCTCAAACATTCTGTTCTGCTCTTTCCCCCATTTGGGGCCCTCCTTTGGGGATTCCACATCTGCTGTTAACCCAAAGCTTTAAGCTGATGTGAGGCTGCAGCCAACTTTCTGCTTTGGATTCAACTTGCCAGGGGTTAAAGAAGATCACTGCTCTTCTCTGTCCTGTGTCCCAAACTGGATTTGGGATGTATTCCATCCAAACTGGGATTTGGGTGTATCACAGAGTCATGGAAAGGCTTGGGTTGGGAGGGACTTTAAAGATCACCAGGGACACCTTCCACTAGAGCAGGCTGCTCCAAGCCCCATCCAGCCTGGCCTTGAACACGTGAAACAGGTATTTAGTGCAGCATCACTCTCAGGCTGTCTGTCCTACCTCCCATCCTCTAATTTAGGGACTGTCTTGCCTGAATCAGATGAAATTCTCCCTCAAGTTTCCTATAAAATCAGACATTTTGTGAAAATAATTGGGAATTTTATAATATGAGAACTGCTTTAAAATCATTGAATCATTGAATGGTTTTTCTTGAAACAAACCGTACAGATCATCTTGTTCCAGCACCCTGACATGGCCAGGGATGCCACACTCTAGTCCAGGTTGCTCCAAGCCCTGTCCAACCTGGCCTTGAACATTTCCAGGGGTTTTGAGCACCCTGGGATAGTGGGAGGTGTCCCTGCCCAAGGCAGAGAGTTGGACCTGGATGGTCCTGAAGTCCTTTCCAACCAAACCATTCCATGATTCTATGATCTCCCTGACAAGACCTTTTCAATAGCTTGGTTGGCAGTGTATTTTTACTTCTTTGAAGCCTTGGAGCTCAGGCCTGCTCTCTCCAGGATGGGAGTTTGGGGCACACTTGTCGTTTTGTTCTGCTTTCCTGGCTATCCAGAGAAGATACACTGAGAAATTCTGCTCACTTCTGATTTTATCATCTTTGTAGCATTTAGAGTGTGACCATCACACCTTCCACACCCATTCAGCCCACCTGGGTGAGAGATTTGCTCTGGCAGGTTTTCCATCCCCAGATCTCCTTGGCTGGCTCCATTTTGCACTTTAACAAGGAACAAGCACTTCATAACTTATTCACTTCATAGCTACAGAGATTAAACTCTGCTTGACCCTCAGACCATAAACCTGAGCACATTTAATTCATGTAACAATGAACTAAATGCATTAATGAACTTGCACAACAAGCTCTGGATTTGTCAGGTAAATTGTAGAGTGTTTGACCACAAACCTGACTCAACATGACCCATTACCAGAGGTTTGGGAGCTGCAGGTGGGGATGGATACCAGCATTCTGTGTGCCAGGAGGTTCTTGCATATCCAGCCTGGGCAGCCATCCCTAAATCCAGCATCTGGAGTGAAATTCCACCTAAATAGATTCACCCTGTGAATCTAGGAGGGGTTCTGTGTGGTTGCTGAGTGTTTTTTTGGGGGACCAGCAGAGGTTGCACAGCCTCCAAGGTGTTTTTGCACCCCAAAGGGCGTTTTGGCAGGTGGTGTTACCTTTTCCATGGATTGTGCTGGGAAAAGGGCCTGGTGGTGGTATTTGTGATGAATTCTAGGGACTGCTGTCCATTGCCTCTCATTCCCTGTCATGGGCAAATACCCTTTGGTGTGCTGGTGCTGTTTAATCATTCCAGGAGGGATGCAGATGGAACAGGCTGAAGCACAAACCTGTGACAACACAACACCACATTTTCCCCCCCAAAATCCTTGCCATATTTTGCCCCCAAGTGCACAGAAAATCACCTCCTATGGAGTCCAAGGAAAGAAGCAATTAAAAAGTGCTTGGTTTTCCTGCAGCACTGAGAACAACAGGGTGCAGCAGGATGCAGCCCATGCCCCGGGATAAATGTCCTCAGGAGAGCTGTGGCTCCCTGGAAGTGCAGGTGGCTGCTAGTTTGAACAGTATCCACTCTTTGAATGAAGCCAGCAGGGGTGAGGAACAGGGATTTGTCATTTCTAGGAGGTGGCTTTGGGTCCCTGCCAGCTCAGCGGGGTTGGGAAGCTCCTCTCATCCAAAGCAGCAGCTGCAGAGTCAGCCCCAGCCAGAACCTCCCCTGTGCATGGGGAGGCTCTCCAAAAACAGGGGATAATTGGGTTGGGAGACACCTGACAGCTTGCCCAGCCCATCCCACTGAAGGCAGGATCCACTCTTACCCATATCCAGCCTGACAGAAGCTCCTCCAGCCTGTTCATCCACTTCCAAGCTCCCCAAACCACTAAAAAGCTTCTTCAGTGTCTAAAGCCAGCCTCCCTACTGTTATCCACAGAATACCCGCCCCAGACAGGGAGAAAGATTTATTTTCTTCATTTTTCTGCTCCACATTTGAAGCTGATTATTCTGCTTCCCCTCTAAACAACTCTCCAGTTCCTCCTGTGTTGCCATGGAATTTCTGGCTCTCCAAGGTCCCCCTTGAGTCTGGTGCCCTGGAGTGCCCCATTCCTGGCCTTGGCAGCACCATCAGGGCAGCTGGACTGTGCCATGTGCCCACGTGCCCTGGGATTGGGGTCTGTATCTCCTGCAGCAGCTGATTTAAGCACATTTATCCCCCTTTTGCCTCAGTCCCACAGTGCCACCGAGCCTGTGCTCTCATTTCTTGTTTCCTGAGAGTATTTGCCCTCCCTAAGTCCAGTCCTGTTTCTTTTTCCTTTTCCTGAACTGTTCCTTCTGCTCATCCAGCTGCTTTTGCATCCCAGGCTCTCCAGTGCTCTCACAGCCTTTCCTGATTTAACAACCTTCTTCCTTCATCCTGGTCACCCAGGGAGTATTAGCCAGCCAAAGGGCTTGGGTGTCTTCCCACAGCTCCCAGGAGCTTGATGCACCCTCCAAAAGCTCAGGCTGCCCTAGGTTGGTGCTCTGCAAAGGAGGGATTGAATTCCCAGAGGCAGCAGAAGGATGAGGTCTCTTAGACATTGCTCACCTACATTTCCTTCCTCCTGCATCCCGGGGTGGGAAGGATTCCTTCCCTCACCCAGGACTCTGGATCCACATGCCCAGGATTTCCCAGCTTGTGGACAAGCAAGGAAAAATGGTTTTGAGGCAGGCAAGAGGATCTGGGTCAGGGATCCTGAAAACAATGGAGAGTTTTCCTCAACAAGGTGCCAACCACCCTTTGAAGTGTCAATCACATCATTGGGCATTGATTTTTCTGTGAAGCTCTCCCTGCTGCTGCCCTCCCAAGAGCCAGGCTTTCTGCTGACAGGCTGTCTGGTGTGGGATTTTCGAGGATGTGCAGTGCAAAACTTCCACAAGTTGCCTGCCTTGGATTTGGGTTCCTGGAAATGGGGCCACCCCTGCTCCCCAAATGAGAGTGTTCCCATATCCTGCTGCTGCACTGGCTGGGAACTGGGTTTGCACCAGCAGAGCCTTGGATGCCTGGTCCTGGGGGCTCTTCTTGGCAGGGAATGGAATTTAGGAGGTGATTTTGCCCTTGATGCTGTGGGATAAACCCAGAAAACTTCCACGTGGCACAACAGTGGGGTTTTCCCCATGGCCTTGGATGGCATTGGACTGACAAGAGAATAGGTCTAGATTTGATATTAGCATGAAATTCTTCCCTGTGAGGGTGGTGAGGCCCTGGCAGGGGTTGCCCAGGGAAGTTGTGGATGTCCCAACTCATTCAAGGCCAGATTGGATGGAGCTCTGAGCACCCTGGACAAGTGGAAGGTGTCCCTGCCCATAGAATTGGATGATCCTTTAGGTCCCTTCCAACCCAAACCATCCCATGATTTTATGATTTTAGTTTTCAATATTTTTCCTTTTTTGCTGGATCCCATCAAACCTCCAGATCCCTCCAGGACATATTTAAATTACTTTTCACATGTTGTAGCAGGGATTCTACTTTTACTCAAAGCAGTGGATGTCTCTGCATTTAAATGATGACGTTTTATTTTCCTGGGACTGACAGCTGGGAAGTTCTAGGTGGCTCCAGCTTTATAATTACCTCTGTCTGTCTTGCCTGTGTGTTCATGCACACTCACACGTGCACTTGTGCTCAAGAGGAAGCAGTGAATGCAAGGAACAGCTGGATCCACTATGTGACACGTCAGGAAGGATTGTTTTTCTTTAAACATCTTTTTATCTCCATCTCAATGCTGCTTTTCCTGAATGAAAAACCCTGGAAATCCTCAGCCTGTTGAGGGGAAAAAAAAAATAATGGAGGTTTGCTAAATATTGGTTGTGTCTGTGTGAACTTGGCTCCTGCCTGGGGATGGTGTATCAAGGAGAGTTCCCCAGGGGCTGGACTCCTGGGACTCTTGTGAGGAGGATGCCTTCAGGTTAAACTTCATGACAGGCAAGGCAGAACAGCCCTGGGGATGGCTGAGATTGAGCCAGAATTGTGTTTGTGCAGCATTCCTCCTCTTCCCTCTGTCCTTCCCACTCCCTGCTCCATCCCAGTTGGATTTCCTCATGCTAGACCATTCCTATCCTTTCATTGCAAAGACATTTAAATGTTCCATCTTCAGGCAGGTGTCCAGCAGAGAGATATCTCCTGGTCAGAGAGACCTGATCCCTGTGGATGCCCTTCCCACTCCCTGCTCCATCCCTGTTGGATTTCCTCGTGTTGAACCAATCCTATCCTTTCATTGCAAAGACGTTTAAATGTTCCATCTTCAGAAATGGAGAAACCATCCCTCTCCAGAGCATCTGTCTCTCCAGCAGAGAGATATCTGCTAGCCTGGCCAGAGAGACCTGATCCCTGTGGATGCCCTTCCCACTCCCTGCTCCATCCCAGCTGGATTTCCTCATGTTGGACCATTCCTATCCTTTCATTGCAAAGACATTTAAATGTTCCATCTTCAGGCAGGTGTCCAGCAGAGAGATATCTCCTGGTCAGAGAGACCTGATCCCTGTGGATGTGTGGGCAGGCAGAAGGTGGGGGTGAGATTTTGGGAGTGAGGCCTTTCCCCATCAGCCCGAGAGGCCGCGGAGTGGGGTTTGGAGAGGCCTCATCTCACAGTCTGTTTCCTTTTCCTTTTAATGTGTTTGCTCTCTAATGTGTGTTGACACAGTAAACACACATGTTTGTACAAACATCCCAGCTGAGGGCTGCTCTGAGAGCCCCTTGCAGGGGGTGGGAAATGTGCCTGGCAGATGTTGGGAGCCTGGCAAGCTCCACTTGTGCCAGAGGTGCTGGGAATGGTCCCCACTGGGAGGAATTCCATGGGACAGCAGGAGGAAGAGTGTTGGATTTTCTGAGTTCCCCAGATGGAGAAGGAAATGATGAATCTGACTCCATGTTCTCAGAAGGCTAATTTATTATTTTATGATGCTATATTATATTATATAATGCTATACTAAACTATACTAAAGAATAGAGAAAGGATACAGACAGAAGGTTAAAAGATAATAATGAAAACTCCTGACTCTTTCCAGATTCCCAACACAGCCTGACCCTGATTGGTCCTTAAGTTAAAGCAATTCCCATGAAACCAATGAAACAATCACCTGTGGATAAACAATCTCCAACCACATTCCAAACACAAAACACAGGAGAAGCAAATCAGATAATATTGTTTTCCTTTTTCTCTGAGGCTTCTCAGCTTCCCAGGAGGAAATCCTGGGTAAGGAGATTTTTCCAGAAAATGTGACAGTGACAGAAGAGGAGGCTTTTGAGGGATTTTTTTGGATTGCTGCTGAAATACACAGGAGTCCAGTGCTGTCCAGGGGCAAAAAGTGTTCCATTGTGGATTTGAATGTGAGATGGTGAGGAAAACATGGATAAGGGTGGGGAGAGGTGGGGGGAACTGGACAGAGCTCCCATGGAGGAGGCACTTGGATGGAGATGGAGCTGAGATTGTGGGAAATGAAGGGCAGAGCCAAAGCTTTTTGTGAGGTGCTGCCAAAGCTCCCTTCAAACCCAACGCTGGGTGTTGCATGGGGCAGGAACCAAGCTTCCCCATGGAAGTGGTGGAGTAATCACCCCTGGAAGGGTTCAAAAAGCAAATAGAATTTGTGATCTGGCTCAGTGGGGCGGTGGTATTTGGCTGAAGGCTGACTTGATGATCCCAATAATTATCTGATTTGCTTCTCCTGTGTTTTGCTGCTTTGGAACGTGTTTGGAGATTGTTTATCCAACAGGTGATTGTTTCAGTGGTTTCATGGGAATTGATGGTGATTTGATGATCTTGGAGGTCTTTTCCAAGCTTAATGATTTTATGATTGTAATTTCTTCCAGATTCCCCTCACAGTTGATCAATGTGCTTTGGCACCTGAATTGATGCTCAGAGTTGTCTGTGGGATTTTTTTCCCAACCATAAAATGCAGGAACCAGGGTCGTGGGGGGCTGAAAATTGGTTGAATGATGTTAAAACTGATCCCATTGTGAAATGATAGAATATCCTGAGCTGGAAGGGACCCCCAAGGATCATCAAGCCCAACTCCTGGGTTTGCACAAGACACTCCCAACGCCTTGCACAAGACACCCCAACAATCCCACTGTGTGCCAGTTGAGTATAACAAGAGAAACAGAGATTAAAGCACAGTTCTTGGACCCTCTGGTTGCAATAGGCCACACTGAGCACACAAACAAAATTAATTAATTAATTTTGCCCTCAAAATTAAGACTTTCTGTACTAGCCCATGCACACCTTTCAGCACAGGGAAGCCAGGAAAGGGAGAGATGAGTGAAAGTGAGCCTGGCCCAGCTGTGAGAGATGCCAGACACTCACTCAGCCTGAAATTTGTCTCACCTAATGCTGGTCATCAGCACTGAATCGAAATGAGCTGCTGTTTATAGATAATGGAGAGAGACTGGCACCTCCAGAGAGCAATTCACTCCATCTGCCTGAGACACCTATTTAGGATGGCACAGATCAGCCCTTGGTGAAACCTGTCTCTTCCCATCCACTCCAGGGGAAACCTGCCTGACTCATTAGGTGAGATGTCTAATTTTGGGGAGGACCATGTTAAACAAGATGAATCCCACGTTTAGTGCGTGCCTGGAGGGTGACTCTGGTGACAGCAAAATGTCTCTGGAGCCAGCAGAGCCTGGCTGCTCTCTCCTCAGCTGTTTTCAGGTTGGTTTTTTTGCCCCTCTTTGCACCCAAAATATCCTGCTTTGAGCTGGGTTACTGTGAGTGACACCTCATTTTGTCACAGTCAGGGGAGTGGATGGGGAAGTGTTTGTGACAAAAGTGGAAAAATTTGGAGGATTTCTGCCACGTTTCTCCATCCTTGAGGCAGCTCCTGCTGTCCAGGCTTTGGAAGGGAGAGAGAAGTCACTGCTCCCATAATGGGACAGAGGAGGCACAGAACAAGTGACAGGGAAGGGCAGGGTGGGACTGGCACAGGGTTTGATCCTCCTCAACACCAGGGATGGCTGTGCCCATGGATTTTTCCCTGATGCTTCCCTGCCCTAGGAAGGCCAAGGGCAGTTTTTAACTCTTTGGTGGGTTAGAAACCTCTGTGGTAATGAAACCATACAGGTGGTGTTTGAGGTGGGAATTGGCTGTCCCCAGTCCCACTGGTGTCCCCCTGGGAATATTTCCTGGGAGTTGGCTTCAAAGCTTCAGAAATACGGGAATTTGGAAATTTAGTCCATTTTCACACCTGTCATCTCTGGGTTTTTTCTCCTTCTAAACCCCCCTTCCAACCCTAAAAACCCTTCTGTGCCAGGACATGCCACCAACTCAAACTCATGGATCATTTTGGATCATTTTGGATAATTTCACCTCTGGGGAAGAGCTGACATCCCCCTAAAACCCCCCAAATCTTCTGTGTGGGGGGCTTGGAGCAAATCCTGGCTGCAGCCTGTGGGACAAAGCTCTGCTCTGCCCACTGGGATCTCTGATGGGAGGACAGGGCAGGATGAGACCCTTCCCAAATCATTGTTCCAGCTCCGGGACATCTCAGGGAATTGGGATCCCTTTAGGAACCCACTCCATAGAGCTGCTGACACCCTGTGGCTGTCGGGGAGAAACGCAGCGACTTTCACGGGAGGGTTGGGCAAATTTGGGCTTGAAAAAATGTTCTTCCAGGAAAAAGAAAAAAAAAAAAAAGCGACTGTTCTAGGAATTAAAAAGAGGGAAACCAATCCAGCAGACATTTCCCAGCTGTGCTGCCGCAGGGACAAAGGTGGCAGCTGGCTGGCTGGCTGCCTGCTCGTGGCTGTCCTTGCTCCTCTCCCAAGGCCATGGGCTGAGGGCAGGAAGCTTTGAAGAGCTCTCATTTTGGGGTGGGGAAAGGCCAGGGCCAACAGAGATATGAGACATGGCCACTTCTTCACCAAAATAACTTAAACTCTTTCTCCTTCCTTCTCCTCTCATGGTTAGTCACAGCTTCCACACAGAACAATATTTTCCTCTTGGTGTTTTCCTTGCCAGCCTCCAAGAGGTCTGTGTGAAAACAACAATCTCTCCCTTTTATAAGCCACCAACTCCTCCTCCTCCAGGAGAGAGCAAGAAAAGGAGAGGAAGAACAAAAAAAAATTAGGAGAAGGAGAGGCAGGATCATGCTCTGCTCCTCGAGACAAAAAGGGATGGGGGGAGTTGTTGGCCTGGGATAAAATTGGCAGTGTGATGAGTTTTAGCTGCAGCCTTTGAAGATGAGAGGAGAAGCAGCTGATTGTCATGGAGGGAGCAGGCTTGGCCCTTTAAACAACAAAGCCTGCAAAGATAGATAGCCCCAAAAAGAAAAGGCTTCACACTGCCTGCCTCTGTCACTGCCCCACAGAAAAATGTTCTGAAACAGAAATAGCAGCCCAGGGGGAACCATTAAGGGCAGGATGAGAAGCTCCAGTCTCCTGCCATGAATGCTGTGCCCAGGAGGGTGCAGGCAGTGGGAGGGGGATGGCTGCTGGTTCCTGGGGCAGCTGGATGGGGTCTGGCCTCCATCACCCAGGCTGGCACTGCCCTGCCCCAGGGATGCAGCTCTGCGCTCCTGCTGTGGAAATGAAGCACCTGAGCCAGCCCTGGATTGCTCCCCATGGTCCCTTTTGGGGCTTTGTCCATTGTCTCACCCTGTTTTAAACAGCCTGGGAAGAGCTGCAGGGCTCAGGGCTGTGAATGATGCCAGGGCCCCAGGAGGCACCGAGATGGGGCTTTAATGGCACATCCATGATGGAGTTCTGCCTCCTGCATCCCTGGTGGGATTGTCCCCCCTCTCTGGGACAGCTGGTGTGGCTTTTCATCCCTCTGAACTCCTTGGAGAGTGCTAAAATCCAGTGCTGGGGCCAGAGTCAGCCAAAAAAGGGCAGGAGGGACCCCCAGATGTGACAGTGTTCACAGGGGTCGCAGGTTGAGGGAAGAGATGAGGATCTGACTCCATGTTTCAGAAGGCTGATTTATTATTTTATGATATATATTATATTAAAACAATACTAAAAGAATAGAAGAAAGGATTTCATCAGAAGGCTGGCTAAGAATAGAACAGGAAAGAATGATAACAAAGGCTTGTGGCTTGGACAGAGAGCCTGAGACAGCTGGACTGTGATTGGCCATTAATTAGAAACAACCCCATGAGACCAATCCCAGATGCACCTGTTGCATTCCACAGCAGCAGATAACCATTGGTTACATTTTGCTCCTGAGGCCTCTCAGCTTCTCAGGAGAAAAAATCCTAAGGAAAGGATTTTTCATAAAAGATGTCTGTGACACCCAGACAGAGGGACAGCCTTTGGATGGTCCTGGGGCTGGCAGGGGGACAGTGGGGACAGAGGTGGCAGTGGGACAGCCACTGCAGCTGCGCCATCTGCTGCACACGTGGAGAAGCTCCGGCCAAAAAGGAGCATTTTGGGTTGGTCGTTTCCAAAAATAATCAGCAGTCCAGCCCCAGCCCCTTCTCCTTCCCTGTGACCGTGTTCACAGAGGTCTGAGGATGAGGGAAGAGATGAGGATCTGACTCCATGTTTCAGAAGGCTGATTTATTATTTTATGATATATATTACATTAAAACTATACTAAAAGAATAGAAGAAAGGATTTCATCAGAAGGCTGGCTAAGAATAGAATAGGAATGAAAACAAAATCTTGTGACTGACCGAGACAGTCCGAGACAGCTGACTGTGATTGGCCATTAATTAGAAACATCCAACATGGGCCAATGACAGATGCACCTGTTGCATTCCACAGCAGCAGATAATCATTGTTTACATTTTCCTCCTGAGGCCTCTCAGCTTCTCAGGATGAAAAATCCTAAGGAAAGGATTTTTCATCAAATGTGTCTGTAACACTTCCCCTCCTTTTGCAGCAGATGTTGAGGCAGAGCTGCTTTTTTGCCATCTCCCGTGGACCAGGAAAACTTTTGATGCAGTTTGGGAAGGGTTAGTTTAATACCTGTTAAAAAACCCTTTTTTCCCCTCCTCCTTTTCTGTCCTATGAGGCCGATCTGGAGAGAGAGAATAAAACAAAGGAGCTCCAGGCATTTGTCAATCAGTTTTCCCCGGGGCTCCGTGGAGCATCCTCAAGGGATTGTGATGATCTCCAAACCTGGGGTTGCTCTGTTTTGTTTCAGTTTCGTGGAGCTGATCCAATTTCACCACAACAAAATGCCAGAAATGTGAAAGGCTTTCCCTGAAAAGGAGATGAGGGTTTGAGAAAGAAGGAGCAAATGGCAATTCCGGTAAAAAGTCAGTTTTTCAGGGAATCCTCAATATTGCAGATGTTTCAAGCTGTTGTTTGGGTAAGGTCAGTGTGTACCTCACAATGCAGAGGGTTTTGCATGTTATGTCTCCTTAACTCAGGATTTCAGTACAAAATACCCCAAACTTTGGGAATATGAAACACCTGCACTATTCCACTCTGGCAGCACTTCAAGGAAAAGGAGTCACTCCTATTTTGGAGGTTTAAAGTCTTTTTTTTTTTTTTTTTTTTTTGCTGCAGTTGCCAGCACACATAAATGTCCTGCATCTCTGGTGCTTCTGGTGTGGGGTAACCTTGGGAGAGCTGGGGGTACTCACCTGGAGAAGGGAAGGATCCAGGGAGAGCTTCCAGCACATTCCAGGCCTGAGGGGCTCCAGGAGAGCTGCAGAGGGACTGGGGACAAGGCCTGCAGGGACAGCACCCAGGGAATGGCTCCCAGTGCCAGAGGGCAGCCAGGGATGGGATCTTGGCAATGAGGAATTCCTGGCTGGGCTGGAATTGCCAGAGCAGCTGGGGCTGCCCCTGCACCCCTGCAATGCCCAAGGCCAGGCTGGATGGGGCTTGAAGCACCCTGGGGATGGAACTGGATGAGTTTTAATGTCCCTCCCAACCCAAACCATTCTGTAATTCCATTATTTGCTCCACCCCAAAGCTGGAGCTGATCCTGGATACAACTGGCTGCTCTTAGGAGTGATTCTGCTGAAACCTTCAATGCAGGGGGGCTCAGCTCTGACACCCCTCACCTTCCAGCCCCTTTTTTGCTGTGTCTGTGGGGATGGGGGGACCCTGCTGGGACACAGCCCGTGCAAGGACAGAGCCAGGAGAGCCGTGTGAACGAGGGAAGGAGCAGCAGGGATGAAAGGAGCAGTAATTATGCATCTCAATGCCCTCCCTCCCCAGCAGCCCTCTCAGGTACATCTGATCCCAGAGCTTTTGTGTCCTGACTGGCACTGGCTGTATTGATGCTGAACTCCTGACCTTGCTTTGTCTCCAGCCACGACCTGATGTCAGAGTGGCTTTGGGTCGGGTTTCAGTGCCCGGGTTACCCTGAGGTCCCAGAGAAAAGCGATCCCTCTGCTTGTGTGAGGGACATGATCCTGCTGTCCCTCCCTGCCCACAGGACAGGGTGGATGGCTGTGGAGACAGGAGATGCTGCCCAGGCTCTTCTTCCATCACCAGAGGTGCAGCTGAGCTTGCTGCATGCTCTCCTCCTTGATGGACATGCTCAAAAGATTGGGAAAATATCCAGTTTGGGAACCCTGGTGCAGTGCTGTGATTGGCTCGGGGAAGCAGTTTTTTCCCAAATTCTGCTGTCCAAATGCACCAGGGGAAGTTTAGGTTAGAAATCAGGAAAAAATTCTTCACTGAAAGAGTGATTGGGCACTGGAATTGTCTGCTCAGGGAGGAGCTGGGGTCACCTCTTGGAACCCTGGCTGCTGAGAATTGGAGATTTCTGTGCTGCCAGGCACTGACCCCCAGGAGAACACTGCACTGACCTGAGGCCTGGAGAAGCTTCCAGAATGGAATGGTGGAACTGGGATTGTGGGTGTGCAGTTTGGACAGGAGTGTGTGAGATCACAGGAGGGAAACTCAGAGTTTAAGGGTTTAGAATGCAGGAATAGATATAAAGCAAGATGCAGGTTTGGGGGCAGGGCTGGTCCTTCTTCTTGACCTTCTTCTCCATGGGTTTGGGTGGTTTTGTGCCATTGGATTAAAAAGTCCCCATTGCAGGGCATGGGTGGTTGGTTATTGGGTTAAAAGTGAAAATAACTCAGGTGTCATTTCTTAATTGGACAATTTACCCTTGAAAGGCCTTGGAGAGAGAGAGAGAGACACAGCTCCATTTTTAATTTGATATTGAAGTGCTGTAGAACTCAGGGTTTGTGAGACTGTGACATAGGTAAGAACTAATAAACATCTGAGTCCCAACAAGCAATGCCATCTCATTTAATGAGATCTACATTTAATCCCAGCCTTAACAAAAAAGAAGCACAGACTCTGCACAGTCACCATCCCTGAAGGTGTTTAAAAAAGCCTGGATGTGGCACTCAGTGCCATGGTTTAGTGGATGAGGAGGTGTCTGGTCATCGGTTGGACTTGATGATCTCAAAGGTTTTTTCCTACCCAGTTCATTCTGTGATTCTGTACTTCAGCAGTGGTGTCTGGGCCATGGCAGTGACCACCCCAGCAATGTTTGCACTTTGTCCCCACAGGTTTTCAGGCAGGTCCCTGTTTGTTGGTGTCCCCTGATGTGTCCCAGGGATGAGCAGCTTGCACAGAGGCAGAGAGCTGTGTAGGTAAACAGCAAACCCCAGCAAACCTTCAGAGGATGGGGGAGCTCTGCAGCTCATGGGATGCTGCTTTTAGAGCTCATCAGAAGAGCACTTGGCTGTTTGGCCTCAGACAGGACATTGTTCTGCTACTGACACAAGTTTGGGGAAAGATCTGAGGCACAAAGGGAGCTGCAAACCTTTGAGTTGGCCCTGTTGGTAGGGTAGTGACACTTCTCAGCTCTGCTCTGACTCCCCTGCTGGGCTGTGGTCCTTGTGCACCACTTGGCTCAGCTGAAGCATCCCTGGAAATGGTCTGTTAGGTCCTTTTTGTGCTCAGCTTTTCCAGACTCTCTACCTCCTGCATTTCCCTACATTCCTATTTTGCTTCCTGTGGTTTTGGCCTGGATCAATGCTGCATGATGGTGATGCCTTGAGAAGGCTGAGCTAGAGCAGAGACTAGACAGAGCTAAAGAACAAAGCAGGGATTTATTAAAAAATCCTCCATGGATGCACCTTGGGCAGCACAAGAGCCCAGCCAGGGCTGCACCCAAGATGAACCAAAATGGCCCCAAAATGCACCAGCGCTCCCGGGGTCTCTCCCTGGGATCAGTTCTGCTCCATTTGCATCTTGCAGTTCATTGTCTCATTCCAGCTTCAGCCCCTGCAGTCCCACCCTGCTTGTTTTTCTCTCTCCAGCCCACGGGGTTTGTCCTCCTGGGCTGAGATTTGGGTCATTTGTCCTTGGTGCCCAGCTGGAGCAGGAATTGTTTTGTCTCCCTGCTCTGTGCACACAGCTCACCATCCCTTAATATGAAGCCCAGACCCACAACCCTAAAACAGCATAGAATGTGAAAAATATAAAAGCCAAGTTAAGGTTGGAAAAGACCTCTAAGATCATGGAGTCCAACCTAAGACCACCACTAAATCATGTCCCCAAGGGCCACATCTACATGGCTTTTAAATCTCCCATGGTTTGTGTGGGGTTTGGAATGAGATGATCTTTGAGGTCACTTCCAACCCAAACCAGTCTGTGATTCTCTGAATGGAGAGGACCAACAATTTATCTGGTGTTCCTGGAAGGAAAAAAAAAGCATGAGAGACATTTTTGGGTCCAGAGTCTGCTGGGTGTGATAGGACAAGGGGTGATGGTTTTATCCTGAAGGAGAGTTGATTTAGATGAGATATAAGGGAGTTTTTACAACTGGCTCACGTTGTCACAAATGAGGGAGCAGTGGGAGGTGAGAGGAGCTCTTGGGGACACTAGACCTCAGTGAGACCTTTGCTGAGGTTGGCTGGTGGAAGAGCTGGGGCTTGCTGGGGTCAGTGCTGCTCATTTGGGGCTGGATGGGGAGAAAGGGGGTCTGTGCTGGGGCTGGGCTGCAGAGAGCCCTCCTTGGTCAGGTGTCAGACACAAAATCAGAGGTAGATTGGGAGCATCCTTCAGTCTATGGGAGGTGAATGGAGGAGGCCTCGTCCACTGTTTCAGTGCTGGATCAGTTTTCTGGCTGCTTTCATGAGAGGGGAGAAAGGTCAAATGTGAAGTTTTGTCCCCAGATGGTGCTTCCCTTTTATCTGAGGCAATATTGGAAGATAAGCATTCGCTTTCTCTTTTTCTCTCCTCCTTCTATTTTCTGTGGATAAACATAGATTATGAAGGTTAAAAAAGCTTTGAGGGATGTTCTTTTTATCTGATATTAAGTTCTTAATAGGTCACCTTGGCATTGAGGAGCCCAGGAGCTGAAAGAGTCAGCAATTGAATCACAATAACCTTTGCAGAGCACAGCCCTGTCAGTGGGGCTGGGGCCCAGAGATATGTGGGACCTCATTATCTCAACCTTAGCCCCAGGGGTGTCAGCTGACAAAAGGGGCTGGGGACAGCTTTTCTTCCAGGTTCCCCTTTCCCCTGGCCCTGGAGATAACCTGTCCCCATTTTGCTGACAGGAATTGTTCCCATGACACCCACCCAAACCCAGTGCTCTCAGTGAGGCAGTGAGGAAAGAGCTGTGGGTCCCAGATTTCTCTCTTTTCAGTGATGCACTCACAGCCCATCACTCTGCAATTCTGAAGCCATTTAGCACCAGCATCTGACACAAATATCAGTGCAAGAACAGCCAATCTCACTTGACTGGTGATAGCATCTCTGGGATACGGTTTTTGATTTTTTTTTTTTTTTTAAGAGAAAGTGCCCAAATCCTCAGCAAAGCAGGAGCTTTGGTCTGCCTCTCTTAAGCTTGAAAGGGAAATTGCAAATGTGTCTCTCTATCTCCAAGATTGAATGTGACAGGCTGCGATTGAGTTCGCTGCCCTCGCTGGTGCCTGGAGCTGCCCAGGGCCCTGCACCACCCGAGGTGTGGAAATGCCCCCCTTGGGATCAGATCCCCTGGGTTATCTATCCCAGGTCCTTTTGGGGGAATGCCTGTGGTCTCCACAGACTCTGCTGGGTGTGATAGGACAAGGGGTGATGGTTTTATCCTGAAGGATGGTTGATTTAGATGAGACATAAGGGAGTTTTTACAACTGGTTCACGTTGTACAGAGAGCTGGTGGATGCGCCTTCCCTGGAATCATTCCAGGCCAGGCTGCACGGGGCTCTGAGCAGCCTTATCCAGTTGGAGATGTCCCTGGCTGTTGAACCAGGTGACCTTTAGAGGTGTCCCTTCCAACCCAAGCATTCCATGATTCTGTTTTTCTCTCATGTCAAGCCAGTGCACACATGTGCTCATCTCTCCATCACCCCTTGGTGATCACATCCTCAAGCCAGGAGGATGATCCTGGATGATCCAGGTGTTTCTGGGTGCCTCCACACCCCCTGTTTTGCCTGCCTGGATACCCTTTCACACTGCTGTGCTGATGTACGCCTTGCTGCCTGCATCTCCACAAGAATTCCCGCGTCTCCATGAGAATTTCCGCGTCTCCACTCGTCCCTCCTGTTGCCAAAGGGCAGCTGGCTCCCTCTCAAGTGCCACAGTGTGGTGAGGATCTGTGGGTGTCTCCAAGCTCTCCCTGTCTGGCCACACTCAAAGGACCCTTTGTGGTGCTGCCCTGCACCCCCTTCCCCACGGCTCCCAACTCTCGGGGTCAGCGCGTTCCCGGAGGGATGAGCTCATCCCTGCGGGAGTCTGGTCCCTCAGCCCCATGAACAGACACTTATAAAGGGCTTGCATTCATCATCCAGCCTGTCTTGTGCTGCATCTGTCTTCATTCCATCCCATATTACTCCCTGCCTGGGTTTTTGAGCTGTCCCACAGAAGGGTTTGTGCTCCGGGCCAGCTGCGTTGGGAGCGTTGTGTCTGGTCAGTCCTGGTCACACACACTGGGTGAAGTTTCTGAGGCAAAACTCTGAGTCTCTCTGGTGTTGCAGCTTGTCTGAATTATTTTTATCTGGGGTTTGAGCCCTGCTGAAGAGCTGACCAGATTTGAGGGAGCATTTTGGTTTCTGCAGCTCGCGAGCTGACACCTGTGCTCTCACAAATAAAAAATTAATTTTCATACTTTTTTCATTATTGTTCCCTTAATCCCAATCAGAACCAGTGTGACCCAAAGCAGTCTCTTTATGAAGAACCAGGAGTGATGGCAATAACAGCTATAAATATTTAAAAGTTAGCAAGTTCCCAAAATATTGGCCTTGTGAAAGAAATTCCACCAGTTTGGGAGAAACAGAAGCACCTGATTGGCACTGGGGTGACCTTGGAGATTATCCACTGGGATCATAAATATGAACATCCAGCAGCAGGACTCTCTCTGTGGGACCTGAACTTTACCTCTGGGAATGTCAAACAGAGAATCCTTATTTTCCATGAAGGACCTGGAGTGGCTCTGCAGAGCACCCATGGCAGGATTTGTGCCTGAGAACGACCCATGGATGAAGAGACAGCTCTGTTTCCAGTGGGACTGAAATCCTGCAGAGCTTGGGAGGCAGACACAGAGCCTGGATAGGCTCCTGTGGGGCACTAGCAGGGTTGTCCCACCCTTGTCCCTTCCACAGGATGGTGAGTGGTGGCTTATCCTTCCCTGATGGAGTTTCATTCCCCCAAAGCACTCGCTCAGCTGGACAGAGCTTGTAAGAGCCTGAGGCCAGAAATTTGGGTGTTAAATCTGGTGGCCGAAGCATTCCAATGGCCTCTTCATTTGGCCAGGCACAACTTGATGCAGACATTGTCCTTTAGAGATGCCACTGATGCCAGCATGGAATTTCCTAGGACCCACCTGCAGGTCAACACCTTGAATACCCACCTTCATTTTCCACTGATAGAGGACAGAACACAGTTTTTCAGGCTTAAATAACTTTAATTTCAGGTTGCAGGTTTGGGGTAAGTGGAGAACAAATGTCCAGGTGATTCCTTGAGAAGGCTAAGCTGGAGCAGAGGCTGGCATAGTTCCAGAATAAAGCAGGGATTTATGGAAAGGATCTCCTCCATGGATGCACCTTGGGCAGCACAAGAGCCCAGCCAGGGCTGCACCCAAGATGAACCAAAATGGCCCCAAAATGCACCAGTGCTCCCGGGGTCTCTCCCTGGGATCAGTTCTGCTCCATTTGCATCTTGCAGTTCATTGTCCCATTCCAGCTTCAGCCCCTGCAGTCCCACCCTGCTTGTTTTTCTCTCTCCAGCCCACGGGGTTTGTGCTCCTGGGCTGAGATTTGGGTCATTTGTTGTGGTATTTGCTGGGTGCCCAGGATGAAGGAGGAAATGAGTGAATCTGACTCCATGTTCTCAGAAGGCTAATTTATTATTTTATGATACTATATTATATTATATTAAAGAATGCTATACTAAACTGTACTAAAGAATACAGAAAGGATCCAGACAGAAGGCTAAAAGATAATAATGAGAATTTGTGACTCTTTCCAGAGTCCCAACACAGCTTGGCACTGATTGGCCAATGAATCAAAACAATTCACATGAAACCAATGAAAAATCAATGAAAATGAAAAAAACAGTAAAACACAGGAGAAGCAAATGAGATAATATTGTTTTCCTTTTTCTCTGAGGCTTCTCAGCTTCCCAGGAGAAGAAATCCTGGTGAAGGGATTTTTCAGAAGATATGACAGTGACAATTTGTCCTTGGTGCCCAGCTGGAGCAGGAATTGTTTTGTCTCCCTGCTCTGTGCACAGAGCTCACCATCCCATAATATGAAGCTCAGACCCACACACTAAAGCAGCACAGAATGCGAAAAATAGAAAAGCTAAAACCTGAGGCATCACAGAACAGAATCTGAAAAATATAAAAGCTAAACCTGAGGCACCACAGGGTCTGTGGGAGCAAGTGCACTCCAAATGCCTGGGTCTAGGGTGGCCACTGGCAGCAGGAGCTGAGGAGGAGGAGGAACAGCAGGTTTGGAGCCCTTGCACTGATCCCAGCCCTTGGTAGGGACTGGACTGCAGAGGCCTCACTCAGCCTGGTGCCATAGGTGAGTGCCAGCAGCCCTGTAATGGATTGCCTGGCAGGGCTGGGAGCTGAACACGGATGCTTGGCAGGCCATTACCTTGAAAAATGAGCTGTGCCGAGCTTGCCTTGTGTTGTTACAAACTAATGATTTGCATTGATTAGCACATGGCTCATGAGTGTCTAATTTATCAATCAGGGAGCGCCGGGGGAGCGCGTGTAAACCATGCTCTCAAAAATGATGTCATCTGTCAAGGGGCTCCTGCATGTGAGAGCTGCACATACCTGACAGCTCTCCCTGCTGAGGGACAGGGACCTGCTCATGTCCTTCCCTTTCCCTCTGCTGTTTCACGCTGGGGTGAGCCCTGCAGCTCAGGTACACTTCAAGCTGTAATTGTTAATTTTTATGGTGCTGGGAGCAACAGCCAGAAACCCACTGTGTTAGGTGATGTCCAAGCCCAGAATGAAGGGCTTGAAGAGAAAGTCATTCTTTGTGGGGGGATAGAATATAAGAAAATAAAGATGGTGTAGAAAGTAATCTTACCCCTAAGGAGTTGCAGCTGGACCAATTAGCAAAGATTAGGAACAGGCCTGGCTTTAACAGCTGTAAGCAATGAGAAGAAGAGTGATGTAAAAGAGTGGGGTGGCTGGGTGAGAAGGGAACTGGAGTTATTGGAAACACCAAGAAGGTGTGAAACTTTTGTGATAAGAGGGACAACTTTTGTGATATGGAACCCCTGCAATAAGCTGCCAACAGATCAAGGGCACCCTCAGTCAGTTCTGGGGTCACCCCAGGCTGGGTGGGATGTGCATCTGCCAGAGGGATCTGGACAGGCTGGATCCGTGGGCTGAGGCACAACAGGACCCTGTGCTGGGCTGTGCCCTTGAGTGACCATCACATCCCGTGCCACAGGCTCCATCCCACAGCTGGACTTTGGATGGGAAAAGCAGTTTATCGTGGGGGGATAGAATGTAAGAAAATAAAGATAACATAGAAAGTAATCTTACCCCTAAGGAGCTGCAGCTGGGCCAATTATCAAAGATTAGGAACAGGCCTGACTTTAACAGGTCACAGCTGTACCCAATGAGAAGAAGATGCCATAAAAGAGTGGGGTGGGTGGGTGAGAAGGGAACTGGAATTAGGTGGCTGCTTTGTGAAGGAGAGAGTTAGTGCTCTGAGGGGCTGCCCAAGAGGAACACCAAGAAGGTATGGAACTTTTGTGATAAGGAGGCAATGGTATGGAACCCCTGCAATAAGATGACAGTAATTCTTTCACTTTGTCTAATTTAATTTGTAACTCCATTGCAGCCAGGGGTATGTCTTTCAGTAAATGTTAGTGGGGGTCCACAGTGGGATGGGACAGCAGTCCTGTGCTGTGGACTGGGAGCAGCAGTCAGAAACTCACTGTATTAGGTGATGTCCAAGCCCAGAATGAAGGGCTTAAGAGGAAGTTGAAAAAAGGGATCTCTGTCATCTTGGAATTTGTGTTTGGGTTTGAAGAACCCTCTGGCCCAAAGTAGGTGGCTTTAAGCTGACAAAGGGTCGATTTAGGTTGGATATTAAGGAGAAGCTCTTCCCTGTGAGGGTGGGCAGGCCCTGGCACAGGGTGCCTAGAGAAGCTGTGGCTGCCCCTGGATCCCTGGAAGTGCCCAAGGCTGGGCTGGATGGGTCTTAGAGCAGCCTGGGATAGTCAGAGGTGTCCTTGCCCATAGGAGGGGGTGGAATGAGCTGAGCTTTAAGATCCTTTCCAACCCAAACCAGTCTATGATTCCACGATCCCAGTGGATCCCACTGTGCTGGATGTGTGTAGGACAGTGACCCACCATGGAACCACAACACCCAGGAGCTCTGTGATGCACAGTGACCCACATGTCTCCAGAAAACCAAGCAGGTGCCCACCAGCATCTTCTCCCACGTTTCTTTGGCCCTCCTGAAGCAGGAGCCCTCTCTGCCCTCTGTGCTGTGCTGGCTCTGCAGGGGTGATCTCCTCCTATCCAGCAGCCAGGCCCAGCTGTATTTGACCCAATTTTCCAGGATTACACCAGAGGTCAATGGATTGACTCCAGTGCAGGGATTAAACCCTGTGGCCCTGCCCAGTGAAGGCCCTGTGCCCCCTGGCCTGGGGTGGGGATTACACTGCAGTGCCTGCAGATGATCAGGATTAGCCAGCAGTTATTCTAGGAAAGCTGTCTTCTTCAAAACCCTCTATTGCTGCTGGGAGAAAAGGCCCTGGGGGAAGGCTGAGGAAGAACCATTCTCCCTGGCTGCTGCTGTGCTGTAGGTGCAGCAAACAAGCCTTGTTTGCCGACAACAAGATTTGTTCTCTGAGATTGGATTTGATGATCTTGGAGGTCTTTTCCAACCTTGGCGATTCTGTCACATGAGACCTTCTGGACAAAGTAAATACAAACCAGGAACCTCATGGAATTGCAAAGGCCAACCTGCTTTGCTGTCCCTTCTGTTTTGTGGGGTGCACTCAGGGGCACCTACATTTTGGGAGGGTGACTTTTACTGGGTGATAGAGACAGGACAAAGAGGAATTCTTTTAAAGTAAAAGAGGAGAGATTTAGATTAGATATTAGGAGGAAATTCCTTACTGTGAGGGTGGTGAGGCCGTGGCACAGGGAGACCAGAGAAGCTGTGGCTGCTCCTGGATCCCTGGAAGTGCCCAAGGCCAGGTTGGGATGGGGCTTGGAGCAGCCTGGGACACTGGAAGGTGTCCCTGCTTATGGCAGGGGGGGAACTGGATTGTCTTTAAGGTAACTTCCCACCCAAACCATTCCATGATTCCATGACTCTCCTGTCCAGATCAGCTCTCCCCTCTGCTCGGAGTGGCCCCTGTCATGACAGGAGTTTGGGTTCTGGACAGCACTGAGAGCAGGAGCTTCAAGAACACTGTAAACACCTCCACATGGCTGGAGGTGCTCTGAGATCCGTGTTTGGATGGGCTGGCATGGTCCAGCCACACAGCACTTTAAAACATGTGTACAGGAGAAGAGAGAGAGAGCTGTTGGCTGAGGCAGGAGTTAAGGGTGTACCTCATGCCTTGCTTTTTCAATTAGTGTTTCTAAAAGCCTTTAGGATCAGTGGATAGACAGGGCTATTGAAATGCCATGTTTTATTAGGAATTGATCTCCTGTTAATAGGCTTTAGGCAAATTAGAACAGATTATTTTACTGGAAAAAGGAGGGAAATGGGCAGAACATGGAGTGTCACCAGCCCCTTCCCTGTCTTTGCTGAGATCAATAGAGCTCCATAATGAGACCCAAATCAATAGAAAAGCAGGAATAGGTGATCATCAGAGGGGCCTGACATGAACTCGTACACTTCATGCTGTGTCCTTTCTCCCTCTCCATACCAGGAACAGCAGCCAGCAGTCCTGGCATCCTCTGGGGAACATTAGGTTCATAAAACAGGGAGGAACTGCTATTGGAAAAGCAATGAAGTATTAGTGGCCCCTGTGCAGTCATAAGGCTCTGGCTGGGCCCTTCTCAGAGCAGCCTGGATTGATGTGCTGGGCTCCAGGGCTGCTTGGATCCCCTGGAAATGCTGTTTGCAGATCCTTAATCCAATAGTGAGAAATGATGATGGTGATTTCAATGAGATGCCCTGCAAGAAGGAGAGGCAGGGACAGCAAAGGAAGGATGCCTCAGAGGATGGGGAGGACAAAGCTTCTCCTCCCACCTCTTGCTTTCCCGGCCCAAAACGTTTTCCCTACTTTCTGAGGCAGTCACGGTCGCTCCCTCTCACCCTGGCAGAGGTAGCAGGGCCTGATTCCACGACCTGAAGGATTTTCCCTTTGAAATCCACCCTTGCAGCCCATTTAATCCCCTCCCTGGGGAACTGGGGCAATTTCATGGCCAAAATAAGGCACCAGCATGACTTGAGTGAGAGCGGCTGGAAGCGCCAGGGCAGGAGGTGATGAATTCCTTGGAACTCCATCAGCCCAGGGGCTGCTGACACTGCACAAAAGCAGAGTGGTGGGGAGGGATGGCTTGGCCGAGCTTGCCATGGTTCACCAAGCTCCTCTTCTGCTTAGTTATTCGTTTAATTATTTGTAATGACTCTCATCCACCCAGCGTCTGCTCCTGCTGCCCGCCTGGCCAGTCGTTGTGATCTGCTCCCCACCACGCTCCCAGCAGCCCTGGATGGTTTTAAAGTGCTTTATGCAGAGATATTAATTGAAGGGGACCTTATTTTAACTCTGGTGGGCCAGGAGTGATGGTTTTAGAGGAGCAGGAAACAGCTGAGCCCAGTTGGCACAGTGGAAATGATCCTTTTTTTTTTTTTATTTTGCTGCCAGAGACCAGTCCAAGCTGCTTGGACAAATAAAATAGAAGTGAGGTTGTAGCAGGAGATTGGGTTAGGAGTGTGTTTCTGAAGTGAGTCTGAAGATAATTTTGAAAGGACACATTGCACTAGATCAGGCTCCAAGTCCCATCCGACCTGGCCTTGAACACTTCCTAGGATGGAACATCAAAAACCTCTCAGAGCAACCTGTGCCAGTGCCTTTTTCTTGAATAAACCAAAACTGGATCATGTTAACATGCTCCAAACACTGATTCAGTCTATGGGACAGGCTTTGATGGGCCTGGAGTAAAGCTCCTGAAGTACATCTGTGTGGATGGATTTTAGCAGGAAATGTCACTTTATAGGAAAGAATAGAGGTGCTAAAAGAGGTGTGTGGGCCTCTCTGGAAGGGTGGTGTTTCTGTTGCTCTGCTGAGTTTAAAGATATTTTCTTTTTTGCCGCAATCGTGATTTATCTTCCAGCAAAGGCACCAAGCGCTTGCTACCACCAATTCCTTTTGTCCTCCAATCCTGCTGCTCTTTCCTTGACAATTTTGAGTCCATCCCCATGATTTGGAGAGGGTTACTGTGTCCCTCTCTTTGATAACTACGTGATACCAACCTCTATGTCCCTCTTAGACGTGTGATTGAGGCATCTGCCACCAACTTGCTGGGGAAACTGTCCTCGAGCATCAGCCTCCCGTGGATCCCTCAGCAGCTGGGGAGGCCCAGATAAGGCTGAAAACCACCAGCCAAGTGATGGAAGGTATCTTTTACCTTCTTTCATCTACCAGACCCGTGGGCTGCTTGCCAGGGATGCCTGTGGGTGTAGCCATGGCCAGGGTGGGAGCTCAGAGAAGGCCAGAGCCTGTGTCTTTAAAGATTAATGGTGTTGTTTGCTCATTAAGGAGATCGTTTTGAAGCCAGAACATTCGAGTGCAAGCATCTGTTTGCTACTGGGAGAGGATATTTATTGTCTGATACTTCAATGGATGTAAATAAACAGCCAGCCCTAGATAATGTTCAGACAAACAAACAAACAGCTGCCAGAATGGGTCCCTTGGTAGTTGACCTTCGGGAAGCATCACGCTGATGTTTTAATAGCAGCCAAGCCCAGGGAGTGAAGCCTTCCAGGAAGAAGAAGGATTAATGTGCAGCCTGAGAGTGCTGGGCCCTGGGAGCTCCCACATGTCCTGGGTTAAAGGAGGACAAGGGAGCTGAGCTGAGTGTGCCCGTGTTCACAGGGGTCCCAGGATGAGGGAAGAGATGAGGATCTGACTCCATGTTTCAGAAGGCTGATTTATTATTTTATGATATATATTACATTAAAAGTACACTAAAAGAATAGAAGAAAGGATTTCATCATAGGGCTGGCTAAGAATAGAAAAAGAAAGAATGATAACAAAATCTGTCTTGGACAGAGAGTCTGAGACAGCTGGACTGTGATTGGCCATTAATTAGAAACATCCAACATGGGCCAATCCCAGATGCACCTGTTGCATTCCACAGCAGCAGATAATCATTATTTACATTTTGCTCCTGAGATCTCTCAGCTTCTCAGGAGGAAAAATCCCTAGGAAAGGATTTTTCATAAAAGATGTCTGTGACAGCTGAGCATCTGGGGCTCTGAGGGGTGGGCATGTCCAGGACAGACATTCAGGGAGGGGGAGCAGGTGGATGATCCCATTGTGGGGGTGATGGGGGTGTTTGTGGACTGTGGGTTGTGGTGGACTGGGCATTTTGAGACTCACATGTAGTCCTGGAGCCCCCTCTGTCACTCGTCCCCCTCCCAAGGAGCTCATGGTTCACAGGCAGCTCCCAGAAGCGACCCCAACTGTGCTGTTAGCCAGGTTCTCATCTCCTACAGCCCCCAAAAACATCTTGAATATGGGAATGCCCATCATTCAGTCAGAAGAAAACTCCGTCCATGCAAGCACCCCAGCTCCAAGTGGGGCTGGGGGCTGATGCCAGCAGAGAAGAGCAGGAGCAGAGGGAAGGGGGGGTACATTCTTCAAATTCCCTGCAGCTGGAAACTTGTGTTTCCAAGCAGAGATTGTTTCTGGGTCCCTGACTTTAGTGGTGATCACCTGCAGGGTTTGATGAGAATCTTCCCATTTTTCCTTCACAGGCTCTTCTCTGATTTTTTTCACCAGCCCAAATGCCCTGGTTCTAGCAGGAGCCTTGGAGCCAGGAATAAATCTCAAAGAGAAAATCCAGTTGTGTTGTCTGATTCTCAGGACTGTGCAGAATGTGTAGAGAAGGTGGAGATCCTCAGGGCTCTGTGCCTGGCGTCCAACATAAGAAAGAGAGTGTTTAAGACAGCTAAAGGGATGGCTGGAGTTAGGGGCTACACTTGTGGCTGCAGTCTCCAATAATCACCTCACTGCTGGCACAGGGCTTGCACAGGCTGTGCAGTGTAGGTTGGTGTCTGCCAGATTTTCTGGCCTTTTTCTGAATTTTCCTTTTTATTAGCCACCAGATTTAACAGAGAGAGGGGTTTCTGCATGTAGAGCTGTTGGGCTGTGGGAGTGTGACACGTGTGTGTGTTTGCACATGTACAGCACAACAAGCCCTGTCCTTCTTTCCCTCCCTCCCCCTCTGCAAAATAATGAATTTTCTGGCTATTAGGCCAGCAATAGCTGTTAAATCACTTCCGAGTAGCTCTGCATTCCTGGTGTGAAGCCTCTGCAATCTTTTACCTGCACCAAATGCACAGGGGAGATCCCTGGGGGCTGTGCCTCCTGTCTCCATGGTTTGTTAACTCCTCTCCAGCCTGCCTCTTCCATCTCCGTGCTCTTTCCCCTCTAATGGGGCCTGGCAAAAGCTGAGGACAGTGACTGAGCCCTGGGGTGATAATTGGCTGCTCAGATATCTGGCAGCCTGCAGATCTGACCACGGTGGTGCTGGAAAATCAAGGTCAAAGTGGAGATGTGAGGTTTGTTTAGCACAGGGATCAGCAGAGAGCGAGGATGCTGTGACAGGAATGAGAAGCCACCAGGGACTGAGGGGAGGCAGAGTGGAGACAGCAGAAAAAGCTCCCTGAATGCTCCTTGAGAGGGAGAACTTGGAGCTGGAAAGGCTCCTGCTCTGGGGGTATTTGGTGTGTTGGAGCAGAGCCCCAACAGGGAGCCTCCTGTGCTCCTCAGCCTGCAGCTCCTCCTGCCTCCTTCCTTTCCCCTGCCTGTCCCAAGGGGAATGACTCAGCCCAAGCCTCTTGGCATCTTTGCCCTTGGCCTCATGGGTGATTTACATCAGGGTCCATTTTCAAGAAGGAAGAACTCAGAGGAGCTGAATTTCCCTGTGAGGGACCACAGAAATGAGCAAGCCCCTGCTTCCAGGCAGCCAGAGCTGGTGGGAGTCAGGGATGTTCAGCCCTGGGCTTCAGACCATGAATTCTTTGTGCTTCAGGGATGTTCAGTGCTGGGAAATAGGCTCTGAATTCTTTGTGGTTCAGGGATGTTCAGTGCTGGGATTTAGACCCTGATTCTTTGTTTCAGTGATATTCAGTGCTGGGAATCAGACCCTGAATTCTTTGTGCTTCAGGGATGTTTAGAGCTGGGATTCAGAACCCAAATTCTTTGTGTTTCATGGATGTTCAGTGCTGGGCTTTAGGCTCTGAATTCTTTGTGTTTCAGTGATGTTCAGTGCTGGGATTCAGTCCCTGACCCCTTGGTGCATCAGGGATGCTCAGTGCTGGACTTTATGCCCTGACCTCTGTGTGTGCTGATGCTGGATGTGTGCTGCTCTCATCAGCAGCTCCATCAAGATGACAAATTAACTGCAAATCCTCCCCTGTCATTGGAGCAGCCCAGCAGCCAAGGCCAGCACGTGCTCCCACTTCTGGGGAGTCTGATGGATAACATGCAGGATCTGAGCATCCCTGAGCACCCTCCACACCCTTTGCTGGCACAGAGAGCCCCTCTAAATCCTTTCTGCTTCATTTTCTTTATCTTTCCTGGGGAAATAATATTCCTTTGTTGTCCCACAGCAGGTGAGTAGATCAAGGAAGGACAAAGATAACAATCTGTATATCACTGCTGTCCTTTACTCATACAGGCTTTTCAGACCCTTTATCGTTCCCTTCTCTTTGACTTTCCAATACAGAAGATGATTCAGGCTCAGTTTCTTGGCTGAGAGGTTGATACAGAAGGAACAAGCTCAAGGACTGTGCCAGGGAATAGTGGGAACAGGTCTTGACACCATAAGTTCTCCACAGCTTGTTATTTCCCTTGGATGGGAAGGGTGCTTTTTGCTCAGCTATCCAACTGCAGGCTGGGAATCTTTGGTCAGGAAGGAATGGAGGTGATAATGTGGGGCAGGATGAAGATCTCCTACAACTTTGTTTCCTTTAGGGAAAGGGTACTGTGGTGTTTGTGTTGCTGCAGGATAGAACGTTTTCAGAAAGTGAAAGGCAACACATGGGAAACAGAGGGAGATAAGGAATGTGGAAACATGAAACATGTGGAAACATGAAACTCTGAAACATGACTGTGGAGTTTGCTGCTGCACAGAGCCTCACAAGGTTCAGGAGAACTCCTGAGAACAGCTGTTTTATCATGACTTGTTCTATATTGAAAGGGATTGCAAACCTTCTCCAGCTGCTTTTGAGCCCAAACTCCAGAAATTGTTTTTAAGCAGGCAAAGAAAAGTCTGTAATTTTGTGCATTTTCTTCTGCATCACTGGATCACTGTCAGGGACAGACTGGGACTGTTTGTCTGGTTCCTCCTCATAATCCCAGTTATTGATGTCCCTAAGTGACACCCTGTTATGAGAGGTGTCTGGAATCATAAGGTACCACATTGGTGCAGGACTGATTTCAATACCTGATATATGCAATCAGCAAGAGAAATAGTCTGTGTTGCACTGAACACTCTGCAATAATAAATTGCCCCGTGGAACATTAGCAATAAGAGCAATAATATTATCTGAGTGGCATTCCAGTGAGTCACTCCTGCAGATTTGTGTGGTTTTTTATCTCCTGCTCATCACCACCACAGATCCTTCCCTCATTGCCATCATTTTGAGCATGGTGGATTTGTCCGGGCGATGACAGGAGCACAGTGACAGTGCCAGATAAAAGCCAGCATGCTCTGCATTGTTCTCACAGTGCTCTTGTGTTGATGGGACCAGCAGGAGTGATGAAATCTGCTTCTTCCTCTTGGTGGGGAGGCTGGGAAAAGTTCACTTCTTGTTGACAGTGGTTGCTGTCTGAAAGACCTGGGGCAGAATACAATTGTCCAATAATTATTTTGTATATATATAATATATATTTTATATATATATCTATATATCTGTATATATGTAGACATGCATATATATATGTCTCTATACATATATTTATAATAATATATAATATATATGCATATAATATACATAATGTACATATAATATAATATATCTAATATATTATATACATTATAATATATAATATACAATATATAATATGTAATATATATTATAATTTTTATATAAAATAAATATCTAAAATATATAAAATATAATTACTATAACTATAACTAGAAGTAAATGTATAAATATAAATAATTATACAAATAAAAATATAGATAGAAATATAAATATATATATATATATATATATATATATATATATATATATATATATATATATATATATATAAAAATTTTGTGTATATATTAAAAGTAGATATATATTTCTGTGAGGGTAGTGAGAGAGAAGGCTTCCCAGAGAAGCTGTGGCTGCCCCTGGATCCCTGGCAGTGTCCAAGGCCAGGCTGGACAGGGTTTGGAGCAGCGTGGGATGGTGGAAGCTGTCCCTGCCCATGGCAGGAGGTTTGGAATGAGATGGTCTTTAAGGTTCATTTCAACACCAATCATTCTGTGGTTCTGTAATTATTTGTTTTCAGTGGAAGGAGGGAACAATGCTCACGCTGTGCCTGTGTTCTTGTTGTTGCTGCACAGATCCGTGTGGATGGCACCAGCAAGAACACGCTGGAGTATGAGATCGTGCAGGTGGTGGACACTGGCCCCATCCTCCGGGACATGGCCTTCTCCATGGACCACGAGCATCTCTACATCATGTCTGAGAAGCAGGTAAGGAACTCCAGCAGCCTGTGCTGCTTTATAAACCTTTACAAACCTTTCAGCTCTGTCCTGCTGTGGACATCAGGCTGCTCATTAATTCTGCCAGTGACCACACTTCCCACAAGGATGGGCTCTGTTGTCAGTCTCAGGGTTTTTATGCTCATAACCCCATGGCATTTATATACTTTTGCAATACTGAGGGGCCAGGGGCACAGAACTCAAGGGGCAGGAACCACCCCCAGAGTTGTTTTGTCCTGCTGGCTGCTGGACAAGCTGCATTGTTCTCCATCCCCACCCAAACTGTGGCTGCATCTGCCACAGACACAGGAAGGTGTAGCACTAAATAACTGCCTCTAACTGGAGTTTTTGGAGAGGCTGGAGCCTCTTTGGGACACTGGGCAAGAGTGCAGGATGCTGCCAGCCAGGATGCAGACCAAGTTTAGTGTGGTGTTCCTGTTGTGTTGTCAGCATTGTGATCGAAAATGTTGGCAGCCAGATCCCAGGGAAGGAATAATCTGGGCATTCAGCATGGAACCCTGGCTGATTTCAGTGGAATTCATGGCCTTGGGAAGTTTGCTGCTTGGGGTGGGGGTGGGAGGAGGAGATACTTTTACATGAAGAATGCACTGTTTATACTGAGTCCTGTGGGTGTGCAGCGTTACTTGAGCTATCATACCTGGCTGATTCACAGATGCTCGTGAGGAGCTCTAAATCCACAAAAAGAATGGGAGCAATGAGGGATTGTGGTGGGTGATGGTAGTTGTCCTGGAGTGGAGGCCAGCAGTCTGAGGGGGACATGCTCACCCATACATGTTCAATGATTTATTAAACAAGTATTACTGGTTATATTTTTCATCTACAAGGGTCATTTCTTCCTCCTGCACCACGTAAAATCAAGTGGTTTGTGATGTCTCCAACCATTTCCCTCTACTGTGCATATTTCTACCTGAAATTTGGTGTGGGGAGGGAAGCAACTCTGTAAATTCCTCCTGATTAAAGAGGCTGAGAGATGCCATAACTCAGGAGACAGGACAGGAAGACAGAGCTGGGATTCCTTCTCATCTGCTCCATGCTGGGCAAAGAGGGGATTTCACTTCCAGTCCCGAAGTGAAAACAGTTCCAGTCACTTTTTGGAATGGGGTGAGAAGCTGGAGGCAGGTGATACTGAGCTCCTGTAAGACTTTGAGCATGACACCGTTCCTTTTCCTCATCCTTTTGCTGTCTGGGCCCTTTCTTTTTCCTTCTGCACAGAGTGGGGCTCCTTGAGGGCCAAAGCCCTGGAGCAGAGCAATGAATGCACCAATAACCAACCCAGGGTTTTCAGGTGTGCTCAGTGTCCTCCTTGTGCAGGCCCACCTGAGGTCACCTCAGATGTCGGGATCCAGGACATTGCTCTGGCTGCCCTGGGTGATTCCAGACCCTGGCAGGGTCTCAGAGACCTTGGCACAGAGTCACAAACACCTGTGCCTTTGATTTTAGCCCATGGAAACAATTCCCAACTTTGTGTGAGGAGTTACAAGCCACAAGAGTTTGAGTAGATTTAGAATGGGATTTAGAATGGGGGTTCAAGAGGCAAGATGGAGGAATCTGGGTGTGTCCTGTCCTTCTTTTCCTTCTTCTTCTTGTCCTCCATCTTCTGCTGTGACGTTGGCACTTCTGGATTGGTTTAGAGTAGAGCCAGACTGTCTAACATAGGTGATAGGTATTGGAAAATTATTGTAAATAAAGTACAGGTAGTTCTTGGTATAAAAAGCCAACACCACCCCAAGGGCAGGGACTGTGCCACAACCCAACCTGCTGGACAGATCTCAGCAGGTCAGAGAAAGAATGTCATAGATAAGAGAAAATAAACAACCTTGAACAGCAGAACTGAGGAATCTCGACGGCTTCTTCCATCACAGGGCTGGGAAAAAAGACTTTTACTACCTGAGGAGCCATTTAAAACAATGAAACCTGAGACTCAGACACCACTGCTGCCTTTGCACAGCCCTTCAGATTTACAGACACTCCCAGGGGCTGTCTCAAGCCTCTGGGGGAAAGGGCAGTGGGACAAAAAACACCATTCCCTCACATCCTTAAAACATGAAATCTGGAACAAGAGGAACAGTTCATTTTTCCTCCAGAGATTTCAAAAAACTTCTTTTTGCTGGTCCATTGACTTACCTCACTTCCCTGACCATGACAGCATGAGCAGGTTCATTTTGGGCTTGGCTGTTCCAAAGCACAAGTCAAAGCTGGTGTTTTTATGACCCCAAGCCCTGTAGAGAGCTCTTGGCACCTTAGTTAAGGTGTTTAGGGCATGGGTTAGACTTGATGATCTCAAAGGTCTCTTCCAACCCAGATATTCTGTGATTCTGTGAGCTCTGAGCCCCTGTGATTTATCAATCATCTCCTCCCACCCATCTTTGACGCCCATGGGTGTCTCTGTGAGAGAGGCTGGTGAAAAAGGCAGTGGCTGTTGTTATTTAAAATCTGATGTGAGCCTGTGAAACGCTCAGTGCTGCATCAGCCTTTGCCCAAATCTGATTTTATCTGAGGCAGGCAATGTGAGTGACAGCGCTGCCATCCCAGCAGTGCAGTCACTACCTGTGTGCTCGTGACAGAACACACTTTAAATGCTGGAATAAATTAACATTTGGAGAGCCTCAGTGAGTGGGTGCAGGGGTTTGCCTTTGCTGGAGGCAGGATTATGAAGAGGCTGCCCTTGGGGAGCAAATATCCCACCCACTCTACAAACCACATATAGATCTTTTATAAAAGGGTGACATCTGACTTATCAGAGGTTTTCACTGCCCCCAGTGGTATTGGGAGATCTGATCTGTGGAGATGAGGGACAGGGGGGTGATGGCTTACCCTGACCTTTTTAAAGATAGACAGGCACCAGGGCTTGTGCTATCCCTGGGGAAGGAGGAGGTTTCTCCTTGTTTTTTTGTTTTTTTTTTCCTCAGCTCAGCCCTGTCTGTGCCCCAGAGATAAGAGTGGTTCTGTTATTACCTGTGTAGTTATTAAAAGCTGTTTTCATAAAATCATAAAATCATTAAAGTTGGAAAAGGCCTCTAAGGTGATCAAGTCCAACCTTTGACCAAATACTCCTGTGCTCACTGAACCATATAATGAAGTGCCACTTCTACTTGTGTTTTGAACACTTCCAGAGAAGGTGATCTCCACCACTGCCTTGGGCAGCCTCTTCCAATGTCAACCAGTGCCTCTTCCAATGCTTAACCACTCTTTCACTGATGAAATTTTCCCCAATATCCAACCTGAGCCTCCCCTGGTGCAGCTTGAGGCCATTTGCTCTTGTCCTGGGGGTGGTTACCTGGGAGAAGACACAGACCCCACCTCACCACAAGCTCTTTTCAGGGCGTTGTGAGGAGCAATGAGATCCTCACTGACTGTAAGAGCCGAAATGAGGGATGTGGGACTCCAGGGGCTCTCCAAAATGCAGTTTATTGTATCCAAAATGCAGTTTATTGTATCCAAGGTGTCACAGCAGCCCAGGGCTGTGGGTGACAGAGCTGTGCCCACAGCTGTCAGCTCCAGCTGCAGGCAGCCCTGCAGACCCTTTGGTTTTGGTTACAATGCATTATAGACTTTTCTTTGCTGAGCATCTTCATACAGTAGAACCAATCTATACCTGAACTGTTATCTACAGCCTGTTATAACTACTGTAATTACCATATTCATGTTACTGTTCTCCAATCACTCAAAGTTAGTGCATTACAGTTTAAGCTAGAAGTTGGTTTTCAGTTTTCTTGCAGTGGGAAATTCTGAGACCTTTTTTCTACTTGCACCATTTGCTGCCTTGTTTGCCTGTGCTCTCTTTGTGCTTGGTAAAAACATCTTCTTGTTTGGGGTGGGTTTATCCTTTGCTCTAAGCCATAAAAACCCCTTCTAACTAACACACCCTTTGCCTCCTTGGTTATCAGCAATTCTTTTCTTCTATATCAAAACTTGCTTCCATCTCTATTCCTTCATCAGACTCCACATTTAAAAATCTTTCTGCTAAGCATCCATATCTGTGAGACTTTCTTGTCAAGCTTTCATCCTTCCCAACAACTGATCCTCCTTTCCTCCAGGCTAAACAGCTCCAGCTCTCTCAGCCAATCCTCACAGGACTCGTGCTCCAAGCCTTATGGTTTTGCCAGACTTGGCTCCACCTCTCACAAGAGTGGAAGCCCCTGTGATAAAGCAAATTTCTCCAGCTTGTCCCAGTCTGGACATCCCAGTTAAAGGACATCCCTTTGACTTGGGACACCTAAAAAAGAGCTGTCACTGTAAATCTGGATACAAGAACATCTTTCTCATGCTGCCAGAATAATCCCCTAGCCTTTTTAAGGTCAATTTCTGCATGGGAGAGTTTTCCCCAGTGAATTTTGGAGCCCTTGGTTTGCACGTGGGGTTTTCCTCTGGAGCTGGACTCCCTGGGCTCCAAGGGAGATGGAACCCAGCTCAGCCCTGTGGTCTGTGGCTGAAACAGACCCTGCCTTGCTGCTCCCTTGGGCACTGGGAGGTGACAAGCAGCATTGCCCACTCAGTCAGGGGTGCAATGCTCTGGGGAGCAGAATGCAACAGCTTTTCACCATTGGCTAGAAATCCATATTTTATACAGACAGTGATTGAAGGAGGGAGAGGAGATTTGTCACTGAAACCCAGAGACAGGGCCTACAGAGGTCCCATCATTTCCCAGAGGTGTGGACATCCCTGTGCTTTAGGTGTGAATGTGTTTCAAGTCCCTGTTGACAGCACAGCAAAGGGTTGGTGCACACATGGGAGCTGCCAGGATGGATCAGGAGATCATCCCTGTAATTCCAGCCTTCAGAAACACTCTGAGGGAGCTACAGCCACTATCCCAGCTTGCTCCAAGCCCCATCCAGTCTAACCTTGGACCTTGCAGGGGTCCAGGGGCAGCCACAGCTTCTCTGGGCAGCCTGTGCCAGTGCTCATCACCCTCAGAGCCAAGAATTTCCTCCTGATATCCCATTTAAAGCTACTCCCTCTGTCTGAAGCCATTCTCCCCCTGTCCTGTCACTACATGCCCTGCTACCAGCTCCTCTCCACATTTCCTATGGCAGTGCCCTGGAGGCTGGGGCTGTTCCTTTCTCCTTTTTCTGTTTCTGGAGTGCAGAGGAGCCCTGTGCCTCACATGCTGTTCTCAGGGGATGAGGAGCAGATGGGAAATGCTGGGAGAACAGGAGGGTCTCTGCTGCAGCTTCTCTGCATCTTCCCTGCTCCTCATCACACATGCCTGGGCTTCCTTCCCTCCCCTCATCATCTCTGAGTTTCTTTCTCTTCCCAGCTGAGAAACTCCCTGGAAGTCCTTGCAGGGATGGAGATAATTCTTCCACTCCTTTCTCATTCTCCCTGCCTTTCTCTCTGATCCTTTGCAGCCCTTTCCTCTCATTTCCAGGCTTGCACTTGCTTTTCCAGCCCTCCTGCATTGCTGGCATCCCTGTTTCTCTGCTCTCCCAGCTGTCTCCACACTGCTGTCTCCTTGTTCCCTTGCTGCTCAAGTGTTGACACACACACAGAGCCCACCTCTGCATGCCAGGAGGTGCAGGATGCTCACTCCCCTGTCCCACCTTTGGAAGGTCACCTCCATCACTCCCTAAATAACTTTGTTTTAGCAAGTTGGGCTCCTGGGTTCCTCCCAGCATTTTACAAAGCTCATACAACACATGGAAGCAACTCCAAGACAGGAATCTCAGCCCTTCCTTTTGATAGAGAGGGATCAAAGGCAAGAGCTGCAGGAAATAACCTTAAAGGCTTAAAATCCAGAAGGTAAAGAGAAAGAAGTGTCAACTTCATATTATTTAAACCTCATGGTTTTGAGCTTTCTTGTACTTTTGGTTTACTGAAGGTTAGGGAAGACTGTTCTGCAGCCAGGTTTTGAGCAACCTTGTGTTACTTATGAGCAACTTTACCCATCCCTGGAAGTGTCCAGGACCAGGTTGGACATTGGAGCAACCTGGGATGGTGAAAGGTGTCCCCGCCCATTGCAGGGGTGGAAATGGGTTTTTATTTAAACCTCATGGTTTTGAGCTTCCTCTTACTTTCGGATTACTGAAGGTTAGGGAAGACTGTTCTGCAGCCAGGTTTTGAGCAACCTTGTGTTACTTATGAGCAACTTTACCCATCCCTGGAAGTGTCCAAGGCCAGGTTGGATGGGGCTTGGAGCAACCTGGGATGGTGGAAGATGTCCCTGCCCATTGCAGGGGTGGAAATGGGTTTTTATTGTGCCTTAAACCATCCTGTGCTTCAGTGTTTGCCTCAAGGAAGGAGATTTGCTGTCCCTCCCTGTGCAGGCAGGTTTGTTCTGTGGGTCAGCTTCACGCTCCAGTGGAAAGCTGTGCTTTTCCCCTGTAAATTAGCAGAAAGTCACCCACAATCTGTGAATAAATCACATCTGTGCGGTGCTATCATTCCCTAAAACCATTACAGTGTGTCGGAGGTGAGGCTGGTAGGGTCATGCGTAGCAGAAGCAGATGGGTATTTTGGAGGCTCTTTTAAACTTTGCCAGGGAAATATCAAATAAATATGTACTTCAACTAAAGCGTGGCAGAAAGCACATTTGGTAAAAATTAAGTAACTGTACTGCAAATCATGTTGACAGGGTCTTTTTGGCCTTTTTGTGTCTGTTTCTCATTAAAATGGGGAAGGCTTATACCTATTTATCTCCTGAGATTTATTCTTCTCCCCTCAGCCGCTGAGTCACTATCAGCAGCAGAATTATTGTTTGCAAATTAGCTGCCAGAGAGGAGGGGGTGTCTGGCCAGTTTACTTCTGGTTTCATGACCACTGATTAAAATCTTGTCTGCTGCTTATGTTATTGTATCAATTAGTTAAAGCAATCATTAATAACTTTGCTTAATTATGGCTTAATTTCTTCAAATGTGGTCTTTGCACAAGATATCAAGCAGCATTAACTCTTGGTTTTGGAGTGGCTGTTTCTAGGGGATTGTCAGTTTAAGGCTGTCCCCAAAAACACTGGCTCAAGATCACAAGTTTTAAAAATAACTCAAGAGATTTTGTTTGTTTGTTTGTTTGTTTTTGCATTTTAATTTGCATTTGTTTGGTTGTGAGCCATCAGGTTGTGTGCAGACCATGTTTTTCATCATTGGGCCAGAACCAGAAAATGCAGGAAGATCTTGTTTGAAAACAGAAAACTGAGGTTATCTAATAGGTGTAACTTTTTAACCTGGGGGTTTAAAAGCAGCAGAGACTCCCAGAAACTGTAAATTTTGGTGCTGTCATTGCAGATTTCTGTTATTCTGCTGTCATGGAGTGTTGGTTTAGGAGGGGCTCTTAAAGATGACCACTGTGCACATCCACTCTTTGGAGGTGGTCAGGTCTCCTGCAGGACTTCACTACTCAACTTCTGGAAGGTCATTGGCAGCATCATCTCTTCACTGGATTAATTATCAGGCTGTTAGGAAGAAATTTTTGGCTGTGAGGGTGGCAGGCCCTGGCACAGGGTGCCCAGAGCAGCTGTGGCTGCCCCTGGATCCCTGGAAGTGTCCAAGGCCAGGCTGGATGGGATGGTGGATGGTGTCCCTGGTGGAACTGGATGATCTTTAGGATCCCTTCCCACCCAAACCATTCCATGATTCCATAGCTGGCTGTTCCCAAACCAGACTGGCATCCTACATAAGATCAGGGCCACCAGAACTTCCAAGGCACCCAAAACATGGTTGAATTTACCGTCTTTGCAAAAATGTGTCACATTCCTCTCCCTCTAAATCCTCCAAAGCAGAGAACTCCAAACCACCCATCTCCTTGCCAGCTGCCCCACTCTTGGGCAGCCCTGCACAAAAGTGATAGGCAAGAGCAGTTCCTAGAGTTCACTCAATGCCTCCCGAGCAATGAGTGTAATCCCAGTTGGCAGCAAAGGCAACTTTTGTTCTCTTTGATTGTTCTTTGCTGCCCCTGGAACGCTCCTCATTACCCTCAGCAATATCAGAGGCTGAACTCCGCTCTCCCTCGCATTTGCTTTCACCTAATTAAGGGCTTGTTAAATAAGGTCAGATGCCCTCTGAGAAATGGCTGAATAGATGGAAAATCCCGCATGGATGCTCAGCTATGGATGGAAAAGACACTGTGTGAGTGAGTGCCTGTGTTTCTCAGCCAAGAAGGATAAAAGTGATTTGGCCCACTGGCAAAAACAGCAGTGCATTGTGCTGCTGACTCTTTTGAAATAATTCTTTATCAGCAAAAGGCAAATTATTGAAAAAAAAGTAATAATTTAGCTTGATTTTAACTCATTTGCTGCTTTCATGTGGGTGTTTTGGAGTAAGCTGGGATAATTAAAGGAGTAGGGAGTCCCTTAACCTCCTGCTGGGTTGGTTGTGTGTTCCAGAAGGGATGTGAATAACTGAGAAAGCTGAGCAGGAGGGGAACAGATTCGACGTCTTGGAGGTGTCCCAAATCGTTCATGGCAAGGGAAGAAATTCCACTTGGGGCTGTCTCCATCCCATGAGATACATGGGCAACTGGAATTCCAGCTCTCACTGTCCCTCAGCCTTAGGTTTTTCACACTTGAATTAAGCTCTTTTTATGCTTTGGAAAGGTTTTCATGAGCCAGTTGATGCTGTATTGAAGTGCCTCACTTTGCCCTAAAACCAGGACTTTGCAAAGTGCACTGGAAAGGAGGAAAGGCTGGGAGAAAGTCCAGGATTTGGGAGACCTTGAATAATTTCCTGCCTTGCTCACAGACTCCTGGTACTCTCAGACACACAGTATGACTTTTGGGCTTGGACTTGGTGATCCTTCCAACCCAGGATATTTAGGAATTTATGATTCAATGACAGTTGAGGGCAACAAGGCTGGAGAGGGGCTGGGAACACAAAGCCTGAGAGGAGCCCCTGAGGGAGCTGGGGGTGCTCAGCCTGCAGAAAAGGAGACTCAGGGCTGCCCCCATCGCTCTCTGCAGCTCCTGAAAGGTGCCTGTGCTCAGCTGCCCTTGGGCTCTTTCTCCAGCAGCACTGACACAGCCAGAGCACACAGCCTCCAGCTGTGCCAAGGGAAATTCAGGTTGGAGAGCAGGAAAAAGCTTTTCCAGCAAGGGGGATAAAGTTCTGCAATGGCTGCCCGGGGAGGTGGTGCAGTCCCCAGCCCTGGGTGTGTTTGACAGCCTGGATGTGGCACTGGGTGCCAGGGCTGGGCTGGACTCCATGGCCTTGAAGGTCTCTCCCAACCTGGTCATTCTGTGACATCAGCTGTGGGCAAACTCTGTAACTCCCTGTGGCCTGAAGGTACAGAAGATATTTCCAAGATCAGGACCTCTTTTGGAACTCTCTGTAGCACGTGCCACTGACCATTGAAAACTCAGCTCTCCTCCTGACCTGTGCCCATGCCCTGATGAGAGCTTTGGTTCCCAAAGGTCAGAAGGACTTTTGCTTTGTCACCATCAGATGTCCAGTCTGAGCTTTGCTGTGCATCAGAGAGAGAAATGCTCCTTCAGAGAATAATTTGTGGCCACCTAAGTGACATGATTTAAAGCTTCCTTGGTCCCATCTAGAGGAACCTTGATGAGCCCAAGCTGTGTGGAGAGGACCAGCAGGGAGCAGTTTGACAGCTGTTCACTGGAGGGAAGGATTTCACACAAAATGCAGGTTGGGATCCCTTTGCTTCATGCTTGGCCTTGCTGATCCATGCCAGAACCATCCCAGAAAAATTACCTCCCTGCAAGCACATTGCATTAATCACTGGGCCCAGCTGTGGGGGAGGATCTGCAGCTGCTGCAGTACTTTGGGTTCATGGATCCTGGTCGTGGGCAGAGTCTAAACCCTCCCTGCTGGCAGGACATGAATTCCTCTAACTCTGGGTTGGAGCACTGCTGGTGAAATTTTGCATCTGATGAGCAGAGGGGCCAAGTGACACATCCTTGGTTGTGCCTGTGACAGAGCAGAGCATCAGGGCTGAGTCTCTGGGTCCCCCCTGGGCCAGGATTTGGGTGCATTTAGCCCACATTAACACAATTTATTGCCTGTCACACTAAAAGACCTGTGTTCAGACACAGTGGTGGCATATTTGTGCCTGAACTCTCCAGTTGTACCCTGCTCTGCGTGTTCAATATTTGAGGGTAGAACCACAGTTTTCCCAGTGCCATCTGTGGATCTGCATTTGGCTTGAGCTGCAGCCTGAACTAATGTCAGCATCCATCTCTCAGCCTGCCAAAAAAGCCATGTCCCCATGCCAGGATAGTTCCTCCACAGGCTGCTCAGAGAAGCAACACAGGAGCTGGAGGATTCTCAGAGGGTTCTGAGGGTGCTGTGTTATTTAGAGATTGGTTTAATTCATCTTTGGGATTCCTTGCCTTAAGGTGTGTGGGGGGGACACACCTGCAGGGCTTTTCCTGCTGTCAGGACATGAGGAATGGGATGGGTCATTCAGTCTAACCAGGTCTCCTTCCTCCTGCACCTTGTTTGTAGGTTTTAATTATTCCCTCTGGTTCGTGGGGTCTGCTGACAGCTCCCCCCTGCCTTGTAAAAAATGGGTTGTATTGTTTAACAAAATCGTCACAAGATGTCACCAGGATGTGTGGCACAGGAGACAGAAAACAAGGAAGGGTGGAGGAAGGAGTGAGCAATGCCCAGAAATGCAAAAAAAACACTTGCAGAGTCACTCCCTGGGTGAGGAAAGGCAGGGACTATTGATCCTGGGGTGGGAAGCCATGGAGATGTGTCCCCTGGGGCACAGTGCTGCCCAGCACATGGCCTGGGGGTCACCTGGCACTATTGATTGTGCTGCTGCTCCTCTGTGCAGTCAAACACAGGCTGCTCACTACAGCTGCTGGGCTGTTCTGGGAGAAACAAGGTGGATGCGTGGAGTTTAATGCATCCCTCTCATGTTTTAAACAAAAAAAAAAAAAAAACAACTCCCCACTCTCATCTCCCTGAGTGCTGTCAGACTGGTAGGTTGTGTTTTCAGCTAGGAATAGGTCAGAGTATTAAGGGCAGCTCAAGGAATTTAGCTGGAAATCTGAAAATCTCCCTCCTCCCTTCCCCCAGCCCCTGACCCTGTGACAGACCCAGGAGAAAGGGAGAAGAAAGAGGAAACCTAAGAAGTTGGTGATTACATGTGAAGCCTGGCAGATGTGTAATCCTGGGCTCCATTAAACATCTGTCTGCTCCAATCTCCCTGACAGCCAGGTCCCCTCCTCTGCTGCCCTTGCAGGTCACCCAGGGGCACAGGGTGTTAATCACCATCCTCTGCTTTGGGTCCAGATGGGGCACCAGAGCTCCCAGGGAGGGGGATTTGGGCAGGACAATGCCCAAAAAGGCTCAGAGCTACGGGCACATCCACAGCTCTTGGGGTGGAGTTTTCCCTCTAACACATCCTTGAGCGCTTTCCCAGATCGGTGTGATGCCTCAGGTTTTGGGGTTTATATTTTTCACATTCTATGCTGTTTTAGGGTTGTGGGTCTGGGCTTCATATTAAGGGATGGTGAGCTGTGTGCACAGAGCAGGGAGACAAAACAATTCCTGCTCCAGCTGGGCACCAAGGACAAATGACCCAAATCTCAGCCCAGGAGCACAAACCCCGTGGGCTGGAGAGAGAAAAACAAGCAGGGTGGGACTGCAGGGGCTAAAGCTGGAATGGGACAATGAACTGCAAGATGCAAATGGAGCAGAACTGATCCCAGGGAGAGACCCCGGGAGCGCTGGTGCATTTTGGGGCCATTTTGGTTCATCTTGGGTGCAGCCCTGGCTGGGCTCTGGTGCTGCCCAAGGTGCATCCATGGAGGAGATCCTTGGAATGAATCCCTGCTTTATTCTGGAACTCTGCCCAGCCTCTGCTCTAGCTCAGCCTCCACAAGGCATCAGGTGCCTGTCTGGGACCATTCTCTTAATTATTGCATTTTAAACATTTTTCCAAAGTTCTTTCCATTTCAGGCTCATGTGTCTTATTACTTTCTTTGAGGCAAGTATTTGCTCTCTTGGGGCATTTCCTTGCACCATAAGTGCACAGAGTTATCATTTTCTAATGCATTTTCTATTTTTCATGTGATATCCCTGAACTCCTAAGCACACTCCACGTTAGTGGATTAATAGGAATTTCATTGTAAGACTCAGGGAGAATTTTTTTCAATGCTCCAGAGTTTGCTGTGTCTTCTGCACTCATGGCTTTGAGTCTTTCTTGCTGTAAGGCCCCTGCTAAGTATCTTTCATCACTTTGTATTACTTGATACAGTCATTATCATCATATGTAGTAGGGACTTGAAAATGAAATCCATTCCAGAACCTGCCCTTGAAAGCCAAACTGGCTTTTATGTTCTTTTCTATTAAAAAAAACCCTTTAAAGTCATACTGTAATGTTATTTTTTTCCCTATTTTTTTTCAGGGTTTGGGTTTTTTTTCTGGGTCTTGTGATTTTTCATCTTGTGATTGGAGACAAGAGTACTCAGCTACCCTGAAAATTATTTTCTTGTTGTATTTCCTAACTGGATGAAGAAATAATGGGAATACTTGAGACCTAAATTAGTCAATCAGTCGTCTTGCTTTGTTGTTTATTTTTTGCTTTTTGCTTTTGTTTCTTTGGTTTTTGTTTTTGATTTTTTTTCCTTTAGAAAGACATTTTGAACCAGCAATCTGAGCACTTGGTCAATACTCTGCTGTATTTTAGTTTGCAGCGTAAACTTGGCTTTCACTCGTGTTTGGGTGGTTGGGAAAATTTGAGGGGACAGCAAAATCCATGCAAAAAGTTGTGTGGATGGATCAGTGGCTGTTTGCACACAGAAAAGGGAATTTCTCTGCTAAATGTCCCTCATGTCATTGCCTGGATAAAGGCCATGTTAAGATTTTTTTTTAATAATGGGATTTTTTGAAATAATGGTCTTTAAACTTTTAGTTTTACAGTCTCATCCCAATTGCAGCATTTCTCTCATCAATCCTAGGAATCCTTTCCTTCAATTCACCTCCTGAATTTCTCACATCATTCCTAGGAATCCTTTCCTTCAATTCACCTCCTGAATTCACTTATTTTCCTACATAAACACCTTCTCTTGTGCCCCTCCTCTGAGAGTCTGGATCCATGGATGCCTTCATGATGGATTTATAACTTGCAAAGCCCTTTGGGATTCTGGAGGATGAAAGACAGTGTTTGTACAAGATCCCTGCCCTCGTGACATAATTTGGGAAGCTTTCCCTGGAAGGAACCTTCCAAGCACTTGTGGGTTCACGTGTCAGTAGTTTCTGCCCCTAGGAGGGAAGGTAACCCGTGTGTTCCCTCCAAGCATCACACCAGGAATGTGTTTTGATGGAGCATGGACTCCAGGGTGATTCACATAATTAATGCTGGGTTCACGGAGCACTGGAAAGAGGGAGATGTTTGCACTGACCTGGGCTCCATCAGGACAAGGCTTCCTTTATTCCCACATGTTATATCTTTGTTTTATTCCACTTTTTGGTTAAATGCAATGAAACAGTGAACAGTTTCTGGCTGTGAAGCCAAATCCTGCTTTGTGCCCGTAGATCTCAGCTTTCTTCCTCTCCCCAAAACAAGAATAACTCCATTCAAATTGATAGGTAATAAACCCTAAAGCCATTCCTGGGCTCTGGGAGGTTTCCTCCTCCTCTCCAAGAGCATTATCTCCTGCTGAAACTTAATTCACATAATTAATGCTGGATTCATGGAGCACTGGAAAGAGGGAGATGTTTGCACTGACCTGGGCTCCATCAGGACAAAGCTTCCTTTATTCCCACAAGTTACATCCTTGTTTTATTCCACTTTTTAGGTTAAATGCAATAAAACAGTGAACAGTTTTACTACCTTGTGCCTCTATATCTCAGCTTTCTTCTCTCCCCAAAAAAAGGATAACCCCATTCAAATTACTAGGGAATAAACTCAAGTAATCCCTGGACACTGGGAGGCTTCCTCCTCCTCTCCAGGAGCATCATCTCCTGCTGAAACATCCACCTCAGGCCATGAACTGGCAGCTTGGCCATTAGGATCCCCTTGGCAGTGACTGATTGTGGGGATCTCTTTTGCTGTGGAAAATGTGGAACTGATTGTCTGGGCGACCCCGCTTGACCTGGGCAATTCTGCATTTAACCTGGCTTTAGACATAATAAACTGGAGTAATTAGCAGGGAAATTCAGTGGTGACACTTGTAATTGATTGGAAATTGCAGTCCCCAATGAGAGCAGAGCTGTGGTGAGGGCTGTGCTGGGAAGGGGTGGTGGGGATGCTGTCAGGAGGCAGGAATTGCAGGGAAGGAATGTGGAGCCTGCTGGAGGTTTGCTTTTCTTTGCAGCTGAGAATGCTGCAGGTTTGCTTTTCTTTCCAGCTAATGGCCTTGGTGAATACACTATCCATCACTAATTACTGATCCATCCACTCAGCACTTTCCCAAGGTTGAGCTCACACCTCTGGGAAAATCCACCTCAATCTCTGCACAGCCCATCTCAACCGTGGGCTTGCAAAGAGAAAAACACCTTTTGTGCTGCTCATCTGAAAATCCAGCAGTTTGTGGCCCACCAAGGAGGCAAAGATGGGGCATTTTTGGGAGAACGTTTATTTCAGATCATGGATTGATGGTATCTTATCTCCTGTGTCAACGTGGATCTGTTTGAAGCACAAACCTTCCCAGGCTTTGTGCTTCTAGATTGATGACAGCTGAAAAAGAAAATATTTAAATTAATTTCTCTTTCAGAATTGTGTTTAAAAGTGGGAATTTTGCTGTCCTGGCTTGAGGCAAGGCCTCAGGACTGTGTGTGTGCACACCTTGGAGCAAGGTACCTGTGGCATGGGAGCAGGAATGGCCTGGGAGTGTCCCCCAGTCAGCCTTGGATGTGGTTCAGGGATGACCACAGCCAGTGACAGTTCCTGAGAGGCATTTTGGCTGCAGCTGCTCCATTTGCAGGCCAAGGGAGCCAAATGAGGTGTAATTCTGATATTCTGTGTTCACTGGCCTGAGGAGCAGAGTGAGGGAGGCACATGAAACTTCCCAGTGTAGGCACAGCTGTCCAGAGTGGTACAGAATTGTATTTGCTGGGAAAGGCCCTGATGAAGGCAGGAATGATGCATCAGACTCCATGCTCTCAGAAGGCCAATCTATTACTTTATTATATTATACTAAAGAATACTAAAGTATACTAAAGAATACAGAAAAGATACTTAATGCTAAAAATATAATAATGAAAACTCCTGACTCTCTCCAGAGTCCTGACATAGCTTGGCCCTGATTGGCCAAAGAGTGAGAACAACTCACACCAGCATCCAATGAAACAATCACCTGTGGGTAAACAATCTCCAAACACATTCCACATGTGAGCACAACACAGGAGAAGCAAATGAGATAACAATTGTTTTCCTTTTTCTCTGAGGCTCCTCAGCTTCCCAGGAGAAAAATCCTGGGTAAAGGGATTTTTCCAGAGAATGTGAAAGCTACAGTGCAGGGCTGTGTGATTTGTGTGGGAGGGTTCAGGGTCTCTGCTATTCCAGTACTTAAAGAGAGCTTGTAAAGAAAGAGGAAGAATGATTATTTGCATGGACAGGAAGTGATAGGACAAGGGGACAATGGTTTTAAATTAAAAAGAGAGATTTTAATTAGATAATAGGAAGAAATTCTTGCCTGTGAAGGTGGGCAGGCCCTGGCACAGGGAGACCAGAGAAGCTGTGGCTGCCCCTGGATCCCTGGAAGTGTCCAAGGCCAGGTTGGATGAGGCTTGGAGCAGCTTGGGATGGTGGAAGTTGTTCCTGCTCATGGCAGGAGTTGAAATTAAATGATCTTTAAGATCCCTTCCAACCCATTCCATGATTCTGTGATACTTCACAGGACAGGAGCCATTGCAAGCTGTCAAGAATTCAGTGGGTTTTTTCTCTTGTAGTGCTAATTAAACATTTAAAATCTTGATGAAGAGCTTCTTATAAACAGAAGTAGAAGAGAAAAGTGGGTCCATGTTTAGGGAAGGCTGAAGCAGCCACTGGGAGAGCTGGCAGCAGCCTCTGGAGGGGGATGTATCAACCATATCTTATGGAAAAAGGTGAGAAAATAAAATGTAGGGGTCACTGGCCTCTTTTATCTCATAACAGGGACACAGCCTCAGAGGTTACAGCTGTTACACCATGAGAAATATCCATTTGCTGAGGTTTTTTTCTTCAAGGAATGGTTTTCTTGAGGCGCACCCTCCTCCCACCAAAAGGAACCTCTGGAAACCAATCCTGGGCTTGGGGAACACTTTCCTGTGCTGGATCAATAAATAAAAAGGGAAAAGGCAATACAGTGACACCACCATATGCACTGAAGCATCCCATGGAGATTGTGGAGTCTCCAAACAAACATTAGATGTGTAAACAGTGGAACAGCATTCCTTCACTGCAGACCCACTTATTGCCTTCCTGATGATTTATTTTCATTAATTTTCATCACTAAACAGACAAAAGTGCTTGTGGCAAACATCCCTGCTCCCTCACAACTCAACATCCCCCCTTCCTCTTTTCCAGATTTTCTTTTTCAGCTGACAACCAATCCATCAGCTGCTTCTTTGTGGCACAAAGTTTGCACAGCCCAAAATTTGCAGAGGCTCCTTTCCCAGTCTTCAGTACTCTGACACTTTTGGGATGTTATTCTTTCTACTTAGAGGAGCAGTGGTAACAGTGAAGATGCAAAAAGATCTTTTAAATACTGAAGTATTTGTGTCTGATGGGTATTTTTGGGTTTGTAGCCTTTTGTTTGCTTCCTCCTGTGCAGTTTGGAAGGAAGGAGGATTCACACATGACAACTGCACTTTGGAATAATTTTTCCTTAAATCAGAGGGACTATGTGTAGGTTTAGGCATTGGCAGTTTTACCCCAGGATCCTGGAAAAAGAGAAGAAGCATTTTTACTGGGTGCTTGGATGTGGCACTGGGTGCCAGGGGCTACCTGAGCGGTTGGGGCTGGGCTGGACTCCATGGCCTTGAAGGTCTCTCCCAACCTGGTCATTCTGGGAATTCTGTGCAATGCTTTTCCTGGCACCATGGCAGGTCCCACAGGCAGTCACAGGCCCAGAGAGCTCAGCTGGTGTTGCCAAACCACAAAGCTTCCAGAGGATGGAGTGTTTTGTTCACACAGATGTCCACAGCAAAAAAACCAAACAGGTTTCTAAACAAATCTGGAGTCTCCTCCACCTCTGTTTGCAAGTCTATTTCCTGTTTGATGGGGGAGATTCAGTTTTAGCACACAGCACCCTGTGGATGTACCTCAGACTGGGTGCCAGGGGCTGGCTGAGGGGTTGGGCCTGGGCTGGACTTGATGCTCTTGAAGGTCTCTCCCAACCTGGTCATTCTGTGAATTCTGTGAAAGTCATGTCACAGAGGCATTACCTGGCACTTTTAGACATTTCTACATCCAAACCCAGTGGGATCACCTTATCTGCCAGGGAAGCCTGGCTGGGCTGGAAGGCAGCCTGGGCCTGGCAGGGCACAGCACCATTCCAGTAATGCATCCACAGATGGGAGGCTGCCCAGGGGCTCTGGGATAATGGAGTGCCTGGGCTAATGAAATTAACCTGGCATTCACAGCATGAGTGGGGAGGAGGGAAACTGTCCCTTTCAGTCTTCCCAATCATCCCCTGACATCTCATTCCAGCCCAGAAAGGGAAGGAGGCAAGGGGGAGCCTTCCAGCAGAGTGAAAATGTGCTGCTGGGTTGGAATCTTATTTTATAGCTAACTAACCAACCATGGCCTGCAATGTGGACTTTTTAATCTAATTATACAATAACACCCAAACCCATGGAGAAGAAGGTGAAGAAGAAGGACTAGCACTGCCCCAAAACCTCCATCTTGCTTTATATCTATTACTGTATTCTAAACCCTTAAACTCTGAGTTTCCCACCCTGTGATATCACACACTTCTGTCCAAACTGCACACCCACAATCCCAGTTCCATCATTCCACTCTGGAAGCTTCTCCAGGCCTCAGGTCAGTGCAGTGTTCTCTTGGGGGTCACAGAAATCTCCAATTCTCAGCAGCCAGGGTTCCAAAACTGCTGCACAGATGCAGTGCTGGGGCTTTCTGGAAAACCAAAGGGGGCTGGGCTGTGGTGGCTCCAGCTGGGTGACAATGCCAGCACAGGCTCGGGGAGCCCTGAGCTACCATCACTTGGCAATACATTTGTCACTCCAGCTCCAGACAGCAAATGAGGCTGATTTAATTAACCCAGGGAGCCCTGCTGGCCTTGTCTGCAGAGCTCAGGACAGCAGGATGTGGATGAGGGGAGGCAGGGAGAGGAGGGAGAGGGGAAGAGGGCAAAGACACGAGGCTGGTGGAGCATCAGGAGCCATCTCAAAGCACTTTGCTTCTCACCACTGAAAGCCCTTCACAATTAGTCTTGATGTGATTTACATTTACTTTAAGGCATCTGCATAATGGGATGTAATGCACAGGAAATGCAGTCATGAGCTCCTGAAAGCTTTTGGGGACTGACAATTCCTGCAGGGCACAAAATCTCCCTTTTCCCTGCAGCTGGAAGTGAGTCTGCCCTTTACAGAGAGCGTGCTCATGGGCTAAAATGCCCAAAATTTACCTTTCAGTGTGTCTGAACAATCAGTTCTATTCACGAAGCATCCAGACTTGCCCTTCCTTTTCCACTTTTTTGATGGATTTATTGGGACCTTGGACTTCTTACTTAAGCACCAAGCAGGAGGATTTTCATCTCTAGATTTTAGAATTCTAGATCTAAATTCATCTAGATTCATTTTTCAATCTCTAGATTTCCATTCTCATCCAGGTGAATGTTGCTTTGTGACAGGGGCAGACCTGGGGCTGGGGGAACTGAACCACCTCTCTCCACACCTGGCAGAGCTTTGGTGGGCAGGTTTGCTGTGAGAGACGTCCCTCCTGCTTGTAGAAAGTCACCTTGGCCAAGGAGCTCTGAAATTTTAATGCTCCCCACCAAATATTGACTCTCTGAGGGCGTCTGAGTAAGCCCTTAGTGGAGAAGTCGATATTTGTCTGATGTTTCAATGGATAATGTTGCTTTTCTCTGAATTTCCCCTGGACTCTGCTGGCCTCTCCCAAACTCTCTGCACAGTGGCAGAAGCAAGATAAAAACGTGGGAGGAGGAGGGAGTGCTCCTCTTGGAGGGTTGTTTAGTGCTGTCCACTTCTCCCTGCCTTAATGAGGCTCTTTGTTGGGTTCCTCTCTCTAAACTCAGCCTCTGAGCCTGGTGTAATCACTTCCAGCACACAGCAATCCTTCCCCATTTGGCTCTCCCTCTCTCTCTGAGGATTTTGGACAGCCAAAATTTACCATGGACACACAGAAACATTGCAAGAAATGCAAACACATCAGCAATTTTCCATGAACAAACATTCCTCTTTTCACTGGAGATCAGTGCAGGATAATCTTGCCACTCCATCCTGAGTGGGTCTCACCTGTCCTGTTGGGAAGAGAAGCTCCAGGTGAGATTGTAGATGAAGTTGTAGCCATAAATTGGTAATAGAAGACAAATGTGTCACTATTTCCCTGCTTTACTGCAGCTCCTCAGTTGAACTCTGCAGCAAAGGCTCCATCCTGCCCTTGGACATGGTCATTCTGCCTCCTTGGGTAATTTAACATCTGTCCCCTACAAGTCTGAGCTGCAGAAGGATCCCAGTGGGGTAGAAGTAAATACATTGCCTTGCAGGTAGCAAAATCACTGCTGCAGGTTAAATTTCTGCCAATTTACCAACCATTAGGGACTCAGTCTAAGTTGGCTGTGCCTCCTAAGAAAGAATAATCCTGTAAGCAGTGTAGCTCTAATGTACTGAACAATTAAAGAACTTGTTTCTGATTGAAGTTGAAATTCATTATATTTCCATTTGCAAGGCGAGCTGGGCGGGTTTCAAAATAAGTGCAAAAAGGAGCTAATTTATATTTCTGTTCGTGCTTGTAGTAGCTAGTAAATAAATCCAGGTGCTCAAGGGGAGCTGGGAGATTTTAATTTCAATGGCAGCTTGGGTGTTTGGTAACTGTGGGAGTCTGGAGCTAAAATAAATGCAGAGGAACAGTTTTGAGCAGCAAAGAGCGTTGGATTTGTGGGTGCATCTTCTTCGTTGTTTTGATTTGTTGATAGAATCTCAGAATGTTTTCTGGTGGAGGGGACTTAGGGATTCAGTCCAACGCCCTGCCATGGGCAGGGACACCTCCCAATATCCCAGGGTGCTCCAAGCCCTGTCCAGCCTGGCCTTGGACATTTCCAGGGATGGGGCAGCCCCAGTTTGTCTCCCCAGTAGAGATTTTATCCCATCCAACTGCTGCTTGATGCCTTCACAGATGTGTGGCACATCTGGAAGACATCCCTGTCTGGGATTGACGTTTCTGGGGTGGTCACCTCAGCAGGGCAGCCTGGGCTGGCAGGAGGTCTGATCAATATTTATGTGGCCAAGAAAGGGAGTGAGTGATGCTGGTATGAGCAGTGTCATATTTAAAAGGTGTCTCCACTTAACTGGAGGTCACAGTGTACACTCTCCTTGAGTGGTGGCATCATTTCATAAAAAAGCTTTTTCATTAATTAAAGTCCCTTAACCTTGCGTCGTGCTCAGGGTTTGGTATAGAAGCTTATTTTTTTCTGATCAATATATATTACCATATTTCCTAGAAAGAAGCTTTCACCCCCTCAATTAGCTGAGGAAAAAATAATTGTGCGCATTTGAAAGCATTTTTGTGCCTCTAGTATCCATTAAGTAGATCAGAGCTGCAGTTTGCTTGTTCTTATGGACTTTTGTCCATATCAGTTACCCAAAGGAGCAGAAAGCATTGTTTGCTCTCATTCAGATGACATTTCAATAAATGCCAGGGGAAAATGATGATTCTGTTCTGCCTTTTTTTATTTTTATTTTTATTTAAGCTTGCAAGAGAGGGTATGAACTCATGAAAATACCCCAGACCATAAATCAGGAGTTTTTGGGTTGTGATTTCTATTTGGTCTCCATATGATCCCCCACAAGTCACTAAAGGCCACCAAAAGCTCCTTGCAGCAAGGTCTGGCATTTATTCTTATGTAACACCCAGGGCCACTGATTTTGGTGAGGTTTCCAGGCAGGAACATGCTTATTAATTTATTCTCAGAATTAATGGAATCGAGCAGGAGAGGAGAACTGTTTCATCTCCCAAACCTTCCCTTGCTTCCAACTCCCAGCACTCTGGGAAGCCTTTGGGCAACTTTGCACTCCCAACCCATGGGCAGAGCCCTGCAGGTGAACTCACCCCCCCTCCTCCCCAGCAAAATGTCCTCCTTCCCTCCTGCTGGGCTGGAATTAATATTCTTATTTCAATCCCTTTGTACAGGAAAAGCTAAAAATTAATTGCCTGTGCACAGGAGAGGTGAACAAGCAGATGCCCAGGAAAGCACAACAGAATTATTGAGTGATTCTGCTTTAATTAAGTGCATCAGAGAGCTGGGAATGGTGGGGCCCCGTGCTTGGTGCCAGTAACATCATTGAGAGGAGGATGTGAAGGGATGGCTGCTGCCAAGGCATGATGGAAGGTACTCAAGGAATATAGAAAGCTGTTTTAATTCTGGCTTCCTTTGAGAAAGCTGCAGCTACAGCCAATAACCATAAAACCACTGGGGCAAAGCTGCAAAAGCACCAAGGGCATCCCTCAAGCACTTATCTCTGTGAGTCCTGTGAGCAGGGACACCTTTTATCAATGAGAGGGGAGCACAGCAGAGCTGCAGATGTGAATTCCTTGCCAAAAAAAGGGGCTGCAGGCAGCATTTTTAACCTCTGCCTGAAGCTGACACCATCCAAACCCATCCAAGAGGGAGGAATTTTGGGGCATCCTCCCTTCTGAGCAGGTGAAGCATCCAGAGAAAGCATCCAGACACACCTGCTGGTGATGGGAGAGGAGAATTGGTGGGAATTGGGTGAAATACACTTGATTTCCTGCAGGTTCAGCTTTAGGATAACATGAGGGACCCCAGCAGTGGCTGCTTCACAGCAGAGCTTTGCAAAGAGAGACAAAGCAGCTCATTTTAGGGAGTTATTTGCAATGTCTGTCAAAAAATATTTTTACTTCAAGTCTTTATACCACAGCTAAGGGATCTTGGCTTGTCTCCAGTGTCTGTGTTTTTCCTCCTCAGGATTCCCTGTGATCCTTACAGAGATGTTGGAGACTCTGGCTCTGCCACCAAGGAGCAGCTCAGATTTTTGTCCAAAGCTCACACCCAAAGCAGAGCCCAGGTTGTTGACAATTATTCCAATAATTCTGCCACAGAGGCAGCACGTGGCTTTGTCTCTGCTGGGCAATAAATACATTTTTTCCCCCCAGGGAATGAATTCTCCTCCCTTTGGGAGGGTGCAGCATTTCCCCTTTCATTTCTTTCCATCCCGAGCTTGCCCAGGTCGTTGCTCTGTGCATCTCAGGTGGCCTGAACAGTGATGATTTTGGGGTCTGCCACCCAAAAAATGGCCAGAAATGGGTTCTGAGAAGTCACATAATTATATCACTTCTTCAGCTTTAACTCTGAGTGCTTGGACCGAACATTCTGGCAAGCTCAAGCTGTCCTTTACTTTGGAGTGCCATGGTTTGATGCTGGTGCAATGCCAGTGCCCCCATGAAAATATATTCTCCTTAATGTCTGCTGTGAGATGTGACCAGAAATAGGGCAAAGCAGGTTCAACTGGGGAACTTCCTGGGGAAGGCTGTGGTACAAGAGGGACTCCTCTGTCCTTGATGAACTGGGAGTTGGTTACCTGAGGGGTGGTAACTGGATTGAGAATCTAAGGTTTTATCTTATTGTGCTGTGGTGGAAATTGGGAGGAGGAGTCTCGGGTTCTCTGCTGGTCAGTGACCTTGAAATGTGTTAGAAAGTCTCTTTTCCCAGCCTGGCACTCGAAGAAGGAGTCAGAGCTCTTCATTTCTCAGTCTCAAGGTTGTTTATTGTTTCTTATCTATAAATTTTTTTCTCCTGTCCAGCCAAATCCACTCAGCAGGACAGACAGAGGCACTCTGCCCATCCTTGGGGCAGTGTTAGCTTTTTATACTAAAAACTACCTGTACATTATTTACAATAATTTTCCAATACCTGTCACCTATGTTAGACAGTGAGCTTCTACTCTAAACCAATCTAAAAGTGCCACCATCACAGCAGAAGATGGAGGCCAAGAAGAAGAAGAAGGAGAAAGGCTGGACATGCCCAAATTCCTCCATCTTGCCTCCTGATCCCCATTCTAAAAACCCCAAAAATCTATTTTTTCACCCCATGATAAATTCACTATCATTCTATTTAAACTGTTGTGGCCTGCAGATCTTCATCTAAGGTTGGTAATTTGCTCCATGGGTCATAATGAAAACCACAGGGGCATCTTGGGCTCTGTGCCAGGGTCTCTGAGCCCCCTGGCAGGGGTCTGGGCAGTCCAGGACAGCCAGAGGGATGTCCTGAATTCCAACAGAGGAGGAGGAAGAATGTTTTGGAATGTTTTTCATCCTGAGTCCTGTGCGTGTTCCCTTTCAACATATGGTAAATTAATAAAGTTTTTTCCTTTATTCCTAAGCTGGAGCCTGCTTTGCTCTGTTTCTGGTCACATCTCACAGCAGCCATTAAGGAGAATATATTTTCATGGGGGCCCTGGCATTGCACCAGTGTCAAACCATGACGTTAGCTATTGAGATTTTCTTCTCACCTTCTTCTATTCTGGCTCCCAGGCTCTCTGTGAAGGACACATCACACTCCAGGCACACAGATCCCACACTGGGAGATGACCCACCTGGAATTAGCAGTGTGGCTCAGACATCAAGGGGTGTCAGGATGACTGCACATAATCTCCCATTAATTAAAGCATTTTAGCCCTCAGTTCCAAGGCTTTAAAGACCCAAACCCACATCACTGCTGTAAGAAATGTGTCTGGGGATGCCAGAGGTGAAAGTGCTGACAGAGAACTCCAGAGAAATTAGGAAAATCAGTGATCCATGGCAAAGCCCTTCAAGGACATTTGTGGGGTTGTTTCTCAGAGTGCATCAAGCACAGAGGGAAGCAGGGAATTTGTGGGAATGGCTCCCTGGGGGTGCTGAGTCGTGGAAGCTCCTTGGCTTGGTTCTTATGGACAAATTGCAGTAGGGATCAGGACATTCTTCCTAAAATTTTGTTCATCCCCTGGGTTATTTCCATCCTCCTCTGACCTTCTGGGCACTGCACTGATTCAGCTGCTGATCCTTAGATGTTGGAGGATATTCTGTTAAACGTTGCAGTTGTGCTTCAACGCATAAAGTTGTTCTTCAAAAAAGAACAAAGTTGTTCTTTTTGAAAAAGTTGTTCAAAAAGTAAAGTTGTTCTCCAAATCACAGAATCATTAGGGTTGGAAAAACCCTCTAAGATCATCAAGTCCAAGCATTAACCCAGCACTGCCAAGCCCAGCACCAAGTCATATCCTTGAAAGCCCCATCCATGCATTTTTTGAACACTTTCAGGCTTCTGTGTAACAGGAGGATAAATTTAACAAAAAGCCCAGATCAAGTGCTAAGGGTCTAGAAACGGCTAAAGATGGACTTAAAGTTTAAACCACACTGAAGGAAAAAGAAAATGTAAATTATCTCCACTTATCATCATAACTGGAACCTCAAAGGTGCTGTCACGGTTTGGTAGAGGTGCAGTGGGGAAGCTGGGCATGGCCTGTGAATGCAATAACAGAGCTGCAGGAGAGCAGTAAAACTGAAAAATAACTTCAAAACTGTGGAGATTTTGGCACATCCACTCTGGTGTTGCTACCAACAAACCTGGGACCACAGGGAGCCTTTGGGCAGGGTTAGGATTGTGGCCAGAGAGGAAACTGCAGGGAAAAATTAGGGGGATAATGGGGTCTCCACTGGAATTTTGTGCACAGTGGCCTTTTAGGGCAGCCCTAATCACATTTTGTGCATTTTGTCACACTCTGGGGCAGTGTCCCAGGTCTAGCACAGCATCTCAGTGCCTGAAGGTAGAGAGGAGATCATCTGGCAAAAATCAGCTCCATAACCTGAACGTGAACAGCCATTTCCAGCATCCAAAGCAAACTGGACCTCTTCCTTTTTATGTGCCCACAAAAATACTGCAATTCTGCACTGCTCCTTTAATTTTTATGACAGTTTGCTTCTTTCTGTGGCGTGCAGGAACTTGCAGTGTGCTCATAACAACATAAGATCACAGCATGGTCTGCTTTATATCTGCATATGTACAGAGACACACAATGTTTCTCCCAGCATGCAGAAAGAATAAATTCTTGAGTAATTTTTCATTGTTGCCTTTATGAGCTTCAAGAAAAAAAAAAAAAAAAAGAAAATAAACTCCAAAAGCCTCTAAAACTAATAAATAATTTATTCTGAAGAAATTGCAGTTTATTGTGCCAGACTTTAGATAGCTTGGAGTGCCACATGTGGGATCTGGGACATCTTGTCTATATTCTCATTATATAATTTTTATTATTTTTTTTCAGGGAGTCCATGAAGTTTGTGTGTGTGTACTTGCATTTGTGGGAGAGCATGTGCATGTGAAGGCAAGAAACAGCAGCAAAGAGATGTAATTTCTATCTGTACATGAATCATAGAATGGTTTGGGTTGGAAGGGACCTTACAGGTCATCCAGATGAATATTTGTAAAAAAAAGAGATGAAACCCTCTGTTTTGGATGTGCAGGCTCCCTTCATCATCCAACACAAATGATGGATTCTTGACACCTCTCTCCAGAGCAGGACTGGTCACTGGTGGTCACTGGGGCTCCTGGTGAGCTTTTTTTTTCAATCTAAACAACCATTTAAAACACACCAGATGAACTGTGTCCTCTTTGTATGGGTAAACACATGTGGGGTTTGTGCTGTGGACCATAATAATATGATTTTATGTGGCTGCATAATTAGCAATTGCAGTTTTCCAGGTGAGTACTCATGGTGGCTGCATGGACAGAAATGTCTGACCACAAGGCACTTTATAACATTACCCAGTGAAATGAGACACTAGGGAAAATAAACCCAGAACAAAATGACAAAAAACCCCTCATCTGTGTGGGCTTTTTGAGGGTCTGCCTTAGAAACACCAAAAAAGTGACATTCAGGGTCATCTTCTTGCTGTAGCTGAGGGGCTGAGGTTACCTGTGGAGTCACAGAATCACAGGATGGTTTGGGCTGAAAGGATTTTAAAGCTCATCCAGTCCAAGCTCTGCCATGGGCAGGGACACTTCCCAGCAGCAGATCAGGGAGCCCAGGGTCTCATCCAACCTGCATTGGCAACCAGGCTGCTGGGCCTGGCCTTCCAGAAACAGGGCTTTGCCACTGACCTCTGGGGTAAATCATTTCTCTTTTCTCTCTTTGTCATTCTGATCTGTAGGAGATCAATCTATTCAATTTCCAGTGCCTTGAAGCTCCTTTCTCCCTGAATTTTCTGCCGCTCTCATCATTTAGATGTGGACCTGAATGTCTTTTACTCCACGTGTGCAGCAGGGTTGGGGTGGACACCAGGGTGCCCTCCACCCAACCAGTCCATCACTCCCTTCCTCAACAGGACAGAAAATGAGATTTTAAAAACTGGTGAGTGAGCATAAAGGCAGTTAAATAAAGCAGAAAGGAGAATTGTGCACAGAAGCAAAGGAGAACAAAAGATTTATCCTCTATTTTCCATCAGCAGGTGATGTCCAGACACTTCTCAGGAAGGAGGACTTCAGTATGTCTGACAAATATTTTACTAACAAATCCAACTCCTCTTCCTCCTTTTTCTTAGCTTTTATTGCTGAGCAGACACCATATGGTCTGGAATATCCCTCTGGTCAGTTTGGGACAGCTATCCTGGCTGTGTCCCCTCCCAGGATCTTGCCCACCCCCCGAGCCTGCTGCTGAGGAGGAAATGTTGGAGAGACAGCCTTGATATTGTGGCCAAAACACTGGAGTGTTACCAACACCTTCCCATCTGCCAGTCCCCAGCACTGAGAGGGATCTGGGAGAATTAACTCCATCCCAGCCAGGCCCAATTTGAGGGCACAACACCTCCCAGCAGGGAAACCTTGGCACATCAATAAAATAGCAGAGATAAACGACTGCTGTGCCACCAGGCTCGTGTCGTGGCTGATGCTTAAAATGAAACACCCCCAAATTCACATGGAGTGGAAAACAGAGAGCTGGGAAAAGCACTGCCTGAGCTCCTCCCTTGCTGATTCCAGGGGCTGGTTTGCATTGGTAAAGCCAGAGTAAAGCCTGGGATGTGACATCCCTGCAAGATGAGGTCTTAGGGAGATGAGGCAGCCAAAGCAGAGGGGCACAGGGTCACTGCTGCTCCCGATTGCTGCTGCCCATTGCTCAGGCACGCTCCAGGATCAGCATTTCCAAGCAAAGCTGGATCTGTATTTCCCCTTAATGTGCCACTGGCTGCTTGTCCTGACCTCTTCCATGCTGCCTATTACCTCAGCTCTGCTTCCCCTCCCTTCTGATCGAATTACTAAAGCACACAGTGGAGTCTCTTGGCTCAACAAAATTTAATGACAGTGACAACAGAGGAGGATAATAAAGATAAATCAGCTGCTCCCAGGAAGGAAAGATGAAGTAAGAGCAGAGTGAGTTAGAAGGATACACCATGTGGTGACCCTGGCGTGTGCATGCCCCTCATCATCCCTTTTCTCCCAACATCTGTGAAAGAAAAAGCAAATTTTTCCTGCTTTTTGGGGGGATTTGACAGGGAAAGCAGAGAGCAGAAGGGACCAAGGCACTGGAGATTTCTGCCTTAGGCTTGTACTTGCCGTGGAATTTGGGGTACATCACCACCTCTTCTCCATCTCCTCCCAAGGCTGGAGGCTGAGAAGAGACCAGAGAAGTTTTTCATTATGGAAAACTGTAACAAAGATCAGATCTGGAGTTTTGATCTCCTCCCTAGCCCTGTGTATTCATGTGATCCACACAGTTAGTAAAGGGAAATGGAGTTGGAAAAGGAACTCCTTCGTTCTCAATGCCTATAAACCCCTGGTCACAGCAAATCTTGTTAATCCAGCCTTTTCTGACAAGATTTCTCATGGAAGCCAATGGAAGCAGAGCCTTCAGTGACTGTGACTACTGAAATCTCTTCTCTGACATTCACCATGTTTCCAGTTGCAGAGCATTTAGTTTTTAATGATAATTCCTGGGGAAAAAAAACAACCTCACCCTTCAACTGCAATACTCTCTCCCCTCCCACCAGGTTGTTAAATGTTTGCAGCCTTGCCCTAAACAGCCCAGCACAAAACAGTGAGCTGTAGCTGAGACCTCCTGCAAGCTCAATAAACTTAATGGACGTCCTCAAGAACTTTTAACTGGGAAGATTTAGTTCCTGAAGAAGAAGAAGGAAACAAACAGCCAGAGCAGCTTTGTCTGCCTGTTGTCCCTCATTTTGCCAGAAACAGCTGTTCACGCTGGGATTAGCTCAGAGGTTTGTACTGAGCAGAGTCTGACTCACAAGAACAAAAACAGGAGATCATTACATCTCAGTGCAGGCTCCAACTGCTGCGAGCTGCACGGGGAGAGAGAAAATTAAACTGGAGTGGGAGCTCAATGTGCAGAGATGCTGCACAACTTCTGTGTGTGACAGAGCAGAGGGAGGAGGGAGCACATCCAGCTCTGCAGGGCTGGGATGGAGCTCCAGCCAGGGGCATGGAGGAGATGACTGCCAGACTTCCCTTCATGCAGCCCCTTTGGTCAGGATTCCTGTGAAGCAAATGCTCAGAAGAGGAGGAACAAAGTTAATTATTTTACAAAGATGCTGCTTACGCACAAATTCTCCTTCCCTCCAGACAGTGAGTGATGGGAACAATTTCCCCATCTTTTTGAGGCAGGTGGCACAGTCTTCACCCTCACTGAATTTCTCAGTGAAGGATAGTCTCTGAGTTAGGTTTGAAGCATTATTTCCACACTTTAGTGGAAGGTGTCCCTGTGTGTGACATTCACATTCTCTGGAAAATTCTCTTCACCCGGGATTTTTCTCCTGGGGAGCTGAGAAGCCTCAGAGAAAAGGAAAACAATTTTTATCTCATTTGCTTCTCCTGTGTTTTGCTGCTTTGGAATGTGTTTGGAGATTGTTTATCCAACAGGTGATTGTTTCATTGGATTCTGCTGTGAGTTGTTTTCACTTTTTGGCCAATCAGGGCCAAGCTGTGTCAGGACTCTGGAGAGAGTCAGGAGTTTTCATTATTATCTTTGTAGCCTTCTGTAAGTATCTTTTCTGTTTAGAATAGTATAGTATTCTTTAATATAACATAGAATTATAAAATAATAAATTAGCCTTCTGAGAACATGGAGTCAGATTCATCATTCCTGCCTTCATCAGGACATTTCCCAGCAATGTCCTCACTCTGTGAGATGACAATGAATCTGTTCCAGAAGGTGCTCAAAATAACCATTGGAGACTTAACAGAGGGGAAATCTGAGCTTTCATCTGTCTCCCCACTTGAGAAGAAAGAGATGGAGCTGGGGTATAAATAACCATCCCTGCAAGGCAGAACTGGTGGGGCTGAGCACTAAAACACAACTCCAGGTCTTTGGCCAAGGTGGAAGGGTAGCCAGGGCTTCAGGAGCATTAATTACAGCCAGCCAAGGTGCCTGGTACCCCTGAGGCTGCAGCTCCAGGGCTTGTTGTCAGGAGGTTTTTCTCATCAATTTTGGTGCTCTATGGTTTAGCCATTGGGCCATGACAATACTGAGTTATTTGATGAGGAGTACAAAAATAAATTAAGGCAAAAAAAAAAAAAATTACTTAGCAGCAGCCATCAGCAGATGATGGAAGTGCAGCCTGCTCTGTTCCAGGCAATGATGACTTACCCATGGAGGAATGGGCTTACTGAGCATTTCAGGGCACTGTTTATTATGTTACAGGGCTGAAGGGTGGGGGGGAGTCCTGCCTGAAAGACAGAAAGACAAAGAAAGGTGACCCCGAGTTCACATCAGCACTGAACGGGGGCTGAGAGCCTGTCTGGTGAAGCCCTGTGGGCTCCTCAGGACTTACAAGAACAGTCTGCAGAGCTGTTCCCACCCACAAGCCATCCCCTGACAAGGATGGGTAGAGCAGAGCCCCTGAGCTGCAAGCACAGATTTAATGTGAAAGACTGTCCAAGCAACCTTTTCATCTCCTGCTTTCCTCTCCTCCCCTCCAGGGCTTTCATCACTGTTAGAAAAGAAGTTATTCGAAGAAAGGAAGTTGTTGTTAAATCAGTAGCTGCTCTCTGATATTCCACATGCTATTAAATTGTCATGTTGGGTAGAGGGATGCTGGTTCCTTGTTTATAGCAATAATAAGGTGAGGATGGAGAGCTCTCACTTGATTCTGTCTTGTGTTTCAGCCCATTTTTTCTAACCCTTATATTTTGCCCAACATGATTTCCTAAACCAGATCACCCATTTCCATGGAGGCATGATGGAATGGTTTGGGTGGGAAGGGACCTTCAAGGTCATCTCTTTCCAGCCCCAATGCCAAGATTGATGAGAAAACCCTCCTGACAACAAGCCCTGGAGCTGCTGCCTCAGGGGTACCAGGCACCTTGGCTGGCTGTAATTAATGCTCCTGGAGCCCTGGCTACCCTTCCACCTTGGCCAAAGACCTGGAGTTGTGTTTTAGTGCTCAGTTCTGCCTTGCAGGGATGGTTATTTATACCCCAGCTCCATCTCTTTCTTCTCAAGTGGGGAGACAGATGAAAGCTCAGATTTCCCCTCTGTTAAGTCTCCAATGGTTATTTTGAGCCCCTTCTGGAACAGATTCATTGTCATCTCACAGAGTGAGGACATTGGAAGGCTCTGCCACGTGCTGTATTGATCCCTTGACTTGATTAGTTGGTGTATTGAATACCCCTGCTTTTCTAATCTAATTAATGCAAGATAAATACTCCATGCAGGGGCCTGGAGTCACGTTCCAAGAGTAATCAGGGACTGGGACTGATTAAAACCAGAAGGCTTCAAGGATAATTTATGGACTACTTGACACTGCTGGCAGTTTGGGGTATTTTGGAGGGCTCTGTGTTGTCTCTGGCTCAAAATTGCCTCCTTGGCGGGCTCCAAATCCAAATTCCTGCTCAACCCTCAGTAAGACAGCTTTGGGTTTGGAGGGGTTTAATCTCTGGGGTGAGACACCAGCCTGGAGGTGAGGACATCTGGTTTCACATCTCACCAGCAGTGAGGACACTGTGCCAGAAAGGCAGATGTGTCACTTCATCTCTGACCTTCAGAAAATCACATGTCATGGTCTGATAAAAATGCTGAGCACCAGGCATGTGAGGACTTCACTCTTATTTGGGAATCTGTAAGGAAACATGGCTAAATTATTGACATGGAGTTCATTTCCAGTTTGTCCCTGTTTCAGTCCAGATCTTGGTGTTTCAGGACAAAAGAAGGCTCTGGATAAAGAGGGATAATAAAGAGGGATAACCGGAGCAGGGAAGGTGAGAGTGGTAATTCATGTTACGTGCATTAATTAATTAACTCACTAGGAGGGAAGGAACACCATCACTGCTGTGAGGAGCAGGGAAAAGAGACAGAGGGGATTTTCATGCCCAAACCAGTGTGCTGCAGATGTGGTTGAGATCTTGGGGGTGAATTTGGTTCCAGTCCCCTCCTGAGGCAAGCCCTAACTCCTCTGGAAGGAAGCCTGGCTGGGTGGATTGTGACAGAGGATTCATCTTCCCTCTGCTTTGTCCTCCAGCTGTGGTGGCTCCTGTGACACCTGGCCATGGGATGTTCACCCTCCCACACTTTGATGAGCAGCAGGAGAAGTGAGGAGTTCAGGGGTGGAATTCCAGTGCAGTCTGTAGAGAAACTGCTCTAAAATGTCTCCAGAGTGTGGGACAAGAGTCTTCTGTGAGAGGTGGTTGAGCCAAGCTCCACCTGCCCCCATTGCAATTACTCTGTGTTGCTGTCACATTTTCTGGAAAAATCCCTTTGCCCAGGATTCTTCTCCTGGAAGCTGAGAAGCCTCAGAGAAAAAGGAAAACAATATTATCTCATTTGCTTCTCCTGTGTTTTGCTGCTTTGGAATGTGGTTGGAGATTGTTTATCCAACAGGTGATTGTTTCATTGGTTTCATGTGAATTGTTTTGATTTATTGGCCAATCAGAGCCAAGCTGTGTCAGGACTCTGGAAAGAGTCAGGAGTTTTCATTATTATCTTTTTACCTTTCTGTCTGTATCCTTTCTCTATTCTTTAATATAGTTTAGTATAGTATTCTTAATATAATATAGATCATAAAATAATAAATTAGCCTTCTGAGAACATGGAGTCAGATTCATCCTTCCTGCCTTTGTCAGGACATTCCCAGCAAATACAATAATGTAATGGTCCCTTCTAATCTTAAAAGTTATTAATTTGTATGATCCCTGAATTAAATATCCTTGGGCTTTCGTTTTATGTCTGGGAACCCCACAAATACAAGAACTCTGTGGTTAGAACAGCATGACCATTTTTTCCAGGGAATAGGGAGCCTGGGCACGGGGTCACTGATAGGAATGGCAGGGCCATCTATCCCAATCCCTTCCTTTTGCATGGATGTTTTCCCAGGCGGGAGCACAGCTCGTACAGCCAGGGGAAGGCAAGGGCAAGTTCAGCAGCCAGATGTAATTGCATTTTCTTCCACAATTGCCTGCAGGGCTGAACCACGGCCCTCCTGCGCCTGCCTCTCTCCTCACAATGCATCAGAGAGAATTGGTGTAAAATCCAGTTAAAAGGCCACTCTGGGGTCCCAGCTGCTGCTGCACAAATTGCGGATGAATTTCCCCTCTCCCGTATCCGCCTGATGGGTTTTGTCACCCAGCCCCATATGGCTGGGTTGGATTTCTGCTCCCAGCCTGCTCTGTTGGTCTCTCCTCACAGCCCCTGTAGCTGAGCTCTTTCTGCACTTCAGGCTCCCTGTTTTACAGCGCTGTCATTACACCAAGATTTCTCTCCCTACACGTGTAAAAGGGAGCCTGAGATTAATGGGGTGTTGGAGTGGATAATCACAAATCCAGCTGCCCCAAGGTAGCTGAGAACAGAGATGGTGCAGGGCAGGGGGAAAAGGGTAGTGGGGCCTGAGGGAGCTTTGTAGGGTACATTTATCACACTGTTGGCAGAGAGATGCAATTTATATGGATGGAGCATAAATCCTGTTGGAGTTGCAGGAGGCTCCATATGGGCAGCTGAGCACCTGGGCCTGTGCTGGTGCTGGAGCCTGAAATGTGCTGCTGTGGCCATCCTGCCAGCTCTCTGCTGCTCCTCTTCCCTTTCCTGCATTTCCTTTTCCCTTTCACATCCTGGTAATTTCCATTCTCAGCCCTCCCTCTCTGTGGGTGCAGGTGAGCAGGAAGGGCATTTCCCTGTGCTCTGCTCACAGGGACACATCTCTGCTGGAGTTACTGAATTATTTGGAATAATTGGAGTTAGTGGATTACTGGAAAAGCTCTGCTCACCAAGCTATTCCCCGGGAACAGGTTCTGCTCCAGGGATTTTTCTCAAAAGACCTTACAGAACCTCAGAATGGTTTGGGTTGGAAGGGACCTTAAATCTCGAGTGCCACCCCTGCCATGGCAGGGACACCTCCCACTGTCCCAGGCTGCTCCAGCCCCAGTGTCCAGCCTGGCCTTGGGCACTGCAGGGATGCAGGGGCAGCCCCAGCTGCTCTGGCAATCCCAGCCCAGCCAGGAATTCCTCATTGCCAAGATCCCATCCCTGGCTGCCCTCTGGCAGTGGGAGCCATTCCCTGGGTGCTGTCCCTGCAGGCCTTGTCCCCAGTCCCTCTGCAGCTCTCCTGGAGCCCCTTCAGGCCCTGTAAGAGGCTCTGAGGTCTCCTTGGAGCCTTCTCCTTTCCAGGCTGAACAGCCTGAGAATAAGGATGCTGTTGCACTGATTCTCTTCCTAGGTTTTGTGCTGTACCTTCATACCCTTCCCAAAAACCTGCCAAGCACATCTCCCCTATATCATTAATTGTCCTCCTAACATCTTTGCCTTTTCACAATCCTGAAAAATACTTTTCCTTTTGGTTTTACATTTTAGAACACAGAGCACCAATTTCTCCATTATTCAGTCCCTGTCACTATCCAGTCACTCTTCCCTGGATTTCAGCCATCCTTTGTTGCACCCCCAGCTTCTACTCCCAATTTAACAACCACAAATTTGTTATTCAGCTCCAGTCTGCAGACACACACACACACACACATGGAGAGGTCCCAAGAACTTGGAATAAGGCTTGGAAATGAAATAATAAATAGAGACCCTCCTCCCTCCCTTCCTTCCTCACACATACTACGTGTTGCTCCAGCAAACGTTGAATAAATCACTGAGCTATGGGGTAATAAATCTTTCATGAGATTAGGACCATCTGAACCTCAGCGATTGTGTGGGGAATGTATAAATTCACATGCAGATATAGAGTGCAGGAGGAGAAAAAAAAAAGAATCTTTAGATTAGTTATTAACTTTGGAAACACTTGATGAGTTTTGATTCATTAAGTGTTTCAAAGTCTTGTTAATTTAATAAGTACCGATGAGGCTGTAATGTAAGACAACAATCAGTAATTTGGAGGGGGGAAATAATAAAGTAGTCATTACACAGCAGAATGTTTAATCAAAGAATGTGGAAACTTACAGTTTCACATTAATTTGAAAAGGTTGGAGATTTAAAATTAATATTAGCTCTGACACAGGGAGGCTTTCTCTACAAGCAGATAGGGTTTATATAATTGCTTGGAATTAAAATGCCTGTAAATTTAATGGCTTCACCTCTATAACTGGATCCTCAGGCTCTATAGGTAGAATTGAAATAGACCCAAACCAGTCACAATCCTTCAAATCCATTTGGAATTTTGGCTGCAAACCTCAGGCTTTGGTATTCTTCTGGTGTCTTGTTCTGGGATGGAAAGAGCTCCCAGGAATCTGAGACACACCAAGGAAAACTCAACTAAACTTTTGTCTACCATGGAAACCATCTCTTCTTGCCCAGAAAGTTTTGGATGATCTTGGATCCCTGGAAGTGTCCAAGGCCAGGTTGGATGGGGCTTGGAGCAACCTGGGATAGTGGGAAGGGGGAGGGAACTGGGGGGTGGAACTGGATAATCTTTAAGGTCCTTTTGAACCCAAACCATTCTGGGATGATTTTGTGATGACGATTTTCATCGGATTTGTTACCTGAGGCTCCATTGGCAGAGTTATTTTTATGCTGTGACCTCTCTCACTCCCTTAGCTGTCCGTACCAGGATTCCACAGATCCTTCCCAGGATCCTCCCCAGGATCCTTCCTGTGTCTCTGTGCTCCCCAGGGAGGCAGCATGGACAGCTTGTTTGCACACAGCCACAGGCATTTCACACATCCAATTTTATCCCCAGCTCTGTGTCTGCCTGTACCTGTGAGCGTGTGGGATGTGTTTGTGCTGTACCTGTTTGTGGGACAGGGAAAGCAAACCCAGGTGGGCACTGGTGCTGAGTGTCCAGCCCCAAGACAAACAAAGTCATTGCAAAACTCCCTCTGGAAAAAAAGGGCAGCTGGATGAGTTCTTGGAGCTGTAGGTGCTCCACCTTTTTCCAGGCAAGCCCCATAATTCTAAGACTTATTATTTTCACATTTCTCCCCATCCTGACAGGGTTGGCTCTACCCATGACTCTTCATTTGGTGTGGTTCTCTAGAGGACAGGGTGACACTGTCCAGCTAAGCAGAGTGGGAATGATGGTCTGACAAGCAGCAGGAGCAGATAAATGTGATTTAATTTGTCCTCTGTCTAGACTCAACTTAGGTAAGCAGGACAAATCTGTCCAGACACAGTTTGTCACTCTTTTAGTGTCTGTCCAGGCTTTCTCCTCTTCAAGGACAGAAGGAGAAGGGAGCAGCCTCCTCTCACAGCCAAGCTGCTGGAAAATCCAGTTGGGATTCAGCTTGGATTCACCATTAGCAGGCTGGAAAGGTGGACTAATTAGATGGATTTCAGGCCTGTGTGGGCTCAGCTTTGCCTTGCTGCTGCTGGTGTCCTGTGGGACTGCTGGATATGGAAAGGAGCTGACTTTGGGAAAAGCAGAGCACAAGCCCTGCCTGGCTTTGCAAGGCTCTGCTTCCAGCATGCAAACCACCAGCTCTGGTCTTTGGGTGCAAAGGGAATTTCCCCTCTGCAGAAACTCAAAAAATTCAGTGTGTTTCTGCTCTCCCTGGGGGATCCTCATTGTACTCTGGAAAGAGAAAACCCTGGACAAAACAAAGTTGGGCTATTTGAAGGATTTTTTTGTAAAGGGAGAGTCTATGTTCAACCACTTTGGAGAACAACCAATCTTGGATGCATATTTTGTCCTGAAAGCTATTGTTTAAAGACATGTTGACTTTCTCCTCTCTTATATATAGAAGTTCATTTCTTTCCCTTCCTTGCAGGAGACGAAAATGAAATTATATTTTCCTTTACAGACCACTTGAACCATTCTCATTGTTTTTCGTTAATGTCCTTTTGGTAAGGGGAAGGGAAAAAAACCCAGAAATAGCCAAATTTCAGTTTGATCCCAGTTCCTATATTTATTCTGAGGGCTGGCAGACATAACAAGAGAAAATTTGTTTACTATAATTTTTTTCCTCTAACTTCTGCCCTTGTACAGCTTCAACATCCTCCCAGTGTTTGACATTATTTCCTGTGCCCACTGAACACTTTTGCTCTGTATTTTTGACCCAGTTTCCATTGGCTGCACCCTTGGGTTGACAGGTCATGCTTTTAAATGATCCCTGTTCTTCCAAATAATGTCCTCTCTTAACATTTTTTTTAATGATTATTTTTATTATGTGCTTTCATGGCACCAGGAGATGAATAATGATAAGGAGACAAAGACACCTAATATTTATAAGATTATTTCAAACTACTGTGTGTCCTCAGGTGGTTTTATGCTCAGCAAAGAGATTTATTTTGGGGTGAATAGTAGTTTCCAAATATATCTATATGGAAGCATGGTTGATTTGTAAGCTCTACTGATCTTCCCACAAAAAAAAAAAAAAAAAAAAAAGAGATTTTTTTTTTTTCCCTGAAAGAACTGAGTTGTGTGATTTTTATGGCATTCCCTTGATGTAGGGATGCACTTTGTTCTTCCTGTGCTATCCATTAATTCCATGCAATGTTCAGGTAAACTGGAGGGCAGGCAGCCTCCAGTGCTGACCTGCAGCATCACAGCTCCTGCCACATTCTGGGCCAGTGGATAGGGAAGGGGATGAGATGAATTGCAATGAAATTTATCATTTTCCTTTGTCCAAAAGTCCCGAGTCCTCCCACGACAATGGAGTGGGAATGAAAGGATTGGCTTTGAAGAGGGAACTAGAGGGAGCAAAAAGCTACAAAAGCCTCTAATGACCATGGGCACAGGGAAAAACGTTGATGTAGGTGAGGGAAGATGAAACTGATGATTCCTGAAGTGAGTTTGATCAGAAAACTGGCACAGAAGGAACCCTGGAGGGGCTGGGAGTTGGGTTCTGTGTGCAGGCACATGTTGGGGTGTTGGCTTGAGTGTTCAGACACCTGGTTCAGCAGCAAGTTGTTACAAGAGTTATTTTGAGGCTGGAATTGAAAATTCAATTTATTCTGCTGTTCTGTTTTATTTGTGGGGGGGAAAGGAGCATATCCTGCAAGAGAAACTCTAAACACAGGGTTTTCTCTGGCCTGAAAATGCATTTTTAGAGCCTTTTCTGTGCAGCTAAGTGGACAAAGCCAGACAGGGAAAGCTCTTGATTTGAGTCAAATTAAAGAATAGGAAGAAAGGTCTTGGAATGCTGCATTGGCCACCTGCAAGCCTGGAGAATTATTTTGATTTTTTTCTTTGAACTTTAAAAATTATGGAAGTTACAATATGGATAGAAAATATGAGAATAGGTTAAAAAATGTTACAGTGCTTGAAAACACTCTTCTCATTTACCTGTCTCCATAAATTCACCAGTGCTAACCCATAAGTACAAATAAATGATGGTATGCATGGGGAGATGTTTTCAGCAGCAGAGGTCAGATTATACCACAGGATGAAGGTAAAAACCCAAATTTCCTGGTGGTTTTGGGGAGCTCTGGTGCCCAACCCAGAGCCTACTCGGATCTCAGCTCTTTGGCTGCCCTGTGGGATGGGGCGGGAGCACTGTCCTCACTCTGACACAATTTCAGGATGAATTTTGTTCCCTGTAGCCAAACTGTTTGTGTCCCTGACTGGCTTTTGTCATCATCACAAAGGTCCAGTTTCAGGGAGGGATGGGCAGTGCTGAGGTTATTGAGAGCTGTATCTTACACCTGCAGAAAACGCTTCAGAAAGGGGGAGAAGCTCAGATCTTGCAGCAGAGAGGTGGAGGAAGGAGTGCTCAGGTGACAATGACAACTTTCAGTGATGGGGATCCCTTGTGGTCTTGTTTGCAGGGGTCCCAGGATGAGGAAAGAGATGAGAATCTTGACTCCATGTTTCAGAAGGCTGATTTATTATTTTTTTATATATATTATATTAAAAGAAAATTATATACTAAAACTGCACTAAAGAATAGAAGAAAGGATTTCATCAGAAGGATAGCAAAGAATAGAAAGGAATGATAACAAAATCTTGTGATTGCTCACAGCCTCCACACAGGTGGCTGTCACTGGTCATCAAGTAAAAACAATTCCACTTGCTGGGTAAACAATTCTCCAAATCACATTCCAAAGCAGCAAAACATGGAGAAGCTGAAGCTTCCCATCTTCTCAGGAGAAAAGATCCTGGTAAAAAGATTTTTCAGGAAATATGTCAGTGACATTTCCTGGGCTGTGTCTTCATTGATTAGCCCCTGATCATGGCTCAGGGACTCCTCACAGGGTGGGGAAGGTAGGGGTGGAATGAGAGCAGCTTTGTGTGTGCTTGGTGGTGGATCTGCAAGGAAATCCTGCAGCTCCTCTGCAGGGAGGATGCTCTGACCCCACATTCATCCAGCACTCAAAGTGTCAGGACAGCCAAGAGCTCTGATCAACCAGGAGCTTTCAAATCCACCATCTCCCCACCACCTTCCCAGGAGGGATGGCCCAGAGCATATTTTGGCAGGAACAGGGCTGATTTTATCTCTCACACCTAAGGATTTGGCTCTTTGACCTTTGAGGTGCAGCCTGAGCTGGTTGGGATGGGGACAAGGACATTCTCTGTGGTCTGGTGTCACTGTCACATTTTCTGAAAAATCCTCTTTGCCCAGGATTTTCTCCTGGGAAGCTGAGAAGCCTCACAGAGGAATGAAAACAATAATTATCTGATTGCTGCTCCTGTGTTTTGCTGCTCTGGAATGTGGTCTGGAGATGGTTTACCAACAGCTCATCGTTTCATTGGTTCCATGTGAATTGTTTTTACTTAATGGCCAATCACCATCAGCTGTGTCAGACTCTGAGGAGTCAGTCACAGGTTTTTATTATTCATTCTTGTTAAGCTTTCTCTTTCTTTAGTATAGTTTTAGTATAGCATTCTATGATACGATATGATACGATATAATACGATATGATACGATATAATACGATATAATACGATATAATACAATATAATACGATATAATACGATATAATATAATATAATATAATATAATATAATATAATATAATATAATATAATATAATATAATATAATATAATATAATATAATATAATATAATATAATATAATATAATATACAATATATAACTCAATATAACACAATATAACATAACATAACATAACAATCAGCCTTCTGAGAACAGGGAGTCAGATTCTCATCTCTCTCCTCATCCTGGAGACCCCACAAACACCACAGTCTGTGCTTGGCCATGCTGTGGAGTTTGGGATGCTGTGGTGAGTCAGTGGCAGCATTGCTGATGGGGAGGCTTTTCCTGGGAGTGTTTGCAAAGCAGAGGCTGGCCTGGAATTCTCTCCATCTGCTGCAGAAGCAGGGATGGTGCTGCCCATGCCATTTAATGCCAGGGATTTCACACCGAGCTGAGCAGTCCTGGGTCACTTTCCAACAAACTCCAGAAGCCTTTGCAGGACAGCTGTCCCAGAGGGAGCATCCTGCTGTGTCCTGGATGGACACACAGACCAGGCCAGACGGGCTTCTTGATCAAACCCTGCAGGAATTTCTCCAATCCCTCTGTGGTCCCAAACCATATTTGGCACAGCAACTGTGATAACGTTAAGGGACAGTCAACAACCCAGCCTGCTGCTCCTCAGTGCTGCCAGACCCTGCAAGCAGCACAGAAATGCCAGAATTCTCCTCAAAACAGCCACATATTTCAGGACTGTTTCTCTCTATTCACCCTACCAGGAGCCAAAGTCTGGCATTCCTGGCCAATTGTCCATCTGAAAGGGTCATCAGGGGCACTGGAGTGGATGTTGGGTCTCTGATTGTGGCACAGGCAACACATTTTGGAGGCTGATATCCTACTCCCCTCTAAGATACTCCATAGACCATAAGATGCTGTTATTTTTATGAATTTTGAATTCCCATCTATGGCGTGTCTGGCTTTATCCATGACTTAACCTCCCTTGCTCCACTGTCTCTTTTTACCAAACAAGGTGAATTAAATAACCCTCTGTCAACATTTTGAACCTTCCACTATTTTTCCTGGGATGTTCAGTGGTGGATCCTACAGAAGAGACCCCTGCTGCTGCCCAATATTCCAGGCATCACCTACTACTAAATTTCATAATTTTCCTTTGGGATACCTCAGCCATGAAGGGATCTTAAATCTATTGATGCTGCATCTATGGAAGGGTTTTAATTCTGCTCATGATAGACAAGTCCATCCTAGCAGCACATGCCAAAATGCCACACAGCCAGCACTTACTTTGCATAATAATTAAGAAAATCAGGAATAAATAGCCTGTATATGCCACAGGAAAAATGTGGGGGGATTTTTCTACATCTACAAGTCAGATAATGTGTTTAGAGAAAATGAGTTAAATGGAAGCATCACCCTGTAGCAGATCTAATAATCAGCTTAAATGTCTGCAAAAGAAATGGAGAAAAAAAAACATTGTGGATATTCAAGTCTAGCCCAAAACTGCACATGATTTATTCAATTTTGAGTTGATCCAATAAAAGGTGGCAATTTAATCAATTCTATTTAACATTTTATACACAAAGACACAGATAAAGAGGAGCAAGAGATGGGTTGGAAATGGTTGGTCAGCTTGAGATGGGAGTTGGACCTACACAGTCTGAGTTCCTACAGACATCCCTGGAGTCTGTGCTAGAAAAGGTCATTTCTAGCAGTAGAGCACCAATCCTTCAGTCATTGTAGGAAGAGAGGACATTCAGGAGGCGAAGGATGAGATGGAAGACAGACAATCAACACTGTCAGGGCCAGTGTGACAACCCAGCTGCTCTGATCACAGCTTTGTCCTTTTGTTATTTCATTTCCATTACTTATATTCACATTCATAACTTCCTCTTTTACTTGCCTTTTTTTTTTTTTTTCCCTGTTCTCCTGCCTCCCTCCATGGCTGATAACATTTTTTTGGAAGGAATGAGACAGAGAGTGAAGGTTCAGAGTGTCTCATGCATGCAGAGCTTTCCAGACTGCTGCTTTTGCCATCCCCATCCTGGAGATGAGATGCAAGATGGATCTTCTTTTCCCTTGACTTGTTTGACAAACCTAATGTGCAGCTGCATAAAATATTTTCCCTCCAGGCAGTGGAAATGTCAAACTGTGTCTCTGTTGGTGACATGGGCATATTTAAATTGGGTTTTTCTTACCAGACAGCACTTTAGGGGACTTTGTCCTGTCAAGTATCCCCCAGTGTTGGGCACTGCAGGGGATCTGGGGCACAGTGCACACGCACATGCCTGGCACAGGGGTGATGCAGCACTGTCTCTAATGTGTACTTGAACATCATTTCTGCAGGATTCGTGTGGTTGAAGCACACACCTCAATCTAGATTAGAAACAGAGACTCTCCTATGAAGGTAGGCAGAGAGAGTTGGGGAATTCAAGCTGGAGAAGGGCCTGGGGAGACCTTCCAGTGCCTCAAAGGAGAGCTGGAGAGGGACTTGAGACAAGGGCATGGAGTGATAGGGCAAGGGGCAATAGCTTTATATTGACAGAGAGAAGGATTAGTTTGGATAGTGGGGAGAAATTCTTGTCTGGGAGGGTGGTGAGACCCTGGCACAGGGTTCCCAGAGCAGCTGTGGCTGCCCCTGGATCCCTGGAAGTGTCCAAGGCCAGGCTGGAAGGGGCTTGGAGCAACCTGGGATAGTGGAAGGTGGAGGGATGGAATGAGCCCCATCTCTCTCTCTCTCTCTCCAAGGCCTTTTAAGGATAAACTGTCCAATTAAGAAATGACACCTGAATTATTTTCACTTTTAACCCAATAACCAACCACCCGTGCCCACAATGGGGACTTTTTAATCCAATGACACAAAAACCACCCAAACCCATGGAGAAGAAGGTCAAGAAGAAGGACCAGCCCTGCCCCCAAACCTGCATCTTGCTTTATATCTATTCCTGCATTCTAAACCCTTAAACTCTGAGTTTCCCCCCCTGTGATCTCACACACTCCTGTCCAAACTGCACACCCACAATCCCAGTTCCACCATTCCATTCTGGAAGCTTCTCCAGGCCTCAGGTCAGTGCAGGGTTCTCTTGGGGGTCAGTGCCTGGCAGCACAGAAAAGTCTGAAATTCCCAGCAGCCAGGGTTCCAACATTCTGTGGATGAGTTTTCTGGGAAGGATGAGTTTTCCATGTGTTGCAGATGTCAGCTCATGTTGTGGGGCACGTTCCTCCTTGTTTCTTACATTGCTGCCCCTGAATTTTTTTTAGTCCTGGAGGTGTTTTCATGCAGAAGAGGAGATTTTAAGCCTGAAGGGGAACACATAAAAAAGAAACCCACAGGGGAAATGGTGAATCAGGCATTAAAACATGCTGGGAGCCAGGGATTTCATTCTAATGCCATGGGACAACATGCACATGCCAGTGCTTCCAGGATGGCCAGAAATGCCTGATTTGCCCAAAGAATCTTGTTCTGTTGTCTCTTCTGATTCATTTCTGATCCCTTAAGCAGAAGAGGACTGGCTTCCTCTGTTGATGCCCATTTGAAAATAGTGTGATCACACAGTGCCATGCTGAACTTGGGCTCCCAGCTCCTTCTCTCCAGGGAATCAGTGTCAAGCAGCTCTGGCTATGAGCTGAATGGAATCTTCCACCCTTTTCTCAAGAGAAAGCAGAGTAAGAGATTTTCAAAGCACTCCTAGGTGCCACACTAAAATCCAGACACTCAAGATTTATTCCAGGGTCCATTTTTAAACTGGTGTGTTTAGATGTGCTCAGCATTTTTTATGGTGCTGTTCTATTTATCTATTCATAGTTTCTATGTCTGTTTAGCTGCTGTTGGATGATTCAGAGCAGTAGCTCAGCTAAAAAAAAAAAAAAAACACAAAATAAAGTTTTAAACTGGAATAAAAGTCAATGAACAACGTGCTCAGGTTTAAATATGCGGGTTGAAATTAAATTCTGGTTGAAATATGCTAGGTTAAATTAAATTCACATAAAGCTTGTGTGTAAACAAGTCCAAAGTCTAACTTAACTTCTGTGGACATATAAACTGGTGGTTTTGGATGAGCCCAGCACTCAAATATACAATTTATAGTGCTAAAGTTTTGCCCCACAGTGTGTCAGCTCTGGTGATGAAATCCACATTTATACCATGTTGCAAGAGGAGAAACTAATGAAAATTGAGGAGAAACCAATGAAAAACCAATGAAAACACAGTTTTCCTTTGCTTTTACTGGTTTATGATATTTTTACTGAACTGAACAAATGGAAATTAAAGGAAAGCAATGCAAGCAAGCCTTTTTCCAGGGTGGGGACAGCAAAACTTGTGCAAACAGCATTTGCAAAAGCAGCCCTGCAGGTTTTACATCTTGTCACCAGCACCTAGAGCATATCAACATTTTGGAGTTGGCTGTAACACAGGCCTGGGGGAATAAACACAAGGATACAGCTAAACGAGGAATATAAATATCAAACTAAATATAACTCAGAGGAAGAAATGCAGGAGCTGTAACTTGTCAGGTATTTGCTCTAATGAAGGTTGATCTGTGAGGAATTAGCACCAGGGAGATCTGCACACCAGATGCTCCACAGTCCAGGGCTGGGGAGTTTTAACTCCAAAGTCCACCCAGGGCCAGCTCTGTGTGGCACAGAGGTGTCAGGAGCTCTCAGCTGCCTCTCACCACTGTGGATCTGTGGTTTTACTAATCCAGGACTCAACCAGTCCCTGGCTAACAATATGCTGATGTAGGTCTGACCACTTCTCCACAGCTGATCTTGGTTTTTGGCTTTGTGACCAGTTTAGGTTGAAATCAAGGAGCAAAATCTGATTTGTTTTTCCTGGAGATCATTAATGGGCAGCTTTTTGTGGGGGGGGGGAGGGTTGTTTGATGATCAGTGAGCTCTGGAATTCAGCAGTAGGTAGGAGACAGCTAAAAACTCTCCCATGGGAGAAGGAAGTCTTTGGTTTTACTTAGAGCAGAAAAGACACCACAAAATCAGAAGTACAAACCCCCTTCTGTCAGTGGAACAGATGTGGCCCAGTTTCCCACTGTGTTGAACGACCTTGGTGGAAATGCAGAAAATCAGGCCAGTGGTTCATTTGTTCATTTTCATCCTTGGACCTCACTGACCTCCTGGCCTTCAGGCCTTGCTAGAGCTGTCTTGAGCTGTTTGCCCTCCCCTGATGCTCATCTCTCTTTTTCCCTTCTGACTGCTCTGTGCTTCTTCCCATCCTCCTGGATCTGGTATCCAGAGGTTGCCTGTGTCCCTGCCCATGGCAGAGGGATGGAGCTGGATGATCTCTAAGGTTCTTCCAGGCCATTCTGTGATAACCTACAGAAACGCACAGATTTCTGTGATAATCTGACTCAGCACAAGCAATTCTCTAAGCTGGGTCCTCTGGATTTCTGGGATGGGATCAGCCACAAGGAAGTGAGTCCAGGACAAACTGAGTTACAGATGTTTTATCCAAGCAGCATCTTATTCCGTGTCTCTCCAGCTGGCTTTCAGCAATTCCTTGCAATTCTGCACTCATTCCTCTAAGTTAATTTCAGTGATAAATACCTGATATGCAGCTTAACAGGGAATCTGCTAATCAGGTAAATAATTGACTGTCAGCCAGGATTCTTGGAAGTCTTGCTGGGATTGCCTCTGTGTGGGGACACAGCAATGCATGCCACCAACAGGATCCTTACCTGGCGTGAAACCATTTATTAAAGCAGGATCAGGATTATGAAGCATAAATTGCTCCTAATTTCATCAGCTTTCTCTGCTGCCCCAGGAGCCTTTCCTTGTTTGTCTTCCAGACTTTGTTATTTAACCAGACACTGATCAGGTGACGGTGAGATAATTGCTAGGTATCAAAATTAACAAATCAATTAATTAAGAGGAGACCTAGGACTTCCTCTGGCCAGCAGTTCTCCTCCACTTTGCTGAGTTGGAACAGAAATCACTGCCAGCTTTATTTGTGCAGAGTTGTGTGATTATCTGGGCAGCACTTGCCCTCTTGGGAAAATTACATTTGTTTGCATTTGCTATGCTTTTCCAGAAGTCCTCCAAAGGTTTGTTTGGGAATACTAGCCAGCTCCAGATGAGCAAGCTGAATAGATAAGGTTGTCCCAGCCAGCTGGGGTCCAGGAGTTTGCTCATTGTCCCCTGCCACTGACCCTGCTGTCACCACCCAGCCCATGGAAATTGTGGTTATTTTCCATTCAGAGACAACTGGGAGAATTTTCTGGAGGATATTCAGCTCCCAAACTTGCAAGCTCCTGCCTGCCCACGGTCCCCATTCCCCATCTGCTGCACAGCCTCCCATTATGCAAATAGAGGCAGCTCGCTTCAAGTTTATTTCTTAATTTAATAAATGTAATTTAATAAATCTTAACACGATACATTTCTGATGAATGGAAGGATAGCTGAGTGCACAAAACAGCATCAGCTGTCAGACAGCCTGAGTGTTCTCCAGGAGCTCAGACTGCTCTGAGAATTGTTTCTTTTCAGAAGATTTTGCCAAATCAGATCTGTAGTCATGCCTGGGCCTTGCTTTTGATCATGGCCAGGAGGAAAAATTACTTGACCCATTCAGTTCCAGGAGAAGGAGGAGATGGCTGGAAGGAGAGGGAGCTGTGTGCAGTGTGACACTGGACGTGGTTTTCTGCCTAGGACAGCAGTGTCACCTCTCCTTGATCTCCCCTCTGTCCCTGCACTAGAGATTCCAGCTCAGGGCTTCCCCCCTGCTTGTGACAGCACAAGTGAGTGGGCATTGCATTTATCCCCTTCTGCAGAATTAATTCACTTCCTGCTGCAGCCCACCCAGATTTGGGTGTGCAAGGCACCAGATGTTTGAGAGGATCTTCTTTTGGGGTGTGACAGTTCAGCCTGGTGATCCCTATTTCCGAAGAATACCCTCAGGATCTGATAGGACTTCAATCTTGCAAGGTGGGAGTGGACTGTGGCAATCTCCTAACCAAAAAAAAAAAACCACAAAAACCAAAAAAACCCCAACAAATCAAACCAGGGACTTCCCTGAATGAGCTCCTCTTTGAAACAGAGCAAAGGGTAAGAGGGGATCAGGTCTTTTTTATGTCTCCACCAAGGGGACCCATCAAGGTGTCCACTCTGGGCTAGACACCTGCTTGAGGGCCAGCAAAATTCTTGTCTCAAGAGCCAGCTCAAGTTAGGTTTAAAGTCCAAATCCAAAGAGGAGGGTCAGCGTTTAGGAGATTTTGCCATCTTGCATCAAGGCACCCTAAAGGAGTTTTAAGCTTTCTGCACTGGGGGCTTTACTGTACGTGTTTGGATAATAAAACAATCCCCATGCTGATAACCATAAAACTGTCTAAATATGATAAAAAACACCATCCACAAGTAAAATTTTCCTGCCAAGTAGCAAGGATATATCCTTTTGCTGAAGCAGGAAACCAAACTGGGAACTGAACGATTGAAACTTTGGCAAAAGTAAAGAGGAAAGAAGCAATTCATTGGAATCTCATTATTTGGATGCCATTCCTGCAAGGATAATTTTTCTGACTTGTCCTGTGTCATGATAACCTCATGCAGAAAGATGGAAGAGTCCAACTTTTGTTTTTCCCCATTTTTCTCTTTTTTTCTTTTTTTGCATCATTATCATAAAAAAAAATCCCAAAACCCAATCAACAAAAAACTGCCCTGCCTTCATAAGGAATCTTTGGGTCAAATGTTCAGCCACTTGAAAAAATATATAAAATAAAACACATGTATGTGCTGTGGAGGCAGTTCCTGGGTGATGGGTAACATATGCAAAAAACCATCATCCAAATGCAAGAGGAGGCTCTGGAGGCAACAACAAAGATAGATATTTTTGGTCACAGAGAAAATTGTGCCTTTTATTTTTTACCTCATTCAAAATTTTTCATGAATGCATTCATCTCCCTCTTAATATCAGTCTTTCATTTATAGATTTTTATTTAAAACTTGACTGTCATTGTTTGGGGAAGACAATGAAACCAAATTTGAGTCAGTTCTCACTCTTGTTCTGTGATTTTCCAGGAAGGAAAAAAAATTCTGTGTAAAAATGTCTCTATGTAAATTTATTAAAGTGGAAAAAAACCAAAGAAATGCAAATCAGAAAAAAAAAAAAAACCAAAAAAGCAACCAAAATACCAAACCCAGAAAAATCTTAGATTTCTTTTACTACAAAGAACTGTTTAGGTTGGAAAAGACCTCCAAGATCATCAAGTCCAACCATTAACAAAGCATTTCCAAAGTCACAGCTAAACAATGTCCCCATGTGCCACATCTATAAGTCCTCAAACCCGGAGCAGAAAAGCCATTGTTCCATCTGATGGTCCCTTGTTAGGCTTTAGGATTATTAGGAGGATAAAAGAGAAAATTCCTCTTCCTGTTGAGTTTGAGTGTGTGGGAGAAGGGTTTGAAAACTCATATTTCAGGCCCAAAGTTCTTTTCAACCATCCAGCACCTTGGCCTCTTTCCTGCAGGTGCCTCTAGCAAAACTTCCATGGTGTCTTGGTTTCAAAAGACAAGTGTTTGCTAAGGAAGGCAGGAGCTTCTCCTGAAATGGAAAATGTAAACCCCTCCCCACCTTTTTCTGAATTCCTGAGAGCCTGTAAATTTAAAATTTTATAAATTTTAAATTGAGGGGCTCTCAGGCAAAAAATTATGGGAGCAGGAAATAACAGTTCTTTAACAGGGAAGAAAATAAAAAGATAGAATAAACAATGCAGTAAACTAAAACAGCACTGACAGAGTCAGAACACAGCCTGGCACCCTGTGGGTCAGGGTGTTGGCAGCAGCCCCATTGGAATTGTGGCTCAGCCCTCCTGCAGTGTCAGGGGTGGTTCTGCTGGAGCAGGGATCCTGTAGAAGGGTGCAGTCTCTGCCTCTGAAGATCCAGGGGAAGGAGAGGCAGCTGCTGTTCCTCTGGGCAATCCAGTGGAGAAGCTGTGCTGGTGTTCCAGAATCTCCAGATTATATCCGGGTAGGAATGCTTGGCTCCTCCCTCTGGGCTCACATCTCCCAATGGGATGCTGTAGTTCTTATCAGTCAGGCAGTGACATTCAATAGTCTGTTATCAGCAGATGTCTGCCCAGTTGTGGAAGAGATAAGGAAAACTGCCCCCTGAACAGAAGACCACTGCCATACAGATGGCAAATAGATTACAATTTTCTTGACAACCCAGGACACATGGGAAGCATGGGAATGGAGTGCCTGGCTGATATTAGCATCTGGGGAGGGCCCTGAGCACAGAAATCCTCTATGGAAAGGAGAGCTTGGCAAGAGGGACCATCTGTGGAGGAGCAGAGTCATCCTCCCTTGCAATCACTCAGCGCTGCAAATTCCCGGAAAATTCCTCCCTGTGCATCAGGCCCGGGCGCTGGGAGGGGACACGTGGGGCCGTGGGTGGGTGAAAAGCACACAGACTTCCAGCAGCTGGCACTCCTGCTGCCACCCACGGCAGAAAAAGGGCAAGGGAGTTGGAAAAACACCAGGCCCAGCAGAGGGAAGCTGCCAAAAATCCACCTCGTTCCTGCCGGCCGGCTCATCCGCAGCGGGGCCTTGCTGACACAGGACTGGGTTTTCCCTGTCCTCCTGCACCCTGATGCACTCAGGGAGAGCTCCTGCCCCAAATGGAGGCTCAGCTGGTCGAAATTCTCATGGTTTATAGGATAGAGAGCTGAGATGGCCTCATGAGGTTACAGAGAAAAGGGATGCAGGCCCTGGAAGCTGCATCCAGCAAGGGCCCAGCTGTGTGTCGTCCATGCAGGGTGAACGGAGGGGATGCAACGTGAAGAGATGGGCTGTGAGGGGGAACTTATCACCTCCAATAACTCCTGGGGGTTTAGCACTAGAGGAAACTGCCAGAGATCCAGCCAGGAGCTGTTATCACCTCTGGTGGGAAGATCTGGCTTGGCCCTCGCTGACCTCATTTCCCTGGCAGCATCATCTGGGTGCTCATAAAAGTATCAGGGAGATAAAGGAGGTATCTTTGCAAGAAATGTCTCTGTTGACTGCCAAGGAAGCTCTTTTTCCTCACAGGAGCTTTGTTTTCTCCGTCTGAGTTTGATTTTGTCTGACTCTCTCTGCTTTGGATGCAGTTCCCACATCCAGGATGCAGGAGGAGGGTTCAGGAAGTCTCTGGGCTTTTCTCAAATTCTCCATTTCTCACCTCTCTTTTTTTGGAACTGCTTTCTGTGTTCCTCCTGTTTCTGCCCTGATAGGAGTCCAAGGTGGGGGTTACCATTGATTCCATTAAATTCCAATTAATTTATTTATTTGCTCCCTGGTACCCTGCCTGATGTATCCATTAGAAGGGAATTGAGAGCCAAGGGAGAACAACTCTGATGGATGAGACAATGTGTGTCTGTTCCCAGGTGCTTCTGGACAGTTCTCTGAAGACAATTTTTTCCCCAATTTTTCACCAAGTGTCTCTCACACTTGGTCTAATTTTGCAAGGGAAGATGCAGAAAGTCCTTGGCAGTTATGCATCAGGAAAACAAAAAAAAGACAAAACTCAAGCTTTTATTTTAATTAGGCTTTCCTCGGGAGATACAAATGTATATAAATCCCCAGGGTTTGGCTCTGATAATATGAATTCCCAAAGGACTCAGCCCCATGTGCTGAGAAGTGTACAGGGAAAGGGTCAGTGATGGTGACCCTCTACATCCCTTTGTGGATCTGGACACGAAGGTGCCTAAATAATTGTCAAATAATAATTCTCAGATTAGGCTTGATTTGGCTCTGGTGGCCTCTCTGGGGGTGCCTGAAGTTTGGCACTGGGTGAGCCTTGGGTTCCTTCTGAAAAAAGATTTATCCTTTATCATGGTACAGGAGCCAAGTACCTTTTGGGATACCCCATATCCCAACCACCCTCTGGGCTGGAGCCTCTTTCCTCTTCCAGTTTTGGGCCTGTATTGAAAAATAGAATAGAAAGAATAGAAAGAATAGAAAGAATAGAAAGAAAAAATGGAAATAGAAAGAAGAAAATCTCTTGAAGCAGCACACGTCCCAGTAAGGCTGACTCTGGTAGAAATGGTGATGGGTAATCACAAGTATCCTAAATATATATTTTTTAAAAAGCTCTGGCCAGGAGGTCACTGGTAAATCAAGTTTCAGCCAACATTATTTGCTTAAAACTGGATTCAGTTTTATTCATGACCTTTTTTTAGCCTTTTGCATATTAATACAAAGGATAATGACACTGATGAATATTGTCCAGTGAATGCAGGGAGGGCCTGAGGGGAAAATGAGCCATTATCTCCTTCCCTCCACATCCAGGTGCAACCTTCTGTCCATGTCTCCAAGAGGCCCCAAGTGATTTATTGATACAGCAATCTGATTTTGGTAATTAAAATTGATTTTCAGCTTAAGCTTTGTAAATACAATGATCCATAACAGACGTGGGTCATGTTCTGGGGGAAAGGGAGAAGAGGGAATCAGGGAATTGAGGATGCCAGAAGGAGTGATGTGGATGACACACAGTGCTGGAGGAGGAGAGAGGCAGGGTGAGGTCTGTGAGCTGGGCTGGGCTCTGCAGGGCATCCCCTAAAAGCCTTGCAGAGTCCCTGGGAATGTGCTGATCCCACTGTTGGGTGGCAGCAGGGCTGCCCTGAACTTGGATTCCAACATTATCAGCTCTGGAGGCTCCGAGGGCTGCCAAGAAAAGCAGCTGGGCCTGGGAGCAAAATCCTGCTTGCTGCTGAGATGTGAAGTGGAAAAGGAGCACAGGGAACAGCTGGCTCCTGGGAGAGCTGGGGGACTGTGATTGAAATCCCATCACTCAATCCCTCTCCTTTAACCTCCTCCTGATGGAAATCCACTGATCTCAGAGCAGCCCAGAGAGGTCACAAAGCCTGGAAGAGCTGGGGGTGTCCAGCCTGGAGAAGAGAAGGCAGAATTTATTGTGGCTTTTCAGTACTTAAAGGGAGCTTAGAAGAAAGAGGGAGAGTGGCTTTTTACTGGACAAATCCTCATAGGAAGTGGTTTAAAACTAGAAGAGGAGAGATTTACATTTGGTGTTGGGAGGGAATTCCTGGCTTGGGAGGGTGGTGAGGCCCTGGCACAGGGTGCCCAGAGAAGCTGTGGCTGCCCTGGATCCCTGAAAGTGTCCAAAGCCAGGTTGGACAGGGCTTGGAGCAGCCTGGGAAGGTGTCCCTGCCATGGTAGGGGTGGGACTGGAGGATCTTTGAGGTCCTTTCCAACCCAAACCCCTCTGAGACTCCATGAAATTTGTCTGTGGCTACAGCTGAGGGTTGAGAGCAGAGCATCTCCTGCTGCAGGGCTCTGCCCACTCACTCCTTGAAGCATCCATCTTTTCCCAAAACCTTTCCTCTTTTCCTGTGGCAAGGACAGGCTGTGCCCACCCTGCACATGCACAAAACTCCTCTGCTTTGAGCCAGAGGGATTTGTGCCCCTTTTGGCACAAATCTGAGCTCAAGCACCTTTTCCTGCTTGTGCTTCAATTTCCTCACTCATTCAGGGTGAGGAAAGTTGGTTTTCCTTCTGAGAGCAGCCTGTGCTGCCTTTGAACAGTCTGGAGGAGGAATGATGTCCCTGGGCTGTCCCCATCCCGGGCACTGATAAACTGAGCTCTGCTGGGAGATGTGCACGTTGCAAAGGGCTGGGAGCTCTCTGAAATCCCAGCAGAAGAGATCTCTAAGCCTGAAGCCCTCCACCTCCTTCTTCCCCAGGCCAAGCACTTAAATCACTCCCTTTTGAGGTTGAGAGGGAACATGGCAAGCCAGCCCACACACTGGCTGTTTTCTGCTTCTGAGCCATTTTTCCAAGCCAGCCCACTTTTGTAGCAGGGCTGCTTCCATTAGCTGATAATCTCACTGTACAACTTCTGCAATTGCTTTTGGGAAATCTCAGTGCATAACATCTATTACATTTCCCTTGCCTACCTTGGCAGTAATGCTGCAGCTTCAAAGAACTCCCCATAAGTTAGTTAAGCAAAAAGACCTCCTGCTTGTAAATCCATGCTGGCTGTCTCCTCTAATCCAATTATGCTTTACAAGGTGCTTCCCTCACTAAATCCTGAAAAATTGTTTCTGATATTTTTACCCACAATTTATGTTAAGCTCCTCGGTGTATAATTGCTTGTCTAATCTTGTGCTCCTATTTTTGAATAATGGGGTTAGGTTTGACATTTCTGCAGTTCTCCTGTGTCATCTGAGAACTGCTAAAATGTTATTACTCAAGACTTCACTCACGTGTGTGTGCTTATTTCCTCCAAAACTGGTGAAGTTCATGTACCTGAACCATGTCTGCACTGATAGCTTTGGTTGCCATTAATGTTCACTCATCAGCTGAACCCCCTTTTTTGAAACAGGTGGGAAATGCAGATGGAGCAGCAAAAGTCCTACTCACAGTAGTAATTCTGCTTTTACTCTGAGTATGAGAGCTGGGACTTAATTCAGTCTCCATCTTCAGGCACCAGGAACCATCAGCAAAAGATGTGGGGCTTTGTGCTGAGGGTCTTTCTGGCAGAAAAAATCATTCCTATTATTTTCTGGAGAAAACAATGCTCAGAGGAGACTTTATTACACCCTACAGTTACCTAGAAGGAGCTTGTGGGGCTCAGTGGGTCAGGCTCTTCTCCCAGACAAGTGACAGAGAGGAAACAGCCTCAAGTTGTGCCAGGGGAGGTTCACGTTTAATATCAGACAAAATTTCTTCACTGAAAGAGTGGTTAAGCTTTGGAAGAGGCTGCCAAAATCAGTGGTGGAAACATTTAAAAACTGAGCAGATCTGGCACTTCACCCTATGGTTTAGTGGGTATCAGGGGTATTTTGATTGAAGGTTGGATTCGATGGTCTTGGAGGTCTTTTCCCACCTTAATGATTCCATTGCAAGGGATCATGAAATGGGTCCCCCACACCCCAGAATCTGAAGGTTTTGCCACTCAGATCTGGGATTCTTTGGGGTTCAGGAAGACACAATACCCCTGATTATGAAGCTGGCTTTAAATTTTGAGCACACCAGCAGGTAACAGGCAATATTAGAGGAGGGAGCTGAGCAGGAGGAGGTTTATTTGCCTGCCCTTTTCCTGTTTTCAAAGGCAGCAGCAACTTCCCAGGCAAATGTCTCTGTCTGTGACAGTGGCATCAGCTGGGAGTGTTTTTTCCACAGCATTGGCAGGGAGCTCTGTTGAGATGTCACATCATCACACAAGCAAGGTTTGGGGAATAATCCGTGCTGTACCATCAGCAACACCATGGGTTTGAGCCAGATGAAGGAAAGTGGCATCCTCTGTGCTGGCAGCCAGGCAACAAAAGGGATGGAGCTGCACTGGGGATGGAGCAACAGATGGGTTTGAACCTTAAATAGACTGGTCTTTTCAAACCAAGAGGAAGAGTTGTGGTTCCTCATGCTAGAATCCTTCCTAGCCAAATATCACATTTGCAATCCTCAGCCTTTCCCTAAAGTTTAACTGAAAAAAAAAAAAAATGAGGAGAAAAGAGCAGAACAGCTTCTCCAGCAAATCCCTCCTTTAAGGCCAATGTTTTTAACCTCTAAAAAGGAGGAAACAGCTCCCCAAGCCTGAGCTCCAGGTGAGATCCTCCTCATAAACAGCACTGAGCAGGTTCCAGTTGCCAGTCCTGCTGGATGAGGGAATGGTGGCTGCAGGGACCTGGAGAAAAACACAGCAGAAAAGGTAAAAACTGAAATCCAGTTTGTTAAAGGTGGAGCTGCACTCTGACCCCCCTCCTTTCCCAATAACCCGTGGGGTTTGTCCTGAGCTTATCAACATCCAGCAGCCAGGGGAGCTCAAGGATGCTCTGGGAATTCAGCTTTGTTTTCCAAGCCTGGGAATTCTTGTCTAACAACCAGGAGAGGTTTTAATTTCCTTCCTTTTGGTGGACAGTTTGAAGAGCATCTCCTGTTCTCATGAAAGGTGAAAATTAAAGGTGAAAATTAACTGTCCTCACTCACCATTTCTGCCTCTCAGGATGTGCAACCCAGGATTTCAGTGATCTCTGGTAACAGGGACAATCATTTCTCAAGCAGGGACAGGTTCTGCAGAGAGATCTCCCAGACTTCTACTCATTAATGACTTATTAATGCTGGCTCATATATATTTATCCAAATTATGATCTCTGGGGGATTATTCTGCATCACACCCTTCATCTCCTGTACTTTGGGTCCGAGTTCTGCCCACCTCCCACCCCTCCAGCTGTCCCAGATAAATTGCTACCACTGGTATTTCCAGCAGAACTCCTGATCCTCTAATTCCTTTCTGGGGGGAAAGGTTTATTTTGGAAAAAAAGATTATTCTTATTACTCCAAAACCAGCTCAGCATTTCTAAGTTCAGGTGCACAACTTGCAAATTACAAGTTTTTTTGCCTCCACTCTGATGTGCTGAGCCTAAAAACAGCTCCTTGCAATCTGTCAGGGCTCAGTGGACTGAATTCTGTGAGCCAGCATCTCCCCATGGAAATTTAATTTTAGCCCTTGCAGTGGGTCCTGGCAATGATTCTCTCCATTGTTGGACAGAATTTCCCCAGGACAAGGACTAAAGTGGTTATTTATGTTTTTATCCTCATTCTTTCATTTTAAACAGCATTCCTGGAGATGCATTTGTAAGCAAAGACAGGAAAAAAAAACACCCTCAAAAAAAAATTGAAACATTTTGCAGCTTAATGCTTTAATGTGATTTTTAATTTAAAAAATAGTATCTGTCTAGACATTTAGAAGCCTTAAATTATTCAGATTATAAACCATTCTCTAGGTGCTAGAAAATACAGATACCTAATACAAGGCCCTGGCTTTTATAGGATACTTTCCCCTTTTATGAAGCATCTCACTGGAGCTGACAGCAGAAACAGGAGATGGAGAGGGCTGGATATTAGTTTTTATTAAATCTGTCAATTTCTAAATAATTAAGGAAGCATTTGATATAAATTGTACTTCTAAATCATGCTTTAATCTCAGTTATTTTGCCAAAATGGTTTCTTACTGAGCCTTTATGCCTAAAAGCACCCCTGGGCATTTGCTCCCCATCTGTGGGGTGGTGGGGGAGCTGGTGGCCTTTAGCTCAGCTTTTGGCTTTCCCCCACCTTGTCACTCAGAGGATAAACCTCCTGATAGATGGCAGTGCCAATAAAAAGGTTAATACTTTTAAAAGCTAGATAGATCTTTGTTTAGCTGCCATTTTGTGGCAGTCCTGCAGTTCTGTTAGGAGGAGTTTGCCCATCCCTGGGTTGACTAATTGGTCTCTGAGCTATCCTTTGCAAGGAGGGCCATGCATCAACTTCTGCTTGACAAATTGTATGAAAAAAATAAATTAAAAACCACAAACAAAGCCAGGGAAATGGAAAAGTTAATTCTAAACTATAACTAAATGTTCTGGTGAAATGGAATTTTACTGAGATCTGACCTGTCTGGAGTCACAGGAAAATGAATCAGATTCTTTTATGAAAGGATTATGATTTCTGCAGACATTATCTGGGGTGGAACTGTTCAGCCTACATTCAAAAAAACAATTTTGATGATATTTCGTGGGCTACTTTGAATTTGAAGTTAGGGATTCAGATGTGGTGGTCAAGTTGTAGGAACTACCAGTGATGGGCTCACTGATGCTCCAGACCAACATCTTGGAGGAAATGAGAAGCTGTGGCTGCCCCTGAATCCCTGGAATGTCCCAGGCCAGGTTGGATGGGGCTTGCAGCACCCTGGGACAGTGGGAGTTGTCCCTGCCCATGGCAGGGGGTGGCACTGGATGAGCTTGAAGGTCCCTTCCCACCCAAACCATTCTGGGATTCTGTGAAATCAGTAGGAGAGGACTGGGGGCTTTTTTGAAACCCTGGCCTAATTAGGTGAGAATTGAATTAATTACTCTCAACTTGGTAAATATCTTTTACACCACCAGCCAACATCCTCCTCTTTCCCAGAGCTTCCAGCATCACAAATGCTCTAGATTTGTGAGAGATCCCAAAACAACAAAGAATTCAGATTCATGCACTAATATTTGGGGAATTTTGCCGGAATTTCCATAGAATCACAGAATTGTTCAGGCTGGAAAAAACCCTCCAAGATCATCAAGACCAACCATTAATCCAGCACTGCCAAGGCAAACACTGAGCCATGTCCCCAAGTGCCACATCCAGGTGTTTATTGAACACTTCCAAGGATGTGATTCCTTGGGCAGGTTCCAATGTCTGACCACTCTTTATTTCCCTGTGAATTGTCTTAAAAGCCTGTGCTGTCAATAGCCCACAAAACCTCTGACATAAACAGGAAAATGAGGTGGAAAAGGTAGCCCCTAACACAGCAAACTAATTGCTGGGATGTTTATGCATCAGCAGAAAACAAAACACATCTAGGGCGATGATAAACTTCATCTCTGCTGTCTGTGTGGCTCATCTGGAAGAGGCAATTCATCCTTGTCTGGCAAATATGGCAATTACTGTCCCAGTCCCATTACAGGCCTGGTCACAGGGTCAGACAACTTGTCTTGTGAAATCTGCATCCTGATGGAGAAAATGGAGTTTAAAGCTGAGCGAGACGAAACCCGTCTGCAATAAAAATAAAAAAAAAAAAATAATAATAATAATAATAAAAACTTTTTACTTCACATAAAGCCTGTGTGCCTAGCTAAGCTCTTTTCAGCCCAGGCTGACAATTATGGTTGGAACTATTTGGTGACTAGTTTTAAATTCATGGGATTGAAAGCTAAAAAAGACTGGTGTGATTGTCTAATGTGATCTGCATAACTCAGGTCACAGAGCTCCTCGGGGAGATGTCTGCTCTGAGCCCTCAGCTCAGCAATATTTCATATATTTTAGGAAAACAAACTGAGCTGAGCTAAATGTTTCCAGGGATTCAGAACATGCTTTTCTAAACATCCCCCATTAGCACCAGGCAATCCCAGCAGTCCTGGAGCTTCACAGCATCCTTGGGAGCTGCAAATAGGATCTAACTCTTGCTGTGTATGGGGAGGAGAAAAAAAAAAAAAAAAAAAAGACTGCTCCAGATTTATCCCCCCTCCCTTCATAAGGAATGGGCAGAAATAGTCCTTGGTGGGGTTTGTGTCCATCTCAGAGATGCTTCGGCTGCATGGAGGGAATTGGAGATTAAATAAATTCTAAATAAAGGGTCTCTGGCCAGGGAGGGATTAGAGCTGGGTTCCTACCTGGCTTGTATTCCTTTCTTCCCAGACTATTTCTGTTTGCAAAGGTATAAATAAGATCTTCAGACAGGAAAGGATGTTTGGAGTTGCTGATTCAAGGAGTAGTGGGTGAAACAAGAAATAAAATAAGTGTTAAACCTCACTTTCCCTTCACCTCCTTTTAGGACAAACGCCTATAAAATCTGTGTGTCCTCTGGAGGAGATAAAGGAACAGGAGCATGAACTCTTGTGTTCCCCGGAAACATGAGCCAAAAAGGTGATATTGTAACTCCTGGCATTAAAGCAGGACATCTATAGCTCTCCTTAGGTAAAATCCCAGGCAGCTGCAAGCAAACTCTCCTCCTCACCTATTATTTTGGTGAGATTTGAACCTGATCCTCATCTGGCTTGATAACACATCCCTAATTTCCTGCTCTCCATAAATGCTGAGGAAACCACTCTCCTGCCTGTGCCGGGTGAGGGCTTTTCTCCACGCCTGCTGTTAGGTTAATAAACCAGGGGCAGGGATTGCTGCTTTGGGAAGAGGCAGCCTGTAATCCTGGGGAAGCAGAGGTGAAATTGCTCCTTCAGGACATCCATTATTGCCACCAGGCTGCACCCGTGTGGGTAGGAGAGAGACAGACAGACAGATGTCATAGATCCTGTAACAGGCCGGGGAAAAGCTGTGGTTATAATTTTATGGTTCACTGGTGTGAAATGGAATCTGAGAAATAAAAGAAATGTTCCCCACAGCCCCTTTGCTGTGCTGTACAAACCTGACAGGGCTTAGGAACACCGTGAGCTGGCTGCCAGGCTGGGGGTGTGCACAGGAGGAGTGGGATTGGGGACCATCACTGTGAAAAACACCAGTCAGGTTTTTTTAAAATTTTAAAAGTTTAATAGTAATAAAATGGTTATTAAAAACCAATGTAATTAGAGTAATAAAAATTTTGGACAATTTGAATTAGGACAATATGAGACAATAGAAACAAAGAGGTATGGACAGTCAGACAGACAGTGGGATTGGGGATCATCAGTGTGAAAAACACCAGTCAGTTTTTTTTTTTAATTTTAAAAGTTTAATAGTAATAAAATGATTATAAAAATAGCAATGTAATTAGAGTAATAAAAATTTTGGACAATTTGGATTAGGACAATACAAGACAATAGAAACAGAGAGGTATGGACAGACAGACAGACAGTGGGACAGGGGATCATCAGTGTGAAAAACACGTCACTTTTTTTTTAAATTTTAAAAGTTTAATAGTAATAAAATGGTTATAAAAATAGCAATGTAATTAGAGTAATAAAAATTTTGGACAATTTGGATTAGGACAATACGAGACAATAGAAACAAAGAGGTATGGACAGCCAGACAGTGGGATTGGGGATCATCAGTGTGAAAAACACCAATCACTTGGTTTTAAAATTTTAAAAGTTTAATAGTAATAAAATGGTTATTAAAAACCAATGTAATTAGAGTAATAAAAATTTTGGACAATTTGGATTAGGACAATATGAGAGAATAGAAACAAAGAGTTATGGACAGTCCGGGTACCTTTTTCTGGGCAGCACGAGCCTGAAAAAGGACCCACATTAACAGAGGATTAACCCTTAAAACAACAGCCTGTTGCATATTCATACACCTCATCCATGATGCATAAATTCCATTCAAACACAGGATTCTGTCTGGGCAGTCTCAGCTTCTTCCTCTGAATCCTGACGGCATCATCCTTCCTGAGTGAGGTGGGAAGAAGTTCATTTCTCCTGATAATGGAGCAATAAATTCTCTTTCTCTGAAAGATTCAGGTGTCCTGTGGCTGCTATCTGGTGTGAGTCCTTTCTTTAGAAAAAGCATCATACATAGCAAAGTTTCTATTTTAACCATATGTTATAACCTAAAACTATATTTAACACATTACTTAAGAGAATTAATACAGCATCACTTTCTAACACACAACTTTCTAACACAACAATATTCATCTATTTATATAATATTCATTTGAATATTTGCAAAAAGCCAATCATAAAATAGGCATTTTTCACAATCAGCACCTCTGCTGATCCTGTGCATGCCACAAGGCTGTTGTGGCTGGAAGGAGGCCAGGGCAGTGTCCAGAGCTCAGGAGAAGGGATCTCAGCTTGCCCAGCTTCCCTGCACTTCAGCCAGTCTGTGCATCAGAGGGTTTCTTAGCCAGGCCATGTGTGGCCACAGCAGTATTTAGACAGTGGCCAGATTGCTTTAATAAAACTTGTGTCAATTCTCATGCCAACCAAAGGATGAGTGTGTTTGACCTTCAGGCAGCCACTTGAGTGCTAGGCCTGGCTTTCTCCTCATCCCTGATGTTTTTTATTCCCCGTTCCCTTCCTGGAAGGGCCTGAAAGCCACAGGTGAGAAGCACTGGCCCTGTTGTGAGTGTGTCTGCATTGGCTGGAGAAAAGGAGGAGTAAGGAGCAGCAATGAGAAGGTCAGCTTTGCTACTGAGATGGAGAAGCCAAATGCCCTGAGCTCTGCAAGGCGACTCCAAACTCTTTGCAGCCACTGGCTTCTTTTTGGGGTGAGGGTGAGACATGGATGAAGGGATTCAGGGGGCTCCAAACTCTTTGAAGCCACTGGCTTCTTTTTGGGGTGAGGGTAAGACATGGATAAAGGGATTCAGGGGACTCCAAACTCTCTGAAGCCACTGGCTTCTTTTTGGGGTGAGGGTGAGACACGGATAAAGCGGTTCAGGGGACTCCAAACTCTCTGAAGCCACTGGCTTCTCTTTGGGGTGAGGGTGAGACACAGATAAAGGGGTTCAGAAGACTCCAAACTCTTTGAAGCCACTGGCTTCTTTTTGGGATTAGGATGAAACACAGATAAAGGGGTTCAGGAAGGTCAGCAGTGTCCTGCCAAGAGGCACAAATGTCACCTGCCTGTGAGCCAGCCCTGCAGGGAGGTGCTGGGGCAGTGAGGAAGCTTTGTCCTCCCATCTGCTGGAGGTGGAGGGCAGGAGAGAGTCCTCTGAGCTGCACAGGGTGTGTTGTGTTTCAGAGGTGCTCTCTGAGCACCTGGCACTGCTCCTTGCTCTCCTTTCTGTCCCCTTGCATGACATGCCAAGCACGGCTCCCTCCTTTGTGGCCAGGGACAAAAGGGTATGTGGGGAGTGTATCATTTCGGGTTTTTTATTTTCTGGTAAGCACTGTGAAACGCACCTGAGCAAATCCTCCAGCCCAAACCCTTTTGTAAGGGCTGCCCACAAGGGAGGCAGGTGTAACCAGAGCCCTGGAGCCAGCGTGCCTTTGATCTTTGAAGTGGAGGGCTCCTTTAAGGTGCCTTAGCGGGCTAATCCCGCTCCCTTTCAGGGTGCCAGTTTGGGAACCACCTGGATGGACTTGGCAGGGGGCTTTGTGGGGTCTCTTGGGTCTCTGTGCTTTGTGCACAGGCCAGCTGGCAGCGTTCACCTTGTTCATGAACGTTTTCAATAGATTTGGGCCCAGTATTGATCCCTGGAGAATACTACTAGGAAAACCCTCAGGCTCTTTGAGAGCTACCAAGTATTAAGCCTTCTCAGAGATCTCTTCATGCTATTTTTAGGGTTTGGGACTTTTTTTTTTAAAATGGGAACAGGCTGTGGAGTTGTCTCCAGTGCTGTGTGGAAAGGTAAAGACAGGGCATCCACAAAGAAAACTTCATTATTTCCTTCAAGAATGGATCACCTATTTCCTCACAGATTGACAAATATGCTATGTTTTCCTAAAATCATACTGCCCAGATGTCATTTGGCATCCAAGAACGCCATCCCCCTGTCCCTGTCCCCCTGGACGGCGGCTTTTGTGAACTCAGGGCTTGGCTGGAGGAGCTGAAACGGGATCTCCCTGTTATATACAGCACCAAAGCTGTACCTCAAATCAAATTTGAATAGTTCCCTGCAGGGACAAAAGTTCTGTTTCTCTGCAGAGCCTCATGCCAGCTGTTTTTTTTCCCCAGGAAATCTGGGCGCCCGGTCTGTCGCTCCATAAAAAGAAAGGTGCGGTGGGAGTCTCGTCTTTCTGCTTTGGCTGGGGAGGAATGTGAAAAAAACTCACCAGGGTACAAATGAAACTAATTGGAGGAATAAGAACCTTGTGTGCTGCTGCACAAGCTCGGGGATGGTGCAGAGGCCTAAATTTGGGGTTATTACCAGGAGTCAGGAGGGTTTTACAACTCCACAGGTTTCCCAGGTTGATCCTGTTCTAACTTTGGGCTCTTCAGCAGGGAATTTAGGTGTAAAGCTGCAATAAACAGGCACTGGTTAATGCATGGCTCTTCTGAGGATGACCTTGCACACCTGAGACCTGAGTTATCCTACATCTAAAATGCTGGGGACTACATTCATGATTTAGGAGCATTCAGCCTCCCATTCTAAGGATTCCTGAGGGCTAGAAGGGGTAATATTAAGGAATGTTGAATAAATCTGAAATCCCTGATTTGGGCCAAATGACATCTGGGCAGTATGATTTTATGAAAAATAGCATATTTGTCAATCTGTAAGGAAAAAGGTGATCCATTCTTGAAGGAAATAATGAAGTTTTCTTTGTTATCCTACATCTAAAATGCTGGGGACTACATTCATGATTTAGGAGCATCCAGCCTCCTGCTCCAATGATTCCTGAGGGCCAGAAGGGGCAATATTAAAGAATGTTGAATAAACCTGAAGTTCCTGATTTGGGCCAAATGACATCTGGGCAGTATGATTTTATGAAAAATAGAATATTTGTCAGTCTGTAAGGAAAAAGGTGATCCATTCTTGAAGAAAATAATGAAGTTTTCTTTGTGGATGCCCTGTCTTTACCTTTCCACACAGCGCTGGAGACAACTCCACAGCCTGTTCCCATTAAAAAAAAAAGTCCCAAACCCTAAAAATAGCATGAAGAGATCTCTGAGAAGGCTTAATACTTGGCAGCTCTCAAAGAGCCTGAGGGTTTTCCTAGTAGTATTCTCCAGGGATCAATACTGGGCCCAAATCTATTGAAAACTTTCATGAATGAGCAGGAAGTTGATATTAAATCCCACAGATAAAATATTCAGTGGAACAATGATTAGCTCAGCATTAACCACAACCAGGGCACAGAGGTTGGGCCACTTTGGCTCCCGCAGACAAAACAAACACAAACTTTGCTGTGTCACAGGAAGGAATTTAGGTCAGGCTGGGAAGTGGGAGACTGAAATGGATGAGGGGCCTGTTTCTTCACATCTTTCTAATGGGTTTTTTCCTTGTCTGGCCTGTTGTAGAAGCAGGTTGACATCATCCTGCATCCTTGGAGGAGTGGGAGAGCTGTAGTCATGCTCTGTGGCCAGATGGGAAAAGCAGGACTAAAGGCCCACAAAAATTATTTGTAGGAAGTGGGAAGGTCCTTGTAGGGTTTGAAAGCATCTCAGTGTTAATTTATCAGTAGGAATGTTGAAGAATAACTTCATCAGGACCTCTGAGCATCTTCATGGGGTGAAAACAGCAGGTTAAAGGGCTTTACAACCTGGAAAAGAAAACCAAAATAAACATCAGTGGTTGGAAGCCAAAGCCTGATGAATTAATGAAAAGTAAGGTGTGTGCAAGCTTTTAATGGTGTGAGTGATTAGCTGCTGGGACAAGCTGCCATTTGGAGGATTCTCCCTCTCCTGGTATCTTCACATCATCATGGGAGATCTTTCTAAGGCAAGATGCTTCAGCTAAACCCAGATTATCTGGTTCAGCCTAAGAGTAGGTGGGTAGTGGCCTGTGATGTACAGGAGGTGAGGACAGATGATGTAGTGTGGCATTCACATTCTCTGGAAAAATCCCTTCACCCAGGATTTTTCTCCTGGGAAGCTGAGAAGCCTCAGAGAAAAAGGAAAACAATAATTACCTCATTTGCTTCTCCTGTGTTGTGCTGCTCTGGAATGTGTTTGGAGATTGTTTACCCACAGGTGATTGTTTCATTGGATTCTGGTGTGAGTTGTTCTGACTCATTGGCCAGTTGTTTTGGCCATTGTTTTGACTCGTTGGCCCAAGCTGTGTTGGGACTCTGGAAAGAGCCACAAGTTTTCATTATTATCTTTTTAGCCTTCTGTAAGTTTCCCTTCTGTATTCTTTAGCATAATTATAATATAATACAATATAATATAATGCAATATAATACAATATAATGCAATATAATATAATACAACACAATACAATATAATGTAATAATAAATTAGCCTTCTGAGAACATGAAGTCAGATTCATCATTCTTGCCTTTGTCTGGACATTCCCAGCAAATACAATAATGTATGGTGGACATTCCCAGCAAATACAATAATGTGGTCCCTTCTAATCTTAAAAGTTTTGCATTTATATGATCCTTGAATGAAATATCCTTGGGATTTTGTTTTATGGCAAGATGAATGCCTGGGAAAGCTGGGAAAACACGTGTAGTGCTTCATCCACTGAAATATGGGCACTGGGATGGAGCAGCCCTCACTGCACTCAGTAGGAATTCTGCATTTCAAGCCCCCTTTGTAAGTTAAAACCACACAGAGAAGGAGCTGGGTTTTGCTGGGGTCTTCTTCTCTCTAATTCCATACCAAAATAAAAAGCAGGGATATCTAAAGACAAATGGATGTGCCCTAAAATAGTGATCTGCATCTCTGTCTGGCCACCTCCCCTTTTGGTAGCATTAATTACCCCCCAAACCTTGAGGGGGCTCCCACAGGTGCCAGCTGAGCAGGGAGTGCTGTCTGCTTTTCCCTCCTTTAATAAACTGACACATACATTTATAGGTTTGGGAATTTTCACATTTTCTCCCTGAATCCTGCTCAACTCTGGAGTGAAACCCTCAGGAAGGCTGCTGGTGGTGGGAGCTCTGCAGAGGCAGAGGTGCTGTGACAGCCCTGAAAGCCCCAATTGTGGGGCTGTGGGTTGGGTTGGTGTGTGTTTGCTCAGGAACAGCTGCAAGCAAACGTTATCACAGCTCTCCCTGCCTCACATCTGGAGATTCTGGGCTGCAGATTAAGCAGTGTGACCTCAGAACTCTTCAGCTGATGTTATCACTCTGATTGATGCTGCCTGTGGAGCTCCTGTCAGAGAGATTTGAACGCACTGCTTGGAGAATGATGTGTGGAAGGAGAGGGGGTAGTGATAGGAGGAGAAAATTTGGGGTTGGGTGTGTGTGAGGGTGTCTGGGAGCAATCCAAATGCCCCTTTTTGTGGCAAGAGATGTGGGCTCTGGGGAGCTGTGTGAAGATCAGTGCCACTGCACCCTCACTCAGCTGAAAGCAATCGAGATTTCTGAGCTACCTGCCTCTGATAAAACAGTCACAGGTCAACCTGATGTACTGTGTTTGTCACCTGGGATGAGCCTGAGGGATGTGGACACCCCTGTGCTCAAACAGGGAGGTGACACCCTGCTAAAGGCAGTGATTTAATAGCTTTTGGTGAGATAAGGCCCTGAGAGCCCAGGGAGGGGACAAGATGGTGAAGGCTACAAAGAGATGACCACCATGTAGCCTCTCCTTTTTCCCAACAAGTGGCTAAAAATGGTAAATAAATGGTTAAAAGAGAAAGGATCAGGACAAGTCTGATGAGGAGAGGCTGAGGGAGCTGGGAAAGGGGAGCAAAGGAGGCTCAGGGGGGCCCTTGTGGCTCTGCACAAGTCCCTGCCAGGAGGGGACAGCCAGAGGGGTCAGGCTGTGCTCCAGGGAACAGGGACAGGATGAAACAGCCTCAAGTTACACCAAGGGAGGTTTAGGTTGGATATTTGATAAGATTTGTCCATGGGAAGGGTGGTCAGGCATCGGAACAGACTGCCCAGGGCAGTGGTGGAGTCCCCATCCCTGGAAATGCTCCAAAGCCCTGTGGATGGGGCACTTGGGGACACATCAGTGGCGGCCTTGGCAGGGCTGGGTTGGACTCCATGACCTTGGAGGGCTTTTCCCACCTTAATGATTCTTAATGATTCTTCACCTTAATCTGATCAGAGGTACAGGGTGGTTTCCATGGGGGAGGTGACTGGAGAAGCAGGAGCTCCTCAGCCTTGAGGGAGGTGAGCTGGGGTACATGGAGACATTGGCAAACTTAGGAGTGCCAGGAGGGGATGGATAGGGCCTGACTGCTCAACACCTCTGCAAGTACAAGAATTACAGGGCATGAAATAAAACTGTTGAAAAATCAAGCCCTGAACAAATGAAAGCAGGTGATTCCTCCAAGCAGTGGGCGCTGTGGATCTGTGAAAATCCCTGGCACAGCATGCTGTGGATGCAACAATGCAATTTCAAGGATAAACCAAAATAATAAATTATTAAATAAATAAACAGCTCTTGAGGTTATGATGGTTATGATATTTTCCCTGAATGAAAATAGCCAAAGGCTGGGCAGCTGCTGGGGACATAAATGTTTACTCTGGTCTTATTCTTTCAGGCCATGGCTGATGGAACTGGGATATGTAGGGTGTTGGTCCCAGCCAGTACAGCTGCTCCTGTGTGGAATTATGGGGGATTCAAAATCTGATTGTGACTGAAAAAAGGGGCATTTATCAAACTGCACCAGTTCCTGTAGCCTGATAGTGCTGGCAGGGGTGGCATCCTGCACAAGGGAGTTGGATCAACACAGTCCTTCAGGAACTGCCTGGGTCAGGAGTGGTGGAGCCAGAAACCTGGGAGAGGGTCAGGATGCCAGGGGAGAGAGAGGAGGCAAAGCTCCTCCAGGTAGTGGGATGAGGATGAAGATTAGGATGGAACTTCATAGCCCAAGGAGATATTTTTCGGGTTTTGTGTTGTTGAAATGGCTCCCAAGGAATTAAAGAGTCTTTTTTTTTATTTAACCCTGTGACCAAAGAAGAAGTTCAAATTCTTCAGCTATGGTTTTTAAGGTTGTTTATTTGCTCTTACCTATGACATTCTTTCTCTGACCTGCTGAGATCTGTCCAGCAGGTCAGGTTGAAGCACACTGATTGCTCTTGGGGTGGTGTTAGCTTTTTATACTAGAAACTATGTGTATTTTATTTACAATAATTTTCCAATACCTATCACCCATGTTAGACAGTCTGTCTCTACTCTAAACCAATCCAAAAGTGCCACCATCACCCAGAAGATGGAGGACAAGAAGAAGGAGAAGAAAGACAGGACACACTTAGATTCTTCTATCTTACTTCTTGAACTTCTATTCGAAATCTCTAAAATTTTATTTTTTCACCCTGTGACAAATTCACTATCATTCTACTCAAACTCTTGTGGCTTGTAACTCCTCACACAAAGTTGGGAATTGTTTCCATGGGCTAAAATCAAAGGCACAGGTGTTTGTGACTCTGTGCCAAGGTCTCTGAGCCCCCTGCCAGGGTCTCAAGTCCTCCAGGGCAGCCAGAGGAATGTTTTGGGTTCTGACAATATTAAATGTGTAAAGATGGAATTTGCAGTGGTGACAGCATTGAATAGGTGGGAATAGACACAATGAGATACCTGAGAGGGCTGCTGAGGAGAATTAATTTATGGGAAGATGCTCACTGATAACTGAGGATAAGGATCCCTTCCCATGATGGGATGTTGGAGCCAGATGATCTTTAAGGTCCTTTCCAACCCAAGACTTTCTCTGATTCTGTGGTGGGAACATCTGGAAAGAACAACATGACCTGTAAAGCACTATCACCAGCAGAAACAACTCCTGACTTCTCCCTGTGTTTTTTAACTTTCCAAGCCTCCACCAAGAGCCTTCAAGGGATGCTGAGCTTTGACAAACCCATTGCAGTGGCATGAATTCCTTCAGAGGTCCCAATTAAATCTATTTATAGCCTTTTTGGAGCCTGGGTAACAACCTCTCCCTTGCTCAGCAGCCACGCTCCAGTGGCCACACAGGCACCAGCTCTCATTAGGCCTGGCCTGGCCCTGCATAAATTGTGACACGAATCTCTTTTTTTGAAGGCTTTTGAGCACAAATGTTTAGCCAAAGCTCATTTGTTTCACAGTTTACAGAGTGAAACACTTGACCAGGGGATCAAGATTTAGTGTAAACAAGGCAGGGGGAGTGTGATGGTACCTGGATGAAGCAGGGACAAACAAGGACGGAATGCTGCAGGCAGAGGAAATGAGGCAGAGCTGATGGTTTGTAGGGTGGGGAAGAAGGTGTTTGGTTTCATCAGGTTTGGGCAAAATCACCTCTCTCTCCTTCCACACCTCTGAGCTGGTGAACTCTGATTTTTACAAAGAACTTTAAAGATTCCCCCCTTTTGTGCCAATGGGATGCAATCCCAGCTGAGGAAGGGTTTGGCAACCTTGGTAAGGGAAAAATGGGTGAATTTGGTGGAAATCTGAACTGAAACCTCTGAGTGCGTGAAACACTTTTCTATCACCGGCCGGGGCCTCTGTACAAATCACAAACAGGACAGGGCTGCTGGGAACGTGCCTTGAGCTGTTTGATTTTCCAGCATCAGCCTCATTCCATGGCTATGACAATGGGGAGATGCCCTCAGCTCACATCCCTGGCAGCAGACCAAGAACTCAATGTCACAACTCACTTTAGCAGTTTTTTGACCAATCCCACAAAGCAGAAGCACATTGTCAGTGGTTCCATCCAACCACTATAAGCACAGGTAACTTTGGTTAAACAATGCCTGCTTATTTCAAATCCAAACCTGCTTGTGAGCCTTCAAACACAATGCACAGAGCTGCATCATTAAGCTTCAAAACTTCCTAATATCTTGCTAGATAAACTTTTCTGCAGCTTAGGGAGTTATTCTAGCCAAGCATTAATACACAGACCATTGTTCTATTTGTCCTTGCTTTTCTACTTTTTAAATAATTTTTCTGCTGCCCAATCTCATGGCTGCTGCTTAGCTCTAATCACAGTTCTGCTGTCTCTGAGGCTGCCTTTTGCAGCTTTCCTAAAACCCTCTAATTTTGTGGATTCCCACACTTTTCAACCCCCAGGATGCCAACCAAGCTCCCAGCAGGATGCTGTGTCCCTGCTCCTCCTGGAGTGGTGTTTTTGGGAGGGGAGTCACTAAGAGAGGAGGAATTCTTTGAAGAAGGGACAGCACAGGGCAGAGGCTGAGCGGGGAAAACTGAGAACTTGCCAAACCTTTAAGAAAAGGACTGAGATCATCTCTGTTATCTGTCTGTTCCTTTGTAAATACAGCCAGGAGAGAGAGCAGGGATGAGGTTGGTGTGAGGGCTGTGACAGAGCAGATGGGGAAAAGCTCCTGCTCAAACCCCTGGCACCACACAGGGGTTTTGGAGTTCTGCAATGGTTCACAAGCTGTGGAACACAGGGGATTTTCTACAGCACTCCCCTGGAAATTAAAGAAAATATATTTTGTGTTGTGACTGGTTATTCTGGTGCTGTGATTAAGGAGAGGCCTGAACATATCTGAGGATTATTCTCAGCGATAAAATTTGAGGAAAAGCAGAAAATGAAGTGCGGCATTGGTGTGGGAGTCACCTCACCCAGTGACTGTGGTGTACATTGTGTCTCCACCTGACCTGGCTGTCCTTTATATCCACTGAACAGACACAGAAACATCCAGGGTGTGATTTATCTCATCCCTGCTTGACATCTGAAACAGAGAGCAGACAAATCCTGCCCTGCAAAAGGTCTCTCCTTCAACAGAGCACGAGTTCCTAGCTCAGAATTGGACTCTGATGTTGTAGACAGAGTTTAGTGAGAAGGCAAAGCCCTCCCTCTTCTCACCTGCCACGACAAAGCTGTTTCCTACAAGCTGCAAGACAGACAGACTTGATAGATCAGAAATGAAGCCCAGCATGGTTTACATAGAAAACCCCTGATCTGAGGGGTTTTCTGAGCCAGCTGCAGGGCTGGGTCCTGCCAAGGGGTGGATGAAGAGAAGAACTGCGCTGCAAGGTGTGCAAAGCCAATTTCAGTCCTGTAGGAGCAGAAATCTCATCCTGGGAGCTTCTGATGGGAGCTGCCAGCACTCAGCCTCACCTCAAAGTTTCCTGGAGCTGTTGCCACAGAGGCTGTAGGCACCAAATCATTCTCTTCATCTTTCCATCTTCTTGGTGTGAGTGTTGTGTGGTTGTGAGTGGGGATTTGCTCAGTGTCAGAGTGGAGAAATCTCTCACCAAAGGTGCCTAGAACAGAGACAGGAGAGGAGGAGGAGCAGCAAACACACAACTGGAGGTAGGGGTGGACAAGGATATTTGATCAGGTAATTTATCCTGTCACACAGCAGGACACTGACCCCCACTTTAATTATTGTGTCATTTGTCCTTGACAGCTACTGCTGCTTCCAATTAACACCCTTAATTAAACCCCCCAGTTTTTCCAAGGATATAAGCATGGATTTAGTGGGAAGAGGGCTACAATGGAGAGGCAGAGCTTGGAGGGGTCTGATGAGAAATGACAGTCCCTGTCCCAGTGGGACTGACAGGTTATGTGCTTATCCTGCAGAAGTGGCAGGCTGGGATCACACCCAGCTCCTCTCCCAGCAGTCTGACATCTCCCTCTGTGTGAGTCCTGTTTCTCACCAGGGTAAATAAATAAAAATTATTTATTTACCCTGATGATATATGAATATAAATGAATATAAATATAAATATAAATATAAATATAAATATAAATATAAATATAAATATAAATATAAATATAATTTTTTTTTTTTGCCTTCCTCTATTTAATAAACTGCATTATCATGAACACTCTATTCAGGGCTTTGAAATCAAATCAGCTCCACTCTTAATCTTCCTGCAGTTTTTTTGGGGTTTCTCACCAGGGTAAATAAATAAATAAATAATTTTTATTTATTTTTTTTATATTTATTTACCCTGGTAAGATATAATAGTACTAATACTAGTACTAGTACTAATACTAATAATTTATTTTATTTCATTTTAATTTTATTTAATAAATTATTAATTAATAAAATAATTTATTTTATTTCATTTTAATTTTATTTAATAAATTATTAATGTTAATAAAATAGATTAATATTGATATTAATAAATTATTTTATTTAATGATGTATTTTATTTTATTTTTTATTTATAGATATATAATTTTTATTTATTTTCCCTCTCTGGGCTTTGCTTTTCCCTGTTCCTGCTTTTTTGTTGGGTCTCTAGGTCAGGTAATACGGCACAGGATATCAAACATGACAGAGGAAATCCAAGTCCCTTTGTCTATAATTCAGGCCAGAATAAAATCAGCATCTTGGGATGCTGTGCAGGTGACTGAACACCCTCACTGACTCTCATAAAGGTGCAGAAGTGCTTCAACCTGTGCTTCCTTCAGGTGGTTTTTTGCCTTCCTCTATTTAATAAACTGTATTATCATGAACACTCTATTCAGGGCTTTGAAATCAAATCAGCTCCACTCTTAATCTTCCTGCAGTTTTGTGGGGCTGGCTGAGCCTTGAAAGATAGCAGCATTCACAGAACCCACATGGCTTGACAGAGCCACTGTTCAGTGTTTTGGAAATGTATCTTTTGACTGTTGGGAAGGAAATTGGCTACTTAAGATGCCTTTTTGTACATTTAAATTAACTTAGTCCATCAGACTGAATAAATCCTGCCTCTGTATTAACATCCAATTATAACAACAGAGATTCAGCAATGATTCAGGTTTTGACCAGAATGTTGGCAGTTTAAGGGGGAAAAAGAAGTAATGTATATTGAAATAAAAAAAGTCAAAAATGGGAGCCAGAAAATTGTGACTGAGCACATAGCAGGAGCTTTTGTGAATGCATAATGGCAGAAGCAGGAGCCAAATTTCTAACAGGATTAGCTGTTCCTGTCTATCAGATCCAAAAAACTCAATAATTTTGTTTTAAATGACTTTTTGTAACTCATTCATACTAAGAATAGGGAGGGGAAGGCAGGCTGGGAGCTGGAGAATCTGCAGTTTGGAATTTAGGCAGGATCAGAGGTGAGGTGTTGTGTGAAACACCCTGAAGGAGCAGCTGAGCTCTGAACCATTCAGCACTTTGCAGATTTTGCCAGATTTTTAAGATGTCCTTGTGAGCCAGAAACTCCTGCGTGATTTCTTTGGGGAGCAGTGAATGAATGTGTTGATGAGGTGAAATATCTCTTCCAATCCTGCTGCAGCCATGGCAGCTGGGCCTGCTCATTGTCCCTGAGAAGGACACAAGAGTCACCTTCCCCTTGTCCAGGCCTGGCTCTGGGATTGCATCTCACTGGGACAGGGACCATCTGTCCCTCTGCTCTGCCCTGGGCTGATCTTTGGAAGCACAGCAGCTCCTGGATGCCCACCACGTGTGTGGACAGGCATCTGAAGGGACCTTGCCTTTTTATCTTCAATATTCAATGAATCCAGGGCCCGAATATGTTGTATTTAATAACCTAATTTACAGCACTTTGCCAAGAAATGGCAAATTCCAGTCCTCTAGGACTTCTCTCTTGTTCCTATATCAGAGCCAGCAGCTCCTGGATGTCCACCAGGTGTGTGGACAGGTATCTGAAGGTACCTTACCTTCATATCTTCAATATTCCCATGAACCCAGAGCCTGAATATGTCGTATTTAATAACCTGGTGCTCACTGAGGAGGTGTTAGCTGAACTTCCTCCTCAAACTTGCTCAGATGCCATAAACCCCCACCTTCAGAGACACTGAGGCAGCTCCTCCTTCTGCTGCTGAGACCTCACTTCCAGCTTCAGCTCTCCTTGATGAAATGGGGAAATGTGGGGATGCAATCAGGGAATATCCTGAGCTGGAAGGGACTCGTGAGGATCATCCAGTTCAGCTCCTGGCTCTGCACAGACACCACAGATCCCACCCTGTGCATCCCTGAGAGCATTGTCCAAATGGTCCTGGAGCTCTGGGAGCCTTGGGAATTTGACTATTCCCTGGGGAGCCTGTTCAGTGTCCCACCACCCTCTGGGGGCAGAAACTTTTCCTGATATCATATATTTTCATAATATATGGGATTTAAGCCCTGAGAACAGCAGCAGTCTGTTCTTACATCCATATATTGCTCTGGCACAGTGAGACTAAAATACCAATGAAGCTGTGACCACTGCAGGAATAGAAATTACTCCAAACTGGCTCCTAATGCCCCAAAATGAAAGAAAGACATTTTCCTTTTCTAATCCTGCTGAATCCCTGCTTATATCTGGGCAGCACTCTCAGGCACGTGGTGGATTCTTGGAGTTGCCCTTCAATCAAGAATTGAACTTCAATGATCCTTGTGGGTCCCTTCTAACCCAGGATATTCCAGGATTCCGCGGTATTTGCCGCAAAATGTTGAATCCGGGTTTCAGTCCCACAAAGATTCGGGGGTAGGGACCCTCACTCACTCTCAGGCACGTGGTGGATTCTTGGAGTTGCCCTTCAATCAAGGATTGAACTTCAATGATCCTTGTGGGTCCCTTCTAACCCAGGATATTCCAGGATTCCGCGGTATTTGCCGGAAAATGTTGAATCCAGGTTTCACTCCCACAAAGAACCAGGGGTAAGGGCCCTCACCAAGGTTGGGAAATGACCTTGAAGAGTTTGTCAGGCTCTCCAAGGATGGAGAAGGGGTGGAGGGAGTGAGCACAGCCTGGTTTGCCATGGAGATTTCCACCTCCAGCACTGCCTTGGTCCCTTCATCATTATTCATCAAGTGAATAATGGCAAGGCTCTGTAACTGGGAGGCTGCATGGACTTCCCTTCTGCTGACATTTTAGTGGCTGTTCCCTGGAGGGACACAGTCAGCTCTCAAACCCTTCAACGTGGAAAGCTGAGCTGAATTAATTACAGTTTATGCTCCAAAAAAGAAAATAAGACCTCTGATGTGCCTTATTTGCTTGATGTTCTTCCTCTTTTCAGCAGACGACCCTTAGGTGGCTTTTCTTTCTGCTGCAGCTCCTTTGTTTTTTGTGTTTTCTTTCTGCATTAATTGGGAGGTCTGACACTTCCAGCCCAAGACATTTATCAGCGTGGTACAGTTTTAATTAATCTCACCATAAAGCTGCTAGAGGTGAGCTCCTAAAAGGACTTTTAGGGCAGGAATAATGCACACAGAGACACACCCTGGTGGGATTGACAGGATTTGGGATGTGGGGGGCTCGTGACAAATCCCGGTGGGCCCTGGGACAGCAGAACAAGCCAGGTGTGCTCCTAAAAGCAACACATATCCCACAAAATATCCCCAAAAACACTGAAAAGAAAATATTTCTGCAAAGATGAAGCCTGGGTTCCCAGTAGGTTTCTCCTGCCAATGAGCTTGGCTATCCTTTGATGGCTAATTAACTAATAAAAATAAAACATACAGAGACCACCTTTTATCTACTTTTTTTACAGCAATTGCCAAGAAATGGCAAATTTCAGTCCTCTAGGACTTCTTTCTTCTACCTATATCTGAGCCACAGGTGGATTTTAACTCTGAGCATTCAAGCCAGGATCAGCAGGTGTTGGAAAAGTTCATTTTCTGATCTAAACTTCTCAACCAAGGCTCACTTCTACCAGACAGGTGTAAACTGGCTCAGAAATGAGGTTGGATGGAACTATCTAGAGCTAATGAGGATAAATCAAGCAGCACCATATGTCAAACTGAGGGTGGTTTGGGTGGGAACTTCAGAGCCAAACCCAACTGTGCTCACAAAATTCTAATTACCAAGTGGGAATTGCATCTGGATTGAGGAATGGCAGATTTAGAGTCTTTCAAAACTAAATTATCTGCTTCTTCTTCAAGTCCTCTGGTGGCCACAGTGCAGACATGGCCAAGCTTGATGTGATTGAGATAACTCACAATATATTTTTCTCAGGTGGAAATACAAGGTGGGAATGGCTGACATAATAAATTATAATGTGAGCCTTCTAACTTATAAATTTATAAATTATAAATTGTAAATTACAAATTATAATGTGATATATATTATATTATATATTATATAATACATAATATATATAATAAATGATATATTATATATTATATATTATATATTATATATTATATATTATATATTATATATTATATATTATATATTATATATTATTATGTGTTACCTTTTGGTATCTTCTTGTAAAAACTTTTATCTTTTTGGAATTTGGATTCAACACAGACTATTGGGCTCAACAAGTTTAATTGGGTGAAAACCTGAGGCATAAAATTTATTCTTCATGAATAGGTGATACCTTCTTGATCAGAAGCTTAAGGAAGGTGAAACAACTTCATTCATGGCCAAACAATCTTAATTTTTAAACTTCTTGAAAGAATCATAGAATCTTGGAAAATACCTTTAAAATCATCATATCTAACCTTTAATAATTGCCACAGCTACCATAACTAGAGAAATCTGGATTACTCCCTCCCTGTCTTGTTCTTATAACTTTTACTGCTCTGTGGTTTGTTCTGATTGTGTTTTTATGCTCATGGCTATAGATTCACTTGAGAAAAGTGAGTTTGTGTTGGTTTTTGTTTGAGTTTTTTCCCCTCATTCTCACTTTTTCATTAAAGGCTTTCAGTAGCCGCAGTTGGCTCCTCTGGGTGACTTGGCACAGGCTCTGGTGCAATGGTAAATAAACCCCATCGTGTTTCTACCTGAAGTTTTCTAAAGCTTCTGCCATTTGCCAGAGGCAAAGCTGCACATTTTCAGCTTTTGCTTATAGACTATCAACTGGGATTTGGGGGTGAGAAAAACAATTTCTGATACAACCAGAGAAAGGTCTTCGTACGGAGCTGGAATTTTGCCTGATATATATTTATATTAAAATAAAAATATAAAAATTAAAAAGCCAGTTCTTGGTTCATTTACAGATGCAGTTGAGATGGATCTTAGTCTGTCACTCCACAGCTCAAACTCTCCTGAATGCAGTGCCAAGTAAAAAAATTGTCCCTGGGATCCAGGTGCATTCCCTCATCATTTGTCAGGAGTAACTGTTCTGCAGTTTAGAGCTGGCAGCTCTCAGTGGTGTTTCATCAGGATAATGCCTCCCTCCATCATCTGAGGGAATAAACTCTCCCTGCTGACAGGAACTGGGGTGAAGACACCAGCAATTGACTGGATATTACAGAGGCTCTCTGAAGCTTATTCAATGGAAAAGGGACTAGCAGGTCATTGGGCCCAAATTGTGTGTTTGGCTTCAAAAGCTGTGAGGGGCTTACAAAATGTAAGAGGAATCAAAATCTGTGAGACAGGAGGTCAGGCTGGGCAGTCCCTTCAACCTTTGAAACCTCTCGCTGAAACACTTTAATTAAAAAGGAAAAATAAAAGAAAAAATAGATGATAAAATGCGATATTTTGGCAGTACCTGGGTGTTTCAGGTCCTACTCTAATGCCTTCTGAGCTGCAGAAGCAGGACTACAGGAAGAAAATATCCAGCCTAGTAGCCTTTGTCCCTTCCCTGCTGGGAGCAACCTCTCCAGGGATGGGACAAGAGATGGTTGGAAAAATGCACAGGCAAAGGGGAGTGGAGCTAATGCTTCCCTGGGACTAGCAGTGGTGGTGGCAGTGGGGACTGGTGGTGGCAGGAGGTCATGGGAGAGAGAAAAAGACATCACAAGACCTCAGTTCTCACGGAAGCCAGAAAGAAACAGAGTCCAAAACCAGAGAGATCAATGAGATCCAGGGAGTTTAACTTACTGCAGAAGATCTCAAAATGAATTAACTTAATTTCAAGGTACCACATCCCCCCAGCCTGCCTGATTTGCTGATTGCTGGGAAATCCTGCAAGTGATGAAGGGCTACAGGGAGAGGGAAAGGCCACGGGGAATGTGGAGCAGGATGTGGATAGGGATTGCTCCAGGCTGAGCTCTGGAGGAAACCCATCCCCATCCCTCTGCCTGCCCTGCGCTGCACAGGTGTTCCTGCAGGAGGACAGGTGTAGCCACATTTCTTTTCACAGTGAAAAGCAAAGCACAGTTCTTCCCAAGAATATTTCTGATATTCACATTCTCTGAACCTCAGAGAAAGGCAAAAAAACAATTCTTATCATTTGCTGTGCCTGTGTTTGTGCAAAAGTGGAATGCAATGTGGAGACTGTTTACCCACAATGATGGTGCTTTGTTTCCTTGGCCTGTTAGGGCCAAGTGTGTAGGCCCACGTTTCTCTTCACAGAGCAAAGCAAGGCACAATTCTTCCCAAGAATATTTCTGGGTTTCACATTCTCTGAACCTCAGAGAAAGAAAAAACAATTCTTATCTCATTTGCTGTGCCTGTGTTTGTGCCAAAATAGAATGCAATATGGAGATGGTTTACCCACAGTGATGGTGTCTTGGTTCCTTGGCCTATCAGGGCCACGTGTGTTGTCACAGACATCTTTTCTGAAAAATCCTTTCCTCAGGATTTTTCCTCCTGAGAAGCTGAGAGGCCTCAGGAACAAAATGTCAACAATGATTATTTGCTGCTGTGGAATGCAACAGGTGCATCTGGGATTGGTCTCATGGGGTTGTTTCTAATTAATGGCCAATCACAGTCAGCTGGCTCAGACTCTCTGTCCAAGCCACAAGTCTTTGTTATTCATTCTTTCTTTTTCTATTCTTAGCTTCTGATGAATCCTTTCTTCTATTCTTCTAGTATAGTTTTAATATAATATATATGATAAAATAATAAATCAGCCTTCTGAAACATGGAGTCAGATCCTCATCTCTTCCCTCATCCTCGGACCCCTGAGAACACGGTCACAGTGTGTTGCCCCACATTTCTCTTCAGAGAGAAAAGCAAGGCACAATTCTTCCCAAGAATATTCTTATCTCATTTGCTGTCCCTGTGTTTGTGCAAAAGCAGAATGCAATATGGAGATTAGTTACCCAAAGTGATGGGGTTTTGTTTCCTTGGCCTGTCAGGGCCAGGTGTGTGTATGTGTGTGTGTTGGGACTGTTGGCTGAGATTCTGTGCAGTGTGTGCAGAGTTGAGCGCTTGGCAGATTCAGTTTAGATGTAATGTAATATAATATAAACTAATATAGTATAGTAAAGTAATTAATTAGCCTTCTGATAAGATGGAGTCCTCCTCATCATTCCTCCTTTGTCGGGGGCAAAAAATATCCACTACAGACAGGCAGGAAGGGGACAGGGAGGGTGGCACCTCCACCCAGCCATCCTGAGCAGTGTGAGAAGCCTGACAGGTTTTCCCTTCCCTCCTGCAGCTCACCAGGGTGCCCGTGGAGTCGTGCAGCCAGTACGAGACCTGCAGCGAGTGCCTGGGCTCGGGAGACCCCCACTGCGGATGGTGTGTCCTCCACAACACGTGAGTACCAGCCCAGCCCTGCCTGTCCCCACCACCTGCCCTCATAGAAACACAGCTGATGCCTGGAGAGGCTACCTAGAGCAGAGGCTGTTCAGGCAGGTAGTAGTTTTCTTCATTAAGTAGGGATTTAAGTGGTTACCTGAAGGTAATACATGTACCTGAAATCATGTTTCATGAAAAAACACAACTTACTTGGTAGCAAAGCCATATCCAGCAAAATGAAGTGAGCAGTGGCATTATTAAAACCTAAGAAAACAGTGATGGTTGGATGATAATCCAACCCTTTAAGATGATAATCTTAATCCTTGATTCTAGTGCAGACTCAATAATGGAAATGTTTTGAAACTAACAGGTTCAGGGTGTTCAATGTAACAGTTTTCTTAGGACTAAAATGTGCTTGCTTACCTCACTGCATCATCTATTACCACTGTGAGGAAAAAAGTAAATATGCTTCCTTTTTCTTATGTTTTGCACTTAGCAGCACACCATACATGGTTTATTTTCAACAGCCTAATAATCAGTCAGCTCAATCCAGATTATTAATCTACTTTCCTGCACAGGAATTTCCTATTAAAGTAGGGGTTTATTAAAAGGCCCTCAAAGGATACATCTTGGGCAGTGCAAGAGCCTGGCTCTGGCTACACCAAAGATGGACTCTGAGTCACGAGTTTTCACACTTTTATGTTTTGGTCCATTTCCATATTGGGGTTAATTGTCCAATTCCAGCTCCAGGTTATGCAGTCCCATCCTCCCAGATTCTCCTCTCCTCAATTCCCTGTTGTTTGCACTTTTTGGGCCTGAAGCTGCAGTGGTATCCTTGGTTTTTAAGCTGGAAAAGGATTGTTCTGTCTGACTGAACTGTGAGGAGAACTTGCTGACACTTTATATGAAGTTCAGATCTACACACTAATGCAGCACAGAATCTGGAAAATATGAAAGCTAAAACCTAAGGCATCAAGGTAGAGGGGCAAAATGCTGTCTCAGTCCCTGGCTGAGCCAAATACCTCCAAAAAAGTCTCTGGTGTTTGCTGGAGAGAGACTTTGCTTAATTATGAAGGGTTTTTTGGAAGACAAGGGGAAAGAAGGGTGCAGAAGCTGGACAGAGCTTCTCCACCGGTTTGCTGGTGTTTTGAATTCAGCACTCCAGCAGCTCTTCTCTGGGTCACATTTTCCTGGTGGCTCCCATTCCATTTGAGGGAATTTGACTCTGGCCCATTCCATTTGAGGGAATTTGACGCTGTCCCACCACCTCCAGCTTTGCAGTGCTGACCTGACCCTCTCCTCTTTTGAACATGTCAGGATCTCCATTGCCCTTAGAGAGGAATCCATGGGGGTCCACTCCAAGGGCTCCACTCCAAGGAAGTTTTCATTGGGACCTTATGGTTTAACAAGCCAAGCAGGGGCCTCATTCCACTCTCCCATTATTTTGTTGTACTGGTTTATCCACTGCCTCATGAGGAATGCTGGATCCAGGTGTCCTCAACATTGGGATATCAGTTCATTCTTGTTTTTCCTTAGGCTTTCAATGTAAGTGATGCCAAAGCCCTGGGGAGGGAGGTGTCAGCTTGGCTGAGCTCCTGGCCCTGAGTGGCAGGGAGGTCTCCTTTGCCAAGCCCCTCTGAGCACAGACAGGGGCTGGGAAGTGCTGGGATCTGTCCAGCCCAGGGCTCCAGCTGAGAGTGGCTCTGCAGGGTGCTGTCACTCCGAGGCTCACGATGTCCTTGGCAGCCTTGGAGGGTTTTTCTGATGGCCTTGTCGGTCTTCACCCTCTGAGCTCACCTGAATTCTTCCTGTTGAGTTGCAAACTCTCCAGGTGGAGACAGGGATCCAGTTGATGTGATAGACTTTGCTACCTCTCCTTGCTGGAACAGAAGGGAGCAAACCTGGACCATATTCCAGCCTTCTGTCGATCTTCTGAATGCTCTGCTTCTGTCAGCTTGTGTGACCCTCATCCAAAACCACGGCAATCTGCATAATTTCAAATCAGATCTGGGGGATCCATCCCAAAAGACGCCCAAAAATGGGGCTCATGCTCTGGAATTGTTCAAGAGAACCTTGGCAAACCAGTCCTGAATTGTGGTGTGGTGGGTAAGAGCCCAGAAAACTTTCATCTTGCTGAGTTGAGGATATTTCCATTTGACACAGAGCTTTATGGTGTGTTCCCACCCCATCTCACCCTGCATCCATCTCCAGTGTGTTTGCTGCCAGTGAAGGGACAGCACAGAGATATGCAAGCAGCATAAAGAGGCATTAATTTGTTCACTGATTGTACCACAGCAATGCTGGATATTTCATCTCCTTGCATTCAGGGTCAGTGGCAACAAAGAGTCAAAACATGCAGCAATAAATCCCCAAAAGAGAGAGAAGGGGCACAGAGAGCTGCAGAGTGAGGAGTACTGGAAATGAAATGGAGGGTGATGGGTGGGGCTGGCAGATTGAATTTGGTCAAAAACATCTCTGTGCAGGCTCAGCCCTTGAGGGAGGAGTGTGGCTGGAGTCTGGACCTGGCTGATGGCACTGTGTCCTCCTCCCTCTGGCCACTTAACCTCTGATTCCTTATCTGGAAAAGAGAAACACCTCTTGTTTATGTACCTCGCAGCAGGGTCACTGAGATTGACTCCCTGAGGGGATTTTTTGAAGCACTTTGAAGGCAAATGTTATCAAATCCCACTTCAAGTCTTTTGCTTCCCTCTCAGTTAAGAAATCTGATTTTCAGTCCTAGTTTGGGAGGGGTTTTCAGGGCAGCCTCGGGTGCTCCTTTCTGAGTCTCAGTTTCCTCATCCTTTTGGGCAGCCCTGAGAGCAAAGGAGCCAATTACATCCCACTCAACAAGTTTTGGCTGCACAGGATATTCAGGGTAAGGATATTGGAATACTGAGTCTCTAATTAGAAATTTTTGCACATCAGGACCCCTCAAGCCTCATTAACAGACTTTTCCTCAAGTGGGATACGTCATCAACAACTCCTGCACAAGGATCCCTGGGGAAAAATGCCATCAACGTTTCCCATCCTGGCTGCCAACCCTTCCCTCTTCCCTCCCAGTCAGGAATCCCAGGGGATTCCCAGTGCAGGGCTGAATCCAGTGATGGGGAAAGCAGGGAGGAGGCAGCTGGGCTGTGCAGGAGCTGGGCAGGGTTGGGAGCCAAATGTTTGGGCAAAGCCATGCTGTTCCCTCATCCTCCTCCAGTATAAACCATTAAAAGGAGCAGAGGTGGACTGGGAGACAGGTGAGAACTGTCCAATGGGTACAGCAGGGTGGTTTTTTCTCTCCCATGCACACCACTGTTGCTACAGGACACGAAATAAAATGGCATCTACACTGGAACTTTTAAGGTAAAAAGAAGGGAAGTTTATTGTCACAGACAACTTTCATGAAAAATCCTTTCCTTAGGATTTTTTCCTCCTGAGAAGCTGAGAGGCCTCAGGAACAAAATGTAAACAATGGTTATCTGCTGCTGTGGAATGCAACAGGTGCATCTGGGATTGGGCTCATGTGGTTGTTTCTAATTAATGGCCCATCACAGCCCAGCTGGCTCAGACTCTCTGTCCAAGCCACAAGCCTTTGTTATCATTCTTTCTGATTCTATTCTTAGCCAGCCTTCTGATGAAATCCTTTCTTCTATTCTTTTAGTATAATTTAAATATAATTATATCATAAAATAATAAATCAGCCTTCTGAAACATGGAGTCAGATCCTCGTCTCTTCCCTCATCCTCAGACCCCTGTGAACACGTGTCACAGACATCTTTTCAGTAAAATCCTTTCCTTAGGATTTTTCCTGCTGAGAAGCTGAGAAGCTACAGCAACAAAATGTAAACAGTGGTTATCTGCTGCTGTGGAATTCATCAGGTGGATTCTTGATTGGCCCATCCTGAATGTTTACAATTAATGGCCAACCACAGACCAGATAGCTTGGGCTCTCTGTCTGAGCCACAGATCTTTGTTATTCATTCCTTTCTATTCTTAGCTAGCCTTCTGAGAGGAAACCTGTCCTTCTATTTCTTTTTCGTATAGTTATAATGTAATATATATATATATCATAAAATAATAAATCAAGCCTTCTGAACATGGAGTCAACATTCTCATCTCTCCCCTCATCCAAGAACCCCTCTGAACACTGTCATAAACATGGTCACAGTTTATTTTTTGCTTTTAACATTTATAGATTTTCAAAAGTGACAGTGGATTGGAGGATGAAAGTGCTACTTCTTTAATGACACTGGACAAACCAACAGTCTGTTAAATTTTTCTTCTTCTGGAGAAGAATGTAAAACAATAATTATTTACATAAAACTGCATGAGAAAGTTTATTACAAGAATGTAAACATCAGAAGGCTTAGAAGAACAGGGTGACACACCTCTCTTATTTTGGAATATTCCCTACAAGGGCTGATGCAACTCCTCTTCCCCAGACCCCCATTTCCAGCTCTCCTCAGCTCCCACTCCCCATCCATGTTTTCCCAGCAGAGCTGGGCTGTCTCTGCCCAGGGCAGCGTGCCAGGGCTCAGGAATTGATTTCCACAGCTCTGCTGTCCTAACCTTACACTGAGAAACTCGAGTCCTCTGAGAGAGAGGCAGAGACAGACAGACCCACAGACAGGAGAGAGGGGGGAGGATTGATTGGCCTCTGCCCCGTGGAGAGGAGCTGATACAGAGCAGGTTAACTGAGCTTTTCATCTCTGTATCTTTACCCCCATCTTGTCCCCCCTCCTTTTCCCAGCCCTGCTCCCTCCCGGGCTCTCTCAGGCCTCTTTAGGTGGTGATGAATCATTTACTTGGTGTAAATTGAAATTGTGGCTCTTGCTGGTAGGGGGAGGGAGAGGGGCTGTGGTTGGGAGCAGTGGGGATGGAGCAGAGCTGGCACTGGGTGCCTGCTGCAAGGTCACAGCAATGTCACCAGCCTGGATGGGGACTGCAGAGAGGGCTGGGAGCAAAGGGAAGTTTTCTGCAAGCCTGAAATGAATTCAGCAGCTTCCTCCTGTGTCAGAGGCAGCACTGCCCAAAGATGCCACCCAAATCTGGCCACTCTGGTAATCCCCTGGCAAGTCACTCCTGCCTCACCCATTCCCAAGCTGTAACCACCCCTCTTCCTTCTTTCCCACCAATAGCTCAAACTCTTTATCCCCAGAGCAGGGGTAAACCCCTTCAGCTACTGAAAGAGCCCTCCCTAATTCTAGATTGGATATTTGGAAGGAATTCTTCCCTGTGAGGGTGGGCAGGCCCTGGCACAGGGTGCCCAGAGAAGCTGTGGCTGCCCCTGGATCCCTGGCAGTGCCCAAGGTCAGGCTGGATGGGGCTTGGAGCAGCCTGGGACAGTGGAAGGTGTCCCTGCCCATGGCAGGGGGTGGGATTGGATGATTTTGAGGTTCCCTTCCAACCAAACCATTCCATTATTCTATGCACATTCCCTGGTCCATCTGCATGTGTTCACCAGGTAGGTTTTCAGCCCTGCACAGCATCTCTGGGTTCTGTTTATCACCCCAGACTGGAAATTTGGGGCAGAAAAGCAGCATCCCTGTAGAAAAGGGCAACATTTTATTAGAGGGAAATCCACTGTTGGGTTCAAAGGGACCTGTCCCAGGCTCTGCTGTGTTAGTGACACTCCTGGATTTTGGCTTTGCTGCCTCATTTCATCCCATGCAACATCCATCTAATTCCAGGAGGAATAGCTGAGCACACACAAGCTGTCCTCAAGGAGAATGCAGCAGCCCCAGGCAGAAGCCTCCTTCTGCTCTGGAATCTGCCCTTGCAGGTCTGGGGACTCCTTGTCTGGCAGGTCATTAATTGCAATCAGAGAGGGAAACAGTCCCATTTTCTGGGAGAACTTGTGATATTTCAAAACTTTTTTTTTTCCCCTCCAGCTCGCAGTGGCCAATTATTTTTTTTAATAAGAAATGTTCTTGAAAGCTGTTCTGGAAGGGGCTGATTCCATTTAGTAATTAGAGAATGATTCATTTAGGCTTTGGAAGTCCTCGTTTTGGGGTTTGATTTCATTTTTTTAGCAAATTGCGTGAGATTTCAAAATAAAAAGTCATTCTGAAAGGAAGCATTATTATTTTTTTTAATTTTATTTTTTCCATTAGAACGAAACATTTGGGCATCTGTGATTTCTTTCTCCCCCAGAAACCTTTACCAGCCCTAGAGACTGAGCAAAGCAGTCAACAAGAGCTGTTGGTTTAGAGGAGCTGACATTTGCTGTGGAGGGAAGAAGGATTGTTTAAGCATCTCCAGTCTGTCCTGCTTGGAGATATCTGAGCCAGGAGCTGGCTCTGCTCCCTGCACTCCTCTGCTCAGCTCTGAGGAGCTGCTCCTGTCCTCTGTGTGTCCTTCTGGCACCCAGAGCCTCCCCAAGACACCCAAGCTGGCTCTGTTGGCGTTGCAGAGCATGTGCCAGCAGATCCTGCTGCTCCTGAACCTTGGGAATGGGAGCCAGTGGCCTCCTGAAGGCATCCTCACCCCATGGAAGAAGCAATGACATAAATCTCTCATGTCTGGGCCACCTTCCTGGATCACTCTGGGTTAGTCAAGGGATGGCCAAAATCTCTCACACACAATTCCTCAGGTGGAGCTGGTCTGGATTGACTATTAATTTTTTGGATCCTGTTATGAGACACCTCAGAAGTCACTGTGATGTCTTGTGGAGGCTGAGCTAAAGCAGAGGCTGGGCAGAGTTCCAGAATAAAGCAGGGATTTATTCAAAGGATCTCCTCCATGGATTCACCTGGGGCAGCACCAGAGCCCAGCCAGGGCTGCACCCAAGATGAACCAAAATGGCCCCAAAATGCACCAGCGCTCCCGGGGTCTGTCCCTGGGATCAGTTCTGCTCCATTTGCATCTTGCAGTTCATTGTCCCATTCCAGCTTCAGCCCCTGCAGTCCCACCCTGCTTGTTTTTCTCTCTCCAGCCCACGGGGTTTGTGCTCCTGGGCTGAGATTTGGGTCATTTGTTGTGGTATTTGCTGGGTGCCCAGGATGAAGGAGGAAATGATGAATCTGACTCCATGTTCTCAGAAGGCTAATGTATTGTTTTATGATACTATATTATATTAAAGACTGCTATACTAAACTATACTAAAGAATACAGAAAGGATACAGACAGAAGGCTAAAAAGATAATAATGAAAACTTGTGACTCTCTCCAGAGTCCCAACCATGCCTGACCATGATTGGTCATTAATTAAAACAATTCACATGAAACCAATGAAACAATCACCTGTGGGATAAACAATCTCCAACCACATTCCAAAGCAGCAAAACACAGGAGAAGCAAGTGAGATAATATTGTTTTCCTTTTTCTCTGAGGCTTCTCAGCTTCCCAGGAGAAGAAATCCTGGTGAAGGGATTTTTCAGAAAACATGATAGTGACAATTTGTCCTTGGTGCCCAGCTGGAGCAGGAATTGTTTTGTCTCCCTGCTCTGTGCACAGAGCTCACCATCCCATAATATGAAGCCCAGACCCCCACACTAAAACAGCACAGATTCTGAAAAATATAAAAGCTAAAACCTGAGGCTCAATAAGAGAATTTTTTGGTTTTCCAACAAAAAACCAGCCTTGTTCAGAGGGGTTTGATGCCATTCTCTGGCACAGACACCCACCCTGGTGTCCAGGACTGACCCTCCACATCCTCCTGCCCTCCACCTCTTCCCATCCACCACAGTCCCTTGTGTGGACAACTCATCCACCCTGAAACTGCAGCTCTCCTTTCTAACATGACATGAAGGGGGAAAAAAAGCCATTTAAACAAGCTGTTTTCCAGTGATCACAGTGGAGGGGGAGGGAGGTTTATTACCCACGCTCAGACTCACTGCCAGACCAGGAGAAAAAAAAGGGAAAAGTTCCAAAGTGCAGCTCGTGGTGCCTGGGCTCAGCAGGTAACCTGATGCACTGCCTCTGGCAGAGCTCATTGATCCTCCCTGGCTTTAACTTTCTTGGTCTAAGTCTTCTGAACCACCAGAGAGTCTCAGGTAACCCCAGCTGCCTACACAGGCTGCAATAAGACCTTTCTTGAAGGGTCTTTTTCTTGTTCGACTTTCTGCTGTCTGAAAGCCTGTGACTCTTTCAGGCTGAGAGGTTTTGTTCTTTCTTTTTCCCCTTTTTTACCTCCTTGTTTTTGCCTCACAGTCTTTTCCTCCAGTGCTGCTTCCAGAAGGGGCTGTGTGGGTCAGGGCTGCAGGGTCTCAGAAGGGCAGGAGGTTGGAATATCACTCCTGAGGTTTAACAGTGAGAAAAGAGGGATTTCCTGACTCTTGCAGGGGTTTGTGATCCTATAAACCCTCAGCTGTCCCTGCCTGGTACTCCCCATGCTGTTTTTTCCCAAGGTGCAGACTGGATTCCCTCCAATAAGGCAGCAATTTGTGGGTGTTTTGCACTTGCCTGGAATGATGAAAAAGTCATAGAATTAGGGAATATCCCAAGCTGGAAGGGACCCATATTGTCACAGACATCTTTTCTGAAAAATCCTTTCTTTAGGATTTTTCCTCCTGAGAAGCTGAGAGGCCTCAGGAACAAAATGTAACCAATGGTTATCTGCTGCTGTGGAATGCAACAGGTGCATCTGGGATTGGCCTCATGTGGTTGTTTCTAATTAATGGCCAATCACAGTCAGCTGGCTCAGACCCTCTGTCCAAGCCACAAGCCTTTGTTATCATTCTTTCTTTTTCTATTCTTAGCCAGCCTTCTGATTAAATCCTTTCTTCTATTCTTGTAGTATAGTTTAAATATAATATATATCATAAAATAATAAATCAGCCTTCTGAAACATGGAGTCAGATCCTCATCTCTTCCCTCATCCTCAAACACTTGTGAACACCATCACACCATATGGACCATCAAGGTCCAGCTCCTGGCCCTGCACAGAAGAACAGCCCCCAAAATCCCACCAGGTGTCTGAGAGCATTGTCCATACTCTTCCTGAGCTCTGGCAGGCTTGGTGCCATCACCACATTCCTGGGGAGCCTGTTCCACTGCCTGACCACCCTCTGGGTCTCATATTCATAGTTGGTGCCACTTTTATAGAAAAATCTTTCTCCTTTCCTGCCCCAACAGAGCCCCATTCTAAATCCCCAAAATTCTACTTTTTCACCCTGTGACAAATTCACTCCCTGTGACAAATTCACTATCATTCTACTTAAACCCTTGTGGCTTTTAACTCCTCACACAAAGTTGGTAATTGTTTCCATGGGCTAAAATCAAAGGCACAGGTGTTTGTGACTCTGTGCCAGGGTCTCTGAGCCCCCTGCCAGGGTCTGGAATCACCCAGGGCAGCCAGAGGAATGTCCTGGGTCCCAACACTTATGAAAAATGGAGCTGGTGTTCCAGAGGGAACAACAGCAGGGGAGCATCAAAGCATCCTGCCCCAGCCCAGGGAATCTCTGATCTGCCTGCTGAGGTACAGCTAAAGTACCCATCCTTTCACACCTTTGGACAAGGAAATAGCCCCAAATGGGACAGCTCTGCAATGGCCTTTTGAAATGAGATCCCCAGGGAGGAGGAGGAGGGAATTTTCAGCACTGGGATCGTGGCTATTGATGGTGATAAAGCCCTGGGTGAATCAGAGGCTCCTGGGAATCCTGTTTCTCTGCGGATAACACTGAATAAACCCCTCTGAGCAGATCCCCAGTCCTGGAGTGTCGCCACATTTCTCTTCACAGAGGAAAGCAAGGCACAACTTCCCAAGAATATTTCTGGGATTCACATTCTCTGAACCTCAGAGAAAGGAAAACCCATTCTTATCTCATTTGTCTGTGTTTGTTCACAAGTGGAGGAAAAGGCTGATGTCTCATTGTCAGTTCAAAGTGCTGGAAAGCCACGAGTCAGCCTCAGCCCAAGTGGTTCAATTAAGGGCTGTGGCCAGGGCATTCCAGGAATTTTCTCAATATTTTTCGATACTATCAATGGATTTCTAATAGTTATTGGTGACTTTTTTTTTTTTTTTTTTATTTTTTCTTTTATCGGAACCTTTCTCTGAGGTCCAGAGAACATGAATCCCAGAAATTTCTTGGGAAGCTGTGCCTTGCTTTTTTCTCTGTGAGGAGAAATGTGGCGACACCAGAGAATTGACCCTCAATGCCATCGTGTCCCCCTTGGGAGCACTCTTCCTGCCCTGGTGAGCCAGGCAGTGCAGGGCAGAGCTGTGCCCTTCACAGGTTGATTATCTCAGTGCCTGTGACTGCCTGAGGCAACTCAGGGACAGCACTGGGCACTGTGGGCCATAAGACGCAGGCGTGTGGTAAATGTGTTTTGATAACAACCTTTCCTTTGATTAGCTTATTTTGCTAGAGGGCAGTGGGGAAGGGTGGGAAGATAATTAGTTTGTGCAGTGAGTTCCAGCAGAAGCTTTCTCATCCTGCAGCCTTGTGAGTTTGGTGTCCTACTTGGGATTTGTCTCCGTCACAGGAACGTTGGCAGTTCGGGTTTAGCATTGCAGAAAGTTCAGCCCCTTCAGGGGAAGGTTTCTGGGTGAAATATCCACATATCCCACAGGAGACATCCAGGGAGGGAACAGGGGCTGGAGAAAGCTGCCTGGCCACCCCAAGCAGCCTTAAAAATCTCAAAAATCACTGGAGATGAGATGCAAAGTTACAGGGACTGTCACACAGAACGAGTGTTCCCTGACTGGAACTGCAACGTGGATGTTGGCAGAGCCAGCAGGGAGATTCAGACCTCAGGAACCAGCAAAATAAGGAATAATTCAGGTGCTTAAACACAGATAGATTTGGAATATAAGGAGACTTTGAATTATAGGTGGTTTTATGTACACAAGGAACTTGATTCAGTGCTGCAACTGGGGAGCCTCCGGTGTGAGACCTGGGGCTGACAAATATGGCACAGAGTCTACATTTCTTCTGTAGGATAAGATGGGATCCTGAGGCCATCTCAAGTGACTTTAGAGCTCTGCATGTTTGGGATGTTCTGCCCTCTCCAATTCCCGGAATGGACAAAATTCTGTGGTTTTTGCGATGTGACCCCTCTCATTCCTCCCCTGATGTTTGTAGGGAATCTCTCTCTTTTAAGGAATCTGTGTTGCTGTCAGGTACTCCCTGGTGTTTCTGCAGCCAATGAGGGAAAGTGGCACATAAAACCAGCCCTCCCCAGGGTGGGGGGACATGGCCTTGTGCTGCCACTGCTGCCTCTGTGACATTTCATCAGCCTCCACCTATCACAAGTCTCAGACAGGAATGGAGCAGGGGAGGGTCGGGGAGAAATTCCTCCTACAGAAAAGCACAGCAAACCTTTAAGGTGTGTCTTTGTCCAGCCTCAGTCTCTCACACTCCTGCCCATAAATTCAGGCCATCAGAGAACCATTTGTGTGAGAAGAACCCTTCAAAAATCATCCCATTCCACCCCCTGCCATGGCAGGGACACCTTCCACCATCCCAGGCTGCTCCAAGCCCCATCCAGCCTGGCCTTGGACACTTCCAGGGATCCAGGGGCAGCCACAGCTTCTCTGGGCACCCTGTGCCAGGGCCTCCCCACTCTCCCAGCCAAGAATTTCTTCCCAACATCTTCTGCTGCATATTCCCATATTCAGTGACCTGCCACCCAATCTCTCCTTGTGCCATCAGCACAGCCCCTGAATCTCCCTATTGCTCCCACATCCCCTACACTCCATCCCCCAAGCAGAGCTGCAGAGGTAGATGCTTTTCTTTTGACTTCTGTACCAGGGAAGAAACAATAATAATAATAATAATAATAATAATAATAATAATAATAATAATAATAATAATAATAATAATAATAATTTGGATACAAGAATTGGGTTTTTTGGAACTGTCTCCACAGGGCAGTGGTGACACCATGAAGCCTGCCAGAGCTCAGGCAGAGTTTGGGCAACACTCTCATACACAGGGTGCGATTTTTGGGGTGTTCTGTGCAGGGCCAGGAGTTGATCCTTGTGGGTCCCTTCCAACTGAGGATTCCCTTCCAAGCAGAACTGTGGTCCAGGAGGGAGGTTCTGAGAGTTCACAGGAGCTTCTGGGTTTGAAGCTGATTCTCTCATCCTGCTGTGGGGCTTTTTTTTTTGTGGGGCATCCTCCTCAGAGTATTTGTCTTCCTAAGCCCAGCAACATCTGCATTTCTTTTGCTTGGTGAGTTGCTCTGAGCAACTCATGTTCCTGTTTCCTTGAGCATCTTCTCTTCCATTGCTTCCAACTTCAGATATGGATGCAAGAAACCAGGATATTCAAAGAAAACATGTTTTCTTGCCATCCTCTGCAGGGAAGGCCAAATTCCCAGTGAAGAACAGAAGTATTGGCTCTGAATTTCTCCTGCCACTGCTTCCTTGTGTGCTGTAGGGACATGGGGCAGCCCCAGAGCAAACAGTTTGTCTGTTTCTTGCTAGAAAGCATCCACCTGGTAATGGAAGGAAGAGCAAGTTTCTTTTAATTTCCCTCCAACATTTTCTTCCCTGCCTGGGAAGCTTCACCAGCAATTAGCACATCTTTTTGGTCATCTTGTGGCAAAAAATAAAGAGGAAGCTGAGGAAAAGTTGCTCTGAGCAACTCATGTTCCTGTTTCCTTGAGCATCTTCTCTTCCATTGCTTCCAACTTCAGATATGGATGCAAGAAACCAGGATATTCAAAGAAAACGTGTTTTTTCTGCAGGGAAGGCCAAATTCCCAGTGAAGAACAGAAGTATTTGCTCTGAATTTCTCCTGCCTCTGCTTCCTTATGTGCTGTAAGGACATGGGGCAGCCCCAGAGCAAACAGCTTGGCTGTTTCTTGCAGAAAAGCATCCACCTGGTAATGGAAGGAAGAGCAAGTTTCTTTTCATTTCCCTCCAACATTTTCTTCCCTGCCTGGGAAGTTTTGCCCAGAAATTAGCAAGACTTTTTGTGGGAAAAAAATAAAGAGGAAGCTGAGGAAAAGTTGAGATAAATATTCTGAGGAGGAGGGGAAATGCTGGGACAGAGTGGAGGAGCTGGAGGATGATCCTGCCTAGCCTGGATAAAGGGATTTGAGAGGTCAGGGATGTGGGAATTGCTGTGGGCTGAAGGACTGAGTCCCTGTTGTAAGACAAGATCTGGGACAGGTTCTGGCTGCAGAAAACACGTCCTGGAGCCCTTGGAACATTGAGAAAGGAACGTCAGCATGATCCACTGCTCACAGGATTTTCCTTAGGCAAGAGAGAGCAGAATTAATTTCCTTGCTCTGCCGTGGTACCTTACATGAATCTGGACAAATTACTGAGGATGGGATTTATCTCATCTGCTCCTCGGTTTCCTGTCTCTGCAGACAGTGGAGACAAGGACTTTTCCTGAGCACATTCCTCCTAACCCTGAGCTGTTGAAGGCAGTGGAATAATTGCCCTCTGGAAGTGCCAGTTTCTTTTAGAAGCTACTGAGGAGCCTTAAATGACCATTTCAAACAAGGCCTGACTTAAAATTACTCAAATCCTTAATTTTCCTGTGTTTTAGTCCCTTGTTTGTAGGACAGGAGCAGCAGCTCCTCATCACTTGAGTGGGTGTGAGATCCTAAGGCTTAGAATATTTTGGACAAGGGGTGGATTGCAGAAGTCCTGTAGGGAGCTAGATGTGATGACTGCAGTAAAATACATATATATATATATATATATATATATATATGTATTTTACTGCAGTAAAATACATATAATGTATTTTATATATATATATATAATGTATATTATAATGTATTATATATATATATAATACATTATATTATAAAATACATTATAAAATTATTTAAATATAAATAAATGTATAAAATATACTATAAAATTATATTATAAAATACATTATATATATTATATAGATATATATATATAAAATGCATAAATATCTATAAATGCAGTAAAATATATAAGTATATATAAAGAGAAAACATATATCAAGCATGTATAAAGCACAAAAATAATAGTTCCATCTCACAAGTGTCTGAGTAGGCTTTGAGTTTGTTTAATTAGAGCAGAAGGAGCCTTGGCAGACATGACAAGGTGCAAACACACGTGCAATTCCTTGATTGTCCCAGTGAACCCCCTTCTGTCAGAGCAGGGGTGGCAGCAGAAGGGTTAAGGCAGACAGGGATGAAGCAAACACTCCCCATGCCTTGCTTCTCCCTCCCATATCTCATTCCCAATGCCTCCTGCCCCTCTGCCCCAGGCAGTGGAAGAGATCTGCATTTTAATTGAGACATGTGAAGAAAATAACCTCAATCTAACTCAGTCTAACTTCCCATGCCTGGAAGGCCTCTCCCTTGCTACCTTGGTGCATATTTTAGGGTGAGGGTGGCTTAGAGCCCCATCCAACCTGACCTTGGATGGTCCCAGAGACCCAGGGACAGCCACAGCTGCTCTGGGCAGCCTCCGCCAGTATTTTACCACCCTTATTGGAAAAAAAAAATTTCTATATCTCACCTAAATTGACCCTCCTTCAGGTTAAAACCAGCATTAATGAGGGCGCTGGATTAGTGGGACCCCTGTATTAATGAGTCCCCTTTATTAAGGAAACTTCACTCTAATGGCTCAGAGCTGAGGTGAGGAGATGATCACAACAAAACCAAGCTCCTTTTGTCCTTCAGACCCAAACCCCCACCACAAAGAGGTTTTGCCTGCAGATTTTCTCAGCTGTAGCTGAGGGACAGGAGCCTCCCTGTGTGGCATTCACATTCTCTGGAAAAATCCCTTTGCCCAGGATTTTTCTCCTGGGAAGCTGAGAAGCCTCAGAGAAAAGGAAAACAATTCTTATCTCATTTGCTTCTCCTGTGTTGTGCTCACATGTGGAATGTGTTTGGAGATTGTTTACCCACAGGTGATTGTTTCATTGGATTCTGCTGTGAGTTGTTTTCACTCTTTGGCCAATTGGGGCCAAGCTGTGTTGAGATTCTGGAAAGAGTCACGAGTTTTCATTATTATCTTTTTAGCATTCTGTAAGTATCCTTTCTGTGTCCTTTAGTATAGTGTAGTATTCTTTAATAATATATTTAATAATAATTTTATTTTCATAGATTTATATTTATTTATTTATGTTTATACATAGCTATATATTCAATAACAATACATTTGAAGAAATAATAATAATAATAATAATAATAATAATAATAATAATAATAATAATAATAATAATAATAATAATAATAATAATAATAATAATAATAATAATAATAATGTGTTTTAAGGTAATAAATCAGCCTTCTGAGAACATGGAGTCAGATTCATCATTCCAGCAAACACAATACCCCTGGACCTGTCCTTCCCTGTGGCTCCCCAGAGCTGGGAGCAGGCAGCCAGACACGTCCTGCCCCCAAGACCACTTTGGAAGGGCTGTCAGCCAGCCCTGCCAGGGAGCACAGGGTGATTTTGTGCAGGGCAAGAGGGCAGGGTTTCAGTTCAGATAACACTTGCCTGCTTTGTCTGCTCCCAGTGTGTTAGAGCTTGCCTGGCCTGATAAGGTGTTATCAGAGCAGAGCATCTCTGAGATGTGGCAGGGCCAGAGGTGGCTTTTCTGCAGGTGGCCCTGGCCCTTTTCCACCCAGCACCCCTGAAGAGGCAGCCAGTTAATAACAGGAGGAGGAGGAGGATGGTGTTGGGATGCTTGCCAGAAGCTTTAGCTCTGTGCTTTTCTCAGGGAGAAGAGAAAATTCAAACATGGATACAAACAAATCAACCTGATCCCTTCCTCATCCTCACCCAGCCCCAGCCCTGCAAACAAGCTCACAAATAACTTTCAGTGTATGATTAGGCAAGAAAGCAGAAATGATTTTTCCATCTTGAGGCTCTTGCCTCATAAAGTTTATTTCCAGAAGATTTTCTGAATTTTGCAGTATCTCTGGGCAGAGTCTCAGTGTACCTGGACCTGTGTGGTGGAGAGTTATTTTTTACCAGAATTGTAGGGCAACAGTAAATCTTTGTTCTCTGTTCTCCTCTCTGCTTTTAAGGACATTAAAAAAAAAATCTGGACCTGAAGAATTCCCTCCTGGGCTTATCTATAGAAGATCATAGAATTACAGAATCCTAGGATGGTTTGGGTGGAAAGGGACCTAAAAGATTATCCAGTCCCATCCCCTGCCATGGGCAGGGACACCTTCCACTGATCTTGGACACTTCCAGGGATCCAGGGGCATCTGGATCAGGATCAAAAGGGGCTGATGAGAAAGGAAGGGGAGTGGACCCACAGCATAAACTCATCTGTCCAATTGACAAAATATCATTTGATGGCCTCTTGAGCTGTTGAGGAGCACATCAGTTCCATTATTGAGCGTTTTACTTGATCTGCTATTGACTGGGGTGAGCTGGAGAGGACAGCCTTCCCCACTTCCCCCATCCCCAAATTTAAAAATAAGAGAAGTAAATGCTTTGACTTTTTTATTCTGCCTGGATGTTTAGGGAATTTACTGCTAATAAAAAAAACCCAAAAACCAAACAAGAAAAAACCCAACCCTTAAGCGTGAAAACATGAGTAGAATGAATTATAGCAAAATCAATTAATACTAACAGTGTCTATTAAATATTGCACTCTGGAGCTTTGCAGGAGTACATTGCTGCTCTGATATGATCATGACATCATTAACATAATATAAAGAATCAAAAAATCAATAGCTTGCTGGAGCCCAAAATTAAGGCCAAGCAGTGTGTTATAGCATATCTTTAAAAATCTGAAATAGCAACTTGTCTCTGTCATGTACAACCCATTTGCAGATGAAACATCTCTCCCAAAGTGGATGGGAATTTGTTTGGCCTGCCTGCCACTCCTGTAGCTGCCCCTTTAGGATACTTGGCATGAAGTTATCTCACATTTTCCAGCACAAACTGAGCAGGAAAACTGAGCAGGGTTACACTGGCATAACCCTTGAGGAGAAAATCTGAAGAGGGTTACATTGGAGTAACCCTGGAGGAGAAAATCTGAGCAGGGTTACATTGGTGTAACTCTGGAGGAGAAAATCTGATCAGGATTACATTGGAGTAACCCTGGAGGAGAAAATCTGAGGAGGGTTACATTAGCATAACCCCGGAGGAGAAAATCTGATCAGGATTACATTGGAATAACCCTGGAGGGGAAAATCTGATCAGGATTACATTGGTGTAACCCTGGAGGAGAAAATCTGATCAGGATTACATTGGAGTAACCCTGGAGGAGAAAATCTGGTCCAGGGTTACACTGGCACAACCCTGGAGGAGAAAATCTGAGCAGGGTTACACTGGCATTGTTTTGGATGAGAAAATCTGATCAGGATTACATTGGAATAACCCTGGAGGAAAAAATCTGAGCAGGGTTACATTGGCATAACCCTGGAGGAGAAAATCTGAGCAGGATTACACTGGCATAGTCTTGGAGGAGAAAATCTAATCAGGGTTACACTGGCACAACCCTGGAGGAGAAAATCTGGTGCAGGGTTACACTGGTATAATCTTGGAGCAGAGAATCTGAGCAGGGTTACATTGGCATAACCCTAGAAGAGAAAATCTGGTGCAGGGTTACATTGGAGTAACCCTGGAGGGGTCCAGAGCAGGCCCAGGGTCACTGCACTGCTGGACAGACTGACAGATCTCTGTAGGGTGGGAACATGCACCAAGTGTCTTCTGCTGCTGCCTTGGTTTCTATTTTACAGTGTTCATGTTGAGGAGGCTCTTTTCCTTGGCTTACCAGGTTCAACTCTTCTGCTTGCATTGAGGAAAAAACAAAAAAAACACCACAAATAGAGATAGGAGAGGCTTTCAGGTGGGCTAGGAGAGGTGTTTGGGCAAGAAGGGACTGGTGTGGGTCTGCCAGAATCATAAAATGGTTTGGGTTGGAAGGGGCTTCAAGGACCATCTCATTCCACCCCCTGCCATGGACAAGGACACCTTCCACCATCTCAGGGTGCTCCAAGCCCTGTCCAACTTGGCCTTGGACATTCCAGGGATCCAGGGGCAGCCACAGCTTCTCTGGGCTCCCTGTGCCAGGGCCTCACCACCCTCACAATAAAGATTTTTTTTCCTAATCTCCAACCTAAATCTGCCCTCTGTCAGTTTGAAGCCATTAGCTGGTGGTAGGAGAACATCTCTGCACATTTCTGAGGGCAATCAGAGAGACTCCAGTGGGGGGAATCCTGTGGTCATATTGCATATATTTACAGCAGGAATTAAAACAACTCCATAGAATATTTTATTAGATTTTATTAGGCACTGGAAGACAATTCCTATTGATGCAAATTTATTAGGATGGAGTTTGGCTTGGGCCAGCTATGGCTCCTTCAAACAATTCCTGGACGTGTTTGGGCATGAAAAGGATCAGGGAGGGTTTCCAGGAGGTGTTTTGGAAGTTAATAGGGTTCAATAACGTGGCTGTGATCAGACCATGCCATTTGGCCCCAGAATTAGGGAATATTTCCTGGTATTGTTCAGTGCACTGATGGGATGTTGCCACAGCTCCCAGTTGCAGGGGGACAGTGGGAGGAAAATCCTGGAGGAAAGACTCACACTGTTGAGATAACGGGCTAAAACATTTTTATGGAGGCATTTTCTCAAATGCAAAGCCAGAGAAAATGTTTTAGTGCATTAGTTAAGAAAACAGAGTAGGAAAATTTGGGAGGAATAAGGAAACCTTTCAAAGAATGGGACTGACAGAGGAAGGAAGATATTTGTTGCCAGTTAAATAAAAATTAGACAGGGAAGAGGTTTTAAAGGTTGAAACTCATTGTCTAAAGGTGAAGTCATAACATGCCTTTATCCTTGGAAGGCAATTGGATTGGAACTTGATAAAATTCAGGTTAAAGCATCAAAAATCAATCCCAATGAATGTCCCTTTTAATCAAGGCACGTGAGAATAGGCAATCAGACAGAATTAAATATATACTTGCTCCTGTGCACAGTCTGCTTCAAATGAAGATGCTAATGGGATACACAGCCTGAAACCTCGATAAAGGGAAGCTCATTTATGGCATAAATCACCCAGGAACAATAGAGGAGGCCAAAATGATAAAGGAAGGGCTTCCATGTTAAAGAAAATGTAAAATCAAAGAAAGAAAATAAGGTCAATGTGCGCACAAGTGACAAGGTGTCCCCAGGGAAGGGCAGGGTGTTAAGGCTGCTTTATTGACCACTTGAAGGCTGTGACAGTGACAGTGACACGCTGAGAGAAATGCAAGAGGTTGGGAGGGCAGAGAATGTGGTAATGAGAGGCTTCAAGTGGCCTCAGTACTGAGCAAATGTCACAACGCCCGGAGCTCCTACCTGCAAACCCAGGAACAGAGACACAAATGTGGATTTAGTCTTGATTTACTCCCAGGATGTGCTGCAGGACACAGATATTCAGTGCATTGCTCCGAAAGGGCGACCACGTGCTGCTCAAATCCTGTAGAGGCAGAGTAAAATAAATAAATAAAAATTAGCGGAGTTCAACTTCAAAGTGGAAATAACGTAAAATTGAGGAGCTTGTTAAAAGGAGCAGATAGGGGGAAAAAAAAAAGGTGCAGTGCCTCACAGTATCCTGCATAAAAACATGAGGTAACAGGCTTGTGAAGTTATATGAGCTGTGAAAAAAGACCTAAAGATAGTAAAAGTGAATGAAAAAAGGAATTAAAATACCTACTTAAATGGCAAAGTCAAGAGACATTATTTAAAATAAGAAGTTGCACTCAATGAAAGAAAAAAAACAAAGAATAAAAAGATCACTGAGTGTGGGGTGTGAATTGCAAAACAATCATCAGGCAGCCCACATAGGAAACACATTGCTAACCTCATAAAAATAACTGATTAAAATTTAACGAGGTTCCCCCGGAAGTTTACTTTCCAAAGGGCACAAGCTGTGTGAAGTGGCTGCTGCTGAGGCCTCAGCAAAAAAATGCTTTTACAGCATAAAAGTGATGTTCACTGCAAGATCTTGGGAAACTCTGGTGTGAAATTGCCGCATTATTAAATCTGCTCTACACCTCATTGCCTATTCTGGCCTTGATGGAAGAATGAAAGGTGGAAAACATATATATTTGGGTTTGTTTTTTTTTTTTTTTAATCAAACTCCTGAAAGGTTCAAGATCTGGAATTTGAAACCATGAAATTTGAATCCAGGCTGTGGCTGTCCCATCCCTGGAAGTGTTCCAGGTCAGATTGGATGGGGTTTGGAGCAACCTGGGATAGTGGAAGGCAACCATGGCAGAGGGATTGAAATTAGATCATCTTTAAGATCCCTTCCAAGGCACCATTCTGGGATTCTATGATTCTATGGAATATTTTTATTCCCATTAATTTGGTTGAGCCATGATTAAGAATAGATGAATAAAAAAAGAAGCACATGACACGCTGGGGGAGGGCGGTGGGTGTCACAAGTCAATTATTGCTCCTTAAATAAATCAAAGTCCATGTGATAGGGATGATGTGGTTAATACAAAGGAATTTATGCTTTTCCCATAGCTAGGAACCTCAACAATGCTGTCATGGGACAGGAAGATGAGCCCTCTGATAGATCAGCAGCCAGTTCAAAGGTGGGAAATAAAGACCATGAATAAAGGGTTGTGGTGGAGGGAGGGAGTCTCTGAGAGGGTCCCATGGGAATGTCTGCTGAGGGTGTTTGGTGTATTTATAAATGGGCTAAAAAATGGGTGAAGAATGAAGTAGAAAAGGTAATTGGTGCTAGAGAGGGTTTTTCAGGGTTGTCAGAGGTACACAAGGAGAGATTGTGTGACTTGGCAATTTTCATCTTAAAAGAGAGATGACTGAGAGGGCCACAATAGATACAGACAATCAGGAGGGCAATGAAGACAGGGAAGAAGGGATGATTACTGCCCATTTCTCATAACACAAGATCTGGGGAACTTTATATGAGATTATCAAGCGAAATATTAAAACAAACAGAAGAAAGGACATTTTCATACAGTGTATCATTCATCTGTGCAGCACTGAGAGGCACATTATGGAGGCTAGCAACACAACTGGCTGGAAAGCAATTAGATAAATTAATGAAAGAAAGATCTGTTGAGAGCTGTTCAATACAATGACATCAGTGCAGGCTCCAGGGCAGGCAGCCCCTTGCCAATGCTGGCTGGAAACTGGGAGCTTAAACCAGGAGAATTTTCACTTTATTATCTTTGTTTTGTCATTTTTTTTCCTGCCATTGGAGTGGGAGAATGAATGAAGGGCTCTATGGATGTTTGGGCTGAGCTGTTGTAGCCATTTCTACTTTTCTGCATTTTCAAGAGCCTCTGAAATGTAATTTTGCACATGAAAACCCCCTGATCTGTGTCCTCAGCTCTCTGAGTCTCTCTCCTGCCTTCACCCAGGTCTAAGTACGTGTCACTGCAAAATTAAGAGGAGATGGCACTGTCACTCCTCAAATGTAAGAATTTCTCCTCTGAATTTTGGGTCTTTTGGGCCTAGGGAAGGAATTAGGACTGGAATTAATAGCCTGAGCCTGGCTGAGCATTCCAGTTCATCTCTGTCCTCCTTGACAAGTCCATGGGCAGAAATCTCTGATTCTTTCCTTTAAACACCCATGAAATCAGAGGGAACAATTCAAGGTCATTACAGAAGCACAAAAAATAGAATCTGTACCTCAGGGGCTGTGTGAGACCAGAGAATGGGACATTCCTGGGTGGGAATAGGGATTAAAACTTCTCACAAAGTTCTGAACCAACTGGTGCTTCCTCAGAGCACTCCAGCAAATCCCTCCATGGGTGCTGCACGTGCTTTAATTAGATATTGAATCACTGACTAGAAATGAGACCCCTCCATAAATGTGTCCTTGCTAGTGCAGTCCCCAGCACAGACCCAGAGCTGCTGATGTAGAGCCTGATGAGCACCTTGGCCTTGCCCATCCAGCCAGGAGGAGTCTGGACACCCTTTGCAGACATGGAGCCATCAAACTGCTCCTCCCCATGCCCAGCACTCCTTGGAGGTGGCCGTGGCTCTGCTCTTGGCAGGGTTGGGTGCTCTGGCTCTTTGGGGTGGTGTTCGGCCATTTCCCTGTGGCATTTCCCTGCAGCAGAGGCTTCTCTCCCATTCAGCCACCCCGTGCTCTTGCTCCCAAACTGCCTCTCAACAGCTGTGGATTTTGCTGGCTCACAGTCCAGACTGAATTGTGTTTGATTAGCTCAGTAAATCCAGGAAGGGGAAGCCAAGATTGTTGCAGAAGCCTTTCAGCAGCAGCAGCGGGGAGTCCAAATCCCCATTAAAATGTGTGCTCGACTCATCTCCACTCTCTCATTTTTGCTGTGTCCCTCCATCCCCTCCTTTGTTTTCCTGCCTTTGATTGCAGCTGATGAAGTTTGGATCAGGGCTGTCGTGCTGGGTTCATTATGAAGTGGTCTTTTCCCTGCAGAATCCATCAGGATTCCTGGTTTTTCCATCTAAAACTTGAGGTTCCACGGGCGAGTGATGTTTCTCCTGTGGATCTCAGGTTCTACAGCCTGAAAAATAAAAAAGTTGACTCAAAGTTTTGCTCCTCCCTGGCCTACAGGGAGGACATGTGCTGGATTTATGGATTTCCTTTGGATGTGTGATGGGGGATGCTTTAAGGGTGGATTTTGAAGGACAACTTTATCCGCTCATCTAAACGGTTCCAGTGTGAGGTGTGTCAATGTCACAGCCACCAGCTGGGCTAAAATTCAACCTGCCACTCACTGTGACAAGGTCGTGAGCGATAGCAGGGTGGAGAAATCCCTGAGCTGAGCTGCAGGAAGCCTTCAGGGAATTACTGCATGGATCTTGCTGGACCCCAGACTCAATCATAGATTTGAGAAAACCCTGAATGTGGATGTCTTGTGAGATCTGTGCCCACTGTGAGCTCTGGGATGAGCTGGTGGGCTCCTGTTCTGGTCAGACTGGGAATAAAGGAAGAGTTATTTTAACAGGATCAGTTTCTTGTGCCAGAGAGGGATCTGACTTGCTGCTGCTGCTGCTGCTGCTGCTGGCTCCTCTTTTCCAGCCACCTCCTCGGTCCTGAGGATCCCCTTTCTGCAAAGAATCCCCTTTCCTTCCATGTGGCAATTGTCAAAGACCTGAGGGGGAAAGTAAGGAAAAGGAATCCATAAAGCAAACACAAACTGGGATTGAGCTGTGTTTGAAGGGATGGAGGGAAGCTGCAAGGAAAGAAACACCAGCCTTGCAGCAGGATGGAAATAATCATCGACCACCTGAATCACCCAGCATCCCACAGACCCTCCAAGAGAATTTCCTCTTGTGTTACAAGAAAAGCTCTTTAGAAGAGCTTCTCAGGATGAATCACAATTCTTGTTCCAGAGGAATTAAGTTATTAAATATCTTTAGAGCTCTCTGAGTCTCTCTCCTGCCTCCACCCAGGTCTGTGTGTGTGTGTCACTGCAAACTGGCACTGTCACTCCTCAGATGTAAGGATTTCTCCTCTGAATTAAGTTATTAAATATCTTTGGAGCTCTCTGAGTCTCTCTCCTGCCTCCACCCAGGTCTATGTGTGTGTCACTGCAAACTGGCACTGTCACTCCTCAGATGTAAGGATTTCTCCTCTGAATTTTGGGTCTTTTGGACCTAGGGAAGGAATTAGGGCTGGAATTAATAGCCTGGGCCTGGCTGAGCATTGCAGTTTGTTCCTGACCTCCTTGGCAAGACCACGGGCAGAAATCTCTGATGATTCTTTCCTTTAAACACCCTTGAAATCAGAGGGAACAATTCAAGCTTATTACAGAAGCACAAAAAATAGAATCTGTACCTCAGGGGCTGTGTGAGACCAGGGAGTGGGACATTCCTGGGTGGGAATAGGGATTTGCTTCTCACAAAGTTCTGGACCAATTGATGCTTCCTCAGAGCAGCTCCAACAAATCCCTCCATGGGTGCTGCACATGCTTTAATTAGATATTGAATCACTGACTAGAAATGAGACCCCTCCATAAATCTGAGGTCAGCATCTCCCACCTGCTGTGCCTGAGCTGGCTGCCTCAGTGCAGGCAGAAGGTCTGTACCTGCCCCTGACCTTCCTCTAATTATTTGGAATCCATATTATGGACCTTGCTGCACAAGGCAGCCAATGCCAGGTGTTAAATTAATAAGCTGAACCAGGTTTTCTGATCAGTGCTCTGGGCTGTTTGCCATTGCTTTTTCTCCTCAACATCTGACAAAATAACCCAGGGCTTTGGTCAAAAAGTATTTTGTGATATTGATAGGACTTTGAAAGTGTTTGGTATTTTTTTCCTGCTGGGTAAGAAAGAAAAAAAAATATGGGGGAAAACTCACCAAGTCAGGGGAAAAAAGTAGGGGGAAAACTGATCAAGTCAGGGAAAAAAGTAAGCAGAAAGCTGATGTTGGGGTAAAGTGTGTAAAGGTGGTCACAGACAGCTACTGGAGGTGCAGTGCTGGTAATTTAGTGCTGTTGAACTGAAAATACAAGGAGATAAGGTGCTGGGAAGATTTTAATCCATACTGGCACAGATTCAGCCACGGGATGAGCAAGGACAACTGCCCAGCTCCTACCCATGGTTGTGGATTAAAGTCTTATTCAACAGCAGGCTGAGGAACATCTCACCATTATGGCCAAAACAGCTAAATGCACGTGCTGGAGGTAAACAATTAACAGGCTGGGGGAGGGAATATCAGTGTGGGACAGGGATTCTGCAGAGTGGCTGGTTGGGAGTGAACCTGTCACCTGAGACTGCCACCAGGGAAATCCCTGACACGGGCATTCATTTGCTTGTGGAGTACTTCCCCTAATAGAAGAGGCAGCAACACATCAATAAAGCATCCAGGAGGGGCTGGAGAACATCCTGGAGGAGATGCCTGGAAAACACAGAGGGGGTGACTTGGGAAGTTTGCCCCAGGTTCAGATTTTTGGGGTGAATAATTGAGAGGGGCCCAAGGAGCTGCTGCAGGCAGAGCTGTTGGGCTGGACCTACAGTATCACTGATTTGCTGGTTCTGTGGAGAGATTTTATGGCTGTTTTTAGGGCTGTGTTTGGGGTTGGAAGGCTCTGGTGTGCTCAGTGTGGTTTTTGGGATGGCTTGGCCACATCCTCCCTGTGGAGGAAGGTCCTATCACTCTCACCCTGCAGGGTCTCCCATGGGGAATCTCCTTTTGGACTCAATGATCCCTGAGGGTCCCTCCCAGCTCAGGATATTCTGTGATTTTCTGGTTTTATGCTGCTTCTGGCAGCAACAGTTCAAGGTTGAACAGTTTGAGGCAGAGCATCCTCCTTGTGCACCTTACCCTCTGCTGCACAGAGATTTTTAGCATCAGGACAGGAGGTAGAGGACAAAAATAATTGAGAAAGTAATAGTTGATTGATGTCTCTAAAGTTCATGGATATCTCTGTTTTTTACATCCAGCACCCTCCTTTTGGTCACTGTGCCTTCTGCAAGTGTGTTAAAAAGAGAAAACACAAAGATTACAGAATTGTGGTATTTTTGGGGTCCCCAGGATGAAGGAGGAATTGATGAATTTGACTCTATGCTTTTAGAAGGCTAATTTATATTATATTATATTATATTATATTATATTATATTATATTATATTATATTATATTATATTATATTATATTATATTATATTATATTATGCTATACTAAAACTATACTAAAGAATAGAGAAAGGATACTTACAGAAGGCTAAAAGATAATAATGAAAACTTGTGACTCCTTCCAGAGTCCTGACTCAGCTGATTGTGATTGGTTATTAATTAAAACAATTCCCATGAAACCAATGAAACAATCACCTGTTGGATAAACAATCTCCAACCACATTCCAAAGCAGCAAAACACAGAAGAAGCAAATGAGATAATATTGTTTTCTTTTTTGCTCTGAGGCTTCTCAGCTTCCCAGGAGAAGAAATCCTGGTGAAGGAATTTTTCAGAAAATATGGCAGTAACACAGAATTTGTGCTGGAATGGACAGAGGGGAAGATTCTCTCTAAAAGGCAGCAGTGATAAAACCAGATCTTCCATCCATCCATCCATCCATCCATCCATCCATCCATCCATCCATCCATCCATCCATCCATCCATCCATCCCCCACACGTAATAATCCTGATTGCAGCAGACATCTACCTCCAGGTATCTCTCCACTCCTCCCCATCAGAACAGAAATCCATTCAGAGCACAGGGAGAGTGATTGGTGTTGTGTGGATGCTCCAATGGATTTTTTATTGCACTTTCCATGCAGTTTGCAAACCCCCAGCCATCCCAAGGCTGCCTTTGCTTCATCAATTCTTGTGACTGCTTAATGCTGATGCTGTAGAGTTTGGCAGCCTCCATTAGGAATGGCTTTCCCCATGATATTAACAGGCAGGGAAGCTTTGTGCTGATGGATAAAGCCTGGTGTAAAACCTGATTGGAATCAATCAGAGTAATTGTCTGGATGTGTGGTGGTTAATAGGAAACCTCCTGCATATTATTGGCTGGTTTATGCAGCACAAGGATTAACTTCTGCTGCCTTTCATGGCTCACATCCTCTCCCGAGCTGCTGGGGGAGTTGATGGATCTGTTGGGAGGTTCATGGAGCTTGGGGAGTGCCCTGCAGCTTTTATTTGTCCCACTGATTATTCTGCTTTTCTGTCTGTGGCTACCAAATGGGCAAAAGGCAGCTGGCATCCTGTTCCTTGGGTGATCTGAGCCCAGAGCAGGGCTTGGGGAGGCAGCAAGGAGCAGAGGTTCTCTGAGCCTCAGGCGTGCCTCAGACTCGCACACTGGCCATTAAACACAGCCCTGAATCCATCCAGGTATTCCCATAGCTGTGTTGGGGAGGAAACACAAGGAGACACCCACCAGGAGCCTGGGATCCCTCAGGATCAGGGTGCAGAGCCAGCCTGGCAGGGCTGAATGTGAGCAGGCACTGTCTAATCCAGCCAGGGACCACCACAACCACCCTGAAACAGGCTTCAGAGGCAACAAACACTGTGAGGTGTCACCCACAGCCCAGGAGGACCCAGACAGCTTCTGCCTGATGAGGAACTCTGTGATCAGACACTCAACTAAACCCTCTGTGGCTGCAGGAAGCAACTGGACCACAGCACCTGGCATGGTTACACATAAACTGGAAGCAGCTTCCTTTTTCCTTTCCCTCTCCTTTCCTGAAATTTCCTTTCCTGAAATTTCCTTTCCTTTCCTGAAATTCCCTTTCCTTTTCCCTTTCCCATTTTTCCTTTCATTTTTCCTTTCCATATTAAAAAGCACATTAAGCTTCCTCAGGGAAGCATCTCCCTAGCTGTCTGGTAGCTGTGGGTGCATCATCCTCTGACCTGCATCTGCACCTCCAAATTCTACTGAGGGTGTTCTTGGCTGGCCTCTGGGTTAGTGAGGACTCAGTTTTCTCCCTGACACAAAGAGTGGGCTTTTCCCCACTCTGTTTTGGAGAATTTATAATGATTAGGGTTGATAAATCCCCACAAAACACAGAGACACCACTGGCATTTCATGAGTAAGGGGCTGACTCTTGCCTCAGGTCAGGAGTAGTAACTTTAATTTAAATTCAGTGCTGGAAACTTCTGAATCCCTGGAAAGAGATCTTTCTTGCCAAAGAGCAGGAGGAGAGGGAGAGCAGGGTTTGGCCAGGAGAGGCCAACTCCCCTCAATGACCAGAGCCCTGGGTACCACCTGAAGTGCAGCAGGCTGGGGTCTGAATGAGCTTCCTGAGCATTCCTTTCTTCCCTCAGTGAGTCGAATACTATTAACCTTTAAGGCAAAATTATATTTTGTGCCTCTGGGAAGCAGTAACATTTCACAGAGCTGCACTGGGGAATCAGGTAAACAATTGTTAACTCTCTCCAGCCCCGTTTCGAGGCCGTCTGTGCAAGCCCAGCCAGGCTGAGAAGGTCCCTGAGCTCAGGGACCCCTGAGATGGAAGGCCCAGCTGGAGATCCTCTGTCCCTGATTCAGGCTGAGGTCCCAATTTCATGTGGCCGTTCAGTTGAACAGAATCATAAAATCCCAGAATGGTTTGTGTTGGAAGAGACCTCAAAGATGATCCAGTTCCTACCCCATGCCATGGGCAGGGACACTTCCCACTGTGACCAAAAGCTCTGCATTGTTATTTTGCCATTTCTGAGGTCCACGCAGATTTTGGGGAAGAGGCCTGGCTTTTCACAGCTGAGGATGTGGTTTTTGGGAGTCACGTCATAAGAAACCATTCATGAACCTGTGCTGTGATATCTCTGACAACAAATCTGCTGTTTGTATCACTGCTATTAAATAAAGCCATGCTGGCTTTGAATTAAACACCCAACTGTGCTTAGAATCTGCTTCACCCAGCAGCTGTGACAGTCCAGAGGCTCTGACCAGGTCCTTGGACAGAGTGTGGGACCCCAGCCCACCAAAGGCACGTGGACATTTTACTGTCAGGGTGGAACTGGTGTTGAACTCCACCAAGCCTTAGTGTGCTTTGCACAAGAGCTTCTGAATCTGTTGGATACTGGGATCCATTCCTGTGGGGAAGAATTAAAAAATAAACTAACAAGCAAACCCAAAAAGAATTAAAAAGTGAGGCCTTTCTCTTCAAGCCAGTGCTCCCAACAGCAGGCAGTGCAGGTTGGGCAACCAGCAGCAGTGAGGGGGCTCTGAGCCACTCCAGCCTTGGCAGGAGCCACAATCCCAGGACAAAGTCAACACCTTGGGTGGAAAATTAAATCAGTGAAGCAGCAGGAGCCAGAAAGCAAACGATGCACCGGCAGCAGAGCCGGCTTCCAAATTGAAATATGTTTGCTGGGGATTGTCCATTGGCTTGGGGAGTTATTATTTCCATTTCTCTAGTTATGAATTAATTTCTAGAGGACTTAATCATCCCCTCCCTTTTCCCCTCCACAACCCCCTCTTCCCTTCTCCTTCTAATTTTCCACTTGACTGGGGATCCTCTGACAGTGAAAATTCAGGCTTAGAGGAGGTCCATGCAAGCTGCTCCACTAGGTTGGATAATCTCATTGGAACCAGTGGCTTGGATAATAACACCTTCACCTCCTGCACAGCACCTGATTCCAGTGGCACTTAACACCCTGGGCTGGAGGGATGGAAACACAGGAGAAGGGGAAGGGGCAGAGCCTGCACCCAGCACCCTTTGTCCCCTGGATCTGCCCATCTGCCAAGGACACTTCTGCAGTTTGAGAAGCCTTTTTAAAAGCCTTCTCCACTGCTGGGGTATCACAAAATCATTGTGTTGGAAAGACCTCAAAGATCATCAGACTCAAACTTTGTCTTGAACCCCCCTGCCCATAGAGCCAAGTGCCACATCCACTCATTTTTTTAACATTTCCAAGGATGGTGACTCCACCACTTTCTTGAGAAGCCTGTTCCAATGCTTAACCACTCTTTCAATGAAGAAACTTTTTCTAATATCCAACCTGAATCTCCTGGCACAACTTGAGGCCATTTCCTCTTGTCCTGCTGCTTATTACCTGGAAGGAGAGACTAAAAACTGGGAGGTGCAATTAAAAACGTGAGTTCTGCCACCAACCCATAAGATGGATAGCTTGAATTGAGGGTTCTGGATTGGATGTTGATCCTGAGGGACTTCAGGCAGGACATTTTTGCCCTTCAAGTGCATAATTGGACTTCTGTCTATCACAAATTATCATGTTGGGAAAAGATGTCTCGTATGGGTGGATGAGGGACAACATCATGAAACTGTACTTGAATTCCTGTCTCCTTCAGCATTCCCAGCCTTTTCCAACCACCTACCCACACTGGATCCCTCCTGTGTTGTAGCACTGTATTGTATTTGCTGGGAAAGGCCTCGGTGAAGGAGGGAGTGATGAATCTGACTCCATGTTCTCAGAAGGCTCATTTATTATTTTATGATACTGTATTATATTAAAAAATGCTAAGCTATACTAAAGAATACAGAAAGGATACTTACAGAAGGCTAAAAGATGATAATGAAAACTTGTGACTCCTTCCAGAGTCCTGACACAGCTTGGCCCTGATTGGCCAAAGAGTGAAAACAACTCACAGCAGAATCCAATGGAACAATCACCTGTGGGTAAACAATCTCCAAACACATTCCACATGTGAGCACAACACAGGAGAAGCAAACGAGATAAGAATTGTTTCCCTTTTCTCTGAGGCTTCTCAGCTTCCCAGGAGAAAAATCCTGGGCAAAGGGATTTTTCAGAAAATGTGAGTGCTACAGCACTGCCCCCCAGCCAGAAGGAATAACCCCTTCCCATGGTCACTCCCATCACATCCCCCTGTCTGGCTCACTCCAGGTGTGACCAGAGAGCAGCACCATGTGAGCTGTGTCCAGAAATTCCAAAGGGCAGGGAACTAGGGAATGAGCCTGGGAGAGGCACACCTGGAATGTGTAATGGATGGCTCCATCACCGTGCATCTGACAGCCCAGGCTGCTGGAGGTCACTCCCAGCACCAGGGCGATTTCTCAGTGCTTAACCCACCCCCTCCAGCCATGCACAGAGGGGGGAAATCCATCCATCACCTGCTGACATCGTTTTCCTGGCAGCTGAAGCATGAGCAGGGGTTCCTGGGGTAGCCTCGGGTCAGGGAGTGCTTCCCAGAGCCTCACGGTGTGAGGGGGGCTGTGCCTGACCTGATTGCTTCAGGAGAATTACCCCTAAAATAGTAATAATTAAAATTTTAAAAAAGCCAACAACAACAACAACAACAACAACAACAACAATAATAATAATAATAATAATAATAATAATAATAATAATAATAATAATAATAACAACTACTTTTGGCTGCATGTTTAAACTCCCAGAGGGATGAAGCCAGGATTGGTTTTAAGGTATTTTGGAGCCCCAAAATTTTCTGTTTCTGTTTCTTATGGCTTGGTTCTGGATGGTTCCTCCCTCCACTCCAAACCACTCTGCAGACCCAACTCGAGAGGAGGCTTAGGAAGAGAGAAACTCAGCTTGTTCCTTGGCTTTTTGGCTGGATCAGGCTTGGGCAGAGAAAGGCAGAGAGATTAAAATTAAAATACTTCTTGCTCTAGTTTTCCTCTTATTATTCTGCCCCCCAAATTCCAGTTCCTAGAAGGAGCTGTGGTGTGAAAGGCAGAATTCTTATTTTTGTTTTTGTCAGAGCTGGGGAGAAATGCTGATTTAAGTAGCTGGGAAGCTGCAGCTTTGATCCAAAGCCTGTGCATTGGTCATGTGAGGGTCTGAAAACTGCCATGGAAACACAGCTTCTCTTTATTTCTGATCTCTGTTCACCTTTTGAAGGCTGTGCATCCAGCTCAGCCCAGCCTTTTTCCTTGCTCCAAGGAGACAAATAGCTTAGGGATGGATCCAGGGCTTCAGGCATGGCCTGAGTGGGGTTGGTGGAGGTGCATGGGTGCCTTTTTCAGGTAGCAAATCCCATCCCACTGATTTCACAGCCCACAGGGAAAGCCAAGCCAGGGCTGAGAGGTTCCTTGGCTTATTTTTCCCAGCTCCCTGCACAGTCTCCTCTCCCACCAGAGCCATGGAGCTTCTGGAGACTCCCTTCACAGGCCTGTGTGGGAATGGGGACACAATGCAACTCCCTCTGTGCTATCCTGTGGCTTTCCCTGCAGAAAAGTCTGGGCCCAGAAGGAGGAATTGTCTCTGCCAGGAGCAAATACTGGAGTCACAACACCCATCAGTGTAGGCTCTGCTGCTGGAGGACGGATGGATGGATGGAGGGATGATGATTGGATGGACAGATGAACAGATGGATGGATGGATGGATGGATGGATGGATGGATGGATGGATGAGGAAGAGGAAAGGAACTTATCAGCAGTGTAAAAATAGAGATACTGATGAAGATTAAAAGGAGTGATGGGTTGGGAAGAATCTGGTTTGAGGAACTCTGTGGGATCCCCTCTGCCTTGCACCTTTCTGGGTAAAACTGCTCCAGAAGTTTCCAGGGGTGGGAGATTTGGATGAAAAGTGTTCAGGCCTGATCAGTCTGTGGGTGTGGCATTCATATTTTCTGGAAAAATCCCTTTGCCCAGGATTCTTCTCCTGGGAAGCTGAGACGCCTCAGAGAAAAAGGAAAACAATATTATCTCATTTGCTTCTCCTGTGTTTTGCTGCTTTGGAATGTGGTTGGAGATTGTTTATCCAACAGGTGATTGTTTCATTGGTTTCATGTGAATTGTTTTGACTTAATGACCAATCAGGGACAAGCTGTGTCTGGACTAGAAGGAGTCATGAGTTTTGATTATTATCTTTTTAGCCTTTTGTAAGTATCCTTTCTGTATTCTTTAGTATAGTTTAGTTTAGTATTCTTTAATATAATACAGTATCATAAAATAATAAATTAGCCTTCTGAGAACATGGAGTCAGATTCATCATTTCCTTCCTGCCACGGGGCACCCCAAAAATACAATATGTGGGAATGCTTTCCCTCTCCTTGCTGTGCGCCCACAAGGCAGGACAGCAGATGCTGACAGCAAAAGAGCAGTGAAATGAGGTGCTGGTGAGCCTGGCAGGGATTCAGTGTCTGTGTGAGTGGGGACTCCTTACAGTGCCCTTCCCATGGCTCCCTGACCTTCTGGAAAACCTCCTTGAACACAAATTGTCCTTGAACACAGATCCTCGTTTGCCTTTTAAGAGACAAGGCTGAAGTGGCACCAAACCCTCCCACCTGGAGGACTTTTTGGCTACGTTTTCAACAATCACTTCAAACTCTACTGCCTTGAGAAGCAGTCCAATCATCTGGCTCCAGCTGCTCTGGTTGTTCCTGTGTCTTGTCCTTTCCTCCTGCTGGCACAAGTGTTTGTGGAGCCATGTGGGAAGGAGCTGGGGCTGGAAGGAGCCATTTTCTGTGCTGAGCTCATGTGGGTTGGTTCCCAGTGTGGATCACCCAAGAGCTGTGGGGCTGCTGGTGCCAGCAGGAGGAGGAGGGCAGCACACAGGGCTGGGTCACTGCTCCTTCTGTTGGCTTGCATCTCTTTTGAGTGTTTAAGGCATCTTTTTACGTTGAATTTTGAGCATTGGTTTCCAAATTCTTGTTACTATTTTGCCCTTTGTCTGCTGCAACAAAAGGACCTTGAAGGTCAGCCTGTTGTTTGTGAGTGTTTGCAAGTTGTTATTTATTTATTTCATCCTTGAACACAGACCTGATTGCCTTTTAAGAGACAAGGCTGAAGTAGAACCAAACCCTCCACCTGGAGGACTTCCAGGTCTCACTGCAGCCTTGAGGAAGCCTCAGCACCATTAATCAGCCCCAGTCTCTGAGCAGGACACCCCAAATTTGACCTTTCTGAAGGCAATGGCACCTCCCATCACCTTCGCCAACAGATATTTGGCATTTGGACCGCAGTGACAGGGAAAACACCCAATTAATTTCCTTGGAGTTACTCGAGAGAAGCTCCCACGAAGAATTTGGGGATGATGCTCTGAATCAGGCCAGGAACAAAGAACCTGAGCCTCTTTGAACAGATTATTTGCATCAGCCCTTGCAGAGGAGAGCATGTAGGAGCAGGGGAGAGTGTAGGTGTTATCAGCCCAGGTTCTGGGGAAGACACTCACAAATATTATTAGCATGAATAGGAAGCACCATGATAGGATGCTCTCTGGGAAAAGTAATTTTGTTCATTAATTACTTGCCTTATCTAGCAGACTCGTTCCCTTTTCTCTCTCTTTCTTCTTCTTTTAATTTTCTTTAAAATGGCTCTAAGTGAATTCAGTGCGGGGAAAGTTATTTTGCTGCCTCCTCAGAGAGAGGAGCTTGTATTACTCAGGTAGCCTTCAGCTGAGCCTCCAGGGGTTTCTCCATCTCCATTTGAAGCTCAGCCATTCAGGGGCAGATTCCAGGCAGATTCCTGTGATTCCTTTCTTGTGGACCACCTCAGTGCTGTGGACTGAGTGCAGTTCTCATGCCTTTGGCTGAAGTTCTGCCTCTTTTCTGTGGTTTTTGTGCTCTGAGATTTTCCTCCTCCTTTAAGCTACCACGCTCTTGTTGTGCCTGGCAAGTTCAGCAGCAAAAGGAGCTGGAGGGCTGTGATCGAAGGGGCAGCAAAGCAGAGATCCTGCAGCTTCAGAGATGTCCTTTCCTTGTGTCTTTGACCCTTGCAGGATGTTGGGAAGGTCAGAGGATGGAGGGAGGAGATCCCCATCTGTGCTGACTATTTTCAGGCTGTTTTTACAGCAGGAAGTGATTTAGGAATGGATTTTTGGAAGGAATTCTTGGCTGTGAGGGTGGGGAGGCCCTGGTACAGGCTGCCCAGAGAAGCTGTGGCTGTCCCTGGATCCCTGGCAGTGCCCAAGGTTGGGTGAGGCTTGGAGAATCCTGGTGTGCTGGAAGGGTTCCTGCCCATGGATTATCTTTATTGTCCCTTCCAACCTGAGCCTGTCCATGAATCCACAATCCTGTGATTCACTGAGGAACTCCACTTTTCCCTATTAACCAGCTGAGGAGTGGGTTTCAACATCACCGTCCACAGAACCCCTCCCTCATTCCCACACCCTCCTTCCCCCTGTGCCAGCAATCGATTTCCACTCTTCTATTGGACAAAGGGTCCAAATTTCCAGGGATTTGCATGTGAAAAATGCTCAAATTGCTGGTTCCTGGCTACACCCCAGCCATGCATTACCTGTGTGGTCCTTGGGGCCTCCTCTGAACCTTCCTTCAGCCCCTTCGTTAACCCCCTCTCAGATTTCAGCCCCCAATTTGTTGATCTGTTCAGTTTTTCCAGTTGGACTCTTGCCTGCAGGTACAGCCTGGCTTGCCACGGGCTCTGGCTGGGCTGGGAATTCTCAGATTTTCCCTTGGAGAGGGGAGAAATGGAAAATCATTGTCTCTTAGCCTGTCTTGATGCAGGACAGGATCTGGGCTACTCATGGTTGCATTTGATGCTCCAACCCCACCTCCCCCAGGCAAGATTAGCAGAGCCAAGACAATCCACAGCTCTGGAAATTTGGGGAGGGGGGAAAGGAGAAGGGGCAGAAAATCCCCCAAAGCAAAGGGGAGGGATGCTGAAACTTGGGGGAAAGGAGAAGGGGAATGAAATCCCCCAAAGGAGAGGAGAGGGATGCTGAAACTTGGGGAGGGGACTCAGGGAAAGGAGAAGAGGCATGAAAACCTTCAAAGCAATGGGAAGAGGTGCTGAAACTTGGGGGAAAGGAAAAGGGGCATGAAGTCCCCCAAAGCAGGGGAGAGGGATGCTGAAATTTGGGGAGGGGGCTCAGGGAAAGGAGAAGGGGCAGGAAATCCCTCAAAGCAATGGGGAGGAATGCTAAAAATTTGGGCAGGGGGCTGGGGGAAAGGAAAGGGGGTATGAAATCCTCCAATGCAGGGGGGTAGGGATGCTAAGACTTGGGGAAGGGGCTCAGGGAAAAGAGAAGGGGCATGAAATCCCCGAAAGTGGGGGAGAGGGATGCTGAAACTTGGGGAAGGGGCTGGGGAAAGGAGAAGGGGCATGAAATCCCCCAAAGCAGTGGGGAGGGATGCTGAAATTTGGGGAGGGGGCTGGGGGAAAGAAGGGGAATGAAATCCCCCAAAGCAGGGGAAGGGATGCTGAAACTTGGGGAGGGGACTCAGGGAAAGGAGAAGGGGCAGGAAATCCCCCAAAGGAGAGGGGAGTGAACTGAAACTTGGGGAGGGGGCTCAGGGTAAGGAGAAAGGGCATGAAAACCTTCAAAGCAATGGGGAAGGATGCTGAAACTTGGGGGAAAGGAAAAGGGACATGAAATCCCCCAAAGCAAAGGGGAGTGAACTGAAACTTGGGGAGGGGGCTCAGGGAAAGGAGAAGGGGCAGGAAATCCCTCAAAGGAGGGGAAAGGGATGCTGAAACTTGGGGAGGGGGCTCAGGGAAAGGAGAAGGGGCAGGAAATCCCTCAAAGCAATGGGGAGGAATGCTAAAAATTTGGGCACGGGGCTGGGGGAAAGGAAAAAGGGCATGAAATCCCCCAAAGCAGGGGTGGGGGATGATGGAACTTGGGGAGGGGGCTCAGGGAAAGGAGAAGGGGCATGAAATCCCCCAAAGGAGAGGGGAGAGATGCTGAAACTTGGGGGAAAGGAGAAGGGGCATGAAATCCCCCAAAGCAAAGGGGAGTGAACTGAAAATTGGGGAGGGGGCTCAGGGAAAGGAGAAGGGACATGAAATCCCTCAAAGCAGGGGAGGGGGATGCCGTTTGTGGATCTCTTGGCTTTGTAGGGCGGGAGATGGAGGAGCAAATCCCTCGCCCCCACGCCCCGGGGGGCTCCGGGGGTGGGCTGGCACAATTGCTGGGCTGGAGGGAGGAGCCCACCTGGGGACAGAGATAAGGGGCGGGCGGGGGGATTGCGGTTCCGCAGCGTGAGCCGCACGAGTTATCAGGGCAGAAACTCGGCTTCTATTACCATGCATTAGAATAGATTAGCAGGCAGAGCAATTAGCAGCCTCGCTCCCCTTTGGCCAGGCGACAGGGGCGGTGGTGCTGGGGGGAGGCAGCTTTGGCAGGGCAGATTTTGCCTCCCCAAACTGCAGCACAAGGACAGGGATGGAGTTCTGCTCCTTCCACCCAGGACTGCCCCGCTGGGACATTGAGAAGAGCAGCTTTGGATGGTGGTCTGAAGATTTTTGTGGCCTGTGGCCCCTTAAAAATTGCATCCCTGGGAGAGGCAAAGCTCCAAAGAGTGAAATTCCCAGTGATTATTCCCAGCAATAATCCAGATTTTTTGAGTTTCTACTTCCAGGTCCCTTTGGAAAAATCTCCAGATCTCTTGGTGCCCATATAGTACCTATTAAAGATCCTACAGCTTTTACTTCCCCCAGTATGTTTCCCCCCCTTTGTCCAGTTCATCTTTGATGCCCTACTGGGACATTGAGAAGAGCAGCTTTGGATGGTGGTCTGAAGAATTTTGTGGTCCCTTAAAAATTGCATGTGGGGAGATGCAAAGCTCCAGAATGAATTCCAGATTTTTGAGTTTCTATTTCCAGGACCTTTTGGAAAAATCTACCTCCTGGCGCTCAAATAGCACCCATTAAAAACCATACAGCTTTTAATTCCCCCAGTGGCTTTTCTCCCCTTTGTCCAATTCATCTTTGATGCCCTGCTGGGACATTGAGAAGAGCAGCTTTGGATGGTGGTCTGAAGATTTTTGTGGCTTGTGGTCCCTTAAAAATTGCATATGGGGAGATGCAAAGCTCCAGAATGAATTCCAGACTTTTTTGAGTTTCTACTTCCAGGTCTCTTTGGAAAAATCTAACGCTTGGTGCCCAAATAACACCCATTAAAGACCCTACAGCTTTTACTTCCCCCAATGTGTTTTCCCCCCTTTGTCCAGTTAATATTTGATGCCCAAACAGCATCTTCTGGGTAGTTGAGCCTGTTTGTGGTTAGAACCAAAGATGAAATATTCAACTCCTTCCTCAGATACTCATGAAGTTACTGAGAAAACTCCTCACCAGCAGGACAGGTTTCCCAGCAATAATCCTGTGCATTATCCCAAATTTGTCACTTTTCCTGGAGCATCTCCTGCCTTTTTTTTTTTTTTTTTTGGTCCAGAATGGAGTATCCTGGGCAGTTGGTCAAATTTAACTTCTTGGTGCCAGGGACAGCTAAATTTCAGCCATGCCCTGGGCACCCTGAAGGCGAAAGAGAGAGGGCAGGGAGGGAGTGGGGTATTCACCACATGGCCATGTAAAGTTTAAGGTCAATTATGTCTGTGTCTCGACATTTATGGCATTCCTGTTCTCAGGACCCCCAGGGAGCCTGGAAATGTCAAAACATTGCTAAAACTGACCTTAAACTTTACATGAGAGTGGGACTGAGTCTTCTCCCTTTTCCTGGCTCCAGCCAGAAAATTGCTTTGGCTGCAGCAGAGGGAAAGGCAAATTTCAGCTGCTCCCTCCTTCCCCAGCCTTGCTCCCCCTTGGTGATAAATGCACCTCAGGAGACCCAAAGCTGACTCTGAACATTGGTCAGATTTGGGCTAAAACAAACCTCTTCATCCATCCCCAGATTCCTTTAATTGCTCTGTTCTCCTCTCACCCTTCTTTCTGACTGGAAAATCAAAAAAAAAAACTTTTCCCCACTGAGGAATGAAGCTGTCACATTGCATCTCACCCTGAAAGAGGGTGATGAGCACTGATGAGCCTGAGCTGGATAATTTGGATCTCCAGAGCCTCCCAAAGCCAACCATCTCTGTCCTGAATCTTTCCCAGATTGCTGCCCCCAGCCTTGGCTGAAAATGCCATTCCCAGCGTTTGCACTTGGCTTCCACCGAGCTCCCTCTGCTGATCACTCCCCAAAGGCACCTCAGACCTGCCTGTTCCTCACGGGAACAGGGACAGGCACCCCTGGGTGATGCTGGCAGGCTGCTCTGGGATCCATCAGCCCATGCTTGCTTGGGGAGTGTGGGGCTTTGTAGAGAGAGAGGGGGAACCCCAAGGGCTGCCACCTCCTAGGTTCTGTGCTGCTCCAGCTTATAGTATGTCCTGGTTCAGGGCAAATTTTGGAGAGAACCCCCAAAGGGGCTCCTCTAGGAAAGCAGATTCAATCGGCCTCTCCCCCCACCTGGTCTGGGAGAAAATACCTCCTTGGAGAAAAGTGGAAAAAACCTGTTTATTAAACAATAAAACCTCTTGCTGTTGCGAAAAGAGATGACAAACTGAGAAATCCCCTCTCTGGGCTGCAGTTCAGCTCAGTCTCTTATCAGTCCCTCTGGTGCTGGAAATGTCGCAGGCCAGGCCTGGCCCGGTGGCCACAGGTGGGAGCTGCTGATTCTCTGCTGGGTGTTCAGGCCAGAGCAGGTTTAAACAGCTCCAAAGAAAAGGGAAAAAAGAAAAAAAAAAAAAAAAAACAAAGTCCGGGGAACTTCTTTGCCTCAGCAATGGACTATAATAGAACCTTGAGTTAACCAGGACTTTGAGATCTTCCTGATGTGACTGGGCAAACTCTATTGGCTGGATGGACTATGAGGACTTAGTCTCTCCACGTTTGGTAGCTGTACTCCTGTCCTGGTTCAGGGCAAATCTGGGAGAGAACCCCCAAAGGGGCTCCTCTAGGAAAGCAGATTCAATCGGCCCCTCCACCCCACCCCCAACTGGTTTGGGAGAAAATACTTCCTTGGAGAAAAGTGGAAAAAACCTGTTTATTAAACAATAAAACCTAAACAATATTAAACAGTGAAACCCCTTGCTGCTCCAAAAGAGATGACAAACTCAGAAAGTCCCTCCATGGGCTGTAGCTCAGCTCACTCAGTCTCTTATCAGTGCTGGAAATGTCGCAGGCCAGGCCCGGCCCGGTGGCCACAGGTGGGAGCTGCTGATTCTCTGCTGGGTGTTCAGGCCAGAGCAGGTTTAAACAGCTCCAAAGAAAAAGGAAAAAAACACAGTCCAGGGAACTTCTTTGCCTCAGCTAGCTAAACTAACTAAAAGCAAAGGAGAGCTCTGTCCTGCTGTCTGTCCATCCGCAGACAACACAGGCCAGGAGCAGGAATGTGGAGGAGTGAGTGCAGTGTCTGAAAACAAACTGCTGCTTCTTCTCTGCCCCCTTCACTCTTTGGAACAAGTCTTAAAGGTGCAAAACTTATTATTCAGCATAAACAGAACAAGATGATTTGGGATAAAAGCATCATATAGTCAACCTAGGACAGGTATTGGCAGGGAAATGCCCCAACGAAGGAGGAATGATGAGGACTCCATGGCTATCAGAAGGCTAATTAATTACTTTATTATACTATATTATTCTATATTATATTACACTGTGTATTCTATACTATATTATACTATGTTACATTACATCTAAACTGAATCTGCCAAGCACTCAACTCTGCACACACTGCACAGAATCTCGTGACTGTCAGCCCACAATACCCACATGATGAGGTCTCTGGTGTTGAGATGAGCCCAAGCTGTTGGAAAATCTCTTTTTCCCAGCCCTGAGACCCAAGAAGAAGGCAGGATTCCTTGGCTCCTGTTCTCAAGGTTGTTTATTTGCTCTTCTCTAATACATTGTCCGTCTGACCTGCTGAGATCTGTCCAGCAGGTTGGGTTGTGGCACAGTCCCTGCCCTTGGGGTGGTGTTGGCTTTGTATACTAACAACTACCTGTACTTTATTTACAATAATTTTCCAATACCTATCACCTATGTTAGACAGTCTGGCTCTACTCTAAACCAATCCAGAAGTGTCACCATCACAGCAGAAGATGGGGGACAAGAAGAAGAAGAAGAAGAAGGACAGGACATGCCCAGATTCCTCCATCTTGCCTCCTGAACCCCCATTCTAAATCCCCAAAATTCTACTTTTTCACCCTGTGACAAATTCACTATCATTCTGCTCAAACTCTTGTGGCTTGTAACTCCCCACACAAAGTTGGGAATTGTTTCCATGGGCTAAAATCAAAGGCACAGGTGTTTGTGACTCTGTGCCAAGGTCTCTGAGCCCCCTGCCAGGGTCTGGAATCACCCAGGGCAGCCAGAGCAATGTCCTGGGTCCCGACACTGATACACACACACCTGGCCTTGATAGGCCAAGGAAACAAAACACCATCACTTTGGGTAAACCATCTCCATATTGCATTCTACTTTGGCACAAACACAGGCACAGCAAATGATAAGAATTGTTTTTCCTTTCTCTGAGGTTCAGAGAATGTGAATCCCAGAAATATTCTTGGGAAGAATTGTGCCTTGCTTTTCTCTGTGAAGAGAAATGTGACGACACTGCTTGGCCTAGGAGAAAAGTTCTGGTGTGTTACAAGACCAAAGACTTGACAAAAAGTCACTATTGCTGTTATTTCTTTTTGTGGGAAACAGAAAATCACAGAAGGGTTTGGGTTGAAGGGACCTTAAAGCCCATCCAGTGCCACCCCTGCCATGGCAGCGACACCTCCCACTGTCCCAGGCTGCTGCAAACCCCATCCAGCCTGGACAGGAACAATTCCAGGGATGGGACATCCCCAAATCACCCTTCCCCTCATGCCTGCACCCCCTCTTAGATTTCAGATCCCCAATTTGTTGATCTGTTCAGGTTTTCCAGTTTGACTGGTACAGCCTGGCTTGCCATGGGCTCTGGCTGGGCTGAGAATCCTCAGATTTTCCCTTGGAGATGGGAAAAATGGAAAATCATTATCTCTTACCCTGTCTTGTTCCAGGACAGGGGGAACCATCTGGGCTACTCATGGTCTTCCAACTGAGACCTAAATCCCTGAAATTCACATCTTCTGTAGCCTGTTCCTGATTTTTTTTCTAGAAAGGAGACCACTGGAGGCGGTGGTGGGAGTGAGGGAGGCAGATGGATAATCTGAGGGAAAAAAGAAGGGAACAGGTTGAATTTTAAGGAGAAAAACTAAAGAGAGGTGAAAAAAGAGTGGGAACTTTGCCCAAGCTGCAAACACACCACTGGGAAGAGGTGAGGATTGGGATGGGGCAACATCTCCATCTTGCACAAGGGGAGGACACCAGTGTGAGGGACCCTGCACCACAATAAGCTCAGGAATGAACAGTTTGGGGGTGAAAATGAGAATTCGAACATTAAACTTGTATCCTACCAAAATATCCCACCCTGGCCTGGTGACCCCTCCTCACTGGTGTGACTGGGGGTGCCCTGACTGCCCCCCAGCACTGGAGGGAAGGTGTGAGGAAAGGGGGGCTGAGATCATCCATCAGAGGGTGAGAGAATTCATCCCCTGAGGGAAATGTCACTGTTTAGAACCAGAAAGGAAAACTGAAATGTCAAAATCTTTTGCAAAAGAGTGATTCCAGCAAATTACCTGTTTGGAGGTGGTGGAAAGGTGTCATTTGGGGCTGCTGGGATGACCCAAACCATTGAGCTGTCTCTGAGCTTTGCCATCAAACACAGATTTGTCACGTCCCTCTCCTTCCCTGAGAACCCACCTGAACACCCATAATCAAAAGAAAGCTGCTGTGCATCAAATGGTGAGGCTTCTCCAAAAAGGATTCATTTCTTTAGAATTTATTTCTGGGAATTAAAAATTTTTGATGGTTTTTTTTTTTCCCCACTGCATAAAAAAAAAATACATTGTGTGCTAATTGCCACTTGTAAAAAGGCCCCAAATACTCTGTTCTGAGTAGCAATTTCTGATCAGATCCAATCACCACTCTTTTGTCTTGAAATTTGTTATTAATTAACAGAATTGCAGATAAGACCTTTTCCATTGCCAGAAAACTGACTTTTTTGGGTCTCACATTCAAATAGCTGGATATTTTAGTCTTCTTCTTGGGAAATTATGGGGAAAAAAGTAAAACAGAATCCAAACCTTCTCCTTTTTCAACAGTTATGGTTATGAGCAAGCAAGGCTTGGTCAGGTGAAAAATAAAGGTAATTTTTGGGGGGCTGAGAGGGGTTTATGTTTGTAGGGTGGTGGTTTGGGTTTTTTTTGTCTACAACAAGATGATGGAGATGAGAGTGGCCAAGATTTAGGGATTTAATGGCCTGATTTAGAGATTTAATGATGATTTCTTGTGTCCCAACTGGGACCTCCACCTCAGGCTTTGCCCTGCTCTCAGTCTGTGCCTCACTTTCCTGTCTCTGCCTGCTAATTCCAACCTCATGGAGGTACCCTGAACTTTAATTAGCTGCAGGCAAAGCCCTCTGCGATTCTTGGGGGAGAGACACGAGAGAAGAGGAAAGTATTAATTGAACATTATTAAAATAATTGGTTGGTGGCTGGCGAGCAGAGGGTGAGCAGCAGTGGTATTTATTCTTAATGGGAGCTGAGGAGGAAATCACATTTCTCATGGCTCAGTGGTAGGAGCAGCTCCTCAGTGTTTGTGCTGATGGTTTTGGACCAAGCAGGACACTTGGAATTGTTGAGGACACAGCTGATGAGGAAAGAGCAGCTGCTGGTGAGGCACCCCGAGGTGTGTGGTGTCTGCATCACAACCAAAACAAGCTCAGGGGTGGGAAATGCTCTTTTAGGAGCCTGGAGTGTGGTGCCACTGGGTGGGAGCTACACATCCCCCAGTTATAGCAGGGAATTAGGGAATGTGGCAGTGGAAAGGGATTTTGGTGTATGGGCACCCTTGGAATGTTGGGGCTACAGGTATTTTATTTGGCAGTAAAAAGGGGTTTTTTTTCTGTATAAACAATAATAAACACACCAGGTGAGAGTCACAGGAGCTCCCAGGGCAGACAGTGATTGTCACCAGGGACAGCAGAAATGATGAGTTGAGCTTGGGATATTTCATCATCCCTCCCTCAGCCCAGCTGCCTTCCAGGTGACCACTTTCATAGGCAGGGCCTGGAAATACTTATTTATTAAAAGTCCATCTGCCTTTATTTACAGTTTGCTGAACTTCTGGGGCTGCCACGTCCCCTCTGGGCAGATCCTTCTGTGACCAGATCCTTTGTCACTTTTGTTCCTGCATCTCAGCCTCACCACCCAGGGATCTGAGGCTGGTGCTGGAGGGAAAGACTTCTCTGCACATGTTGGAACAACTTTCTCTGCTGTTTTTTCCTCTCTTTGGAGAGGACAGAACATTTTTGGTGGCGCAGAGGAAGGCTGGAGGGAGAAGGTTTCTTTGTGTCAGGTATCTTTTTCTACTCACCTGAATTGAAGGATCACAGAAGGATTTGGGGTGGAAGGGACATTAAAGATCATCCAGTTCCACCCCCTGCCATGGGCAGGGACTATCCCAGGCTGCTCTAAGCCTCGTGCAACCTTGGACACTTCCAGGGACACAAGGGCAGCCACAGCTTTTCTGAGCAACCTGTGCCAGGGCCTCACCACCCTCTGAGCAAACAATTTTTTCATAATATCCAACCTAAATCTCCCTTCCTTCAGTGTAATCCATCACAGGAGACCCCAACACGTGGAGAACCTCAGCTGCAGGTGCTGGGCAGACACCTTGGGTGATGTGTGAACCCACAGGGTGCTCCAGCTTAGGAGAGGTGAGGTGGTCATGGTAGAGGAGATGGAGGAAATTTGTCCATCCTTCAGATGGACAAAATGATCTGAAGAGGAGCTCTTGGAGTCTCGGTGGTCAGGAGGACCCCGAGATGTGTCAGAGTCTCTTCTCCCAGCCTGGCAGCTGAAGGAGTCAGGATTCTTCTGTTCTGGTTTTCAAGGTTGTTTATTTGCTCTTATCTATCACATTCTTTCTCTGACCTGCTGAGGTCTGTCCGGCAGGTCAGGTTGAGGCACACTGACCACCTTGGGGTGGTGTTAGCTTTTTATATTAAAATTACCTTATTTACAACAATTTCCCAATACCTATCACCCATGTTAGACAGTCTGTCTCTACTCTAAACCAATCCAGAAGTGTCACCATCACCCAGAAGATGGAGGATAAGAAGAAGAAGGACAAGGCATGTCCAAATACCTCCATCTTGGCTTCTGAACCCCCATTCTAAAAACCCAAAATTCTACATTTTCACCCTGTGACAAATTCACTAACATTCTATTCAAACTCTTGTGGCTTGTACATCTTCACACAAAGTTGGTAATTGTTTCCATGGGCTAAAATCAAAGGCACAGGTGTTTGTGACTCCGTGCCAGGGTCTCTGAGCCCCCTGCCAGGGTTTTGAGTCCTCCAGGGCAGCCAGAGGAATGTCCTGGGTTCCAACAAGGAGCCCTCATCACCCCTTTCTGCATGCACAAACCTGCCAAAGCCACTGGCAGGTGGCTCCATCCCCTCAGATTTGATTCCTGAGGCAGCTGTGGTCACTCACCTGGGGTGTTGACCCCAGAGCCTGAACCCTGACCCAGAGCCCAGCGCAGCAGAACTCCCTCACCACCAGACTCCAGCACCAGGCACAGGTATTTAGAGCTTTTCCAACTGAGGAACTGCATTCAAAAAGTCAGACAGTGAAAGTCAAAAGTTAGGAAGTGGCAGAATTGAGGTCACCGTGGAAAAAAGGAATAATAACCTGTGATCCTGTAATTAAAATCTGGCTTGCAGTGTGTGAGTGCAGGCAGCAGATTTGGAAGTACAGAAGCTGCTTTCAGTCTGGCAGTCCCTAATTCCTGAGACCCTGACACAGCAGCCTTAACATTATGTTAAACCCAGGCTTAGTTTGGTTTGGTTTTTCATAAATTCATGCTTTGGATGACGTTATTTTCACCCTATGGCAGACATCAAGGCTGCAAGGCACATCAGTCTAATATGCAGCAAGAGTTTGGTCTGAAAAGTTTCATTTTTTAAATGTGTATGACCTGTAAACAGCAAGGTAAAATGTGGATTATTATATTCCTGCTTAGTGGTGGGATTGGGAATACAAACCACATTCCTGGATGCTTAATCCATATCCATAGATTTGAACTGAGGCTGTTTAATTTTAGAAAATCCAGATGTTTCTGTTGTGCTGCAACTGAAGGAAATAAATGGGAGATAACAGAACATCTTGAAGAATTTGAGCACTTGTGTTTCGATTCTGAGCCCAAAAAGGCTTCCCTTCCAAGCTATTCCCAGGAGAGGAGCTCCCACACCCTGTGGAGCTTTAATGGGATTGCTGTGGCTGTTTGTTTTATGGAAGTGCTTGGAAAAATCTCAGGTCAGCATTTTGCCTCTTGGCTTTCATGCCACCATGGGGGAGTTAGAGTTTTGGGGGTATTTAATGGGCTATTGGTCCAAGCCTCTGGAGAGTGCCCGTTTAAAATTCCTGATCCAGCATGTGGCAGTGCCAGAGGAGATTTAATGGGATGAGGGTTCCTGGGGAGGAGAGAGCAGGAGCTGCAGTGCTCCTTTTGCTCCCTCAAACCTGCAAAGTGTGCTGAGAATGGCCTAAATATCCCTTTATGGGTTCTTCCTCTGGAAATACAAAACTTTGCCAGAAAGATAGAGAAATTGGAGTTTGGAGTTGGGGTGTTCACTTCATCTAGTCATTCCTTAGAGAGAAGCCAAGCCCTGAAGTTTTAGCCAGCCCCAAGGTTTGTAACATTTGGATTAACCACATATAGAGATTTGTGGCATGTGTTTCCATGGATCCTCATCTGCAAATCCCCGTGCACAAGGATGCAGTCTCTGCTCCAAGGAGTAGGGATGCTGAGGGGTGATCTTGGAGCTCCAGCAGCCCCCAGGCTCTCACACAAGTGAGACTCTAAAGTCTGGGAGCGGGTGAATAATTTAACATCCGCACTTAAGTCTTTATAGCTGCTTTTAATGGGGGGTAATAGCACTGCTAATAACAAAATCCATTGAAGACACCCTGTGCAAGTCCATAACATTAACTTAATGGCAGGAGGTAATTGGCATGCAGCTGGAGCTGTCCTTTTGGATTAACCCTGAGGATTTCCAGGCAGACACCTTCCTTGGAGCAATGGCCTTGGCAGCGGGTGTGGAGTGAAATACAGATGTGGTTTATGTTAAACGAGAGCAAACCTGGGTGGAAGCAGGGCAAACAGCCACCAATCCACTTTTCTGGGTTGTGTTTGCACCACACAGGTGAGATGAGGGGTAGTGACAGCACTGAAAACATCAACAGTTAGTGGGTGGTGTGAACTTCAGGCATTTGTGCAGCCTGGGTGTGTGCACACACAGATTTCACTGGGCTGTCACTTGTTGGAAACACCTGAATTTTTAAGATTCAACTCTCAGCACTTCTAGTCAGCCATTTTCAAGACATGTAGAATTATACTCTTTTCTGACCTAGAGATGGGGCAACTGAGAGGTGTTTTAAAAACTTTTATTCTATTTTTAGTCTTATGAGAAAGGTGAGACAACACACATGTTATAATTCACCCCATCACAATCCGAAGCTAACTACTTCTGAATTACAATACATTTTAAGTATTTCTTGACCTATCCCAAAAAGGCAGTTGCAAAAAGCACCTTAATCTGCAGGGACAGTTGCCTGGGAGGGTGGCTCCATCCCAGAGGTGAGGTACCAGCAGCCCAGAGGCACCACACAAGTGTGCAGCATTCTCAGGAGGGACAAAAAACAACATGGGCTGTGCATGGCCTCTCTACAAGGACAGCCCTGTCTGAGGTGTCCCACAGCCCTTGGACAGCAGAGTTTGAAAGGCTGGGGGTTTGGCCTAGGGAAGGTTGTGCTGGTGGGTGGAGAGACAGAGAATTCCTGCAGCTGGGATGGAGCTTTCACCCATCACCCTCCCTCCTCTTACAGGTTCCTTGTGACTCCCCAGCCTGCTTGAGCAACCCCACAGCTGCCAGCAGCAGAGTTAATGCTCTCAGGCACGTGGTGGGGCTCTTGGGAGTGTCCTGTGTGACCATGTTCACAGGGGTCCCAGGATGAGGGAAGAGACGAGGATCTGACTCCATGTTTCAGAAGGCTGATTTATTATTTTATGATATATATTATATTAAAACTATACTAAAAGAATAGAAGAAAGGATTTCATCAGAAGGCTGGCTAAGAATAGAAAAAGAAAGAATGATAACAAAGGCTTGTGTCTCGGACAGAAAGTCTGAGCCAGCTGACTGTGATTGGCCATTAATTAGAAACAACCACATCAGACCAATCCCAGATGCACCTGTTGCATTCCACAGCAGCAGATAACCATTGTTTACATTTTGTTCCTAAGGCCTCTCAGCTTCTCAGGAGGAAAAATCCTGAGGAAAGGATTTTTCAGAAAAGATGTCTGTGACAGTCCTGTGCAGGGCCAGGACTGTCCTTGTGTGATGATGATCCTTGTGTGTCCCTTGCAGCTCAGGATATTCTCCACGATCCCATGAGCGCGCCAGGGCAGGAGTGTGGTTTTCCACTTGTGCCGTCCCAAAGAGCACAGAGCCGACTTTCTGGCCACAGGCAGGAGACCTTTCTCCTTTTTAATGCCTTTATTAAAAGTGATCAGCTCGGGTGGGGAGAACCGACAGAGTGACTCAGAAGAAGAAAAGTTCAGCTTTGTCTACTGGTCTGTGGGCAGAGCTGGGGGCTCTGTCCTCACAAGAGCATCAAGAGATTCCTGTGTTTTCCAGTTTAATATTTGAGGTTCTCTGTCTAGCTGATATCTTTAGGTTAGGGTGAGGGGTAAAAAGCATCTTAGCGGATACTAGATTCTGTTCCTCATGTCTATACATCACTTTGATTCATCCATTTCATGTAAGCTCATTGTTTTTAGGGGTTTTTGGCTAGGTTTGGTGAGGGGTCTCTCCCATTGCATGCTGGATCCAATGTCATTTGCATGTTGACTCTATGTCCCTTCCCCTTCACTGTCTGGGTGCCATCCTCCAGGAAGCAGCAGGGTGTCACTGGCAAAAGGGGGAGTTCTTAACCATCAATGACAGGTAGTTAATGAAAACAACAGGTGATTACAACAACAAACAGTTAGAACTCCACCCTGGCAGCAACTGGCCCAACCTGTGAACTCTGCAACCTTTTAAAAAAAATTGGCAGCTTTTTCTACTCATAACACCCTGCAGCTCAGGATATTCCCCACCATCCCGTGAGCCGGAGCGCGCCAGGGCGCAAGCATGGTTTTCCACTTGTGCCCTCCCAAAGAGCACAGAGCTGACTTTCTATCCACACTAACTGCTGCTCCCACCTCTCAGAGCTGTCCCCACGCTGCCAGCCTGGCCGTGTGCTCACCCTGTCCCTGTGTGTTCCTGTTTCCCCAGCTGCACGAGGAAGGAGCGGTGCGAGCGCTCCAGCGAGCCGCGCAGATTCGCCTCGGAGATGAAGCAGTGCGTCCGCCTCACCGTGCACCCCAACAACATCTCCGTGTCCCAGTACAACGTTCTGGTGAGCAATGACAACCCCCTGCCCCCTCTCCTCGGGTTTCACCTGCCCGTGCAGCGTGGCAGATCCAGGGATTCAGCAGCAAGAGGTTCTCCAGACTCTGTTAACTTCCATAGCGTCTCTGCTGGTGCAGGGAAAGATTCACCACAGGAGGACGTTTTGGCATTGGTTATTCTCTGACATTTTGGCATTGGTTATTTGTTTAAAAGTCTTGAAGTGGACTATGGAGAGTCTTCCTTGTTGTCTGTGAGGGCAGGTCTGAAGGGACTCTGTTCCTGCAAGTGCTGTGTGGTGCCCTGGGAGAGGAGTTAATGAATAGCTCTAGGCAAGGGACATTTTTGTGGTTAGAAATTGCATTCTAGAAGAAAGCCAAGTGAAGGATGATATGAATTATTTCAGTGAGCTCCAAGTTCCTGTCATTTTGGATGGAAATGTCTCCTTCTAACCCCCCAGGAAGTCCATCCTGCTGCAGCACTAGGCATGCAGATCAGAGAGGCAGGATGCTGTGCAGAGGAACCCGAGGTTTCCAGGGCTCCTGCTGTCTCCTGTGACCTTCCACAGCACAAGGTTTAACCTTTCTGGCCTCGAGCTACTCAGTCAGCAGCCAAGGAAACCACACAGTGAATGCTGGCAGAGCAGCACATGATCCTGATCATTCCTGGGCTTGAGGCAGGAAATCTCTGCTGAGGATCTGACCAGTTTGTGGTTTCCCTCCTGACTCATGGCAGCAGCACCAGGTGTGGTGAGATCCCAACATGCCCCAAGAAGGAGACAAGAACCCATTTCTCTCAGGCTACCAGTGCTCTGTCTTTTTGACCATGCTAATTTGGGCTGCAATTAAGTTAATAACCCAGGCCCTAAAAGCTCTATCTCTAGGCAAGCTGGTCATTAGCCCCACACCCTGAAAGGCCTAAATGGAATTTAGGCAGCTGCCAGACCCCTTCCAGGTGACACTTTTGGATTTCTCCAGGGATAATGAAATCAGCCTTTCAAAGCCTGCATGTCCAATCATTGCTGCTTTGTTTCAGCCTCTTAACTTTGCTGTGACTTTACTTTCCCCAGGCTTCAAACAAAACTGATCTGAGACATCTTAGGTTCTTTGTTCTTCTGGGAGTTCAAGGTTTCCTTTCCATGTTCTCTCAGTAGCTGTTGAATTCTTTCATGTTGGAATAAATCCTGGGGGACTGGCTGGCTCGGGGAGACTGAAAATGATAACAGAATAAGAGACCTTTTCCTCTGGGTTACTCCCGGGGTGAGTCAGCCCAGAGCTGCTGGGATCAGAAGTTGCCATCATCTGTTACCCAACAATCTGCATGGGCCTTTTGATGGAAGTCTCAGCCCAGTTCCAGCTAAACTGGTGACCCAGCTCATCCCATCAGCAGAGGCAAACCAGGAGGGGAACAAACAGAGGGTTGATGATGTCCTGGGCAGATCTCAAATCTAGAATGCTAGGATCTTGAATTCTAGCAAAATGTCAGTGACAGTGAGTTCTTGCCCATGGAGGCAGAGCAGGCGTTTGTGTGGTCAGTCACGCTTTTGAATTTTGGGCACTGACAGGGCCTTGGAAAACCTTACCTGAGTCTGTTTCACTGCTCTGGGCTCTCTGAGAAGAGCTGCTTGCTGAGGGAAGGCTCCATGCTTTCCCTGCTGTCCCAGGAGTGTGGGATGTAGGACTTCTTGTCTGCTTGGGGTGTGCACTGGCTCATGGAGCTTGTGGCCAAGCGCTGGTCTGCCCACCAGTGTCATCTTCTGCATGGCACAGCTTCCTCCTGCATCATCCATGCCCAGAGGGAGATTTGTTAAGGAAAACAGATTCCAGATTCCACTTCTCCACTGCTAGCAGGGAGAATGAATTCAGCCTCAGTGCTAAACTCATCCAAACAACCAAACCTTTTTCCTGTTCCCCATCCAAAACAAAAAGTAAAAAAAAAACAAAAAGAAAAAAAAATTACCTTTCCCACTGCCATTCCCATGGCCCCAGAATGATCCTATGGCATCCAGGGCTAAGGCCTGTTTGCTCAGCCTTCCTCCCTGATGGTCCTCAGTGTGGAGAAACAGCTCCAGCCTTTCCCTAAGAGAGGGAAACACACTGTGTGGGAGCACTGAGTGCTATGTCACCTTCTCATCCGTCCTGCTTTGTCACCTGAACTGACCCCTGCTCTTTGTGCTGGTACAAACAACACCTCAGCATGCACCTGTGTCTCCTTTCAGTGCCTGTCACCTCAGAGGGACCTCAGCCAGCTCAGGGAGGAGGCAAGTGTGGAGAACATCTGCATTTGAGCCTGTGATGAGTGGTTGGAGCCAGTGTTTGGTCACAAAAACACTACACTTACACCAATTCCCAGGTGCTAGGGGTCCCTGGGGTGCTCCTCTGTGTTCAGGCATGACCTGGTGAGTTGAGCAGGACCCTCAGTGATGGAGAGCTGTGGGACAGGACCTTTGTTTGGGAAGCTGACAGCATGACTGTGCTCTTCCAAAGCATGGACATGGTGCAAACCAGCCCCAAGATTCATTTTCCCATAACCATGAGCAATGCCAGAGGATGTTGTGAACTCCAAAAACATGGGCAAATCCTCCTTCATGGCTTTTTTCCCATATGGAACCCCAGGATAGCACAAAGAGCCACCTGGTTCTTTGGTGGGATGGGCAGGAGAGGTTTCTGTGCCTGTAGAGACAGGGGATGTTTTTGTGGTGGACTGAAGGCTGTCGTGACTGTGTTCACAGGGGTCTTAGGATGAGGGAAGAGACGAGGATCTGACTCCATGTTTCAGAAGGTTTGATTTATTAATTTATGATATCTATTATATTAAAACTATACTAAAAGAATAGAAGAAAGGATTTCATCAGAAGGCTGGCTAAGAATAGAAAAGGAAAGAATGATAATGAAGGCTTCGTCTCAGACCTCTGTCCGAGCCAGCTGGGCTGTGATTGGCCATTAATTAGAAACAACCCCATGAGACCAATCACAGATGCATCTGTTGCATTCCACAGCAGCAGATAACCATTGTTTACATTTTGTTCCCGAGGCCTCTCAGCTTCTCAGGAGGAAAAATCCTAAAGAAAGGATTTTTCAGAAAAGATGTCTGCGACAGGCTGTAACTAGACTCTCCTCACACAGGAAACTTGGGGACAGAGTGCTCCCCCCTGCTGGTGCTGGCAGAGCAGCCCGTAGAGAGTTAGACTGGAGCGCTCCAGTTTCTCTGGAGTCTGCAGAGTGCCTCTTGTGAGTAGCAGTCACCTTCCTCAGAAACCCTGGGGGCCACGGCTGGCTCCAAAGACTCCCTGCCTAACCTGACACCTGCATGACAGACAGCGAGCACTCCCTCCCCTGCACCTCCCAGCCAGCACTGGGACACTGTGCAGCTGTCCCTGCACAGCCACCTGCCACCTGTGCCAGCACCAGCATCTCGTGCCCTCCCCTCCTCACTGGTCCCTCTCCCCAGTCGCTGCTTTCTGCTGAAGGAGGATGCTCTCTCTCTAGCAAGAGGCTCTTTGTCCGACCTCTCCAGTGTAATTCTCTCCTGCTGGTCCAGCTCTGTTGTTTGGCTCAGTGTTCTCTCTTCTCTCTTTTTCTGCTTCTCCTTCTTTCCCTCCGTCTTTGCCTGCAGCTGGTCTTGGAGACCTACAACGTCCCCGAGCTGTCTGCAGGAGTCAACTGCACCTTTGAGGACCTCTCAGAGATGGATGGGCTGGTGGTGGGCAGCCAGATCCAGTGCATCTCTCCAGCTGCCAAGGAGGTGCCCCAGATCATCACAGAGAATGGTGAGTACCCCACAGCTCCTCCACCTGCGCCTCTCCCTCCCATCCTCACCCCACACCCTGTGTTGGTCCTTGATACCCTGTGAATCTGACCTAGAACAGAGGCTGGGCAGAGTCACAGAATAAAGCAGGGATTCATTCCAAGGATCTCCTCCATGGATGCACCTTGGGCAGCACAAGAACCCAGCCAGGGCTGCACCCAAGATGAACCAAAATGGTCCCAAAATGAACCCAAGATGAACCAAAACGGCCCCAAAATGCACCAGCGCTCCCGGGGTCTCTCCCTGGGATCAGTTCTGCTCCATTTGCATCTTGCAGTTCATTGTCCCATTCCAGCTTTAGCCCCTGCAGTCCCACCCTGCTTGTTTTTCTCTCTCCAGCCCACGGGTTTGTGCTCTTGGCCTGAGATTTGGGTCATTTGTCCTTGGTGCCCAGCTGGAGCAGGAATTGTTTTGTCTCCCTGCTGTGAGGAGACCTCACTAATATGAAGCTCAGACTCACACGCTACAGTAGTACAGAATGTGAAAAATAGAAAAGCTAAACCCTGAGGCATCATCATCAAAGGAGGACTTGGCTCATGAGAGCCTGAGGAGAGGGCAAGGAAAGCCCTGGGAGCAGGAGGGACTCTGGAGCTGTACATCATGGCAAAGTGTTTCAGAAGTGCCAGCCTTGAGCTGCAGCCCCAGCAGCTGCCTTGAGGTGCTCCTCTGTGTGACACGAGGTGTTTGCAGGCTGCCACCGAGTGGCAGTTGCACGAATCCAGCAAAGACACGACATGGATGTGAGCTATTCCCTCTCCTTCTGGCCAGGCTGTAGTTACACACCAGGGGTACAGGCTCTCAATGCATCCCACCCCGTGTAACAGACAGAAATTCCTGCAGAGCTGGACAATCCTGCCTGTAATTTCACCCTGCTCCTCCCAGATTTAAGTCTGTGTGCTCAGCTCTCTGTCTCCATTCCTGGCCTTTACTGCCTTCAGCTGTTCCAGGTTTGCTTCTGGCTCCTTCTCCCACAGTGGTCCAGCACAGAAAAATGCTTTGTCTCCAAGGGTGCTTCCCCTATCCACAACTTCCTGCACTTTTCCCTTTCCCTTTTCTAACAAACTTTCTGGGTAATTTCAAGAATTCCTGTGGCTCTTTACAGGGACTTATTACAAAAACCTTGACCCTGCTATCACCCCCATGAGACACTGAGAGGATGCTGCCAATTTTTGTCCTTGGCTTCCTGTGAAATTTTTGCTGTAAAATTTGCTGTAAAATTTGCCTCTGGAGCTCCTCAGACCGCAGAAAATGAGGTGACATGAACTGTCACTGTCACCTGTGCTCTCCCTGAGCTGCACACAGCTGCTGTGCTCTCTGCTGCAGCCCCAAAACAAGCTCCCAGGAGGTTGTCACCACTCTCAAGTCCCACTGAGTTATCAGTCATGTTTGCTTACCAAGACAGGCACCAGAAATTCTTTCCTTGCTATGGACATCTGTCCCAGGCCAGGCTATCATCAACCAGCAAACAAAAACAGCAGTGAAAGGTGGAGACAGGACAAGAGGGAGAGATTTAGCTGCTTTCAGGGCACCTGCAGCTTGTCTCAGCTTCAGAGCTGCTGCTCTGCACCTCTGCAAAAACCAAGTTCTCCCCGCAGTGCCAGAGTCTGGATTTGAACCAAAGGACGTGTGACTATCACACCTGGGGCCATCCAATCCTCATATCCTGGTTTAAAATACCTGCAAGATGCTGGCAAAGTTGTTAAATATGGCAGAGTAGACGTGCAGCAGGGCCAAGGAAGATGTGTCCAGTGGAGTGTGTGGGGTGTGTGTGCCCCAAGGTGGGTGAGTGAGCACCAGGTGCTCGTTGTGACCCCTTGTCAAGTTTGCTCTGGCCTCACTGATTAATGAATCTCTCAGGTGAGGAGGAAAATTATGCAATTATAGACTGGTTTGGGTTGGAAGGGCCTGAAAGATCATCTCATTCCAACCCCCAGCCATGGGCAGGGACACCTCCCACTGTCCCAGGGTGCTCCAAGCCCTGTCCAGCCTGGCCTTAAACACTGCCAGGGATCCAGGGACAGCCCCAGCTTCTCTGGGCACCCTGTGCCAGGGCCTCCCCACCCTCACAGGGAAGGATTTCTTTTGTAATATCTCATCTAAATTTGCCCTCTTTCAGTTTAAGGCCATTCCCCCTTGTCCTATCACTCTGTGCCCTTTTACAAATAGCAGGGAAAGGGCCACACAGGTAAATCTTGAATTAAACCTGGATCACTTCCCAGCTGACTGCCCAGCTTGGAGCAGTGGGAAAAGGGATGGGGAAATGGTGTGGAGGAGCTGAGGTGAAAAGGGAAAGCTGCAGAAATGGGTGGATCCCCCTATAAGTGCAATGGATTTCACATCTCTCACACTGAGATGGGTTCTTTGCAGCCACAGGCAGAGGGGAATGGAGCCTGGGGTGAGTGAACATGGAAGGAATGTCCACATGCCCTTTTTCTCTGGGAATGTTGAGTGAACCAGCAGTATGGACCAACTTTAAGGACAAAATTATATTTTAATGGCCTCCAGATTCCAGACATCTGCACTCATTCTTTGAGCTTGGTTTTCCAAGCTATCACTCTCCAGTCCAGACCCTGCTACCAGGCACAATAATTTCCAGTGGCAAGGACACACTGTACCTGTGGGAGAACTGGGCTCTAGAAGGATTTTATAACACTTTTTACATCTGTTTTACATCTGTACTGAGGACAGCCCAGCCAAGGTGCTGTGGGATAGCTCTAGAAGGTTTTTATAACATTTTTTACACCTACTGAGGACAGCCCAGACAAAGTGCTGTGGGGCAGCTCCAGGCTCAGGCTGGTGGTCTGGCCACCAGGGCTAACAGAGCAGTCACACCCTGATGTGCCTATTTTTCCCTCCAGGTGACCATCACATTGTCCAGCTGCAGCTCAAGTCCAAGGAAACGGGGATGACCTTTGCCAGCACCAGCTTTGTCTTCTACAACTGCAGCGTCCACAACTCGTATGTTCAGTTCCTTTGGCAGCATTTTCTCATGGGCACGTGTCCCTCGGGAGGATGTTCAAGTGTGGAGGTGACCAGGGGCTGGGGTCACTTGTGTGGTGCCCACAATGGTGGGTCCCTCCTGAGATGACTCAGAGCATGGGAACCACTTTTCCTGCGGGCAGAGCATCGAGTTAGGAACAATTTGCTACAGAATTGAGTCAAAACTGAATTGTGCCCTCAGCACGTGGCCCCCTAATCTTCCTATTGCTCATTTCTTTGTGGATTTTCGGCTCCTCATATGCACCTCCAACCCTCATCCATGCTGCCAGTCCCACCAGTAGCCCACCCCAGATGGTTGACATAGACTTAAACCCTCCCATCTGGAAAAATAAAGCTTATGGTTCCTGCAGGATATGCACTGAACCCATCTGATTCCCTCAAGACCACGTTACCCATGATGTGAGCACCTTTCCTTCCTCACATCCTGTTTTTCTCAGATTTTGCTGCCACCCAGGGCTGCTCAGGAGCTGCCCCAGTGGAGCAGACCCACAAATGCCTGCAGAAGATGTCCTTGCAGCAGGCTGCTCCAGCCCTGAGCAAGGCTGAGTGGCTCTGTCCCCACCACTGAGCCGTCACAAAGTGCCAAAAGCAGATAATTACTGTGGCTCAGCAATTCGCAAGGAAAGGCAAATCTTATTTCCATGTTCCTGCTGCTTTGACAAACAGTGTCAGAAAGCAAGTGTTGGGGAAGGGGGGGGGGAGAGCAGCAGAGATGGTGCTGTTAAATATTTATGGCGTGTTTTGGTTTCTTACTTGACAAACTATAATACGCTATCCATTTTTAATTCGATGTATCAGAGCAAGCACTTGTTACCAATTTGAAGAATAAGTTGCTGTACCAGAGCTGAGAGTGGATTGGGGTTGAGAAAGATTTCACAGAGACAGGAGAGAGGGGGTGTGTCTGCCTGTTGAGCTCACACACAGGAGCTCTGGAGTTTTTCTCTCCTGCCCATTAAAAACCCAGTGGCATAGAAGGACCAGGAAAATTCACTTCCCTGAAGTCTCCTCAAGGTACACTCCAGGCACTGCAGCTGAATAGAATCATAACATTGTTAAGGCTGGAAAAGCCCTCTAAAGCTGGGCCCTCTAAAAGCCCAACCTAAAATTGCTGAGGCTGGAAAAGCCCTCATAGAATCATAACATTGTTAAGGCTGGAAAAGCCCTCTAAGGTTGAGCCCTCTAAAAGCCCAACCTAAAAGTGTTGAGGCTGGAAAAGCCCTCATAGAATCATAACATTGTTAAGGTTGGAAAAGCCCTCTGAAGTTGGGCCCTCTAAAAGCCCAACCTAAAATTGTTAAAGTTGGAAGAGCCCTCTAAGATTGGGCCCTCTAAAAGCCCAACCTAAAATTGTTAAGGCTGGAAAAGCCCTCTAAAGCTGGGCCCTCTAAAAGCCCGACCTAAAATAGTTAAGCTTGGAAAAGCCCTCATAGAATCATTAAATTGTTAAGGTTGGAAAAGCCCTCTAAGGTTGAGCCCTCTAAAAGCCCATCCTAAAAGTGTTAAGGCTGGAAAAGCCCTCATAGAATCATAACATTGTTAAGGTTGGAAAAGCCCTCTAAGGTTGAGCCCTCTAAAAGCCCAGCCTAAATTTGTTTAGGTTGGAAAAGCCCTCTAAGACCCCTAAATTGTTAAGGTTGGAAAAGCCCTCATAGAATCAGAAAATTGTTATAGTTGGAAAAGGCCTCTAAGATCACCAAGCCCAAGTCAACCAGCACCACCACCATGGTCACCATTTAACCTTGTCCCCAAGTGCTTTTTAACACTTCCAGGGATGGCGACTCCCCCACTGCCCTGGGCAGCCAGTGCTTTACAACCCTTTCCAAGAAAAAAAATTCCTACTATCCCATCTAAACCTCCCCTGGCACAGCCTGAGGCAGTTTCCTCTCATTTTGGCACTGGTCACCTGAGACAAGAGCCTGGCTGTCCCCTCCTGTCAGGGACTTGTGTAGAGCCACAAGGTCCCCCCTGAGCCTCCTTTTCTCCAGGCTGAGCCCCTTTCCCAGCTCCCTCAGCTGCCCCAGACCCTTCCCCAGCTCCATTTCCTTCCCTGGACACTCTCCAGCCCCTCCAGGTGTTTGTCATGAAGGTCTCCAGAGTGTGAACGACCAGGACTGTGCAGAGAGCTGGGTTTGGTTGCTGCTGAGCAGACATCACATTAAATTTAAAGGGAAGTGTGATGTAGGTCCAGTCAGTGCTGTAACACAGCCAGGGGAGGTGTCTGCAGCTCTGACTCTGCACAGCCCCTGGGGACAGGAGAGCAAAACCTTGTAAGATGAAGGGAATGGATCTTTCCTGCACCCAGAGGAGGTGATGCCCTAAATATGCCCTCTGCTTCTCAGCTACCTGCTCCAGTAGTCTTTACTTCTCCTCTGAGATGAAAAATATGAGTTAATATATTGGCAGGGACCTCATCACCCTGAGCAGAACTCACACCAATAAACCTGTGGGACCCAGGGGGAGAAAATTCCCTGCTTCATCTTTGGTTTTCTGGCTTTGGTACATCCCAGGTTGTCTCTGGCCTCTGTGTCATGTGTGGGAAAATTAACCAGACTGAATTGCTGTGCTGGTGCCCAGGGCAGTCAAAATACAATAAATATTTATTATTCCTCTAGTTGCAATGATATGAATGCAATCTAAATTATTTAATCCTATCAGGCATTTGAGATGCCAGTGACAACTAGCTCAGGCCAGAGTAAATCCAGCTCTTTGGATCAGTGCAAAGCCTGTGTCCTCCTGCAAAAGCAATGTTCTCCAGGCTGTGGAGAACATTTCCCATTTTCCTCTGGGAAAGGCTGTCAGTGATGCCTTGGACTACCTAGAACAGAGGCTGGACAGAGCTAGAGAATGAAGTGGGGATTTATTAAAGGCCTTCAACAGATACACCCTGGGCAGTGCAAGAGCCTGGCAGAGGCTACACCAAAGATGGACCCAAGATGGACCCAAGATTCACAGCAGTCACGAGTTTTTTGGGCAGATATAGGTTTGGTCCATTTGCATATCAGGGGTTAATTGATCAATTACAGCTTCAGGTGATGAAGTCACATTCCCCCAGTTTGCCCCTCCCAGTTCACTTTTGTTTGTACTTTTTGGGCCTGAGGCTGTGAGGTGTCCTTGGTTCTCAGGCAGGGCAGAGGGATTGTTCTGTGTGCCCAAACTGTGAAGAGAGCTCACAAACACTGCATGGAGTTCAGAGCTACAGACAAATGCAGAACAGGAGCTGGAAAATGTAAAATCTAAAATTTAAGGCACCGTAAGGACCCAGCTGGCCGAGTGATTGCTCTCTGTGTCTGTTGCAGGTGCCTGTCGTGTGTGGAGAGCCCCTACCGCTGCCACTGGTGCAAGTACCGGCACGTGTGCACCCACGACCCCAGCTCCTGCTCCTTCCAGGAGGGACGAGTCAAGATGCCCGAGGTAGGCACAGGGAACGTGCCACACATCTGGGATGCTCAGGGCTGGTGTCACCTGCACAGAATCCCTGGGTTTGGGAGAGACCATCAAGGCCATGGAGTCCAGCCCAGCCCCTGGCACCCAGTGCCACATCCAGGCTGTCAAACACACCCAGGGCTGGGGACTGCACCACCTCCCCGGGCAGCCATTCCAGAACTTTATCTCCCTTGCTGGAAAAGCTTTTTCCTGTAGGGGGATACAGTATGGGTAAATGAAGGTGGTATAGAATGTATTCTTACCCCCTAAAGAGTTGCAGCTGAACCAATTACTAAAGATCAGGAGCAGGTCTGATGTTAACAGGTCACACCTGTAGCCAATAAGAACAGTGTTATAAAAGAGCGGATTGGTGGGAGCTGGAGTCAGTTGGCTGCTGTGAGGAGAGGAAGAGTCAGTGCCTAGAGGAGCTGCCTATAAGAACCATCAAGGAGGTACAAAGCTCTGGCAATATGGAACCCTTGCAATGTAAAGACAATAGAGCTCTTGCACTATAATTACAATATTTTCCTGCCCTCCAACCTGAATTTCCTTTGGCACAGCTCAAGGCTGTGTGCTCTGGTTGTGTCAGTGCTGCTGGAGAAAGAGCCCAAGGGCAGCTGAGCACAGGCACCTTTCAGGAGCTGCAGAGAGCGATGGGGGCAGCCCTGAGTCTCCTTTTCTGCAGGCTGAGCACCCCCAGCTCCCTCAGGGGCTCCTCTCAGGGTTTGTGTTCCCAGCCCCTCTCCAGCCTCGCTGCCCCTCTGGCCCCGCTCAGTGTCCCCAGGCCCTTCCCAGGCTGAGGGGCCAGAGCTGGGCACAGCCCTGGAGCTGAGCCCTCCCCGTGCCCAGGGCAGGGCACAGTGACCTCCCTGCTGTGCTGCCCCTCACTGCTGGCACTGCCAGGGCACAGTGACCTCCCTGCTGTGCTGCCCCTCACTCCTGACACTGCCAGGGCACAGTGACCTCCCTGCTGTGCTGCCCCTCACTGCTGACACTGCCAGGGCACAGTGACCTCCCTGCTGTGCTGCCCCTCACTCCTGGCACTGCCAGGGCACAGTGACCTCCCTGCTGTGCTGCCCCTCACTGCTGACACTGCCAGGGCACAGTGACCTCCCTGCTGTGCTGCCCCTCACTCCTGACACTGCCAGGGCACAGTGACCTCCCTGCTGTGCTGCCCCTCACTGCTGACACTGCCAGGGCACAGTGACCTCCCTGCTGTGCTGCCCCTCACTCCTGGCACTGCCAGGGCACAGTGACCTCCCTGCTGTGCTGCCCCTCACTCCTGACACTGCCAGGTGCCACTGGCTCCTTGGCCACCAGGGCACAGTGACCTCCCTGCTCCTGCTGACCTTGTCAGTCCACAAAGCCTTCTCCACCTCCAGTCCCACCCTTTCCCTCCTCTGCTCTCCCTCCCCTCTCCCTCTGCAGGGATCTCCTCTCCCTTCTGCTCTGCCAGACCTCAGGGACCTGATCCCTCTCTCCTGCACACCACAGGCAGTGTAGTGTGGGAAATGGATTTGTAGAAAATTCTCAAAGCCTGACAGAAGGCTGGAATGGGACAGACATTGCTGAGAGAGAAATGGAACTGGAAATGTTCCAAAGGGTGGCCTTACAAATAAGAGTGGAACTTTGGAGAAATAGAACTGTGAAAGATGCATTGCAGTGGGACCCACCAGGGGTAATTTTAGATGATTGGCTTTGAGGCATTTACAGCATGGTGTGGCTAAAGCTGTAGAAGTGGCAAGAAACACTTATAATGTCTTGTAACTAAGAAATAGTTGGCTTCTGATTGTGATGGGGTGAATTATAACATCTGTATTGCCTTACTCTTCACATGAGACTGAAAATGGAATAAAAGTTTTTAAAATGCCTCTCAGCTGCCCCATATCTGGGTCAGAAAAGGGCAAAATCCAACAGTGTGTGACACCTTGGAAACTCATCACAAACTCCTGGTACCAAAGGTCTGGGAGGGATGGCAAACACTGGTTGTGCCTCTCCTCCAGGAGAGAAAGAGGTGACCAACCCGAGGCTGCTGAGACCTGGGGAGGATTTAGGGCTTTGGCCATGGGGTCAGTAGATTCCAGCTGTGTTTGGAACACCACTGGGGCTTTGTGGGTTTGGTGCCTAATGGCAGAGGCATCCAACTGCCCCCACATTGCCACTGACTGAGCTGAACTGCAGCTTGGGTGTTAACACAGAGCTGCAAATGCTGCCTGGCTGGTGTTGTAAGCAAGGAGCCCTTGCAAGCAAGGAGAATACAAATAGGAAGCCACTTAATTCCTTCCTGGTGCCACATGTAGTGTCTGTGACATTGCCATTCCCTCCCACCCCTTCTGTAAATGCTGGTGGAGCTGTCACATTTGTGCTGGTTGAGATGTCCTGCATCAGATGTCCTGACCTGCTCTGGCACTGGGAAAAGCCATAAATACTGATGAGTTCTCCATCTAGCAGGATTCAGGATTTTCTGTAGAACTACTGCAAAATGTGCTGAGGAGCTGGAGGGTTTGATGCCCTGAGCTTGGTGGTGGAGAGGTGAGGAAAGGCAGCCCAGGGTTATTCCAAAATTTGGGTTATTCCAAAGCCTTGTCACACTTTGGCCAGTCCTGCTGGCCACAGGTTTCTGTCCCATCCACTCCAGGCACTGTGGGAACCTCATTTTCTGGCTGAGTGGAATGTTCTGGGTCACTTTGTCTCAGTTTCCCACTGTGCAATGTCACAAACGCCACCACCACCACCCCTGCTCTCCTCTGCTGTGTTTCAAGCACAGGACTCACCCTCCCAGCTCTCCTCCCCTCCAGTCCCCTGCCCAAAGTGAGATGCCCACAAACCTCAGTGGATCTCCTGATCCACCAGAAAGGAAATCATGAGAGTTATCCCAGTTTCTTAGGGAAGGGAAAGGGGATGGCACAGCCACTGTTCTTTGCTTTGTCCTCTCCAAGGTGTTTTTCTGCAGAACTTGGGAGAGGGAGGAATTCATCAAACTCTGCCTGGTTTTTAGCTTCATCACCTCTCTTCCAGTTCTGTTTCTGAAAGATGTCCTCTTCAGGAGGCAGCTCCATTCTGGGGGGCTTTGTCAGCAGAGTTTGCTTTTCCTCTCTTCTTCCCCCTTTAACAGAGAGTTCCCTGCTAAGCTTTGTGTATTCCCTTTCTGATCTTGTAAAAGTGAGATTTTCATGGCAGCAGGAAGAGGCACAGACCTGACTTTGGAAAGCCACAACTGATCTACAAGGCAATGACAGCATCATGGATGTTTCACTGTGTATGGGAGCTGCAGCATTTTTTTGCCTTCTCTGGGCACAAATGGGATCTCATTCCCCTGGGATACAACATTTGGAATAATCTGCTAAACTCAGGAGCTGGTTTTGCTGTCTGCTCCACAGAGGAAGCAATGGAATGACAAAATCTGCAAGGATAAAGGCCTGGCAACTCCCAGAACTTTCAGAGCTTGCTGTGTGCCTGGCAGTGTGAGAAATACCCTTCAGCTTCAGGCTCCTTCTCATTCCCTCTGTGTGTTTGTGGCTCTCAAGGGCTGGGGAAGGATGGCATCACCAATGCCCTCTGACAAACAGATTTGCAATCACTCTGTGGCCAGAAAGGTTGGATTTTTTGTTTTTTCTTCTTTTTTGTCAAATGGCACTTTGAAGGAATGTCTATCTCCCACGCTTCTCCTCAGTGATCTCACTGAAACTTCCACTGCCTACTTTTCACTGTCACCTGCAATTCTATCACTTTCTGTCCTGTGCACTTGAGTAGGTTCTCTGAACAACAGAAACCATTCAGAACCCTGAAGAAGCCCAGCCTGGCTCCTCATTGCCAGCCCAGACTGTGACAGTGTTCGCAGGGGTCCGAGGATGAGGGAAGAGATGAGGATCTGACTCCATGTTTCAGAAGGCTGATTTATTATTTTAGGATATATATTATATTTAAACTATACTAAAAGAATAGAAGAAAGGATTTCATCAGAAGGCTGGCTAAGAATAGAAAAAGAAAGAATGATAACAAAGGCTTGTGTCTTGGCTCTCTGTCCGAGCCAGCTGACTGTGATTGGCCATTAATTAGAAACAACCCCATGAGCCCAATCCCAGATGCACCTGCTGCATTCCACAGCAGCAGATAACCATTGGTTACATTTTGTTCCTGAGGCCTCTCAGCTTCTCAGGAGGAAAAATCCTAAGGAAAGGATTTTTCATAAAAGATGTCTGTGACACCCAGACCTTCCCCTGGTTCCTGGTGAAGCAACATGACTCACATGTTTGACAGGACCCAGGTCTGTTCCCATCTTCAGCAGAGCTCAAAGTCACCCTCACTATAATTGTGGCTCCATTTTCACTGGCCTCTCACATCCATTCTCCTTTCAATCCTTTCCTCTACCAGCATTTGGAGCCCTGGAGGATGAGGAGAGGGAAGGGTTTGCCACCACCCAGGCATGAGTACCTGCTAAGTAAATCTTACTGGGAAGCATGGGGTGGTTGTACCATCCCATCTGCTGTCTCTCCATGAGTTTGCTGAGCAGATTACCTCAGGCATCTTCCCAAAACAAATATTGGTGTTACTCTGTCACATGCACCTATGCCAGAAACTCCTTCCCTCTGGAGCCATCCCTGCTGGCACACCAAGACTTCTCCCTCCCCATCACTGTGGCCTTCAGCTTCTCTTGCTATGCCCACCCTCAGGTGATTTTTTACTCCCTCTGTTTTCCTGTACAACATCTTGCTATCCTGTGGGAAGAGGCTGCCCACTCTCCAGATGGTCTGGGTTGCAAATGGGCTCATTTGGGCTGGCACCCCTCAGCCCTGGGCCAGTCTGGAGTGCTCTCAAAAGAAGGTTGTGCCCTTGTGTCCTCCTGATTCCATCATTTCCTTAGGATGCCTCACAAATTTCTGGGCTCAGCCTTTCATCTAGGCCTCATTTATGTTCTCTGAGAGGATCTTGGGGTTTTTGTATTTCCTTGTAGTATGAGCTGCTGGTTGGTGCAGGATGCTGGATGGATGTGAGACTGATCCAGAGGGGCAGCAGAAAGGCTTTGGCAGTGACCCACATTGTCCAGAAAATGCTGTAACCTGCCACCCAAGGGCAGCCTTTGAATTGTCTTGTGGATAGCTGGGATCAGCCAGCCCCAGGCTGGGAATGGCAAAACAACCAGAGATGGAGAAAGGACAGAAAATGTCTGTTCCCTCACCATCAGCTCTGAGATATGACTTTCTTACTTGTCAGGTGAATCAGTTCTGTCTGTAACAGATCTGGATCAGCCACTCTGGGAGCTTTGGGAAAGCCCAGGTTTGCTCCAGTGAAGAGCTCCAGCTTAGTCATAAAGCAGGAGTATTTATGATTATGGCACTGACCTTAATCACAGAGGGTTCATGATGTCCCCAGATGATTTGTAGAAGAAATACTTCACCTTGGCGTGTAATTTCCCTTTACAGCAGGGTTTTGAAAGCCTGGCCCACTCACTTGAAATATACTGGGTGACTTCTTGCTTTAGAAAGGGGAGCTGATATTATTGTTACTGAGGCAGGAAGGGAAAGCAGGAAGGAAAAAAGGACATTTTAATACTGGAGTGGATTGTTGTTGCTGCTGTTGTTGTTTTTCCCAAAGAGCAGATGGCAAAAGTAGAGAGAATTAGTCTCAGAGATAAGTGGGAGGGGACTTCTTGGGGTTTTTCTTTGTCATCCTGTCTCTGCTTTTGACATCTGCTGCTGACCAGAGCTGAAGTCAGAGTGCAGGCTCAGAGTCTGAGCACAAACTATTGCAGATTCCCACTCTGAAATCAACCCTTACCTGACACAATCCCCAAGCAAGAGACCTCAGCCACTTCCTTCTGTAAATGGGCAAGACAGTCAACAAGAACTGGGGGGAAACTGAGGCAAGAGGGGTAAACCAATGGATTTGAGGATATCCAGTGTGCCAGGGGCTGTAGAAACCACACCTGTCTCCTGACGTCAATTACCCAATGCTGATTGCATCATCTGTCTTGTCTCCATTCAGATCTGCTCTGATCCAGGGAGACTTTTTCATGTCAATGTTTCTGTACAAGGAAGGGATGCTGGGATAGCCTGCTTGAGTTGATGGGATAAAGGAATAAATCTTTTATTTGTGCCTTTTTCTCTGAGATGAACATTATCTTGTTCCGGGCCTTGCAAGGATTTTAGCTTTGTGTAGGGAAAAAAAGAAGGGGAAAAATGGCACAAGCCAAAAGCAAACCTAGATAACAAATCTGTTATTCACCAGGTTTAACAGATACATAATAATTTAATTACCTTGAAGGAGGTTTTCATCTTTCCCTGCTCAGCTGACATGTGCGTGTGTTTTTCTTTCTCCCCCAAACAAGCCTTTCATTAAAAAGAATTTTCATCTGCTGCCTAAAAAGGGGAGAGAAGAAAAGATCCCTCACTGAGGTGTTTTATGTGGAGTTGTACGTGCTAATGACAGCAAAGCCCATATAAAAGGAACAACTGCTTCAAATATTCATTTGTCAGGAGTGATGGGGAGCCCTGTGAGCTGCGTGCTGGAGAGCAGCTGCTGAGGAGCAGAGCATGGCTTTTGCTCCTGCCTTGGGCCAAACCAAGAGCTGTCCTGGTGGCCTCCATCACCACTGCACTGATTTGGCTCTGCCTGGCTGCTGGTCCTTCTTGGGAAGGTGTTTGTTGGGAAATGGAGTGGAAGAAAGGGGGGGAAAAAGCAGGTGGAGGGTGATGATACCTGAACTGACTGGCAATTAAGAGGCATTTGGATAATGTTGTTAGTAACAGGCTCTAAATTTTTGTTAGTTCTGAAGTGGTCAGGAAGTTGGGCAGGATGGTGGTTGTAGGCCCCTTTGAACTGAAAATACAATATTTTATTCTTTTCTGCTCTATTAGGGAAAATTATTCTATTCTATTCCATTCCATTCCTGTCCCATCCCATCCCAATTTATTTGTTTAATGTCCATGTCTCCTCATTGTGGACTTTGCAATAAACTCAGCAGTGCCTCCCCCATCCTGCTGCTCCGTCTCAGACTCAGAGGGGACTTTGACCCAAGGTCTCCAAAACCCAGATGTGTTTCCAGGCCCTCCAAATGTCCTGTTCTGTCCTCTTTGTCAGGTGCAGAAGGAAGTCATAGCACCCACCTGCTCCCAAAATGCACCCCAGTGAACTGGGTGGCTGCACTGGGGAGGGGACAGAGGACCTGCTGGGCCATTGGGGGAGCATGGCCAAGTCCTTGCTCTCTTGCATCAAAAACCCTTCTGGTGATGCATCTTCAGCTGTTGCTGTGGCAACTGCTCGGTTTTCATCCCTCTCCTCTTTCCAGCTTCACTTAACCCATCTAGAGAGGCGACTGCTGGAAGCCTCAGCACGGGGAGAGGAGAAAACCCATCCCTGCTCAAATTAATGCACCTCTCCTTTCTCAGGGGCTGCAGTGACAGCTCCAGCCAGGCCAATCCCAGAGCTCCAAACCCTTTTCTGGCTTGTCAATTATCCCTTCACTTATCCTGGCACCTGTCTGTCATTAAGGGGAGGGTGTGAGGTGGAGTTTCTATGGCAACTGCAGGCAGCTTGCTGGGCAAGGCAGGGGTGATGCCTTGTGCAGGCTGAGCTAGGACAGAGGGTGGGCAGAGTTCCAGAATAAAGCAGGGATTTATGAAAAGGATCTCCTCCATGGATGCACCTTGGGCAGCACCAGAGCCCAGCCAGGGCTGCACCCAAGATGAACCAAAATGGCCCCAAAATGCACCAGCGCTCCCGGGGTCTCTCCCTGGGATCAGTTCTGCTCCATTTGCATCTTGCAGTTCATTTTCCCATCCCAGCTTTAGCCCCTGCAGTCCCACCCTGCTTGTTTTTCTCTCTCCAGCCCACGGGGTTTGTGCTCTTGGGCTGAGATTTGGGTCATTTGTCCTTGGTGCCCAGCTGGAGCAGGAATTGTTTTGTCTCCCTGCTCTGTGCACAGAGCTCACCATCCCATAATATGGAGCTCAGACCCACACACTAAAGCAGCACAGAATGTGAAAAATATATGAAAAATAATATAAAAGGCATATAAAATATGCCTTTTTTTATACCTTTTATATGCCTCAGGTATATTATTTTATACCTGAGGCATCAGGGGCACTGGCAGCCACCCCATGCAGGTAGGATCTGCACACATTTCGTGGCACCTGCAGCACAGGGGGTTGGTGTTTAGCATCTGTTTCACTCCTAGAAGGGTTTCCAAGCACGTGTGATAGAGCTTGGTCTGCTCTGCATCATCTCCAGGGAAGGCAGGGGTAATCCAGGAGGAGGCTGCAGCTGGTGGTTTGAATCCAGCTGTGCCGTGGGTCTCCCGGTGGTTTGGCATTTCAGGCTGTGGCATTTCAGCCCCCATCCATCATTACAGCACTTTCCCAGAAAAGGAGATGTGTCCTGTAGTGGGTACATCCTCTTCAGAGGGGGTGCTTCACATAATGATGAGAGGAAATTAAACACAGAAAATGGAGGCTGGGCAAAAAGCTCCCCTTTGTTCAGGGAGCCTTGTTAGAGCATGAAAATGCTGCTCACAGCCAGTGTCAGAGCCACAGGTTTGATTTCAGCAGATGAGAGTTGTGTTTCTGACTCTGAGTTGGCTTGGACACGTTCACCTTTCCATGCCCCTGGTTCCCTCACACCTTCTGATTTGGGTAAGCACTTCCAGTTAATGGGTGCTTGTACCATCCTTAGTTCCTGGAGCTGTGATCTCACAGTGGGGGCTGCTCATGAGAAGCCTTTGAACACGTACAAAGAAATTAGATAATTTGCTGTTGTTTGCCAGTCACAATGACTTGCACTGAGGTGAAGAAGAAGGAAAGTGTGAAGAGGCTTCTTCTGTTATTTTTGGGTATCTTTTGCCATCTCTGAGCCTTTCTGCCCTGCAGTCATCCAGCTGGCAGGGGAAAAGGCTGGTAACTCGTTCCATTTCTGCAGTAACTTTCAGCAGAGTTTGAGATGCATTCATTCTTAGAATCATAGACTGGTTTGGGTTGGAAAGGACCTTAAAGATCATCAAGTTCCAGCCCCCTGCCATGGGCAGGGACATCTCCCTCTATCCCAGGTTGCTCCAAGCCCCATCCAGCCTTGCCTTGGACACTTTCAGGGATCCAGGGGCAGCCACAGCTGCTCTGGGCACCCTGTGCCAGGGCCTCCCCACAGACAGAAAAAATAATTTCTTCTTAATATATATCTCATCTGTCTAATATCTAATCTATTTCTCATCATTATGGCGGTGAATCTTCAGGAAATCTGCCCTGATGCACAACAGCTCCATCCTTTCTCCTCTCGTTGAGATGTCCAACCAAACCACCACAGGATCTGAGAAATGATGGAAAGGATTTTTCTGAGAGCAGTACATCCTACCTTAATGCACATCTTGTTTTCTTAGAGCTCAGCCTCACCTTGTGAGTGACTAATCAAGGACCTGCTCGTGTGATTTCGAGGAGCGGTTCAGGGTTGGAATGAGAGATACAAGAAACATCTGACACTCAGCACTGCATCCCTGCTGTTTTTCATAACAGTTGGGCTGCTCATCTTTGTCATGCAGGATCATCTATCCCACAGGACAGAGTGATCTCAGAATGCAGCAGGCTAATGTTCATCTGTCCCTGCCAACACAGCATCCTTGACAAAACACCAGGAAGCGCTTATGTTGTTTTGAAAGCCCAGCTCAGTGCAGTGCTATTGTAATGCCTCAAGTGGCTACAGGGTTTTCTGGCTCTCTGGATATCTGTCAGGACTGCTGGGATCCCTGTGGCACCCTGCAGACTGAGGGAGGAAGGACAATTCCCCATTCAGACAGTCCATGGTGATGTCTTGGCTTGGAAGAATTTGCTTTTCTCCATTGTAGCATCAGCCGCATTCACTGCTTTGGGGGCTGGCCAAGGAGAAACATTCTCAGGATGTTGAGGCTGCAGATAAGAGGTGAGGCTGGAATGTGTGTCCTGCCTCTCTTGGGGCACCTCCAGGAGCCCAGGCCCTCCTTCCCTGCCTACTCTTTGAGCACAAGTCCATTTGCTTTGGCTTGGGTGTTATCTCATGCTGCCGTGGGTCTCAGGGAGGGAGAGGATGATAAGAGCTGTGATATCATGGTCCTGACCTTCCCATTGTGGAAGACAAGCTGTGATGATTCCCTGGGCTTCTGTCCTGGTTTCTAAAGGAAGTGACCTCTGTGCAACCTCCAGCCCATCTGTTCCTCTGTCTTCTCCATCCACTGCCAAACTCACTGACCATTCTGGGCCTCGTTGGGCCAAAGACTGGAGCCCCCAAAGTTCCAGAAAGTCTGGAGTTCTCAGGTTCCTACTGGCTGTAAAAATGCACAGCTTTAGAGGAGAAATTGGCTTTCAGTCCTCTTAGGAAGAAAGCGCTACTGCTTGGGCTCAATCCTTGTTAGACCCCGGAAGTCCCCATGGGAGAGTGTTGTCATGGGAATGCCTCCCACTTCTGAGGAATTCTTAGTTGGATAATGTCCCTTATGTGTGCCAAACCCATTTCTTGGCACTGGTTAATAATGAACTTCATTGAGGAGTGACAGGTCAATGCCATTATCGTGGAATCAGAGTGATTTGGGTTGGAAGGGACCTTAAACATCATCCAATTCCAACCCCTCTGCCGTGGGCAGGAACATGCACGGAAGTTCTTGTGAACTTCTGGTAGAACTCCTTATAGAAGGACAGAAGGCTGGCTGGGAAGGGTGCAGAAATATATAGGCATAATTAGGGAAGGAATTAATTACTGTTTTATGAGCTGCCTGTGCTCTGCTCCGTGCCTTCCACTGCTTTGCATGATCCAGTTTTCCTGTGTGAGTTGTTTGGAAGAACTCCCTTACTTAACCAGGGTTTTCCTTTAACAAAAGGCAGATTGCCCAAGTAAATACATGGTTTTCTTGTCTCTTGCACACACACCACCTTCCTCAATGCACATATTCATATTATTTATTATTTCCAAGCTCAGGAAGCATCAGGACTGAGGCTAGTCACATGTCCCCAATAGCCTCTTTCCAGCAAGCAGATGGACGTCGTGACAAAACCATTGACTATTTTTGTCACTGGTCCACTCCCCTAATCCGGTGACCAGAAGGCTCCTGCTCTCTGGATCATTACTTCTCCTTCTGAGAGTGTGTCAAAGCAGCAAAGGGCTGAAAGAAAGCTGATGTTGTGTCTCTATTTAAAAAGGATAAATGTGGCGCTTGGATAATTATGGCAGCCTGACCTTGATCCTCGTGAAATAATGGACCAGCTAAGAAAGACTCTATTAATAAAGAATTAAAGGAGGGTAAAATCATTAATGTTCATCAGCAGTGATGTGTGGACTGACTTCAGAGGCAGAACAGTCCTGGGTTAGGATCAAGCTCTCAACAGACCTGGGTCATTTCCCAGCACTGCCTGCCTGGCCTTGGGGGAATCACTTTGCTCCCAATCACCAGGAGTGGGCAGTGAGCCATGGCAGGGGAGGTTGCTTATCTTCATTTAGATCCTGCTTGTGAGCAGCCACTCTCTGGTGATCAGCATCACTCATCACTCCCCAGCCTCCACAGTACCAGGCCAGGGACCCAGCGCAGCTGAGATGATGATCTCCTGTCCATCAGTGAGGAGGTCTGCTAGAGGTTTCCCTGAGAAATTTTGGATGTCCCATCCCTGGGAGTGTTCAAGGCCAGGTTGAAACCACCTGGGATAGTGGAAGGTGTCCCTGCCCATGGCAGGGGGTGGAACTGGATGATCTTTAATATCCTTTCCAGCCCAGCCCATTTTATGACCTGCTGGTCTCCCTCCAGCTGTGGTATCTGTGCCCTGATCTGTGCAAGTTGCCACTGACATGTGTGGCAGTCACATTTTCTGAAAAATCGCTTTGCCCAGGATTTTCTCCTGGAAAGCTGAGAAGCCTCAGAGAAAAAGGAGAACAATATTATCTGATTTGCTTCTCCTGTGTTTTGCTGCTTTGGAATGTGGTTGGAGATTGTTTATCCACAGGTGATTGTTTCATTGGTTTCATGTGAGTTGTTTTCATTCATTGGCCAATCAGGGCAAAGCTGTGTCAGGACTCTGGAAGGAGTCACAAGTTTTCATTATTATCTTTTAAGCCTTCTGTAAGTATCCTTTCTGTATTCTTTAGTATAGTTTAGTATTCTTTAATCTAATACAGTATCATAAAATAATAAATGAGCCTCTGAGAACATGGAATCAGATTCATCATTCCTTCCTGCCACGGGGCACCCCGCAAATACATTAGACATGTGCAGCTGCCAGAGGGCACAGAGCTAAAACAGAACCAAATCTTTCCCTACCCTGGTCACCAGCCTCCAGGCCAACCCCCTTTTGCCAGGCACCAGAACCCCTTGCAATGCCTGACAAAAGAGAGCTGGAATTTGCTCCTGAGTGCATGGAAGACTCTTGACTAGAAAGGAGCCGCCAGAAGTGACAGAGATGCAGGGACTCAATTATTCCTTTGTTGTCTCTGCAGATGTTTACACTTCCCATAAATCCTGTTGCTTTCTCCTCATCAGCTGCCTTTAAGGTTCGGAGCGTTTTCCTCATGTATTATTACTTTTCCTGTGCCAATAAATAAGCACACCATCAATCAAGCTAACAACACTGTAAACTTAGGAAATGCAGATAAAATATATGGTGCATTAAAAAATTCTTTGACCGGGTGAGCTTTTTTTCAGAGCTTGTATGATTGCTGCTGGTGCCGATGTAAATTTGGGAGAAGTATATCCAGAAATTTATGGAGCTTGGATTCCTGCCTACAAGGCATTGACCTGATTCCACTTTATAACATAATAACATTCCCCAGCACTGTTTGTGTAAATTTTAAATATAATTTTTACGACGCTAAGAATTAGTGGTATAATAATGTAAACACAGTGTGGACTGTAACTCACCCCTTCTCTTCCTGCACTGGGGATGGAGAACTCCTTGCTGCTTCCTTCTCCAGAATATCCAGGATCTGGGAAGCTGTGCAGGAGTTTAAAAGGCACCAGCTTGGTAGCCCTGGGTTTGCAGCAGTACGGGGTGGTGACCCCATGTGACTGTGCAGAGGTGTGAGAGACAACTTCAGGAAACAAATTCCAGGCAGTCCCTGCTGCCTCTCATTTGTAAACTTGCTTTTTTCCTGTGTTTTATCCAGGTGAAATCTGATTTCTGCAAGGTCAGTGAAAGGTCAGGGGGTTTTTGCCTCTCTTTTGCCTGTTTTCCCTCTCCTTTTTCTCATTCCTTGTCTGCCTTTTCTTTCTCTTTCCTTGGTCTATTTTTGTTTTGAATCTAGGTTTTTTTGGTTTGTTTTTTTTTTTTTTTTAATCTAGTTTAATTTACAGGGCATCCAGATGCTGTGGTCTAGATATCTTTATAAAAACCCAATCCCTGCCTCTCAACTCTTACCCTCTTGACTTGATTACAGCAGAGTGGGCGGGTGACAAAGCCAGAGGGAACACAGAGAAAACAGAACATTGCAGCTCGGCAGAGCAGATGAACAAAAGATGTATTTATTTACGTAATAACTGAGTAAATAACATTCTGAGTTTCATTTCTTATGGGGTCCCAAAGGGCCTGAGTGAGTCAATCTTGGTCACCGCTTAGATTCACAGTGTGGTCATTTATTTTTTCAGGCAAGATGCCTTAGATAAGGTACAAAGATGTTTGCTGGATGAGAGATATTGAAAAGAAAGTCTTAAAAAAACCCTGTGAAGTTAAAGAAATGGATTTTAATGGCAGAAGAAAAGAGGAACTGGATGCTTTGAGTAATGATGGAGTTAGTGCTGGAATTAAGTAATGAAGGAGCAGTGAAGGAATTAATGGTCTGTTCCTGAATGGAGGTGACTCCTACTCTTCTTGGAGAGGAAGGGTAAAAACCCATTGCCAAGGGTTGAGTAATGAAATAAAGAAAATTTATATCTGGGCAGTGGTGCCCCCAGTGCCCTCAGCATTCGGCGAGCTTTATTTTCCTTCCATAGAAAGTGGAGATCCAGCCAATGCTGCCAGGGATGCTGAGGGAGGAGTACAAAGGAAAAGCTGGAAATGTTCCCTCCCCTGGATGCTCTGGCTGACAAGAGATGCACAAGTGGGGATGGGTGAACCCCAGTAAAAGGTGGGGGCTGTTGGTAGGTGGGGGGGTTCGTTGTATTAAACCTCCATGGATGTGTTCCCTGTTCCCATGTGGAATGCCTGCCACCCAAGGCAGATAAAACTCCTTCTCTGCTGGGAACTGGAAAACACTTTGATGATCCTTTGGATCATAATCCTGGCCAAAAACACTAACAGAGAGTGAAACTGTGAAAATAAGTTGGGAGAAAACCTGTGCAGTATCACAAGGTTGCGAGACATCCTGACATGCCTTTTCCTAGAAGAGAAACTTGGGGTATTTTGTAGTCTCCAGCTTATAGTGGGAAAGAGCACAGTGAAACCTCCATAAAACCATAACTCTGGATGTATGAAACACCATAAAGAAACCAAACTAGTTCAGGGCTAAGACCACACAGCCTCAGAGAAGCCTCCTCACCCTCTTTAGCAGCGTCCTCTCAATGGCTCTCACTGGAGACCAGATTGAGCTCAGCTCTGATGAAGGCCATAACACACATGTGAGAGAAAAGGTCCTCATATTTCTGAGACTTTATTATTCCTGCTAGCTACAACAAAAACACATTTGCAGGCACTCTATGAGGAGTTATAAATAAAGAAAATTAAACTACCATCGACCCAATGAGTACAGCTCATTTCGTGCAGTGGTTTCACTGCAAAAGCTCTCTGACTTGGTAATTGGCAAAATTTTGGTGATGTGAGGTGTGCATCGCTGCTGATACCAGTAATTGGCAAGGGTGGAGGATATTATTTTAAATGGACTGACTCATTTGAAAGCATTCAAGAACTAGAATGAAGCCACACACACAAAATGAATCAACAATGATTCTCTGGATTGCCAGCTCCCCTTAGAGTCAGGCAAAAGACTTAATTTATTATATATCAAAGGCAAAAGGGGATGGGATTGTGCCCATCCTTGGTGCAGTTGTTGGCAGTCTATAATTTTATTTCCCTACATCCTGTGGAAATTGTATTTTTCCAACTAGGTGATGTCCATAGCAAAGGAGAAGGGTGAAGAGAAAGTGTCTCCACTGCAAAATGTCCAAAATAACTCTTTTTTACAAAGCCTTCTGCTTGGGTCTACTCTGGTCAGCTTGATGTTTTACCCTCAAAAATACACATCTGGCCTGTTTTACTCCCAAAAATACAAACCACCCAAAGCTTGACAGAGGCTGCAAAATGAGTTCTGTGTTTGAATCTGAACCCAGAGCCTGGTCCAAGCTCTGAGGTTTTATGCAGTACATCACCCAATGAAATTGCCTTTTCCCCTCCCCATTTCAATTAGAAAGAACATTAGGTCAATCAGATAAAGCCACATTGGGAGGATTTCCTCTTTATGGCGCTTGCCTCTTCAATTATCTATAATGAACTTCCTCACAGCACTGCAAAGCTTTTTATATGCAAACGAACCCTGTTTTGGGGCTGCCTCAATCACGGCTCGTTAATGAACTTGAAACAAGTGTTATCGGAAAGGTTACAGCACCAGTGGTGGAGGGGGACAGGATAAAGCCACACAAGAAAGAACAGGCTGGAGGGCTGGGATTGGCCTGCAGGTAGCAGAGTGGACTATCTCCATCCTCCATGCCACAGCCCCCACCAGAGGCTTTTCTCTGTGACACACATCAAGTGAAATGCCCGCTCCTGGGAAACGGCTGCTCTGCGGCTGATAGGGCTTCCCCACCCTCCTGCCCCACTGATTCCCTCTGCCAGGGCATCTCTCTCTCAACTCCTGGAAAAAAAGAAAAAACAAATCAAACAAGGAGAGGCTACTGCCAATGTCTTTCCTTGTGCCGGGAGAAAGAGAGGGAGCTGAGGCAGAGGCCCCAGGATTTGTTGTGCAGGGGAAGGGGATGGGGAAGGGTCAGGGGTGTTGGAGACATAAGGTCCCAAATGGTGTTTGCATCTGCTGGTGTGATCAGTAATGAAAACTCTTCAACATAGCCTGGATCGCCTCCTTCTTCTGCCCTCTGGGGTTTTTATTGGTCTTAAATCAGCCAGAATTATAGATTATGCCTCACTTTTTTGTGCTGAGTAGCTGCAGGGAGCCATAATGGTGGTGTGCCATGGTATGGTAGAACCATTGGACCCAAGCTTGGGAAGACTTTTCAGATGGTTAAACCTTGCTCTTTTATCAAGAAAAATGCTTCAGTGACACTTTACCCATTGTGTCTCAGCACTAGGAGCTCCCTGGAGAGGTTCCATCACAGAACAGAATAGCAGCAAGGACAGGGAGGGCTGGAACAGGGAGCATCTCCTCAGTCCTGCAGCCCCAAGAGTGCAGAGGGTGGCAGTGATAAAACTCATCCCTTCATTGCAGTACCCCATGGGTTTTCCACCTCCAACCCTTCCTCCCTCCAGCCAGGTTAATGGGATGGCCTATGAAGCCTTGGCAGCACACATCAAGCCAGGCCTTGTGCCAGATTATCTCAGGCAAAGAGCCACTGGATCCAAGGTGGTTCAGCTCCACCCAGCTCCAGGGGCTGTCCTGGTTCTGGTGCCGGCCCAGTTTAAGCCCCTCAGTGGCTCTCAGTCACTTCCACCATGAGCATCACCCTGTAAATGCAGATGAAAAATCATCTCTCAGGCTCCTCAGTCTGGCAGCCCCTTAGGACAGATCCTCAGATCCTCTTTGGGCCTGGGGAAGGTTCTGGACTTCATTGCAGGGATGTCTTGGGTGATTACTGGATTTTCTTCCTGCCTCTGGCCAGGGATGAGCTCACATCCTCCACATGGTGAGTGTTGGCGCTGGTAATTCTGTCCCTGGTTGGTGTAAGTACAGATGTTGCACATCTGATCCATTTCTTTATCTCCCTCAGCTACTTGCATCATTAAGATGCTCCCACCATCTGCTCTAACAAGACTCCAGGCTCTCCATGAGCCATAAATTCCACTTTTTTACCCTTCAGTCCCTTTCCCTACTTTTCTGCCCTGAATCAGTAATTTTCCTCCTGCCCTTCCCCTGTCTCTGCTGGAACCAGCTGGACCTGGGTTTAACTTTGGGCAGGACAGGCAAAGGCTGCAGAATTTCCTAAAGAGCTGATATCACCCCAGAATCCATGAAAGGGACATCTTGCAGCTGTTGACTGGGCTATGAAGAAGCAGAGCATGGCCACTCTGACTAATTAAGCTGTGCTAATTAATGAAATTTTAAATGCAGCCACCTGCTAGGCTGCTTTGGGTGCCCAGGGTTCACCTTGTGTGAGGGACCCATGAAGAAGCACCACATTAGCAAGATCCACTTGGCATTTCTCCTTTTGTGAGCCAGTGGAAAGCTTTTCCAAGGGGTCTCCATGCTTTTTATGACCATTGTTTCTTGGCAGCTGGGTCTAAATCTCTGTAATGAATATTTTCTCATCTCCTGAGCCAAAATAAATTCTCTTTTTAACAACCCTGACTCTGTAGGTTCCAACAGGTCTTGCTGGAGCTGTGCCTTTTGTACAGTGGTGTGCTGGCCGTTGGGAACTGAGGAATTGTGCTCAGATTTTTGCTTTATTCACTTTTATCATGGCATTGTGACTGGGTTAGGTCTGTGGAGAGAACATGATTGCTTTTCCATTACCTGAATAAACAGAGCAGGTGTGAGAAAGCACCAGAGGTGGCTTCCCTGGGTCCCGGAGGCTGAAACAAGCCAGGGAGATAGGAAAGGATGGTGTGCAGGAAAGGAGGAAGGAAAGCAATCTTTGCTCACCTCTTTATCTGAGCCTTCCCAGGAATGCTCCTTGAATAGCTCAGTAATAAACCAAGGCCCAGGGAGCTGCCAAAGCTTTGTACCCAGGCAAACTGAGAAGGCTGGGAAGCACCACAGGACTCTTCCTGAGGCTGGGAAACCCGTGTGCTGACTTGGTTTGGTGTCTGCTCTCTCCCCAGGACTGTCCCCAGCTGCTGCAGGCTGGGAAGATCCTGGTGCCCGTGGAGGTGATCAAACCCATCACTCTGAAGGCCAAGAACCTGCCCCAGCCCCAGTCAGGCCAGCGGGGCTACGAGTGCATCCTGAACATCCAGGGCAGCGAGCAGAGGGTGCCAGCCCTGAGGTTCAACAGCTCCAGCGTGCAGTGCCAGAACACCTCGGTGAGCTGCAGGCGACACACGTGCCCACAGCACTGTCCCCAGGGGAGATGGGGTCCTCTCACAGCCCTTCTCACCTCATTCAGGCTGCTGGAGTTGTTAATCAGGAGGAAAGAAGGCTCAAGGGAGAGTTTATTGCTCTCTAGAACCACCTGGAGGTTGTGGTGAGGTGGGGGTTTGGCTTTTCTCCCAAGCAGCTGGTGATAGGACAAGGGGAAATGGCCTCAAAATGCCAGGGGAGGTTGAGGTTGGATATTAAGAAAAATTTCTTCGCTGGAAGAGTGGTTAAATGTTGAAATAGGATGAAGACAGTGGTGGAGTCACCATTCCTGGGAGAGGTTCAGAGGAGGTTCAGGTTGGGTATTAAGAAAAAATTATTCACTTGAAGAATGGTTAAACATTAAAAGAGAATGAAGGCAGTGGCGGAGTCACCATCCCTGGGAGAGTTCAAATGAGGTGCACACTTCACAATTTGGTCTAGTGGGTGCAGGTTCAGTCAAAGATTGGATTTGATGATCTTGGAGGCCTTATACAGCTTTCATGACTCTGTGGTTCCAAACACAGCAGGAAAAGGTTGGCTGGTAGCTTGAGATGCCCTTTTTTCTCCTTGGGCTGGCTGGTGCCACCACTCAGTTGTTGCTTCTCCCCCTGGATCCCATCCTCAGCTGTGACCCACAGGCAGCAATATCAGCTTAACCTGCTCTTATTCCCACACAAAGGGCTTCCAGTGGGACAGGTGTTGCTGTCAAGGTGAGAGTGAAGGTTATTTTGGGGGAGTTCGATGATAAAACCCCATAAACAGTCTGACAAGTGCCAGCATGTAATGGGTCAGGAAAAAGGTGAGAACACAAAATCCCAGAATGGGTTGAGTTGAAAGGGACCTTGAAGATCATCCAGTTGAACCTTAAAGATCATCCAGTTCCAACCCCCTGCGTGGGCAGGGACACCTTACACTGCACCAGGTTGCACCAAATGCCATCAAAGGATGGATGGGATTAGGCTGAGTCAAACCTTCCTCCAGCCCTCACATTGCCCCCCATGTCTGTCTGTCTGTGCCCACCTCCAGTTCCCCACCTGAAGGGCAGGACCTGTGACTCTCCTTGCAAGGAACCTGTGTGAGGCATGACAGTGCTGTCACCACAGCAGTGTCACTTTTGGGGACAAACCCAGTCAGCACCCAGTACAATGGAGGCCTCTGCTTCTCCAGAGGTTTATCCATGTCTCCAGGATATGCATTGAGTCATCTCCGTTGCTGCTGCTGTGAGATGATTTATTAGTCAAAGAGCTAATTACAGGCTTTAGCCACTCCACGCTGGGCAGTGCTTGTCACAACATATTCTGCTGCATTAAGCAGGGCTGAGGACTGCAGGCACTTCACACATTTTACATCTGTTGCAAACAAGCAACTTCCCAACCGATGCTGCTCTTTTATTTGTTCCTTTGTCTCCCTCCCTCCCATCTCTCCCTGATTTCCATTACTGGTTAATGACCTGTGAGCATTCAGGTTTCAGGTTAGAAATGGACAGACTGGGAGGTTCAGGAGGGATGCACATTTTCTTTGGAGTGTTATTTTTAAAATGGTGGAAGCTAAGGGGGAATTGCATGGTGGTGGGCAGAGATTATATCTGTCCAAAGAGTCTTAGCAGGCAAGGCAGACCTTTAATGACCCTTTAGAGTCAGGAATTCTCTGGCACATGTAGGCATTCCAATGAATTATCCCATTTAAGGATTATTTAAGCATAGTTGGGCTGAGCAGGAAAGTAGCCCCAGCCAGCCTCAGCATCCCACTTTGCAGAACCCAATAAAAGAGTGGTTTTGACAGGTAATGGGGATTATTCCCACACTACCTGCATGCTCCAAGAAATTGCCAGTGCCTGGGAATGGAGAAGTGGGGTTTGATGAGTCCCCAGATGGATTTGTTCATAGGATGCCTGAGTGCTGTGACTGCACCATTTTGGCTTTAATGTCTGTTTTCCTAAGGCTCTGCCAGAGCTGCAGAGGGTGGCAGGGCTGAGCCTCAGGCTGGTGCCAAGGCACTCCATGACCTCACTGCTGGTGCTGTCTGCAGGATGCTTGTCCTGTGTTTTTGGTGGCCCAGGTGGATTTAATTCTTCTCCAGGGACAGAGGCTCATTTGGGAATAAAACCAACTCTTTTCTATCCTGTTTCTGCCTATTTTCTCCCTCTGTCTTCCCCTTTCCCTCTGCCTTTCTTTCCTCCTTTTTCCCTCTTTTTGCTTCTTTTGTCTTTCCTTTCCACCCCTTTTCTTTCCCTTCCTTTTGAAGGAGCTTTGACTCTCTGATTTGAGGTCTTTCTTCTTTTCTTTCTTTCTTTTTTTTTTCCCTGAAAAATGTTATTTCATTGTTGCTTGGAACTTGCCAGACACTGAGAGAAAGAGATGTGGAAGGGAGAGACAGACAAAAGAAAGCAGCAGTCAGAGAGATACAAAAAGGTAGCAGAGAATCCCTGGCTGGTGGAGCAGGTGGCAGAGGACACAGACAATGGGGAAGGAGTGCTGGAGATCTGTCTCCATCATGATTATTTCCTTCCCTGCCAGAATTAGCATTCAGGCCGGAGCCACTGCAGCACAATGAGCCTCTGCTCCGGGGGTCACCTGGCTTTGGAAAGAGCTGTCTGAGCCTGTTTGCAAATCCAACCAACCCCCTCTGACAGAGCTTTTTACTCAGCAGAGTTGCTGGAGGAGGCACTGAATGTAGCACCTGCATTGCAGGCTTGGAGAAGGTCCAGGGGAGGGTGGGAGGATGTGCTGTGATGGTGTGTCCCTGAAGGGATGCTGTCCTGCCAGCAGATCCCTCTGTTGGTGCTGCATGCTAGACTAAGCAATCAGCCCTGCCTTCTTTTCCAAGATCTGCCCTCTCCCATCTCACACGAGGCACCCAGGAGCTCAAATTTGCCTCTCACAGAAAAACATCTGCAAAACTCAGGATTTTTTCTACTTTCGCATGGGATAGAATCAGGGAAAGAGCCTTAACTTTTGCTCTGCATCTCCTGATCCCTCAGGATTTACACCAGGGGTCAGAGCCAGCTTAAGCACCTTTTCAAAGTGGCTCCAAGTTCAGTGAAAGATGCTCTCAGGACACCCAGGTGTGAGCAGCCTGTCTGTCAGTAATGCCACATCCAGCACTGATGATCCCTGGGTGCTCAGCCCAGTCAGGAGCCAGATCTGCCTCTCTGCCTGTCTTTCCCAGAGATATTTCATTTGATAACAGCAATAAGTCTCTGCAGGCAGCACCATTCGGGACAATTATTGTTCTTGTCAAGTGGTTTGAGACTCTCAGCTCTGGGCTTTGTCCTCTGTCACACCACCCAAGGCACACAATTATCACTCAGAGGGACCCTTCCTTCCATCCCTTATTGCACTGGTGATAGCTCTGCCAACAGCCTGGACGTGGAGGGATGGGAGGGGATGAAAAGCAGGGGAGCTAAGGAGACACAGAAATAAGGAAGTAAAAATGTCAGCAGGAAGGGCTGAAATTGCTGGATGTATCAGGGCAGAGTGCAGTCTTCCCAGTGGGAAGCAATGGGAGCCCCAGCACTTGCAATCAGCCCAAAATGATCAAGGAAGAGGGAATGGGGAGGGCTGACCCACCTGAGCATGCCATGATCAGTGCCATTACCTGCTCCACTGGCTGATCCCTCATCCTTGCTTGGTTCCTGCCCACCCCTGGCCTTGGCACACCCTGGTTGCCACCAGCAAAACCCCTGCTGGTGATTTTGTCCTGAATCCTTCTCAGCTCTGCCTGCTGTGAGACCCGAGGAGGTGCAGCTGGAAGTGCTGTGTGGCTCAGGGACAGGAGAGCAGGTCAGCTCTATTTGTCACATCATTGCACTTCAGCAAGAGATCTCGGCAGCATTTGACTCCGTGGTGTGGCTCACAGTGAAGGGAGTGATAAAAAAACATAAAAAGTTCCAATAAAAAGCAGAGCTGAGAAAAAAAAATGAGGAGCTATTCACAGAAATCATGGGAAAACACAGTTGTGGGTGGCCAAAAGACAAGCACAGGGCTGTGAGTTGCAGAATCAGGGGATGGTTTGGGTTGGAAGGGATCTTGAAAATCATCTAGCTCCAAACCTCCCACTGGGAATGTCACCCTCATGCATCCACTTCTCTAATTATTATTTATCTATATTTAAATGAAAGACAAAGCCCAATAATCACGTGGACCCTGTTTGTGGGTGATACCCAGATATAAAAATTCAGTCCCAGCTCTGGGAAGCAAAGGTGCAAGGAAACAGAATGACAGTGAGCAGGAAGTTTTCTGCCTTTGTATGGCTGGAAAATTGATGCAAGGAAAGATTAAATGGTTTCCATAGGATCATGCAAGGGGTTGATGGCAGAGCCAGGTACAGGAATCAATCCCTGGATTTGAGCTCTAATCACAAAAGTCGTGTCAGAGAAAACAGACCAACACTAAAATTCTGCTAAAATTCTGCAGAAGTTTTCCCACTATTGGACATGTTTGAGGCACAAGGAGGGATATACCATGAAACCAGTCTGGATTTATCATCCTGAGTGTGCTCAAGGCAAATTACCAAAGGACAGGATGCTGCAAGTGGTCAGGCATGGATATGGATTTGCACAAACTGCAGGAGTATCTGATGCTACTGGAGCGTTTAAAAGGCAAAAATAAGGATACTTGTGAGCTCTAAACATTGCTCCTGTGAAGTGCAACAGCTCCTTCTAGTAGATTTTTGGCATTTCCTGAAGAGAGCCAGTTTGTGTTCCGGGCAGCACAGCCTTTCCTTCTCAGTCAGCTCCCCAGATTGCCCATGATTTCCTGCTTTGATGAGATTATTGTGATTAGATTCCAGACTGGGCAGACTTAGGGGTCAGATTTGCATCCTCTGGGATGCTTTTCCTGTGTTGGAGGCAGTTGTTCCAGGGAAGGTGGAGGGACAAGCCCTGATGGTATGAGCACTGCTCAGGAGCGTCCGGGAAGCTCCGCTCTCCTGGAGATCGATGCTCCAGCCCTTTTTTCTCCCCTGAAACACATTTCCATCTTATTGTCATGGCTGAGCAAGTCCTTTTCAAAGACTCCTGTTGAGTTCAGTGGGCTTTGAAGAGGGGTCACAATGAGTGAGCAGCTCCTGTGGTCTGAGGAGGACGGAGCATTTCCTCGTGGCTCCTTTGCAAATTGCTCTGTTCCACTGCCCTGCAGCCCACACAGCATTGGATGGGGTCAGGCAGGGCCAGTGTGAGCATCCTCATCCCAGCTGGCTTCATCCTCACAGCTCTTCCATGGGATTCATCCCCTCACACCCCTTTCCAGCTCTGGATCGAGACTGCTAGGTTAAAAAGTCTAATTTGTCTAAAAGTCACCTCCAAGGACAGATAAAAGGAAAAGGACTTCTTGGAGTCACTTGTTTCTTTAAGCAAGCCTGTAGTATTTGTTTTTTGTTAATTTTTTTTTCTTTTTTTAAACAAAACAACCCCCCTTTTCTGTTACCAGTGACAGCTGAGATCTACTTTTCTGAGCTTTTATTAGGGGAAATCTTTTCTCTGTTAGTGACATGTGGTAAATAGCTTTTTTCTTTATTAATATTATTTTACTCTTGTTATTCATTGTGGAATTTCCAGCAGGCGCTGAGTGTTTATTAAGGAAACGTGCTTGGCTGGGGGATTGGCTCTGCTGGTGGATGGGTTCTTGTGTTGTGTCAGTGGAAGCCCATTCTCATGAGGTCCCTGGAAGACTTGCTTACACTCTCCAAGTGCCTTGGCAGCTCACTTCTGAGCTGCAAAGCACATACAATACTGAACATTGCTGGAAACAGAAAATATGTACTGACACCCAGACACTTACTGAAACTTGTTTTAAAAATACATATCTATGCTTACACTAGGAAAAAAAAAGCCATAACTTGCTGAAATCAATGATCTCCAGTTTTTAATACCAATATTTGTCTTATTTTTTTAGAGATGAATATAGAATTTTTCAAAACTAGATTACTTCTTACGAAGAAAAGTGAAGTTCTTGCTAAAGCGAAACAGCGAAGGTGGTGTCAAAATTACAAAACATTTCCTGGTGATTCCTTTGCAAATTGCCAGTGTGAGCATCCTCATCCCAGCTGGCTTCATCCTCAGAGCTCTTCCATGGGATTTATCCCTTCACACCCCTTTCTAGGGGGATGGATTGAGCCTGCTGGGTTAAAAAGTCTAATATGTGTTTGCCCCTGGTGCTGCAGACAGACAAGATCTAAAATCCCAGCTGAGCTCCTGCTGCTGGGATCTTCCATGGGAAGAAAGGCTCCAGAGATTCCAGCTGCCTGTCCCTTGGCACCCTGCCTACGCTCTGCTTCCAGCTCAATCCCAAAACACACACGAGGCTCTGGTGAGGCCCTTTCTAAGACTCATTTTCTGACTTCAGGATGACCAGTTATTCTGAATATATCCCATTTTCCATTCCCAATCAGCGTTTTCAAAGTGCTGTGCAAAGCAGGTGTTCCTGAGTGGCAGAAGTTTGATTATTCACCACTCTTCAGGCACTTCCCATTCCTGTCCCCCATCCTTGCATCCAGTGGTGTGGGTCCAGACAGCTCTGCATCATCTTGGATCTTGCTGGCAGTGCCACCCAAAATTGTCCAAAAAATGCAAATCCTGAATGAGACTGTCTACTGCAAAGGACCTGGCTCACCTGGCCTGCTCTTTACCTCCATGGAAACCACAAATACCCATCAATTCCCTACAAGTGGATCATAATCACAGCGTTTTGCAGATTAATGGCTAATTGTGTTTAGTCTGTGCAAAGAGGAATTACTGTGCAAGCAGCTCCCACTCTGCTGTAATGGACAGAAATCACCAGTTACCATTTACTCCCCAATTATACAGCAATTAATGGATCCAGGAAAATCTACCTGCAAAGCTCAGAGCTTTGGCATCTCTGTGGATAATCACAACAGGAGTTTAAGGGATGGGGAACTCCTTAGTGACTTTTTTGGCCCAGCCAAACCAGCTTGCTGAGTTATATCTAACCTTGTAGTGGGGAGAATATTTTCCTTTCAAAGTGGGACTTTGTCCTGCTGTGGATCCCAGTGCAGTGTGAGATCCCTGCTCTTAAAATTCTGCAGAAGTTTCCCCACTATTGGAAATGTTTGAGGTACAAGGAGGGATATACCATGAAACCAGTCTGGATTTATCATCCTGAGTGTGCTCAAGGCAAATTACGAAAGGGCAGGATGCTGCAAGTGGTCAGGCATGGGTATGGATTTGCACAAACTGCAGGAGTATCTGATGCTACTGGAGAGGGTAAATCCTATTGTGCACTGTGCTCAGCAATAGTAGCAGGCACAAAATGTGTCTCCCCTTCTTTCTTGCTCCCTTCTGTCCTTTCATCAACCATCTCCTCTCCCACCATCAGGCTTTGGCCTTTTGGTGAGGTGTTGGGTGGGAGCTGCTGATGGAGCTGGGCAGTGGGGTGAACCCTGGGTGAACTGGCTTGAGATAAATCAAAATTTAGGTGGAAAAAAGCTCTCAGCACCACGTGGAGAGGGCCTCCAGAGAGCAGCTTCCATTTCCTTCCTTGGGGTCACCTCTGTGTGCTTTGACTGCCCCTGACAAGTGTTTAATTCTGTCCAACTCTCTCAGAAGTTTTTTGCAGCTTTTTAAGACATATTTGCTGGAAACTGGATACTCCTTGTTCCAGCTGAAGCTTTTCTGGATCCAAGTAGGGAAAAGTGATTGCCTCCTGGGGTTTACACATGTAATGAGCTCTATCTGCTCCATCCCCAAAGGAGAATTGTTTGGGTTTTGGCAGCAATATGGCATTGTTGATTTACAGTCTGTTCATGATCTCCAGCAGTCCCCAGACCCTCTCCTGCAGCACTGCCCAGCCACTCCAATTTCAGAGCAGTTTGCATCAACTCCTCCTACTGAAAAAAATAGTCCCCATTTGCCAGTATTGAATTTCATTTGGTTGATTTTGGCCCAGTTCTACAATTTGTCAAGTTTGTTTTGAATTCTTAACCCTGCTGTTGGAGGTTCTTACAGCCCCTCCAGAACAGTCATGAAATCATCCAAGTCAGTAGTGAAAGTACTGAGTAATGCCAGACTCAGGACAATATTGCTTTTGAAACATCCTCCCAGCTTGACATGGAATTATCTGATTTTTTTTTTGTTTAATGGTTTTTGCATAAACCTTATGGTGGCCTTTCTTAGGTCATATTTCCCTGGTTTGTTTATGGGGATCTGCTGTAGGATAGTAGCAAACACTCTCCTGAAATCAGGATAAATCACATCTGCTGCCTCCCCTTTATCCACAAAGTCATTAAGCCTGTCAAAAAGGAAATTAGATTGGGTTGACACAATTTGTTCTTGACAAATCTGTGCTGGCTGATTTTTATCACCTTATCATCTCGCAGGTGCTTATAAATTGATTGTTTAATAATTTGATGTACTTTCTTTCTGGAAAGCCAAGTTAGGCTGACAGGTCTATAATTAAACAGTGGCTCCATTTGCCCCTTTTTCAGGGGGTTTCCCTGATCTTGAGACTTTACTCAGCTTCCAAGAGTTCTTCAAGACATCCCTAGTGTAAATAACCTCACCTACCCTCTCAGCACCTGTGGGATACCCAGCAGAGGCACAGCTGGATGGAAGACCCAGAATATGGAATTTACACCTTAAAGTTGCTCCCAACTTGGAAAAATACTTTTCAAAGCTGTGCTCTACACCCAAAAAATGGATTTCAAAGTTAAGGCCCATCACATGCAAACCCACTTAGATCATGGAATATTTTTCTGGCTGATAGGCCAAGAGGGAGTGGCTCTAAGTTAAAGAAAGGTTCAGATCAGATATTAGGAAGGAATTCCTGGCTGTGAGGCTCTGGTTGTCCAGAGCAGCTGTGGCTGCCCCTGGATCCCTGGCAGTGCCCAAGGCCAGGTTGGACAGGGCTTGGAGCAACCTGGGATAGTGGAAGGTCTCCCTGCCAATGGCAGGGGTGGAACTGGATGATATTTAAGGTCCTTTCCATCCCCATTCTGGGATTCTATGAATGTTCACCTAATGGATAAATGGATTTTTATGAGGGGCATGGTTGGAGCTCCACAGCTTTGGGAGCTTCCCATTGCATTCTGGCAGGTGCTGCTGATTAGGGAGGTGAGTGACAGTTCCATTTCTCTTGTTCTCCATGCTCAGCACCACCTCTTGCCTCATCCCATCCCCTCCCCACCTCCAGGCACTCTCTAACTCTCTAAGTCTGGCTTTGGGGTTTTTTTTTTTTTTTTTTTTTTTTTTGGTTTGTTTTGTTTTTCCTCTCCCACTTCTAGTACTCGTACGAAGGGATGGAGATTAACAGCCTGCCAGTGGAGCTGACAGTCGTGTGGAACGGGAATTTCAACATTGACAACCCAGCACAGAACAAAGGTAAAGAGTTATTTCAACTTGTCCTTGGAAGCAGTAACCTTAGCAACGGGCCCTCGCTCCCTACACTTAACAAAGCCGCCACCGTCTCCCCGTGCTGGCTGCTGCACACTTGTTCTCTGCACTCTGCAAATTACCAATTCCTGAGTGCTTTGTGTGCCTCCCCCCAGCCCTCCAGTTCTCTCATTCCACCTGAGAAATGCGACTCTCCCTCCCACTTGTGTTGCTCTCCCTCTCCCTTCATCGTCCCTGCCTCCCGCTTCTCCCCGCATCCTCGTGCCTGCTTTTCACGCCCCTCCCTCTCCAGGTTTTTTCTCCCCCTCTTTTATTTCTCCTGAACTGATGCTCTTCAAGTTAACATGCCAGGAGAACGGGCTCTCTGCTCAGAGGCAATTTAGTAATGAGAAGGAGAAGGTAGAAAGGGAGCAGGAAGGCTGCAGCTCTCCAGTGGGAGAATTCTGAGCAAAACAAAATGATGATGATGATGATGATAAAAAGGATCTGAAAACCACCTGTGTTTAACCACCACCAATGGCACAGGTTTGGTGTGCCCCTCACAGAGGGGGTTGCACATCCAGCCACAGCTCTGAGGCAGGCTGGGTGTTTCTGGAGATGGATGGTCTGCCTACATCTTCTTCTTCCTTCTTGTCTTTCCACCCTGGAACCTTCCCCCCAGGCAACCCCTCCCCTTGGCTGCCCTGCATTTGCAGCTCACACCTGCAGATTCTCTTCTTCTCACATCATCACCTCTCAAGAATGTCTCCCTCCCTCTCTTTACCTTGTCGTGGACACTTCCCACACCTTCTCCCACTCAAGCTGTCCCCAGCAGGTTCTGCCATGGTGCTGTCACACAGTTCCACGCTGTTTTGGTTTGAAAAGCCAGGTGTCTGCTAAGGAAGGCAGGAGCCTCCCCAGAAATGGAAAATGTAAACCCCCTCCCTCTGAATTGTTATAAATTTGAAATTAAGGAGCTCTCAGGCAAAAATATGGGAGCAGAAATAACAGTTCTTTACTAGGGAGGAAAATAAACATAAAATAAACAATGCAGTAAATCAAAACAAGACTGACAGAGTCAGAACACAACCTGACACCCTGTGGGTCAAGGTGTTGGTAGCAGTCCCATTGGAATTGTGGCTCAGCCCTCCTGGAGTGTCAGGTGTGGTTCTGTTGGAGCAGGGATCCTGCACAAGGGTGGAATTTTCCTCTGAAGATCCAGTGGAAGAGGCAGCTGTTCCTCTGGGAAATCCAGTGGAAAGGCTCTGCTCATGTCCCAGAATCTCCAGATTGTATCCAGGTAGGAATGCTTGGCTCCTCCCCTGGGCAGAGCATCTCCCCATGGGATGATGGAATTGGATCAGCCCTGCAGGGACACTCAGTGGCCATGGACAGCAGAGATCTCCTGGAGGGAGGATTGGCTGTGGGAGAAATAAAGAAAAAACTGCCCCATGAACAGAGAGAACTGCCCCAGCTCTGACAGGTGGCAAATAGAACACACATTGCTTGGCAATCAAGGGCACACACCCACTCTCATGCTGAGGGGTGAGGTTCCCACCAACACCACGTTCAACCTGGAGAGCAGCACAGAAAGCAGCTCTTCTCCCCATGGCACAACCTATCTTCCCTTCTCCCCCTCTGAACGGCAGAGATCTGGCAACAAAACCCCAAAACTGTGACTTTTGAGGGTTAAATCCACTCAGCAAACACAACAGGCTGGAGATTCCTGCCCAGCTCTGGCACTCAGGCACAGCCTGTGCTGAAGGTGCCACCCTGCCTCTGCTCTGAAGTTTTCTCCTTCTCTCCAAGCTGTGCCAAGGTGTTTCCAAGACAGTGCTGATTTCCATGGCCCAAAGAGTGCCATGGGCTGGGAGAATCTTTAACAGTGTGGCTTGGAGGTCAGAATTTGAATGCTTGCCCCAATCCTGCTTAGTTTTGTGCTACCATAAAATGAGCACCCCTGACACAAGGTGATCCACACCAAAGATGTAAATCCTTTTCTTGGGCTGCATTGAGCTATCCTAAGTCATGTGGGAGTGAAATAAATCTCATAATCATGATGATCATATTTTAGGACTGTTTGTGCCACTAACATAAAACAGACTAGGGGTGAACTCAAGAATCATCTTCTGCACAGGCCTTTTTTGGGTTATTCCAAACCAAAATGTTGCAAATAATGACTAGGAAAAAATCTGGGAAGCAGCAGTGGCTGGTGGCTCTCCCAGATGAGTAATTTGGATATTATCATCATGGTTTGTGTCAGGAAGAGAGTTTAGGCATGTTCCCAAAGAGATACCACATGGAAGCAGTGCCACACAGAGGTGACCGAGATGCCACTGCTTTCACATCCAGCATCACCATGGGCTGGGCTGGGAGGTTCAAATTCCAAACTGACCCAAACCTGCTAAATTAGCTACAGAGATCCCTAATTGTAGCAGCTCAAGCAGAACAACTCAGCAAATTTGAAATCTCACAAAAAACTAAGGAAAGAGGTGTATCCCATGAGGTCTGGAAAACACTGTGTTTGACAGATGTTTTGCAAGCTTTTTGGGGTACTTTTGGGTACTCTTCTTGCACCCAGCATGGAGAAGTAAAGAGTTTCTGAGTTTTTTCTTACATTGGCCAATACTTGCTGACTTTGAGGGGGAAGGTATGGAGAGACAGGGACTTTCAGCATAAATATTTCCAAAGCCTTTGATTTGGGATTGTATAAAGATAAAAACCACTTTAATAACCCACAGACACAGTGAAACAGAAGCTCAGAGGGAAAATCTCTCAATATGCCCACAAATGAAGGAAAGAAAAAAGTCTGAGAGCCTTGACTCTGTCACCTTCATCTTCCAGGAGGAGAATTCTGCTATCAGTCTCCTGTGTAAGCCAGGCCTCAGTTTCTACATCTGTAAAATAAGGATAAATAACATGATCTCATTTTGTAGGAGGACTTCAATATTTTTAGGTTCTATTAGAAAAAGCTCAGAGTGCTTCTACTTAACAGCTCAAAATGGAGCTAAGCATTAATCACTGCTGTCTGTATTAGAGTGGAATCAACTCTGCTTCAAAGTGGGAAGCAGACTGAATTTCTGGAGCAGAAGGAAGGGTAAAGGCTGGTTGTGAATCCCTGGAATCAGCCTAATAATGAACCACTGTGTATTCACTGTTACCTTTTGGGATTTCTGTCAAGTGGGAAACCTGAGGGGCATCACCTTAACACAAAATCCTGGGGAGATTCACACCCAAGTTTAATCTGTGGGTTGGCCAGTGTTGCTATAGGACATGAAAGAACAGAAGCTCAAACCGCTGCTCTCAAGGTGAAGAAAAAGGGAAGTTTATTTTGTGACTCTAACATTTATAGTTTATAGTGACTGTGGATTGGAAGGTGACAGTGGCACCTCTCCAATGACACTGCACAAACCAATAGTCCATCAACTTTCTCCTCCTCCATACAGGAATGTAAAACAATGAGTTATTTACAGAAAGTGTGTGAGAAAGTTCGTTACAAGAATGTCAACATCAGAAGGCTGAGAAAATCTTAAAAAACCAGGGTGACAGGCCAGGTCTACAAAATTCTTTTAAGATGAAGTGCTGAGTCTGAGGCAAGTTGTTGGTGACACTTTATGACATTCAGTCCATGAGAAAGGAAGGGACTGAGGCCAAATCACTGCCCAGGCATCATTTCCTCCAACCTCGTGCTTGTAGATCCTCACCTTACCTTCTGCTCCCATACCTCTTCCTCTCCCATAGCTCTTCCTCTCCCATACCTCTTCCTCTCCCATACCTCATCCCTCCTGCTCTCAGTTTCCAAAACCACCTTTGATGAAGAATGAGCTAACGAACGAACTTTATTTCAAGGAGGATGTCCATGTTTTTCCCCCATTACTCACCTCCCTGGAGAGTTGCTGTTGTACCTCTGACATGAGCAGCCCAGAACACTTTCCCCCCTTTCTCCCACTGCCATCCCACCCTCCCCTGAGCTGCCTGCCTCTCTCAGGCCCTGTGTGTTTGCTGTCCCTGCAGTTCACCTGTACAAGTGCGGGGCCATGCGGGACAGCTGCGGACTCTGCCTGAAAGCCGACCCTGACTTCGAGTGTGGCTGGTGCCAGGGACAGAACCAGTGCACGCTGAAGCAGCACTGCCCAGCCCAGGACAGCCAGTGGCTGGAGCTCTCCAGCACCAAGGGCAAGTGCACCAACCCCAAGATCACGGATGTAAGTCGTGGATCTGTGAGAAGCTGGGGATTTCCCTTTCCTTGGTTTGTTTTCCTGGTTTGGGCTTGGGTTGGTGATGGGGAGGTCACGGCTGAGTTCTCATGGGCCAGGAAAAGCCTCTGGGGATATGGGGCCATGGTGGCTTCAAAGGCAGGAACAAAATTTTTACAAAATTTTTTTTTACAACACAGGGGTGACCCTGGGTTTTGAAACCCTGGCTGCTGAGAATTTCAGACTTTCTGTGCTGCCAGGCACTGACCCCCAAGAGAACACTGCACTGACCTGAGGCCTGGAGAAGCTTCCAGAATGGAATGATGGAACTGGGATTGTGGGTGTGCAGTTTGAATAGAAGTGTGTGATATCACAGGGTGGAAAATTTAGAGTTTAAGGAGTTTAGAATACAGTAATATAAAGTAAGATGGAAGTTTTAGGGTGGAGGCTGGTCCTCTTCCTCTTCCTCTTCCTCTTCCTCTTCCTCTTCCTCTTCCTCTTCCTCTTCTTCCTCTTCTTCCTCTTCTTCCTCTTCTTCCTCTTCTTCCTCCTCTTCCTCCTCTTCCTCCTCTTCTTCCTCCTCTTCTTCTTCCTCTTCTTCTTCCTCTTCTTCTTCTTCTTCTTCTTCTTCTTCTTCTTCTTCTTCTTCTTCTTCTTCTTCTTCTTCTTCTTCTTTTTCTTCTTCACCGTCTTCTCCATGGGTTTGGGTGGTTTTGTGTAATTGGATAAAAAAGTCCTCATTTCAGGGCATGGGTGGTTGGTTATTGGGTTAAAAGTGAAAATAATTCAGGTGTCATTTCTTAGTTGGACAGTTTATCCTTAAAAGGCCTTGTAAAGAGAGAGAGATGGGGCTCCATTTTTAGCTTGTTAGAGTTCCCTATTGATCATGTTGACTGGGCCAAAGTAAAAGCTGGAGGAAAGGTTCAAAAAGGAAATGAGAGAATAGGAAGACCATAAAGACAAAGAGCAGAATAAGGGAGATAAGGCAGGGGAGGCAAGTCAGGCCTGAAATCTAAAGGGATTTTTTTCTGCTGTCTTAGGATGCCTTTGTCATAATGCCAGGTATGTTTTCAGGGTCACAGGACTGGCAGCAGGTGAGATCTGAGCCTTGAAAAAGAGGGCTCCATCCCTTCCAGCTGCCTCCTGCCTTGAGCACCTCTCAGTCACCAGGCCTTACTCAACATGAGCACCTTTTCAACGTGGCCAGGGCCTGATTTACAAATGGGAAAAGTCAGGAGGGAAATGAAAGAGGGAAAACATGGGAAAATGCAACAGAGGAAAATCCAACCTCCACAGTGGTGCTTTAATAGGGATAGTTAGGTGTGTTATTTTCCTAGAAAGCAAGAAAAGCTTTTTAAAGTTATATTTGATTCAGATTCAAAAAGTATGTGTGTTATGGAAGAGCCCTAAACCAATATCTGTGCTTGAACATTTGGGGAGAGCAAAGGCTGGGTTAAATCTGTTTTCCTAGATGTTACTGAAAATAACCCCTTTCCCTGTGTTTTGATCCATCTCCCTCCCATTCACCAGCTTTCAAAGCTCTCTCTCAGTTGAACTGTTGGAGTTCAGTTTATTCTGATGTTTATGGCTCATTCTGGTGTTTCCAAGGTGAAGATTTATCTGAGACTGGTAATTCTGACCCCACCTGGACCACCTGAAGCTGTGAAATCAAACCCAGGCAGCCAGAAAGGACATCTAAATTCAACTGAAAATTCAGCTTTGAGTTCTTGAAAATCACTTGGAGCCAGGGGAAACATTTTAAAAATATTTTCAGATTCTCAGACCTTTTGAAACAATGATAGAATTTGGTATGGGGCAGCTGATGGATGATCAACTAAAGCAGAAATCCAAAACACAAGGACCTGGGTTTGCAGGGGTTCTGAATGTTCACCCACATTTCCCTGCCATGCTTTAACCCTAATCCTTCATCTCCAGCCTCATTTTGAAGAGCAAACCCCTCATTCTCCACCCTGCAGCTCCAGAGTGCTTCAAATTCTGCTGGCATTTCCTCCAACAACTCTCTGAGCTCAAACAGATCATTGCAACACTCACTCATGAAATATTCCAGCTGCCTGCTGCAATCCTAAGTAGCTCTTGGAAGGCCTTTTTCTGAGCCATTAGCATGGAAGTAATCTCAAGTGACTGGATATATATTGCAGCTAATGGTAGGACTGGAGCTATGGGGTGGGAGCATCCAGAGCCTGGAGAGGAGCCAGGGCTGGATCTCTGCAGGGAAGAACACGTGTACTCACACTTGTAGGGGCACTCACACCCCCTGCAGCAGCAGATCTCCCTGTTTCTCTATCAGCTCTGGCATTTACAGAGCCACTCAGGGAAATTAAGGGACTTAGAGACTCGCTGAGCCACAAAAACCTCCTTTAGGAGTGACAAGCAGCAGTTGATGTGAGCAGAGACTGGAAATTGAGATGCAGCTCTGGGTCTTCCAGAGGAAGCTGAGGCTTCCTTGCAGCTTTTGTTTCCCTGCCTGGATTTTCCTCTCCAAAACTGACAGGTCTCGTGCCACGTTTTTCACCTGTGGTAGAACAGGCTCCTCCTCTCCTGCTGTGAAAACAACCTGGAAACACCTTCCTCTTGGTTGAATCTATCCCAGAGCTGTGAAATAGGGTTAAAAAAATCTTCCATGGGATCCTGGGAGAATCCCAGGCCCTCCTGACTCCAGGAAATAAGTGGTTTTTAAGGAAATAAGTGGGTTTTGAAGCTGGCCTTCACAAATTAAATATTGCCCAGGGAAGGATTCGGTGGTGCTGTGTTGGCTTTGCTCTAGGAAGTTTCCTGTTGATGCTTTTTGAGTCACAGCAAGAATTTTTTGAAATCTTGTGCTTTAGACAGCTTTCCCTCTCCCTTTCCCTTTCCCCTTTCCCTCTCCCTTTCCCCTTTCCCCTTTCCCCTTTCCCCTTTCCCCTTTCCCTCTCCCTCTCGCTCTCCCTTTCCCCTTTCCCTTTCCCTTTCCCTTTCCCTTTCCCTTTCCCTTTCCCTTTCCCTTTCCCTTTCCCTTTCCCTTTCCCTTTCCCTTTCCCTTTCCCTTTCCCTTTCCCTTTCCCCTCTCCCTTTCCCTTTCCCCTTTGCCTTTCTTTTTTCTTTCCTGGAAAACCACCACAAATACCTCCTGGTTCTCTTTAGAGTCAGACATAAGTCACACTCACTGAGGAGTTGGTTCACAACACCTAAAATTAATATCCTAAAGTTAATATCCTAAAATTTAATATCCCCTAGAGGTGCCTGGCTCTCCCTCCTTTTATGAAAGGTTGGCCCTTCTAAAATTCACCCTTTAGGTGGGAATTGCACCAACCCTGGTGCCAGGCTGGGTACTGGGAAGGGGTTGGGAGCAGCAGGGCATGGCTGCCAGCCCCAGGTTCCCACCTGGCAGAGCCAGGGGCAGGTGGGAATGGCCCTGAGACAGGGAATTCCCATTTGGTCACTGCAGGGAGAGCTGTGCCAGCCCTGGCAGATGGCAGCCATGGCATCCTGAGCAGGCAGCAGGGAACACCCTGCTAGGGAAGTGTTTGAACCCCTCTCAAGTGAGCAGTGGCATGGCAAAGTGGGCAGGATGAGGAGCTGCAAGGGCAGGATAGAGATAATTAAAGGCCAGCCCTGTGATTCTGGTGTTGTTCCAATGCTCAGGAGACAGTTCCAGTGCTGATTCCCACCTGGCTATGGACAAGGGGGATGGAGCAGGACCCTGTGAGGGTCTGGTGCAGGGCCAGGCTGGGATGCAAACACCATTCCAGCAGCCCCCAGGCTGGTTGGGATGGTTGCTCCTCTCATGCTGAGACCCAGAGGCTCCACAAATAATCTGTCCATGCTCCCTGCATGCCCTTCCAATGGCCCCAGGAGGGAAACTGGAGCTCTTTCAGGAAGAGGTGTTGGCACAGAGCAGCTGCTGCTGTCTCAGTCACCATCCACCTCCTCCACACCTAACCCAATACCCTGTTCCTGCTGTGGCTTGGCTGTTTTTTTTCCAGGTGGACATTTTCAGCTGAATTTCTGATGCATGACCATTACCTCCATGTGCTTTGGGCTGGGAATTTAGGATTTCAAGTGACTGGCTCAACCCTTTATGTCCTTGTCTTGTCCTTTCTCCCATTTCTCTCCACCGTGTCCCTCTGCTGCCTTTCCATGGCTCACATCTACAAAGTGCAAAGCTCAGCTGCAGCTCCACAAATCCCCACAAAAAAATCTTCAACTCATCTCTGGATGTTTTGCAAGTAGTTAAAAGAGAGTGAATGAGGTCTGGGGCAGAATTTTGCATACTCTGTGTATCTGAAGTAGGTTTGTTCAGCATTTATAGTAAGCGTCCCTAGTGATCCCAAAAGTTGTCTGTTCTTTCACCTGACAGGTTTTGTATTTTTGTTGCCCCCAGATGAAGGGAAGGAATGATGAATCTGACTCCATATTCTTTGAAGGCTAATTTATTATTTTATGATACTATATTATATTAAAGAATGGTAAACTATACCATACTAAGGAATGCAGAAAGGATACTTACAGAAGGCTAAAAAGATAAAAATGAAAACTCCTGACTCTCTCCAGAGTCCTGACACAGCCTGGCACTGATTGGCTAATGAGTGAAAACAATTCACAGAAACCAAGGAAACAGCCACCTGTTGGATAAACAATCTCCAAACACATTCCACATATGAGCACAACACAGGAGAAGCAAATGAGATAAGAATTGTTTTCCTTTTTCTCTGAGGCTTCTCAGCTTCCCAGGAGAAAAATCCTGGGTGAAGGGATTTTTTCCAGAAAATGTGAATGCCATGGACAGGATTCTGGTGCCTGCTTTGATCGTTCTCCTTTCTCTTGTCTTGTTTCCCCAGATCAACCCCGTGACAGGCCCTCGTGAGGGAGGGACCAGAGTGACCATCCGTGGGGAGAACCTGGGGCTGGAATTCCAGGATATCGCCTCCCACGTCAAAGTGGCTGGCGTGGAGTGCAAGCCCCTGGTGGAAGGGTACATCCCAGCAGAGCAGTAAGTGGGGTGTGTGGCACAGCAAAGGCCACAGCACATCTAATGACATTCCTACCTGTAGGGCCTTCCAAGGAATCCATTCCAGCCTGGGAACTGAGGGATGGAAGAGGCCATTCCTCACATGCAGCTTGGGATATTCCATTTATTTAATAATCCAGTTATTACTGTGTTTGGAATGCATATTTAGGTGATCCTCATGGCAAGTGCCTTGAAGTTATCCTGGTTTTCACCAAGCAGTCACTCCAAAGTGTTCAATTCCAGTTTGGAAGGCAGCAATCCTGAAAAGCCTCTTGCTAAATGCAGGAATGATCATTAAACCTTAGAGCTGCCTCCACCATGCCAGGCTGGAGCTGAGAGGGATGGAGCCAGACCTCAGCCCAACATTTCTCTGTGTATTTAAGTGGAGTTAACTCCACCTCAGCACTTGTCCCACACAGAAGCCACCACTTTCTCAAGAATAACTTCATCCAAAATTTGGATTCTGGATGGGACAGTAGAGGGTGGATTAATCTTCAGTCCATCCCCCAGCTGTGTGCACTCTTAGCTGCAATTCCATCTTACCAAAACCGCTCCTCAAACTCTGCTCCTCTTGGTATTTTCCCCTCAGGATCGTATGTGAGATGGGGGAGGCCAAGCCCAGCCAGCATGCTGGATTCGTGGAAATCTGCGTGGCCGAGTGCAAGCCCGAGTTCATGGCCAGGTCTTCTCAGCTCTACTACTTCATGGTAAGTTCCTGAAAAAGTTCTCCTTGGCCCTGAACTCCTTGGCCTTTCTCCTCTTTGCTCCCTCTGTCCATTGTCCTTCACCACGTTGAGCCTCCGAGCTCTTCGCTGCCGTTCCGGTGCACCAGATTGTTCATTCCATTTCCTTTCAACATCTTGTTCCCAGCAAAAATAGCTGGTCTAATTAAAGTTTTAACAACCTAATAATAGTCCAGATTATTAGTCTAGTTACAGTTCCATGCAGCCGCGGTCCAAATTAATACAGAAAATTCTCATTAATAGTTAAAAGTGCTGTACAGGAAAGAATAAAAAAGAGCTAAAAAAGGGAAAAATTTCCCTAGTATCTTTTTTTTGGGGGGGGTGTAATGCTTTTGCTACCAACACCCCTCTGCTTGGAGCCACCAGTGTTGTCCAGAAGAAACTTGGGGGCTGTCACTACTCATTACAACCCCAGGAGCTTCAGCAGCATGAGTGTGACGGTCTTGATTGGGTTTCTTTCTCCTCCCTCCTGGATTCTCCCAGGTGTTTATTCATCCCATCCACACCAGGAGCACTGGGATCAGGACAGATCCAGCTCAGGCTGCTGGTGAGCTGTAGGATGTGACTGGGGTTCAGTGCTGGTTTTGGATGCTCCATGATGAAACAGGAGACACCTGCAAGCTTCAGCTTCAGTTCAAGTGCAAACACATGTTGTACACTCAACCTGTGCTTTATTCCTCCTTTCTGATGATGTTTCTTGTCCAAGAGACCTGATTATTCCTCTAAGGCCCCTTGCTGGGGACATGCAAGAATTGTCTGGCCTTGATCTGTTCAGATCTGTGCAGGTTTGAGATGAGAGGGTCCCTTTGTTCCCATCAAAAGCTTTCGGCTCTTGCAAGAGAATGGGTCTCTTCTGAAATTATTCACATGCCTGAGAATTTCTTTATGGTAAAGGGAACTTGTAATGAATGCAAATGTCTTGGATTCCCCCCTCGAGCTACAGAGGTTTCTCTGTTCTCTGCATTTCCCAGTGTCGGGTGTTGCGGTGGCGGGGGCCGCAACACTCGGGTGTTGCGGTGGCGGGGGCACAGAAAACACCTTGAGAGAAAGCCTCTACCAGGCAGCCAGAAGGGCTCTTTCCACGACATTACACTTCAACGTGTCACCTTTGCTACTCCTGGAATTACTGTCTGCTTTTGATCATCCGTGTCCATCTGTGACAGCTTTTCCCTCCGCTTGCCGCCTTCCCTGCTGCCAGGGCACGAGCGCGAAGCCACCGGGGTTTTTCTCCTCTCAATACCTCCATACCTTTGTGATAGACAAAAAAAAAAACCCAAAATACAGGTACTCTCCAGCCTGCCCATCATATTCCCTCTGCCGTGTCTGCTGCTTTCACAGCGGGAGCTGTGTTTTTTTGGCTTCCTCGGGTTTTTCTGCCAGGAGGGCAGAGATGCTGTTGCAGGAATCTCGACACGCCTTGGCATCCTGCAGCGGTGCGTGGCAGCTTCAAGGGAAAGAAGATGTTTGAAAAGCAAGGAAGGGGCAGCACCTGGGAGATAAATGTCACTTCTTGACTCACAGCAAATCTTCTGGAAAATTGGTTTTTGAGAGGTTTGAAGGAAAACTTGGTTGGAGTTGGCCAATTGGTTCAGCCTTACCCTGTCTTGCAAGAATTCGAAGAGATGATGGTTTGGGCTCAACAGAGTATTTGATTTCAGTGTTTTAAGAAAGAGGTGGCTTAGTTTAGAGATGCCAGAATGGTTCTTCTCCACCTTTCTAACCAGAACTTTTAAATTCAAATAGCTGCTCGTTTGTTTTAAACTCATCTGTGATCAAAACCTGCAAATTGCATTAGAAAGTACAATAAGCCAAGAGGGAAACAAAGCTGAAATGAAATTTATGATGATCTAAATGAAATATATTTTTTTAGTTATTCATTTTCTTGCTGTGATTATTGTCCCAGTCTTTCAATGAAAAAAATATTACATTAACTGAAAAGTTTACCTTTATTCTGGCTTTAGATGAAAATATTTTGTCTCAGTGCAGGTGTTGTGGGCTGCTCCACATTTCTTCTAATTCTGCTCCTAAAATCCTTGTTTTGGGGAGCATTTCCCATCCATCCCTTTCATCTTTTCCCCTCTTGCTGCTACTGTGGAACCTCTAGAAAGGAAACCCAGGTGCAGAAGCTGTGTTTGAGTCACATCTTGCTCCTCCTGTGTTCCCAGGAGCAGTGGAATGGGAACCAAGGTCCTGACAAGCTCCATGGAGGGCAGTTTAGACCCAGCTCTGATGGTGCTGCTCTGTGGAAAACCTGTGTGCAGGAGATGCTGGAGGAAAGAAAGGGTTGGGGAGCTGAGGAAAGTTGGTAAAATCCTAGAAAATGCAGAAAATTTCCTGTCCTCTTTCCCTCATTGTCACTCTCCAGCCTATCACAGATCCACAAGACTCTCTTTACATTTTCCACCACCTTCCACCAGTGAGGAAATGGTGAATAATCTGGAGTTTTGCTGTGAATGTGCTGTGCAATATTCAGGAAGGCCACTGTGAATAATTAAAGGTTGATCACAGCTTTGAAAGCTGAGCCACAAACCCATTTGTAAGATTGGCTCCAGGCACAGCAGGGCTTTGCCAAGGAGCCTTCCTGCTGTGGCTGTGGCCTGTGAGGATCCTCAAAATGCCATGGCTGCTTTACCTACCCCAAGGAGAGGGCAGGGAACCCACCCAGGGGTGGGACAAAGTTCTTTTGAGTCTTTAACTCAGATGTTCTCTATGATTTTTGAATCAGATGCTGCTGCAGTGCTGCTGTGTAGGCTTTGGGCATCAAGTTGGCCATTCCCAACTCATTTTCTGCCAGCATCAGCCATCAAGGTCAGCAGGAATTTGTACTGGTGGGGGTGGCCATCAGTAAGGGAGCTGCCATCAGAGCTTGAGGTGGTATCCAAAATATAAATTAGCAGTCCTGAAGTGCACCCTTTGCATTTCCATACTCTTCCTGCAGTTTTTATCCCATTAAAAGAGAATGGTAGAGAATATTCCCAGAAAACCACGCTCCAGGCTTGGAGAATGGCTGGAATGCTGCCCAGTGGAAAAGGACCTGTGGCTGAACATGAGGCCAGGTGTGTCCAGGTGGCCAAGAAGCCGATGGGCACCTGGATTGTATCAGGAATAGTGTGGCCAGCAGGACCAGGGCAGTGCCCACCCTACTGTGCTGGGCATTGCTGAGACCCCACCTCAAATCCTGGATCCAGTTTTGAGCTCCTCAGGGAAGGGAACAGAGCTGGGGAAGGGTCTGGAGAACCAGGAGGGGCTGAGGGAGCTGGGAAGGGTCTGGAGAACCAGGAGAGGCTGAGGGAGCTGGGAAGGGTCTGGAGAACCAGGAGGGGCTGAGGGAGCTGGGAAGGGTCTGGAGAACCAGGAGGGGCTGAGGGAGCTGGGCAGGGGCTGAGCCTGGAGCAAAGGAGGCTCAGGGGGCCCTTGTGGCTCTGCACAAGTCCCTGCCAGGAAGGCACAGCCGGGGGGGTCGGGCTGTGCTCCAGGGAACAGGGACAGGAGCAGAGGGAACAACCTCAGGCTGGGCCGGGGCAGCCTCAGGGGGGATTTTGGGATAACTTCTTGATGAAAAGGTTGCCAAGCACTGGCACAGGCTGCCCATGGAAGTGGTGAATCATTGTCCTTGGAAGTGTTCAAGGTGCTTAGACAGGTGCTTTAGTTGTGGCCTTGCCAGTGCTGGGTTAATGCCTGGACTTGCAGATCATAGGGGTCTTTTCAAAAACCTCAAAAATTCCATGATTATAAGTATAAAACCAGATTCCAAGCCATCAGGTGAAAATCAGCCAGGTTTAAACAAAGAAAGTGCCCAGCTCTGACAGCAGATCCTTCTACAGAGCTGTAAGTCCGGTTTTCATGTTCTGCCCTTCCTCCAAGAGCTGCATTTAGAACAGGAGCAAAATGGAAAAATGGAAATCTTGCCGCTGTTTTTCAAAATGATTAAACCAGAGGGGCCTGGGAACAGAGGTGGCTCTGTGTATGTGAGAGTGGGAGCTGTGGGGTGTGTCAGGTGGTTTTATAAACATGGATTAATGGTCTCCAAAGCTCAATAAGGTGACTGCATGATGTACCTGCTCGCTCAGAGGAGCTGAGAGCTTCAAGCACTTGTGTCATCATTCTTAAAGAGAGGGGAAAGAAATAATCTTCATTTAAATGCATATAGTAGCTTTTCACTTGGGACTGAATGGAAAGTTTTTCTATTAAAATGCAAATGAAAGAATAAACTGTAACACCAAATTTCTCCCTGAATATTGATGTCTCCTCTCTGCATTGTGGTAACAGGGTGATCTGTGCCTTCAGAGCGCGAGTATTTTATCTTGATTTGGGGAAGAAGGGAGGGTGGCAAGGTAAGAAAAAGAGTTTTGAGATTTGGGGCCTCTAAAGGAATTGTGCCCCTTTTTTGATGTATTAACACAATGCTGTGTTAGGCTGGGAAAAGAGGCTCAGAAAATCAGCAGGAAAAGGGAAAAGGTGTTCAAAGGACAGTGCTGCTCCTGTGGCTGTTGCATTTCAGAGAAGCACCACCACCATGTCTCAGTGAAGGACAGCTCAAGGCTGCCTCAACATCCAGGTCAGATAAGAGAAAGATTTAGGATCGTGTATGGCCATTTTACACCAGGGCAGGTCCAGGATGGACATCAGGAGGAATTTCTTCATGGAAAGGGTTGTTGAACGTCGGAATTGCACCAGGAGGTGATGGAGTCCCATCCCTAGAGGCATTCAAAGAACAGCTGGATGAGATCTGTTCTGGTTGTCAAGGTGGGGATGGGTCACAGGTTGGACTGGATGACCTTGGAGGTCTTTCCCAACCTCAGTGATTCTGGCATCCTGTGTGGGAGAGGCAAGAGCAAACTCAGACGTTCTGCTGAGCCCTCCTCCATCCAAGGGGGAATGGCTTCCCACTGCCAAAGGGCAGGGTTAAATGGAATATTGGGAAGGAGTTGTTCCCTGTGAGGATGGTGAGGTCAAAGAAGCTGTGCCTCATCCCTGGCAGTGTCCAAGGCCAGGCTGGACAGGGGTTGGAGCACCCTGGGATAGTGGGAGGTGTCCCTGCCCATGGCTGGGGTGGGACTGGCTGATCTTTAAGGTCTCTTCCCACCCAAACTCTCCTGTGATTCTGAGAATCAATAAAGTTGAGCGATCTTCTCAAAACCAAACCATTTTCATCACTTGTGAGTCCCACAGTTTGGAGGTGGAAATTCCCCATTAAGCTCCAATCAAACCAGTTCAGTGCCTGAGTTACCCTGCAGAGCTGGTGGTGTGTGACAGCAGAAAGAGCCCTGGGCTGTGCCAAACAAGCAGTGGAGATGAGAGGTTGTGACCCAAGGTGCTCCAGGCATGGACCTGTCCTTGTAGGAATATTTCTGAGTGGGTACAAGGGCAGATCTCATTTTGGAGGAGTGAGAGTAGACTGGGGTTGGGTCTGAACTCATCCCACCAAAACTGGCACTCGAGCAGAGTGTCTCTGACAGGTCTGGTGTCACCACAGGCTCCTTTATCAGCCAGATGTGGCCAACTTCAGAAGCCCAGATTAATCCTTGGGGTTGCCTCCCTCTCTCCAGCACTCACAGGAGAGGGAAGGTCTCTGTGCTGTGTCTCCAACACCTCCCTTTGCCTCCACAGACTCTGACCCTCTCTGACCTGAAGCCGAAGCGAGGACCAGTGTCGGGTGGCACCCAAGTGACAATCACAGGCAACAACCTCAACGCTGGCAGCAATGTCATTGTGACCTTTGGGAGACAGCCCTGCCTCTTCTACAGGTACAGATGAGCCCTCCCTGCTGCTCATGCCTGAGTTCAAAAGATTAAATGCCACTTAAAGTCAGGAAACTTCTCCTGCAGCCCTGACACCTTGTTCCTCAAGCGCCTCCTTTGCTGCAACAGGACTTGTGCATTCTGCACCATGCACAGCCTTGCTGGCCATGTTTTGGGGAGAGAAAATAGGATTTATTTCATTGTTTTGACTGGTATTTGATGTGCTTTTTCCCGTGGCCTCTTGTCAGATTTCAGTACAATTCTCCACGGTCCTGCGCTCTGCTACTTGCTATGGGAGTGCGTCGTTTAAAAGATTCATTTTCATGTCCCTGCTTTAGTGGAGGTGACAAAGAAAATCTGACAACATCAGTTCGAAGTACTAAACCACCTCCCTTTTATCCCAGAACAGTCCTGTAGTGCTAAGAAATGGATGATTTGCAACATTTCAGCTCCGTGTTGGCTCCTGCTCAATGGCGCTTCAGAGAGGCTTAATGTCAGTGTTACCTGCTGGATGTTCCCTGATCCCTGTGAGAATGAGTCTGAATCCCATTCCCAGGGGCTCCTGCAGCTCCAAACTACCCTGAGCAACACATTTTGCTGCCAGTAGAGATGGGGGCTGAAGATGAAGTTGGCACATTTCTCCCAAATATGTCCTTGGCAGAGGAAAAGCTCATTCACAGGAGACCTGGGAGCACTGCCCTGGGGCAATGCCCTTCCCTCTCCTGGCTGTGGGGATCCTCTTTAGCAGCCTGTCATGACTGTGGAGCGATCCAGCATCCAAAATTCAGCAGGGTGAAGTCACAGGCTGTGATTTGAAATGCCAAGTGGGAGCCACAGCTGCTTGGAGATGCTCACTGAAGGCTGGGGAATTTTAGGAGGGATTGAGCATTGTCTTTTGGGGGAATTTAGAGGGCACCTGGAGGGTGCAGTCATTGGAGGTGGCTTACACCCCCATTTTAGGGGTATAAGGTGAGGCTGCATCACAAATCACAGGACTGGGAAGTCTGAGAATGTTTGGTGCCTGGATTTTTGACTCATTTTGAAAGGAATGCGGACCTGGAGCTGGTTTTGAGCCCTGCCAAAAAGGAAAAGTTTATGCAGAATCCTCTTTAATCATAAAATGCTTCCCACTATATTAGCACTTCTAGAGGTCCCAGGCATGCTACAAACTGCACTTAAAACAAGACTTACAGTCCTAATGCAAAGCAAACTTTATGATCCCAGACCACAAAGCTGAGGTGCAAACACCCCTTTTACGAGCTGCTGCTGCACATGTCTGCAGGCAGGAAGGAAACATCCATCAAATATTTAATCACAGAGAAATACTTCTGCAGAGAGGCCTGGTTTGGACTGCCCTTGGGGTTCAGATTTTACTCTGAGTCCTGAGAGATGAGTGCTCTTGTGGTTTTATTTAAACCAGTGAAAAGGCAATGCCACTTCCCCAGAGACTGCTACAGAAACATAAATGGGTCACACTGAGTTCCACCTCTTCAGTGCACAGGACATAAGAATAAATTTGGGGCCACAGGACATAAGAATAAATAGTTGGGCTCTTTTTGGCACCATCTTGCTGCTGGTAGCACCTGGTTCACATTTACTTTCTCCACCTCCCAGGAGATCCACGAAGCACATTGTCTGTAACACCACAGCCTCCTATGAAGGCTTTGAGAAGGTGAAGGTGTCTGTGAGAGTGGACAAGGCCAAGATCCATCAGGAGCTGCACTATGAATATGTAGAGGATCCCACCATCCTGAGGATCGAGCCTGAGTGGAGCATCTTTAGGTGAGAATCCCAGGAAAACCCTTCTCCCAACTCCCATGGTTTTTTAAAGGAGCACTGCACTGATAACTTTGGCCCTTGGTGTAGAAAATTGATTTCCAAGCGTTGTGTCCAGCAAGAATTTGCGCAGGGAAACTTTCCAGAGCCAATAGATCCCTCAGGGTGGATTAGAGTGAAGTGACACTGAATGATCAGTGTTTGTATAATATAATATAATATATATGTAAATATATATATATATATACATAAGTAGATATATACATTATATATGTAAATATATATTATATATATATATGTATATAGGTTTATTTTAGAACAATTTGGTTTTAAGGGGAAGCAGCTACAAAGCCATTTTGGTTGTTATTATCTCTAGCAATATGAAAATACAAAAGCCTAAAAATATCACATAAGAAAATGGGTAGGAAAGAAAATGAAAGGATGAGAATAGAAAAATTGCACCACTCATAGGTTCCACAGAACTTGGTCATTGCAATTTTGATGTCAGTCAGTTGAAGTGATGGTCACAGACTGGATCCATCAGAGGACAAGGGGCATCCCAAAGAAATTATGAGCAAAATCCCCAGAACACAACCTCTGTTGGGTTTATACTCAGCTGGAATACCCAGCGGGGAGTTTCCCACTGGATGATGGAAAGCTGTGGATCAGGGACACCTAGATGATGGAATGTGGTGCATCATGAGTTTTTGACACCTCCAAAGTCGACACAGCTGCCCCTTGCACCAGCCCAGTTGGCTCCATTATGTCCCATCCTGGCCCAGCAGCAGAGTGAGCACCTCAGGGGCTCTGTGTGAATGTCCCAGCACTGCCCTGGCCAGGGGAGTTACCACAGCTGAGCTCACTTGATGCCTCAGGTTTTAGCTTTTATATTTTTCACATTCTGAGCTGCTTTAGTGTGTGGGTCTGAGCTCCATATTATGGGATGGTGAGCTCTGTGCGCAGAGCAGGGAGACAAAACAATTCCTGCTCCAGCTGGGCACCAAGGACAAATGACCCAAATCTCAGCCCAGGAGCACAAACCCCGTGGGCTGGAGAGAGAAAAACAAGCAGGGTGGGACTGCAGGGGCTAAAGCTGGAATGGGACAATGAACTGCAAGATGCAAATGGAGCAGAACTGATCCCAGGGAGAGACCCCGGGAGTGCTGGTGCATTTTGGGGCCATTTTGGTTCATCTTGGGTGCAGCCCTGGCTGGGCTCTTGTGCTGCCCAAGGTGCATCCATGGAGGAGATCCTTGGAACGAATCCCTGCTTTATTCTGGGACTCTGCCCAGCCTCTGCTCTAGCTCAGCCTTCTCAAGGCATCATACTTGATAGGGACAAAGTTCCCACCTCCCAGGGTTGGCTCTTTCCTTATCTGGTCCCACACCAGCTGCAGCCTGAGCTGAGCTGAGCTTGCCCCTGGCACCTGGGTGGGTGCTTTGCCCATGGCAGCTTCCCCTGAGTATTTGAGCCACCAGCATCCCAGTGTCTCTTCTAGAATCACATTCTTGTCCCTTGACCTGGGAGGACTGGACAATAGTATCACGTTTATCTCATCCCAAGTTCCCTCCACACTCCAAATTCTGTTTGTAGGTGTATTTGGGATGGGGTGGTTCCCGTGGTCATGGATGAGCAGCTGCTTCTTTGCAGTTTGCTACAGTGGGAAAATGTCTTTCCATGATTTTAGCAATATTTAAGCCATGAACCATTCCATTCTCTCACACTTTGCAAGATGTAATTCCTACCTTTCCCACAGCCTTCATGGACTTGAAATTCCTACAAGTCCCACAGCCCTCATGGACTTGAAATTCCCACATTTCCCACAGCCCTTATGGACTTGAAATTCCTATATTTCCCACAGCCTCCATGGACTTGAAATTTCTACATTTTTCAAAGCCCTCATGGACTTGAAATTCCTACAGTTCTCATAGCCTTCTGGACTTGAAATTCCCACATTTCCTCCAGCCCTCATGGACTTGAAATCCCCACATTTCTGCCAGCCTTCATGGACTTGAAATTTCTACATTTCTCACAGCCTTCATGGCCTTGATTCCTCAGGACTAAGCACTGCCTGCTTGGCCATGGTGCCTGGAAGCCCCAGGGCTCTGTCCTGAGATGAAACACAATGGGAGCCCTGCTCCCTGCCCCATCCAAGAGCCTTTCTCCTCGTTAGGGATCCCTTTTTCTCTTCACCCCCTTGATGCTGCTTTGGTGAATTCACAGGGCTCACATGAAGGTGCCTGAGAGCAGCGTTTGCCCTGGTTGTGGAAAGCATCCAAGCGATCCCCAAACTCTCAGAAGCCTGGAGGAACGGCCTCAGGAAGGGAGAAATTGGTCATTAAATGCACTGGTATTTCCTTGAAAAGATCCAAAATAAGAAATCCTAGTCTCCCCTCATTCATCCAGGCAGCTCTCTGCTTCCCTGTCAAACTGGACTGATTGGAGTCCCTGGGGATTAGGAGCAGGGCTTGTAAATCCCCCCACTTCAGCTCCCATCCCAAAGATGTTTTCACAAATCAATTAGTGCCTTTAATTACCGTGAGGGAATTTACTGATTTAGCTGGAGTCTTTGAGTCTTTGCACATTGGGCTTGAAGCTTTAATGTCAGGATTTTCCATCTGGGGCTTTTATTTCCAGTCAGAGTCCAGGTTATCAGTGAAATGAGAAATCACTTTACTCCCTTAGAAAGCCAGTTCAGTGCTGCTTAAAAAGGTGCAAGATTGACAGCCTAGGAGAGTGAATTCCTGAAAATCCCCTGGAAAGCTGCAGCACAGGGACCTTCCTCTTCCTCTTCCTCTCTGGCCTCAGGTGTGGCTGGGATGTGAGGAGTTCTCCACAGCCTCCTTGCTCCTTGATTTCTCTGCTGAAGCTGCCAGGCAGAGGAGAAGGAGCAGCCAAGGAGATGCCTCAGGTGTGATAGCAAAGCTTTGCCCAGCCTGGAGGTGCAGGGACTCTGTGTCCCATGGCTGGATGGGTGGGATCTCCCATCCCAAATCCCAAATCCCAGAAAAAATGGAAATAAGGGTCAGGTGTTTGTTTAGGGAGTACTGGGTTATTTTTGGGGTGTGTAGCTGCCTGTATGGATGGGATCTCCCATCCCAAATCCCAAATCCCAAATCTCAGAAAAATGGAAATAAGGGTGAGGTGTTTGTTTAGGGAGTACTGGGTTATTTGTGGGGTGTGTAGCTGCTGGGATGGATGGGATCTTCCATCCCAAATCCCAGAAAAAATGGAAATAAGGGTGAGGTGCTTATTTAGGGGGTACTGGGTTATTTGTGGGGTGTGTAGCTGCTGGGATGGATGGGATCTCCCATCCCAAATCCCAGAAAAAATGGAAATAAGGGTGAGGTGCTTGTTTAGGGGGTACTGGGTTATTTGTGGGGTGTGTAGCTCCCTGTATGGATGGGATCTCCCATCCCAAATCCCAAATCCCAAATCTCAGAAAAATGGAAATAAGGGTGAGGCGTTTGTTTAGGGGGTACTGGGTTATTTGTGGGGTTTGTAGCTGCTAGAATGGATGGGATCTTCCATCCCAAATCCCAGAAAAATGGAAATAAGGGTGAGGTGCTTATTTAGGGGGTACTAGGTTATTTGTGGGGTATGTAGCTGCTGGGATGAGTGGCTGGGAGTCTCGTCACTCATGGAATTAATAAGGCTGGAAAAGACCTCCAAGATAATTGACTCCAATTCTTTACCCAGCACTGTCACATCCACCACCAAAATGTGTCCCCAAGTGACACATCCACACAGCTTTTGAACACTTCCAGGTACTATTTGAGCATTTCCAGGGATGGAGCATTTTTTGTGTACAACCTCTCCCCTTTGCTTTCTTCATCTGAAATCAGGAAGCATCAACTTGTGCATTTTTAACCAGACCTCCCCAATTTCATCCTCTTTCTTAAGCACTTTTGAGTCACTCCAAAGGTTGGACAACCCTGGAGAGTGAAGATGGAATATCCAGGATTACCAGGGGGGTTTGTGGTGTCAGGGAGAGTTTTAGGTGCTGTAACTGTGGGGCTGAGCTGCTCCCAGGGAGAGATGATTGCCACTAAACCAGCTTTGCAAAACCAGTGAATGAATGCACCAAGCCTGGCTTAAAACCTTTATTTTTCAGAACAATAAAGAAAAGATTACTGCTAATTTATTTCCGTAGCCAAAAAAAAAAAAAAAAAGTCATGCTGGGCTGGCAAGTAAATAAAATTTTATGAGCTCCATTAATACTTTTGATCTGAGTTTGATTTGAGTTACATCCAGCAATTACTAGAGTCTGAAGGCAGAAAATGATACTCTCAGGGTTTTTTGGGGCAATAAACTGTTAAATTCTGAGGGCTTTTGGCACCTCTGTTATTTTGCTGGGCAGCAGCAGGTCTCCAGGCTCTGATCCCACCTGGCTGAGCATCCAGATGCAGACACAAATGCCATTGGCCGGCGATTTTCAAGGCAAGAAACAGTTTTATTTCCTTTCTTTTCAAGCCAGAGAGGGTTTAGGGGTGATTTTAAGTCTTCAGCAAACAAAAAACTGCTTTACCTTTTTTCTTTCCCTCTCTCTGGTCAGGTGCTGTGGCTGTGTTTATTACCTGTGGTCTGAGCCTGCAAGCTCAGATTCCAACCCAAATAGAGGATTTTTAACTTGTGGGTTTAAAGCTGTGTGTACGGATTTGGTTGATTAAATAAAAGGATTTGTCTTTATATAGACACACATACCTGTAGGTGTGTTCACACATTGGATTTTTGTGGAACACATAAAACTTTCAGCCAAGTAAAGATATAAAATCCCATCTAGCTTGAATCAGCAGAGATTAATTATATTCGTAATTATATTATTATTAAATTATATAATAATAGCAATAAAATTGTATTTTTATTATTGTTATAAAGGCTCACAGCCAAAATTCAGAAGATCCAGGACAGTGGAGAAAGAACAATTTGGTTTATACACTTCTGGGTTTTGAAGAATTCTCTCTGGATGATGTCAGGAATCTTTACAGGGAAGCTGAATTTTGGAGAGAGGATATTTTTTTCTGTAAAGCAGGGAAGGTCTATTGTAAGCAGATGTGTGACTTCATCAGGATCCCTTGTGCATTCAAAAAAACTCATCCAGATCTTATGGAAACAACAAAACGTGGGTTTGCACTGTAAAATTTCCCATTATAGTTGATATTTCAGAGAGAAAAAAACTTGAGATACTCTGCAGAGCTCAAGGTCAAATATTGCCCTAACCATGGACCAGTCCAGCCCTTGAGTGAAAGACCACGAGGATCCTCCCAGAGAAGTGTCCCCAGACATCTGCTGAGAGATGTGGTTGTGCCAATTCTCTCTGGATGAACCCCAAAAGTGTTTGGTTCATCAGTGTGGGTGCCACTGCAGGGGCTGGAGCAGAGCTCACCCAGACCTGGCAGCTCTCCTGTGAGTGTTTGCATTCACTCCTGCCTCCCCAGCTGATTAATAATGGAAGATAAATCAGGAGCACTGCAAACAAAGGTCAGAAACGGGGGAGATTTGTTGCCTTCTTCCTCCCAGGGTGTTTATTCTCCGGTGTTTTCTCATTTATAATGCACATGCTTCACCTTTCCTGTATGTGCAGCTTTACCTGGGGGCAGGAAAGGGATTCTGAACTTTCTTCTCACAACCCCATTGATTTCCACATGGCCTCCCCTTCCCAGCAGGAAATAAACTGCATCCTGGACAGTGTCCAAAGGGAGTTATAGAGGCAGGTGCTGAAACTGCTGAGAGCACTACTCACCCTGGGAAACCCTCAGAGATGGGGCTGTGTGCTGATGGCATTTCCTCCCCCTGTCCTGGCTGTGTGAGCCCTGACAGGGGAAGGTTTTGCTTTCTTGGACATCTCTTCTCCTTTCAGCCCTGGATCACTCTGCCCCCACCTCCTGCTGTACCAGCCCTGCATCGATACCCAGAGGCTGCCTGATATGGCAGTTTCAGCAAGCGTTTTTCTTCACTTATTGTAAGAGCCTACATGAGGGATGTGGGACTCCAGGCAGCTCTCCAAAATGCAGTTTATTGTATCCAAAATGCAGTTTATTGTATCCAAGGTGTCACAGCAGCCCAGGGCTGTGGGTGACAGAGCTGTGCCCACAGCTGTCAGCTCCAGCTGCAGGCAGCCCTGCAGACCCTTTGGTTTTGGTTACAGTGCATTAGAGACTTTTCTTTGCTCAGCATCTTCATGCAGTAGAACCAATCTATACCTGAACTGTTATCTACAGCCTGTCATAACTACTGTAATTACCATATTCATGTTACTGTTCTCCAATCACTCCAAGTTAGTGCATTACAGTTTAAGCTAGAAGTTGTTTTTCAGTTTTCTTGCAGTGGAAAATTCTGAGACCTTTTTTCTACTTGCACCATTTGCTGCCTTGTTTGCCTGTGCTCTCTTTGTGCTTGGTAAAAACATCTTCTTGTTTGGGGTGGGTTTATCCTTTGCTCTAAGCCATAAAAACCCCTTCTAACTAACACACCCTTTGCCTCCTTGGTTAGCCAGTGAGACTGGCTCAGCAATTCTTTTCTTCTATATCAAAACTTGCTTCCATCTCTATTCCTTCATCAGACTCCACATTTAAAAATCTTTCTGCCAAGCACACATCTCTGTGAGACTTTCTTGTCAAACTTTCATTCTTCCCAACAACTTATTTCTCCCCTTATGAATGAATGCAAACTTGTTTTGTTCTTCCTTCCCTCTTTACGGGACCATGAGACGTGGTCAGACACTTTGCAACCAACATTTAGGAACACAGATCACCCATTCCTGGTGTGATGGGTTCTGACATCCATCACCTGGGTTCATTCTTTAATTCCATTTCTTATTCTCCAGTGGCAACACTCCCATTGCTGTGTGGGGAACTCACCTGGACCTCATCCAAAACCCCCAGATCCGAGCAAAGCACGGTGGAAAGGAGCATGTCAATGTGAGTATGACTGCAGAGCTGGAATATTGGTAATATTCCAATAGGAGGGGACATGCCACGCTGGGGACAGGGGCTGGCTGACACCTCTGGAGCTTGAAATCTCCTATTGCAGCCCAAAAAAGAAGGCATGGTTTGTTTCCAGAAATATTACCCCATCCCTGAAGGACACACGCACAAAAAGAAGGTTTTTGGCAGGGCTGGAACCAAACTTCAGGGCCTCCTGAGACCTTCACCTTTGTCTTTGCTTCTCCAGCTTGCTGGGATTCATTTCAGGTAACCTGATATCCAAACTGGAATCCTGAGCACAACTGAGCATGCACTGCACAAACACTTGTGGAAAAACAGCCAGAGTGTGAGACCTAATTGGAAGGAGGTAGTGAGGTTCTGACTAATCTGTGCTGTGCAAAAAATCTTCTTCAAGGGAAGAATCTTCTATTTCCAGAAGGAAACAAAGTCAGGGGAAGATGCTGACACTGGCAAGAGAGGCTGAGCTCTCTCTCCAGAGGCACAGGAGGCCCTGTTGAAGTGCAAACTGCTCCACACACCTGCCCCAGCAAGGCTTTCCTAACCCCTGCCCAGCCTTGATTGTGTGTTGGGGAATAAGAATAACCCATTCTCCTCCCTCTCCCTGAGAGCCATCTGCCCACCAGGAAGGGTGGGGGCATTTCCCATAAACACTCCTTGGTTTTGGTCTCTTTTCCCCCAGAACTGTGAGGTGCAGAACAGCACAGAGATGACCTGCCAGGGTCCCTATTTCCCGTAAACATTTTGGGTGTCTTTCCCCAGAACTGTGAGGTGCAGAACAGCACAGAGATGACCTGCCAGGGTCCCTATTCCCATTAATATTTTGTGTCTCTTTCCCCAGAACTGTGAGGTGCAGAACAGCACAGAGATGACCTGCCAGGCCCCAGCTCTGGCTGTGGACCCCAATCACCAGTCTGAGCTCGCCGAGCGCCCGGAGGAGTTTGGTTTCATCCTTGACAATGTGCAGTCCCTGCTGATCCTCAACAAAACCAACTTCACCTACTACCCCAACCCTATCTTCGAGGTTTTCAATCCCTCAGGGATCCTGGAGCTGAAGCCTGGAAGTCCCATCATCCTGAAGGTGAGATGGGCACCAAGGACTGGACTGAAATTCTGCTTCTTGCCTCTCTGTGCCTGCCAGCAGCCCCATAAATCATCCTGATTGCACCCCAGAAATTTCTTCCATTCCAACAACATCAGAGTCACCATCAGCAAGCACCAAGCACTTCCCATACTCATAACTAAAAATTATAAACTCCCATGTGCAGCTTAAATTTGTACCTACTGCTGTTCACCAGAAAACATCTTCTACCCTTGCAATGTGGCTGATAGTGAAATACTCAACTCTGTTTCATTTCTTGTTCATTCAAGACCTTCCTCTCCCCCTTGTTTTAACCCAAATCAGTCCCTTACAGTTTCTGTAAACTTCACAGCAGTACAGAGAAGGAATTTTATGATGCAGCATCCTGTATCACTATTTTTACTCAGTGAATATGCAAAGAAGTTATTTTACCTGCGGATGCTTTTTGCATGTTTGGAAAGGGGTCTGCCTTGCTTGCCTGCCTATGTTTAGTGAGGGCTTTATTGTGCAGGACTTAGATGGAGCATTTCCCACTCAGCTGCAGAGAGGGAGGAGCAGGACAGGCCGTTGTGACTGCTTTGAGTCTGTGGCCACTCATGCTGCTCTCTGCATGAGTTTCTAAATTGCCTTTTCCTCTCTGTGTGAGCAAATGGCGAGCTACAAATGTCATAATGGAATCATATTTAGCTTGGAAGGGACCTTAAAGACCATCTCATTCCAACCCCCTGCCATGGGCAGGGACACTTTCCATTAGACCAAGCTGCTCCAAGCCCCATCCATCCAACCTGGCCTGGAGCAGTGTCAGTGCCCAGCCATCCACACCTATCAAATGCAATATCAACACTTGTATCCCAAGAATGAACCGGAGGGGGAAAGAAAGATCTTTGCTGACATTTATTTGGTTATTTTGGGGTGTGATGTTCCTTTCTGTGCAGGGCAGGAATCTGATCCCACCTGTGGCAGGAGGCAATGCCAGGCTGAACTACACTGTGCTGGTGGGGGAGAAGCCCTGTGCGGTGACCGTGTCAGACGTGCAGCTCCTCTGTGAGTCCCCAAACCTCATTGGGAGGCACAAGGTGATGGTAAGTGATGCCTGAACCCCCAGCCCCTTCTCCCTGGGTGGCCTGGGAGGGCACAGCAGAGCTGCAGAGCTGGCAGAGGGCTCCAAGGGGTTTGCATCACTGTTTGAGTTCCCAGAAACATCAGGGTCCCTTTTTGGTGTAATATTCTCATCAAGGGTAGCTTGGAGAAGTAGAACATTGGAAAAGTGACCTGGAGGTCTTTGTGGACAGTGAGACACCTTTCATGATCAAATCCCAGTAGGAGAGTTTGCCTCTCTTCTGTTTTTGTATGGGCTGTATGAACCCTGGATTCTCATGTGAGATCACGTTTAACATGTTCCTACATGAAATTGTTAAATTCAGCACAGTCTCCATCACTTTGTTGACAGGATGGTGACTAAAATTTGCCTTTATGTAAGAGAGAAAAAAAAAAAAAGCAGCATGTGGACAATAGTGTGACTGGACTCCAGAGTTTTGACTTCTATAAGACTCAGTGTGCTCCTACAAATCCTTCCTGAATGAAGAATGGACCTGGTGATTACATCAGAGGGAGCTTCTCCTCCTCTCACCGTTTATTTATTTACTCCTTTTTTTACTTTCCTCTCAATAATTTGAATTCCTAGATGCTGGTGCTTGATAAACATCATATCAGCAAACAGCCTGGAGTTGTACCAAGCTGTGGGTGGGAACAACAAAAGCTGACAACTGACATCAGTGTTTCTCATTCCTTGTGAACAACTGTTCTTCTGTTGTGCCTCCCAAAGCTGTATCTGTCACATATTAATTTATTTATTTCAGTGAGACTCAGAGAGTTTGATCTTTAAAAAGATTTTTCTGGGAACTTTTAAGGAAGCAGAGCTCATGATGACCATTTTGGGTCGTGTTTGTGGCTGCTGATGGGATCCCTTGCAGTGGCTACTTAACTTCTCTGTGCCAAAGTTTGTCATCTGGAAAATAGAGGCAATAATCCTCTCCAGCCATGCAAATACACCATGACTCTCGATTCATTGCAAAGCACATTAAGACTCTCCAAGAAGAGCAATAATGAACTGAGAGATTTTCTCTGTGTGAAAACCAAAGCTTTTGAGCATGGCAATAAATGTTCCCTGTCATTTTCATGGATATGATTAAACATATGGTTAGTCAGAGACAGACAAAGCCAATCCTGGGGAGACAAAACTCAAAGCCAGGTGAGCAATAATCAACCCCTGGGGATCCAGGATGATGGACATCTGGCCAGGCTGCACTAATTGGGAAGACTCCCCTGCTCCTGCAGCTTTGGACAGTTTAAGTGAAGCAAAGATTAAAAAACAGTCCTTTTTTGAGGATGCTGGACTGCTGGGAAAGTGGGAAGATGATGGAGGTGCTCAAAGATGGACTTTGCATCTGGAACCAGGGCTGGAAAATGCCTCCTCCAGCATGGCACAGCATCTCTGCTGCTCAGGCTGGGACCATGTTTCACACAAACTGATGCCTCAGGTTTTAGATTTTCTATTTTTCACATTTTATGCTGCTTTAGTGTGTGGGTCTGAGCTCCATATTATGGGATGGTGAGCTCTGTGCACAGAGCAGGGAGACAAAACAATTCCTGCTCCAGCTGGGCACCAAGGACAAATGACCCAAATCTCAGCCCAAGAGCACAAACCCCGTGGGCTGGAGAGAGAAAAACAAGCAGGGTGGGACTGCAGGGGCTAAAGCTGGAATGGGACAATGAACTGCAAGATGCAAATGGAGCAGAACTGATCCCAGGGAGAGACCCCGGGAGCGCTGGTGCATTTTGGGGCCATTTTGGTTCATCTTGGGTGCAGCCCTGGCTAGGCTCTGGTGCTGCCCAAGGTGCATCCATGGAGGAGATCCTTGGAATGAATCCCTGCTTTATTCTGGAACTCTGCCCAGCCTCTGTTCTAGGCATCAAATCATCTCTCTGATGCCCTCCTCTCGATTTTGCCAAAGATTTACTCTCTGACCTTGAGGAAATTGTTTAACAAACCATTTCTTGCAAAGTGAGGTGGCCACGAGCTGAGAGGGAGCCATGGGAATGAATCAACTGGTGCAACACAGAGATTATTTCTAAGTGAAGGGGCAGTGGCAATGACACACGTTGATGTCAGCACGCTTTTTATCTGTCTTCTTTTGAGCTGCCTGATTTTGAGCTGTCTTTTACACAATGACAGAGTTAAGTATTTGAAAAAAACATAGCAAGGAAATAAAAGGCCTGGATGATGGTTAAAAACAAGACTGACTAAAACTCAGAGGCAAGTTTTTCCAAGGAAAAGAAAGAGATGTGAGAAAGATCCACAAGTGGCTATGCCAGAGAAGGTCTGCAGGGAAGATGTGGAGCATATTTGAAGGGTTGCTGGTTTCTGACACAGCCTGGAAAGTACACCAGACTCTTTATAATGAATGGAGAGATGGTCAAATGCAGCAGCTGAAGGTCAGGGCATGATTCATTTCATTCTTAGAGGGATGATTTTATTTGCACCAGGAAAGATACTCCTTCAGAACTCCTGAACTCCTATAGGTGGCCACTAGGACTTCATTGGAGAAAGCCAGGCTCTGACAGAGCCCATTTAGAACATTTAGTCTAATTCAGGACAAATTCATGATTCATAGTCTTTAAAAATGGGCAGATTGTTGCTCCTTGATGAGTTCATGGTCGGTCTTCTGGAAGGTAAAAAGAACTTCCTCCAGAACCACTTGGTGGATTAAGAAGTAAAGGACAGCTGTATGCGCATATTTTCTTGTGTTTCTTTTAAAAGCTCACAATAACACTGCAGCCTCGTAGAACTTTCTTCTTCAAGAGCCAGATTCCCTCAGATCACGGCAGCTTCACTTGTGGATTGTGAGACCTTCCCAGTGATGAAACCACCTTTGAAGGGGAACACGCTGGGCCTGACTTTGAACACCTGCTTTTTTGGAGCTTAGATCCCCTTGTCATGAATGGAGAGAAATGGGAACTTCCACTGAATGAAACGCCTCATCCCAATGTCAAAGGTGTCGGGAGCAGCTCACATAAATCACATCCTGAAAGTGTTTTTTCTCTTTGTTGGCTCTGGAATCATGCTGCAGTGTCAAACTCGGATGTGCACGCGGACTATTTGGTGAGAGAAATCCCACCCGTGGAGAGGGGCTGTTCTTCCAGCTTTGAGGATGGATCTGCACTGGGATTTGGGATTGGGATTGTTTGAGTTTAGTCTGATATTCCTTGAATGGACTCGTCTGACTGCAGGGCTTGGAGAAAGAGAAAATGAGAAAGAATTAAGCAATTTATTGATCCACTGACAGCGTGACAGGAAAGCGTGTGCGCTGTGAGAAAATTTTGGGACAGTGGTCTAGGGCAAAAGGGAGCAACTTCCAGTGCATGGATTAGGACGTGATTTTGGCAGTTTGCCTTCTCAGTTGAGCAGGCCACATTCCAACAACAAACCTCAGGATTTATAAGTGAGTTGGATCTTGGACCTTGTATCTTGAAATAGATGGGAAAACTCATTACTGCTGCATCCCAGCTGTATGCCTGAGGTTCCTTCATCACTGAAAATGCTCTGCAAGCCATCAGTGTCATGGTAGCAATTGGTCATTTTGAAACTGTGACCTGAACAGATGAGTTTAGGATTAGTTCTTTTTTTCATTGTGGATATTTCATCTCTCCAGACCCCCTCCCAAAATGGCATGAGAGGGATGGATGGAAATCATCTGTTTTCAGACATTCATTTTGCTCTTGTCCATGACATAAGGATTGTAGTTGTGTCTCTTTGGCCATTGAGGAGCAGCCTACACCTGGTGGTAAAGCAAAACAACCTTCTTCCTTGAGGCTGCAACTGGGGCTGCAGTAACTTCTAGGAGATGACAAAGTCACTGAGATTCATGTCCCCAGAAAGGATTGGGGTGGAGAGCACCTGGGAAAATTCATTAATTCATGATTCTGCCATGTAGTCCCTTCTGCTGGCTCCAGCTGGGCCAGTTTCTTTCTTCCTCTGCAGCCTAGAGAGGAAACCTGAGTAGGTGCCTGAGCTGAGATGGAGGAAGCCCTGGGATTAGTAAATGCAGGCAGGCTGGAGATGAACTGAGAGCCAGTGGGATGCAGGACAAGGCTGAACACCAGGCTGGGGTGTGGGGGAGAAACGTGAGGAAATGTGAGGGAGAGCTCCTCACAACGGGGGAAGAAAACAGTTTAATTCCACACTGCAGTGATCCCAGGTGCAATGGGAGCAGGAAACAGTCATTCCTGGGGTCTTAATTGCATTGCTGCCTGGCAATAAGAGTTTGCCCTTTGTGCAGGGCCAGCTGTGCCTCTCTGTGACGTGATGGAGCTCATCATCCTTCAAGCTCTTTGCATGGCACCTTCCCAGCTTTCTGCTGACCTACAACCAGCATTCCCAAACCACAACACAGCCCTAGAAGCCTTTTTATACTTCAGTCCAGCCAGAACAGCTTTTCTCCCACCACTCAACCTTTGCCTACTCTTCAAATAGCTTTGAACAGCCTTGTAGTAGCCTAAAGCCAGTGGTGTCCTGTGGGATTCCTGCTGGGAGTGGTGTTCATGTTGTAAAAAAGGCCTCTAAGGGACTTGCTTCAGCAGAACATTTTGCTCAGAACAGGAGTGCTTGCAGGGTTTCTTTCTGGTTGTTAAAACCAAGGCCCTTTCACAGCAGCTTCTTCCAGAGGCTGGAAGCAGCTCTGGGAACCTCTGGAAGTAGATGGAGAACAAAAAGCTGTGTTCAACTCCTACTGGTGAACATCTGCAGTCATCCTGACAACGTACAGCTAAGACAGGGGCTGTAAAGAGAATGGGCCAGGCTTTGTGGAGTTTGTGGTGGATTTTCACTATCCCAGAGGCTTCCAAGTACAGTTTTATCTGGTGGGAGAGTCAAAAGAAAATAGTGACTCTGATTTCTGCAGTCCCACTGTACTCAATGAGTCAGCTCTCCTCTGCCCCATTGTGGGGTTAGGACCCATCAGACCATACCTCAAGCTCTGTTTTGTGTGTGTATTTTGGGCCTGAGTGACATCAGTGCTCCACCCAACACATCAGGATGGGGAATGAAAAATCCAGAATGAAATCCAAACTGATTTGGAGAAATTGTTACTCGTGACTTATCTCACCATAAATCCTTTGGTGGCTGGGTTCATGGTGACTGCCAACAGAGGGGATTCTATCATTTCAAGTGTTTTTAAGCTGTTCCATATCCAGATACCTCCCCTTTTTGGCTTGGGAGACAAGGGGCTGTCACCATTCACCCTCAGCCAGGACGATGACAGAGCTCCTCTGCGCTCCTGCTCAGTTTGACAGTCTCTTTGCTGCTTTCCCTCTAGGCTCGTGTAGGAGGGATGGAGTTCTCCCCAGGGATGGTCTACATCTCCCCAGACAGCCCTCTCAGCTTGCCAGCCATCGTCAGCATCGCGGTGGCCGGCGGGCTGCTCATCATCTTCATCGTGGCTGTGCTGATCGCCTACAAGCGCAAGTCCAGGGAGAGCGACCTCACCCTCAAGCGCCTGCAGATGCAGATGGACAACCTGGAGTCCAGGGTGGCCCTGGAGTGCAAAGAAGGTAGGGTGAGGGAGGCAGGATGACACTGTGTCAGTGTTGGTAGAAGGGAGACATCCAGTAATAAAGCTTTGAGACAAAATACCACAGTGTTGAGCTACGGTGTTGAACCCTGTGGGTGCAGCTCAAGCCTGGATCTAATCTGACTTTCCCTGTTTTCCCTTAGTTCAGACTTTGTCCACCCTCTCCCAGAGTTCAGGAAAGTTCAGACTTTCTCTCACCCAATCCTCTCCTAACTGGGTTTGATAATTCAAAATCCACAGAAAGCCTTGGCACACATCCCTGGGGAAAGGCTGTGTGGTGGGAAAGGCGACCCTGCTCTCGTCCACCTTCTTCCTCTCCACATGTTGCCTTATTCCTTATTCTCATTCATGAGGGTCAGGGGTTTTTCCCATTCTGGTGAAGCTGATCTGGATTTTCACTGCTCCCTGAGTTGTTCTGGTTTTGTGCCAGCCTTTGCAGAGCTGCAGACAGACATCCATGAGCTGACAAGTGACCTGGATGGAGCTGGGATCCCTTTCCTTGACTACCGAACCTACACGATGAGAGTCCTTTTCCCTGGCATTGAAGATCATCCAGTCCTGAGGGATTTGGAGGTAAAACAAACAACATTTCCTGTTTCTAGATCCTCTCATGCCTCCCTGTTCAGTCCTGAATGCCAGAGATTCTGTTTCAGTGGTGGGGATGTGATGACTTAATTATGCTGTGTCCTACAAGGTGTGAAACAGGTCTTCATTAAAAATCTGGGTTGAAAGGGGAAACGTTTGCTGTTATCTTAGATCATATTAGATCATAAAATCATTTAGGTTTTAAAAGACCTCTAAGACCATCAATTCCAATCATCAACCCAATGCTGCCAATTCCATCACTAAACCATGTCCCCCTGTGTGACATCCACACACTTTTTGAAAACATCTAGGGATTGTGATCCCACAACTCCCCTGGACAGTTTGTTCCACCATCACATCATCCTTTCAATTAAGAAATTTTTTCCAATTTCCAATCTAAACCTCCCCTGGCACAACTTTAAGGCCGTTTCCTCTCATCCTGTCACTTGTTACCTGCTAAATTCTGTCTGATCACTCACTTATTTGGAAAACTCATAAATCATAGGTCTACTCAATTAAGCTTCTCTTTGGTCTTAACTCTTCTGTGGCTTGAGTTTTAGACTGGATTTAATATTTTCTGCCATGCAGGGGCAAGGAAAACCTGTTGTATGACAGAGGAGCATGTTTGCCTGTGTCATTCAGCTTTTCATGACCCTCACACTACTATGAGGCCAGGTTTTCTTTGTGGCAACCCCTATAAAAATAACCCACCCCTTTAAAAATAACCCCCTGCCACTGAGGTTCGCCTTTGCTGCATTCTGGTTTGCAGTGAGGTCAGAAAACCACAGTGTCAGTCTGCCCATACCCTGCCCACATCTTCCTCCTCCGCCCCAACGCTCTGGATGGAGATTTGTGAGATATTGTCCACAAATCTTGGGGTCTACACAGATCCTGTATCACCTGAGTGGTGACAGGAGCTTGATGGGAGCCCAGGTGAGTTCTGCCAGGCTAAAATCTGCTCCAGGCTCTGGCAGATGGACAGGCTCTGCTCTAGGAATACCTGGGCTGGAGAATCAGGAGCCACACCATGGCCAAGGTATTGGCTGAGCTCTCTGCAAAGCCTTTGGCAGGCTCTGAGCTCCAGAGAGGTTCTGGCATGGGCCTGGGAGATTGCTGGAGGCCAGGCCTGGGCTTGGTTGGCAGGAAGGAGGAGCAGGAGCTGGCACAGGCAGGCCCACGCTTGGCTGGCTGTGTAATCGGAGATGCCTGCTCGGCTGTGCTCCTGCCACGGGGAAGAGCCAAAATTCATCCGACTGTGTGGAGAGAGACATTAAAAAACCTGATCTGTCAGCAAGGAGGGCTTGTGGGACTGGGCAGGAGGCTGAGTTACACGTAGCTACCATACAGATTTGGAGTGCAGGTTGAGTGGCATCCAGCTGCTTTCCCTCAGGATGAGCAGATCCAACAAAGGAGGAACGAGGGGGGCTGAACCTCTCTCTCACACGTGTGCGCACACACACAAACACTTCCATCATCTCCACAGCCAATTTCCATCCCTACATTCATTAACCCCATCCACAGAACAGCATCTGACCCCTGCAGAGGCCTTAGCACGGATGCTCCCCTATGTAGATACACACTGAGCTAATGTTTCAATCCAACACCTTTGATCTCTTCTTCCTTTCATTCCATTTGTTGTGTTGTTTTTTTTTTCCCCCTTAATCCTTTGTAAAGCTTCACCAGCTCTCTCAGTGTCAGCATCTTTGGCTACCAATGTGAGGGCAAGCTCCCATTCTGCTCCCTTCTCTGAAGCACCCAGAAGGAATTGCTATTTATTGCAAAAGGCCCCAGCACAGATCCCACAGTGAGGTCTTATTTATTTCCAGTTCATTTGCTAATTAACTGCTTCCAGATGCAGCACAAAATACTTTTCTTGTTATTTTGTTTTAATTCTCCATAATAACCCTGGGATAGACAATATTAAATGTTCAAGCGAGTGAGTTAAAAATAATTATTGGCGGGATGGGTGGTGGTGGTTTGTTGGTTGGTTGGTTGCCTCAATCTATTTAGGAAGTAATTTATTTGTTGGATGCAAAAAGAGTTCAGAACTCTAATTTCCAGAATTAAAAAGTAACAACTCTATAAGGGGCCTTGCATTGCTTGGCAGTTTAAGCAAGCCAACTTCTTTTGAATTAAAGTGCCAAATTTGGGTGGTTATTAATTCACATATGCCTTGGTGACATGTGTTGCTCTGGGGTGAGACCCTCCAGCTTCCAAGAAAGGTTTTCAAGGGCTAGAACAGCTTCAGCAAGTAGAGGGATGAGTTTGAGGTTCTCTGTTTAGTTTCCATCTTTGCCTGGAGCCAGAAGGATCAAAAAGACCTCTGTGGAGCCCAAGGTCCAGCACTGAGGTTCTAAATTGTTCTATATAAAAATGAGTTCATCAGCCTCTCACAGCTGAGAAATACAAGACTTATCACTCACTCTGTCTCCAAAACACCTCAGCTCCCAAGCCCAGGGGTTCTGCTGGAGCTCAGGGTGTCCTCTCACACATTCACCTGCCTTGCTCTTCACACCAAGGCCCAGTTCCATGGTCACCGTCTCAGCCACGGCCTCACTGCCTCTCTTCATCTTCTCAAAACCTCACCCTGGGCTCTCTCTCCCATTCGCTCTCTTTCTGCCTCTCTCAGCTCTCTAAAGCTGAGCCCCAAACTTTTGCAAGCAGGATTCTTTCAGGAATGAGAAAGAAGTCTTGGATGAAATCAGAATAAGACTTCAGTCTGACTTAAATAAAAATATAACGTGGCATGGTGACACATTTAGGCACCAGAAATCCCTTTTAGATGTATTGATAGCCCTTGAAAACCTTTCTTGGAAGCTGGAGGGTCTCACCACAGAGCAACATATGTCACCAAGGCATATATGAATTAATAATCACCCAAATTTGGCATTTTAACACAAGCAGGCCCCTGGCTGGGTAATAATCAGCATAGACCCCATGCATTTCAGAAGGCTGACCATAATAATCTTTATTAAGAAACCCATACTTTTATACCCTAGTTCACTACAGGTAGACCTAATTTGTCCTCTAATTAAAACACCATCACCATTGGCTAATTAAGAAACCCCCCTTTGGTAAACAAATCTCCATAACACATTCCACACGTTCACAATACCAGGTTGCAGCAAGTGAAGATAAGAATTGTTTCTCATTCTTTTCTCTGCTCCTCTCACAGCCTTTCCCACAACAATGCCTGGGAAAGTTGTGTTTCTCTCTGTGGCCAGAGAGCTGCTGCCTCAGATGTACTGATCAGAGAGGGGAACACAGGACTGGAAAAATCATCTGGATGTGGCTGGGAGTCTTCTCAGACTTCCTAATCTTTAATGATGTATGGATTCCTATCTTATCTTTCCTTAGCTGTGGAGCTAGAGGAATGAGAGCAGAGAGAGAGTAACAACAGGACATTTGACAGTGGGAAAATGAGGGAAAGGGAAAAACTCCTGTGAGAACCCAGGACATTCTTCTGGCTGCCCTGGGTGATTCCAGACCCTGGCAGGGGGCTCAGAGACTTTGGCACGGAGTCACAAACACCTGTGCCTTTGATTTTAGCCCATGAAACAATTACCAACTTTGTGTGAGGAGTTACAAGCCACAAGAGTTTGAGTAGAATGATAGTGAATTTGTCACAGGGTGAAAATGTAGAATTTTGGGGATTTAGAATGGGGGTTCAAGAGGCAAGATGGAGGAATCTGGGCATGTCCTGTCCTTCTTCTTCTTCTTGTCCTCCATCTTCTGCTGTGACGTTGGCACTTCTGGATTGGTTTAGAGTAGAGCCAGACTGTCTAACACAGGTGATAGGTATTGGAAAATTATTGTAAATAAAGTACAGGTAGTTCTTGGTATAAAAAGCCAACACCACCCCAAGGGCAGGGACTGTGCCACAACCCAACCTGCTGGACAGATCTCAGCAGGTCAGAGAAAGAATGTCATAGAAAAGAAAAATAAAGAAGAAAAGAAAAAATAAACAAACTTGAAAACCAGAGCTGAGGAATCTCGACTTCTTCTTCGGTCGCGGGGCTGGCAAAAAAGACTTTTAATACCTCGGGAGCCATTCCAGCAACACAAAACCTGAGAAACTCCCTTTCTTCTTGCACAGGTCCCTGGCTACCGTCAGGAACGGGTGGAGAAGGGCCTGAAGCTCTTTGCCCAGCTCATCAACAACAAGGTGTTCCTGCTGTCCTTCATCCGCACGCTGGAGTCGCAGCGCAGCTTCTCCATGCGCGACCGCGGCAACGTGGCCTCGCTGATCATGACGGTGCTGCAGAGCAAGCTGGAGTACGCCACCGACGTCCTCAAACAGCTCCTGGCCGACCTCATCGACAAGAACCTGGAGAGCAAGAACCACCCCAAGCTGCTGCTACGGAGGTAAGGATGGCTGGGCATGGAGGGAGCCGGGCTGGGAGGGCTGTGCCTGTGTTGAGGTTTTTCATGAGCAGGATGGGAGTGCTGGGAGATGTTCCTTGAGGTTTATTGTAGCCTCATTACATTTTTGAGACAATTGGAAGATGGCAATAGCTGATGTACAACCAGCAGGGGCCTAAGATTGCTTTGTGTCTTAGTTTGAAAAGACTGTCTGCTAAGGAAGGCAGGAGCCTCCCCTGAAATGGAAAATGCAAACCCCCTCCCTCCAAATTATTGTAATTTTGAAGTTAAAAGGCTCTCAGGCAAAGATATGGGAACAGGAATAACAGTTCTTTACTAGGGAAAATTAAAAATACAAATGCAATAGTACAAACAACAAAAAGAAACACTGCCAGAATCAGAACATGCCTGACCCCCTGTGTGTCAGGGTGGTGGCACAGCCCCATCCCATGGGGACTCAGCCCTCCTGCAGTGCCAGCTGTGGCTCTGCTGGAGCAGGGATCCTGCACAAGGGGGGAGTTTTCCTCTGCAGCTCCAGGGCTGCTGGAGATGGGCCTGGGCTCCCTCTGGCAATGCAGGGCAGCAGAAAGCTGCTCCTCTGGCAATGCACTGGGCAAAGACTGCTGGGCTGTCCCAGCACCTCAGATTGGATCCAGGTAGGAATGCTTGGCTCCTGCCCTGGGCGCAGCATCTCCCCATGGGATGATGGGATTGGATCAGCCCTGCAGGGACACTCAGTGGCCATGGACAGCAGAGATCTCCTGCAGGGAGGATTGGCTGTGGGAGAGAGAAAGAAAACTGCCCCATGAACAGAGAGAACTGCCCCAGCTCTGACAGATGGGGATAGAATATCTCATTTCCAACCTAAGACATTTTGTTACAGAGCATTTAAAAAACTTTCTAGTCAATAGCATATTGCTAAAGCTTACAGACAATTTTTCTAGCCAATTACTAAAAGCACATGTACACCTGCTTCACACAATGCTTGCTGGTATGCTTTCTATTAGCAATACACACTTAAGCTTAAAACCTTCTACCTAAACCATTATTAAGCTTAAAAGCTTCTATTATCTTGCTAAGCATATTTTTCTGCAGTCTTAAGGTCTTTCTTAGCCAAGCCTAAAACTCAAGCTATTTTTTCATGTCCTTGCTTGCTTGTACTATTGTAACTTTTTCTTATTTCAGACTTTGCAGCTGCACCTAGTTCTAAGTTTTCTGTTCTTTCTATTCCTAAGGCCTCCTTTTACAGCTTTCTGGAAGTCTTCTTACCTTGACTATTTCCCACAGTGCCCACATAAACATCATAATCATCTTTGGAGATGTAGATCTTGCTCTGTCTCCTCCCTAACCAAAAGGTAGTCAATGATCAAAAGTTACAGAATGAATCCACCTCTGGATTTTCATGTGGATACTACAGAAAGTTTCACAAGGAGAGAAAGAGCTCAATCCTTATTTTGGGCTCTTTGCATGCTTACAATTTTAATTTATGCTTACATTTCCTTTAAATCTGAAAGCTCCAATCATGTTGTGTAGGAGCTATAGGAATATCACATATATGGTCTATATATGTGATATATGAGAGGATGTCAGCTTCCAGCTCCTGCCTGGGATATGGATTTCCCGGCTTTGCTTCTTGTTCCTGAGTTAACTACAGACACCTGGAGAGTCTTCAGCTGCATTTTGGGATCTCATTTCTCTCCCAGAGCTGGGAGTTCGTGGAAATCAGCAGCAGAGAGAGGCAACAGAACTGGTTTCATCCAGGGAACAAGTTTGAATTGATGCTTCTTGGCCTGGCCTAAGGTCTAGACTCCACAGTTCTGTGGGAAACCTCAAGTTTGGAATCTCCTGCTGTGTAATTAATGTCCTTTCCTTGCCTAGGGAAGTGCACCCTCTTCTGCCTTTAGGATCAGATTCCTCTCCCTTTCACAGACTGGATCAACCCTCCTGGTTCAAGGAGCCTACCTAAAATCAGGGAGGGTTTCTGGAGATGAGTGGCCTTTGCCACAGCTCAGAGCTGACTCTGAGGAGCCCCCAGATGATTACAATGGACAGCTTGGACACAGAGGAGATCTCTGGGGCCTGCTGGGCTGGGGGGATTTTTCATCTGGCACATAGCCCACTGTGCAGAACCAGCAGAAAAGGAGCAGAAGGCACTTCCTGGCATTCACGGCAGCAATGCCAGGGGCAGAGGCTTTGCTTTGGTGTCAGTTGACTCCCTGATGTGATCGAGCCCTACAGCCTGGCTGGTGACACCCTCCAGCTGTCCCCAGGCTTCCTGCCTGTGCTTCTTCTCTGATGCTGGATGGCACTGCCTCTCCCCTTCATTTCCTCCTTTTCCTTCCCCTTTCTCCATCTCTTTGTCTTCTCTGCTTGCTCACTCTGAGCATCCCATCTTCCCTCTTCCTCCTTCCTCCAGCCTTTTTCTAAGTCTAATCCTCTCTGCTGGACATTAATTGTGGCCTTTGGAAGGAGAGCCAGTGAACAAAGAAGGCACATCCAGTGTTCCAAAGCCTGGGAGCACCAGGAGAAGTCAGAGAAGTCCTGCACTGGGCAGCACCAGAACAGAACGTGCGAATAGCTCAGTGCCTTGGGTCAGATGTTGGTGTGAGGCCCTCGGACAGCTCTTTGGAGAAGCTGGATTCAGCTTGGTGCTTCCCTTCCCTCCCCCATGAGTCTGTGAAAGGGAATCTTTTGAAGTTTTGGAGGAGTTTGACAGAAGAAAGGAGATTAACACTGTTCCAGTGTTCATCCTGCATGACATTTATGGCCCCAGAGAGATTTTCTGGGCAGTGAGCAGCAGCAGCAACAAGGAAGAATGTCTGCATGGCTTAGGTGAGACCCACTTTAATTCTTCCAGGCAGGGACTCTTCTTTTTTTCTTGGTTTCCCCAGATTTCTCTTGTTTTTTCTCCAATGCATGTGCTGAAGCCAGCACAAGTTTCTGCAGGAGAAGCTCACCCTGAAGCCTGGAGATGGATTTTTGTTTGATTGAGGACAGAGCGCCCAAGGGCAGAAGGATGAGCTCTGTGTATGTGCCACAGTGACACATTGAGGAGTGTAATCACTCCCAAATGCCAGGGAGATAGGCAGTGCCAGATAACTGCTCCCCAGAGACTGAGATCTGTCTCTCCTGAGTATTTATCCAGCCTCCGTGACATATGGCCTCGCTCCGAGCTCCTCAGATTTGATGGATTTATCCGCCCTGAGCTCTTTGGAGAAAATTCCCTCAAATGTCATCAACTCCTCCTCGTTGTTGGAGACACTGGAAAACAGACACACACAGGGACTTGTAGTCACAGGAGAATCAACAGGGCAGCAAGGGTTTTCCTGCAGGTTTCCTAAATCCAAAACTAAAACAGGGATCCTAGGATGTGCTAAATCCTGATGGTGCCGTGCCAGACTTCCCACTGGGCAGGAAGATGGACAAAGGCAATATTTTGATAGGACCAGTGTGACAAACTCATTCCCAATTCTCTTTTTTCTCCACTTTAGGACAGAGTCTGTGGCTGAGAAAATGCTCACCAACTGGTTCACCTTCCTCCTCTACAAGTTCCTCAAGGTAAGAGGAGGAGCATGCCTGGAAAAACAGCTGCTGTAAACCATTTCTTCTTGGTGAGGATCAGTTGGGGTGAAAACTTCCCAGATAACAAGTTAAAGGCTTTTTTTTTTTTTCATTTTGCCTCTGGAAGGAGGTCACTGCCTAATAGGAGATGGGCTATTTTCTGACCCAGGGAGAGCAAAGAGGGACACACTGTTAGAGAGGCAACTTGTTGGTCCCTCCCTTGTACAGAGGTGGGATTTAAGGGTCAGTGTGGAAATGGGAAGGATTTCAGAGCCTGCCTGAGACCTGTGTGGAAAATGCTGTCCTTTTAACAGCAGACTGAGGTCTCCATCATGTGGTGACCCATATTTCCAGTGCACAGGGGATGGAGATCTCCTTCCACCCCAGCTCAGAGGCAGCACTGAGACACAGCCCCACAAGGAGTGGAGGGGCACCCATCAGCAAAGCTGTGAGAAAGAACTTGAGTGCAAGGATTTGAGGCACCCCCTGAGCTCTCTCATTCCTCCTGGAAGGTCTCCTTGGGCTTTGTGTGGTTGAAAAAACTCTTTCAGTCTTTGAGCCCTGCCTCTGACTGCGGGGGGGATACAATTTCCCCTGCAGGACCCACACTGAGCCTCAAGAATCACAATTGCCAAGCTCAGAGCCAGCCTTTCTGGAAGGAGCTGAGCTCTGCACTGCTATCCCCACTCCCACTGCAGCTGCTAAATATCCTCCCACCTCACATCCTCATTTGGACAGAATAACCACCTCTGCCAGGCAATTTGAGGCTGTACAAATAAACCCCAACCCCCCTGAGCCTTCCCCAGACACAACCAGTTCAAGGACGAGCACATGGGAAAGTTTTGAAGGTCCCTGGAAGGTAATTTCAGTGACTCCAGTATCAGATCCCTGCTTTCAGCTGAAAGGAAAGGATATAAGGAGGTGACTCTCTAAAGAGCTGCTTTTATAATAGGCTTTTTTCACCCCACTCAGCTACTTGTCTTCTTGCCTTAGCCTGAACAGAGGCCTGATAAGGGCAGGAGACAGGCACACAGAAGCAATATGCTGCTGGCAGATAAGCTAATTAAGTGGGAGACAGGTGTAGGGACCGAAAAAGGGGCCACTTCGCCTCGATTATTAACTTGTTTTCGCTGGGATTTACACCAGAGGAAAATGACCTGGCTGGTTGAGCTGGGACACGAGAGGAGAGGGCGAGGAGGGCAGGAGGGAGGGAGGGATGAAGGGGAAGGGAGGCAGGAGCAGAAAGCTCCTCGGGGTGCAGCAAGGGAGGAAAAGTGTGGGAAGAGTGAGTGGAAATGATGAGGAGGAGAAATTAGGGACAGATGAGCTGGGCTGTGCCTGCCTGGGGGTGCTTTTTGCTGTCCTGTGCTGGGCCCACACTTCTGTCACCTCCACACGGGTCCAGAGGCACATCTGGGCCTGAGAATTGCTGTTTGCCTGCAAATTGCTGTTTGCCTGCAGCATGAGAGTGCTCGGGGAGTCTGTGGACTCTGCCCAGACACCCAGGACGTGGCACCAGCCATCCATCTCCCTTTAAAACCTGCTTCCAGGCCATTTGGGACCCATCCCACTACCTGCTCCACCAGTGCAAAGCCCTGGCCTGGTGGCAATCACCTGAACAGGCCCAGCATTGCCAGGGAACACTGACACCATGACACTCAAAGAGTCACAGAGTAAGCTGAGCTGGAAGGGACCCACAGGGATCATCAAGTCCAACTCCTGGTGATGCACAGGACCATCCCCAAAGGTCCCATCATATGCCCAAGAGCTTTGCACCATCAAGTTCAGCTCCTGGTGCTACACAGGACCATCCCCAAGGGTCCCAAGGCTCGGAGATAACTTCTCCATGTGCTCCCACTCCCATTCCCATCCACATTGACCCCACATCCTGACGGGACACAGACTTTTTAATGACAGAACAGTGCTGGTGTCCTCTCAGTGCCCAAATAGTGACAGCCTTGAGTGATCCTGAAGCCCAAATGAAGCTGGTGGGTGATGGAGCAGCAACATTGCATTTGGGAAATCCACATCACAAAACTTCCCTCGTGTGCCCAAGAGCTTTGTACCATCAAGTTCAATTCCTGGGGCTACACAGGACCATCCCTAAGGGTCCCACCATGTGCCCAAGGGCTGGTTGCACTCTGTGGAAGCTGGGGGTCACCTCTGATCCTGTGCTGTTGGAATGGACTGGTTCCCATTGATATCCACCATGAGCCATTTGGGTTGGCGAACCGAGGCACTCACTGGGATGCCCAGGCTGGACTCTCAATTCCAGCCTGTAGTTTCACCTGGTGGTTACCTCTCATCCCTGCAGGAGTGTGCTGGAGAGCCTCTCTTCTCCCTTTTCTGTGCCATCAAGCAGCAGATGGAGAAGGGCCCCATCGACTCCATCACGGGGGAGGCGCGGTACTCGCTGAGCGAGGACAAGCTCATCCGGCAGCAGATCGACTACAAGACCCTGGTGAGTGCTCTGGGCACACCTTCCCCTGGGCTGATCCACAACCTTCTAATGCCTAAAGGGCATTTAGACAGCAGAAACCAGTGGTTGAACCTCTGGGGTGATTTATTCTTGTGTTTTAGTAGGGTAATTCTGCCTAAGGGTGGGCACGAAAATTTAAAAATGATGAGGATTTCAGCATCAAGGAATAGTCAGAGGTGCACGGTGCAGGTCAGCTCTAGAGCTGGTGCAGCCCTCCCTCCTGAGAAAGCTCAAGTCAAAGAAAAAGGAACTTGATTTAAAGATTTCAAGGGAAAGAAAACCAATCCCTGCCACTGAGCCATTTCTCCCAAAATGGAATTGTCTGCATAGGGTAAGATACACATTGCATATGTGCAGCTTTAGCTTCTGCTCTGAGATTACACCCTCTTCCCACTTGATTAAAGAGCATCAATTAAAGAGCATTAGATATCTCTTCTTAGGGTGTTTGTGGGCCTTCATTCTTCCCTGGATGCATTAAATCCACTCTAAGTCTCTGCTGGATGAAGAACACTTTCTAAGCCTTCAATGATCCTTGTAATTTTTCTATTTCCCATCTTTATTCTCAGCAAATCCCTAGTTTAAGGACAGTCAGAAGATGCTCTAAACTTATCAGATTATTTTATTTGCGCTTTCAAATGAGGGAAATTCATCTCACTTAGCTCCAGATACCTCTGAGGGCTGTGTCCAATCACAGAATCATGAGGTGGTTTGGGAGAGGACCCTAAAAGATCATTTAGTTCCAAGTCTTAGACCTTAACCTGTCTTAGACCTGTCTTAGACTTTAGCCCAGGCAGGCTGATGCTGGAAATGCCCTTCCATGTTCTTCAACTCCAGTCTAGAGCTGAGCTTTGATTGAATCGAAGTCTGATGAAGGGGTGGACTTAATTCTTAAATAAGGCCACAGTTGTGTTCTGCATATTAAAAACGTGACTTTCTTACTGAATTGGCAAGAGTGCTGCTTCTCTGCTGTTATGTGTAGCTGTCTAAAATTTCAGAAGACTGATCACACATGGAGAAAATGAGCAGAAAAGAGAAAAAAATGCAGCCACAGAACGATCACTTTCACCGAAGGAAATCCCCCCGATCCTTTTAGGCTTGATCTGAAGCAGCCAGCAAAGGGTAGTAATTATACATCAGGCTGAACAAAGCTCTCCTCTGCTGGCTTTGTGCTGTTTGATGATAATCAGCTCTCCCTCTTACATCTCAAGAGCAGACAAATATACCCCGATAGGAATCTCAGCAGATTTACAGAGATCAGCTCTGGTGAAGGAGATTAGGAAGGAGCAGAATATGAATAGGATTGTTCTTCGTTTCTGTTTCTCTTTATTTCTGTTTTATTTTGTCCTTCTTCTACCTTCCTTGAGCTGCCTGACATCTTTTATTAAAAATATACAGTAATGAAATAAAGCCAGAACTGATTCAGTGGTTGCAATATGGGAATTCCAACAGAAAAATGGAGAGAGAATATTTACAGAGGCCTGGAGTGACAAGACAAGAGGGAATGACTTCAAACTGAAAGAAAATAGGTTTAGATTGGAAATTAGGAAAAAAAAATTCTACCCTGTGAGGGTGTTGAGGCCCTGGCACAGGGTGCCCAGGGAAGCTGTGGCTGCCCCTGGATCCCTGGAAGTGTCCCAGGCCAGGCTGGACAGGGCTTGGAGCAGCCTGGGATGGTGGAAGTTGTCCCTGCCCATGGCAGGAGTATAGAATTAGATAATCTTTCAGGCCCTTCCAACCCAAACCATTCTACAATTCTATAATTCTCAGAATGCTTTCCTGTGCTTGGCTTTTTTGGGGTCTTTCTCCTTTTTCTCCACCAAGTCTCACTGTATGAAAACCCCATGGAACATTCCAGCCTAATACAGAGGTGAGAGAAGGATTTCTGTCCCTGAGACTGGAACTGCAGAGATATACTGGTCTCAGGAAAAAACACACAAACTCAGAACCAGGGTCACCATGGGAGTAATCACAAGCTGTGCCTTTATTATTTAAATGCCACTAATGTGTAGTGGAAATCAGGGCTTAGCTGAGCCAAGCTTTGCATGTATACAGACACTCAGAGACAGATCATGGCTGGAAGAGCTGGCAGATAAAAAAAATGCCCAAGGATGGAGTAAAAGGTCAATAAACACAAATCCAGAGAAATGAGATGTCCCAAGGCCACACAGAGTCAGTAGGAGAGCAGGGCTCGGAGATAACTTCTCCATGTACTCCCACTCCCATTCCCATCCACGCTGACCCCACACCCTGATGGGACACAGAGTGACAGAACAGTGCTGGTGTCCTCTCAGTGCCTAAATAGTCCCATCCTTGAGTGACCCTGAAGCCCAAATGAAGCTGGTGGGTGATGGAGCAGCAGCAGCCCTGCATTTGGGAGATCCATATCACAAAACCTCCCTCAGAGTGACCAGTCCTGTAGGAACACAAGCCATCACGGGGTCTCTTCCCCACCAGCTGACATCAGAGATTGTGTTGAAGGCTCTGAGCAGCACTGCTGGAGCAGTGGGATTTGGCTTTGGCTTGAGTATGGAGAAAGGTTTCATGCTCCACATGAGAACAGCTGGAAAACTCCACTGGAAAGATGGGGAATATGTGCCAAAGCCACTGTGCTCTGGGAGTGGGGTTGGCTTCCTTTACTGGGGTTTGAATTCCCTAAAATGTTGGAGGGACACCCTTGACAGTCATTGTAAGGAACACAGAGGTGTTTTGGGGTTTTCAGGGGTCACCAACTGCCCCATCTGTGCTTGGAGCACACGAACAGCCCTTGGAAGAATTGCCTGCCCTGCTCCTTCTTCCAGCTGAACTGGAAAAGAGGGAAGCAAGAATTACTGCAGCCAGGGTGGGATTGAGTGTGGCTCACTCAGGCAGAGTTTTCCTGGCACCTTCTAAAGTTGATGCATCCCTGTGAAATTCCGGGATAACCCAGATCAAGTACCCATTGTCACCTTCCAGCTGGGTGCTGGTGTGGGGACACTGCTCAGCACCTGCAGGAGATGTTGGGGTCTTCTGCCCCAGCTGCTGGCCTGGCAGGGCAGCTCAGATCATTTTAAAGAACAGCAAGTGCCTTCTGTGGGGAACTGACCCAAAATCCAGCTGTTTTTATCAGAGATTATAACACCACAGAGCTTCCCCTTACTGGCACCAGCTCATTTCAGCTGAGCTCAGACCACTGAGAGAGAAACCTGGAGAGTAACTTGGTCCCCAGAGCCAGGTGTGACCCCAAGGAGCTGTCCCAGGCTGCCATCACTGCTCCATTTCCCTGTGATAGAATAATTTTAGCTGGAAAACATCTTTAAGATCATTAAGATCCTAAACTAAACACCAGTGCAGGCTCTCAGCAATCAGCTGGGATTTTCTGGATGCACCCAAGAAGTTTGCAGAGGAAGAGGTTCCTGTGGGCTGGGAATGGGCATAACCCAGGAGAGCTGCAGACCAACTAATGGCCTTCAACACTGGATTCATTTCAACAGTTTTGTGTACAATTCTGTGATCCTTTGAGATGAAAGATGCCCCAGAACTGTAAATCTCTGCTGTTATTATGATCTGAATTGATGATTCTTTTTCAATACTTCTGGAAGTAACATACAAATAATAGCATTATGATCTAATCAATATCTCCTATTTACATCTCCCCTTTCATCCAGCAAGATCACAGAGCTCTTTGTAAGCAGTATCTTCACAAGTCCCTCTTGGCTGAGCACAACATCACCAAAGGGAGCCTGGTGAGGCAGTGTGTAATTAGGCTGATAGGATTTCACCCCATTTTTGAGTTCCCACTGTATTTTTGGAGGTGAGGATGGAAAGTGATGGACAGTCCAGCACCTCTTGCATGCTACAGAAGGGAATTTAAGTCAAGGTAAAATTTGTCTGAGGCACCAAAACCAACATATCTGCGCTTGTAAAAGTGCCACAGGAACATTTTAATGACCATGTACAGCCTGGAGCATCACTGAACACCCCTTTCAAGTGCAAAGGTGTGCTAAGTTTATAAAACTTCACAGACTTCACACTTGTGCCACCAGAAATGAGCAGAATGGTCAAGAGAGACACAGGCAAGGCTTAGCAGGGAGATTGCTGTTAAATACTCTGTATTTAAGGTATCCCCCCTCACCACATGCTTTGCATTTATTCTTGGACAGAGCGGAGAAAATCAAATTTTCCTTCTGAGAAAAGAGAGGCCTCTCCACTTGGGTTGATTTTCTTCTTCTGTATGTGAAAGCAAAGGTTGCTGATGCTGGTTTGTGTTTCATTTCTTAAGGAGCCCTGCATTTCAGATTAATAACATTCTTCTGAGGAGAGTCTGCTCAGCTCCATGGCTGTGCAGATGGACAAACATAAAGCTTTTCACTGGGATTATCAAGACCAGGTGGCAGTGCAAGGAGGCCACTCCTGAATTATGTCACCTTGACATCTCAATGAACATTTTTTACTGAAAGCACTCAGCTGGTGTTCATGGATTTCCTGCTGTTAAGAAAGAAATTCTTCCCTGTGAGGGTGGTGAGGGTTAGGGTCAGAGGTGCCCAGAGAAGCTGTGGCTGCTCCTGGATCCCTGGCAGTGCCCAAGGCCAGGCTGGATGGGGCTTGGAGCAGCCTGGAACAGTGGAAGGTGTCCCTGCCCAATGCAGGGAGTGGAATGAGGTGATCATTGAGACCCCTTCGGACCCAAACCCTTCTGTGACTCCATGATTAAATAGAATGAAGACCCTCCGAGGTGAAACCATACCTCTGTGCCTATGTGAGGGAGGGAATACCCTTGGTACCCATTTTTATGGCAGTCATATTTTCTGGAAAAACCCCTTTGCCCAGGATTTTCTTCTGGGAAGCCTCAGAGAAAAGGAAAACAATATTATCTGATTTGCTTCTCCTGTGTTTTGCTGCTTTGGAATGTGGTTGGAGATTGTTTATCCAACAGGTGATTGTTTCATTGGTTTCATGGGAATTGTTCTGACTTAATGACCAATCAGGGTCAAGCTGTGTCAAGGCTCTGGAAAGAGTCACAGGTTTTTCTTTAGTATCTTTTTAGCCTTCTATCTGTATCCTTTTAGTATTCTTTAGTATAGTTTAGTATTCTTTAATATATTCTAGTACCATAAAATAATAAATTAGCCTTCTGAGAACATGGAGTCAGATTCCTAATTTCCTTCCTGCCACAGGGCACCCCATAAATACAACAGTTTTTTGCACCCTAGACCCCCTCCTGTAGGATGCAGACACCACGAGGGGGGGCAGCCAGAGGGTTTCAGTGCCCTGTGCAAGGTGTGGTGCCTCTCCCTCAGGTGCTGAGCTGCGTGAACCCCGACAACGTGAACAGCCCCGAGATCCCGGTGAAGATCCTCAACTGCGACACCATCACCCAGGTCAAGGAGAAGATCCTGGATGCCATCTTCAAGAACGTGCCCTGCTCCCACCGACCCAAAGCTGCTGACATGGACCTGGGTAGGAGATTGCTGCTGGCCGGGGTGGGGGGACAGGGGAGCTGGGAGATGGACAAACTCCATCCAGAGACTTTGCTCTGGACAAAGAGCAAAGAGGTGTTTTGGGGTTTTCAAGGGTCACCAACTGCCCCATCTGTGCTTGGAGCACAAGAATTTTGTCTTATATATCAAGAGGTCTATTATCATTATAGTGCAAGGATTCCACATCAGCAGAGTTTCACACCTCCTCAGTGTTTCTCATAGGCAGTTCCTCTAAGCACTGACTCTTCCTGGTCCTTGCAGTAACCATCTGACTCCTGATCCCACCAATCCTCTCTTTTATAATACTGTTCTCATTGGCTATGGGTGTGGCCTCAGCATCGGGCCTGCTCCTAATTTCTAATTTGGTTAAACTGCAACTCGTTGGGGGATAAGATTACATTCCAGACCACTTCCATTTACCCATACTGTATCCCCCTACACAAGAACAGCCCTTTGAAGAATTGCCTGCCCTACTCCTTCTTCCAGCTGAGCTGGAAAAGAGGGAAGCAAGGATTACTGCAGCCAGGGTGGGATTGAGTGTGGCTCACTCAGGCAGAGTTTTCCTGGCACCTTCTAAAGTTGATGCATCCCTCTGAAATTCCAGGATAACCCAGATCAAGTACCCACTGTCACCTTCCAGCTGGGTGCTGGTGTGGGGACACTGCTCAGCACCTGCAGGAGATGTTGGGGTCTTCTGCCCCAGCTGCTGGCCTGGCAGGGCAGCTCAGATCATTTTAAAGAACAGCAAGTGCCTCTCTCCACACCCCCTGCAAGGCAGAGAAATCACAGTGAGAGGGCAGAGGGGACATTTTGGTGATGTTTATGCTCCTGGCTTAGGAAATATTTGGCCTTAAAAAGACCAGTACCATGCTTTTCCGCCCAGAGAATTCATCCTTGGCAAAGGTCTGGAAAAAGCATGAGTGGGGCTGTTCTTGTTCTCTTGCCAAAGATCCCTGGAAAAAAGATACCTGGAGAGAGAATGCTGGGAGTAATCTGAATTTGGTGTCCACAGGAAGGTGTTGTACCACACCTGGAGAATATGGAAAAAATGTAGAAAAATCTGGAGGATATGAAAAATTGTAGAAAAATCTGCTCAGGCCATTGCTGAGATGTCTGGTGGAGAGCTGGGGACTCCATTGTGGCTGAATCTGACAGAATTTGCTCTCAGTGACCTTCAGTGAAAGAGACTGGGCTGTAAAATGATGAAGTCTATAAAACCAGCTGAGCTGTAGAGGAACCAAAAGGAGAAGGAATGGACCAAGGCCAAGAAACGATTCACAGCAATAATGAAGGCAGCAATGAGAGGTCAGGGATTGAAGTTAAGTGTCTGAGTGTGCGTATGTGTAGGGGAGGGAGGAGTTCCTGACAGAAATTGCCCATCAAAGGCAGTTAGAATAACGAAAGAAGCTGCCAAAACCAGCAGCAGTAAAGAGCAGATCACGTACATCATCCAGAAAAGGACCCACGATGGCTCTGGAGTGCTGAGAGGTGGGGAGAGCCTGGGGGAAGGCAGGGCAGGGTGCCAGGGCACAGCACACCACAGGAATGGTGTTCACAGCCGCATCTCCTGGCCCATCTGGTGGTCACAGAGAGCAATTCCTGCAGGTCTCAGGCTGGGTGTGGCTGGGGATTGTTTGTTCTGCTGTGACGGTGAAGGATGTGTCCATAATGAGATGCAGGAATTTTACCTGCACACTGTAAGTACAGGGATTAACTGGATTCCACTTTAGTTCTGGGAACCAGAAGCGTGTGTGTTTGTGTGTGTGTGTGCAGGTTTCCAGCTGGAGGCTGACAATTCTGCATCCAGAATTGCTGCTGGTTTAGGAAATAGTGACCTCTTCAAGACCAGACTGCACAGGGCTTGAAGCAACCTGGTCTGGTGGAAGCTGTCCACAGAAAGGGGTTGGAACTTTCAGATCCCTTCCCACCCAGCCCAATCTGTGATTTTATCACATCCTGAGTGGTTCTGAGGAGCAGAAAGTTCCGGAAAGTTGGCATGAGCATGTGCACCCCCTCAGAGAACAGGCTTGCCCACAGTGACAGCAGACTGGCTATTGGGCAGCTCTGGGAAACAATTAAATTAGTTTATATTTTAATTGTTAAAATATAAACTAATTTATATATGCCTCTCGATGAGGCAGCTCGGGGGGGAAACAATTAAAATATAAACTAAAAACCCCTTATCCAGTAGAAGATAGCAGCAATGCAGATAACAAGGTGGGAGGAGCATGGGTGAAACAGGAACAAGAGTGTAGCATTCACATTCTCTAAAAAAATCCCTCCACCCAGTATTTTTCTCCTGGGAAGCTGAGAAGCCTCAGAGAAAAAGGAAAACAATTCTTATCTCATTTGCTTCTCCTGTGTTGTGCTCACATGTGGAATGTGTTTGGAGATTGTTTACCCACAGGTGATTGTTCCATTGGATTCTGCTGTGAGTTGTTTTTACTCTTTGGCCAATCAGGGCCAAGCTGTGTTGGGGCTCTGGAAGGAGTCACAAGTTTTCATTCTTATCTTTTTAGCCTTCTATAAGTATCCTTTCTGTATTCTTTAGTACAGTTTAGTATAGTATTCCATAATATAATATAATATAATATAATATAATATAATATAATATAATATAATATAATATAATATAATATAATATAATATAATATAATATAATATAATATAATATAATATAATAACCTTCTAAGAACATTGAGTCAGATTCATCATTCCTTCCTTCATCTGGGGGGAGCACAAATACAAGAGGGTCCACACACCCAGCCACAGCTCCATCCCAGCTTTTCCTCAAGGAAATGATGCTCCTTGGCACCTGGCATCCTTCAGAGATGCTGAAGGCAGCAAGGGGAGTGCAGAAAGCCCTGCAGGCCCTCAGGAGCCATCCCAGAGCTCTCAGGATCAGCCTGCACTGAGCTCAGGGCTGCAGAGGGGCTGGAGCAGAGCAGGGCAGAGCAGATGGCTGCAATCTGGCCTTGGAACCCGTGGCTTTCAGACAGCAGCATCATTTCCTGCTCCCATCACCATTTTCTGGGCTTTCTGTCCATGCTCAGGCCAGATTGCTCACATGGCAGAAAGCAAACAAGCTAATGAGTTGTTTTGAGCTGTTAAATGCGGGGTAGCTGCAGGCAGAGGGACTTGTGTGTGTGGCAAATGTCACAACGTTTGGCAGTTGCCCAGGCAACTCCTGGAGGGGGTTGTCAGCTGAAAGCCTTGATTTTTGGACACCCTGAGGTTAGGTTTTAGTCCAAACCCCCAAATTGGAGCCCTCTGAGTAATGACTTCTTTCCACGGTGATGATTTTTGTTATTATCATTTTTAAAAGATCTCTCCCACACATGAAACACCCCATCTTTGGGAAAGCAGCAAAGTGTGAGGGTCACAAAACAGGAATGTGGCTTCATGCCGAGGTGTTTGCTCTTCCCTGGGGTCTGGATGCTTTTTGGAAGGTGGTGCTGAGGTCAGAGGTGGAGGGAGGGAGGGAGCTGTTGGCTTGGCTTGCTCTCAGTGATGCTGTCCCAGGTTCATTGTGGACCATGCCAGGTGAGATTTCACTGCCTCACCAGCCCTGCAGTGCTGGGATGTGGGTTCATTTAAACTGGAAGCATTTAGACTGGGTCTAACTTCAGTATGTGTAGGGTAAGACAGAGAGTTTGCATTCATGACTCCTGAAGACAGGCTGGGAGAGCTGGAGGAGACCCCAGAGAGACTTCAGAGCAACTTCCAGTGCCTAAAGGGGCTTCAAGAGAGCTGGAGAGGGACTCTGAGCAAGGGCCTGGAGTGACAGGACAAGGGAAAATGGTTTAATACTAAAAGAAGGGGAGTTTTAGATTAGATTTTAAGACAGAAATTCTTCCCTCTGAGGGTGCAGAGGCCCTGGCACAGATTACCCAGAGAAGCTGTGGTTGCCCCTGGATCCCTGGAATGTCCAAGGCCAGGCTGGACAGGGCTTGGAGCACCCTGGGACAGTGGAAGGTGTCCCTGCCCATGGCAGGGGTGGCACTGGGTGATCTTTAAGGTCCCTTCCAAGCCAACCAATCTGTGATTCTATGATTCACTCCATACAGGATGAAATATTTCTCTGTCATTTTTCAGCTCCATGTTCTGAGATAAACTTTTGTTCCCATCCCTTTCTCCACCCCAGAAACAGAGCTGAGTTTCTCCTCTCTTCCTAGACCTGGATCAGAGGGAGATGTAACATTTCCTGTAGGATTTGAGGTGCAGGGTGACATCTCCCCATCTTCCCTCTCCCCACAGAGTCACCCCCTAGCCAGGCATTGCTGCATTCACCTCATTGCCAAAGGGGCCCTGGAATTTCCTTTTTCCCAGTCAAGTTTAACAGAAAGGTTGTTCCTTAAAAAAAAAAAAAAAAGAGAGAGAAAAAAAGGAGCAAAGAAGTAATTCCTGTGTGCAATAAAAAGATACACTATCTGCTGAATGAAATATAAAGGCTTCACAGCAGCTGTCTCCTGAGTTTGCATTTACCACTGCTCCTGATTGGAAGGCTTGATAAAGTTAATGGGATTTTTACCTCCCTCCCCCTCTCCTCCCTCTCCCTGGAAGGTGGGAGTGTAACAAATTGGATTGGAGTGTGTCTGTCCTTTGTGCTGGATCCCAGCAGAGAGGGGACAGGGTGCTGCCAGCAGGACAGAGCTGGCAGGGCTCACTTAATGCTGTGAGCATGGATGGCAGGGTCACCTTCTCCCTTCCCATTTCCTTGCAGGTCTGTTTGAGACCCCCTGAGCTCGTGGAGAAGGGGAGCAGTGAGGCCAGGAAGAGTTGGGGACAGCTGGGGATCCTTTCCCTGTCATTGCTCAGGTGCTCAGTGAACTATCAGAGGTGAAGTGATTTGTGTTTGAGCAGGGAAATCAGGCTGTAAAACTGAGACTGGAGACTCCAAGCCTGCCCTGGAGGTTTTCCTCCTTGTTTTGTGCAGTCAGGCTGGCCCTGAGTCTTCCTCACACAGCCCTTCTCTGCAGCAAGGCCAAGGAAGGGCTCAGGAATCCCCTGATTCTCTGCACAAAAGGTTTGAGGAAACATCTCAGGGTGTCCCTGGAGCAGGGGGAAATATGCTCTGAGCACCTTGCCCAGCCCTGGGATACAAATAAAGCCCAGGATAGGGAAAGCTGTGCTCAAAAACCTGTGCATCCCTCCCAAAACACGAGTGTGTGTCTCTCCAAAGGTAAGCCAGGGCAGAAAACATTCAGAAACAGGAATATGCAGAGCCATGAAGGAAGGAGGACAAAGTGACACTGTCCTCATGACCTCATGAGGAAAGCACACAAGAAACACTCTGTGACAGCAGAATTGGCTTTGGCCTTGAGTGGGGCACTTTCTAAGAGCACCATTTCCCATCCCAGCCCAAACTTCAGCATTTTTTGCTTTCTAAGCAGTGTCTAGGAGCAGTTGGATGGCAGAGATCTGGCCCAGGTGGAAATGAGCAGAGAGCATCATCCTCAGACCCCACAGGGGTGATGTAGGTGCAGTGGTTTTCAACAGTTTATTCTATTTCTTTACTTTATATTTGGTGTATGGTATGGGATATGGTACACTCAATGTTATGTTCTTTAGTTTGGGTGCTGATAAGGCTGGTTTTGAAGTGAGTTTTGTTGCTTGATTCAATTTTTTTAGGGATTTTATGTTTTTAAAGGACTTGTTTTTTAAGACCTAAGATGGTGTTACAGGACATAGCACGAAGTGTAGGGTAAGTCTCTAATTATTTAGTGGTGGTTTTTGTTATTGTGAGTACACAGTGTTTACCTTGGTGTGTTTGGGGTAGTGTGATGTAGTTAACTTGTTAGGCTTTTCTATATTCATATTTGGACTATTGTCTGCTATTCTGTATGGCTTTGTTTGGTTTGTTTGATGGTAGTCTCACAGTTATGGATAATCTGAGAAACGCTGTTTATGGTTAGGTTTATTCTTTGGTCTTGTGCTTACTTGTAGGTGGTATCTCTACCTCCTTAACGTTCCTGAGCTTCTTTCACCTTTAACATTTGTTTTTCACAAGAGTGTGTACAGTTTTCTAGTAGCTAGAAGCTCTCCATCCCTTCCATCAATGCCTCCCATGCAAAACCACCCCAGCAGGTGAGGATGTGAGGAGCTGCAGGAGCTGAAGGGCAGTTCAGGATCAGTTCTCAGCCAACACAACCTTTGCTCACCCTCAGTGTCTCCAGCCAAAGTAACACCCAGCAATAAACACAGTTGCTGACCTCTCCCTGCTAATTTCAATGAATAATAAAGGCAAGTGCAGCTTTCCCATTGCATTTTAATTATGTGATAAGAAAAGTGCTGAAACCAAGAGAAATTCGCAACGGTCCTTGCATTTTTATATTGGGAAAAACAAACAAGGGTGGCAGGTGAAGTCTCCATATCCAAGAGTTCATTTTAATTAACTCCTGCAAATGAATGGGCTTTTTGCTGTGGCTCTGGCTAAGCTGTATTTGGTTGGGTCACTGTGACTGAAATGTGACAACCAAGAATGGTCCAGGTTGATGAAGGCACAGGAAGAATTCCTCTCCTTTTGGTCATGTTCATGTTTTCCTTGCTTTAGGCAATTCCATGAGCCCTCTGTGAGGAAAGCTGTAGCAATCCTCCTCAGGGCTCCAAGATCTCAGAAGTCTTTTCTAACCTTAATGATTCTGTCATTTTATGGAGTGTTCTTCAGGATTTGAGCAAAAAATGGCACCCTGGGAAGTGAGGGGCTGCTCCAGTGCTGCAGGAATTCATCATTCCAGGGCAGAGGCTGCAGAAGTGGCAGCAGCAAGAGCCCTCCTGCCCACAAGCAGGTGCTGAAGACTTGTAAAATTTACATCCTCCATGGAGCAGAAGTTGGATCTGTCCCTGGCTTTTCCCCCCAGTTGTGCCCCTGCTATTGTTGCCTAATATCAAAAGAGAAAAACTCTTGCAATGGAGTTAAAATACTAAAATAAAAAGCAGACCTTTATCTGGAAGCTTCCAGGGGTCTCAGTGGTCATGAGTACACCCAGTGTTGCCTTTCTACAAGTTTTATAAGTTTAACAAATTATCATATCAAACAAACATTTGCCAATTGGAAGAGCAGTTGGTCAGACAATTTTTCCCCTGGATTCAGAATTCAGGCAGTTTTCCCCCTGGATTCTGCTCCATTGGAGTTGATCCAGGGCTTCTTTGCCCCATTTCTTGTTGTGTCTTCTCAGATTCTGACCAGAAAACAAAATGTTCTTCTTGTAGGTCCTCTCCTTGAAAATAAGACTAAACAGTATTTCAGGAATGTGCTAGAAGCTCAGCTTATTATTTTAAAATCTAAGAGGAAGGGCAGGAAAAATCCTAGGAGATAGGTAACTATGGAATAGCAATCTACACAGCTACAAACATATGAAAAATATATAAAAAAATTTTGGACATTGCCATGCCTGTACCTAAGGGCTTTCTGCTGCCCATCAATGGATTTGAGATGGAAGAAGCATTTTGGGAGCACCAGTGGGCATGAGCTGAGCTCAGCACAGGGGTTCTGTGCCCAACCAGACTCTGCTGTGCCCAGGGGACCCCTGTCTGGGCTGGGTCCTGGTAGAGACACAGATCTCAGGCACTGCTGAAGGCTCTGTCTGTGCTGTGAAAGGAGACAGCACCAGGATTTCTGTCCCTGGAACAAGTGGCATTTGCTCCTGTCCCATGGGGATGACAAACACAGCAAGGGCAGGCTGGTCTTGGGGACAGCCGTGTTGGAGCACAAGCAGAGCTGTGAGTAAATCAAGAGTTAAGGACTGTGAGTAATCAGGGTGTAGAGATGATGAGTGATGTGCCCACACAGGTGTGTCCACGTGGATTCTGGGCACAGAGAGTGCCAGGGCTCTGTCCCTGTGATGCCATTTTTGTCTTTTTCTTTCTATGCTCCCTGTATTATTCACTCATCGCTCTCTGCAGCTCCTGAAAGGTGCCTGTGCTCAGCTGAGCCTGGGCTCTTTCTCCAGCAGCACTGACACAAGCAGAGCACACAGCCTCGAGCTGTGCCAAGGGAAATTCAGGTTGGAGAGCAGGAAAAAGCTTTTCCAGCAAGGGGGATAAAGTTCTGCAATGGCTGCCCGGGGAGGTGGTGCAGTCCCCAGCCCTGGGTGTGTTTGACAAGCCTGGATGTGGCACTGGGTGCCAGGGCTGGGCTGGACTCCATGGCCTTGAAGGTCTCTCCCAGCCCAGGAATTCTGTGAATTCACACATATATTGGTAGCCCTGTAGCCTATTATATTTGTGGCTAGATTTCCCAGTCATTTTCCATGGCCTTTCCCTAGGCAGAAAGACAAAACAAATCCCAGAGCCCCAAGCCCCAGGAGGTGCAGGGTCCCAATGCTATCTTGGTTCTTCCTGGGAATCAAGGTTGAAAACAACTTTTTGAGTTACATTCTCATGGACAAAGTACATCCAGTGCCAAGGGGAGGCTCTAGAGAAGGGAATTGCATCACCACTTGTCCTCCTAACTGGTGCTTTTTATCAATTATGCTAATTTCCTAAAACCTATGCAATCATACTCCCCCCTGGGAGGGGTGGAGACTTTTGTGAACATCTTTCCACAACTGCCCCTGAAGGCCTTCAAATCAAGATCAGCTCTTGTATTACTAAATATTACTAAAATTATCTCGAGTTTCATTTCCAGGTTGGGAAAAAGGCAACAAACACCTGTCTTATTTATTTATTTATTTATTTATTTATTTATTTATTTATTTATTTATTTATTTTCTCCTTGCAGAGTGGCGGCAGGCGAGCGGGGCGAGGATGATCCTTCAGGATGAGGACATCACCACCAAGATAGAGAACGACTGGAAGAGACTCAACACCCTGGCACACTACCAGGTATCTGTGGGAGAGGGTGGGCAGGAGTTGGGTCTTCTTTCTGCCAAAGCAAAAAGCAAAATGTTACTGTCTTGCCCAGGGAAGTGGTGGAATCAGCACTCCTGGGAGCATTCAAAGATTTGTGGATGTGGCACTTGGGGAGGTGGGCTGGTGGTGGCTTTGGCAGTGCTGGGTGAACAGCTGGGCTCGATGATCTTAAAGGTCTTTTCCAACCTTAATAATTCTGTGGTTTTTATTGTGCTAGGGAGCAGAGGTAAGGAGTGGTTGAGTGGGAAGTAACTGGGCAGAACCCCCATGCTGTCCTTGTCCCATTTATCCTGAACAGCACTAGAGAGGAAGCCAAGGGTAGAAAAAAATCTTTTTTTCCCTCTCAAAGGACACCCTGGTGAGTGGAGGTGGTGAAGAGGAGATGAGAACAACACAAGTTAACATTTCTCATGCAGGCAAACAAATCAAGGCCTCTCATGCCCCTTTTTCCAATGTATCCATGACTTTTTAATGCAAGCAGAAATCAGAAGGAAGAGGGAAAAATGGAAAGAGGGAGGCTTGGTGGCTGGAAAAGGGAGGTGGAAAATGGCATGGCTGGAGAGCATGGAGCAGTGGAGTTGTTATTGCAAGGAACTTTTTGATCTTTAACCTGGTCCAGGTGACCTGCTCTGCTTCCCTTCCTCCCTGCATGACCTGAAATTCATAATAGAGGGTTAGAGATGTCTGAAAATGTCTTACACAAGTGGTAGATTTTTTAATGAAAAAAGTGAAGTTTTGGTCAAAGTCTTCTCCCTTGAAAAAAAAAAACACCAGCAAAAAAGACCTCATTAAATTTAATCCGATGCTGATGATTTTGTCATTTCCTCCATCACACCTCAGCAACCTCTGTTTCATAACAAGATTATTTTCTCTTGTCACTTAAGAGCTGAGCTGAGGAGGCAGCAAGCAATAATTTGAAAAGGAAACAAAACTTTTACTTCAGATTGACTAAAGCATTGCTGGCTGATTTTGATTTGATTTTCTTTTTCCCCCAGACAGAGCAAGGATGTTTCCTGCTTTATTTCATCAGCAAACCAGGCACAATTTTCTTCCCTCTCTGTGCTTTTTCCATGTTTTCTTTGCTTCAGGCAATGAGCTCCCAGCTGTATGATGAGCTGGGCCAGGTCCTCAGGAAATATCATTTTCCTGGCTGTCCTGGAGGCTGACACAGATCATGCTGGGACAGACACTGAGATTGCCTTTGCCTCAGTTTCCCCATCTGCGGTGTGGGGCTAAAACTACAAAGAGCCAATAATTGCCTTCTGTGATAGCTGAGGGGCTATTTAATTAGCCTCTGCAGTGCTTTGAAGATGAAAAACTCCATGCAAGTGCTAATTATTATTATTATTATTACACAGACAAGAGTTAGATGTCGTTAGAAGGGATTTTTTTTACCCATCTCCTCTTTATGATGTCTTATTTATCACAGATGTTCCTGATATGGCTCTTTTGAGCCATGGGCTTGTTAACATTTCTGACATGGGACCCACATGATTTGCCTTGTTGTAGAAACAGAAAGCCTGGCTCCTTTAAAAAAGTCCTGTGGTCCCTCAAAACATTGTCCCACGACATCCTGGACATCGGGCACTCCAAACCTGCTGCTTTGTCACCCTCTGACACCACAAAGAGAAAGAAGTTGTGGCTGTCCCTTCAGCCCAGCAGTGCCTTTGTCACAGGGAAGGGTGACAGGATCATAGTGGAACATTGCAGACAGGAATGTTTGAACCAGGCACCCAGATATCACCTGCAATCCAGGAGGAAGGAATGGAACATTTCACATCGGTTTTATCATCCTAATGGAACAGCCAAGCCTGTTTGCAGTAGCTCAGATGATTTTATTATTCTCATGCTCCTTCTCTGCCTAAGAGCTTCCCTGGGATGAACCTATTGTCAGATTTACTGAGGTTAATGCAAAAACCACCCCTGGAAGTGCTTAAAAGGCCTCTGGATGTGGCCCTTGGGGACATGGCTTAGTGGTGAACACAGTGGGGCTGATTAATGGTTGAACTCCATGATCTTAAAGGCCTTTTCCAACCTAAATGACTCAGTGACTCACACTGTCGTCACTGGGCTTTGAATCAGGGCCTGGATGGAGCAGAATCTGTTTGTCACCACTTGTCCCTTTGTCCAAGTGCAGATTCTGGCTGCAGATTTTGTCCCTTTTTATTACTAGACCAACTCAACAAAGCAAGAAATCAAAGCTTTGAGGGTAAACTGTGCCCTGCCTACAGAGACACTGATTTGCAGCTCATGCTGCCCTGGGCATGGTCCTCAGCCACTTTTCAAAAGTTCATTGACCCAGTTTATCCTTTTTTTAATGCAGGTCCCAGATGGATCTGTCGTGGCTTTGGTCTCCAAGCAAGTCACTGCCTACAACGCAGTCAACAACTCCACGGTGTCCCGGACGTCAGCCAGCAAGTATGGTAAGGGTTTGTGTGTCTTGGGTTTCTGTGGTTGAAATAACCCCCAATGTATTAGAAAGTCTTTTCTCCCAGCCCCACAACCGAAGAAGAAGTCGAGATTCCTCAGTTCTGCTTTTCAGGGTTGTTTATTTTCTCTTATCTATGACATTCTTTCTCTGACCCGCTGAGATCTGTCCAGCAGGTTGGGCTGTGGCACAGTCCCTGCCCTTGGGGTGGTGTTGGCTTTTTATACTAAGAACTACCTGTACTTTATTTACAATAATTTTCCAGTACCTATCACCTATGTTAGACAGTCTGGCTCTACTCTAAACCAATCCAGAAGTGCCACCATCACAGCAGAAAATGGAGGACAAGAAGAAGGAGAAGAAGGACACCCAGATTCCTCCATCTTGCCTCCTGAACCCCCATTCTAAAACCCCAAAATTCTACTTTTTCACCCTGTGACAAATTCACTATCATTCTACTCAAACTCTTGTGGCTTGTAAATCCTCACACAAAGTTGGTAATTGTTTCCATGGGCTAAAATCCAAGGCACAGGTGTTTGTGACTCCGTGCCAAGGTCTCTGAGCCCCCTGCCAGGGTCTGGAATCACCCAGGGCAGCCAGAGGAATGTCCTGGGTCCTGACACATGTGCTGGGATGGACTGGGAGAGCACTGGGAAGAGATCCCAAACATCACAGTGGTCACCAGACTCTGAGCACCAGCAGGGAAAATGATGGGTGGGTGATTAGTTGGTGAAATAAGGCAGGAGGAGAGGATTTAGCCATCTAAAACTCTGGCAGCTCGTTCAAAGTGTTGGTCCAAGTGGTTGCTCCTGGGAGGTTCTCCTCCCTCATTAATGAAAGGAGGAGTCTGTATAATTAGCTGTCTCCCTCTTAGATCACCACATGTCACTCTTTAGAGTTTGAGGTCTTTATCAGCAGATCTCAAGGCAGTGGATTGCTGTTCCCACTGTCCCTGTGAGACAGCAGAGTGACACAGCTGTGGAAGGGACTTCAGGTGGGAACTCCTCTGGAGGGCCAACAGGGACCTCCTGAGTGTCACCCACCCCCTCCACACCTTCCTCCCTGCACTTGAACTGCATCCAGCCCGTGTGCCTCTAAGGTGATGCTGGACAGCAAAGCAAAACATCCCTGATGCACAACCAGAGTGCTGCAAACCCCCCTCCAACCTGAATGCTGCTGTCATATCACTTTATTAATATTTTTAATTTATGGAAGCATCTCCAATCCTCCTTACTCCCTTTATCTTAAAGAAAAGAGCAGTTACTCAATGTCCAGAGGTGCCCCCTTCCACTTTCTCCAAGGACATAAATGATCCATGAGGCCTTATTAATATTCATCCTCTTTGCCATGTTGTTGCAATTACTGAAAGACACAGTGACCTTTGGAAAGGAAGACTTGAGGGGGGTTAATTTCTGTTGGATTTCTTTAATTCTTTTGCCATTTGATTTTTTCAGGAGGAGGGAATAGGGAAGGAGGCAGGGGGAGGAGAAGATGTGGTGGGTCAAAAAGTGATTGTTAATTGCAATTAAGAAAACAGCATCCAGAGAGAAAAAGGATATTCCATCTGATAATTAATATGTAGAGATTGGTAATGCATTAATGAGGCTGATTCAGATCTTGCTATAGAAAGGTGCAACACTTCTGATAATTATGGTTGGAAAAGGCAACATTGCTGGAAGGTCAGGGAGAGGGGAATGCCTTGTGCCATCACTCAGAGGCAAAGAAAGGTAAAATTTTGAGCCTAAAATATTCTTGGAGAGGAAATTTGTGGCTGTCCACCTGGGGTTCTGGCTGATTTCTGTCAAAACAAGATTTTGGAGCAGGGAGTGAGGATGGCTGGGCAGGAATTGTTTGCTTTGATACCAAGGGAGGGAGGGGGAGGCAGCTCCTTCTAAATCTGGGGATGAGGAGCTAAAAAAGAGATCACATTAGAGACATCAATATTTTTTTGTTAAGCTGCATGGCATGGCATGGATAAAATATGGGAAAACCAGTCACATAAGGAACTGGTTACCAAAAAGAACTGGTGCTACCCCTGAATCAAAGTGTCTGACAGTGACAGTACCACTTGCCAGGGAACATGATAAGAGGTAAAGATTATAGAGAGCTGGGAATCATTGTTTGAACCTCACTTAATTTAGTAGTGTAGACATTGACATCACACCTGGCTCGTGGTTGCTGAGCCAACCACATGGACAATGCTTTGAAAAACACTTTTGGTGGCATGTCACAAACAGAACTCCTGAAAACCCCAATGCCAATGTTATGAATATGAACGAGGCCAAACTTTCTCTGGAGAAAGAGGTTCTCATTTATTAAAATAGCTGCAAGGAACAGAGTACCCAGGATAAGCCCAAGCACCCACACAGCGAGCCAAAAACAGAACAGTGAGCTACCCCCAAGTGCACTGGGTTCACCCCAGAAAACAAGTTTCCAAAAAGAAGAACTTTGACCCAACTGAACTTCCCCCATTTATAGCACCCTTCGAGTCCAGGATTGGTCCATTTTGGATCCACATGGTGATTGGTCCATTTCCAGGCTTCTCATTGGTCTTTACTGCCGTTCATTCTGGACCAATTGTTTCTGCAGGGCTTTGAATGATGGTCAGATCTTCCATCCAATCCCTCTTCGACCTCCCTTTGCCCCGCCAGACTGCCCCTTCCACCAAACCCTGGATGCTTCTCCTAGAACATTCTAATAACCCCCTCCACTCTTAATGTAATGCAATTAATATAACATAATTAATACAATATAATTGAACTATACCCTAATTTAACTTAACTTTTCCTTACAACACCAAGAGCTGCTGAGACACGTGGGGGACCCCTGTTTTTGTGTGTCTCTGCAGAAAACATGATCCGCTACACGGGCAGCCCCGACAGCCTCCGCTCACGCACCCCCATGATCACCCCCGACCTGGAGAGCGGCGTCAAGATGTGGCACCTGGTCAAGAACCACGAGCATGGAGACCAAAAAGAGGGTGACCGAGGCAGCAAGATGGTTTCTGAGATCTACCTGACCAGGTTACTGGCCACCAAGGTACGTGGTGAGGGCAGGGGACAAGGGGAGCTTGAGAGCGGGGTGGAATTTCTTGTCGGCAAGAAGTGAGAGGCCGCTCAAAGGATGCCAAAGTTGGGTAAAAAGAGAGGAACGGAAGGGAGATAAGCAAGGGGAGAGTTCTGAGCATGTGGGGAAGGAGATTGAGCTTTGGAAGCAGAGTCCAAAAAGAGACACTGGAAAAGCAAGGAGGAGTAACAATCCAGGGCCATGAGATTGGTGGGAAAAGCACAGCAGGAGGTGCTGGACTTGTCAAATATACTGGTTTGTAATTTGTACCAAAACTGAGCAAGTGAGGACCCAGGGCAGGTGCTCAGAGCAGGCTCCAAAGATGTGTCAGGCTTCAATCTGAAATGGCTCCTATATCACAAAATCCTGAGTTTTGTGGTACAAATCCTCCTCCACATTTTCCCTGGGCCAATAAAGACTCTTGTGCTGATGACTTGGAGAGGGTTACATTGACCTTACAGTGAGACATGAAAACTCAGCATGCACAGAGAGAAAATAGAGATTAAATCAAGCGGGGGCAGAGCAGGGGCATCCTGACCTGAGTCTCCAAACACATCCATAACTTTTTCATTTTTGTCAGGTATTAATAGGCACAAACACAATTCCATGTGTTCACGCAAATGCTGCCTGAGTTTGCCCATCAGACACATTTCCATCACTAGTTTAAGTCCTACTTTCCAGATTTACCTGCTCATTTATTCCTCAGCTCATTTTGCCTCTGATGTCTGGCTCTCCCTGCAGCCTCACTCAGGCTGGCTGAGCTGCAGAGGGATTTGGAGGAAAGGCAGCTTTGTCTTCAGCCCCTGGTCCATGCCCCATTCCCTGGCATCAGGAGGCTTTTATGGATCACACAGCATGTGAAAAATGTTGAAAAAGGAAAGTGTTGCTCCCCAGGGCTCAGGCCCCAGCTGGTGTAGACCAGCAAGCATTGGACTGGTGCTGATTTATGTTGTCTGGGGATGCAGCCCCTACCCCACCACTGAACTGCATTTGCTTTCTGTTCTGGGTCACAAACTCAACACTTGGGTTGGGTTTTTTTTGTTGGGTGTTTTTTTTATTGTTGTTGCTTTTTTTGTTTGTTTGGTTTGGTTTGGTTTTTGGTTTTTGGGTTTTTTTTTGTTTGTTTGTGTGGGGTTTTTTTGTGGAAATATCAGGAAAGCAGCTGCAAAACCTGCACAGCAACAGAAAGAGTAGGAAGGTTGGGGTTTTATTGTTTCCCCTCTTGGGCCGAGCAATTTTCGTTTCTCATTGTGACCGTTTGAGGGAGGGAAGGAGAGAGAGCAGTTGCTGTAATACAATCCCCAGGAAGACTTCGTTAAACTGACAATGATTTTTATTCTGGTAAATCCCTGACCTCTGATACCCAAGAGCCTCTCCCCTAAAAGCCTCAAAGGTTTTTGTGGCATTTGTGAGGGTGAGCATGTAGAGAACTAATTCCCTGCAGGAACTGAACCTGAGAGCAGCTCTTCCATGTCAGACCAAGAGGATTCCCCCTCCTGAGCCCTTTCTGAGTCAGATGTGCTGCAGGGCTTTGTTCACCCTGCAGGAGTTCACACAAACAAAAGGTGCCTCTGTTTGTTTCCAAAAGAATAAATCAAGTGGTGAATCAGCCAGAGACACCAGCTTTCTAATTAAGTGTTTGTTAGCTCTAGGTAAACTTGAGTCACTCTGGTGGAACCCGGGGCTTTGTTTCTAGAAAGGAGACATTTCTTCCCTAGGCCCTTGGAGAAAGGGCAGAGCTGTATCTTGCAGGAGAGGAAATTTTTCATATCAGGGAATGTTTGTTGGAGATTCAACCGATTTTCCGTTATTTTAGTGCCCTGCCTGGTTCCACCCCAAACCCAGCCTAGAACTCCTCAGCTGTCTCCTTCTCCAAGCCTGGCCACCCTCAGACATTCCAGCTCCTCTCCTTCCTGCTGAAAGTCAATTGTCCTCACAAGGGTGACTCCAAGCCCTCAGTCTGGGATTCTCCTGCCTGTGGGGAATAAAAGATGAGGAGGCCTCTTGGGAATGAAGTTTGTGTTATTTAGGACACTGGTCACACATTAACCACTCTAGGTTCTCTTGTCCTTTTTGTCTCTGTGACACCTTCTGCTGTGCTCTACAGCCTTCTCCAGGCTTCTCTTCCCAGTTTAGGTGGCCCTGAGTGAAAGCCAGCCTGGAAAATCACTGGGTTTTGTCTCATGGATGCACTAAAGCATTGAGGATGGGATGCAGAGAGAGGAATCAGTGTGGAAATGAGGTGTAATGGTTCTTGCGATGATAAATATTCCTGCTTCAAGACATTTGTATTGAAATTTCCAGGTCATGTCACATTTAACTGATATTAGAGACCCCTCAATTTTCACACACCAAGTCACACCTTGGTTTATCCACAGACCTGCCCTGTTTTAGTGGGGTACCAAAATTCAACATCCTCTGCCCACTTGTACCTCATGTTCTTCTTTCCTTCCTTCCTTCCTTCCTTCTCCCACCAGGGCACCCTCCAGAAATTTGTGGACGACCTCTTTGAGACCATCTTCAGCACTGCCCACCGTGGCAGTGCCCTCCCCCTGGCCATCAAGTACATGTTTGATTTCCTGGATGAGCAGGCAGACAAGCACAACATCCATGACCCCCACGTGAGGCACACCTGGAAGAGCAACTGGTGAGTGAGTGAGACAGCCCAGCACAGCCCAGCATGGACACTGGGCTGGAAGGAGACTAGAGGGAAGTGTGGTTGGCATCTGGCTGCTGGAAGAGCTGGGGACCCTGGTGTGGGGCTCAAAGGACAAGGCTCAGTTCTTGTCAAACCAATGGAGAAGTCAGAAGATCCCAAAATCTGAAGGATTAGCACTTTGGCCTAAACAGGTCCCAGTTTGCCCTGTGTTACATGGAAATGGCAGGATTGGTGAGGGATTTGATGAGGAAAAATGAAGTTTTTAATTGCTGCAGTGCCCAGGCTCTGCATAGGAATATGCAGAATATGCCAGAATATGCCCAGGCTCACATAGGAATATCTAGGGAGGCATGGGAGAGGATTCAACACCACTGCCTTCATCTGCACTGGGTGTTTTAATTCCCAGCCCTATTTGTTTGCCCACACAGAGGTATCTCAGGGCAGCTGAGAATTTTAAGGTATCCAAGACATCCTCAAAGGATGTGGAGCACCTACAGGAGATTTGTACCCTCCTGGGTAGAGGCCAGGAGAGCATCTCCAATGGTGCAAGGTATTTAAAGGGCCTGGAGCTGGATGTGAGTGTTCTTTGGAGTGAGTAACAAAGGGTGGCATCAATGACAAAGTGTGACATCAGTGGCAAAGTGTGACATCAGTGGCAAAGTGTGACATCAGCCCCCTGCTCCAGCTCCTCATCCCTGCAATGGGACAGTGGGAAAAGCCAGGATCGGTGGAGAAAATTCCCCTTTCTGCTGAGTTTCCCGGTTGGAAAGAGCTCCCTGGGGAATGGCTCCCTCCCCTTCTCCTGAGCAAACACAGGGACTATAAAAGGAGCAGCAGAGGAGAGCCGTGGGGCTCCCAGCTCATGCATTTTTTCCTTTTCCCAGCCATGCAGTTGGCAGATCGTCACAGCGCCGGTGACATAAAAAAAGAAACCCCATGCACCAAAGAGGCTTTCAACTAATGAAACATTAGCATATTATTAACATTATCTGCGGCACTAATCTAAGGCTGATTGCAGCCACTCAGCCTAAATGAGCAGGAGGTTTATTTAAGGGGGGAGGGGGGAAGGCAGAGTGTGTGTGTTTGTGGGAAAAGGGGCAGTGTGAAGAAATCTGTTCAATCAGATCAAATTAACTCAAAGTCGCATCACGGGGCTCCGTTATTCCCAGCCAGGGACATCGTCCCCTCTCCCCTCCCCGCAGCCAGGCACACAAACACACACTCTGCTCCTCACCAAACACCTGCACAAGGGCTTGTGCAAGGTTCACCCATCCACCTCATCCCCCCAGTGATGATTCTCCATTCCCAGCCTAAATTCCCACAACTCCATTGTGTCTCATTGCCCTTTTTTCCTTATTCTTCCCTGAGGACTTGTTGGACAGGCTGTCCAGAAAAGCTGTGGCTGCCCCATCCCTGGATTCAAGTCCAGGTTGGATGGGGCTTGGAGCAACCTGGGATAGCGGAAGGTGTCCCCACACCTGGATAATCTTTAAGGTCTCTTCCCACCCAAAGCACTGTATAATTCTGTGTTTTCCAGCATCTCCCTCTTCTCCTGAACTTGGCTGACCAGATTCCCTGTGTGGGGCTTTCCTTTACATTTGTTCTGTGATTTTGCTGCTCAGGAGAACACACAGAGGTTTAGGAAAACACGGTGTCAACCCTCTGTCAGGAAGGTTGTTACCCAAAATCCATCAGGCTTGAAGATGAGTTTTTTACAGTGTTGTGAATGCAATGAGCAAATGGGAGGAACTGGGGGAGTTTGTCCTGGATATCAGGAGAATTTGCTAAGCTGAAATGATGCAGAGTGAAGGTAGATTTAGAAATCTGCCTGAGAAAGAGACAGGGGCTGGGCTCTGTGCTCAATGACACATCCCAGCTCCTGGGCCTGATCACTGCCGTGCATCTGCCCTGACAAAAGGCTCCAGGCAAAGGCTGGTACATGTACCTCAGGGCATCTCATACAAATGAGCTGCTCTTTGGAGAAAAAGGGGGAAAGGGGCTTTGGATTGCAACTGGAATAGCATTTCCTTGGTTAGGGCAGATATATTTTCATATCAAAGGCTGTGATACTTGTTTCCCAGCTCCTTTTTTTTTTTTTTTTTTTTCCTTGAGGCAATGGGGCTTTCCCTGTCATGTAGCAACTGCTTCCTGCTCAGGGTACTGGGATCTTGTGCAGGCTTGGGCTGGAGCAGCAGAGAGTGACAGGACATGGTGTCCTAGCACACAGGGTGTGCCATGAGCAATTCCCAGTCTCCACCTGGGAGCTCTACCTACCTTTCTTCCCATGGGATTGCTGTGAGGGCTAAAAGCCAAGTCCCTCAATGACAAATGTGTAGAATACCAAAATGGTTTGGGTTGGAAGAGACCTTAAACTCATCCAGTGCCACCCCCTGCCATGGCAGGGACACCTTCCACTATCCCAAGTTGCTCCAAGCCCTGTCCAAGCTGTTCTTGGACACTTCCAGGGATCCAGGGGCAGCCACAATTTCTCTGGACAGCCTGTTCCAGTGCTTTATAACCCAGACCATAATAATTGTTGTGGGTTCAATGTCTGTCTTCATCTGATGGAGCAACCAACAGGGTCAACTTTCCATTGCAACTTAACACAGAGAGATTCAGAGTGTTTGTCATCATCACCTAAATTTTACTCCCGATAATTTATGGGCACCTTCAACAAGATTGTATTAAGACTGAGAAAAATCTGCCTTGTAAGGATTACAGGGACAAAAGGTGATGTCTCCACCATCCCTAGGCTTGGTAGGGAGGGATTCATTTCATAGCAATGTTTATCCCAGAATCTTCATATCCAGATCCAGAGTGTTTGTCATCACCTAAATTTTACTCCCATTAATTTACGAGCACCTTCAACAAGACTGTACTGACTCGAAGACTCACAAAATCTGCCTTGTAAAGATTACAGGGACAAAAGGTGATGTCTCTACCATCCCTAGACTTTTTAGGGGAGGAATTCATTGCATAGCAATGTTTATCCCAGAATCTTCATATCCACAACGTGATCTTTGATCCCCACCCTCCATTTGCTGCTGAGGTGTCTCCTGTGAGCCGTGCCCTGACTGTGTCCCCTCTGCCACCTCTCCTGCAGCCTCCCCTTGCGGTTCTGGGTCAACATGATCAAGAACCCCCAGTTTGTGTTCGACATTCACAAAAACAGCATCACAGATGCCTGCCTGTCCGTGGTGGCTCAGACCTTCATGGACTCCTGCTCCACCTCAGAGCACCGCCTGGGCAAAGACTCCCCCTCCAACAAGCTCCTCTACGCCAAGGACATCCCCAGCTACAAGAACTGGGTGGAAAGGTGAGTTTCAGCTATGGAATTATGTCGATTCTTTATCTTATTTTTCTGCCTGGGTCAGGGTCGGGATTAAATGCGCAAAGACGGCATTTCATGTTGGGACTCATATGTTGATTAGTTCTTATCTGTGTTACAGTCTCACAAGCTACAGTAGAGTTCTACAGTACTTTAACAAGGCTACAAAATTGTCCCATATCTATCTCTACAAGATCTTTTAAGGATAAACTGTCCAATTAAAAAAACTACACCTAAATTATTTTCACTTTTAACCCAATAACCAACCACCCATGCCCACAATGTGGACTTTTTTATCCAGTTACAAAAAACTACCCAAACCCATGGAGAAAAAGGACCAGCCACCACCCCAAAACCTCCATCTTGCTTTATATCTATTACTGTATTCTAAACCCTTAAACTCTGAGTTTCCCACCCTGTGATCTCACACACTTCTGTTCAAACTGCACACCCACAATCCCAGTTCCATCATTCCATTTTGGAAGCTTCTCCACAGCCTCAGGTCAAATGCAGTGTTCTCTTGGGGGTCAGTGCCTGGCAGCACAGAAAGTCTCAAATTCTCACCATCCAGGGTTCCAACAGAATGACTTAGAGTGACACAACCAAGCTCTGCTTTGTGGGTGGAGGTAGGAGGCAGCATCACTGTTACTTTTGGAAACTGCCCCTGGGGTTTTTTTGTCTTTGGCTTTTGCTAAGGGGAAATCTCCACCTTAGCCTTTTATTCCTCTACCTTGCAGCAGAGATGAAATTTAACTAATGGTGGGAGCTGAAGGTGTTTGCCATCATTGTTTCCTTTGAGGAGAAACTCTTGAGAAGTGGCAGAGGGAGGAAGGAAGGGGAGGTGATGTGTATGAGCCCTGGGAAGCACCCGGGCTTCTCAGCCTTTCCACACAGGCCTGGAGTGGTTTGCTGCTCTCAGCACCATTGTGACAGTCCCCACACTGCCCAGATCCCAAGGGATTCATAATTATCCCCCAGAAAATTCCCTTGGAGGCTCTTCTGTGCCTTGAGTGAGATGCCAGACAATTGACAGGCTGCTGACTGAAGCTCTGCAGGTATTTTATTTCAGGTCAGAGGTCTTTCCAAGCATTTTGTCCACACTCCCAAGACCTGTGGCTCTACTTCCTCTGCTGTACCAAGGCAGAGGTGCCTGGCAAAGCTGCTCCACAGGGAATACAACCAAAACATCTATTCCTGCAGCATGTTGGGGCCTCGTTTTCCATAGGGTTTCCCCCAGGACAAGCAAACAGCTCATCCCGTTCTTCATCCAGCAGGAGCTGGGCTTTGCTCTCCAATATTCTGCCCTTGCCTGGTGTTATTGACAGGTTTGGGAACTGCACAGATGGGGAGCAGTTGCTGCTCTGTAAATACAAAGGCGGGTTTATCCCACAGATCATTCCTGTGCACTGCATCCAGCTTCCAGCCACAATTTCCTCTGGATGACTTCCCAGGCATGGCCTAAAGTTGACACCATGTCCTGCAGGCTGTACAAGGCCTCTGCTGCTGCAGACACCTCACACTGTGCTATAAATCCCTGTGTTGCCTTTGCTGGGGATGATTTTCTCTCGTTTTGTGACAGGAGTGTGGCTGATCAAAGAGCTCTGTCCCCTACTCGGCACGGGGCAGCTTTTTTTCCAACAATTCTCCCATTGGTCTGTGATTTGTCTGGACAATTATTTTTAGATGTGGTTAAACACTTCAGCAAATGTCGTTTCCAGGCAACCTGCAAGGCTCTTATGAGCTACCTTGCTTAATTATGACCTACTTTTGGTACCGTGTCCAAGTTTCTTAGAATGTATTGAGGCTGATTGCTGGATTGACCTGGATAATGGGAAGCAAGTGTTGGAGGTTCCATTTAGAAATCAAGTTTGCACCAACAGTGACCCAAAGGTGTCATTCTCTAGTGATGCTTTAGCAACACTCTGTGTGGTTGGGCTGTTTCTGTAGACAAATAATGTTTTTCATCTCAAAGTGGTTGATTTTATCCCGGGAGATGCTACATTTGAGTGACAAACTGAGGTATTTAAGTGGAGAATGGGATATTTCCTTATGCAACAAACACCTTTTTTCTCTTTTTTTTCTTTTCCCTCTGGATAAACAAAAAGCTGCAGTTTCCATTTTGGTGGGTTTTTTTCCCAGTATTGATTTCACTTTACAACTTTTTGGAGCTTAATCCTGGTGCCCAGTGATCTTCAGCAATAGGTGCTGCATTTCCTTGGAAGTTTTCCCAAACAACTGGGTTTGCAAACGAGGTACATAACACCTCCTGCTGCTTGTAAACAGCCCTGGATTCCTGTCCCCAGCATGTGCTGGATTGTTATCTGCACTGATGTCTGACAACTTGAACTGAAGCCCAAGGGGAGACTGCAGGTTTTGGAATATGGTTAGAGCTTCCTCCCTGCTTTTATTTTTGTGTGTCAGTTCCACTGACTCAAGGCAGTGGCACCTGGATGCTGTGGGAGATGAAAGAAAAAAACCTATCAGGGATGAATAAAATATAATTTGAGTTCTACCCCGAGCTAATGAATTCCTTCTCTCTGTTCTGCAATTGTGCTTTGAGGGAGTTTTTCCAAATCCAAAGGCTTCCAGTGCTGGTTGGAGCTATTTCTGTAGTCAGCATCAGCTGGAGATGGCATCCTTCAAGACCACTAGACTTCTTCAAAGAGTGAATCAGGAGATAAAAAGTCAGGGAGTTTAAGAAGTGGTTGAGTAAATCAGAAAAACCTGAAATCAAACAAACTTCTTTGACAAAGAGGAAACTCTAAGAGGGTAATTAGTCAGTGGTAGATTGTACACAACTTGAGGCACTCTGGATTAAAATATGCCTGGATTTAGAGGTCTGGAAATGGAGCTGAGCTGGGTTACTCCAAGCCATCTCTTTTTCTTTCTTTTCTTTTCTTTTCTTTTCTTTTCTTTTCTTTTCTTTTCTTTTCTTTTCTTTTCTTTTCTTTTCTTTTCTTTTCTTTTCTTTTCTTTTCTTTTCTTTTCTTTTCTTTTCTTTTCTTTTCTTTTCTTTTCTTTTCTTTCCTTCCTTCCTTCCTTCCTTCCTTCCTTCCTTCCTTCCTTCCTTCCTTCCTTCCTTCCTTCCTTCCTTCCTTCCTTCCTTCCTTCCTTCCGCCACTTCCGCCACTTCCGCCACTTCCTTCCTTCCTTCCTTCCTTCCTTCCTTCCTTCCTTCCTTCCTTCCTTCCTTCCTTCCTTCCTTCCTTCCTTCCTTCCTTCCTTCCTTCCTTCCGCCACTTCCTTCCTTCCTTCCGCCACTTCCTTCCTTCCTTCCTTCCTTCCTTCCGCCACTTCCTTCCGCCACTTCCTTCCGCCACTTCCTTCCTTCCGCCACTTCCTTCCACCACTTCCTTCCTTCCTTCCGCCACTTCCTTCCGCCACTTCCTTCCACCACTTCCTTCCTTTTCTTTTCCTACCTTCCTTCCTTCCTGGAATCCTTCCTCCCTTCCTGGAATCCTTCCTTCCTTTTCTTTATTTTCTTTATTTTCTTTCACCTTTAGGGCTCACAAAACTCAGAGCAGGGAATGAGAAGGAGGGCATGAGAAGGAGGAGGCAGGGATGAAAGAGCTTCCCTCCAATCCTTCAAATATTTGTTTTCCACCTGGGATTGTGCCTTGGGAAGGGAATAGTTGCAGCTTCTGGCCTCACCAGTGGTCTACGTCCACAGGGTGGTCAACTGGAAATTTGATTCCAAAAGATTTCAACATCAAGACTTTCAGGAATCTTCAGTGTTTTTATTTGTTTGTTTGGCTCATGTTTTAGCGTGGGATTTTCTCCTGTTTTCAGTTACTTCTTTGTGGTGAGTCAAGAGTTGCCTTCAGAATTGGGATGCATGACAATGACTAATTAAGAAATTTTAAAATTTACCAATTTTTGTAATTTCCTGTTGACCTAATGGAAAACTATATAAGAAATAGACATCTTCCATGACATTTTGGGAGCTCGGTTGTTTTAGTGCCCATTTCTATAATTATTCAAGATAAAGGATTTGCTGACAACAGCAACAAAAAAAATTATTGTGCATCAGTTAAATTTAGTTGAAGATTCTCCCTGCTCATTGCAGAGGGGTTGGGCTAGATGACTTCTAAATGTCCCTTCCAACCCAAACTATTCTGTGATTTTTTGAAAGTCCTTTTGTAACATTGTTGGAAGCAGAGGTGGACTCTGCCTGCTGAAACAATCCAGCTGAGAAATTCTGGCTTTTGGGAAAAAGCAGGTTCCCTGTTCAAATGAGACACAGAGAGCTGGAAACACGTGGTTAAAAAGTGTCCTGGTGCAGGCACATCTTGGATTTCCTGCTGCAGAACACGAGGCCTGATGAGGCAGGACAATTAACCCAGGAAATTGGGACAGGCTATTTAGCTTTTGTTGAAGCCACCACGAAGAGTCAGGCTGTAGTTCTAAAACAAAGTGGAGGCTTTTCAATTATCATTAAAAAAAAAAAAAGGAAAAGAATGGTAACGATAGAGCAGAATCTCATCTGACTTCAGTTAGTAAAACTCCATAGGCTCTGCTGAATTTACATTAGAGCAGCTTCAGATCTGCATCTTTTCAAGTTTACTTCAAATGTCCCCTTTGAGCCTGGAAATCTGGAGAACTTGGGAGCATTTGATGCAATCCCCAAGCAATACAAAGGGGAGCCTGTTCTAATTGGGACTGTCTCATTAGCATTCAACACCACACTGAAAAATGACAAAGGGCTGTGGCTGACCTTTCATTTCTCTCCATGCTGCCAAGCTTATGATAACACTTGTTTGAACTTCATTAACACCATTTAATTGCCTGCATCACAATCAATATGATGTTTCCCTACTGAAGCCTGGCACGGAGGCAAGGATGTGGGAGACTGAAAAGGGGCAGAGCACAAAAAGCAGAAGTCAAAGAGTTTTTCCATTTCACACTGGTGCCCAAAACACCTGCAGGGCTGCAAGGAGAGGATCTGGTGCTCGTTTTTTTTTTTTTCCCCTCATCCCTGCAGGGACTTGGTCTCCTTTTGGCTGCTTATTGTGCATTGAAAAGGGCCCCTCTAAGAAAAACTTAAAGGAGACATCACAAGTGTTCTTAACTTAGGAGTCATCCAATGAAGACCATTCAAAATACGTTTGACAGATTCAGCATCAAAAGAAGCCTAAAGTGATCAGATATGTGGGATTCAGAATTAGAACATTTGCATTTCATTGTGTTAACCTGGGTGCAAATAGTGCCTGACACAGCTGGTGCTACTCCTGACAGCCATGATCCCATCTACCTTTTATCCTTAGAAGTACAGATACTTTTAGGATAAGGGGGAACAGTTTTAAACTAAAAGGGAGAGATTTAGGTGAGATTTTTGGAAGAAATTCTTTACTCAGGGTAGGAAAGCCCTGGCACAGGGTGCCCAGAGCAGCTGTGACTGCACCCTGGATCCCTGGCAGTGTTCAAGGCCAGGCTGGATGGGGCTTGGAGCAACCTGGGATAGTGGAAGGTGTCCCTGCCATGGCAGGGGATGGAACAGGATGATCTTTAAGGTCCTTTCCAACCCAAACCATTTTTGAATTGAATATTCATGCAGCAGCTTTTTGTCCCATTATCCTTTAGATGTTGAGGTCTAGGTCTTGTTAGGAAGAGCTTTATGAGCATGTTTGGAGTACACAAAACAGACATCCTGTACCCATTTGGGATTTGCACCTACCTGCTGTGTCAGCCTGGGGTTTCAGGGCTCTCAAGTCACTAGGAAATCTCTACCTGTGCAGTGCTTGTGATGTCTGCTGGCCACTTTGCAGCTAACTTTAGAAAGAATGACAAACTGGACCAGTTTAAAGCAATAAAAAGTTGCGTGTACCTTAACATTGTGAGTTATTGAGGTTTTAAGGAGAAACTCTGAGGGCTTTAAAAAAGAGCATTCACATGAGGGGTGCAAATCCTGGCTCTACTTTAAAAAATGAGTTTTCTGTGCCCCCTCTCTCTACTGGAGAGAAGGCTCAAGAAGTAGCATACCAAAGGTCAAGGCAGGGGGTGTTGTCGGTGGAGATAATAAAAAACAGTGCTGGAAGGGGCCTCGGGAGGTCAACCTGACCATCTCCTGCCTCAGGGCAGGATCAGCTCTGTCTAAAGCCTTCCTGACAGATGCTTGTCTACCCCCATCTTAAAGGCCTCCAACAACAGAGCCTCTGCTGTCCTCGGGCAATTCATTCCCGTGCTTCCCTGTCCTTCCCATCAGTGTTTTCCCTGCTGGGCAGCCAAAATCTCCCTGGCTGTAATTAAAGCTCAGGCATCGCCATGGCAGGGGGTACAGCTCATTCCCTGCCTCTCTGGGGCAGCTTTTGGCATGTCTGAAGATTGCTCGCTTGTCTTTCTTCGCTTTTCATCTCAAAAAAAAAAAAAAAATCACCCCCATGTTTTCTCATCACGCTAAAAAAGCTGTTCTTACACAGTGCAGCTTTCAGCTGGCAAGATGAAAATGCGTCCATATGGGGAGGGTGCAGCCCCACACATCCTCTGCTCTGAGGTGGTGCTGGGTGATCTCCTCTCCCAGAGGCTCTACCTGTGCACAAATTCACTCTTCAGCCACTGAGGCAGAGCTGTCCATCAGCCCTCCACTCTTTATTCCCAGGGGACAAGCAGCAGGAAAAGCCATGGAAAAGGCAAAATAAAAGCATTACCCTATCTAGGGCTTGCACACACAGAATTGTTCCCTCCAACAGCTTGGGTTGGAAGAGATCTTGAAGCTCATCTCATTCCTGTCATGTGCAGGGACACCTCTCACTATCCCAGGGTACTCCCAGGCCCCATCCTGTTGCCACATTTCTCTTCACAGAGAAAAGCAAGGCACAACTCTTCCCAAGAATATTTCTGGGTTTCACATTCTCTGAACCTCAGAGAAAGGATAAAACAATTCTTATCTCATTTGCTGTGCCTGTGTTTGTGCAAAAGTGGAATGCAACATGGAGATGGTTTACCCACAGTGATAGTGTTTTGTTTCCTTGGCCTGTCAGGGCCAGGTGTGTTGCCCCACATTTCTCTCCACAGAGAAAAGCAAGGCACAATTCTTCCCAAGAATATTCTTATCTCATTTGCAGTGCCTGTGTTTGTGCCAAAGTAGAATGCAATATGGAAATTGGAGATTACCCAAATGGGGTTTTGGTGATGGGGTTTTGGTTCCTTGGCCTGTCAGGGCCAGGTGTGTGTGTGTGTGTGTCAGGACTGTGGGCTGAGAGTCACGAGATTCTGTGCAGTGTGTGCAGAGTTGAGTGCTTGGCAGATTCAGTTTAGATGCAGTGTAATTTAATATAGACTAATATAGTATCATAAAACAATTAATTAGCCTTCTGATAAGATGGAGTCCTCCTCATCATTCCTCCCTGCCACGGGGTTCATCCTGTTTCGATACCATCCAGCCTGGTCTTGGACACTTCCAGGAATGGGGCATCCCAGATTTCCCTGGGCAATCTATTCCAGTGGCTCTCCAGCAGCTCAGATGCTCCCCAGGAACTCCAAGTGCCATTCTGTGTCAGTGCATGTCCTTGCACTGCTTCAGTGCATCCCAAAGAAAAAGAGCTGGTCGTTCCCAAGCTTTCCACCAGCCCTTCCCTGCTGGAAGAGTCCCCCATATCCCTTTCACACACCTCTCCATCCTTCAGTGGTCTGGATCCAGCCGGCTATTGCATAACCCTAATTATGTTATTGCTGTAATTGCGTCTGCTGTCTGCAGCACATGGATTCGTTACAAGCTTTTCATATGCTAAAATGATTATTAATGAGTGCAGTCCCATCCCAGCGACAAACAACAGCCATGACAAAAAGATCTTTTGGAAGGCAATTAGCTCCATGCTAAGCTGCCTAAACCATGGGCTGTGCTGGGAAATTTCGGGCTGGGGAGGGAGCACTGGCAATGTGGCTTTTCTCTTCTCTTTTGATGAGTTAATGAGTTACTGAACGGCAGCAGGCACAGTCATTCTTGTGAAACAGCTCCACTAAGGAGCCTTTCCCTGTCGGTGCCGAGGGAAAGAGCATTTATCCCTGGATAAACAGAGGACAAAATGTATTCCCAGGTCACTGTGATGGATGCCCAGGTCGCTGTTGTGTCGCTTTCCTTGGGAAAACAAAACAAAACAAAACAAAACAGAACAAAACAAAACAGAATAAAAAACAAAATGCAACCCAGGGAAAGATGAGGTTGGAAGGAACAAGAATAATTATTTTTTTCAGTAGAAGAGTACCAGCTGTATCCTGGTACGTCCCTTCTCCATCCTGCAGTGGCTGTGGAGGGTCTCCTGGGCTCTCTCTCCATTCAAGGCAGGCAGAGGTGAGTTGCTGTTCCTATGATATCTGTGAGGACACATCCCATGGCCTGGTTATCCTCACATCCTGGAGTGCTGGAATGATGGGTTCGCCCCAATTCCTCATGATTTTAATTGCCTATGAAGTCTAATGAAAAAAAATTTCCTGTGGTCACATCAGAGGATGGAGAACCTTGAGGTAAGAATGGAGGCTGCTCCTGTGAATTCAGGGAAACTCAGACACATTAGGCTGGATCTTCTGATCTCCATCTGGCTATCCTCTGGAAACAGCTGGAGAAGGATCCACTGGAGATGAGCAAAACTAGAGTACAGCAGTAGCAGCAAATCTGCTCAGGATTCTCACTCCTGACCCTTTGGGGGCAGATTAAACTGCATTTACTGCTTTGCTTTGCTACCTTTCTGTCTCATTCAGAGAGAATATGGCTCAGTGTTGTGTTCCCAACCTTCTGCTGGCTGTGGAAGTGTGTCATAGTGATTCAAAGCTCAGACACATAAGGCTGGATCTTTTGATCTTCACCTGAGTATCCTCTGGAAACAGCTGGGGAAGGATCCACTGGAGATGAGCAAAACTGGAGTACAGCAGAAGCAGCAAATCTGCTCAGGATTCTCATTTTTGGGAGCAGATCAAACTGCATTTACTGCTTTGCTTCGCTATTTTCTGTCTCATTCAGAGAGAATAAAGCTCAGCATTATGTTCCCAACCTTCTGCTGGCTGTGGAAGTGGGTCAAAGACGTGTCCCTACCTCAGGTGAGACCTGGTGTCCCTCCACAGGTGACAGGACACCTCTCTGCCCCTGGCACTGCCTCCCAGCCCAGCTCTGCTGTGGGAGCTGTCAGCTGCAGGGTTGATGGAAGCTGCACAGGCAGCCCTGCAGGTTCCAGCAGTGGGAATGGAAGGGCCTCTGGGGTTTGGTGACAGCTCCTCAGTGGTTTTTGCATTAGGGGTATGCAAATGGCAGAGAGGCTCTAAGTACGTCGGAGGATCTGGGCTGGAATGGAAGGTAAATAAAGACTCAGCAGGGATGTTGTCATCTCCCTGCTAGGATGCTTTAATACACACATTCATCATTTCTTTAGAGAGCACAGTGATGGCTTCATTAGAGACTCTTCTGCATAAATAAGTTACTGGGCCATGGCAGAATTTGGATGGAAGGATATTATGTCTTCTCACTCAACTAGATTGAGGCATTGGTACGTGTTTGCTTCCACTTCTTTTTCTTTTATTTTTGCCACAAAACACCTTGGTTGAATGGGAGATGACTTTTTAGGTGTGTGATACCAGGGAATTGAGTCTGGAGGAGACCAGGATACTTTGGTGGGTGATGGCCTGTGACCCCAGAACACTGAGATCACATCCTGGCAGTCTGTCATGGCCAGAGCCCTGAAACTGTGATTCCTGAAACTCAGATCTGTGCATCCCATCCTTGGCACCAGGGAACATTTCCTGCTGCTTTTCCTTGTTTGGATGAGTCACAGGAGTGTTGTGCTGCTTGGAATGATCTCTGCAGGGCTGGAGAGGGGTGGGGAGCTTTCAAACCCTTGTGAGTCACAGACTCAAGAGTCTGTTTGCTGCCAGGTGGAAAGGAAACAGGACAAACTTGCAGAAGGAGTTGATAAGTGTGTCTGTGCTCCAGTTTTTGGGAGCACCCTGTCCCTACACCCACTATCCTGCCACCACTTGGTGACAGCTCAACCAGAGAGGAAAAGGAGAATTTTAACTTCTTGTAAGAGCCAGACTGGCACCTCTCATGTCCTCCACCAACCCCATTTATTTTTTGCTGTGGTGAGCCCCTTCTCATTTCACCCATCAGGAGGGTGTCTATCCAACATTCATGAGGAGCTGCTCTCTTTTCAGGGGCCATAAATCAATGTATTTCACTGCTTTGCAGCCTGTTTTCCTCACAGGTCTATGAATTGTGCTGGTGGCACATGGATTTTTTTTTCCAGTGCCAAAGCACACCTTGCTTTTTTGACCCTAAAATTCCTTGCTCTTTGACCCTAAGATTCCTTGTTTTCTCAGCCATTTTATGGATGCCACCAATTCCTGTGTGCAGCTCAGATCTGATCTTCTCCAGCAGGTGATGCCAAGACCTGTTTAAATTTTCCTGTGAGCAGCAAAGGTCTAAGAAATATTTATTCCTCCTGCTCAGCATCTTCTCCTGGGGGTAATTCTGCAGGACAGAGCCTCCTGGGATTTCCAGGTGTTCACTTTACTCACAGACAACTGTCCAGGTCCACCTGGGGACTGAGGGCCAGGCAGAGTGTAAAGAAAATCAAACCCACACCACTTTTCACTGGAGCACTGGCAATGAGGAATATTTAGACCACAGGACTGAGTTAGCCTAAGATTTCTGGCTGGTCCTAAGCCCAGAAGACAAAATGCCAGGACTCCAGGGAGAGAGATGTTTTTGTGCCTGCTGGAAGTTGCAGTAAAATTAATGAGGTTTGCACAAGTTTTTATGGTGAAACAGAGTTTAGCTTTGGAAAATGTCAAGCAAGAAGGACCTCTGCCCCCTGAGCCCCCCTCTGCCAAGGATTACATCAGCATCCCACCACCAAAAGCAGGTTATCAACAGAGACTGACTCATTGGGGTAAATCAGGGTGGGATTGAAGGGCACAAAACCAGACTGAGCACAGCTGGAGCCTCCTGCTGTGGAAGGGTTTCCCCCCATGCTCTTGCCCTGCTCTGTCTTGCACAGGCCACTCCAGCAGCTGCTCATCCTGCTCTGTCACGGAGTATTTTCCCACTCACCCACCTCAAGCATGCTCACCACACAGCATTTCCATGTCCAATGTCCAATTCCCCTGCAGTGGCACACAGCCTCCATCTCAGCAGGTGTCTCCACGCTGTTTACAGGACACCTGTCAGCTCTTTTGGCTCCCCGTCCCCTCTGCCTCCTAATTATAAAATTGTGGATTGCTGCAGCTATGGGCTTTTTTTTTTTTTTTTTTTCCTCCTTCTTCTTCTTTTTTTTCCTTGTGCACAAAATGTCAAATTGCAGAAATTAAAAATGTAAATGATGGTGTCTAATTAACCAGTTGACAGCAGAGCACAGCTGCGAGTGACAGTGACTGATTACCTTCTGCAAACCTTGTCCTCCAAGACCTGCCTTACCCAGGGGAGGAAGGACATCAAAAATAGCAACTTCCTTAAAGAGACATCACTCTGCAGATGAAGCCTGCTGGGCAATGGTTCTGGGGGATCCAGATCCTATGGATAAACCCCCCCCCCAGTCCTCCTTAGCTCCAGGGGAATGCTGTTGACTAGGAAAAGCAGATTCTTCTAGGAAAAGCAGATTTTTTCCCAGTCAGACTGGAGTTGAAGGCTGCTGCCACAAATATCAGGCCACCTTAAAATATGGGGCAAAAAGGAGATGCTGAGCAAGAGAGTTGTTGGGATAGACTCGATTGAGTGTGGGTGATGTTAGCAATGGGGGCAGATGTAGTGGTGAGAATGGTGCAAGGAAAAAATACAAATATTTTGGCTTTTTCTGTGTGTGGGAGTGAAATCCTGAGCTGTCAGTGGGCAGCAAGGTCTCTCTGGGAAGAGAGGCAGGGCTAAAAACGCTTGAATGTCTGACAAAGTGATCCAGCTTCAATCCAGCTCCTATTGACTGGGAAAGTTCACAGGATACTTTTTTGGGGCTTCATTCTCAGATTGAGGTGAATACAAGACATATGTGCAGCTCAGGATGAGTGCTCAGTCATTTCCACCTTGGCTAAGTCTCCTTTCTTGCTGTAAAAGAAGAGCATGAGCAGGTATTTCACTGAGGAACCAGAAAAGCCCAACACAAAGTGTGGGGGTTCTTTTCTCCATTTTGTTTGCAGATTTGGGGCTTCATTCTCAGATTGGGGTGAATATAAGACATACGTGGTGCTCAGGATGAGTGCTCAGTCATTTCCACCTTGGCTAAATCATCCTTTCTTGCTGTAAAAGAAGAGCATGAGCAGGTGTTTGACTGAGGAACCAGAAAAGCCCAACACTACGCGTGTGTTTTTTTCTCCTTTTTGTTTGCGGATTTGGGGATTCATTCTCACATTGGAGTGAATAAAAGATATAATAAAACCTGGTGCTCAGGATGAGTTGCTCAGTCATTTCCACCTTGGCTAAATCATCCTTTCTTGCTGTAAAAGAAGAGCATGAGCAGGTGTTTCACTGAGGAACCAGAAAAACCTAACACTACGCGTGGAGTTTTTTTCTCCTTTTTGCTTGCGGATTTCACTTCTTGATCTCCTGCTCTTCCCCTCAAGAAACCCCTGTGTTTGTGCCCCTCAGGTACTACTCAGACATTGCCAAGATGCCAGCAATCAGTGACCAGGACATGAATGCTTACCTGGCTGAGCAGTCCCGCATGCACATGAACGAGTTCAACACCATGAGCGCGCTCTCCGAGATCTACTCCTACGTGGGCAAGTACAGCGAGGAGGTGAGAGCCTGGGGACACCTCTGGGGGCCAGGGGAGAGGAGGTGAGAGCCTGGAGGACACCTCTGAGGGCCAGGGGAGAGGAGGTGAGAGCCTGGGGACACCTCTGGGGGGCCATGGGACAGCCTACCCATCCGCTGGTGGGTCACTGATACCTGTCTGCATCCTGGCTGGGAGGGTGGAGGATTTAAGGAATGAGAGACAAGGTTTGGGGTTTTGAAAGGGAAGGTCTGGGATTCTGGATCCCTGTTTTGTGTCTCTCTTGTTCAATCAGGCTCAGCTGAAGTTTTTGATGGTCAGATGTTAACTCACTGGAGCCCTGCTTGAGCTTCACATCCACAATGGGCAAAAGTTGCTTAAGGACTGTGCCCAACATCATTTCAGATACCCTAAAACACCCCAAAATGGTCTAACACAGACTTCAAGGTGTCCAGCATGGTTCTATATATTGAAGGCCATGTGAGACCCCTTAGGGAATCTCAAGTGGCATGGCCAGGTGATGGATAAAGCTCATAAATAGATAAATAACAGATCTCCAAGATAAGAATCCGTTTGATTGGTTGCAATCCAGAGGTCTGCATTGAGTCAGATCAAACCCAAACTCCCTGCCTAGTTCCCTCCTGGATGATTGACTTGCCTTGCATGATCTAAGCTAAGCCTTGGACCTGCCTTAGAGAAAGCTCAACCTCCTCTGCTGCTTTAAGATGCTGGACTCAGCCATTTTGGGGAAAGAAACTGAAATCCCAATCATTTCTTCCTCTCTCCTTTTCCAGATTCTCGGAGCCCTCGATCAAGACGACCAGGCTGGAAAACAGAAACTTGCCTACAAACTTGAACAAGTTATAACCCTCATGAGCATAGACAGCTGAGAACTGTCCTGCCAGGGACACCCTGGGAAGGATAAACCAAGTCGTGCCTCACTCAAGATCATCATCTTTACCAAGTGCAAGTTTTGATGGGCTATAAGCAGAGTCACCCGAACAGCGCTCCTCTCTCTCTCTCTCTCTCTCCTTCCCCTCTCTCTTTCTCTCTTTTCCTTCTCTTTCCAAATCTATGGACAAAGCAACAGAGCCCCAGGGGTTAAAAGAAAAGACTGCAGAGGAATTTTGGCTCTGGGGCCATGAAGACATTTGGGTGGAGCTCTCCTTTTCACAGCTTCCCCTCTGCCTTTTGCCCTAGAGAGAAACTATTGAACACACACGAAAACCCTACCAACCCTTGCCCAGCATCGCATCCTCGCTCTGCAGAGGTGAAACTGGGGGGTAACTTCTGTCATGCTGCTTTAACTGCCCTCTGAGGGCTGTAGCCTCTGGAGAGGACATGGAAATGAACTCAGTATTACTCAAGTGTCCCCAAGGGGAAGGCAGCGTGCCTGCAGGGCAGAGCCAATCCAGCTCCTCTCCTGCAGAGCCATTGCAATTCTATCCCTCGATAGCAACCCTCTGGGAGAGGAGGCTCCCCGAAAAATGCCACAGCTTTGTCCAGAGCAGGGCCACCGTGGCTCATCCTGCCGGGGCAAACAGCTGCTCTCCTGAGGCAGGGAAAGGGTCAAGAGGGGACGAGGAGACCGACGCTGCCCTGCCCATGTGTTTCATATGGTTCTTCTTATTTTCCCAAGAGCCGCGTGTCCCCCTCCGTCTTTCCCGTCGTGTCCTGTTGGTCGTAGCACTGCAGCAAAACGCTCTCTCTGCTGGGTGGCATCCTGTCTGTGGTGGTGGTCCTGCTCCTCCTGGCCATGGAGAGCACAGCATCATGCCCCCCTCGTTCCCACCTTGGCTTGGAAAGCAGGAGCCACAGGCCTCGGGTTGTTCCAGGCAAGGAGCTCAGCCTCAAAAGAAGAACCAGAAGGATTTTTGTTTTGTTTTGTTTTTTAAGCTGTTCTTTCCATTTTGTTTCCTCAACTGGAACACAGCTGTTGTTTTCCACAGTGGAATATCAGAGGGTTACCGAAATGCTTGCTGTGAAGTGAGGTGGTGCACGGGGCTGATGGTGAAGCCTTCCTTCCAAGCCGCTCCTAAGAGGAAATGTCACCACACACTTTGGAAGGAAATCTTGGAAGAAATCCAAATGAAACACTGCAAAAAATTCTTCTACCTAGATCCCCCCAGCCGAACTGCCTGTCTCCTGGAGGTCTCTGAACTGCTGTGAGCCCATCTGCCTTTTGGTGCCAACTTCTGGCCTTTCCTCTCCTCCATTTCTGGAACCAACAGGCCTTGCTGAAGGCACAGTTGCTGCCTAGGAAGGATTTTATCTCTCTTTGCACTTCTTATCCCTTCAGGGATCGTTGTCACCATGGGACAATTGTGGGGGATCACCCTGTCCCTGTGCCATCCTCTGCTCAGCTTCTCCAGAACATCTCGACTTGTTTCATGGCCAACCAAAGGGGAGTGAGCTCCTGCATCTCTTTGGCCTTCAGCTGTTCCATTCACACGGCTGCCAGCCCAGGTAACACCATCACTAGAGACCCTCGGGGTGTGGAGAACCTTCCTTGTTCACCAGGGAGGCGAGAGCTGGGTCAGCATTCATCTCCCCAGCCATGAGCAGAGCTCCCTGGCAGATGGAAGAGCGGCTGGAGGAAGCCGACGTCCACCTCACCCCATCCTTGGAGCAACAGCCTGGATCTGCTTTGCACCTGGAGGGAGGAAGGGGTGCAGGGTGTATAAATTGATTACAGAGCGAATTTTTTTGGGTTCATTCCTGTCTCTTGCTGTCAAACCAGAACCTCTTGGGAGTGACAGATCCCGAGTGTGATGTGGTGCAAGCAGGAGTCAGGCAGCGGGAGGGTTTCCTTCAGCCAAGCAGATACACACGTAGGCGAGTCCAAAACCACTCAGTCCAACACTGAACGTGTCTGTGGGGAGAAAAATCACCAGATTCACATTGAAACAGCAAACTTAGGGACACGTCTTGGTTTTAAACCCCCAGACATTTCTCTCTTGATTGCAATTCCAATTATTTTGTGCGTGTGCGTGTGTATCTGTGTGCGCGTGTGCGTTCCTTCCTCTTTTTTTTTTTGGTTCTGCTTGCTTTCTGTGGGATTGCTGAGCTGATGGACTCATCATGCACCTTATGGACATCTCAGCAGTTTTAAGAGGCCTGCGCATTGGGGATGGTTTGGGTTTGGTTGGTTCTGCCATGGTTTTGTTGATCCATTTTAGTAACGTCGGCGCATGTTCCAGATCCATTGATTAATGGCTGTGAAAGTGGGAAGTCCCCACCAGAGCCACTGGTAAGAAAATGACAACAAACAACACACAAACACAGTATTTTTTATAAGTACGTAAATTTAAGAAAAAGAAAAAAAAAAAGGGGAAAAATTTAAAAAAAAAAAAAAAGGAAGAAACCAAAGGTTTTGACAAACAAAGTGCCACAACAGATAAATATGGACCCTATTGTCATGCCTTGTACTCACAGCTGGATGGTAGGAGTCTAAGGACAAAGAGCTGGCTTGGAGGGAAGTGGTTATGAGTGATGGGCGATCCTGCCTGGACATGCGCACATGAGAGGAAGAAGAAGCTGTTTAACAGAAAAACAAAAACAAAAAAAAAGTATCAAAATGAACTGGTGTGATCCTATACTGTTACTGAAGTCAGAGGAACACCACAGGGGAAATCTGAGACTCACCCTGTTTCTTTTCGATGTTTTCAGGGCTGTGTTTTTGGTTTGTTATGGTTGTTTTCCATAGTTGTTATTTTATTTCTTCTTGCTGGTACGGAGTTTTTTCATCTGTATATTATATATATATATATTTTTCGAGGAAAAACTTGAACACCTCAGAGACACTGAGAATGAAACACTTAGGGGAAATGGGAAGCACCAGGAGATTGGTGTCTTAACCCTTTCCAAACTTCCCATTTAGGCATTTCTGCTTTCCCTCCACCCTCTTCTTTCCCCCATGCCCAGGATTTGAAAGAAAATCTGCGTTTTGCTTCTCTTTCATCTCCTCTTTATTTCTTTGTCTTTCTGTTTCTCTTTAGTTTGGTGTTTGAGCTGGATTTGCTTTTTTGCTTGGAAAATGTGCCAGAATTGTGATGTAAATGCGTGGGCTTCCTCCCCTGTCCCCTTCAGTGCCCTTCCCATTTCCAACCAGTGTCCCAGAATCCCCCAGTCTAAGAGAAGTCTTGGCATCTTTCTTCCCAGCCTCACCTGTTGAGCTAACTATTTTTTAAGTGCATGTAAAATACAACTTAAAACAAAGACACAAGCAGAAGAATGAGCCCTACTACAACACGGATGCTTTATTTTCCTTTGATTTCTGTTCCCCCCACCTCCCTTTCAACACTTGACCAAAAATTCCTGATAAATAAGTAGTGTCCCACACTGTTTTTCAAGCCCCATGGAGAGAACTGGAGCCAAAGTTCCTAGAAGCCCATGGAGAGGCTCCTAATATCCAGAATATTCCAGATGATAGGCTGATCTTTACGGGCATTTCTCAAACACTGTAACCAAATAATTAATGCTGGCACCTGCAGCACCATCAGAAACAGGGGAAAGGGAACTCTTGAAAACTCTTTGAGGTTCTATGGAGAGAGTCAAGATTATTTCTTCACTGCAGGGTTTACAGCACAGAAGAATCGAGGAGAAATTCAGCCACCTTCCTCTCCTAGCACAGAATCATAGAACGATTTGGGTTGGAGAAGACCTCTAAGATCACAGAGTCTGAATGTTAAAACATGCCCCAGTCCTTCTCTTCCCACTCTTCATCCTGTCCTGAACATATCCAAAGGTTTGGTCCCACCCAGCACACATCAGCCTTGCTCCATTAGGTAAGAGGGCTATGCCAATTTTCATCCCTGTAGTGGTACCACTGCAGTTGTCTTATCTTGCGTCTTTGACACTGAAGACCATAAATTTATTGGGTCATGAAGGAGATTTACCAGCAGAGTTTTGTTTGGTAATTGCTTAGATTGAAAAGTGTTTCCCAATCTTCTGCATTCACCCACAAGAAAATGTTTGCCATGAAGGGAATGAGGCCAAGCAAATCAGATAATTGTAATTATTTTTAATAGTGCTGTTGAAAACCAATAGATCAAATTTGAAGAATCCAGTCAGTGATCAGCCTTACTGTTGAGTCCCCTTTGAATTTCCTGGAGTCTGGGATTCCTGTGAGGTAAAAACTCAAGCGCACAACAGCCAATATCAGAAGGACAATTGTTCAGAACTAAAAAAAAACATGAAATGTAGATCTGTCCTTCTCCAAGGTTTTAACAAAGTGCTTTGGGAAGAGACACTGCTATTTGGGGGCTCTTCCAAAAGAGGAGAAATGAAGATATAAGTAGTGAGAGTTGTATTTCAGGGCAGGTGGAGGCTTTGGGATGTTCTAACTCTTGCCATCCCAACTTGGTGTGCTGTGGAGCAGGAAATTGGTCAAACACACGAATCTCAACATCATGGTGTGAACCTCAACCTCCTGCCCATTCCCAGCCTGAATTTTCCTGCTTTGCACCTGATGCAGCTCCCATTTCAGGGTAGTGCTTGGTCCATTAAATCCTGCAGTTTTCCCTCACCTCTGTGACTGTGCAATGCCCCTTTCCCCCCAAAAAATCTTGCTGTCTTACTGGGAATAGCTACTTTGTGGAGAATGCTTTGAAAATAGAGCTTGTCAACTGTGTTTTATTTGGGATGGCCCAGTTCTCTACACTTGGTGAAGCAGCCAAGGGGACACAGGCTTACAGCAAAAAAAGAAAAGAATTTGTAGCAAGATGTCAAAAAAAAAAGTTAAAAATAAAACCAAACAGGATTTACACTTGGAAAAAATAAATAAACCTACCAAAAACCCCACAGAAGTTACAAAGCTGGTCTGTCTAATCAACCTGTCACGTGTTTGATTTCTGTTGTTGTCGCTGTTTGTTCATTGTTTGGTTGGTTTGGTTTGGTTTTTTGTTGTGTTGTTTTGGTTTGTTTTTTTTTTTTTTAATCTTCTGTTCTAAAAATGGAGAGTTTACCTCAAGAAATTCTTTCTGCTTGGAAACAGATCACCTCAAAGATGCTCGCAGCAGAGAGCAGTGTGCAGGGAAGCTCAGTAAAGCAAACTTGGGTGTGGAAAACAGAGGGAAAACCAGGACATTCAGGCTCTTCTCAGCATTCCCTTCTTTTACTGGTGTGGTCTGGCATTCCCCAGTGGAGAAGTTGCTGTTCACTTTTACACAGACTGAGGCACAAGAGCCAGTTGGAGAAATCAAGGCACATGTCCAAGCTTGAAGTCCTTTCTGAAGTATCTTAAGAGAAACATGGTGTTATTTAAACTTTCTATGCTGCTCTTTCTCCATTCCCTGGAGAAATTCCGCTTTCCAGCCCAGGCTGGGGTAAGGAAGCAGAGAGATTAGGTGCTAGCTAAATGCCCCCAGTGTTTTCCCCAAGGATTAGAGAGGCAACTGGATTATTTAAGGTCACAAGAGAGGCCCTTCCTTGTGTCTGCCCCCGTGTCTTGGACATACACGTGAGCCCAGAAGTCTCATTCTCTGTTTTGCTAAAGCTTCCAACTCAAAATCAATGGAAAGACATTTCCTTTCACCACAGTGTCACTAACAGCCTCAAAGAGATGTCAAGACAGCATTAGAAAGGAGGTTGGGATCCTTTTTCTTAGGTTGTTGTTGTTGTTAGTTTGATTTTCTTTTGAACTGATCCTAGTTAAAAGAGAAAGAAATAAAATCTATACTATTTAAATTGGAATCCCGTTGTTACTTGGTAAAGGCAAAGCTTCTGTACCTTTGTTATAATTAATTGTATACCTGTGTATGTAAATATAAGGCATTCCTATTTTGCAGTCCAGAACAAAAAAAAAAAAAAAATCACAACTATTTGTAATATAGAATAAAGTTTATTAAAAAAAAAAATAAAGAAATAAAAATGCCCCAGGCTGTGATTGCTGCTTTCTGTGTCAAATGGAGTCAGAGGGAGGGAACTGAAGTCAAAGAAAAGCTGGAAAAAGACCTTAAAGATCATCGAGTCCAGCTGTTAACCCAGCACTGCTACAGCCACCGCTAAACCATGTCCCCATATCCACATTTTGGACCAAACCAACCTTCCTTCCTTCCTTCCTTCCTTCCTTCCTTCCTTCCTTCCTTCCTTCCTTCCTTCCTTCCTTCCTTCCTTCCGCCACTTCCTTCCGCCACTTCCTTCCTTCCTTCCTTCCTTCCTTCCTTCCTTCCTTCCTTCCTTCCTTCCTTCCTTCCTTCCTTCCGCCACTTCCTTCCTTCCGCCACTTCCTTCCTTCCTTCCTTCCTTCCTTCCCTCCTTCCTTCCTTCCACCACTTACTTCCTTCCACCACTTCCTTCCGCCACTTCCTTCCTTCCTTCCTTCCTTCCTTCCTTCCTTCCTTCCTTCCTTCCTTCCTTCCTTCCTTCCTTCCTTCCTTCCTTCCTTCCTTCCACCACTTCCTTCCTTCCTTCCTTTGTTGTCATCTCTCTTTTCCTTCCCCCATCACACAAAAATACATTTATTGGATTGTTTGATTTTTTTTTTCCTTGCAGAGGTGGGATCCAGTCAGGTCATTCTTTTCCATTTGCTTTTGAGGTGTCATCAGCTCTATTAAAAAAAAAAAAATAAATAAGAAAGGTTGACAAGCTGACTAATTCAGGGGATGCTACTAAAGGGACCACTTATGAGGTTTGTGGAAGGCAAACAGCTTTCTACAGTCTCAGCTCCATGGAGACCATGAAAAGGAAGTGAGAGAGTAGATTTCAGAGAGGGAAAGGAGTTGAATGAAGCTCTGAGAGCTTCAGGCTGGTTCTGCTTAGCAATGCCTGGGTACCTATAGAGGAGCAGCACATGTACACCTGTAACTGACCACATCCAGCCATGGAAATGAGACATCTCTGGCCTGCTGCTCCTTGGGACACAGAGGAAAAGGCTTGGGGCTCAAATCATGTCAATTCTTTTGCTTCTTTTCTCTGCCAAGGTTGGGATTAAATGTGTGAATGGTATTTCTTGTTGGGACTCAGATGTTTGTTATTTCTTATCTGTGTTACAGTCTCACAAGCTGTGAGTTCTACAGTACTTAAATAAGCTATAAAATGGCCCCATATCTATCTATATAAGGCCTTTTAAGAATAAACTGTCCAATTAAGAAATGACACCTGAATTATTTTCACTTTTAACCCAATAATCAACCACCCATGCCCACAATGTGGACTTTTTTATCCAATTACACAAAATCACCCAAACCCATGGAGAAGAAGGTGAAGAAGAAGGACCAGCACTGCCCTAAAACCTCCATTTTCCTCTCAATATATTGTCATATTCTAAACCCTTAAACTCTGAGTTTCCCACCCTGTGATATCACACAGTTCTATTCAAACTGCACACCCACAATCCCAGTTCCATCATTCCATTTTGGAAGCTGCTCCATGGCCTCAGGTCAATGCAGGGTTCTCTTGGGGGTCATTCCCAGCTCACTCAGTCCCAGCAGTGTCACCCTCACGAGCATCCCCCACCAGACCCCTCAGGCCAGCAGGGTCAGTTGTGGGAATTGATGCTACAAACCTCTGGGTGCAAGGAGGAGCTTCAGGTTTGGGCTCTTCTGAATTATCAGTGGGTTCAGGGTAAAACCCAAACCCACCTCCAAATAAAGAGCTATGAAGTGTTTTGTTTTTCAGGGTATTGCTTAAACCTAAACTAAAATATCTCATTAAAACCTTCATTTCTGACAAAGTGGTTGTATTTACACTTCCACCAGAGCAGTTTTAGGCTATGTCTCCACCAGAAACTGCACAACAAGAGAGAGAATGTCCCTGTAGAAGTAACAGCTTCCATGTCAGTAAGACCAGACAGGAAAAGGAAAAGGAGGAGAGGAACCTGAGGCATGAAAAGGTGAAATGGATTGCCTAGAATCTCAGAAGCAAAGCTCTCTGCAGCCCAGTACCAATCTCAACCCACCCAGACACTGTTTTTGTGGCTGGCCACAGCTGAGTGTTGCAGATTTGGGAGAATCCATAGGGCAGGGCGTGGTTGGCACCAATATTGTGACCCTGCTGATAAATCCTGGACCAGTTTCCTCTTGTCTTCCATGCCAAGACTGGGGAAACAACAAAACACCAACTATTCCCACGAAAACACCCTTCCAAATATTAAATGGAGCTGCAATTACCGAGCACAGCCAAGCAAACAGACTCCAGGCTTGTGGGAACTCCCTGTTGTCAGCTGGAAAATGTTTGTTTTTGGGGGGATTACATGTGTGGGCTCGCTGCTGCTGCTCAGCAGAGAATTTCCATGTGGATTTAATGAAAGAATAGGAGGAAGGAGGAAAGGCTCTGACACGGATCTGTCTGCAGCAGGGCAGGGCATCACTCTGATGCTCCCTGGGACCTTGGCTGTGGTCACATCTGTGTGACAGAGACTGGAGGCAACAGCCTCTTCTCCCAGTTTCAGCCTCTGAAATGCCTCTGTCCAGCTCCCAGATGAACTCAGCTGGATACTCTAGGCCAAGCAGGTGTTTACAAAGCAGGCAGAAGCCACCTTGCCATCATTAAAGTTGGAATAGCACTCTAAGATCACCAAATTCAATTGTTAACCCAGCACTGCCAAGCAACCACTAACCCACATCCCCAAGTGCCACATCCTTTCCCTAAAGTTTCTCTGTCCGTGCTGGATTCTCCCTCCCAGAGGCTACAGAAAAGAGGCATTTTCAAAGCTTTCAAAGCTTTCCTGCTTTTATGGTCCATGAGAAATCAGGGCCATTTCCTGCACCTCAGTCCTTGCCTTCCTCCAGCTCCTCCAGTGAGGAAATGGTGACCATTTGCTTCAGGTCTGTGACATCCCTGGAGTGAATAACATCCCCCAGGTGTCCCACAGAAACCTGGCAGGGGAAAAGGCCCTGCAAAGTTCAGAGATGGTCTTTATCTCCCAGGTAACTCCTCTGCAGCTCAGCTTCCCAAAGCAATCCCAGATGTCAGCTGAGAGGGACCATTTCCAGCACCCTGGGGAGGATTCAAATTGCCTTTATTATTTCCTGTTTCCTGCTTTCTGACTCTTTCCAGGCTCAGCTGCCTGGATTGCATTAAGATGTTCCCCTCACCATTCCCCATCCTGCTTCAGCAGAGAATGACTCCAGCACCAGCTCTCTCTGGATATCACTTGTCCAAGGGGTCCCTTCCCTGTGTTCAGCCCCAGGTGCACCTCACCAAGGTGGTGACAAGGGTAGGGACCATAACTCTGAATCCTTTGCCATGCAGAGAGCTGCCAGCTTTAGTGCCAAGGTGTTCCAGCTTATTGAGTGGCAAGAAAATGACCCTGGGATCAATGAGGCTTTATTCATAAAACCACAGAATGGTTTGGGTTGGAAGGAAACTTAAACATGATCCAGTTCCATCCCCCTGGAATGGGCAGGGACACCTCCCACTAGATCAGGTTGATCAGAGCAGGATCTCTGCAAAATCACCTCTTCTGATGAGGAGTTTTCTGAGTGGCTGTGGGTGTTTTCTCCTGTGGGGCTTGTCCTGTCTCTCTGTGCAGCCACCAGTGAAAACTGAGCCCTTCCAGGATCCAGTTAATGTCATTACAGCCCTGCTGGCCCAAACAGATCAGTGACTGACAGAGGGAAACGCTGGAGTTTCCTCTGGCTGGCTCCAGGGAGGAGCTCACCCAGCTGCACAGGATTGCACTGTGCCTTTCCAAAGCCAGGTGGGATGAATCCCAGCAGTGGCTCTCCCTTGACCTTTTTTGCTGTAATTGTTTTAGGAACAAACTCTCTTGTTCTCTGCACAGCAGAGTCCTGAACTTCTCTGCCATGTGCTATGTGTTCCCACAATGAAACAAACATTTGGGAGGGAAGCAGGAATCAATTTGGTCTTTTGCCTTCAGCAAAGACATTCAAGGAAAGAAAATTGAGAGAAGAAAAACAACAACAACTTCTTCTTTTTCTTCTTTTTTTTTCTTCTTTCTTTTTCTTTCTTCTTCTTCTTCTTCTTTCTTTTTCTTTCTTCTTCTTTCTTCTTTCTTCTTTCTTCTTCTTCTTTCTTCTTCTTTCTTCTTTTTTCTTCTTCTTCTTTCTTCTTTCTTCTTTCTTCTTTCTTCTTTCTTCTTTCTTCTTTCTTCTTTCTTCTTCTTTCTTCTTCTTCTTCTTCTTCTTCTTCTTCTTCTTTTTCTTCTTTCTTCTTTCTTCTTTCTTATTCTTTCTTCTTCTTCTTCTTCTTTCTTCTTTCTTCTTTCTTCTTCTTTCTTCTTCTTCTTCTTCTTTTTCTTCTTTCTTCTTTCTTCTTCTTCTTCTTTTTTTTCTTCTTCTTCTTCTTCTTCTTCTTCTTCTTCTTCTTCTTCTTCTTCTTCCTCCTCTTCTTCTTTTTCTTCTTTCTTCTTCCTCTTCTTCCTCTTCTTCTTCTTCTTCCTCTTCCTCTTCTTCCTCCTCCTCCTCCTCCTCTTCTTCTTCTTCTTCTTCTTCTTCTTCCTCTTCTTCTTCTTTTCTTATTATTATTCCTATTATTATTATTCCTATTATTATTATTATTATTATTATTATTATTATTATTATTATTATTATTATTATTATTATTTACCCCTTTTAATTTCCTGCCTTCTCATAAATTCTAGTGGGAAATGTACTCACTGACCTCACAACTCCCCAAACCAAACACGATGCCAAGACTTCTCCATGGGCCAGCTTTCCTTCAGTTTGCCATCTGGGATGCAGCCCTGGTTCCTACAGCACAGGCAGGCAGGTCAGCACTCAGGCACAGCTCATGACACACAAACATGTGGTGGGCAGGGACGTGACAAGCAGAGAACACCAGCAGGCATCATGTTTTTCCTGGCTACATCTGTGCTGGTAGATAAAAAGAGGCCAAGGTGGAGAACCAGGCTCTGTGATGAGTTGTCTGTGGTGTTCAGCTGTTAGCAGGCCCCCAGCACAATTTTTTGGATGATTTTCTCCCAGAAAATGGCCAGGCACAGCTTGGGATGAGCATCTATCATGGATTTTTTTCTTCCCTTCATGGGTAAACATGCATCCAGTCTGGCTCTCTCTGTTCCATAGGCTCTAAGACATTGTGGCTTCAGAGGGCCAAATATACAGAACTAGACAAAAAAAAATACTGGGAAAAGGTCTACTAGGTCAGGAGGTGTTTGTAAAAAAATATTGGAAAATGAGGTGCTTTAAAGGGTCAGTCTGCTCTGACAGTGAGACTGTGGTGTTCATTTGTTTGGGGCTGGTGAGGGAAGATAATGAGCCCAAAAAAATTGTCTGGAGTTGGATTTAAATTTTGAAATGCAGAGTTTGGGGACAGAGAGAGGATGCCAGAGGGAAATCTATCCACTGGAAAAAGTGCTACATCCCAGGACAGCCCAGCTTTGTCTCAGACTGGCTGGTGTCAGATTAGTCCTGGACACGGTGTCCTGTTGGGTTGGATGAACTTTTGCTGGAGGAGCACTGGGGTGCCAAAGTACAGACCATGAGCTACCACCAGGACCTGTCCTTCTCTGGAATGTTATGGACCAGGGCCACAGGTGTGGAACTGAGCCAGATCTCATGTCCTGGATTGCAGAAATGCATTTGCAAGGTTTAGGCCACAGTGTGCTCCAAACAGCTTTTGGTTATTCTTACCAGAATAAGAATAACTGGAATTCCTCAAGGTTACTAAGACATAAATTGTGCTAAATTAAGAAAAAAGAGGCTGAGGAACAGAATGCCAAGACCACAAGAATTAGGTAAAAGAGAGTGGTGAAGCACCTGGACTGTAACCAATCACATATCCTGAGAAGTGCATGCAGAACATGTGGACAAGACAGAGGCACCAATCAAGAAATGTGTAATCAGTGTGTACAGTAGTTTTAGAATGCAGAAGTTTTATTTTAGTATAAATACAGCATAATGTAAACAATAAACCAGCTTCTGCTTAATTATATTGGGTACTTGTCCAGGAGTCCTGATCTCACACACTGGATCAGGACTGGTGGCCCTGAGTTGGGACTTGCTTGTCTGCAGTTCAGGACAAACCTGCAGTGTTGGGAAGGATGAAAGTTTGACAAGAAAGTCTCACAGATATGGACCCTTGGCAGAAAGATTTTTAAATGTGGAGTCTGATGAAGGAATAGAGATGGAAGCAAGTTTTGATACAGAAGAAAAGAATTGCTGAGCCAGTCTTACTGGATAACCAAGGAGGCAAAGGGTGTGTTAGTTAGAAGGGGTTTTATGGCTTAGAGCAAAGGATAAACCCACCCCAAACAAGAAGATGTTTTTACCAAGCACAAAGAGAGCACAGGCAAACAAGGCAGCAAATGGTGCAAGTAGAAAAAAGGTCTCAGAATTTCCCACTGCAAGAAAACTGAAAAACAACTTCTAGCTTAAACTGTAATGTACTAACTTTGAGTGATTGGAGAACGGTAACATGAATATGGTAATTACAGTAGTTATGACAGGCTGTAGATAACAGTTCAGGTATAGATTGGTTCTACTGCATGAAGATGCTCAGCAAAGAAAAGTCTATAATGCACTGTAACCAAAACCAAAGGGTCTGCAGGCCTGCCTGCAGCTGGAGCTGACAGCTGTGGGCACAGCTCTGTCACCCACGACCCTGGGCTGCTGTGACACCTTGGATACAATAAACTGCATTTTGGATACAATAAACTGCATTTTGGAGAGCCCCTGGAGTCCCACATCCCTCATTTCAGCTCTTACACGGCAGGCAGCTTTCAGCCCTTGGGAAGAGCCACATGGAAAATCTCCAGGGCTCACCAGGGTCACCTCAGGGGCCACACCATGGCCTGTGCTCCTTCTTGGTGATGGATGACTCGGAAAGAAGAAGTTCAGGCACTGATCCAATTACATTAACAGCACCCAAGTTTGCTCTGTGCTTTCCCAGTGCCCCAGCTGAGCCAGAATCCAGGGAAACTGGCTCATAAACCTGCCCTGCTTTGCATTAGCAAAGGCAATCTGATTAACTCCCCAGCAGGAGCAAGGCACAGCTCCCAGCCCCAGCTCAGCTTCCACATCAGAGACCTCTGGTGAATTGGATCCAGAGGAGGCAGCTGTGAGTTATGGGGCTGGAATTCCATCAAGGGCTTCTGGGGAGGTCACAAAACCACCAAACAGCTCTCACAGCCTCCCCCCCTCTTCCCATGCACCATCCCCAAACAGAATTACAGCCCCATAATTCAAAGGGGGTCTGCTTGTCTGCAGGAGTCATCTGGGGCTGTAAATCCATCCCCTTTCCTGCCACTCTTCCATCTTCACAGGGGCTTCCAGCCTTCACCCAGGGCTCCTCACTTTCCCCACCCATCCAATCTTCATCTGCTTTCTCTTTCTTTTTCTTCTCAATGGAGCCATAAAAGCAGTGGGTGTCTCACACTGCTGACCACTCACAGCCAATCCCCTTCCCTTCACCCTGGAGAGTGAGAGCAGCATTCACTCTACCCCTCAATCCTATTTATCCACAACCCATTCCCTGGCACCAGCCAGACTGCAAACACCCTAAACCTCCTCAATGAAAACACACCCTGGTTCTTTTGCAGTTGGGCCAAACAAGGGCCAAACAACAATTTTCCCTTAATTGTATTATTTTTGATGGTTTAGGGGACAAGGAGGTATTTGAGTACACCCCTTTATAATTTTGGTGGCCTTTACATGCAGATGTTTACAAAACTAGTCTGAAATATTTCAGCATTATAAGTTAGATAAAATTAAGTGATTCCAAACTTGCTCTGTTTCCAAACAACAATTTCCCCTTAATTGCATTATTTTGATGGTTTAGGGGACAAGGAGGTGCTTGAGGACACCCCTTTATAATTTTGCTGGCTTTTACGTGCAGGTATTCAGAAAACCAGTCTGGAATGTTTCAGCATTATAAGTTAGATAAAACTAAGCGATTCCAACCTTGTTGTCTTTGTGGGGTGTTTTGGGCACCCTGGGCTTCAGGTCTGGTCCATGTTTCCCAAAGATTCCCTTCAGTTGTTGACAAACCAGACTGCAAATCCTTTGGAAGTTAAATCTGGGAAGCATCATAAAATACCCTCAGCACTAATTCAGCAAGAAAAAAAAAAAAAAAAAAAGTCCATAAAGGAAGGATTTTCTAGGGTCAGGCACAAAGCTGAGACTGGAAGATGATGGTCACCCCATCTCTTCTACCAAACCTGCTGGTCAGTCTGAATAAGTAAGATAAAACTGGGTTTGGGCACTTCACATCTCCTCAGTCTCCCTTTTTCTCCTTCCACCAGATCTTTAACAACGTCCTGCCTTCAGGAATTTGGTGTGATGGGTCAAGAAGCAGGACCTGGAAGTGCTGGACATCCCAACATGAGATAGGACAGGGCTCAGGGATTTCTCTGTCATTTTTGTCACCTTTCATGCATTTTATGATATAAATGATCACCAACTCCCTTGAAGACAGGAGGGAGTTGTGCCCATGTCAAACCACAATGAAACCAGCAGCAGTTTTGCTGTGTTTGCTTAAACTTAGTGCTCTTGTGAGCTCAAAGGTGAAAAGCCAAAGGGTTTGTGGTGCTCTGACCTAGGCAGCAGCTCCAGAACACTTGGAATGGTTTTTCCTGACAAATGGTACAAATTTTGAGGGTATCTTGTGCTCCTGACTCTGAAAACAGCACTCTGGGGAGGTTTTTTCACTACTCAAAAGTACAGGCAGGGTCATACATGGGCTTTAGGCCATATAACAAACCCTGAAATGTTATGGGACAAAACATCTGGGAAAAAATAGATGAAATTAACTCTGAACTCTTAAAAAAACCAACTGATAAGAAACCATCAAGAGTCTTGGTGAATCCCAGCAGAAAAGTGCTCTGTACACTGGATTGTGCCCTGTGATCAGCATTGTGCAGTTTCATTTATATGTATAAACTCTTTAGTTACTAAGATTACCCCATGTAATATTTGACAATACAGCCCCTTTGGGAAGCTGGCTGTAAGGGGAAGGAATAAAACATTGTTCCAGATTTCTAGCCTGGGGAATTGCCTTAGAGGCTTGTTTTGGTTTACTTTTTTTTTTGCTTTGCTATTTCTTACCCCCCTTTGGAAATCTCTCATTTTTTTCTTCCTTAGGACAGAATTTCAATTAGCAGAAGGATAATGCCATTGGGAAGCACTGAATATCCTTGGAGATAAATCTAGCTGGGAATTGTCAATGCAATATCTGAAGCAGCCTGACAGCAGAGGTCCTGTAAAAGCTTAGATTACCCTTAAAAATAATAAAAATACCAATAATCACGGTGCCTTTCAGAGGGGGAATGAAATGGGTGGGAAGGAGGTTGTTTTTTTGAATTGCTACATTCAACTGCAAAAGAGGATGATAAAAGAAAAAAAGAGTGTATTAGAGACACCCAAAGTGCTGCATCTGCCTCATAAAATGTCTAGATAAACCCCTAGGCACACCTATAAACTCCTTTTGGGTGGATATTTCCATCAGCCAGCTGAAAGTTTCTTATTGAACCTTCCCCCACGAGAGGGTTGACAGAGACCCATGAAAGCTGCAGGAACCCACGTGGGGTAGAGGACACTGAGATGGTTCTGGAGCAGTCCTGAGCATGCAGGAGCATTCATTTGGTGTTTTCTCATTCCTAAAAAACAGGATTTTCAATGTAAGGCAACTTTCCTATTTTTGAAGTATGGGCTGATCCTAAGACGTTTTACATGACCAGTTAATGGCAGATTTGGGCTGTAAAACTGTGTTTCTTCAGTCACTGTTGCAACTGAATGGGCACTAAAAACATTGGTTTTCAGCTCCTAAAAACATTGGTTTTCAGCTCCTTCTCTCTTTTTTTGAAATTAGCCAACTTGGTTGAGAGTGGGATTTCTGCAGTAAGTTGAGTGTTTGTACCATTGCCAATATCTCCTTTAAATATTTTCAGGATAAATACCTGCAGCAGACAACTGTGCACAGCTCCAGGCACCTGGCCAATGTCTTTGAATATTCACAATCAGCAAGGAGAAAAGAGGAGGAAAAAAAAAATCTTTCCAGTCAGGAAGCAGAAACAAAAATCATAATTAAAACATTAAATGCAGAACAAACCATCATTGCTCTTTTTGCAGCAATTTGGAGTCTAAAAATCCTGTTCACAGAAATGCTGGAAAACATGTGACTAGCATAGATTTGATGAGGAATGTGACATAATTCACAGGAAAAATGGCAAATTCTCAGTCTGGGGGATGAGTTAAACCTCAAAAATAATCTGTCTAGTCCCACAGTTTAAGCCTGCATGGGGCCAGCAGCAGTTTTTGGAGGATGAACTCTTCCCTGACACTTTTCTCAGGGTTAGATTTTGGCTTCTTTAAGAACAGCAGGAATTTCCTTGTGATGGGATGGGAATCCCTCTACATCTTCATCTCAGAGGAGAGAGGACAAAGTGTAACTCAAAATAGTGGCACCAAAGGGGAGGAAACCACTCCAAGCACACAGAGAGAGGGTTCTGATCTGGGGAGATGCTGTCAGCAGCAGAAGACTGAACACAAAGAAGATTTGGGTTTCCCCACAGGCCTGCTGAGCAATTTTTTTGGGACCTCTGCTTTGGTTTAAGCCCATATTAACCCTTCAAGCACTGAAAAAAGCCCAGCTCAGCCATCACTACTCCCTGGTCCTGCTGGTGGCTTCCCTGTTCTTAGAGAAATCTCCCATTTTTCCCTTTCTCAGTGACATGAAAAGACAAAAACCCCAAAAATCCTTCTAAAACCATGATGCCAGTAAGTGCTGGTGAAGCAATATTTCCTTTTCCAGACACAGCATGATCTTAGGGGAAAATAATCCTGTTTCTGCCTTTATCCACCTCTATAGAGATCACTCCAGCAACATCCACTGGGACTGAGTGTCACCTGCAGTCTGAGCCTTGCAGGACTGAAATACCTCAGCTCTCCTCCTCTCCTGGCTGCTGTGGGCTCAGCAATGCATGAAAGCACCTCTCAAACTCAATTTATTTCAAGCACAAGCAACCCTGATGGATTAATGTGCCCTAAGACACCAGCAAATCGTTTGGGGGACTTGGGAAAGGAGCTGAGCCATCCTCAGACACCAAAGCCACACTGGTTTGGCCATGGACTCCAAACTTGCCAGCCACCAGCATCACAAAGATTCCAGGTGAAGTTTCCTCTGGAGAAAAGCCATGGCCAGCCCTCTGAGGCCAAAAAGTGTCCCTGGAAAGACCTCAGGTGAAGTTTCCTCTGGAGAAAAGCCATGGCCAGCCCTCTGAGGCCAAAAAATGTCCCTGGAAAGACCTCAGGTGAAGTTTCCCCTGGAGAGAAGTCATGGCCAGCCCTCTGAGGCCAAAAATTGTCCCTGGAAAGACCCCAGGTGAAGGTGAATTGGTGCTGGAAGGCAGATCCAGTCCACAGGCACCCAGATGAGAAAAGTGCCTGGGGTTGTGTCTCCAGGAGGAAAAAGGAAGGTTTGCAGCTCTTCCCCTTGCCCAGGGGGGAAGTTACACAAGCCTCACGAGCAGCAAGCTAAGATCAAAGGGGAGAAAATGAGGAAAAGAGAGAAGAATGGAGAAATGGGAATAAATTATGCTAGGGTAGTGCTCCAGGGTTTGCTCTTTCTTGTGATAAAGCTTTTAAGTCCACAGTCCTGTGGAATGCAGCTTTTCTTCTCTTCCTTGTCTTGTGAAGGGATCCCTCCTCTCTCCCTTGGCTTGGACACATGAGGTGCAGGAATTAAAAATAATAGAATTAATAATAAATAATAAAAAGAATAGAATTAGAAATATCTCTCCATGGCTGGGCTGGTCCCTTGGAGTAGATCACCTGCCTTCTCCTGGTTCCCAGGTGCACCTGAGCCGGATGTCTGTCAGCAAGAGAGAAAAAATGAAATTCTTACTCCTTGTTGCACATCTTGTTTATCCCCTGTGGTTTTAACCTGTTTTGGGCTCAGAGGAACCTCCTCACCTTAATTCATCAGCAAGGCTGAGCCATCAGGTGGATTCAAGAGGGCTGAAAATGCCAACAGCCCCACACAGGGCTGGTAAAAGAGACATGGGAAACACAAGATACAGAAACCTGTGGCTCTGCAGAAGCACCTGGAGGCTGGGCATATAATTCAGGGTGCTAGGAATGGTTAAAGAAGTGAAATACAAGATTTATCTATCCCCTTCTCTTCTTCTGCCATGGATGGTTTTACAGTGAGAAACAACAGGAAAAAGGAGAAGGCAAATACAGCTCACAATACTCAGCACTGAGAAAGTGAGAGGGCTGAGCAGCACCTTTTGGAAGCAGAACAAAACCAAGAATAATACAGGGCCCAGAGGGCTCTGGAGCATTACATTTTGTAATCAAAAATCTGCTTCAAACTTTGCCAGCTTCTCCCTTTTGCTGCCCACCTGCCTCTCTCTGTGCCCAGGGAAGGAGCAGAGCAGAGCAGAGGGCTCTCCCTTCCCACTGCAGTGTTTGTATACTGGAAACACTGCCTCCCCTTGCTCCAGGGGATCTGTCCCAGCTCACTGCTCACAGCCCAGGAAAATTGCCAGGGATGGGTGATGGCTGAGAGGAACCCCATGGGGACAACAAAGATGACAGCAGCAATATTGAAGAGAGTGTGTTTGGCTTCCCACTTCAGCCTCAAGTCTGCTTGGGAAACAAAAAAACAAAAAAAACACCTTGGAAAAACAAACAAAAAAATCTGTTTATTTCCCAGAGAGGAAGAGGAGACAAGTGACTTGGATCAATGCATATTCAGGGTTTGATAATAAGTTGCTCAGAAGTTTGCCTGCAAAATGATTTTATACTTTTTAGGTAGGTCCACAATACTTGCAAGATCACCTAAGACTTGATCTCTCCATGGCAATGAAGTGAGACAATTCCCCAGAGGAGCCCAGACTCAGCTGTGGCACAAGTGGAAGCAAACAGGCTCCTGATGACTGATTGCTGAAATATGTTCAATATCTCTGGGGAGCATCAGCTGGCAGCAGCAGAGCTCATGGGCTTGGGGTCCTGCAAACCAGGCTGGGTGGGAGGGAGGTGAAATCCCAGCTCAGGTGACACTTGGGTGGCACTCTTGGGTAGCTGTTGATAATTGCTGCCCCGAGATGTGCAGGATGTCTCTGCTTTGGCCCGCGCAACTGAAGAACGAGTCTGGACTCTTCACTTTTCGGTCTTGAGGTTGTTTATTAATTATTATCTATAAAATTTTCTTTCTGCCCAGCCAAGATCTGCTCAGTAGGGCAGCCACAGGCACTCTGACCGCCCCCAAGGCGGTGCTGTCTTTTTATACTACAAACTACAAATAACATATTTACAATTACTTTCCAATACCTATCACCTATGTTAGACAGTGCACTGCTACTCTAAACCAATCCCAAAGTGCCAACATCACAGCAGAAAATGGAGAAGAAGATGAAGAAGAAGATGAAGAAGAAGACGAAGTAGAAGAAGACGAAGACGGAGAAGAAGACGAAGTAGAAGACGAAGAAGACAAAGACGAAGAAGAAGATGAAGATGAAGACGAAGAAGATGAAGAAAAAGAAGAAGAAGAACACGAAGAAGAAGAAGACGAAGAAGATGAAGACGAAGAAGGAGGAGGAGGAGGAGGAGGAGGAGGGCTGGACACGCCCAAGTTCCTCCATCTTGTCCCTGTAACCCCCATACCAAAAATCCTAAAATCTACATTTTCACCCCGTGATAATTTTATTATTATACTATTTAAACTTCTGTGACTTTCAGGTCCTCATACAAAGCTGGCAACTTGCCCCAGGGGTCAAAATCAAATCCCCAGGTGCTCTGGGCTGTGTGCCAGGGTCTCCGAGCCCCCCGGCAGGGTCCTCAGCAACCCTGGACACCTGGAGGGGTGTGCTGAGTTCCGACAGCACCAGCTGGGCAAGTATCATTTTTTGGGGGGTACAGGCTGGGTATTTTGGCTGTCAGGATCAGAATCCAGCTCTCTGCAAGGCATTTGGTGTTCAGGGCACTCCCAGAAGCAGATCCAGAATGTTTTCCTTCTGCTGGTCACTGACAATTTTACAAGGCATTTTCTTTACCTCTGAGCAATGTCTCCTCACATATAATCAGAAATATAACATACACATAATTTCTCCAGCTACTACTTCCTAAACTGAGTGGGTTTTGCACAGCTTTCAAGTGTTTCCAGCACAGCAAACTGTTCTTTTATCAAACTGCTCTTAAATTGGGCACAAATGTTTCATGTGCTTTCAAGTTTACAGCACATCACAGGCCTTGGGTTTATAAGTGACAGGGCTTAAACCTGAATGAAATTAATAGGACTTCACAAATCAAACAGGTGCTGAAATATTTGGGTAGTGATTTATAGAAGTCAACAAAACCAACATTTCTGCTTTCAGGGTAATGTTAGTTATACTTGAAGGGAGGAACAGCATTTTGAGGTCTGGAGAAAATACAGAAAATCAGGGGGGGGATATCAAATATGGTCTGGAAAAGGAAAATTTTGGGGAACAAGATGGGGGAAAATACCAAGAAGCAGCTTTCTTGCTGGTGTCAGGTTAATTACACCTTCCTATGGTGTCACAAAAGAACAGGGAGCTGTAAGAGGTGTCTGTGTTGCTTGTGGGGTGTTTGAGTCAGGAGCCAGCCCAGCACTGGCTCTGATTAGGGCCTGTAAATGCTGTTATTATCATCAGTAACAATCAGGATCCCTGAAACAGAGGCAGAACGGGGCTGGGGCTGCCCCGCTGATGCTTCTACAGCTAAGGCAAGGAAGACAGAATTCTTAGAAGGGCATGGAGTGTCCTTGTAAAGGGCAATTTACAAGGGGTTTTAAACAGAAATAAACAGGTTTATACTGGATATTGGGAAGAAATTTTTCCCTGTGAGGGTGGGCAGGCCCTGGCACAGGTTGCCCAGAGAAGCTGTGGCTGTCCCTGGATCCCTGGAAGTGTCCAAGGCCAGGCTGGACAGGGCTTGGAGCAACCTGGGATTTTGGAAGGTGTTCCTGCCATGCCAGGGGGGGAAATTGGGTGACCCTGTGTTAGGTTGAAAGATGTGGCAGAGGGTGTGTGTTCTATCCCCATCTGTCAGAGCTGGGGCAGTTCTCTCTGTTCATGGGGCAGTTTTTTCTTTATCTCTCCCACAGCCAATCCTCCCTCCAGGAGATCTCTGCTGTCCATGGCCACTGAGTGTCCCTGCAGGGCTGATCCAATTCCATCATCCCATGGGGAGATGCTGCGCCCAGGGGAGGAGCCAAGCATTCCTACCTGGATCCAATCTGAGGTGCTGGCACAGCACAGCAGCCTTTGCCCAGTGCATTGCCAGAGGAGCAGCTTTCTGCTGCCCTGCATGGCCAGAGGGAGCCCAGGCCCATCTGCAGCAGCCCTGGAGCTGCAGAGGAAAACTCCCCCCTTGTGCAGGATCCCTGCTCCAGCAGAACCACAGCTGGCACTGCAGGAGGGCTGAGCCCCCATGGGATGGGGCTGTGCCACCCCCTGACACACAGGGGGCAGCTCCTGCTCTCACTCTGACAGTGGGTTGGTTTGTATTACTGCATTGTTTTATTTTATTTTTTATTTTCTTCCCTAGTAAAGAACTGTTATTCTTATTCCCATATCTTTGCCTGAGAGCCCCTTAATTTCAAAATTATAATAATTCAGAAGGTGGAGGTTTGTATTTTCTGTTTCAAGGGAGGTTCCTGCCTTCCTTAGCAGACACCTGGCTTTCCAAACCAAGACATTACCTCTCTTCATTCCTTTTTCCACCTCTGTCACCCACCTGGCTGCAGCACTTCCCCAGCTCTGTTTCATCCCAGCCCCTCCAGCAGTTTTTCCCTCTCCCACCCCTATTCCCTGCACCTCCAGCAGCCTCCTGAATCTCCATTCTCCAGAAAAGCCAGAGAGCTTTCCTCTGGCCGCCACCCCCAGTTATCCTTCCCACCCTGCAGCTGATGTCTTTGGGTGGTCAGGGTGGATAGTCCCTCCTTCCCCCAGAGATTCTTCATGCCCTATTTATTCCTTCCCTGCCCTCAGCCCCCTCAGGAGGTTTCTGTGAGTCCCTGGCTGGGGACAAGCTGAGCTGTGCCATCATCCATCACAGTGACAGACACGCTGTGGAAGGGCTTGGTGGCACAGAGCCAGGGCTAATGGCCCGAGACACCACTTGCCTTCACTCCCAGCTGCTCTGGGAGCACTCCCAGGTGCCAATCCCAGCTCCCCATGGCCCCTGAAGGAAGGATGAGGTGGTTCAATGTCACATTCACATTTTCTGGAAAAATCCCTTCGCCCAGGATTCTTCTCCTGGGAAGCTGAGAAGTCTCAGAGAAAAAGGAAAACAATATTATCTGATTTGCTTCTCCTGTGTTGTGCTCACATGTGGAATGTGTTTGGAGATTGTTTACCCACAGGTGATTGTTCCACTGGATTCTGGTGTGAGTTGTTTTGATGCAATGGCCAATCAGGGCCAAGCTGTGTCAGGACTCTGGAAAGAGTCAGGAGTTTTCATCATTATCTTTTTAGCATTGTGTAAATATCCTTTCTGTATTCTTTAGTATAGTTTAGTATAGCATTCTTTAATATAATATAGATCATAAAATAATAAATCAGCCTTCAAGACCATGGAGTCAGATTCATCATTCCTTCCTGCCACAGGGCATCCAGCAAATACAATAGTTCAAGGCAGGGGGAGATTTGTAACAGTGGAGCTTGGGAACAGATGCTGCCAGCAGCTCTTTGGTTGTGCCACAGTCAAGACACAATGGCTTTGAAACCCTCCTGTGTGCCCCAGGAGAGCTGTGGTTTGTGGTCGTGCTCTGTCCAGAGCCCAGGGCTTCTCATGGGTGACCAGCATGGAATGGCCACAGCCCTGCTCTGCTTCACCAAAGGACTCGGAATAAGCATGGCATCAAAATTTGGAGTAAAATTACCTAGAAATGGTATTTTTGAGCTGAGAATATCTCTTCTCCCTGAAGTCAGCTGTCACTGTCCACTATCCCATGGTATTTCTCCCTGGTTCTGGATGCCAGCTCACCTCTGAAGGCAGCAGGAAACACCAATGGGGCCAGGAGGAGTCTGTCTGGCTGAATCTGGTCTTTGCTTTCTGTGGCTTTGCCTTCACAGAGAGCCAGAAACAGGTTTTTTTGCTCCCTATTTTATTTCCTTCTCCCACAGCCTTCAGATAAATGCTGTTACACAGCCTTTATTTCTTAAATGGCCTATCTTGCAGAGGGAGAGATGATCTTGTCAAAACTGAACAAAACCCCGTTTTCACCATGAATCTGTGAGGTAACAAAACCGTGAGGGAACTTTGAAGTGCTATGGCACCAAAAATTGCTGCCTCCACAGCCTGTTCCTGCACTCAGCTCAAGGATTTTGCCTTCCACCACCTCAGCCCCTGGGATGGATCCCTTGCAATTCCATCCTTTCCAGAGGGTTCAGACAGGAGAAGACTTTAAGGGGCGCCAAGAATTGAGTGAATCTTATTTGTGTGAGGTGAAACTGTAGAGATCACTTTGACTTTTCAAAGGAAGCAAAAAGTGTTGTGATCCAGTATAAAAATTATCTTTTTGTGTGGGAGTGGGTGTGTAGGAGATGGAGCCATCACTACCAGTGTTCACCAAGCAGCCAATAGAAGGGTCCATAAAACCACCACCTCTTCTACCTACCATGAGCCACAGAAAACTCCCCAGTACCTTCAGCTGACATTAAAAGCCTGTAAAACCTCTGAACCCTTCTGTGAAGACATCTCATAGAGTTCTCAGCCATGCAAGTGTTCAAAAGATGAGTGAATCTGGTATTTTGTGATATGGTTTGGTGGGCAGGGTGCTGTTCAGTCAAAGGTTGGACTTGATGATCTCGGAGGTCTTTTCCTACCTTAATAATTCTATAATTCTGTGCAGCTCATTAATGGCCCCAGTAAATTCCCCTCCCTTTCCCTTTCCTGATGTTGGGACAAAAGGTGTGACCTGTGGGGGAGGCAGACACTCCCTGACCGATCCAGCCACTGCAGGCTCTTAGGGGCTGTAACTGCTTTCTCTTTTCACCTTTTATGTGTGTGACATCCCCACCTGCATCCCCATTCTCCCATCCCAAAAGAACCCCGCTGCCCGTGCTGATTGCTTTGCTCAAATGAAACCAACCTTGATTCCAAATTCTGTTTGCATCCCCTTCCAGGCTCATTTGCTGCTCTCAAAGCTGGGATTAAGTGGAGGGAAAAAAAAAACAAAAAAAACAAACCCCCCCCCCCCAAAAAAAAAAAACCAAAAAAAAAACCAAGGGAGAAGTTAGCAACATTTGAAAGCAATTTAACCAGAGAGCAACTTTTAAATGAAGCCATTTAAGGGCAGATCCTCCCAGCTGTCTGGGTGTCCCTGCTGAGCCCACTGCAAATCAGAGTTCAGGACATCCCTGTCACTGACTGCAGGCTGCCAGGGAAGATGCATTAGCCAGGAATGTCCAGAGCATGATTAATCTCTCCCTCCTCATTGGGATGCTGCTGCAGTTGCCACAGATGTTCAAGAGCCTCCTGGCAGTGACAGATCCCTGCGTGGTCCTGACTCCTTACCAGGCAAGTAATGACAACAGCCACGGATTCCCAGGGCTGTGTCAGCTGGATTTTATGGGTTTCTTCCTCCTCTGGAAAGTTCTGTGTATTTTCTGGGAGGTTTCTTTATGAGTTGTGATGTGTTGGAATCATGCTTTGGCTCTTTCCCACAGTTCACAGGGGTAGATTGGAGATCTGGGGAAAACATCCTCCTTTCTCATCATCCCAGCCTGGAACTTCCCCATGGAGGAGGGAGGTTGTATCAGAGCAAGGAGGGGAGCCCAAGATCTGTGTTTTGCCTCCAACCATTATTTTATTTTTAGGGAGAACTGGCCAATCCTGCAGGCAGCTTTGCTTTCCTTGCATTGCCCTTCCTGATGTGGCAGCAGAGCCAAGAACCTGCAGTGGGGCTGAGCCTGCACCTCCTGGGAGCCCATGGAAAACCAAGCATGAGGTGGGAGAAGCCATTCCCTGGGAGAAGGGGAAGTGACCAGTTCTTCAAGATGCCTGAGAACCACAGAATCCCTGAAAAGTTTGGGTTGGGACAAGAAAGACTGTCACAGACATCTTTTCTGAAAAATCCTTTCCTTAGGATTGTTCCTCCTGAGAAGCTGAGAGGCCTCAGGAACAAAATGTAAACAATGATTATCTGCTGCTGTGGAATGCAACAGGTGCATCTGGGATTGGCCCGTGTTGGATGTTTGTAATTAATGCCAATCACAGCCCAGCTGGCTCAGACAGAGAGCCCGAGCCACAAACCTTTGTTATCACTCATTCTATTCTTAGCCAGCCTTCTGATGAAATCCTTTCCTCTATTCTTTTAGTACAGTTTTAATGTAACATATATCATAAAATAATAAATCAGCCTTCTGAAACATGGAGTCAGATCCTCGTCTCTTCTCTCATCCTGAGACCCCTGTGAGCACCACCACAAAAGACCAGCTCATTCCAACCCCCTGCCATGGGCAGGGATGCCACCCACTAGCCCAGGTTGCTCCAAGCCCCATCCAAACTGGATGGACACTTCCAGGGGTGGAGCAGCCACAGCTTCTCTGGGCAGAATTCCCTTTATTCCTCATCCTGAGTTCTCAGGATGCCCCTTACTGCCCTCAGGTTTGCTTCCCCTGTGCATAAACAGGGGTTCTGCCCTGCAAGGTGAGATTCCTTGGTGTTAAAACCAGAAGATCCTGTCTGACCTCCAGAGAAATCTGACCACTCTCTCTTAGCCTTTAGGCAGGCAAAGTTTTCTTTCATTCTTTAAAGGTCTCAAGGGCAGGAGTTATCAACTTATCTCACTCCTTGCCCAAGATGATTCATTTTGCTGATGATCCATCCCACAAAAAAAAAAAAAAACACAACAAAATGACAAGTTTGCTTCACATTTTCATTTTAAATTTTCCACCTTCATTCATTTTCCACCTTCCCCTTCATGCCATCAAATCTCATTTTGCATTTGTTTGCCAGCTGCGTTCACTCAGTGCTGACAAGAGCCTTCAAAGGAAAACCCTTCAGCTCCTCCTCCTCAAGTACAACCCTGTTTACAAGTCAGCAATGAACTTATTTTGTGTAGAATTACAAAGCTGCAACCCCTGCTTGGCAGACAAAAAGTCACTCAGAATTCTTCCCACTTCTCATATTATACCCAGCAAGGTGTATCCCACTGTCAGAGATGAAATCTTAGCAGCAACCATGAGAAAAATTACTCCCCACACTGCAGTGGCCATGCAAGCCTGAAATGTGAGCAATGTCATGTGCATATAAAACACTTCTGGACTCTGTGGATAAAATCCTGATGTGGAGAGAGGCAGCTGTGAAGCACAAGGACTCCAGCAGGTCCTGAGGCTCTGAGTCTCCTTTCCTGTAGATGTTGCTGCCTTTCAGCTCACTCTTAGTTCTCATTCAAAGGGGAAAATATCCACAGGGCTCATCCAACCTTCTTTTAGCCAGATCCAGGACATGTGGCTGCATCCCATCCTTGGCACTCTTTAAGGTCAGAACTTTTGGGTCCTAAATCAAGAAGCCTCATGCACTCCCCAGGCTGTAAAGGCAGCTGTGGGTGATTAGCCCAAAGAGAGGTGCCCATCTTATGCTTTAAATTGAAAGAAAGTAGGTTTAGGCTGGGTTTTGGGAAGAAATTGTTCCCTGTGAGGGTGAGGAGACCCTGGCACAGGTTGTTCAGAGAAGCTGTGGTTGCCCCTGGATCCCTGGAAGTGCCCAAGGGCAGGGCTTGGAGCAGCCTGGGATGGTGGGAGGTGTCCCTGCCATGGCAGGGGAGTTGTAATCAGATGATCCCTCTTTCCAACTCAAACCACCCTGTGATTCCATGATTCTGTGATTCTATGATTCCATGACTCCCTGCCCACACCCAGCCAGACAAATTCCAGGCAGGTCCTGGGTGTGCAGAGAAACACCTCAGTGGTGCAGCAGATGAAAACAGAGCCAGCAGCATCTGCAGAGGGCAGGACCCCACATCTCTGAGGCACAGCTGTCTCCATTCCTCTCAGGGGGTTGCTGTCTCCAAGCTCTGGTACAAGCCATGATTGCCAGTTGCTTTGATGCTGATTAAAAAATGCATAAAAGGAACCCCCGAGAGCCAAAGCTGTGCTGGCACCGCTTCCTTATGGTACCAGGCGTGATGGATCCCGTCTCAGGCATGGTCTTGGGAATAATATCCAGCCTCTCCCATCTGTCTTCCACTCCCATATATTCCCTGATAACTCTCTCTGTGAAATTGACTTTCTTTGCAGGTCAGCACAATCTCATTTTGTGTTGGTGAGGAGGCAAATACAGTGTGCAAATTGGGACATGAGCATTGTCTTGGTTTGAACAGACAGGTGTCTGCTAAGGAAGGCAGGAGCCTCCCTTGACATGGAAAATGCAAACCCCCTCCCTCTGAATTATTATATTTTTGAAATTAAGGGGCTCTCAGGCAAAGATATGGGAACAGGAATAGCAGCTCTTTATTAGGAAATTAAAAATACAAATGCAATAGTACAAACAAGAAACCAACCCACTGTCAGAGTGAGAGCAGGAGCTGCCCCTTGTGTGTCAGGGGGTGGCACAGCCCCATCCCATGGGGGCTCAGCCCTCCTGCAGTGCCAGCTGTGGCTCTGCTGGAGCAGGGATCCTGCACAAGGGGGGAGTTTTCCTCTGCAGCTCCAGGGCTGCTGGAGATGGGCCTGGGCTCCCTCTGGCCATGCAGGGCAGCAGAAGCTGCTCCTCTGGCAATGCACTGGGCAAAGGCTGCTGTGCTGTCCCAGCACCTCAGATTGGATCCAGGTAGGAATGCTTGGCTCCTCCCCTGGGCGCAGCATCTCCCCATGGGATGATGGGATTGGATCAGCCCTGCAGGGACACTCAGTGGCCATGGACAGCAGAGATCTCCTGGAGGGAGGATTGGCTGTGGGAGAGATAAAGAAAAAACTGCCCCATGAACAGAGAGAACTGCCCCAGCTCTGACAGATGGGGATAGAACACACACCCCCAGCCACATCCTGCATTTCCAACCTAAGACATTATTCTATAAATTAACTTTTCCTGGGAACAAGTGCAGGTAAAGGCTGATCAGGTGATTGAGGGGCAGCAAGGCACATTTTAGGAGAGGAGATTCACCATATTTCATTTCCTGAAGGAAGTTATCACTCAGAAAAATCCCACTGGACTGCGTGAAAACAAGGGAAGTTGGTAAAACCTCTTCAGACAGGTGACAAGAAGGGCAGGACTGACACCATTAGCACTGAAAGAGAGAGATCAGGGAGCTCATGAATAAATTTGGGCTGATAATTAAGAAAAATTAGTTAAATCATCAGAACCAAAAGGTTTAGAGGAGATATCAGAGGAGATAGGGTAAGGAACCAAGCTGCTTAAATGGATCTTAATGCCTTTGTTTAAATGATTTTATTTAAGAGACTTTATAACATAGATATCATAACAGCAGAGGACAGAGGCATCTCACCGGTCTTGTGTCCCTAAAACCATCCCTCTCCATTCCATCTTCTGTTTTCCTTGCAGAAATGCAGAATAAAGGAGCCAGAAACTCCACAGCAGCCAAGCCCAGCCTGGGTGAAGCCAGCCCAAAGCAAGGCTTAAATTTAGCATGGAGGCTTGGGATGAAGGAGCAGGTGGAAATACCTCACATCCCAGACAAGCACCTGATTAATGCTGGCAGCCAGAGGGAGTCAAAGGGAGGACTTCATAATTCCTAGGCCACTAATCTCACCATCATCTAACATCCAGGAGAGGATGGATCCTGATTCTTCCACGAGGGGGTCTGGCTGAAAAATGTGAGTGCCAGAGTGAGCAGCCATTGATTATCTTTATGAGCCAGCTCCTCTCTGGCTGTGCCGTTGGATTCATGGTCACTGCCCCATTCCCACTGCCCTTCCCTGCTTCCAGAGCCTCCACACCTCCCTGCCAAGCCTTTCCCTGCTGGACGATCCCAGCTCTGCAGAGATGGGGCAGCTGAGAGGCGTTTTAAAAGATTTTATTCTATTATCAGTCTCATGAAAAAGTGAAACTTAAGAGGTGTAAAACTCAACGCCGTTCTATCAGAAACCAACTTATTTCCTAATTATAAATGTTTTTCAACCTATTAACTTTTGCCACGCAATGCTACTCATACTTCTAACACCAATCAACTATTATTTTACCCACATGGTCTAACTACAATACATCTTTCACAGTTCTAATTCTCTAAAATATCTGGTCTTTTTTCAATGCCATCTTTAAAGTTGTTTCTAGTTTTGTTTTTTTTTCTGCCAAGCCTTTCCCCAGCACCTCAGCATGTCAGGAGTGCTCCTGTCTTCCCTGCAACACAAATTTTCCTGCTCATTGCTGGGTGTTAAAGACAGTTCTCCTTCTCCTGACCTCTGCAGTGCTGGCTCATCCATGCAGAGAAAGTGGATGCATATCCCATTATCCCTTGAAGTGTTTTATAGCTTATGTTAAAGCTTTGGAGTTTGGACCCAATTTTAGGATCACGATACCTCTAGGGGGAAAGTGATGGGATGTTATCTGAAAATCATACTAACCATCAGAAGACAGATCAAAGTATTTATTTTATTTATTTATGAAATCTGAACTAGATGGTACAGCTAGGAAAAGAATGAATAGAAGAAAAACAAGCCAAACAAAAACGAACAAAGAAACCAACAAACCAACCACAAATATACCTAGAATTTAAATGATGTGAAAACCATCTTTTTTCTCTGAATTCTTCAGCTAGCAAGAGGACAGACATTTCCCTGGTTTCCCACACAATCCTCACTCCTTGGAGGAGCCCATATCCATTTTTGGGGATGTTATGAAAAGGAACTATTTACAAGGGAATCAAGTGATAGAAAGTAATGGTTTGAAACTGATAGCAGGCAGGTCTTGATGTGATACTAAAATGGAATTTTTCCCTGTGAGGGTGGGCAGGCCCTGGCATAGATTCCCAGAGAAGCTGTGGCTGCCCCTGGATCCCTGGAAGTGTCCAAGGCCAGGCTGGATGGGGCTTGGAGCAACCTGGGACAGTGGAAGGTGTCCCTGCCATGGCAGGAGATGGCACTGGATGAAATTTAAGAACCATTCCATCCCAAACCTGTTAAGGACTCTATGACCAAAATTCAAACTCTCATTCATCAGCTGAAGCAGTGAATCTCCTCACCATCATCTCACTCTGGGAATACTGGTGTCAAACATTCAGAAATTATATCTTGAATGATTTTGTGGAATGATTGCTGCACAGGCAGGAGAGACCTTGTAACAGCTTGATCTGGGTGAGGTCTACAAGAATAACCCATATGAAGGATGGAGCAACTGGTGTCAGCCCAACCCTGCAAGGGGTGTCAGTGCCAATTCAACACCAGAGAATCCACTCCTGAAGTCTAAGGGATGCTTGGCCAGGTGCCATAGGCAACATTATTGACTAAAATTGCTCTTTTTTCCCATATGCAGCTTAGTTCACATCCCAGCAGGGGCCATTTCAGCAGCTGGTGGCTTTTCTTGCAGTACCCGAGTCAATCATTGACTGCAAATTAATTCAAATAGTTTTGGGTACTCATTTTCTGCAGTCTGTTCTTGGAATCCATTTGTTTATCCCATAAGGCAAGAGAAGATTATTTCCTTGGCCAGACAGGCCTTCACCATGAGTTAGACTTGAGTAGAGGAGAAATGCAGCAGAGGACAAATGTGCAGACTCCACTGCACCCAGAGAATTCACCCAGAGCCCTTTTAAATCCATGCTCATAAAGAAAAGACAACTAAACACTGATTTCCTTGTCCAAACACTGATTTCCTTGTCCAAACACTGATTTTCACTGATTGTCCCTGGTCCCCAGTGCTGCTGTCAGATTCCCAGTGCCCAGCCCAGGCACACCCAGAGCTGATATTTTTCTAAACACTGCCCTGGTCCTCAGGACATTTGTGACCCCAGAGATACCCAGCTCAGGGCACAGTAAGCCCAGAGTGGTTTTGGTTTTTTTTGTTTTGCCCCCAAAAATAATCCTTCCATGCTGCATTTAGGATAAAACTGCCCAGCATCATTGCCATGAGTTTTTTTAAAAAATGAGAGAACTGAGGGTTGAAAATAGCCCCAGAGTAAATGTGTTTCAGAGATAGGTCCTTGATGAATGGGATTTTCCCTGCTGAAATCAAATTGTGAAGTCAAGCATTAGAGAACTAAAGTCCTTTTCTGTATTTTCTATTTTGTCATGGTTTGTTTTCTGATAGGAGTTACCAGTGTGACAAAAGGATTTATCATTTTTTTGTTTTAACTTCACTCTTCAGCGAACTCATTATATCATAAATTCCTTCTCATGCAACATCAGGCTGTTTTACTTTTATGACTGTGCCATTAAAGAAAAGGGAAAAAAAAAAAGAAAGAAAATCAAGAAACTCCACAACCCAGATCAGCTTTTAACTTTCTGTGAAAAGCAATGAAATCAGCTAGAGTTCCTAAAAGTATCATCTCCATTTTCATCTTCCTTCAGGAGTATGAAAATTGTATCTGATCAATTTTCTTCTGCCATAATAGTTAATTTCTAATAACTGGGAAATGTCGTAAGACTCACTCAGGTTATTCAGCCATCCATTTACTGGTGCCATTCCTCAGTGTTTTCATATATTCCACAGTGAAAGCTATTAAGTCTCTTCTGTCATTCTGAAACCTTTTGCTAGATGAGGAAAAGTGAATTAAAAGTTAGTTATATAACCTGCAGAACCAAATGACAACTTAAATATAGCACACTCTGCAGTATGTGAACTTAGCAATTAATCTGCAGCTAATATTCCTCTTATTTGTCATTAATTTGTGAACAAAATGGTTTCTCCCAAGGTTAACATTTTCATTATCATCTGCAAACGATGGTACATCACCAAAGTTCAAGCCATTTGAATGTAGAGCACTTTTTACATTTTTTAAATATTCCTAATTCAGTTTTTATTGCTCTCCTGAAAACAATTAGGCAGAAAATGGATTATTCCTCTTTCAATGAACAACTATTGGAAACATTCTGAAATTTCATGCTTTCAGGCACCAGTGGCCACAGAGAGAAATATGCCCTTTCAACCAAGCCCTTAATTATTTTATCAATTGAAAGAGGAGCTAATATATTGTTGGCAATACACAAAGCACTGTCCTCCAGATCTGTGTGATTTTATCCATGGGCTAATCCTGGAAAACAATTACCTGCCCCAATCCAGTGATCTACACAAAGAGCTACAATAATGACACTACAGTGCACCTCTGTCCCTCCTCCAGAACAAAAAAAAAAAAAAAAACCTTTCAAGGGTTTTGTTTTTAGGAGCTGCAATAGAACTATTTTTGTCATCTTTTACAATCCCCTGCTTTCCTGTATTTGCCAGTCTATGCCAAGTAACTTGGAGACAACTTTAATATTTGTTCTGGAGAAGGCTTTTTGCTTTCCCCGGTGATCCATTCCCATTCTTTGGGCAGGAGCAGAGGATTCTGGCTGAGTGTGTTTGAACCTGCTGATTGATAAGGACAGGTCCACGTGGGGGTTTAATTCAATTAACTAATGGAAACCATGGGCAGAGTCCTCAGATTTGACATGAGGTCGTGGTTGCTTTCCTTGATTCATCCCCTGCATGTGCTGCCCAGTGATTCTTAGAAAATGTGCCACATCTGGACCAGATTTAGCACACAATAAACACATGAGATAAACTTTTCTTTGGAGACCAAGGAGTTGGATGTCCAGGGCTACCCTCCCCTGCACTTCCAGCAGACTGGATCTGTTCAGCTTTTTGTATTTTGAGGGGGAAAAAGTCATTCATGTAACACTGGGAGAAGAGACTCAGGATGCTGCCTAAGGAAAAAGATGGGAAACAACGAATTTGGTTTTATTTAAGAGATGGACAGTCACAAACTGAGGCCAAGTGCACCCCTACATGTTCAGTTGCCATGGAGATAGGCAGGTTTTTATGAACCTCTTCCCAAAAAAATCACCCCAATTAGATCTGCCTTCATGCATCACATATGCCTGAACTGTTCCCTGAGGTTCCTTAAGTACTTGTGACTGATTCATTCTCCTTGCTGACATCTAAAGAAATAACCTTTACTTCCCAGTTCCTGGGCCAGCTTCAGTTCTGGTTTCATCTCTCCACAGTTTCCCCACAGCCCAAAATGGGTCACTCATTGCTGTAATCCTAAATTCCTGCCAGGGATCACCCAAGGAGAAAGGCCTGTCAAAAAGCATGGAAAAGAACAAAGTTTGGAGGCAGGAGCATGGGGAAGAGGAGGAGGAGGCACCAGGGTGTCTCTCTTGTGCTGCTTGACAGCTGCAGAGGTTAAAAACATTGATATTTCCCAACCTGATAGTGCTCAGCATGGCAGAGGCAGCTTTGTCTGGAGCAGGGAGTGGGACAGGCCAGCTTTAGGTTTCTCTTTTTATTCTGAGCTGTTCTGTTCAGCCCTGAGTGCCTCGAGGTTGCACATCTGCCATCAACAGGGCAGCACTCTGTGTCTCCCAGCACATCTCATCACCTTCAGACAAAACCTTGTGAGACTGGTGAGTCCTCCCATGATTTCAGAGCAAGAAAAATGAGCACAAACGACCCTCTGCAGACCTGGGTGGGATTCCTTTGACTGAGTGCAAACATCTGTGCAATAGGTGATCACATTTGGAACTTTTTAGGGAAATCCTGGCATTTCCAGGGAATGATTCAGCTCACCCAAATGCAGTCAGGATTAAGGGCAAGGCTGATTTTACTCCAGTGCCTGTCAGAGGAGAGTTCAGCACAGCTGGAGGCCCTGGCAGTAAGGCTTGACTAAAATTAATTTCATGCAAACCCCTCTGAATTCAGCCTCATGCTGGACCCACAAGCTCACATTGACTGGTACCAATCATGTTGGGAAATTCTAATGACACTGACTAATTTAGTTTTACAGAGAAATGCCACTTTTAGTGATTAATCTTTAGTGAATTGTTGCAAAATTCAGGGGGGTGGATGAAATGAACATTTTGGAAGGCAGAAAGAGCATTATGTTAATTAGCTGCAATCATAAAGGGAGGAGAAAGCTTCTCCAAAAGCTGCACTCCTCTGATTTACAAGGATTTCAGCTGATTTTGCTGAAGCTGATTTTGTTCTCCATCTGAAAGGTCATTTCCAGCCTAAATGAGCTTAAGTTTTAAGGGGAGAAATTACTATTAAAAACTCACATTAAAGTGCAAGATTCTTGCATAACTGCATTATAACTGGTCACCAAAACAATAATAGGAACTCTTCTGGTGGCCAAAGCAATTTTTCCTGCACATTTTGTGGTGATTTGGAAGCTGAAAGCCACAGGATTACAACTCTGACCTCCACAAGTTATCACAAAATCAGCTCAGCTTTGAGACTCTGTGGTCACATGAAGAGTTTCCAGATGCAACACAAAGATTTTCTCTGGTTGGGCTGATATTGCTTCTAAACACTCCCTAAAAAAAAAAATTCAGGCTTTGTGCTGGTGATTCTGAAATCAGGTGAGTTCTCAAGAAGCTCTTCACAGGGATGGTTTAAGTCAAGGCCAGAGGACATCTTTTGTGTTGTTTAAAACCACCCAAGCCATAAAAAAGACTCTTCACTTTGAATTTATGAACCCCATTAACTTCCCCAGGAAAAGTCCCTCTCTCTTATTAAATCATTCCCTGGGAAGAGACAACCACACAAGTCATCCTTGGAGGAGGGAAAACCACAGCACTGCTTTAGAGGCTTCCAGATAAAAATTAATTAGCAAAACATACTGTGTAAAATCAGCAATATGCAAATGAGAGCAAATCCGAAGGCGTGTGTGCAGGGCTGAGCTGGTGCTGAATTACTGCCATATTTTGCATAAAAAGTATAAATAGTTTACCTGTTTCATGAAATTTTCAAAGATTTGTGATGTAATTGGGGATAATAATGATACCATTAAATATACATACAGAGATAAAAAAATATTTTGTATAATTTATGGCTTCTGTGGGTTCTGCACTCCCAGTTTATAGATCTAAAAGTGGAATTATTTTTTTTTCAATTTTAATTAAGGTTTAACAGGTTGTGTGCTCGTGAAGCTCTTAATATTCTCAGCAATAGGGAAATATATTTCTTGAGAAGGGTTGAGGATGAACTTCACTGAACATTTTTGATGGTTTTGAACAAAGCTTGCCTCATGAGTGTCCTAGGCAGCATTTTTCCCTTAAAGGTGTAAATCTTAAAAGTGTAAAACTTATTTCTGGGCTAAACAGACAAATGAGGATATGAGGATCATAAAGTCAGCAATCATGTATGTGTCTTGGTTTAGGGTAAATTTGGGAGAGAACTTTTGAAGGGGTTCTTCTAGAAAGTAGACTTGATTGTCTCTTATTTTAATTGGTTTGGGAAAAATACTTCTTTGGAGAAAAGTGGAAAAAAAGTGTTTATTTTACAGGTAAAGAATTCACTAGCACAAAAAAAAAAAAAAATTAAACAATAAAACTTCTTGCTGCTCTAAAAGAGATGGCAAACTCAAAGTGTGTTCCAATCCAGACCCTTTTCCAGAGCTGGCAGCTGTGGGTTTGGGGACAGCAGGGTCAGCACTTAGAAGGTGTGTGGGTTTCCACTCTTGCTAAGCCCAGACATGAATTTTTCTCATGTACAAATTTTTCTCGTGTACAAATGTGTTATGCTTAAAATAACAACTTTATCTACTGCCAGGAGGAGAGGAAAGAGCAGGGAAAGAGTCCTGGACTATGGGAATAAATCACACAGACTCCATTTTCTTCGTGGTGGAAAAAAAGGCCATTCTTTAATCACATAACTGCTTTTTATACAATTTTACAGAGCTCGTGTGGGACTCCAATTGGTTAGGAGATTTCTTGACAATTACTTTATTGGTTAGTAATTGTTATTCTGTATTGATTGGTCACTCAAATTCTCATGTGTGTCTACATGTAGAGAAAGTTGTTTGTGTGAAAGATAGTTTTCATTTTTCTGTGACTGTAAAAACAGTTTATACAGGTGCTGGCTGTTTTTTACCCAGGAATAGATTGTTATGTTAATGAACTGCTCACACCAGGATTGCTTTCACATGGGAACTTGCAAATGCCATCTTCGACAAGGCCAGCCACTGATTCCAGGAGAGCAAGCCTGATTTTATGAGGCCTTTCTCTCGGAATCTCTGCTGATCAGGATGATCCCAAGATTTGTTAGAGAGTCTCTTTTCCAGCCCAGCATTCGAAGAAGGAGTCAGGATTCTTCTGTTCTGCTTTTCAAGGTTGTTTATTTTTCTGTTATCCATAACATTCTTTCTCTGACCTGCTGAGGTCTGTCCAGCAGGTTGGGTTGTGGCACAGTCCCTGCCCTTGGGCTGGTGTCAATATTTTATACTAAAAACTACGTGTACTTTATTTACAATAATTTTCCAATATACCCATCACCTATGGTAGACAGTGAGTTCCTACCTTAAACCAATCCAAAAGTGCCAACATCACCCAGAAGATGGAGGCCAGGAAGAAGGAGAAAGGACAAGGCACACCCAAATTCCTCCATTTTGCCCCCTGAACCCCCATTCTAAAAACCCCAAAAATCTACTTTTCACCCTGTGATAAGCTAACTATCATTCTACTTAAACTTTTGTGGCTTGTAGATCTTCATATAGGTTGGTAATTTTATCCATGGGTCATAACCAAAGGCACAGGGGTCTTGGGCTCTGTGCCAAGGTCTCTGAGCCCCCTGGCAGGGGCTGGAGCCATCCAGGACAGCCAGAGGGGTGTCCTGGGTTCCAAAACCTTTCTTTATGATTTTTCTACCTTACTGCAACACTGGACAATTATCCATGACCTGTTTGGTCTGGTGTTGAGTGCAGCCAGGGCTGGATGGAGCCCAGCTCCATTCCAGCTGGGATTCCTTTGGTTTGACCTTAGACATCCCCTGGCCACCAAGCAGAGTTTGTGTCTGAGCCACCCAGCCCCAAATCATTCCCATATCCAAGGAAAAATCCATAATTTTTCTCCTGGAGGCCACAGCTGCAGGATGAGGTGTCTGGAGATGCTCCTTTCTCCCACTGCTCACAAGGTTTGTCCAAGTAACCAGGCAAGAGTGGATTTTATTTTCAGGGTCCCTTAAATCAGGACTGATGGAAGCTCCTCAAGCTGCTCAGCAGCCTGGAGAGTGAAAAAGCTCCAGGGAGATCTTACAGAACATTCCAGTATCTAAAGGAGCCATGAGAGAGCTGGAGAAGGACTTTGGACAAAGGATGGAGGGATAGGGCAAGGAGGAATGGCTTAAAACTGCCAGAGGGCAGGGTCAAGTGGGATATTGGGAAGGAATTCCTGGCTGGACTGGAATTCCCAGAGCAGCTGGGGCTGCCCCTGGATCCCTGGCAGTGTCCAAGGCCAGGCTGGACAGGGCTTGGAGCACCCTGGGATGGTGGAAGGTGTCCCTACATGGCAGGAACTGGAACAATATGATCCTTAAGGTCCATTCCCACCCAAACCATTCCAATAGTCCACAATTAGATAGCTTATTATGAGCAGACATAATTTAACCCTGCTCCCACACTGGGCACAGGTGAAGCCCTTGCACCACATCTAGAGGAAAGATTTCAAAATTTCAATATTTCAGTGCCTTTTAGCCAGGAAAATAGTTCCAGTGATTTTCCAGTTCATGTTGTGCTCCTAAGAAGAGGAGCTGTGCAGAGATTGCTTTGCATAAAAGACATGAATTTGAGTTGTGGATACTGTCATCAGACATCTGAGATGGGGGAAGATGAATCCCATCACAATTCCACTCGGGCAAGTGGGCAATTAACCTTTCTTTCCCCTTTCCACGCTGAGTTATGGATTTATGTGGTAAAAGGGGCAACAAAGAAGTGCTTTAACGTGAATTATTTACCCCAAAGAATTACCATGTGCCCTTCCATCATCTGAGTCGCGGCACGGATCTGATTAACAAAATGCATCATGTAGCAGGGGCTCTTCTCATGGAGAGTGGGGCAGGAGGGAGCAAAGTCTGGGATTTTACTGTGACAGGGGGGTTTAGCCCATGAGGAATGACAAAGGACAAGAGAATCACAGTGCTGGAACAGGGAAAGGTCCCTTGACCACCAGGGATCAGGAAGAAGTTGGACAATGGTTTGGCTCCCTGACAAACAATGAGCAGGATTGCTCGAGGGTCAGAACAATCTTCCCCAATTTCCCTCACTTTTCACTGTTTCTTTACATCAAAGTTAATCTTTCTGCTGCAATTTAACCCCATGGCTTTCCTCTCCCGCCTCCAATGTCTGTGGAGAATCCTGATTTATGTCATAAAAGGGACTGTGAGGTGGACACCACTGTCAGAGAAAGGGATTTAAATTTGAGTGCTCGTCCACCCCATATGGATGTAACAGAGAAATTGGTAGGAACCAGGAGGAAGAGCAGCGGAACAGGGAGAAAAATAGGTATCTTGTTTGTTTTCCTTTTTCATAAGGGGAAAAAAAATGAAACTTATAAAAATTGCACGAGCTGGGTCACACAGGAATTCTGCAACAGAGCTGGAAACTGCATCCAAGCCTTGTGAGAGCCTGCAGGAGCTGTAACAGCTTGGTGGCCAAAACTTTCTCCTTTTCCAGCAGCTGCAAAGGAGAACCACAGGACCAAACCAACCAAAAAAAATGGAAAAGTGCAAAAAATTCCCTTCCTTGGTCAGAAAGGATGGCCACCTGCAGAAAACCAAGGGACAGCAAATACAGATATGCAGGCAGGAGTGTTTAGGACATGGAGCAGTGCTGGGTTTGGCAGTGCTGGGGTAACAGCTGGAATTGGTGATTTTAGAGGTCCTTCCCAACCTAAATGATTCTGTGTTAGAGGCACAGCAGAGATCTGGCATGGAAGGTGTGACCTGGCTGATTTCCATTTACCCTGGGTCATTTTTGTACAGCTGTGTGTTCCCAGGGTTCTGCTTCAATCCCAGCTGATGCAAAATCCCAGACTTGTCTTACCTGGTGCTGGAAAATGAAGGATACAGAGGATTTCCCTTATTTGTTGTCCACCACCACTCAGATGGTGCCCATAGCACCTCATTCCTGCCCAGGATCAAGCAGCACTGGTGCATTTTCCACACATTCTGCTAACTGGGATAGGTCTTGAGAGAGAGAAAAAGGTGGGGACACACGTAAACCAAAACCAATTTATCCTCTCCTGAGCATTCCTCTTGCCTTCTGGCCTCCCTGTTCTCACATCTCCAAACTGGGGATGTGGAGATGGAGATGAGGGGTGGAGAACTTGACCACATCCTCAAATTTCAGACAGAGAGCAGGAAAAAGCTGAGGTTAATATTGCCATTCCAGGTTGTTTTATCAAGGAAAAGGAGGAGATGAAAAGGAGATGAAAAGTCTCCCCTGCACGAGCCATCTGGCAATTCCAGTGAATACAGACGTGACCAGGAAGCTTCTCCTGACCTGGCAGCCTGTGGGACAGTGGGTTGGGAGTGGGACCAGCCAGGATGGGTGTGTGACCCCTACAAGAACCCTCAGAGCCTTCTCAACTGTTGGAACAACCCAAGACATCCCTCTGGCTGCCCTGGATGGCTCCAGCCCCTGCCAGAGGACTCAGAGACCTTGGCACAGAGCCCAAGACTCCTGTGACTTTGATTATGACCCATGGAAAAAAATTACCAACCTTATATGAGGATCTGCAAGCCATGAAAGTTTAAGTAGAATGATAGTTTGTCATGGGGTGAAAAGTAGATTTTTGGGGTTTTTAGAATGGGGGTTCAGGGGGCAAAATGGAGGAATTTGGGTGTGCCTTGTCCTTTCTCCTTCTTTCTGGCCTCCATCTTCTGGGTGATGTTGGCACTTTTGGATTGGTTTAAGGTAGAACTCACTGTCTAACACAGGTGATAGGTATTGGGAAGTTATGGTAAATAATGTTCATGTAGTTTTTAGTATAAAGGATAACACTGCCCTGAGGGTGGGCAGTGTGCCTCTGTCTCTCCTGCTGAATGGACCTCAGCAGGCCAGAGAAAGAATGTTATAGATCAGAAACAATAAACAACCTTGAGAATGAGAACAGAAGAATCCTGACTCCTTCTTCAACTGCTGGGCTGGGAAAAGAGACTTTCTAACACATCTCGGGGTCATCCTGACCACAGAGACTCCGAAACTCAACCCCTTCTCCACAAGAACAGGAACAGAGAGAAGAAAACAACCCAACCCAAGCTCCCCACCAGAGACTGATTTATTCTGTGCTGGCAGGAAAATGAGGAGCCAACGTGAACTGCAGACAAGAAATGCAATTAAAAGGGAAAGGAGGCATTGCCTGAAATGGCTGTTTCCAGCAGGCAATATGCTGTGGATTACAACGGCTCAGGCCCGGAGTGGCAACATATGGCAAAACTCCCTCCGTCCCACATTAAATCCTGGCATTTTGCAGCTGTCAAGATTAAGCTGTTTGTATGAGTAACACTGTAGTTTGCTTATAGGGAAATAATATGTAGCCAGTTATGATTAATCAAGGTGTCCAAAAGCTGCTGTGGGCGACTGGAAAAGATTGGGTTCTGTGGCAGGAGCTTTGTCTCTTAAATTATTGACATATTTTTCCTTTTTTTTTTTTTTTTCTTTTTCTTCTTCTGCGTGTTTTCTTTTTTTTTTTTTTTTTTTTTTTCTTCTTTTCCCTCTCCTCCCCAGGGCACACAGGCAGTTGGGAAGAGGCAGATTTTATGCCCGTGGTCCTCTCAGGAAAAATCCAACAGATAGGGCTGGCTCCATCCATCAGCTGAGGGATGATGCCTTTGCTTCATTGACCCAAGTGGGCACAAGGCTGCTCCTTCCAGAGCAGAAAATGTCCCTTTTCTGAAAAAAAACCCACCAAAATCCCTGCCTTTGGAAATCTGGAGGCTTTTCTCCGCACAGGATCATGTTATTTTTGTTGCTAGAGATGCTGGCTACCCCTCTCTCCTGCCAAGAGAAGTTGTGGATGCCTCACCCCTGGAAGTGTCCTTTGGACAGGTGTTTGTGTGCCCTTCCTGCTGGATTCTCCATTTGGGAGGATTCTCTTGTGCTTTTTCCGAGTCTTGCCCAAATCTTGTTTTTCAAATTGCACATAAGGCAGCCAGCAGCTCCTGATGGGAAGACAAAGAAGCAGCTCTGTTCCTGGCTATGCCTCTTGGCAGGGAGGCTGTAAATCTTGGTTATTTAAGGGCAGAGAACAGGTGATGTACAGCAGAACAACTCCATAGAAATCAATGGGAAGTTATGCTAGAAAATGCTGCAGGTTGTTCTGGAGATCCTCCTGGGAAGGGTTTTACAACCAGCCTGTCCTGGCTCTGACACTTTCCTCTGTTCACTTCAACAGAGCACCCAAATCTCTCCCTCTTACCTTGGGCAAGGTTTTTACCCAGCTTTCTACACAAACACACAGGACGAGCTTTGGGATCTGGCCTAAAACATTTTTACACATCCTATCCTTTCCTAATGATAACTCAACAGCCTTTTAATCTGCAGATTCATCACTATTGTCCTCCCCCCACAAGCCCCCGAGGAGATTTATCCCTCCTCCTCCTCCTCTGCCCCATCCACATTTGTTGCTGATTAGTCAATATTTTCAGGCTGATGGTTTGGAATAGGACGCCTGGCAAAGGCAGCCACCCCATCTCCCTGGATGAGCCACTTATGGGAAACAATCCTCTCCATAGGAGGCTGTTAATAGGGGCTGCAGGGAGAGTTATAGATAATCAATGCAGAAATCACATTTGTAAATGGCCCCTGTAGCTGCTTAATTAAGCACGGAGTTCTGGCATCAGGCATTAAAGCGCTTTAAGGCCTATTTGTCTTCACAGAAAGTATCCCAATAATATATTTGCAATTCTCTGCCAACCCAGCCTAATCTCACCTGCCTTTTGTGGATTAACAGGATAAAGTGATTTGAATAAAAGTGAGGAACTTCTGGGGCAGGTGTGAAATCAATGACAGTGCCAAAGGAATATTTGCTTTTGATGCTCCACTGAACAAATTTTTTCTCTCTTTTAACTTTCCTCTTGCATCTGACACCTGGGATGTGCTCTGCAAACCTCTGAGGCACCAGGAAACTTTCCCTTCCTGACAGAGAGCTTGGGATGTGGCAGGGAGCAGATCCTCAGCCAAATTATTCCTGCAAGAGGGAGAAAATGAGGGATTCAGAAGCAGGTAGGAGAGTCAAGTTGTTTATGCTGCTGTTGTTGTTATTATTATTTTATCTCCCACACTCCCTCCTAACAGATGTTCATTTTGAAGATGTCTTTGGGGATTGTTTTTTACCCTCCTCCTCTTCTTATCTCTCTTGCAATTCCTCCCTCTTCAGTCCCTCTCCTGCTTCCATCTCCGGTGGAAATTCAGTCTTGGAGCGTGTGATCAGCTGCTCCTGGGAGACTGGGCTGGATCTCAGGAGCACCTCAGTCCAATCAATGTCCTTCCCAAAATCCACCTGCTCCCCAGGTGCAAGACATCCAAATTCCCTCTCAGGTTTCCAGACAGACAACAGCTGGGACAGAGATAATAAATTGCACATTTCCAAGGGAAGCTCAAACCTGCAAAGTTTGACCAAAACAAATCCCCAAATGTTGAAGTTTTTCTTCCTTTCTCTCCACTTTTCCACAAGTCACAGCACATATTTTTAATTTTTTTTTTTTTGGTAAATTTTCAGTCTAAAAATGCCATGATGAGGTGCAAGCAATGCCACAGAAATTAGAGTTGGGATCCTGGACAAAAGTGACTTCATCCCATATTAATAATATCAATTTTCATCTTGCTAAGAACCTCAGCTATTTAAAATAACTTCTTGCTCTCTGACATTTTTATTTGCCTACTGCCAGAAAATCTTGAATAAACCCATGGTGGTGGCACTCTTTCAGTGAATAAACCTGTCACGACTTTTGGGGGTGACTTCAGACCTCCCTCCTGCCAGGAACTGTGAAATTTGAAGGAATATTGTGCAAATCAAGTGGTGGGAATGCTTCCAGGCATGAGGAAGAATTTATTTGGCTGCTGCTGAGCCTGGGAGAAGCCAGGCCCGTGGGTTGTCTGCAAATAGGTGTCATTTTAGACATCCCATTCCCTACCTGGCCCCAGCACAATTTCCAAAGGGTTTGGGAGTCTCAGTCTGTGTCACATCTGCTAGCCTGGAGCATCTCAGATGGCACAAGGAAAGGAAAGGCATGATACTTGTCTAGGAAGGAAATTCAGATGTATTTTTGAAGATTATGTCAAAGGGAGCTGCAAAACAAAGCCAGGCTGTGCTAGACAAAACAATGAGGTGTGGAAAGCCCAAAATCTTATCCAGCCTCCTCCATACTACAGCATCACCCCAGGGAAAATCCCATCTCAGGGATGTGACTGAGCTTATCCCAGCCCTGTGTTTAATGATCAGGGTCCCTTTTATCACCAGTGCTCACCATTTGTCCTGCGCCTTGTCAGGGGGGGGAAATTGAGGCAGAAATCATCCCTGTGCCAGAGGGGTGGGTGGTGCTGGGGTATGGTCGTGGTTCATGGGCTGTGACCCCCTCTGTCCTCCCAGCTTTCATTAATCTGCTGGTGACAAGGGTCATAAAACACTGGGTGCTGCCCCTGCCTGCACGGGGAGGAGGTGGCAGGGATGTGGGAAAATCCTGGAGGCACAGAGCTCTGGAAGCAGATAAATCCTTGGGTGGGAACAAGGCTGGTGTGTCCTGAGTGTCTGCACATCCTCTGCAGGGAGCATTCCATGGGGGTGTAAGAGAGAGAGGGAAAAGTGGGAATTGGTGATTGGAAAAATTAAACAAAACATCCTCAGGCACAAGGTGGGGATGGTCCTGTGCAGGGCCAGGAGCTGGACTCGATCATCCCACAGGGTCTCTTCCAACTCGGCCTCTTCTGTGATTTGGGATAAAGAGAGGAAGGAAGTGGCGAAAGGAAGTGGCGGAAGTGGCGGAAGTGGCGGAAGTGGCGGAAGTGGCGGAAGGAAGGAAGTGGCGGAAGGAAGGAAGTGGCGGAAGGAAGGAAGGAAGGAAGGAAGGAAGGAAGGAAGGAAGGAAGGAAGGAAGGAAGGAAGGAAGGAAGGAAGGAAGGAAGGAAGGAAGGAAGGAAGGAAGGAAGGAAGGAAGGAAGGAAGGAAGGAAGGAAGGAAGGAAGGAAGGAAGGAAGGAAGGAAGTGGCGGAAGGAAGTGGCGGAAGGAAGGAAGGAAGTGGCGGAAGGAAGTGGCGGAAGGAAGTGGCGGAAGGAAGTGGCGGAAGGAAGGAAGGAAGGAAGTGGCGGAAGGAAGGAAGGAAGTGGCGGAAGGAAGGAAGTGGCGGAAGGAAGGAAGGAAGTGGCGGAAGGAAGTGGCGGAAGGAAGTGGCGGAAGGAAGTGGCGGAAGGAAGTGGCGGAAGGAAGGAAGTGGCGGAAGGAAGGAAGGAAGGAAGGAAGGAAGGAAGGAAGGAAGGAAGGAAGGAAGGAAGGAAGGAAGGAAGGAAGGAAGGAAGGAAGGAAGGAAGGAAGGAAGGAAGGAAGGAAGGAAGGAAGGAAGGAAGGAAGGAAGGAAGGAAAGGTTGGTTAAGAAACTAAAGAAAGTGAACAAGCAAGAATAATTAAGAGTGATATTAAGAAAGAAGGAAGGAAGGAATCTGAGTCCTAGAAGTAGGTGTGAAATAGGGTGAAGAGCTTTTCTTTGCCTGCCCAGACTCCCTTCACACGGAAGATCCCACAAGGACAGGTCAAAGCCTCTGGGGATCTTCCCAAGCTCCTGTTGCTTGCTAGGCTTCAAAGGAGGAACTCCAAGGAGGTTCAGCCCAGGGGCCATGACTGCCCAACCCCATTCCATGAAGGAGCATGTGCTGCTGAAGGCTCAGAGCTGCACAGGCAGAGCTGACTGATGATGGGAGAAGCTGCTTTGAAGCTGCATGGAGCCCTGGGTTTGAGTTTTATGAGGAGAGGACTCTCCAAAAATGTGTGCAAAATGAGGCACCATTCTCTGCCTTTGGTCCATCACTTCTTTCATGGCCCTGAGCCATACAGGACCAAATGCAGCAAGGCCAAAATCTACCCAAAAGAGAATCCCTTGTCCCTCCTGGTGTCATTTACAGCTCTTGTACTGGACATCAACTCCAGAAGATGTTCGGGAACATCCTTTGGCTTTTGTGGAGGAGGAGGGAGTGAGCAGACCCATGGGGGTGGATTTCTGGGTGGTATCTCCAGCCAGGGATAAGAATTCTGTATTTTTTACTGCTTCACCTCTCCTCTCACATCCTCAGGCTCTTGCCCTGTGGAGTGTGAAAAGTTTCCTCACGGATACCAAACACTGGCGTTCAAAACCCACAAAGGGCTTGCGGCGAGCAGGGATTTGGTTCCTTCCGTGTATTTCAGGCAACGTTTTTCATCCACAAAGCAAGAGATGAACACAGCTGCTCCCTGCTGGGCTCCATTACCGCTCCCTGGCTGAGCTGTTCCCTACTTGAAGACAGCAAAGGGAAAAGATTTCCGTACCCAGCTCAGAGGAGCGGGCAGGCTGGGTCAGGGGGACAGTCAGGACCCACATTAACCTCTCAGCAACTGCAAAATTCCCTGCAGGATCACTGATGGAGACAGCAGGCCAGTTTAAATCTCCGTTTCCTCTTTTTCCCTTGAAGATTTAGTGCTGTACGCGCCACAGCTCGTTGGTTTTGGGGGAGGTTTGCTCCCATTTGGTAAAAACAGCTGTTAAACTTGCAGACAGGTTCCAATCCAGATGCTAAATATCTTCCCCTTCATGTCTCTTCCTGCTTCCATAAAACCCTTCTCCTCCTTCCTCAGTAGTGTAAAATATATGAATAAAATATATGAAATAAATGTAAAATATATGAATGAAATCAGATTTTGCTCTCCTGTATTCATGGCTAAATGGGGAAATCTTTAAATTTGTCCTCACCATGTCCTCTATGACCCTGCTTCTTGATCTAATGGTTATTAGTCTACCAGAAGACTGAATTCCTAAGGTTATAATGAGTCTTAAGAGCTTAAAGCAGAGATTTTTAAAACTAAGTACCTCAAAAATACCTGTAAGTGATCACCTTTACTCCTAACTATTGAAATAAACTCAAAATAGACTTGAAAACACTTTGGAAAATGAATATTCCCAGGATGGGGGCCAGATTGATTCCAGAATCCATCATGTTAAATCCTGGACATGGGAGATATCCCAGGAGATGGGACAACAGTTCAATTGCTCTTCAGTGCTGGGAAATGTCCTCCTGGCCTGTCATCTCTGGGCCTCAGTTGCTCTGTCTGGAGAAAGAAATTCATATTACTTCTGTTTCCAAAGTCCTCTGTGCCCTCCCATTCCTCTAGGGTGGAAAAGCTTTATTTTTCAGTATTTATGCCAAAGATGCCCATCCTTTACTTAGTGACTATTGCTCCTTTCAGTCCTAACACTGCATAGGTAAAAGCTTCAGCTCATCCCAGGACTGATTTTCTCCTAAAGTTGACAAAATTCTGCATAAGCAATGCCAGAGTTTTTCTGGAGATGCCAAGGGATCAATTAACAGCAGAATTTGATTTTTTTTTTCTGAACAAAAACAAAAAAATCAATTAAAATATTTTGGGAATACAATGTAAATACTTTCCAAGTCCTTACAATAGGTGCTGTTGGACTTCCTCCAGAGGGTTTTCTGGGGAGGGGGTGAAATTTTTACAGTTTGTTAGCTGAGAGTTCATCAGAAACGTCATTTTTCCAAGGATGTTTATCAGCAGGAGGCATGGGATGCCCCACATATTTCTGGGAATAAATTTCTCATGCCATCCATCACACTCCTATGGCCAAGGTTTGTAGAACCTGGGATCTGCAGCTCACTGGGCTCTAACTTCCCACTGTGCTCTGTCTTGCACATCTCAGATGGATATTTCCACCTAAAATTTAGCATCTCCTATCACAGAACCAGGTTGGAAAAGAGCTTTGAGATCATCAAGTCCAACCTATGACATAACACCACCTTGTCAACCCAACCATAAAACACCTGAGTTTTGGGGTCTGTGAGGAACAGGTCTCCATGGGATTTGGGTGTCCATCCCCTGCCAAATCCAACAAAATCCTAAAGCCACCAAAAAGTGCTTTATCTCACCCTAAAGTAGAGGATTTTGTGAGCCCTGGGTTGATCACTGACACTGATGCTGAGATCTTCATGAGCTCACACATGGGTTTGTTTATAAATCCATCCTTAACTACAAAAGCCATCGAACATCTTTGTTTGCACAGCTAAACTCCCCTCCCCTCTGCAGAATCTTTAATTTACAAATGTGCACCTGAGCTGAGTGTCCTGGCTCCCTGCAGGCAGCTGGGCTCGAGCTGAGATCATCAGTGCAGTTAAAGCTGTCGTTCAAGCGACGAGAAGCGGATGAGAGATGAACCACACGGAATTTCAGTGCCCACATCAACTGTCTCTCCTGATGGAGATCACTGAGGGTGACGTGCTCAGAGGCAGATTCTCTGTTGTAACCCTGGGTGATTGTCCAGACTCCTTCCCTAATCACTGCTGAGATTGGCACCTGTATCCTGCCTCCCTTCTGCATGCCTCATGTGGTGACATGTCTTGGTTTGAAAAGCCAGATGTCTGCTAAGGAAGGCAGGAGCCTCCCTTGAAATGGAAAATGTAAATCCCTTCCCTCTGAACTGTTATAATTCTGAAATTAAGGGCTCTCAGGCAAAGATATGGGAACAGGAATAACAGTTCTTTATTAGGAAAATTAAAAATACAAATGTACAAAAAAGAAACCAACCCACTGTCAGAGTGAGAGCAGGAGCTGCCCCCTGTGTGTCAGGGGGTGGCACAGCCCCATCCCATGGGGGCTCAGCCCTCCTGCAGTGCCAGCTGTGGCTCTGCTGGAGCAGGGATCCTGCACAAGGGGGGAGTTTTCCTCTGCAGCTTCAGGGCTGCTGGAGATGGGCCTGGGCTCCCTCTGGCCATGCAGGGCAGCAGAAGCTGCTCCTCTGGGAATGCACTGGGCAAAGGCTGCTGGGCTGTCCCAGCACCTCAGATTGGATCCAGGTAGGAATGCTTGGCTCCTCCCCTGGGCGCAGCATCTCCCCATGGGATGATGGAATTGGATCAGCCCTGCAGGGACACTCAGTGGCCATGGACAGCAGAGATCTCCTGGAGGGAAGATTGGCTGTGGGAGAGATAAAGAAAAAACTGCCCCATGAACAGAGAGAACTGCCCCAGCTCTGACAGATGGGGACAGAACACACACCCCCATTTCCAACCAAAGCATGACAAAACTGCAATTTACCCCAAGCCATGGGACACCACCACCACCATGGTCAGCTTGAGGGTGTCACCTCAAATTCTGGTTGTCCAACCCAAGAATGTGAGGAACCCTGGAGACACCACGTGTGGATTGAAAAGCACCTCTCAGGGGAGACTGATTTCACTTGCTCTGTATAATTTTGTTATGATACTCAAAATCAGGGCATTATAGAAAGGTGTGAGGTGGAAGGGGCATTAAAGATCATCTTGTTCCAAACCCATGGGCAGGGACACCTCCCACTAGACCAGGTTTTATTCCAAGCTCTTTCCAACTTGGCCTTGGACATTTGTTGGGATGGGACAGCAGAGCCCAACTCTTGCTGCAGCCTTGACGGAGTGAGGCGGAAATATCCACAGATATTCATGTGGATATCCATGAAGGTGTGAGCTGGAAATATCCATGGATATTCATGTGGATATCCATGAAGAGGAGGAAATATACACAGATATTCATGTGGATATTGATGAATGTGTGAGGTGAGAATATCCCTGGATATTCATGTGGGTATCCATGAAAATGTAAGGTGGAAATATCCATGGATATTCATGTGGATATCCATGAAGAAGAGGAAATATCCATGGATATTCATGTGGATATCCATGAAAATGTAAGGTGGAAATATCCATGGATATTCATGTGGATATCCATGAAGAAGAGGAAATATCCATGGATATTCATGTGGATATCCATGAAGATGTAAGGTGGAAATATCCATGGATATTCATGTGGATATCCATGAAGAGAAGGAAATATCCACAGATATTCATGCAGATATCCATGAAGGTGTGAGGTGGAAATATCCACAGATATTCATGTGGATATCCATGAATGTGTGAGCTGGAAATATCCACAGATATTCATGTGGATATCCATGAAGAGAAGGAAATATCCACGGATATTCATGTGGATATCCATGAATGTGTGAGGTGGGAATATCCATGGATATTCATGTGGATATCCATGAATGTGTGAGCTGGAAATATCCACAGATATTCATGTGGATATCCATGAAGAGAAGGAAATATCCACAGATATTCATGCAGATATCCATGAAGGTGCGAGGTGGGAATGATGCACTTGGATTCTCTGCTGTAAATCTCAGCATCCTTCCACCAACAGACCCCACCCTCCTGCAGTACCAATGGCTTTCAACCTCACCACAGGAGAGAAATTAAGTATATACTGACAAAAGAACTATTTTGATCCATGTCAGCTGCAGATTGGCCCCACCCCAGGCCTGCACATGCCCATAGAAGCAGAAGATGAAGCAACTGTTATGAAAGATTCAGTAAAGGAATACAAATGCACATTTGTTGATTAAGAGTTCCCTTTGGCTTTGCCACTGAATCCCTCTACAAAAATACTCCTGTTGTTCTCCTCAGAGGGATTTTTTTATCCTCTTCTCCACCAAAAATTGAGAAATATGTTGTGTGAAATATCAAGACTAATTAGACCAAATGGTGCTCAGATCTGTTGCTGGTTTTCTGGAGGATTGCTGACAGCTTAGGAGACTTTATTTTTCTTTCCTGTTAACTGATTACGAACAATTCTCCACACGGTTGAAAATTCCTATGGAGGCATTAATGAATGTGGGATGGCTGTGGGAATGGAGAAAGTGTGACAGCATGTGTGGAAGGGTGTGGGGTTGAGAAAGGGGATGGGATTGTTTCTGGAGTGCACATGTGGGGAGGGAAGGAGTGTCTGTCCTTTAAAGTGTGTGTTTGTGGTTTTCTGAAGCAGGCAGAGGTTTAGGGCAGCATTTCTGAGGGTGGGGAGGTTCTCTCTTGTGGTGGGAGAGATGGTTTGCATGGGGAGCTGCTGCTCTGTGGGGCTGGGGTGCAGATGGTGCTGCAGATGTGGAGGAACATGAGGGTTTGGGATGCAGAGCTGGCTGTGGGATGGCCTGGAGAGCTCAGGCACAGCTGGCTCACTTGTCTGAGAATGGCAGCAAATAATCCAGGAGTGGCTGCAGAAAGGACCATGGCATGGAGCTGTGCCAGGGAGCGTTTGGGGATCGGGAAAAGGTTCTTCACCAGGAAATGGTCGCAGCCCCAAGCCTGGCAGAGCTCAGAAAGGGTTTGAACAATGCTTGCAGGAACAGGGTGGGATTTCTGGGGGGTTTTGCAGAGCCAGGAGTTAAACCTGGGGTAAGCACCAGGCAGGATGAAGAGGTACTTCATAAAATGACAGTGCTAACATCAGTGAAAATGAGGATAAAGAGCCCAGGAATTGGTTTAGGGTGGGAATTAGAGTTAAAACTCACCCTTTGCTGTAGATCAGCCTCCCTTCAGGACCAGAAACAGAAGTGTTCATTTGCCTCCCCCTCACTTGATCTGATGGAGGGACTGTGACAGGGGAGAGAATGACCTTACACCGCAGCTGATCCTGGACACGCTCACAAGGATTGTTTCTGAGAGGAAATGTAGAAATCATCTCACTTCTGCAAGAGAAACTCCAGCTCTGCTGTTCATAAAAGCTGCGACTGGGCCTCCTTGACTTTTGGGAGGGCTCCTGAGCTGAGCAAACACCTCGGTGTGGAGGCTGAATCCTCCCTCTCCACGGCCCGTGTGCTGTGAGTAAATGTCAGCCCTGCAGCGAATCCACAGAGCTGAGTTAGCCCCAGATTCATGCCCCAAGGAGGGAACTGTTAAAATGAGTGCCCCACATAGAGGAGTGCTTCAAATCCTCTCAGGCAAATCCAAAATACAAAATGCCTCTTCAGCATCCTCTTCCCATCATGCCAGACCTTGCAGAGTGCAAAGCTCCACCGTTTCTATGATCAGGGTTGGTGCAAACCCTGAGGTGAGATGTGAGAATCCAAACCTTGTCTCCAGCTCACAGAGGTCCCTCAAGGAGCAGGATCTAAGCAGCACCCCTGGCAAACCTGGACTTCACCATCTCCTGCTCTCATCCCAAATTTGTCCCAGTCCTGGCTCCTCTCTACCATTCTACCAGGCTTCCATTTGTGTTTTTCTTCTCCTTTCCTTTTTTTTTTAATTTTTTTTTTCCTGGTGTTAGTTCCCAGCACATTGAGCTGACAGCTGCATTAAGAGACCTGAAAATACCATAGCAGAACTAAAGCAATTATTGTAATGTAGTTTAACAGAGGCTGTAATGAGAGACAATTAAAAATGTGCCAGTCTCATCACAATTTGGTGTTCCTTTGACCTTCCAGGGGTACTGTCAGATGAGGAACTGAGCAGCCCCTCTGCTGTTCTCTTCTTTTTTTCTTGTCAGAATAAGGAGCAAGCAAGGAAGAAAGCAAAAATCAACCAAATGCACCAGTACCTTCTCCAGGGCAGTGCCTGGGTCACCTTTACCCTGATAGTCAAGGGTAGAGAGATGCTAATTTATCATGGAGTAAAGTCCATCAGTCCCTGATCCATCCACATCAAGCCTGCCTGGTAGACCCCACCACTGCTAAGGTGAAATTTAGGATATAAAGAGGCAGGAGAGTGATGTGGGTCTGGAAGAGGCCTCTGAATCAGCAGGCAGAGGTACATTGCTCACAAGCAATACCCTGGAGGACAAAACAGAAAAAAAATTTCAAAGTTTAGAGATGAGACACAAAAAGGGTGTTAAAGTGGTGCCTTTTGTCCCTGTAATGATGACTCACGAAGATGCAGTCAGGTCAGAGAGGGAGCTGAGGTCCCACAATCCCCATCCCTCAGCACCAATTCACCCCTAATTTTTTGCATTTCAGGCTTTTTCCCTTCCCTGCAGCCTCTCTGGATCCCCCAGCTGCTGTTCACCTTCCTGACCAGTGAATCCTTTCAGAAAGGTCTCACCAGGGTGACCCAAACCATCCCACACCCACCAGGGCCCTTCCCTTCCCTGCCTGCTGCAGACCAAATGTCCCAACGCCTCCACACCCGCACCACAGAGAGCAGCAGGGCAGGGCATCCACCTGAAAATAAGATTTGCTGGGATTTTATCTCCCCTTCTCCCCAGTGCTGTGAGTGTGCAAGTGCCCTGACCAGTAACACCATCACCAACACCTTCCCCAGGCTGTGAGTTGGAAAACACGCTAAAATTAGATTTTTCTCATCCAGATAAAATCTAAGCCTTAAAAATGGAGGAAGGATTCCTCATCTCAGCTTTAAATAGGCTGTGTGGAGAGGCCAGGTGAGTGTTTCAGCAGCCACCAGACCAGCACCTGCCACCAGATTGAAGACATGAGGCAGGGCTCACTGTCAAGTTTATTTGCAAGGCACAGGAAGATTTGTGGGCTCAGAAAAGCCAAATTTCACTCTGGGGACAGACACAGGAGGGCTGTGGCTGTGCTCTTGGTGTAGTTTTATTTTCAACACAAAGTTTATCCCAGGCACTTGGAACAAAGTGGACTTCCCTATTTTCCTGCCTGGAGGGAAGCTGTGAGACTGTCAGGGGCAAGATCAGGACCAAAAAAACAACATCTGAAAATGAGAGCAGCCTTGCTGGTAAGATCAGGACCAAAAAACCAACATCTGAAAAGGGGAGCAGCCTTGGAACTCTTTGGAGAATTCAAACTACTTAAAAACACCAAGTAAGAGTGGCAGCAACACCTGGGTCAGGAAAGGGATGGCATGGAAAGCATTAGAGCATCCACCAGCTCACATTAGAGTGCTGGGGGGTATCATTAGGAGGTGAAATCTCCACAGATAAATATCTGCAGGGTGTGCTTTGGCAGCAGCCCTCAACTGCACGTTCCAGGGAGACATCTCTGTCGCCCTGATTTCTTAAGATTTTTTTAAGCCTTCTGATGTTTACATTCTTGTAACAAACTTTCTCACACACTTTCTGTGAATAGCTCATTGTTTTGCTTTCTTTCATGGAGGGGGAGAAATTTGATGGACTGTTGGTTTGTCCAGTGCCATTGGAGAGGTGGCACTGTCACCCTCCAATCCACTGTCACTTTCGGGAAATCTATAAACGTTGGAGAAAATAAACTTCCCTTTTTTCACCTTGAGAACAGCAATGTGTGTGTGGTGCTGTTTTGTGTCCTATAGTGACACATCTCCTTGGTTATGGACCTCCACAGGGCAACCTCTGGGCTCTAGAGCAGGGAAGAGACTCTGATCCTCCACACTGCTCTTCTGTGACACATCCGAGAGCGAAAAGAGGCTTGAGAAATTCTAAAACCAAGGAAGAGATCAGGAGGAGGCGTTCCCACGTGGCAGAACCCAATGTGTTTGTTTTGTACTGCTCTGAGGCTTCTCCCTGTAGGAACAGGGCCAAAACCACAGGAAAAGATGTTCTTTGGAAAGCAGGCTTTTTGTGCTCATCATTAAAAGGGGCTGTGGGAAGTTACGGCTGAAGGGATGAACCAAAATGCAGAATGAAGTGGAAAACAGCCTGGCATTCAATTATGTTCTCATGAAACCAAGACAAACAGGTCCCTGAGCCCAGCAGTTATCAAGAAATATTCCTCCTTTTTTTCCATTTCTGACTTTGGAACAGCTTGGAGACAACAGCCCCAGACACCTGCTCTGTTTCCTGCCTTGATTTTGGAAAAACAGTGGGTGCCAGACAGCTCACCTGGCCTGGAGGTCACAGGAGTGGTGAGGCACTTTTCTAATGCACCACCTGAGGTGGGGGACATGGCACAGGACCAGCTGGAGAGCTGTGCCCCTCTGGGCTGGAAGTGCAGGCCAGGTGGGACACGCTGGGACATCTCCGGTGGCATTTGCTGGCTGTGTGGGTGCCATGGTTTAATGCTGGCCCAATGCCAGTGCCCCCATGGAAATATGGTCTCCTTAATGTCTGCTGTGAGATGTGACCAGACATAGGGCAAAGCAGGCTCCAGCTTAGGAATAAAGGGAAAAAACTTTATTAACTTACAATGTGAACAAAGGAACTCTGAATGAAAACCTTCCAAAAACATTCCTCCTCACCCCAATTTCCAACACAACACAGTGACACAAAACCTTGGATTCTCAATTCAGTTACCACCCTTCAGATAAGCAACTCTCAGTTCATCAAGACCCTTTAGATAATCAATTCTCAGTTCACCAAGAGAGGAGTCCCTCTTGTGCCATAGGCTTCCCCAGGAAGCACAGTTGGAACCTCTTCTGCTTCCATGTCACACGTGGCACCACCCAGAGAACATTTGTCATCCTGACCTCTTCCTTCCATGTTGTCATGGTTTGATGCTGGCCCAGTGCCAGTGCCCCCATGAAAATATATTCTCCTTAATGGCTGCTGTGAGATGTGACCAGAAAGAGAGAAAAGCAGGCTCCAGCTTAGGAATAAAAGAAAAAAAAACTTTATTAACTTACAATATATAAAAGAAACACACAGAACTCAGAATGAAAACCTTCCAAAAACATTCCTCCTCCCCCCACAATTTCCAACACAACACAGTGACACAAAACCTTGGATTCTCAGTTCAGTTACCACCCTTCAGATAAGCAACTCTCAGTTCATCAAGACCATTTAGATGATCAATTCTCAGTTCATCAAGAAGAGAAGAGTCCCTCTTTTACCACAGGAAACACAGTTGAGACCTTTTGTGTTTCCATGTCACACGTGGCACTGCCCAGAGATCATTTGCCATCCTGACCTCTTCCTTCCATGCCCAGTGCTCTCACCACTGCTCATGGACCAGAGTTGCTTCTAGGGATTCCCCTTTTAAGGGGGAAGGGTCTTGATGAACTGAGAGTTGGTAATCTGAGGGGTGGTAACTGAATTGAGGTTTTGTTGGAACTGTTTTACCCAGTTCCAATAAAAAAAGCACAGTCTCTCACTTTTGGGACACCTGTGCCCCCTCAAATTCATCCCCTGGGGCCGAGGGGTCTTGAGAACAGAGATCTTCTTCTTCACTGAAGATCAATGCCACCCTCCTCACCCCTTGTCTCTGTTCACGCCACTCCTTCTCATGGGCAGCTGAATCCCACTCCTGCAATTCCAGCCATGATAAATGCAGCTGGCTGTCTCATGGAAGCCTTCACCCTCCTTCCTCTGTCATCTGCTCTCTTCAGCCCCATTGAGGGGAAAGCTGAGCTTCCCCCAACTCAGTTTGGAGCATTCCACGTCACACGTGGCACCGCCTGGAGATCATTTGCCATCGTGACCTCTTCCTTCCTTGCCCAGTGATCTCACCACTGCACATGGACCAGAGCTGCTTCCAGGGTTCTCCTTTTAAGGATGCTTTGTCCAGTTCCAAAAAGCACAGTCTCTCACTTTTGGGACACCTGTCCCCCCCCAAATTCACCCCCTGGGGCCAAGGGGTCTTGAGAATAGAGATCTTCACTGAAGGTTGAGGGCACCACCACCCTCCTCACCCCTTGTCTCTGTTCACACCACTCCTTCTCATGGGCAGCTGGATCCCACTCCTGCAATTCCAGCCACGATGAATGCAACTGGCTGTTTCATGGAAGCCTTCACCCTCCTTCCTCTGTCATCTGCTCTCTTCAGCCCCATTGAGGGGAAAGCTGAGCTTCACCCAACTCAATGTGGAGCGTGCAAGGAATGGTGAGGATGCAGAGCAACTGCTCAGAGAGGAGAGGGTTTTTCCAGGAGAACACGTGTTGCTTTTGAGACACTTCTGTGTTCCATTCTATTGCCACAAGACACTTAATTGCAGGGTGTTCTCCTGTGTTTTTTCTGGCACTGATGGGATCAATTTTAGGCAACAGTGCATCCTTACAGCACCTGTGGAAGCAGGGTGGTGAAGGCTGCAGAGACAGGTATGTCACATAATGCTTTTGATTTCATTATTAATGCTGTTTTCTGTGCTGCTTTGCACTGTTAGTATAACCAGACTAATAATCAGTATTTTGATCTAACTGCTAATACTGTAATTAAGCCAAAAATAAGAGTTGTTTTTTTTTTTTCCTGCAGACAGAGTGTATCCTGTTAACAAGATTCTGAGGGTCAGGAAATGAGGGGGCCCTGAACCTGCAGAGCTGCCTCTCTGTGATCAGCCACTTTCTCTTTTTTATCTAAATGAACATGCAAATACATACCACAGGCCCACTCTTTTTGCCAGTTACTCCCTGCAATCCTCTCCAAAACTGGCCTATCATTTTCCAGAAGGCTCAAGAAGAACTGGGTAAAATCCTTGCAGGTTTGTGTCCTTTAAAATTAAAAAAATCCTGTGTCTGGGGGGACAAAAATGCAGTGAAAAAGATTGGATCAAGATAACCCTGCTCATTAAAGTCAGGAAATGGTACAATCTGTAGGGTCTTAACTTTCAGTCCCAAAATAAAAACGCCTTTTCCTCTCCCTTTTATTTCTTCCCAAGCCATTTCAACGCTGCTTACTGCTGCAAAAGTGATCTTGATAAACTTTAAAAATGCTGCAGATCCCCTGGCTTTATTGGAATTCCCCGTTACAAAAATATCTCAGCTGAGAACTGAGTGTGCTGGGCACTGAAAGTGCTCAGCTGTGTGTTGCAGCTCTCAAACAGACAGCACAGATTTGCTGTTGGGTCTTGGGTTTTTCAGAGCAGAAGGAATTATTTATTTTTTAAGGAAGAAGATTGACAGCTTGTTGAGGGGGATGATCCTTCCTCTCTGATGAGGCCACATGTGGAATGCTTCTGGAGTGCAAGAGAGGCATGGACATGCTGGACATGTAACTATAAATAAAGAAAATCTGTTTAAAGGAATTAAAAAAAAAAACCAAAACCAAACCAAACCAACCAAACAAACAAACAAAAAAACCCAACAACAAAAAAAACCAAAAAAAACCAAAAAAAACCCCAAAAAAAACCCTAAAAAAAACCCCAAAAACCAAAACACAACACTTCTTTCTGTGAAGGTGATTGAACACAGGAAAAGGTTACTCTGAGAAGCTGTGTCCAGGCTTGGAGCAACCTGGAATAGTGGAAGGTGTCCCTGCCCATGGCAGGGGTTTGGAACTGGATGGTCTTTAAGGTCCCTTCCCACCCAAACCAATCTATGATTTAATGTTGCTGTGAAAAACTGGAGTTTTATCCCAAACTATAACCAAAAGCATGAATCATCCATGGAGCCAGATGGGTGACAGCAGGAAAGGAGCTGTGCAGGAATTATTAGACCATTGGTGTTCTTGTGGTATCCAGAAATAAGAGGTATCCCACAGAACCTGATGGAGTAGCCTCTGGAAAGAAGGAGGGATCTCTGTGTGAAGGAGTTTTGATGTTAACTGGTTCTTTTTGACACATTTCTGTCTCCCTGCCACCTGCACAGCCACACTTCAAACACCTCCCCAGCTGGAAATAAGCTGAAAAATAGTAGATGTTTTCCACCTATTAAAGCACTTTCCTAAATAAACCTGGGGTAAGCACCAGGCAGGATGAAGAGGTACTTCATAAAATGACAGTGCTAACATCAGTGAAAATGAGGATAAATTGCCCAGGAATTGGTTTAGGGTGGGAATTAGAGCTAAAACTCACCCTTTGCTGTAGATCAGCCTCCCTTCAGGACCAGAAACAGAAGTGTTCATTTGCCTCCTCCTCACTTGATCTGATGGAGTGAATGTGACAGGGGAGAGAATGACCTTACACCGCAGCTGATCCTGGACACGCTCACAAGGATTGTTTCTGAGAGGAAATGTAGAAATCATCTCACTTCTGCAAGAGAAACTCCAGCTCTGCTGTTCATAAAAGCTGTGACTTGGGCTCCAAGCACTCCTGAAGCTGGGAGTAGATTTTTTCCTGGGAGAAGGTCACTGCAAACTGCAGGAGAAATGCAGAACTGCTTTTACAGAGGCCACAAACCCACTTTTCTTCAGAGCATCTCCATGCTTGTTGTCCATGTGGCAGTAAAGGCTGACATGGCAGCTCAGAATTCATCTTTTCAGAAAGAAAAGTTCAGATTCTTTGCCCTTTACAAAAATGTTTAACATCAGGAATTTTCCACTCTCGAGAGTGAGCAGATGGGAGGAACTTCCCTTAAATGCCATCTGCAGCATGACCATAATTTCATAACTCTCTCTGTCATGAAAGATCCCTTTTTAAGTCAAAAGAAGCCTGATCTGGGGGAAAAAAAGGGACATCTGAGCCTGCATTCCTTATTTCCCTGTATTAGCACACAAAGAGGAGGTAAACACTGTGAATCCAGCTTCGGCAGACTGACGGGTGGCCTGAATAGGTACAGATATTTTTGATGACATGAAGGAGCATGAGGGCCCCAAGACACCCAGGTTTCTTCCTCCACACCTCCAGTGACCACTCCATGACACCTGATCCTCACCTGTTTCAGGAAAGGGTAATTTTCTCCTTGGAAACTCCTCTCTCTCCCCCCATGGACACTAGAAAGCCCTTGGAAAACCAGCTTGGATGAGATACCTGTTACATGGCTAAAATTGGACATTTTATCCAAGCCTGCACAACTCAACCCAAGACCCCGCAGAAGCAAAGAACTGATTTACTGGGGCACTCAGCTGGCCTCTGGGATAGCTCTGGAAATGCCAGATCCCAAATATCTTCTCTTGGAGATGCAGACAGAAAAGCTAAGACCCTCCACCACAACACTCATCCTGCAGGACAGTGCAGGATGGTTCAGTCTGCATTATTGGGGAATGCACACCAGGAATATTTCGACAGCTGAAGGCTGCTGGGCCCTAAAATTTCACAGCTACACATTTACACAGCTACATATTTATCTCAGAATAACATGGCAGGAAGGGAAGCTCTGTGTGTGTGGTGAAACTAAAATTCTAAAAATCTAAAATTCAGTCTCCACCTGATATAAATAAAACAAGTTTTGGAGCAAGGCAGAAGGAAGGAAGTGGGCAGGAGGAAGGTGTCCGTGGAGCAGTTTCTCAGCAGAGACTAGGCCTCTCTGCTTCTACTTAATTGATTAATTCCTCCTTAGCAGAGTCATCTGTTTGATGTGCTTTTCCATGAAAGAAGTTCAGGAAGTTCATGGGAGTTAATCCGTGAAGATGGCTGGAGCTGCAAAGCCGAGCATCTGATTAAAGGACGCCGAGATCGCTCACAGCTTAGCTGCTTTCAAAGTTGTTCCCAAAGTCTTTGCTAACCTTCATATTTCAAAGTTCATTTCTTGGCACTGGGGAATTTAAAGGGGAAGGTTCCTTTTTAGCAGTGGGATTATTACTGTGATCAAAAAGCCAGGGGAATAAATTCTGAGGGAGGCCACACGCGAAGTCGTGCGTGCCCGTAAAACGCAGTGGATAAAAGATCCAGAGGAAAACCCACACACACACAGGCTTCTGTTCCACAGCCTCTCTCTCTCAGGTTCAGCTGGGTGTGTGTTCTATCCCCATCTGTCAGAGCTGGGGCAGTTCTCTCTGTTCATGGGGCAGTTTTTTCTTGATCTCTCCCACAGCCAATCCTCCCTCCAGGAGATCTCTGCTGTCCATGGCCACTGAGTGTCCCTGCAGGGCTGATCCAATTCCATCATCCCATGGGGAGATGCTGCGCCCAGGGGAGGAGCCAAGCATTCCTACCTGGATCCAATCTGAGGTGCTGGGACAGCACAGCAGCCTTTGCCCAGTGCATTGCCAGAGGAGCAGCTTCTGCTGCCCTGCATTGCCAGAGGGAGCCCAGGCCCATCTGCAGCAGCCCTGGAGCTGCAGAGGAAAACTCCCCCCTTGTGCAGGATCCCTGCTCCAGCAGAACCACAGCTGGCACTGCAGGAGGGCTGAGCCCCCATGGGATGGGGCTGTGCCACCCCCCTGACACACAGGGGGCAGCTCCTGCTCTCACTCTCACAGTGGGTTGTTCTCTTTTTTGTACTATTGCATTTGTATTTTTAATTTTCCCTATTAAAGAACTGTTATTCCTATTCCCCTACCTTTACCTGAGAGCCTCTTAGTTTCAAAATCATAATAATTCAGAGAGAAAGTGTTTACATTTTCCATTTCACAAGAGGCTCTTGCCTTCCTTACCAGTTTTCTTTTCAAACCAAAACACTATCCAAGCCATTCTGCTCTGAATGCAGCACTCATCCCAAACATAAAGTCAGAGCCATCCCTCCTCGTGCCAGGGCTACCTGCCTGTGCCCAAGGACCTGGAGAAGCAACCAGCACAGGAGTGTTGTCTCTGCAGGGGTGTGCATTGCTGCTGCTCCCAGCAGAGCCTGGCCAGCAGCATGGAAAGAGGAGCAGGAGCTCCAAGGGGACCATAACTCAGGTGTGCTGGTGCTGAGTGATGTAATGAGGTGACAGAAATCCTCTGCTGGTTCCCTGAGAGGCAGTAACAACGCGGGATGATGTGGGAGGCTTGCAGAGGGACGTCACACTGCCGAGCGATTCTGTGACTAAAGAGCAGCTGAAATTCAGGGGAAATAAGTGCAGGGTGGTGCACACGGGGAAAAGAAAGCAATCCTAACTTTATCTACAGTGATGAGCTTTGAATGGGCTATTACTTACTCAGGAACGAGTTGGTGTTTATAATGAGCAGTTCTATGAACATGTCACCTCCGTGCTCAATGGCGGTGACAAAAAGCAAATTGAATGTTAAGAATTAATAGCAAAGGAATGGAGATCAAAATAGAAGCCATTATTACACCCCTGTGTAAATTCAGTGCGTGTCTGCCTCGGGAATGTTTTGAGCAGCTCTGCTGTTCCACCCACAGAAAGAATGCAGCAGAACTGGGAAAGATGTGTAGAAGGCAATAGAGTGATCAAAGGTACAGAACAATGAAGTACTCCAGGAATATTTCATCTGAATAAGAGATGACAGCAGCAGAGTATGATAATAGTATATCAGATTATGAGTGGCATGAAGAGGATGAAAGAGAGCAACTATTGTTTTTTGTTCCTTTGAAAAGACAAAAAAAAAATGGGTGCTTGAGATGATAGCAGGTCAGAACAAAGGACTTGCTTCACACAAGGTGAAGGTAATCAAGAGATAATCCCCCCTTGCCTAGGGATACTGCAAGTGCTGGAAGTTTACTCAATGGAAAAACGTTCAACAACTTAATGGGAAAATATTCATGGGGTTCCTCGTAAATACAAAGATACTTCAGGAATAATTATGATTTTGTTCTCTAGAGGGTATAAAGATATCTGCATTACCCAGTGTTTCACCTTATACTGTGTTGGGCAGACCCAGAGTGTGGGTGATGTTATCAGTGCTTGATTTCCTGTCTCCTCCCGGAGGATTTATTCCCCTAGAAGATTTATGGGGGAATCACCATGCCAGGAAGAGTTCAAAAATGTGTAGATGTGGTGCTTAGGGACCTGGTTTAGTGATGGGCTTGGTGATAATGGGTTAGACTCAGTTATCTTAGAGGCATTTTATAACACCAACTATTCTATGAATCAGTGGTGAAGAACCTGGGACTTTGTCCTGGCTTTTCAGGAGGGCAGCTCTCTGGAATATTTTCTGGATCAGCTTCAAGGCTCCTGAAAAAGTTTTTCCTCACTAATTTTTCACATTTCCTGAATTATATTATGCAGGATTTGAAGACCTCAAAATTTTCTCAGGTTCTTGGAGTTTTGAGGACAAACCAAACCTCACTGCTCTGCAGTTGTGTTATGAAGCTGATATTGCCTCTCTGAATTAGGGGCAGATCAGGAGAGGAAAAGGATTTAACTCTATTAAAGAATATTTTCTGTGCCAGAATTCAATTCTATAGGACCACATAAAGCCCCAGAAGCAGAGTCACAGTGCAAAGGGAATGAGATCTGCTGTCATTCCTGTATGACCTTGTCCATGGCACAGCACCTCCTTCATCATTCACCTCTTCTCTTCTCTTCTCTTCTCTTCTCTTCTCTTCTCTTCTCTTCTCTTCTCTTCTCTTCTCTTCTCTTCTCTTCTCTTCTCTTCTCTTCTCTTCTCTTCTCTTCTCTTCTCTTCTCTTCTCTTCTCTTCTCTTCTCTTCTCCCTTTCCCTTTTTATGGAAAAAAACCCATTTTATTATGGGACATTAGTGAGCTAATCTAAAGAAATTTAGGCAGGCAGATGATTCAGAAATATTTCTCTGTCCTCCAGCAGCAGAAACAATCAGTGGGACCCTTGTCTGCTATGGACAGAGCTGGATATTTTCACTGGTGAGGCACAAGAGGGTTTGAAGAAGGCAAAGCCCTTCTGAAAGAGTAGAAATGCCAGAGTTCAGGTTATGAAGTTCAACCAGGTCATGGAATGACTGTGGACAGGTGTTTTACAGCCCTACAGGTGCCCTGCCTTGTTCCCTCTCTCTCCAACCCTCATGAAGGCTTAGCTGAGGTACAGGTTAATTTTTATGATGGATTTACCTTGTCCATTTGCAAGCCAAGGTGCACTGATATCTTCATCCCTGGAGAAGTGATGAGGGGCCACACACACGAGAGCCTGCAGCACCCAGGCTGGTGCCAGAATCATCTTGGGACCCCATGGGCTGGGTGTGGAGGCAGAACAGATGGTTGTGAGTGCTGTGTTTAGAAACATGGGACAAGGAGGTGCAGCAGGAGTCAACAATTTGAGGTCACGCAGCCAGTGGAGATTCAAGCCCTGTGTCCTGCATGACATCCCCTAAAACTCTTTCCTTCTGACAGCCCCTGGTTGGAGAGCAGCACGAGCAGCACCCAAGCTGGGCTGGACATGGGAATTTGGAAATGATAGCCCAGTGGACAGGTGGAGCAGTCACACAGAGTTATCATCTGTGGGGGAAAAAAATCTCTGCCCAGAGGTGTTGGGATGAGTCAGGCTAAGGATGCTGTAATTGAATAAAAATACTTGTGCTTTCCTGCAGTTCAGCTAATCCACATTAGCAGTTCACTCAGATTTCATTCCCTCTGACAACAAGAGCACAGAATCGAGGGATTTTAGGGCAAAAAAACACACCAGGTACATTTTTAACAAAAGATGATTTAAGTGAAATGTGCTGGCCACCTTTCCCCTCTCCACTCAGACTGACCTTCCCCCAGTCTGGCTTTAGAGAAGAATTTATCTGGGAAGTGAATATGCAGCAGGTTGCCCTTCCCTGGACAGATCCCTGTCTCCAAGCACACAGCAGGCTGAGGTCAGCACAGGGAGCTGAATTTTCATCAGGAACAGATCCTTTTATTGTGGTTTGCAGTTCTGGACACAGAGATCAGGAAGGAGATCAGGTTGCCTGCTCTTACCTTTATCAGGACTTTCTTTCAGCAGGTGACATCATCTTATTGATAAAGGTCAGCTCCTTTCTGAGTCATTGAATATTAGAGATGGCTGGAGGCAGGGGGAGGCAGTGATTTGATGTGACAGGGCAGGAGGGAGCACACCAGCAGTGCAGCAGGACACAGGCTGCAGGAAAGGGCCATGCCATGATCCATTGTGACAAGGGGAGAGCTGTGGATGGATGGTACAGCAGCCTGGAGTGACCCAGCAAGGGCAGGAGAGAGAGAGGCAAAAACCCCCATGGTGTGTGTGCAAATGGGACAAATCCAGAAAGGCAAAAACCCCCATGGTGTGAGTGCAAATGGGACAAATCCAGAAAGGCAAAAACCCCCATGGTGTGAGTGCAAATGGGACAAATTTAAAGAGGCAGAAACCCCCATGGTGTGTGTGCAAATGGGACAAATCTAAAGAGGAAAAACCTCCATGGTGTGAGTGCAAATGGGACAAATCTAAAGAGGCAAAAACCCCCATGGTGTGTGTGCAAATGGGACAAATCTAAAGAGGCAGAAACCCCCATGGTGTGAGTGCAAATGGGACAAATCCAGAGAGGTAAAAACCCCCATGGTGTGTGTGTAAATGGGACAAATCCAGAAAGGCAAAAACCCCCATGGTGTGTGTGCAAATGGGACAAATCTAGAGGCAAAAACCCCCATGGTGTGAGTGCAAATGGGACAAATCCAGAGAAGTAAAAACCCCCATGGTGTGAGTGCAAATGGGACAAATCCAGAAAGGCAAAAACCCCCATGGTGTGTGTGCAAATGGGACAAATCTAGAGGCAAAAACCCCCATGGTGTGAGTGCAAATGGGACAAATCCAGAAAGGCAAAAACCCCCATGGTGTGTGTGCAAATGGGACAAATCTAGAGGCAAAAACCCCCATGGTGTGTGTGCAAATGGGACAAATCTAAAGAGGCAAAAACCCCCATGGTGTGAGTGCAAATGGGACAAATCCAGAGAGGCAAAAACCTCCATGGTGTGTGTGCAAATGGGACAAATCTAAAGAGGCAAAAACCCCCATGGTGTGTGTGCAAATGGGACAAATCTAAAGAGGAAAAACCCCCATGGTGTGAGCGCAAATGGGACAAATCCAGAGAGGTAAAAACCCCCATGGTGTGTGTGCAAATGGGACAAATCTAAAGAGGCAAAAACCCCCATGGTGTGTGTGCAAATGGGACAAATCTAAAGAGGTAAAAACCCCCATGGTGTGTGTGCAAATGGGACAAATCCAGAGAAGTAAAAACCCCCATGGTGTGTGTGCAAATGGGACAAATCTAAAGAGGTAAAAACCCCCATGGTGTGTGTGCAAATGGGACAAATCCAGAGAGGCAAAACCCCCATGGTGTGAGTGCAAATGGGACAAATCCAGAAAGGCAAAACCCCCCATGGTGTGAGTGCAAATGGGACAAATCTAAAGAGGTAAAAACCCCCATGGTGTGTGTGCAAATGGGACAAATCCAGAGAGGCAAAAACCCCCATGGTGTGTGTGCAAATGGGACAAATCTAAAGAGGCAAAACCCCCCATGGTGTGTGTGCAAATGGGACAAATCTAAAGAGGCAAAAACCCCCATGGTGTGTGTGCAAATGGGACAAATCTAAAGAGGTAAAAACCCCCATGGTGTGTGTGCAAATGGGACAAATCCAGAGAAGTAAAAACCCCCATGGTGTGTGTGCAAATGGGACAAATCTAAAGAGGTAAAAACCCCCATGGTGTGTGTGCAAATGGGACAAATCCAGAGAGGCAAAACCCCCATGGTGTGAGTGCAAATGGGACAAATCCAGAAAGGCAAAACCCCCCATGGTGTGAGTGCAAATGGGACAAATCTAAAGAGGTAAAAACCCCCATGGTGTGTGTGCAAATGGGACAAATCCAGAGAGGCAAAAACCCCCATGGTGTGTGTGCAAATGGGACAAATCTAAAGAGGCAAAACCCCCCATGGTGTGTGTGCAAATGGGACAAATCTAGAGGCAAAAACCCCCATGGTGTGAGTGCAAATGGGACAAATCTAAAGAGGCAGAAACCCCCATGGTGTGCGTGCAAATGGGACAAATCCAGAGAGGCAAAAACCCCCATGGTGTGTGTGCAAATGGGACAAATCTAAAGAGGCAAAAACCCCCATGGTGTGAGTGCAAATGGGACAAATCTAAAGAGGCAAAAACCCCCATGGTGTGAGTGCAAATGGGACAAATCCAGAGAGGTAAAAACCCCCATGGTGTGTGTGTAAATGGGACAAATCCAGAGAGGCAAAAACCCCCATGGTGTGTGTGCAAATAGGACAAATCTAAAGAGGCAAAACCCCCCTGGTGTGTGTGCAAATGGGACAAATCCAGCATCATCTTCCTTAGCTGAGGACGGAAGCGTTTTTATTCTGTGAGATCTTCTGACATCATAACCTGGTCCTTTCCTTGAAGCTCATCTCATTCCACCCCCTGCCATGGGCATGGACACCTTCCACCATCCCAGGGAGCTCCAAACCCTGTCCAACCTGGCCTTGGACACTTCCAGGGATCCAGGGGCAGCCACAGCTCCTCTGGGCACCTTGCCAGGGCCTCACCTCCCTAACAGGAGAGCATTTCTTCCTGGCATCTCATCTAAACTTACTTTATTTCAACATAAAGCCATTAATTCTTTGTTTTAAGATCCAGAGCACAGCAGTCCAGGCTGGACCCAGGATGTGGATGCAGCAGAGCAGGGGAGAAGCAGCAGCAAGCAGGGACTCTGCTCTGTGGAAAAGAGCCTGTGATATCCATCACTTGCCATGTGCTGCTTGACTAACCTGAACATGCATTTAAAGACATCAGGTTTGCTCCCAAGAGATTTCTCCTTCCTCCAAAGGGCTGTTTCTCATGCATTCAGCATCCAAGCATCTTGAGGAAAGGGCTCTCTGTTCCTGCAGGCTCAGGAAGGCAGGGACAGCTGGCAGCTGTTTCCTTCCAGCCCTCTTCCTTTCCCATCCTGTGAAATTTCACACCAGCTGTGGTCACCTGTTTGATTTCTCTTTGAGAGCCTGCCTTCCTCCACAAATTAATTTTGATTATTGTCTTTCCCAGCAGGGAGGGAACTCTTAGTGGTGTGAGCCTGCAGCATTCAGTCTCTTTATACTTTTCTCTTTTTCCCCTGCACTGAGGCTAATTTTGAGGCTGCCTTGCCCAAAAACAACCCTCAGACCCAGTTCTGAAGTGTCATCTCCATTACATCACAGCTGCCTGCAGACAGGGCTCGTGGCTCCCAATCCACTCAGTTACTTGTGATTAAAACTGATTGCAAACCCCATCCTGGCTGCTCAGCCTGGGAATTGGGAACATCTTCATCATTTCTGACAGCTGATCTTGAGGCCTTTAGATGAGCCTGCCTGGCAGGACAAGATCTTCACAGGCTGCTGGGAGTGGGAGAAGAATATGGATCTGTGAGAAACACATGGTGATATAGGGGGAAAAAAAAAATATAGGTTAGAACCCCCCAAGCTGAAATTTGGCAAAGGAGGAGGTGAAAATAAAGCTCAGCTCTTTGGACTGCCAGGAACATCCCTAGGAATAGGTGATGGAGGAAATGGTGAAGCAGAGAAAAGCAGACCCCTGTCCAAGCCTTCACTCAGTTTGGGGCATCAGAAACTCATGGAATCAGTGTGAATGTTCCTGGAAAAACAAAGAAACAACTGTTTTGCTTCTTCCCAACAGCAGCAGTAGCACATCACAGTCTCTGGACTCTCCTGCACTTCTGCATCTGCTGCTGCTCCATCCTGTTCCCTTTGTACAGCTGCAGCCGGGCAGCCCCTGCTGGGTCAGAGCAGGGCTGCAAAATTAAATTTTGCAGAGTGATGGAGCCTTAAATGTGCTCAGAGGGTTTGGATCTTGCTCCAGATTGAGCTTCACAACCTTTCTGCTGGCCTGGATTTTGGCTTGATTTCAGAGATTTATATACTTAGAATTAACTATGGACTTTACATTTAGTATATCATAAATGTATTTTTAAAATTAATTAAGAAAATATTTTAAAATATCATAAGTATTACTTATCTTTATATCATAACCCACTTGTTTTTCCCCACCTGGAATTAACTATATTATTTATTATATAATTATATAATTATATAACATTTATTTATGTAATTATATAATTTATTATATAATAAATGTAATGTTTTAAATTAATAAATGAAATCTTGTGAAATATCATAAATATTACATATCTTTATACAATAACTCACTTGTTTTTCCCCACCTGCTCTTGTTCGGGATGCAGTGCTTTGTGTTGAACTACAGCCTGATTTCCAGAGTTTGTTCTGAGGTGACAGAAAATCCACCAGATTGCTCAGGACCTTCTCCCAGCATGTTAAATCCTCTCCCTGATTCACCTCAGTCTTTACCTCCTCCAGCCTGATTTGAGCAATGTTTTCTCTCATTTCCTCTGAAACTCCCCTGCAGAATCAGCCAAACATCTCCATAAGGAGGTGCCTCTCCAGTGTCACCCCCAGGAACTGAACGGGGTAAATTTGACACATTTCCCGCTCAGAGTTTGTCCTCCAGACTTCTGAGTCACTTTTGCTGCTCTCTCCTGATGTCTCTCCAAGCACTGGATGCTCCCTTGCAGGCACAGACATCAGAGCAGGGTGTCCCCCCTTCTGCCATGCCCAGATGAGAAATGATTCTCCTCATCTCGCTCACCACGTCCCGGTTCTGCATCCAGGGGCTGAGTCAGCCCTGCTCAGGGATCTCAGGCTTTGCTCTGAGGTTTTTTTCTCAAATCATTGCATTGGAGTTGCTGCCTTCCAGCACAGATTCTCCCGCTCCTGCCCATGCTCCAAGAGATTTTTTTTTTAATTAAAATAAACCTTTGCAGGGGTCTGTGCCCTGGGACCATCTAACTCAAGGCATGGAGCTGATGTGACCCTGCCAGCAGCCCAGTCACAAAGATTGTCACCACAGAGACCCAAAAAAGTCGCATTTTCTGCATCAGCAGGGGCTCTCAGGATTTCCCTGGATACCTGGCAGTGTCCAAGGCCAGGCTGGACAGGGTTTGGAGCAGCCTGGGACAGTGGAAGGTGTCCCTGCCATGGCAGGGATGGCACTGGGTGGGATTTAAGGTCCCTTCCCACCCAAACCCTCCTGGGATTCTGTGTTGGTTGGAACAGGAGCTGAGCTGAGCCAGCCCAGGCACAAAAGGCATTTGTCTCATGTTCCCCTAGAGCTCATTACCTATGTCTCATTAGTATTCAGCTAATTTGCATACCCAGGGTGCACCGCGGGCCAGTTGCACAGCTCTGCTCACAATTCCCATTTTTGCCATGGGAACACTTGGGTGGGGACACAGCACAGGCTGTGACACTGCCAGGGGACCCGTCTGGGGACAGCACAAGGTCAAACTGGGGGTGGCACAGGTCACCCTGTCCTGTAGAGGAACATCCATGCAGGGCAGGGTCTGGGGAGGGACACAAGGGCATCCTCTGGTTTCTCTTCAGATCGAAGAAATCTTTCGCCTTTTACTAAAGATTTCCGTGGAGAGGAACAGTCACGAGTGACTGGGAATTTTTGGTGGCTCTGCTTTGGCAGAGCTGCTCTTTTGTGGTCAAAAAACAGAGTAGATCTAGTACACTTAATAGCACAAAGTGTTGTAGAGAGGAGGTTACGATGGGTTGGGTGGTAACCCAGGCTGTTCCAGCTGAGGGAATGAATTATTTGTGCTTAGGATCCTCCACTCTTGGGAAGGATGAAAGTTTGACAAGAAGGTCTCACAGAGATGTGTGCTTAGCAGAAAGATTTTAAAATGTAGAGTCTGATGAAGGAGTAAAAAAGAAAGCAAGTTTTGATATAGAAGAAAAGAATTGCTGATAACCAAGGAGGCAAAGGGTGTGTTAGTTAGAAGGGGTTTTATGGCTTAGAACAAAGGATAAACCCACCCCAAACAAGAAGATGTTTTTACCAAGCACAAAGAGAGCACAGGCAAACAAGGCAGCAAATGGTGCAAGTAGAAAAAAGTCTCAGAATTTTCCACTGCAAGAAAACTGAAAAACAACTTCTAGCTTAAACTGTAATGCACTAACTTGGAGTGATTGGAGAACAGTAACATGAATATGGTAATTACAGTAGTTATGACAGGCTGTAGATAACAGTTCAGGTATAGATTGGTTCTACTGCATGAAGATGCTCAGCAAAGAAAAGTCTATAATGCCCTGTAACCAAAACCAAAGGGTCTGCAGGGCTGCCTGCAGCTGGAGCTGACAGCTGTGGGCACAGCTCTGTCACCCACAGCCCTGGGCTGCTGTGACACCCTGGATGCAATAAACTGCATTTTGGATACAATAAACTGCATTTTGGATACAATAAACTGCATTTTGCAGAACCCCTGGAGGCCCACATCTCTCATTCAGGCTCTTACACTCCCCCCTGGACCTCTTGCAGTGATTCCAGAGGAGACTTCAGAGATGCTGGAGCCCCTCTGCTCTGGAGCTGGGGGTGCTCACCTGGAGAGGAGGAGGCTCCAGGGAGAGCTCAGAGCCCCTGCCAGGGCCCAAAGGGGCTTATGTAAAAGGAGGTGTGTGACTTTTTACCGCAGCAGATACTGATAGTATGAGGGGAAATGGTTTTAAACTAAAACTGGGAGATTTAGGTGGGATATTGGGTAGAAATTCTTTATTGTGAGGGTGGGCAGAGAAGCTGTGGCTGCCCCTGGATCCCTGGCAGTGCCCAAGGCCAGGCTGGACAGGGCTTGGAGCAGCCTGGGACAGTGGAAGGTGTCTCTGCCATGGCAGGGGTGGCACTGGGTGGGCTTTAAGGTTCCTTCCAACCCAAACCATTCCTTGGCTCTGCTTTTACCTCCGAAGCAGCCCCTGGTGCCAAGGGAAAGAAATAGCTCCTCCTAAAGTGATGTACATCCAAAATTATGGGTAAGATTTGCCAAGTTAAGGTTGTGTGTTTACCAAAGTGGAACCTTTATCTTGAATTCAGTATGCCCACTCTTTGGGACCGTTTTCACCCCAATTAATGGTGAAAGGAAGGGAAAGAAAAGGAATACTTTGGACCATTCACACCCCTCTCCTTCAAGAAATGAGTTTCCTGCCTTTATTTTTTGCCTGCCTTCATTTCCTGCCTTGATTCCCCCAAAATTTTCTGTTTACACAAGTGAAACCCAGGGTGCCCAATTTTCCCTCCCAGAAAACCCCTCCATGTCTGGGTGAAGTGTGGCATCTGTCTGAGAGCACAGGGAAATGTTTTCATGTGTTCACAGCAGCCCAGAGTCAGGTCCTGCTGCATTAATTGTGACACTGAGCATAGCACTGAATTTATTTGGAATAATAAAGGGAAGTCTCCCAAGTGGGAAGTGTCCAGGGCACACTACAGACCCTGAATGAGATGCCTGGCTTGCAAGGTCCTGGCTTGAAGTGTTTGGCTGCCAACAAATCATTGCTGGCATCTTGGCAGTGCTGTGAACACCACAGACATCCCATCTTTTCCTTTGGCTCCTGCCCTGGGAGCCTCTCTTGTCATCATCTCTTGGTCATTCTCCACAGACACAGTTTGGATGCATTTGTGGCTGTGGTTGTGGTCACCTTGCTGTTCTGGAGGCCGTAAAAATCACCTTGGAGACCTGCATGGACATCCCTGGTGAGTGGAAAAGGCTGGAGGGAAAGATGCTTGGGTTTACAGGCTGTTAAAAATGAAAATAAACTGTGTTGCATTGGATCTGTGGGAGGTGGATGATTGTTCTCTGCAAAGGCAGAGTTTGGAGGGAGAAAACATTCCCACATCTGCTGTGGGACCTGCAAACAGTCCCTCTATGGCACAGAGTCAGAGCCACTCATCCCTCACATGAGTGGGATGAGGTGGAACAGAAATCCAGAGGAATTTGCATCACCAGGCTCACATTTTCCCTACAGCTTTTTATGGTTTAGGCTTTCAAACCCAGCCTGGCTACCCAAAGCAGACTCCTGCTTTTAAACAGCACTGAAATTGAGGGGCAGAGATTCCCCCACAGGATGCCTGGGATGCTCAGTGTCAGTGCCCAGCCAGATTTAACATGCAACCTGCAAGCAAGAGGCTGCCAGGGACAAGCAGCAGCTTTGAAGGTCACCTCGCCTTCAAGTAAATAAATAAATAGCAAATAAGAAATCAGTCAGCAATGAATAAACCAGAGACATTCCACTGGCTTAGACTTGATTTTTTTTTTATATATTTCTTCCCTGCTCTTTTCACTTTCACATCCTCAAAGGTTGGTGCTAATAGGAGACCCCTCTTATTGTTGATGCCCACTGCAGCACCCTGGCCTGTCTCAGAGGCCCTGGGACCAGCCCAGAGCCCAGGCTGGGAGCACAAATCCTGTCATCCCTGCAGCTGATGGCAGTCCTTCTGTCAGTCCCAGCCCAGGCAGGTGGGAAGATGCTCTGCAAATGCTGGGTTTGCCTCTTAGTAGTAGGGAATTATTCCATCTGGGGAATAATGTGCTCTGACTCCATGATTCAGGAATGCTGAACAAATGCTTTATTAAGCTATACCATATTACACTAATACTATGCTAAACTACATACCAAAGAGATACTGCACTAAAGAATATTTGTGGGATTCACATTCCCCGAACCTGAGAGAAGCAGAGAAAAGAATGATCAAAACAATTCTTACCTCATTTACTGCTCCTGTGCTGGTCACAAGTGGAATGCATTGTGGAAGATTGTTTACCTGAAGGGAATTGATAATTGGATTCTGGTGTGAGTGTTTTGATTCACTGACCAATTGAATCCAGGTGTGTGTGTGTCGGGACAGTCACGAGATTCTGTGCAGTGTGTGCAGGGTTGAGTGCTTGGCAGATTCAATTTAGATGTGATGTAAAATGTATAATATAATATAATATAATATAATATAATATAATATAATATAATATAATATAATATAATATAATATAATATAATATAATATAATATAATATAATATAATATAATATAATATAATATAATATAATAATTAAATAGCCTTCTGATAAGATGGAGTCCTCCTCATCTTTCCTCCCAGACATCAGGCAAAAATATCACCTATAAATACTAAAGAGATACTATACTAAACAGATACTCAAGAAAAACCCATGACTGCCTCCAACCATCACAACACAGCTTTTACCCAATTGGCCAATCAATCCAAACAACCCTCACCTTCAGCAAACAATCTCCATAACACATTCCACATGTGCCAAACAACAGGAGCAGCAGGGAGAGATAAGAATTGTTTTGTCTTCTTCTCTAAGCCTCTCACTGCCTTCCTCAGGAGAAATCCTGGGAGAGAGAATTATAAGTACCACAGTCTTTGCCTTTTACACCACAATCCTCCTTGCTGAAGGGCCGTGGTGGTGCCAGGTGTTTGTTTTCCTGCTCCTCCCTGCCGTGCCTAATGAGATCCTGGCTCTGCAAGCTCGGAGTTGACTTTTTCCAGCAGTTCCTGCAGCATGGCCACATGGCCACTGACGAGACAGTCTGAAATCACACAGAGAGCTGTGCCAGAGCTATTTCTGATTGTGTTGGTGCCGTGCTGGACCCATCTGCTGCTTCTGAAGGGCTGCTCACAGAAGAAGCGCAGGAGATGGAGACTTGCTTCAGCTCCTTCTTCTTGATCAGAGAGGCTCACAGCCAAGGGGGGGGCTGTGCCTCACCTCTCAGAGAGCCCAGGTTTCTTGGGCACCCATCCATTGTTAATTATCAGTAATTTTCCTTTTCCTTCATCACTTTTTTTTTTCTTTTAAGAGCCACATCCAGTGGCTCTCTGCAGGCAGGAATCTGGGTGAGCTGACAGGACAGTTTCCCAGGGATGGTCTCCATGTGTAGATGCTGCACTAATTGAGCCCAGTGCTGTCCCAAAAGGGACAACGCTCACTCAGGCAAATTTTTGTCACGCTCCAAGTCATAAAACTCATTTCCTGGCATCAGACTTGGAAAACAACACATTGAGGGGCATAACATTCCCAGCTGCCAACCAGCACAGCCTTACCAGGACTCAATATTTTGCCCATGTCACGGGCTACTCCCACAGGCAGTCCAGCAGAAGCCAGAGGTGGATGACAGGGAAGTTTTGTTCCTCTTAAAGAAATGCACCCTTGAAACGTGCTCCTCTTCACAGACCTTTCCTTTTTGGTCTGCCTGTCACTGAAACTTTTGAAAGGAGATCAAACCATCCAGATGAAGTTGAGGCTCAGGACACTCAATCAGCATCTCACATTGCTGCTCTCCACCTCTCCCCTTTGTGCTGGGTACATTTATATATCTATAAAAATAAGGGATCCCATATACTTTAGGATCCCTGACCAGAAATGTGAGGAAGAGCTCTCATTCACCAGCAGTGTGAAGAGGAGCTCTCCATATTCTATGGGAAAATTCCATGTTTTCCTGCAGGCTTGTAACCATGGAGTTCATCCTGCAGTGCAAGGAAAAGCAGGGTGCCTGTTTAGGGAAAGCCCTAACCCTGAACCCCATATGGTAAGAAACTATAACTTCTAGAAGCAATAAAAAGAGCATCCCTGAGGGAATGAGGGACTGTGGGGACAGGCAACAGATCTTGTAGAGACTCTAGGAATAAACAAAACTGGTTTTGTTATTAAAGAAATACAACCTGATGATGTTTTCTTCTTTCTGTTGTAGCAGGAAGATGTCTCCATTTCTTCACATCACAATGAACAGGGTGCCCAGAGCAGCTCTGGGCGCTCCTGGATCCCTGGAAGTGTCCAAAGCCAGGCTGGATGGGGCTTGGAGCACCCTGGGATGATGGAAGGTGTCCCTGCCCATGGCAGGGGGGGCACTGGATGACCTTTAAGGTCCCACCCAAACCATTCCATGATTCTATGATAACCAGCCCTTTCCCCATGAGTTAATGTGTGTGTGATGACCAAGACTGGGAACAACCAAGCTGACACATCTGCTAACTCCTCACCTCATGGGCACATCCATCACCTCAGGCTGATCCACCCCTCCAAGCAGCTGCTTCCCAGCCCTGCACTGAGATGTTCCCACCAGGAGCATTGTCACTTCCAGCTTTCCCAGCAGCCCAGGAAGGACAAGGAGGATCCCAACATAAATCAGAACCCACCAAAGCTTTCCATTCCCTGCAGCTCTGATGGGGTGGCTCCAGGCCTGACCCTCCCTACATGGCTGGCAGTGCCTCTGTCCCCAGACTGGCAGGAGTTGTCTCCTAGAAAGTGGAAAGTGGCTGGCAGGAGACCAGGTGATCTTGTCCTGATTTCCTCACTATTGACTCTTCCCCAATTAACATGATAATTGTTACCCTGTGGACCAGACATGATTAATCAGTAATTTTCCTCTTCCTTCCTTAGTTTTTTTTTTTTCTTTTTATTTAAGAGCAGCTGGGAAATGTCATTCTCTCCTCCAGTAGAGTTTGAAAGCTCCTCCATCTGGACAATCAAATTCCCGATTTTGTAAACACAGGGAAAGGAGGAGGGACCAGAAGAATGGGGATCCCCAGGGAGCCCCTCCACACCCCTCCTGTCCCTGCCTGAGGTGACTTTCTGCCCCTTCCCTCATTGTCCTGGCCTTTAGGAGCAGAGCCAGCCACTCCACTGAAGGGGAACTGAATAAGTGACTGTAAATTAAAATTAACATCCAGCAGCAAGGAGTACAAAGCCATGATTAATGGCCTTTTAATGCTCCACTGTTCCACACTCAGAGCACTTTGTTTTAATGGTGCATGTGGGGCATGGAGGATGAAAAGTGAGTAGATGTGAGAACAAAGCACATCTCAGGAATTCTCACCTTTAAGAAGAGATAATCCAGCTCTCTTTAGCTTAGAATTACACAGAGAAGCCTCATATCCACCTCATCTCATCGAGTGCATCACAACTAAAAATGGAAGGGAGCAAAGTCATTAAAAGAAATGTCCTCTAACCAGCACTTACCCAGATAATTGTTTTTCTGCTTTGGGTTTAATTATAATGTGGACCAATTGATTAATTGAGTAAGTTTCTATAACCTCCTCCACCCTTGCCCTAAGGAAGGCTCCAGTCAGACTTGCTGAATGATAATTATTTGTCTTTCAGCCTGTTTTAAGAGTTACAGCTTCTTCAGGGCCATGTCCATGGGTAACACTTCCAGCTGTTCATCATCCCATGTGTTGATATGTGCCAATAATTATCCACATCACTTGGCTACAGGAAAACTTGGAAGGGCCAAGCAGGCAGCAGTCATTCTTAAACAATCCTTTTTTGTCTTTTTTTTTTTTTTAATTAAAAATTGCCTCCTAAAAGCATTTTCAAATAACTTCTGTCCAAGAACATGATGACACCACACTCAAGTTTATCCAGTGTGACTGCAGCCAGCACCTAATGACAAGTTGTGATTTGCAGCAGGGATGATCAAGGTCAAACTGGATGAAAGTGTGATCAAGTGAGATAGCTATTAGTGAGATAGTTATTAGTGAGTGAGATAGTTATTAGTGAGTGAGATACTTATTAATGATCCCCTCAGCTCTTGGAATAGCTACTCCACCTGCTGTTCTGTGATGAGTAGACCTTTCCTCATGATCCAGTCTGGATGACTTTTGGAAAAATGAATCAGGTTCTTCAGGCATTATCTCGACTGTAATAACTCAGATTATTGATTCCCCTGGAGCAGATTTTCCCTGGGGAGGAAAGGGTTGGATGAGGAGTTCATGTGGTGATGTCCACACGTAGATTCCTGCAGCTGCTGGGATGAGCTCCATCCTTCCACTCAGGCTGACCACACGACCTTTGGCTTTGGGAAGAGTCTGCTTCAAAACCCTCCTGCTCAATAATGCACTGCAAAAGGTCTCTGGTGATACAGATCCCTGCATTTCCCCAGGGATAAACTCCTGCTAAAGGAATAATCTGCATCAAAGACAGACTGTTAGAAAGAGAGCAGCAATACAACAGCATCAAACTTGGCAAGTGGCTCCTCCAGGAAACCAAAGCATTTTGAATTTTACAGCTCCCCACCACACTGACCCTGCTGAGGTTTCTTTTTTTTTTTAATTTTGCAGGAACAAGTACAGGGAGATTTATACCCGGGAATATTGCTTGACACAAATTGAATGGTGGGTATAATTATGTATAAAAGCTCTCTTGTTGCAGAAAAAAAATTAAAAAAATCTGGTTTGTGGGTTAAAAAAAGGAAAACAAAGGCAGTCTATTCCACAGTCAGACAGAGGAGATGTTTGTTAGTGCTGCTATTGATCAGTAACTATGGCAAAGCCCTGAGAAGCTCTAATATGAGTTTAATACAAGGAGTAACTGCATGATCTCATTGCAGGATTCATGATCCAGAGCAGGATTTGAGCTGCTGATGGCCAAATCTTTGACCTCCTCTGCTCCCCTTGTAAATATCTACTGGCAAAAACTCCTTGACAGTCTCTTGGTGCAGCTGGTAGCCCTGGATTCCCAGCTGGTTCCCCTGGGGAGTGCAGAGGTCCAGCTGGTTTTTCTGGAAGGGAGGCTCTTCTGGAGCATCCCACGTCGTTCTGGATGGCAGAATGTGCACAGCACTGCTTCCATCCCAGCTGGGAAAGCTGACAGCACTGGGAACTCTACCAAGCACAGGAATAGCAAACAGGATGCTGTGATGGCTGACAAAGGCAGGGAAATATCCAAAGGAGGCAAATCACCAGCCCGTGTAGCCCATAAACCTGATGGTACCACATTTTGGAATTTTGGAATCAATAGTTCACTACCACAGGCTATCTCCCTACAAAATCAGAGCACATTTGGGATCTACTTGGGGCCTCTTTGGGGCTCAGTGCCCCGACAAACTTCTTAAGAGATTTTGGGTTTTTAAGAGGTTTTGGGTTTCTCCTTGGGAAAACTTTGGCAAAGCAGGAGGACACATATTCTATGAGTGGTGTTATTTTCATGGCAGTGCTGCTGATGGTACCAGGAAGGGTTTGCAAACAGCAGGAACACTTGTTGTAGGGTAAGAGGCTCATCACTGGTTTGATGAAGCCTGAAAGCACATCCCATGTCCCAACATACTCTGCTCAGGAATCACTGGCAAGGGCTGAGGACAGCTTTTCTCTGCTGTGCTCTTACCAAAGCTTTGGGTTTTTGGAGTAAAATTGTGATTCTCCCCCTTTCTAAGATGGAAAAGGCACCTGTGCCAGCTCACTGCTGCTCTCCCTCCATCTCATCCCATTTATGCTGATACCACTCACTCACATCCACACACAGATGTGATCCTCACAGTTTTCCCTTGTGAAAATGGAAAGTATTCCAAAATGGAAGGTATTCCACCTGGGAGGCATGGGATGGATTATACCAGTCTGGCACATCAAATCCTGATGACTAAAAAATGCAGAACATTCATAAATTTCAGAATTCTCATGCCTGAACCTTTCTCCCTGCTGTCTTGGTCAAGATCTCTGGATGTTTTGGAAGAAAGACAACTTGCCAAAGTGGAATAATTTGCACTTCAGTGTAAACTGAATTCATCCTGAGTGCTGCTCTTTCTCTAATTTTCCTGTAAGTGTCAACTCCATCCATGTATTTATGCACAGGAGTGACCTCCCTGACAGAAAATCAGCATAGTTAGAGAGATGGAGAGTGCTGAGATTGTGGAATCATAGAATCATGGAATGTTTGGGGTTGGAAAGGACCTTAAAGATCATTTAGTTCCATCTCCCTGCCATGGGCAGGGACACCTCCCACTATCCCAGGGTGCTCCAAGCTCTGTCCAGCCTGGCCTTGGACACAGATATGAGGTATTACATGCTCCATTCATTAGAGCCAGCAAGCAGATCTGCAAATTGCAGGGGTCCAGGGGCAGCCATAGCTTCTCTGGGCACCCTGTGCCAGGGCCTCCCCACCCTGAGAGGGAAGAATTTCTTCTTAAAATTCCAATCTAACCCTATTCTCTGTCAGTCTAAAGCCATTCCCCCTGTCCTGTCCCCCCTGCTCTTGCCCATCACCCCCTGCTCTCTCTCTGTCTGCAGGAACCACCCAGTCCACCATGGCACAAACCTTCCCCTGCTGCTCAGACCCTGTTCATCACCTCTGCCTTAATTTCCCTTTTCATTCCAGCCCTCCCCTGCTGACAAGGGGTGTGACGGTGTTCACAGGGGTCTTAGGATGAGGGAAGAGATGAGAATGTTGACTCCATGCTTCAGAAGGCTTGATTTATTATTTTATTATATATATTATATTTAAACTATACTAAAAGAATAGAAGAAAGGATTTCATCAGAAGGCTAGCTAAGAATAGAAAAGGAATGAATAACAAAGGCTTGTGACTGACCAGACAGTCCAGACAGCTGGGCTGTGATTGGCCATTAATTAGAATCAACCAACATGGACCAATTAAAGATCCACCTGTTGCATTTCACAGCAGCAGATAACCATTGGTTACATTTTGTTCCTGAGGCCTCTTGGCTTCTCAGGAGAAAAAATCCTAAGGAAAGGATTTTTCATAAAATGTGTCTGTAACAAAGGGTTCTCTGTGGCTGTCACTTGCCAAGGGATCTCTCCTGCAGATATGATGTGTTACACACTCCATTCATCACAGCCAGCTTGCAGATCTGCAAATTGCATGGCCAGACCCACAGAGGGCCTGACAAACTGCACTGGAGGGCAGCTCCTTCCCTCCAGTATTCATCTTCCCCTCCTCACTCCCTGACTCTCCCCATCAGCTCTGTGGCTGTCCCAGGGCTCACTCACCTCCCCACCACTCTGGGTTTTCCCTTATCTGCTTTGCTGTGATGCCAGTCTGAGATTCATGGCTCACTCCCAGCACAGGGACTCAGGACCCAGCAGCAACAGGCAAATAGATCATGTCCTAATGAAGGGAAGGTTCCTCTGAGCCACTCTGGCGCCTTTGCCAGCAGTTCTTCACCAGGACAGCGCTGGGCACAATCCTATCAAAGATATTACAGTGAAGAGTTATTGGAACATAAGTGGTGGCAATGATCAGCCCCTGACACCAAAAATAATGTGAATATTACTACTCCTAACAAAACAAACCTGTTCACGTGGCAGGCTGGTGAGTGGGCTGAGTTCCCATGGCAACTGTCGGGCGCTGGAGCTTGTAGGAAGAAAGTAAATATTCCGTTTGAAATGGTTCAGATTCCTGCCACCAAGTTCACACAGCATGGAAACATTCATCAGATCCCTTCGTTAGCAGCACAAAATGCCCCCCATCCCCCCTGGCAGCTTCCCAGACTGAATAATCCATGTCTGCTCTGCCTTTGAGGGCTGAAACTCGCACAGAGGTTTTAGGGAAGGGATTCCAGATGTTGGATGCTTTCACTCGAGCTGTCTGCCTGCTCCTCCCCTTCAGCCCTCCTTGCTGTTGGCTCCCTGTTCCCTCCTAAGGTGGGAGCAGGAGCTCCATCAGGATTTCTGCTGCTCCCTTTGGGTGTGGCACAGGCAGCCCTGAGCCCCTCCCTGGGCAGCCCAGTGCTGCACACATCTGTGTCACTGTCATATTTTCTGAAAAATCCTCTTTGCCCAGGATTCTTCTCCTGGGAAGAAGCTAAGAAGCCTCAGAGAAAAATGAAAACAATAATTATCTGGTTCGCTTCTCCTGTGTTTTGCTAATTTAGAATGGAACTTAGACATTTTTTACCAACAGGTGAATATTTAATTAGTTCCCTGTAAATTGTTTTAACTTAATGGCCAGTCAGGGCCAACTGTGTCAGGACTCTGGAAGGAGTCATAGGTTTTTATTATTGATTCTTGTGAAGCCTTGTATCTGTATCCTTCTCTTTCTTTAGTATAGTTTAATAATATTTTATATTCTTTATATTTATATTCATAATATAAATAGTTTCATTTAGTAAATAGTTTTTAGTATAGTTTTATAATATTTCATCATATTTATATTTATATTTATATTTATATTTATATTTATATTTATATTTATATTTATATTTATAGTGTTCTTTAGTATAGTTTTATAAATATAATTATATATTATAATATATAGTATAATATAATTCTATATATAATATATATTAAAATATAATATAATTATGAATATAATAATAATATAATATAACATAATGTCATAAAATAATAAACCAGCCTTCTGAAAATATAGTCAGATTCATCTCTTCCCTCATCCTAAAAACCCTTACAACACACATCTGGACTTCAGGACTTGTAGGGGGATAGAATATAAGAAAATAAAGATAGTGTAGAAAGGAGAGAACAGTATGGAATCCCTGCAATAAGATGACAGCAAGGACTGGCTTTTGATGAATTTCTCCAGAATTGTGGAATCTGGCCTTAAGCCTGGAAAAGGCCTCCAGTGTCATCAAGTCCAACTTCTGACCAAACAACAGCGACTAAACCACAGCCCTGAGTGCCACATCCAGTCATTAGTGACACCTCCAGCCATTAAAATATTATTAAAGTATTGCCCAGGGGTGGGGATGGATGATTTGTGCCTTTGCCTCTCAGCTCCTTCCAGGGGACAGAGGAGTTGTTGCAATGTTGATTTAACTCAGTGAGAAAGAAATCCAGGGCACTGCAATGCCAAGGACTCGGAGAGAGCTCTCACAGAAACAAATGTCCTCAGTAAACGCTGTAGGGACAGCACAGAAAGGGTTTGGCTGTGGGATTTCCTTCGTGGTGGAGCTGATGGTGCTTATCCTCAGAAGAAACTGGAAATTGCAGCCCACAGGTTCACCTGCCTCTGTGCAGATCCACCCAAGCTCTTCTGGGGAACTTTCTGGTGATGGCAGCTCACGGCTCGGGACAAAGCCAGTTGCATCCAGAAATTCTGATGGGAAAAAAAAGGTGATTAAATCATCTTTCTGTAGTTTCAATGTACCAACACTCCCCCAAGCCCCCTCCATCCCTCTCCCCCTTTGATACCTTCTTCCACAAGGCTGAGATAACCTTTGACACCCAGAACAAGCACTCCTGTGTTAGATTATTGAGAGATTTGAATAGGAAAACCTCAAGCCCAAAAGCAGCCCCTGAAGTGCTCAACCCTGGCAGAAGGGATGGTCAGGAAATTCTTCTGCTCTCCACAACATGCAGGGTCAAGGACCTGTGGTTGTCACCTATACCCAAGCTGTGTGTCCCCAGCATGGTCAGGAGGGTGGTGGGCACAAGGAGAGGTCACAGCTCTCCCGAACCCACCAGGGAAAGGGAGATTTAAGGTGTTTTTGGGGAATGCAGCCACCCACCAGTCCACCCACAGCACCTGCAGGGTGCAGAGTGCCTGGAGAGAGGGAAACCATCAGTTCTCCTGCTCTGGAGCATGGCCAGATCCCTGAGTCAGTGTATAAAAACCACTGGGAATGAAAATAAATTCGATTTCATATTTGGTTTGCAGAATCAGAGGGTCAGACACCCAGCCTGCCTCTGTGCCACATTCTTCTCTCTTCTGAGGAGGTGGGAAAAGAAAAATGCTTCACTTCTCTGCTGGGAAACAGAGCCATAGTGACTTGTCCAGGGCAAGCAAGGGAAAGGAAGATTCACACATTTCATTAAAGGCTGGTGCCTGCAGCTACTTCTGCTCTGTGCACCCTGTACATTGCTGAAAAATCACCTCTGTGAGAGAGAGCTCCTCTCAGGACAGGCCAGATTAATCAGGACCCAGGAGTCGCCATCTCCTCCTTGGCAATGAACTGGAGCTGCACATGCTGAGCTCTGACAGGAAATAAACTCAATTAATTCCAGCCAGGAAAACTGGGAATAGATCCAGACTTGGATCTCTGTCCAGCAAACACAGCCTGACCATGATGTGCTACCTTCCCTTTCTCATGGAAACCACCAGGGCAGGAATGTTCCTGGGGATAGGAACAGAAGCTCTTCCAGGGATTTGGGGTTAGGAAGCTCCTGAAATAGTTTGAGATTTTTAGTTTTAATTTTAGTTTCAGTTTTAGGGGTTTTTTTTAGTTTTAGTTTTAGTTTTTTAGTTTTAGCTTTAGTTTTTTAGTTTTAGGTTCAGTTTTAGTTTTGTTTTTTTAGTTTTAGTTTTAGCTTCAGTTTTTTAATTTTAGTTTCAGCTTTAGGTTTCTTTTAGTTTTAGTTTTTTCATTTCAGTTTTAGTTTTTTAATTTCAGTTTCAGTTTTAGGTTTTCTTAGTTTTAGGTTGTTTTGGTTTTAGTTCTAGTTTTTTAATTTTAGTTTCAGTTTTAGGTTGTTTTAGGTTTAGTTTTAGTTTTAATTTTAGTTTTTTAAGTTCAGTTTCAGTTTTAGTTTGTTTTAGTTTTAGTTTTTTTAGTTTTAGCTTTAGTTTTAGTTTAGTTTTAATTTTAGTTTAGTTTTAGTTTTAGTTTTAGCTTTAATTTTAGTTTAGTTTCAGTTTCAGTTTTAGTTTTAGTTTTAGTTTTAGTTTTTAGTTTTAGCTTCAGTTTTTTAGTTTTAGTTTCAGTTTTTTAATTTTAGTTTCAGCTTTAGGTTTTTTTTAGTTTTAGTTTTTTCATTTCAGTTTTAGTTTTTTAATTTCAGTTTCAGTTTTAGGTTGTTTTAGGTTTAGTTTTAGTTTTTAGCTTTAGTTTTTTAGTTTTAGTTTTAGTTTTAATTTCAGTTTTTTAAGTTTAGTTTCAGTTTTAGTTTGTTTTAGTTTTTTTAGTTTTAGCTTCAGTTTTTTAGTTTTAGTTTCAGCTTTTAAATTTTAGTTTCAGCTTTAGGTTTTTTTTAGTTTTAGTTTTTTCATTTCAGTTTTAGTTTTTTAATTCCAGTTTCAGTTTTAGGTTTTCTTAGTTTTAGGCTGTTTTAGTTTTAGTTCTAGTTTTTTATTTTTAGTTTCAGTTTTAGGTTGTTTTAGGTTTAGTTTTAGTTTTTAGCTTTAGTTTTTTAGTTTTAGTTTTAATTTTAGTTTTTTAAGTTTAGTTTCAGTTTTAGGTTGTTTTAGTTTTAGTTTTTTTAGTTTTAGCTTTAGTTTTAGTTTAGTTTTAATTTTAGTTTAGTTTTAGTTTTTGTTTTAGTTTTAGTTTTAATTTTAGTTTAATTTTAGTTTTAGTTTTAATTTTAGTTTAGTTTTAGTTTTAGTTTTAGTTTTAGTTTTAGTTTTAGTTTTAGTTTTAGTTTTAGCTTTAGTTTTAGTTTTAGTTTGCATGCTCTGGTGCAATTCCCAGGCATGATTTGAGGCTTGGCCATGGATATGTGCAGCCACCTCAGGCAGCAGCTTTGGAACTGGGCATTGTTTGTTTGTTTTTAACTAATTTTCAGGGATCTGAACTAGGTAGGGCACAAATACTGAAAAAAAAGAGATTTTATTGAACCCAAGGACTTCAGAACCAGCCTCTGGAGACACCAGAACTGCAGAAAGTTGGGGAAAAGAGGCTTCAAAATGGACTGATTTTCCAAGAAAACCGTGGATGGTGCTTAACTTGTGTTTGTAAATGATGTCTCTGACTGGTGAGATTCTGATCCAAGGGAAATGTGATGGCTCCTGTGTGATATTAGGGGGAAATGAGGCCAGGGAAGGGACAAGAGGGTGACCTGAGGACATCTGGCAGCAGGGAGAAACTGGAGGCAAGAGCAGGAGCACAGAGTGTCAGCAGGCAGGGACAGAGGTGAGCAACCCTTCAGCCTGAGGACATCCAAGTTCTCACTCAGCTCCTAAAATTCATGGAGGGGGATTAAAGGCAGCATTAATATGCATGCAGCAGCGTGCTGCTCCTCTGCGATCTCCTGACTCCGGTATTTTTAGAAAATTTGGGTTGCTGAGGAGCAAAACCTGTCCCTCAGGGTTTGTCTGCCTGTTGGGATCCTTGCCCTGCCTAATGAAATCGTGAGAGGGAGGGGAGGACATTGACCACTGTGGGGAGAAACTGGAATTGACAGGTTGGGAGGAAGGGTCCCTCCTTTCAGCAGAGGTTCTCAGCCCAAGTGTGTGGTTTTGCCTCCATGGCAGGGCTAGGAGGGCTCAGGGAACTCTAAACTAGACAAAAGCAGCCCAAAACCTGTGGAGACCACAGCTAAAGGTGTGTGATGGGGCTTTTCTGGAGAAAAAGAGCCAAATCATTTCAATATTATTGCTGGTCCAGCCTTGGTCAAGTCAGGCTCAGAGAGAGGAGTCCCTGCAATATTTTGGCTCCTGAGTGCTCAGGAGTCTCTCTCACATCCATTTTCGGGGACAAAGGACAAATCCAGATGTCTCCACCTTGCTCTAGAGCTCATGGGTCTCTCTCACATCCATTTTTGGGGACAAAGGACAAATCCAGATGTCTCCACCTTGCTCTAGAGCTCAGGGGTCTCTCTCACATCCATTTTTGGGGACAAAGGATAAATCCAGATGTCTCCACCTTGCTCCAGACACTGCAGGAACACTTCCAGGGGTGGGACAGCCAGAGGATCTTCCTGAATTCCTACAAAATCCCTCTCAGGCATTTACAGGATCCTTCTGAGCCTCATCTTCAGGGTTAAATTCCTGTGCATCAGTTCCTGCTTCTTGTCCTCCTGCTTGGAATCCTTGGGGTCACTTAAGCCCAGAATCTGTCCCAGGGTATTTGCCCTGGCCCTCCACCCTGGGTTTCTCTAATTAATAAGTTGTCTCAATGTAATCTTAATGTGATGTAATCATCATTTTGAGTAGACAAGATATGCATTACTGACTTTTGATAGGGTTCAAACACCAGCTCTGATTTTTGCCTCTCTCTATTATACTTTTTTTTTTGAAGTGTGCTGTGAAAATGTGTCACCCCTTGTGATTACACTAAGGGGAAAAAAAAATGCAGAAGTGACACAAATTACTAATTACTTTATTATGCAGTGATTAAAAAAAAAAAAAGGAAAAGAAAAGAATTAAAAGCTAGAAGTTGCTTCAGCAAATTCTATTTTTAAAGAAATAATTATTGAGTTTTCAAATGTATTAAATTAGGTAATTCTCTGCCAGATTTCTTCCCCAATTTTAATCTTCATTCTTGGCTGTGTGGCTGGCTCTGCAGTCAATGCTCTGGTGGGGTGATGTGCTCAGCCCCATATTATTATTATTATTATTATTATTATTATTATTATTATTATTATTATTATTATTATTATTATTATTATTATTATTATTACATATTGTTAATAATATATTAATATATAAATAATCTAGTTGTCTATATTTTCTCCATAGCTAACAGGCAAAACTAGTTATCATCATCTCTTCCTTCACAGGTAGCTCTTTTGAGCTTGGGTTTGTTATCTTTAATCTGTTGCTTGTTGCCAACAGACAGAACTAAGGAATTAATTTTAGGCACTTAGCTAGAGTTATGTGAGATGGTACATATTAATTAATATCCATATTAACATATAATATCAATAATAAAACAATAACTAATAATAACAACAATATTAAAATAATAATAATAATAATAATAATAATAATAATAATAATAATAATTATTATTATTATTATTATTATTATTATTATTATTATCATCATCATCATCATCATCATCATCATCATCATCATCATCAGTATGGGAGCACTGTGCCAAACACAGAGCCTGTGAAAGGTGCTGTGCAAGCACAGTGCTAGAGAGACAAGGCAGCCTAAGCTCCCACATTTTCCAGAGATGCCTCATTTCCTACAATTTCTATCCACGTGGTCAGAGGGGTCTGGGGACAGACCACACCACAGAGAAAAATCACTTTTGCGCCTGGCTGGGTGTTTTTGGAGGGTCTGAAGTGGGAATTCTCTGCTCTGGGTCTGGGAGGATCTGAGCTGCCAGGATTTCCCACTTTCCTCATGCCAATGGTGAATTTTCTCCTTGCAGGGGATGTGGGAAAACCAAGTGGGATGTTCTCACTGACTCCAAGGGAGATCAGGGAAGCAAGCAGGGATGGAAAGGGTGCAGGAACAACTGAGCTGTGCCCATGGAGGAGCTCCCAGGCCACCTCCAGGACTCTGGGGAGCTCTAGGTCATGGTGAGCACACCAGGAGACACCCCAGGATGTGCTGGTGATGCCCTGAGAAGGCTGAGCTGGAGCAGAGCCTGGGCAGAGTTCCAGAATAAAGCAGGGATTTATGGAAAGGATCTCCTCCATGGACCCACCTTGGGCAGCACAAGAGCCCAGCCAGGGCTGCACCCAAGATGAACCAAAATGGCCCCAAAATGCACCAGCGCTCCCGGGGTCTCTCCCTGGGATCAGTTCTGCTCCATTTGCATCTTGCAGTTCATTGTCCCATTCCAGCTTTAGCCCCTGCAGTCCCACCCTGCTTGTTTTTCTCTCATCATCCCATGTTGCTTATACTTTTTGGGCCTGAAGTTTATAATGGCTGTCCTTGGTCTCAAGCTGGAAAAGGATTGTTTTGTCTGCCTACCCTGCGAAGAGAACTTGCTAATACTTAATATGAAGCCCAGACCCACACACTAAAACAGCACAGAACCTGAAAAATATAAAAGCTAAAACATTTGGGGATGGAGCAAGGCTGGAGGAGGTGACAGGCCCTGAGGGGAAGGAACAGCTTAAAAATCAGGAGGAGAGATCCTGGTTAGTGAGAAGGCAGCAGTGTGAAGTCTGCTTGGAGATACCATTCCTCAATATCCTAGATCCTGGATTCAATGAAAGACACTCAGGTTTCTTCTTGATTAGGTCTCAGATTCAGGAGGGACAACAGCAGTGACTTTATCCCACCTGAAGATAATGGCAGTGACTTTATCCAACACAATGCGTGATGAATCTCAGCTCTCTAAGGATCAGCTCTGTAAAATCCCATTTCTCTCCAATCCCAGGCTGCAAGGAGATGTTTCCTGTCCCCCTGGATCCCAGCAATTCATGCTGGCAGTTTCACAGCTCTTCAGCAACGCTTAGGTACCCTCTCTGCCAGGATAAGTGCTGCCTAACTTCATGCCAAGCTCACTAAGTCCTGTTTTTCTTTATTTTTTTTCCTGTCATGCATATTTTGGTGAGCCTGTGTCCCCCAGAATCTCCCAGGACCTCCCCTCTCCCCCTTCTCTGTAATTAAACAAGAACTGTTGACAGATGCTGTCGAAGCCAGTTCCAGCTCGCCAGAAATTTTCAGCAAATAATAACAAGAGCTCAGAAATGAGAAGTCAGAAGAATTCAATTCAATATTCAAGAGACAAATTCTCAGCAGTACCTTAATTCAGAGAAGCATCACTGACACCACACAAGAAAAAGGAAAAACAATGCCTTAATCTTTCTTTTTTTTTTTTTTTTTGCTCTGTGATGAGACACCAGAATAGAGAAGGGGAGAGTTTCACAAGGTTGGTTTTTTTTTTCACTTTTTACCTTCAGATTTGGGTCACTTGCCTTGCACAGGGTGTCTGAGCTGGAGGATCTGCTGTAAATCAGGGGATTTCAGTAAAAGAGGGTGCACACCCAAGATTTGCCATGGAAAAGTCACCAGGGAGACAAATGAGGTGTGGAAAAGGATAATGTTTGGAGTGAACTCCCTGATATCATTTTCCTTGCCAGGAGTTTGAAACACCACAGGGTCAGAAAGGATTTGTGGTGGACATTTCTCCAAGCAAGGAATTTGACAGATATTCCTGCTCTGCTGAACTTGCTTTGCTGACTGCTCCCTAAGTCCTTTAAACAATGCTGCTGTGATTTGAAATGTCACATAACCAAAAGCATCATAATTGCAAAAAACATTCTCATTAACAAAAAAGTTCTCCTTTCAAATTCCCCTATTCAGGCCGCTCTGTAAGCTTTTAATCCTTCAAGCACCAGTAAGTGACATCTTTGCTAAGAATGGCCAGTTTGCATCAGCTGGGGAGAGGCTGGGGAGGGGATCTGGGTTTGCTGCAGATGGAGGGGCAAGTGTTTAATGTCAGTTCTCAACTTCCAAGAGAAATTCCTCTTTTCAAACTCACAGCTACAAGTTGAGAGGCTCAAAAGCTCAAGACCAAGATGATGGGATGATGATGATGATGATGGTGATGATGATAATAAGAGGAAGTGATCTATCACAGAATCCCAGAATATCCTGAGTTGGAAGGGATCCCCAAGGATCAGCAAAGTCCAACTCCTGATCTTTTTCTGGGGGATGTGATTTTTCATTTGTGCCAGTGCATGGGGAGGTCACATCCCTGGGCTCACAGGGAATCATCTGAATAGGTCAGGAGGAGACATGAAAAATAATGGGGTTTGTTTGTCAGTGAGACCCAGCTACAACCTCAACCAAAATGAACCCAAATTCAGATTAAATTCTCCCAAATCAAGCTCCACTTGGTGCCCAACTTCCAGACTGGCCTATTTGTTATCCTCTGTTTTTCCTCCAAAATCCAGAAGGCAACAGAACAGCTTTCCCAGGATCCAGTGACACTCCTGGGGCCATCACCTCAATTATACGGGACAGCCAGACCATGCTCATACTGAAATATCCCATCCATGTAGGTTTGGTGTCAGCAGAGTGATCCAAGACTCATCCCAGAAGGGTTGGGGAGGATTCCCTACCACCACTATGGTGAGATGTGGGGTGCCCCAGTACTGGAAATAAGAAAAATTTAAAACAAACAAGGAAAAGACCTCTTCTGTTGACTTTGGAAATGACCAGAAATAGGTTCACTTTACAGCAAAGCTGAAAAAGAACCCAAAGTGTGAATACCAAGTAGGTTGCTTTTGACCCAGAATAATTATTTAAAAGGGAAATAAAACCTACAAAATCTGAAGAAGTCATGTTTGTGACTTGCTGCCCTGAAACCAAGCAGTTTTGTTTGCATTTGTGTTTTAAAAGCAAAATATTTCAGTCAACGGGGAAAAATAATTTTCCTCCATATTCATGTTTTCAGTTTTGGTCCTTTTCCTCTTCGAAAATTGGGTCAGTTCTTTGAATTAAAATCCTACTTTGAAACACCTGAAACATTCTTCTTGAAATTGTCCAAGCACAAAGGGTTTTTTTATTATTTTATTCCTGGAATTCCCCTTTCACCTCCTCGTTCTAAATTACTCATTAAATTCAATGCGAATTTAGGCTCATTTGCAAACTGCTTGTTTTGTTGGGAGCTTTTTTAAGGGTATTTACTACTCTCTGTTTGTACACCTATGTGAGAGCGCATAAATATCTGTGCATGGAATGTGATTCAATTTTGAGTCGTGGAGAAAGATTCTCAGGGAGACTGAGACAGAAGGAATTGCCTTTTCAGGAGGGGGGTAGAACTTATTTCTTTGCAGCTACAAGGACGAGCAAGGAGAAGGCATTTCAGACATCCTGCTGCCAGTGCCTGCCAGACTTTGGCTCCCTGGAGAGACGAGGCAGAGCATCCCAAATATCAAGTGTCTGAACGTGTCCCTCTGTCACCACCAAATCCTGCCTGTCCCAGCTGGCACCAGGGAATTGCTCCTTTCCCGACTCTGCTGAAAATCAAACAATCCATTAGGGCTTCGCTGAGTGGATCTGACATTCCCAGGTGTGGATTAACACCCCCTCAGGGCCATGGTGCTGTGAAAATCAGTGAAAATCAGCTCATTGAAAAGTCAGCTCATCGTTTGTGCCTCGCTGCCCATCCATGCTCCCAGTGAGGAGGAGCCCCAGCACCTGCCAGCCCAGTCCTCAGGGCCTTCCACAGTGGTTTTCCAAGGTGTTTGACTTTCCCTGGAAGGGATGAAGGGGAAATGATGGTATGCTGTGAGGTGTTCAGGGATAAGAGGAATACTTTACCAAAACTGTGGGAAAAACAAAATCTCTCCAATAACATTTTTAGTATTAATTAAGGCATTACTCTGTTCTGGCCAGGATGTGCAGCAGGACCCATTTCATCCACACATTGCCTGGGTTGTGAAGAGAAAATCACTCCATCACATGTGATCTTCACTAGATTTTTCACAAACTTTATACAGTCAAAATCCAGACAAATTCATTGGTTCAATGTTCATTGGTCCCAAATTGCACAATTTTTAGTATTTGATTTCCTATTGGTTATTGATTCCTTCACCTGCGATGTTAATGAGGTCCTCATTCTCTTATGTCTCCTTTCCCAGGCCAGGAGTCTTGCACCATGCCAGGGGTGATATTTGGAGTTGATGTTCATTAATGGTTGTTATCTTGTGTGGGAGTTGATGTTCATTAGTGGTTGTTATCTTGTGTGTATCTTTTGTGCTACTCCCAGCCTGTTGAAATGTTAAGCTCATCAGGCCTCAAGTCTTTTGAAAAGAAACTTCAACTCCTTTCCGTCTGGGCAAAGATGAATAAAAAACCCTGACTAAAGCCATTTTAAAATAGTAGGAATTGTGTAGTTTCCAACAGTATCTCAGGGTATTCCCACCTTGATGTGGTTATTCCTTTGGGTTTTGGTTTCACAATGTCTTTGGAGATGGAAGCAGATTTAAGTTCCCTTCCTCTTGTAAGACTCCCTGTCTTGCACATCACCATCATGGAAATCAGGGTTGTGTTCCTCCATCCCTCCCTGGATAATGCTGAGCATCACTGCTGGAAATGATACAACTTCCAAAATTTTTTAACTATCTAAGAATTGTGTCATTTGGGGCCAATGAACATTGAAACAAAGAATTGGTTTGGGTTTTGTGTGGATAAGTATGTAAAAATCAAATAAAGAACCATCTGGGCAATGTGTGGATGAAATTATTTCTACTGCACATCCTGGCCAGAATAAAGTAATGTCTTAATTCTGGAACACTAAAAAAATGCAGTTGGAGAGGTTTTGTTTGTCCTGCAGTTTTGGTGACATCACCATGATGGTTTTTGGTCTGCATTCTCTTCCATTCTTGGTTCTTCTGCTTATCCAGGCACAAAGCTCCATGCAAACCTCACCAACACAGCTCCATCCCAAAGCTCACCTTGTGCTGTTGGAGACTGAGACCAATCCCACCCCTCACAGAATCCCATGGGAATGCAGGGGAGCTGCAGATCCCATGCTCTGCCAGAGGAACCACTGCTCACATAAATAAGGGATCAGTTACAGAGCAGACAGGAGTAATAGGAAAAGAACAGCCAGAGCAGATCCAGCAGATCATTCCAGCTCAGTGTCCTGCTGCCAGGAGTGGCCAGAAGTAGGTGTCAAGAGATTATCTGAAAAAACCCCATATAAGTGTGATTTTGGTCCCAGTGAGCCACACATCATGAATGTTTTTTGAGTTTTTATATTTAACAGCCCTGGCTGGGTTTTTCTGCCCATAAATTTGCCCAGTCATTTATCTATGGGAACACTGACATGGATTCAGGAGATGAAGGTCCTTTGATGTGCCATGTTGGACAACAATCCCAGGCAGGATCTGAACCATCATGTTTAGTGTCACTGCAGCACTCAGGCTACCCAGGACACCTGCAAGGGAGTGGCAAAGGTGACATCAGCCCTAATGGGCTACAAATGTACTGGCCTGAAGCAGGACTGGTGTGAAAGGCAGCTCAGGGAGGATTTTCTGGTATCTCACTCTCCTGCCCCACTCTTGCTTCTTCCCTTCCAGCACTTTTTTGCCACTCCAAGTGTCTGCTGTTCATTTGCAGCCCAATCTCATCCCTCCATGTACAAAAACCTGCACCAGGGGCTGTCACACCGAGGGGCTTTCACCCCCACCCTTCACTGGGGCCAAACTCAGGCTGGGATTTTTGGATGTCACACCAAGGGCTCCATGACAGAGGTGAGACCTCTTGGGAGGCCACATCCTCCTGCATCAGCTCAGGTGAAGGTCTCATCCTGCCCTTCTTTCTCCTTGCATTTGGATGCTGTGGGTATTGTTTCACCTTTTCCCAATGATCGCTCAGGGTTTAGATTTTATATTTTTCACATTCTGTGCTGCTTTAGTGTATGGATCGGAACTTCATATTATGGGATGGTGAGCTCTGTGCACAGAGCAGGGAGACAAAACAATTCCTGCTCCAGCTGGGCACCAAGGACAAATGACCCAAAGCTCAGCCCAGGAGCACAAACCCCGTGGGCTGGAGAGAGAAAAACAAGCAGGGTGGGACTGCAGGGGCTGAAGCTGGAATGGGACAATGAACTGCAAGATGCAAATGGAGCAGAACTGATCCCAGGGAGAGACCCCGGGAGCGCTGGTGCATTTTGGGGCCATTTTGGTTCATCCTGGGTGCAGCCCTGGCTGGGCTCTGGTGCTGCCCAAGGTGCATCCATGGAGGAGATCCTTTCCATAAATCCCTGCTTTATTCTGGAACTCCGCCCAGCCTCTGCTCTAGGTCAGCCTTCACAGGGCATCACCAACAGCTGAACCTTTCTGTGAGGCTGGCCCTGGAAATGAGCTCCTGCAGCCTGCAGAGGATGCATTCCTTACCTTGTGCCTCTGGAAGGAATCAGGAGGGCTCAGGGAGCACCCAGGGGCAGAGGCACAGCTCCATCCCCTCCCCTCCCAGCAGATCTGTCCTTGCTGAAGTCACCAGAAGCTTCCCAAGCCCATCCCAAGGTAGCTGTACTCCAGCAGAGTTAACCCCTTCCTCAGGAACACAAACCAGCTCTGCCCTGCATTACAATCAGTGCCTTTTGAAAGCCCTGATTTGCCCCCTCAGCTTCCCAGCATCCTGCTGCTCCTTCTGGCACTGCTCAGGCTGGATTCTCTCCTTTAAAGCCATGGGGAGGCAAGGGCTTAAAACAACAAACCCACTTAAATTCAAGCATTTTGTGAGGGACACAAAGATCTATTCTTTCCTTTAGCCACAGCTCTCTGCATAGAGGGCAGGCACAACTTCCCAAGGATATTTCCTGGGAATTGCAGCGAGGAACCTCAGAGAAAGAGAAAACAATTCTTATCTCTACTTGCTGCTCCTGTTGTTTTTGCACATGTGGAATGTGTTAGGAAGATTGTTTACCTGAAGTGATTTGTCAATTGGATTCTGCTGAGGATTGTTTTGTTTCTTTGGCCAATCACTCAAAGCTATGTCCTGACTGTTGGGAGACAATCACAAGTTTTCTTTAGTATGTAATTTAGTATAGTATAGTATACTTTTTATATAGTGCAGTATAATGTAATATAATATAGTTTTAATAAAGCAATTGTTCAGCATTCTGAATCAATGGAGTCAGATACCAATCACTCCTTCATCAGGGGCACCCTGATTTTACTATGCCTTCCCTGCCTGCCCCCAACCAAAAAAAGACTTCCCCCAAATCCTACAGGATTTTGAAATAAGCTGGGAATGTTGGTAGTGCTTTGTCTGTTCTGACAAACCTCAGTGAAGGAGTGTTTCATTGGGTTGGTTTTTGCCTTATTCCAGTCACTATTCCGGTGTGATCATGCAGCTCAGGGGATGTCACAAATCCAGAGTGTCTGAGGGGTGTTTAACAAACCACACAACCCTACACAGGGGGAGTGGGAGCCCTTTTTGCAGCTAGGAAAGCAAGGGACAGACTTTCCTCTTTTTTTTTTTTTTAATCATTAGGTTGGAAAAGATCTCTAAGATTGTCCAGTCCAACCATTAACCCAGCACTGCCAAGTCCACCACTAAACCATTTCTCCAAGCCCCAAATCTACACTGATTCAGTGACATAACAGAGTGACAGAGGCAGGAATTTAAACCAAGTGCCAAGCTGGTCCCTAGCATTCTGTTCTAACAATTCAAGGTGCTTTAATCTCTCCTGTATCCAGAGACAAAAGGGTTTGGAAACCCTGGATCCTGCTCTCTCCTGTCTGCATGAAAACCAACAGTTGTTCCTTCACTTTGCACCTTTAAAAGGACAAATATTTTCCCTTCCTGCATCCCAGACAGGAGCAGGGGTGAGAGCAAAGGCTCTGGGAGAGGGTTCAGAGTGGGATGCACAGGGGTGTTCAGCCAGCAGTACAAGGACATTGAAATGGAGTGAGCAAAACTGGGTTCATTAGCTGGCAATTAGCTCTAAATTGATGATCATATGCTGCAATTGAGCTTGGAAGGGAAAGGTGGATCTGCCAGCTGGAGACAACAGAGTCTTTGGAGGTTGATCCCTGCTGAGTGGGGCAGGATTTATGGGCAGATCAGTCCAGTTTTGTGTGCTCTGGACACCTGAGAAAAATGTTGAGTCCACTGCTGTCAAGAGAAGGCTTTGGACAGGAAGAGGGGGACGGTGGTTTCCCTTTTTTCTTGAGTCCAAAGAGAATTGCAAGACCAAGCTGGACCACCCAGGTGCAATCCCAGCATTTTAGTAATTCCAGTCACTTAATAATCCTGGTGGTTTCCTGATCCCAGTTTCCCCAGAGCCATCCCAGCCAATCTGTTGCCTCATCCTACCAGCTCTCCAAATCCAGGTGCCTCCCATCCCTGGTGCCAGTGCAGCCTGGCCATCAGGAGTGCTTCCCTTCCCTACCACAGCTCCCTCCTCTCTAATTCCTCTAATCCTGGCTTTTCCTGACTCCCTCTCACCCCAGAGGAGGTATATATTATATTATATTATATTATATTATATTATATTATATTATATTATATTATATTATATTATATTATATTATATTATATTATATTGTAGAATGCTATACTAAAACTATAGAGAAAAGCTACAAACAGAAGGCTTAACAAGATATTAATTAGAAACTTGTGACTGCCTAGAGTCCCCACACAGCTGGACTGTGATTGGTCATTAAATCCAAACAATTCTTCTGCTTTATTCTTTAAATAAAAAGAATAAAGAATAAAATTATTTCTTTATTATTTAAAGAATTAAATAAAATTTAAGAATTAAGAATTAAATTAAATTTAAGAATTAATTTAAGAATTAAATTTAAAATTCTTTATTATTTAAAGAATAAAAACAATAAAGAATAAAGTTCACCTGTTGGATAAACAATCTCCAAACAACATTCCAAAGCAGCAAAACAGGGAGAAGCAAATGAGATAGTATTGTTTTCCTTTTTCTCTGAGGCTTCTCAGCTTCCCAGGAGAAGAAATCCTGGTGAAGGGATTTTTCAGAAAACATGATGGTCACACTGCATCTCCCCACCTTTGAAGGGCCAGAAAAGGGCTTTTATTGGGAGCCAGCTCCCGATGTGAGCAGCTCAGAGCAATTGATGGACCCTCAAAGCCATTGCCAGGCTACCTGATGCTTGAGGCCTCTTCCCCAGCCTTGCAGAGGAGGAATCTCTCTCTCCCTCCTGCTGCCAGACCTTCCTCTCTCTCTACTGCCCTCCCCCTCCTCCTCCTGCAGCTGAAGACAAGCACCCAAAGCTCTCCTGCTCTGTGCTCTGTCCTGGGCTCCCTCCCACCCTGCTCCTCCAGAGCCCAGGTCCTGCTTGTTCCCATGCTGGGGGCAAACACACCTCAGCTCCAGCTTCAAACAGATCTCTGGCCAGCCAGGACATCTCTGGGGGCTGCCACAAGCCACCAGCCCAAGCAGTTTTGCAGCAGCTCGTGGAGCTGGAGGCCTCCTTAAACCACCCTGCTCAGAGAGGGTGTGCACCCAGAGGGTGGCAAAGCAAGGCTGGAGAGTCCTGGTCCCTCAGCAGAGGTTGTCCCCACCACCCTGAGGAGCTGCAGGAGGGCAGAGCCTGGTGACATGTGGGGCTGGGATGAGCAGGGAGTGTGTGAAAGAAAGGGTGCACAGAGAGCAGACAGTGGGGAGAAGTTAATCATGAATGTTTTCCTTGCAGGTTACTGATCTCCCTTGCACATGGACTCCCCGGGGCTGGAAACCTGGTGAGCATGAGCTTGAGGAGAAGGGTTTAAAATGAGTAGGTGTTGTAGTCATTAATTTGTGGCTCAGTCTAGAGCCATCCATCAATTAAACCTCAGCCACTGCAGGCTGAGCAGCAGCCAGGTCCTGTTTCCCTGGGCACAGAGCAGGGAAAATAGATGGTCTGGAAGCACCTACATGCCAGGGGCTGCAATGGCACTGCCCAGCCCTGAGAGCACAGCTGTCCTTGAACACACCCAGTCCCTACTGGGGCAAACTGGGCCATGGATGTGGGGCTCTGTGTGTTCCCCCTAGAAATCCCATCCCTAAATGTCAGTCCTGCAGGCCAGGCCCGTTGACTCCTGCACACAGCTGAGATGAATGCTCCTCGTGGTCCATCCATCCCAACGTGCCTTTCCCATTGTTCTCATCCCTCCAGGCCCCTGGTGACAGACTCTTGCCATTAGATATGATGGAGAGGGCTGTTGCCCCTACACAGGCACACTCCTGTGCTAGGGAGGCTCTGGGAATAATGGGAGCAATGAAATAAATGAAATAAATCACCCCAAGAGCAAGTGGCTGTGATGAATTAGGAGGTGTTAAACGCTCAGAGCAGACAGGGCACTACCAGCCCTTTTCCCCAGCAAAGCCACAAAGACAAGGGGCTCTGGGGCTTGCAGAGCCTGTAATTCCCTTTTCATATTTTGCCAGGAGTGCTTTCAGAGCAGGTTTGTTGATTGAATTTGTCAGCCACCATTCTGGAGATGGCAAAGCTGCTCTCGCTGCCTTTATTGTGGAGCTCGCACGAGGCAATTCCAAAGCATTTGTATTCATTCCAGGCAGCATTAGGTAGCTGATGATTCAGCCAGCTGCCAGCAGATAGCTGCTCTCTCCTTGAGATGACTGAGTAATACAGGAATAACCTGGGGATTTTGCTCCCTTCCGGGTTTTATTTATTTATTTGGGGTGGATCTCATTTATCACCGGCGCGCAGGAGCCGAGTTGGGAGCTCTGGCATCCCCTTGGGCGTGGAGAGCAGGGCAAGGCTGCTCCTCATTTCCTTTGGACAGCTCTGTCTCACCCATTGGAGATGAAACCTCACTGAGCTGAGGAGCTGGGCTGGGAGATTGGAAGGTGTGTGCAGAGAAAAACACAAATTCCACACAGATGGGAGTTGTGGGGAGAGGGAGAAAAACAGGGATTTCTGGGTGTGGGGATGGGTGAGAAGGGAAGAAAGTGGAAAAATCAGGTGGGAAGAAGGAAAAGGGAGCTCTGTACTTCTACAGGGGAATTGGAAGTTGTGTGGGGAGAGAAAAACAGGGATTTCTGGGTGTGGATACGAGTGGATGTGTGAGAAGGGAAGAAGCTGGAAAAATCAGGTGGGAAGAAGGAAAAGGGAGCTCTGTACTTCTACAGGGGAATTGGAAGTTGGTTTTGAGGAAGGAAAAATAGGGGTTAAATAGGAAAAATAGGAAGGAAAGATAGGGTTTTCTGGCTGTGGATACAAGTGGATGTCTGAGAAGGGGAGAAGTTGGAAAAATCAGGTAGAAAGAAGAAAAAGGAAGTTCTATGCTTCTACAGGACAATTGGAAGATGTGTTTAGGGAAGGACAAAGAGGGGTTAAGTAGGAAAAATAGGAAGGAAAAATAGGGATTTCTGGCTATGGATAGGAGTGGATGTGTAAGAAGGAAAGAAAGTGGAAAAATCAGGTGGAAAGAAGGAAGAGGGAGCTCTGTACTTCCAGAACAGGCTGGTGTGGTGGATGCTGAGGGTTCCTGGGTGCATGGAACCTTCTGGAAGCAGGCAGAGGTGACTGTCTATTGCAGGAAGTCCTGACCAACTGATCAATATGATCAAGCAGAAGCCATTTGTTGTTTACATTACACACATATTTATGGACTCTACAAACTACTAAGTACACATTTCTTAATTGGTGCCTTTGTCTTGTTCCCTCATTTTCTGCCTGCATTTCTCAAGTACATGACTGGTTACAGTCCAGGTGTTTCATGTCCCTCTGTTATCCAATTTTTACTGTCCTGGTATTTGGTTTCTCAGCCTCTTCTTTCTTAATTTAGCACAATTTATGTTCCAACAGCCTTGACGAATTCCTGAGGCTTTGATAACAAACTTAGGAGCAGGCTGGCTGGTGCACCATTGGAAATCCATTGCCACAATTGTCCCTTGCTCTTGAAGGGCTGGGCTTGCCCCTGAGTGTGTGCTGGGACTCCAGTGGGTCCCAAAAGCCCTGAGCCTGCTCTGGAGCCTGCAGGATCTGGAGCAGAGCTCCTGGCCTTGGATGCATCCCTGGGATCTCCTCCTGCCTGCAGGAGTTCAGCTCCTTTCCCAAGGCCTTGGCCTGGCCCCCATCTCCACACTCTGGAAGGAGATAGGGAAATTTTGGCCTCCTGAGAGAGGTGTGTGAGATAAGTGGGCTTGAATCTCCCTGAAGCAGCTCTGATTTCTCTGTGCTGATTACAGAGGGAATTTGATGACAGCCTTAGAGCAGACAGAGCCACAGAGCAGCCCTGGATCCAGGCTGCACTCACAGCTCCTCTGCCCCCACTCTGGGCACTCAGGATTTCTCCTGCCTTTCCTCTGGGAGCCATAAACCAGTTTCTGAAAGTGGGATTGTCAGTTTTCTGTGCTCCCCCAGTGACCCCAGGCACAGGACAAACCTGCCCTGAACTCAGGACACTTTTCCACAGGAGCACACTCAGATTTTCCTTATTTCTCTCATTCCCTGAGTTGGACACTGGTGTCTTTCCAAACACCACGAGGGTGCAAGAGGGAAAAACATCTTTCCCTTGGATCATTACCCGAGTTGGTGTCTTTCCAAACACCACAAGGGTGCAAGAGGGCAAAAACATCTTTCCCTTGGATCATCAGCAAGGCCAACCTAGCACTGACAATTTCCAGAAATTAATCAACTTGCCAAAACTTGGACACAGGCACAGAGCATCAGGAAAAGAAGCATCCTTTTCATCATCATGGCCAGTGTATGGTGCCAGACAAGTGCAGATCCCAAATCCTTTGTCCTGGGGGTAAAGTTCACTTTGGTCACTCCACGTGGTCAGTGCTCATGGCTCTGAGACTCACAAGTGTTCTTGGTTGATAAGGAAGTGAGTTTTTTGGGAGTTTGTGGTCAAACCAAGGAAACCTCTGGCAGAGCAGGTCCTTATCTCCATCTCCACTTCAGGACAGAAAAACTTGAGTCTCATCCCCTAAATCACCTTTTCTCCCGAGATGTTCCTGCATGGAAGCCTGGGGACGTTGCTACAGCTCTCAGGGACAGAGAAAAGGGTTTGGTAACTTCCTCCTGAGATAACCTGAAGGATCTCCTTCCACATCCATATCCTTGCACTGCCTCTTTTTCTGACCTTTCCCCACCAGCATGTGTTGAATTTCCTTTCCAGAGGACAAAAGTGGAGCTGTCCCTCAGGGTCAGGCAGTGATGGGCCACAGCCCAGCTCTTCTGTCCATCCCTGCATTCACTGGGAGGAAAACTCCTCCTGTCTGTGAGGCAGGAACAGAAGGGAGAAGATGAAAGGGGGAGAGAGAGGGAGCATTTCAGGCTTGTAATTCAGTTACAGCACAGAGAATCAATTCGCTGCAGCTCAGGGGCCTGCTTGTTTCTGCAGGAACACAGGAATGAGTCCAACAAGGCTGCTGTGACAATCCCAAAGGCAGGGGAGGATGCCAGGCCAGCCCTTCCCCAGGTGCTGCCCCAAATCCAGCCTGTGGAATCCTGCACACAGGTGAGATGGGGTTATGGAGGGGGAAGCATGGCAGCTGGTCTGTACCAGACACACTGGGGGGAAAAAATCTGATTTTGGCAAGGTTTTCTCTGGCTGAAAAGAGAGCAACAATCTCTTGGGGATCCTACACACACAAAATAGCATTTCTGATGGCCTGGAAGAGGGAGCATCTGAATGGGATTGCTCATGGCTGAGCTGAAGGGATGTGGCATCCTGTTTGCTTCAGGCACCTGAGAAAAATAAATTAATCCAGGATCAAAATTTATCCAGAAATGTACAAGAGCAGAGAGAAAATAATGGGGAGAAATGTGGGGCAGAGGGTGAGTTGTGTCCCCCAGCAGTCCCTGTCCTTCCAAGAGTTAGGTGGGTGTCACTGTCACATTTTCTGAAAAATCCTCTTTGCCCAGAATTTCTCTCCTGGGAAGCTGAGAAGCCTCAGAGAAAAAGGAAAACAATGTTATCTCATTTGCTTCTCCTGTGTTTTGCTGCTTTGGAATGTGGTTGGAGATTGTTTCATTGGTTTAATGTGAATTGTTTTAATTAATGACCAATCAGGGCCAAGCTGTGTCGGGACTCTGGAAGGAGTCAGGAGTTTTCATTATTATCTTTTAGCCTTCTGTCTGTATCCTTTCTGTATTCTTTAGTATAGTTTAGTTTAGCATTCTTTAATGTAATATAGATCATAAAATAATAAATTAGCCTTCTAAGAACATGGAGTCAGATTCATCATTTCCTTCCAACAACAAGAGCCCCAGAAAATACCACAGGTGGGCACTTTTCATTTCTCTTGTCTGTGACAAGACCTGGCCACCAACTTCCATCAGTGCTCAGCGCTGAGGACCCAGAATTTCACCCAAATTCCTTTAACTCTCAAAATCTGCCCAGAATATTCCTGAGGAATCTCTGTGTGAAGCTGCTGATGTTCCTGGCTTTGGGACACAACCCTACCTCTGGCTGGGCTGGGCAGCTCTGTTCTGTGTCCCCTGCACTTGGCAGAGACCTCAGGAGTGACAAATCCCAAAAAGGATGGGAAAGGAGCAAAAACAACACCAGACTTGAAGCACAAAGAGTTGAAAGGTCTCAGGTGGTTGGGCCTGGCTGAAAACCACCAGGCACTGCTGCCACCCTTCCCACTGAACCTCCCTGGAAAGGGAAGAATGAAACCCATTCCCTTTCCTTGCCCTTCTCTAGGGCAGACAGGGCCATGCCAGTGGCCAGGGTATCACCTGGCTGGGGGCACATGGGGTCACACAGGACAGGGGGAGGATGTGCTGGGAGCTCAAGAGCTCCTAAACCACTCAGGACTGCAGGGGGGATCAGAGCTGCCTTGCTTGAAGAGCTTGAACACATCCAAGGACTGGAGTTATCCAGCACTTCTGGTCTGTGAAGAAGGAGCAGCACAAGAGATAAAGGCAGAGCAGTGAAAAAATGTGGGTGCTGCAGGAGCAGGTGGGAATTCACCAAGTCACATTCCCTGAGTTTGGGAAGGAGGGAGAACAGCTTGGCCCAGCATCCCACTGTGCTACCTGCAACACAAAACCTTCATTCTGAACATGCTTTTGAAAGCAAAACAGTTTTAATTCCAAGAAAGTACAAGAAGACAAAGCAGAAATGAGCATCCTTTGACCAAGCACATTTTCTCTCTTTTTTACCTTTTTTGAAGCTTTCATTATTCAAACATTGCAGTCAAGAATGGAAAATTCAGCCTTGCAGGGGCAGGTTGTTGACCATCCTGCTGTTCTCAGTCTAACCTTGCCTTGTATTTAACAGAGGCCTAGGGGTGCTGGAGTGACTCTGACACAGAGTGTTCAGGATGGAAAAATCCAGAGATGCCCACTGGAGCTCTTCAAACCAAGGATTCAGGAGCCTGAACTGTTGGCTGCTCCTCAGAGTCAGTCTATAGCTTGATATCACCCAGTCCTAGGCAAAAATAAAAGGAAGGTTGACTCCTAAAATGCATTACAAACACTCCCTCTGGTACAGTGTCCGTGGGTATAAAGCAGCAACTCCAGGGCTATCCCTTTTTGTCACAGAGATCCTCTGGGAATTTAGGTGGAGACTGTGGGGAAAGTTTCCCAGATTGGGGCACTTTGGGAAGCTGGAGGTGAAAAGAATTGCAGTTAGGAATGGGACAAAAGCTCCAGCAAGCCCTTTCAGAGCTGTCTCCTAACCCTGAGGGCACCTGGTGGCCTCTGCCAAGGGGACAAATCTCAGTGAGAAAGTTCTGAGAGCTCCTTGTAGTGACCTGGCTGGCCAAACTCTGTCCTTTGTCAGACAAAGGACACAGGAGAAGCACAGAGTGAAGGAGGAAAAGGTAAAAAAAAGATTGATGGCCACACCAGCCTCTTGCAAAGCATCTGCTGTGGTGGTGCCAAATGTCACCTGTGTCACACTCCTGTCCCTATAGGGAGAATCCTTGCACCAAAACCCCTCACCCAGAGCCTCACACTGAGGAAGGGGATTTGGCTGCCTGGTTTTTGCTGCTGAAGGTTTTTAGGGAAGGTCCCTGCCCCTGTCTGCCCCACACTTGGGCAGGGGGGCTGGCAGTTGTCCTGCAGATGAGGCAGAGGTTGATCCCTGCCCTGCCTGACCCAAGGGGAATTGATATCCGCAGAGGATTTTAAGGGATCTGTGGGGGTGCTCCCGTTTAAGAAGTGGAATTCCTTCAATCTGGACAGAAAGAGAAGGATCAGCCCCTTTTCGGGGAGCTGCCAGCCCCAGTGCCCCCAGCGCCGCTTCTCCCCATCCCCTGCAGCTGCGGGATTTGGGATGGCTGCGGTGCAGGGTTCCCTCTGCTGGCCTGAAAACCCCACGGCTCCGAGCCCACGGAGGCTTTCAGCCCAGGGAAATGTCTGTTTAGAGACATTTATCGCATTTATTTTATTTAGACGTTTATTTATTTTAGAGAATCAAAGGGGAGCTCTGGCCCCAGAGGGTCCCTGACCTTCCCCCAGTTTCAGGACCCTTTTTGGACCCAGGGCAGATTCCATTCCCTCAGCACTGAAGCTCCTGATCTTCTTCCCATCCCAAATCATTCCTGCCTGTTTCTCTCTGATTTAGCAATGCCACTCTCCTCCTCATGCAGCACAAATCCCACATGTGCAGGGAGGATACAGGTGACCAAAACCAAAATACAACATTCTCTGTGGCTGGCCAAAATTCAGGTCTGGACATCCCTGGGAGCAGCTGGGGATAGCCAGAAGAGCTAAAGGCAGTGGATATCCAGGACCTGACCCTCCTGCCTGGGATGAGGAACCTTTCCCTGCTGTCCTTCATGCCACAATCCCTCTGTGGGTGTTTTAGGAAAGGAAAATGTGTGCAAAGGGAACTTATCTCCATCTTTAGGAACTGCTGATAAAGAAAAGAAGGATTGAAAAAGAGATAAAGCGAGTGTTTAACTTCACTGAAAGGTATTTGACCAGCCCAAGCAGAAGCACAAGGTCTTAGAGGTCAGAACATGGAACAACCAACACAAATAAAGGGGAAACTCCAGCCCTGTGATTGCACCCCAGGGCCTCTGCTCCATCCTTTGTCCCACACACGAGCACCTATCTCTCTCCTCCCCTCTTCCAACTTCTGTCTTTATTATTATCAAAGTGAAATTTATGAAGAGCTCGAGGCACTGGCGATTTCCTGGATTTCAATATAACTTCTTGCAATCTTAAGTGAACAGCTTGGTTGCTTCTGCCTGTCAGGGAATTTAAATTGCAAATTGAATAGTGAAATGCAGCAGCCAAGGGTCTGTGTCAGTGACTTTGGAGAGCAGAGATATCGCTTAGCAACTGGAGGCAGAGAGGGATGGAGGCTGCTGTGTAAACACGGCAGTGGAGGATCTGGATTTTGGGATCCCCTTTGCCCCTGGGGTGCCAGAAGAAATCACCCATTGGTGAGCTGGGGGTGTGACTTGGGAAGGAAACACCACAATCCTGGCTCTGCTCAGCCTGGGCAAGGGCTGGCAGCTTGCAAGGAGAAGTATTTTCTTTGTAGGCACCAGCTCCAGCAGGTGACAGAAAAGGCAGGGCTGTCCCCAGAGAAGCAGGGAAATGGCCAGAGCTGGCAGCCACTGGTTGAGATTTCCAGTTTCAGCTGGAAATGAGGACAAAATCATCACAATTTGGCCAAGCACCAGCACTGGAGCCCACACAGGTTATGCAAACTCTACATGAGAAGTTTTTTGCCACTCTTGTGGAGGAGGTATGGCCCAGCTTTGAAGGTGGCCCTGCTTTGAGCTGGAGGCTGCACCAGACACCTCTAGAAGTCCATTTCAACCTGTGCTATTCAGCAATGCCATCTAATGTCCTTTTTTTAATTAAAGATGTTAAAAATTGGCTTCCATACTGCCAGAAATTATAACACAGAAGAGTCCTGAGGAATCACTTAAGCCTCCCCCTGCTCCCAGCAGGTTGAGGGACATCCAAAACTGTGCTGTCACCTCTTTACTGGGGCTTTTCTTGCAGGAAGGGGCATCCCACATCCCTCATGGACATTCTGTTCCTATCTGTGTTGTTAGAAAATGTTTTCCAATGTTAATCTTGCCTAAATGAGCTTCAGCAAGCTTTCAACCCACTGGCTTGAAGTTATTGCTTAAAAACACAAACCTTCAGTGCAGCCACCATTTAAAGGCACAGCAAACTCTAATGTCCTGCAGCAGTGCATTCCACCAGCCTGTTGTGCTCTGAATTAAAATTAATAATGGCTCTTCATGGAGAATCCAACAGGCCAAGAGGGAAGGGATTCTCCTAGTCTGTTCTCCCTGATCACAATCCCTGAAATTTCGCATGGAGAAATCATCATGCAAGTCCACCTCATCCTAAATATCTCCAATAAGCAGAAACAGAGCTCTGTGACTCAGTGGACCTTATCCAACACCCTGTGATCATGGACATCTTTCCTGAAGAAATTCAGGAAAGAGAACTCTGAAAGAGAAAGATCTCAGGAAAGAAATCTCTGGGTGAGATTTCCCAGAGCAGTTTCCCTGTAGGACCTGAAGGAGAGACATAGGCATTGTCCAGGAGCTGTTCATCTCATCCTTTCCATGGATCTATTCCCAGGTGGGTTGGATTGCTCCATAATGGCGTTTTTTCCTCCCTACAAAGGGATGAAGAAGGAGGAAGGTGCCTGCAGTGCTTATTTCCAAAAAAGCTTTAGGAAAATGAGCCTTGGCTCATATATCCCACACAGGGAAATGACCTGTGGGCCTGGAAGCTGTAGGACCTCACAGGAAAAGGCCTGGTAAAATTATTGGAAATAATGGGATTAATTGGAAATAATTGGAAATAATTTTCCAATGGGAAACATGTGTTTTGGGAAATGCTACAATCAACAGGGAGAATTTATTTCCACTGAGGCTGTGCTGAAGCAATTCTTTGGTGTTCTCCTTGGGGGACTGCTCTTAGTGCCAGAACAATGTGGTCCTGAGGAGAACAGGTCCTGGAAACCTTGGCAAGGAATTTTTGGGTGAGGATCAAAGAACCAACAGCCACTAGACCATAGAATTATATCAAATTCAGGGTGACCCCAACGTCTGGGAATGATTGGCATCTGGCTCCATTGATTCAGAATGCTGAACAATTGCTTTATTAAAACTGTATTATATTACATTAATACTATATTATAACCATACTAAAGAGATACTATACAAAAGATACATACCAAAAAAACCCCATGACTGTCTGAGACAGTCAGGACCCAGCTTTGACCCAATTGGCCAAGGAATCAAAACAATCCTCAGCAGAACCCAATTGACAAATCACTTCAGGTAAACAATCTTCCTTACACATTCCACATGTGCAAAAACAACAGGAGTAGCAAGTAGAGAGAAGTATTTTCTCCTCTTCTCTCTGTGCTTCTCCAGAAAAAATCCTGTGAGAGGATTATGTCTCTCTCTGTTCAGAGAATGTGAGTACCACATTATATAATTATATAATATAAATAAATTATTTACATTATAAATAATAATTATTATTTTATTATTATCTCTGTTCAGAGAACGTGAATGCCACATTCACATTAAGGTCAGAAAGGACCTTAAAGATCACCTGGTTCCACAATGGGCAGGCGTGCATATCCAAGGCTATTCAGGGAGTATTTCCTGTATTTCTCCACTGTTCCAGAATAACCCCAAATTATTTCCCCCATTGTAAAACACCCTCATAGGCTGTCACTTAAAAGGAGCAGGGATATTTCTCTGTCCATCCCTCACCCCCATGGGTACAGCATTGTTTGCTGCCTGGCCTCAAATGCTGGCATGGCTCCAGCTGTAGGAACCAGAAAGCCTCACCCAGGAACCAACTGCAATTTCCCAGTCAGTGCTAAATTCCCTGAAATCCCACACTTCCTCTGGAAGGGTGTTGACATTTGCTCAGCTGCTTGTCAAATGTCTGGAGATGTGAACGTCTCAAACAGGAGCTGTTGTCATGGAAGGAACACAAAGACAGGTATTTAGCATGATTTGGGGAGAGGTGTCTGGTGAGAGGGTGTTTTGTGTCTGCCTGCCTTTCCCCAGGAAACAGTTGGTGCCAGGGTAGCACATCAGATGGCAGAGGAGTTTTGTGGGATAAGCAGAGAACATTTCGATGTGGAAGACCAGCAGAGATGTGGAAAATTCCCCTGTCTCTGTCATTCATTTTCTTTCATGAAAAAAGGACTTGACAGAAGGTTGTAGACAGGTGGGTTTGGTCTCTTCTCCCAGGAAATCTGCAAAAGGATCAGAGGATACAGCCTCAAGTTGCACCAGGTGAGGTTGAGACTGGATTTTAGGGAAAATTCTTCACTGAAAGGGTGATTAGGCATTGGAACAGGATGCCCAGAGAAGTGGTGAAACCACCAGCCCTGGAAGGGTTCCAAAAATGTGGATGTGGCCCCTGGGGATGTGGTTTTGTGGTGGTGAAACCACCAGCCCTGGAAGGGTTCCAAAAACATGAATGTGGCCCCTGAGGACATGGCTTAGTGGTGGTGAAACCACCAGCCCTGGAAGGGATCTGAAAATGTGGATGTGGCCTCTGAGGACATGGTGTAGTGGTGGCCTTGGCAGTGCTGTTTAATGGTTGGAGTCAGTGATCTTGGAGAGTTTTTCCAACCAGTGATCCTGTGTAGCATCAGTGACACTCAGGTTTGGCTCACCCAGGTGCCAATCACAGCTTCTTAAATGGGGGGAAAACAGAAGTTTCCAGCATCTTTTCTGTTTCAGGATGAGCTGAGTCCTTTCCTTGTGGTGTAACCCTTAGGAGCTAATTAGTCTTTGTGCCCTTCATTCCCATGGTGAGAATGCCATTCCTGTGATTTCTTTATTGAGCCTGGGCCTTGGGCAGTTTTTTATCCTCCATGAACCTCTCCAGGTGAGAGAGCTCTTGACACCACCCTTCAGAAACCACCTCGAAATGAATTATATCCCTGTCCCGAGGAATTCCAGTCCTTAACCCCTCAAGCCCAGAGCAGCCTGAGGGAAGGGGAGCAACATCCTGGGGGGGCTTCAGAGACCCCAGTGTGTCCGTGTCTCGGGTTTTGTGTTGCTGAGATGATCCCCAAGGTATTAAAACCCTTTTTTCCCAGCCCCGTGACCAAAGAAGAAGTTGAGATTCCTCAGTTCTGCTTTTCAAGGTTGTTTATTTTCTCTTATCTATGACATTCTTTCTCTGACCTGCTGAGATCTGTCCAGCAGGTCGGGTTGTGGCACAGTCCCTGCCCTTGGGGTGGTGTTGGCTTTTTATCCTAACAACTACCTGTACTTTATTTACAATAATTTTCCAATACCTATCACCTATGTTAGACAGTCTGTCTCTACTCTAAACCAATCCAGAAGTGCCAACGTCACAGCAGAAGATGGAGGACAAGAAGGAGAAGGACAGGACATGCCCAGATTCCTCCATCTTGCCTCCTGAACCCCCATTTTAAATCCCCAAAATTCTACTTTTTCACCCTGTGACAAATTCACTATCATTCTACTCAAACTCTTGTGGCTTGTAACTCCTCACACAAAGTTGGGAATTGTTTCCATGGGCTAAAATCAAAGGCACAGGTGTTTGTGACTCTGTGCCAAGGTCTCTGAGCCCCCTGCCAGGGTCTGGAATCACCCAGGGCAGCCAGAGGAATGTCCTGGGTCCCAACATCCATGGAGTGAGTAGAGCCCCATGTCCACGTGTGTGGCATCACTGGGGAGGTTTGTGCAGTGCTCTGTGCCTGGGCTGGAGTTTCAGAGCCTCGTGAATTTAAATCCCCTACGTCTCATTTTCCAAGAGCCAGCCTCTAAGAGAGGGGCTCTTTCCCTGCAGGCTGAGGTTAATTGGCTTGTGCTTTTAAAAGGATAAAGCTGCGGAGGCTCGGAGTCAGGGCTGTTCTCCAGATTTCCATTATAATCTACATTGCAGGAAAATAGCTTTCCTGATCAAATCATCTGTCCTCTCGGAGCAGAGGATAAAGAGCTGGTGATGTGGGAAATCTGCAGAGGGGGAAATCTGCAGTGTCTCTGCACGACCTTGCTGGACAGAGGAGAAAGAAGAAGCAAAGACTTTTCTCTGCTGTGAGGAAATGTGAGAGAGGTGCACAGCAGCAGTGAGCTGAATTAGGGCCATTCCTGAGCTTGGTGTTATGCACCTCTTGGAAAAAAAAAAAAACAAATAGGAAAACAAGATGGTGCACAAGAGTGGGAATTCTCTGGGAAATTATGTGAGTTTGGGACCAAGCCCAAAAAATTATTAAAACTTGTGGCACTCCTGTGTGACAGTGTTCACAGGGGTCTCAGGTTGAGGGAAGAGATGAGGATCTGACTCCATGTTTCAGAAGGCTGATTTATTATTTTATGATATATATTATATTTCAACTATACTAAAAGAATAGAAGAAAGGATTTTATCAGAAGGCTAGCTAAGGATAGAAAAAGAAGGAATGATAACAGAGGTTTGTGGCTCAGCTCTCTGTCTGAGCCAGCTGACTGTGATTGGCCATTAATTAGAAACAACCAACATGAGACCAATCCCAGATGCACCTGTTGCATTCCACAGCAGCAGATAATCATTGTTTACATTTTGTTCCTGAGGCCTCTCAGCTTCTCAGGAGGAAAAATCCTAAGGAAAGGATTTTTCAGCAAATATCATGGCTACACTCCTGGCCCTTGAGAACTGCCTGAACCTTGTCCAGGTCAAAGACAGGTCTCAAACACCTGTGGAGAGAGCAAGCAAGAGGTCGCAGTGGAGCCTCCCCAGAGCCAGGGCTGCTGTCTCAAGCTTGTAGCTCATTCCCCAGAAAGCCTGGAATATCCCCTTTCCTTTCAGGACTGGGGATATATGGTTTCCATGCAGCTTTTTTAAAATTAAAACAAAACCAAGACCAAACCACCATTATTTTGGCCAAGAAATCAATTTATTCTATATTTCACAAAAGCAGCAGCAACCTGAAGGAAGACAAACGAAGAGTGAGGACGAGGACTGGGAGGAAGAACAAAGAGTTTTTCACCTCTTCATTCACCACCTGTGAAAAGGGAACAGCAAGATTCACTTCCCAGATTTGTCTACTTCAAACTCTCGATTTTGATATTTTCCTTTGATTTTTCAAACTCTTGACTCTGGTCAGCACCCAGTTCTCCAGGCAGCCTTCATCCCAGCAGAAACTGCAAGGAAAGCTTTTTCCCCAGTCACACACAACCCTCCTGGTCCTTTCAGCTCCCATCTCTGGGAATTCTCACCAATGTACTTGGCCTTGCACACCTGGCACCTGAACATCCCTGTGGGTTCCCATCCCAGACCCAGCTCTCACAAGCACACAGCACCTTCTAATACAACTTATTTTATGGCACAGGAAGAAAGTTCACTCAGAGAAGTTCACCTCACCATTCTAGCTCTCCTGAAAATTCCTTTTTCTAAATTTCTAAAAATCATACTTTAAAAATTCTTTAAAAATTGATGGGACCAAAACACCCCAATGCTCAATGCCTGTGGTGAAATTCCTCATCTAACTGAGTTTTTCCAGGTCCAGTTGTGATGGCTACAACCCATTTCCCACAGAAAAAGAGGAGTGCCTGGCAGTCTCTGGGAAGAAAACTTAATTTCTCCATCCATCCCCTATGTGGAGATGGCCTTGGAAAAGAGGAGGATTCATTGCATTCTGTGGGCTGCAAAGCTCAGGGTCAAGTTTGCCTGGTTCACCTTCCCTTGAAGTTTCTTTTCTGAGGCCACCAGTTCAGACTAGAAAAGTGAGTAAAGTACTGAGTGTTCAAGGCTGGGCTGGATGGGGCTCTGAGCAGCAGAATGTCCCTGCCCATGGCAGAGGGCTTGGAGTGAGCTGATCTTTAAGATCCCTTCCAAACCAAAACATTCCATTATTCTATTCCATGGAAAGGGCCTCAGTTTTCCTTTCTCCTCTAGCTCTTACCTGGCACACACCCAATCTCGGGTTTCTGTGGTTGAAATGACCCCCGAGGCATTAAAATTGTTTTTCCCAGCCCTTCAACCAAAGAAGAAGTCGAGATTCCTCAGTTCTGCTTTCCAAGGTTGTTTATTTTCTTTTATCTATGACATTCTTTCTCTGACCTGCTGAGATCTGCCCAGCAGGTTGGGCTGTGGCACAGTCCCTGCCCTTGGGGTGGTGTTGGCTTTTTATACTAACAACTACCTGTACTTTAAAATAATTTTCCAATACCTATCACCCATGTTAGACAGTCTGTCTCTACTCTAAATCAATCCAGAAGTGTCACCATCACAGCAGAAGATCGAGGAGGAGGAGAAGAAGGAGAAAAACAGGACATGCCCAGATTCCTCCATCTTGCCTCTTGAATCCCCATTCTAAAACTCCAAAATTCTACTTTTTCACCCTGTGACAAATTCACAATCATTCTACTCAAACTCTTGTGGCTTGTAACTTCTCACACAAAGTTGGGAATTGTTTCCATGGGCTAAAATCAAAGGCACAGGTGTTTGTGACTCTGTGCCAAGGTCTCTGAGCCCCCTGCCAGGGTCTCGAGTCCTCCAGGGCAGCCAGAGCAATGTCCTGGGTCCCAACAACCCAACAGCCACATAAATTAGCACCAAGGCTGACCAAAGTTGTGCCAGGTACTACAAGGGGACAGAAAATCCTCCCCTCCTGAGTGTTGCATTCACATTCTCTGAAAAATCCCTTTGCCCAGGATTTTTCTCCTGGGAAGCTGAGAAGCCTCAGAGAAAAAGGAAAACAATTCTTATCTCATTTGCTTCTCCTGTGCTTTGCTCATGTGGAATGTGTTTGGAGATTGTTTACACACAGGTGATTGATTCATTCTGTTGTGAGTTGTTTTCATTTTTTGGCCAATTGGGGCCAAGCTGTGCCAGGACTCTGGAAAGAGTCAGAAGTTTTCATTATTATCTTTTTAGCCTTCTGTCTGTATCCTTTCTGTATTTAGTACAGTTTAGTATAGCATTCTTTAATATAATATAGTATTTTAAAATAATAAATGAGCCTTCTGAGAACATGGAGTCAGATTCATCATTCCTCCCTGCCATGGGGCACCCCACAAATACAATACCTGAGCATCCCACTCACCCACTGACACTCACCTCCCCTCTGCTGCTCAGCACTCCAGGGAAGTGCCATCCAAAGGCCATCTCCACCCCATTCACCCTCTAAACCGTGCTTAGGATTGGGGAGAATAACAAATGTTGAGATTTCTCCCTCTCCCGCGGCCATATATTCTCACTGCTGAGCTTCTGCCCATAAAGTTTACAAGATGTTTGCCACAGGGGGTGATTTGTATCAGAGAGGATGTTTACCTATGGTAAATCAAAGCCTGCTTCTTTGTGTTCTCCTGAAATTTCAATTACTGAAACTATTCCTTCATTTCTTGCTTTGCTGTATGTTTTTCTCATTTAGGCAATGAGCACCACCGTTCAAGTTTGTTCCTGTGTGACTCAAGGTTTTATATGACCCTCATTTTGCCTTGATGCTTTATGCTCTGCCTGGGTGTATTTCTCTCTTTGTATTCCCATTTTCTGCTTTGAGCTATTTTATAACACCTTGCTCCCGATGAAATTGCTGCTGCAGCTCCAGGTCAGGTTGTTTGGGTTCAGGAACAGGACTGTGAGCTTTATGAAAGGTTGCAGCTGTTTCCCCTCCACTTTGCATCACTTTCTGACCTGAACTGCCATGTTCCACCCCTGTTGGGAAAGGTGGTCAGGGCTAAAAAAGAGAATTTCCAGGGAGAGCACTGGCAGGGAAGTTTAGGGCTGGTGTGCATTGCCCACCTGGAGAAATGGCTTGGTTACACTGTGGAGACTTGGCTGGAGAAACTTAAAGGGCACAGGACTGATGCAGACCCAAATCCCAACAGGGAAAGCTCTGCCTGTTCTCTAGGACTGATGCAGCATCCATGGCAGATAGAATAATCCTTTTATCAATTTCCTAACTTGTAAAATTGCTTCCTTCTCCAGGCAGAGCAAGCTTGATAACCATGTCTGGGCCCTAGGTCTGGTGTAAAATCAAGAGTCCAACCTGCCTGACATGGACCCTGAGATCAGCTCAGGTGGCTGGAGCGTGGTGCTGATAATGCCAGGGTTGTGGGTTAGATCCCTGTGTGGACCATTCACTCTAGAGCTGGACTTGATGATCCTTGTGGGTCCCTTCCAGCTCAGAATATGCTATAATTCCATATCCAAGCCCATCCTGACTGGTACCTAAGTGCTATTTCTCTTTCTCAGTCCTTTTAACATTTTGCAGGGACTCTGCCATCAGAGCTCTCCATTCTCACACCCATTTTTGCATGGTTTCCATGCAGCTTTTTTAAAATTAAAACAAAACCAAACCCAAACCACCATTATTTTAGCCAAGAAATGAATTTGTTCTAATTATTGTACTGCTTAACAATCCCTTGTCTGTTTTGGAGCATAGCTCTGACCATAGCACATCTTGGCCCCTTGCCTGCAATTATTGTTGTCTGAGATAATGTTTATGATTGAGTTCAGCGAGTTGTGCATTTCCTTATCTTTCCACATGTCTGTGAATGCCAGTATTTGGAGTCAATCCAACAGAATCCCAGGATGATTTTTCAGAGACAAGCCAACAAGAGAATATGAAAAGGGAAAATGTGATGGCAAGGGCGAGAATATGAAATTTCTTCTACAGATGCAGCGGGTTTGATAAACCCTGGGCATTGCAAGCTCTGAATTTTGGGATCCAGAAAGAACCTAAACAAGACACAAAAATGTCCTGTGTGCACTGGGACATAATGGGAAATCTCCTTGTCCTGCTGTGTCCTCTCCGCAAACACAGAAGAGTAGAAATAAGCTATGTAAAAGAAGAATTAATTTCACATTAATGAAAAAAATTGTTCCAATACAGTTGGACTTCTCATCAATTATAGAACATTGAAGTCATTTTGGAGGCAGGGACATCAGTGATTGTGGTTCTCTGAGGTGTTGTGCAAACTTCAGGATATCCTTAAATGATGTTCCCTATTCTATCAGCAAATGGGAATATCAGCAGAGACTGAGCAGAAATATTTGCTATCACCACGTGCAAAGTGCTTTGAGATCCTGGTATGAAAGAAATGGAAGATGAGCAAAGCATCTTCCTCACTAAACTCCTTAGCCATGGTAATTCTACACGGTCATCATTCACAGGAAGAATGTTTTATTTGGGAAGGAATAATCACATCTTGCTGCCAAAACATGAAATCCAATTATGCTGTGAACTAAAGGCTGTTTTAAAGGGTTTATAATTTCTCAGCTTTATCCTCATCAGGATATAAAGTGGGTTTTCTTCCCTTCCTTCCTTCACTTTTAGAAGGGCTTAGTCCATTTCCATCTTCCCTGAGTGACAGATTTCCCTTCTCAATGGCAGAGTTAACAGTTGGACTTTGCTTGGGATTTTGCCTCACACCTTCACTATTTCCCCCCAAAAAATCAAGGCAAACCTGTGCTCCCTGCTCTGGTTTTATTGTTTCCCACTGAATATGAAATGTAAAACCATGGGAGTATGAAATTGGGAGTTTCTGCCTGTTTCATCCTCTTGAACAAACTTTGTGGCTAAACTTTGGATCCAGTCCCTGTAAAATATCCATCCATGGGGAAATACTTTTTTAAAGAAGTGGTCCTTTCTCCTTTCTCCTTTCTCCTTTCTCCTTTCTCCTTTCTCCTCTCCCTTTTCCTTCCCCTTTCCCCTTTCTCTTTCCTTCTGTCTTGAACAATAACTAACAGCTCCCTAAGAATGGAAATTTTGTGTTTATGGTGTGTCAAACTCCTCTCTATCCACTACTTTAAAACAGAAGGACTAAAAGCTCATCACGACTGAGAATTTAAAGGCAGGAGAATGGGGTTTGTTCCTGTTGCTGCCACAGATTTTTATTAAAAATACAGGTTTGGGAAACATATGGAGTAAAGGTGTTCCTTGAGGTGAGACAACAGGGAGATGGGGTCAGGGTGGGATTTGGTAAAATTCTGCTGCTCTAGAGAAGGGTTTGTCATACATGAGAGGAAAGAATCTCATCAGTGGATAAAGCAAGAAACTGAAGTTTTAAAGAATGGCTCAGGATAAGAAACAGCCCTGGTGGCATTGGTGTGCTTAGGGAGGTTGGCAAGCAGGTGATGGCAGTGGTAGGGCTGCCATCCTCCAGAGGCTGAAGAAATACATTTGTCAGGAACTAATTAGGTGGAAATGACCCTGCCTTGCTGTCTTTCCACCTCTTTACAGCCCTAATTTCCAGTGACTGAGGAAATCCCTTGCTGGGTTAAGCCTCCCTCTATTAAACCCTGTCTGTATAGATTGTAAATCCTCTCAACCAGGCTGAGCCTAAGCTCAGGGCTGCAGTGGAGATTCACTGGTACAGCCAGACCTAGTTCCAGTTCCAGGCAGCTGCAGGAGACCCCAGAACCAGCCCTGTCAGCAGGGACAGATGAGCACTGGGCTGGACTTCTGACAGCTCTGCCTTGTGGAGTCCATCTGCCTTTTCCCTTAAATTAAAATGGGGAGCTCCTGACCCCCAAACTGGGCTCCAAATCCAGTGTTCAGAGCTCCCAGGACTACTGAAAACACTCCTGTGCCTTCAGCCACAGAAACCTCTGGCTTCTCCTGCAGTTGCAGTAGCCTGGTCTGAATCCCATGACAGCTGGAAAGCTCAAGATGGATGAGCTACTTGCCTTTCCTCCCTGATTCCTTGATTCATTAGTTAATGTCTGAAAAGCACTTTGGAGCTCAAGAGTGTTAAGTGCTATTATTATTAGAGACCTTTCATATGAATGTTGATTGAAAAAGATAATTGTTACCTTTCTACCTTTCATTCTTTTTTTTTTATATATTTTTCACATTTTTATTAAAGAGAACAGTAACTGGCTTCCCCAAGAGGTGGAAAGGAAGAGTTGGATGTGCTACTGACACAGGAGATGATGGTGGAGTTCTGATGGAGGACACTAAGAATGGAAAAAAATTGGAAAAACAGGATGGGGGCTCCCATCTCCAGAGGATGTAACAGAACTTATGGAACAAGGCTTCTACTGCTTGCACATTCCAGGCCATTTCAGTTCCTCTTATATGAAAGAGAAGGAATGGTTTGGTTGTGTTTTGCCAGTTGGTTCAGCTGCCCTCTCACAGGCATTGTGCTCTGGGGTGTCCAGGCTGGGTGTCCTGTCTGACACTGGGCAGGGGATGGATGTGTTGGATGTCCTTTTCCCTGCATGGATGCCTCCCAAACCCCAGCTCCACAGACCAAGACACTCTTATCAAACCAAGTCAGAAATGGCTGATGTTGCACCTACTTCAAAGACAAAGTCAGCACTGAAGTGTTTCTTTGTTTGTTCCCTTGTTCCTTTGGTCCTTGGGCCAAGAGATAAAAATCAGGGCAGGGACCCAAAGACTCTGCAGGCTCCAAATCCATGGATATTTCTGAGCTTGGCTGGGTGGGACCTTTGGGGAAGCAAATTTAACTGGCACTGTGTCTTGGATGGTGGTGGACTACAGACCTTTTAAGGTCTTTTACATCCTGAATTATTCTGTGATTCTTAGCATGGGAAGAACAACTGGATCTCTGGGTATCCATCCCTTCCTGCTGGCTGCAAAGGGAGAGGAGTGAAGGGCTAATTCAGACAGAGGGATCTACACCAGAGACCTGTGAAGCTGTGGGTTCATTATCATGCAACCAAGTTTGAATGTCTTTTCACAGGTACCTCCAAGAGGTCTTTCTCCACCAGGAGCAGGTAGAGTTTGGATAAATGGAATAAAAGTCCTATTTTTGCATGGAGAAAAGAAAAATAATCCATCCACTGTCTTCTGCCTCTAGGAAGTTTTGCCATGATGGGTTTGAAGGATCTAACTTGAAGCTTTAGGCAGAAAATCCTGAGTTAACTTGAGTTGTATCTGTCCAGTGCTTCCCTGACCTTCCTGGATGCTCAAATGGCTGTTCTGACCCACTTCAACTCAGGGGAAGGTGAACTTTGAGACCTGGAACACGCTCAGCCATGGAGGACAAGCAGATACCCCTGGAGATCTGCAGCTGGAAATGCCCAGCCCGCAGGAGGAAAGATGAAATTTCCTCCAGGGCACTGTCCAGTTCCCGTTTAGCACACTGGGAACAAGCCAGACTGCCCAGGCTCAGCTGCATCCATGTCTTGTCTGCCCTCACACCATCATCTTCTTCACCCCACATGGGATTTCCATGGAAAGAAGCAGAAGAAAGAGACCCAAAACAGAGGCCATGATGCTCTTTGCATGGATTCTCTTTCCATGGAAAGAAGCAGAAGAAAATGACCCAAAACAGAGGCCATGATGCTCTTTGCATGGATTCTCTTCCCATGGAAAGAAGCAGAAGAAAATGACCCAAAACAGACCATGATGCTCTTTGCATGGATTCTCTTCCCATGGAAAGAAGCAGAAGAAAGAGACCTAAAACAGAGGCCATGATGCTTTTTGCATGGATTCTCTTCCCATGGAGACCAAGACTGCCAGCATTCCACTCTCCTGAGAGGGGCAGGAAGGGGACCATGGGACCATGGGACCAGCCAGGCCTCTCCTGGCTCTAGGACAGGTGGGACCAACCATGGGCACAGTGCAAAATTGGTGTTTAAACAGAGGCTCTTTCCCTGGAGCCCTAGAGTCATTTTACCCTGGATCCACCACAGCATTGTCCTCCCTTTTTCCAGCTTCACTTCCCCTCTGATGGCTCCACCAGGTTGGAACTCACCTTTCACTCTCCCAGGTGGAAGCAAGGAACAAAGTGAAAACCTGTTCCACTTCCCCCTGCTCATCCCTGCCCAGATCCTTTCACTTTGGGTTAATGGGACCCAGAGATGCTCATTTTGCACAGCTGTGGAGTAAAATCATTTACACAGACCAAAGATATTGCTCTCACAAAAATAAATTTGCCAAACTGCTATTGCCCCATCTTCCCATTTTTATCGAGCTGGGGCTGCATTAACATTAATGAGATGTTAAAGGAGAAGGGGAAAAAAAAGGAAGAAAGAAAGTCTTCCTGAGCAAATAATAACTACTCAGTCATAATTCAGAGGAAAATTATGGCTCTGTTACATGTTTGAAACTTTCCACTGTATTTCACTCCTGCTTTTGCTAAATTATGTGCAAATGATGGAAGTCCATACATACACATGAATGTGCTTTGCAAAGTTGAAATGTTTTCTTTGCCTGGAAATTATTTCCTTTTGCAGCAGCTCTCTATCTTGTTTCTTTCTCCTGTTCTCTTTCCGTCCATGCAGTGCAGATGAGGGGAAATTCCTCTTTCTTCCAAGTTCCAGCCTTGTTTAACTGGGACAAAGAAGTCATTTCATGACTGAGTGGAAGGGACAGCAACTGAGATTCTGGACTACAGAAGAATAATCCCAGAAATCCAGATCTCATTGCATTGTTATTTTTGTTGAGATTGGAAAATGGCAACACCACTCGGTTGAACTCTATCAATTTTTCTTCTCTGCATCATGGGCTTGTCATTCTGGCCCAGAAAAGCTTTGGTTTATTTTCAGTCTATTTTCCTGTTGTCCTGTAGGTTCTCAATCACCTGGAAAATACAGAGTGAAGCAGCGAAAGCTACAGGTGTAAAGAGAAAATTGTAAGTTGTTTTGGACTTTCTTGATGAAGAGTCTGAGGGGGAGTTATTCTGGTGTTATGGATGGGCTCAGCTTGTGCGCATCACACCAGGGACCTGACAAAGTGCTCTGAGAGAGGGCAGCCAAAGCCAAAGGTAATTCCCACCTTTCCTGCTTCAGAAAAACTCTCTGACAGCAGCAGATCTGAAGGAGAGCTGCTGACACAGACACCTCAATGATGTGTCTATACTTGTTTCTGCAAAAACACCAGGCTGCTCAAAAACACACGGGTTTTGTAGGGAGAAAATAAAAGAGTCCAAGCTGGGATTTCCCCTTCTCCCAAGAAAAGGAAAACAAAACAAAAGCAACCCCAGAAAACCTCATGGTAAAGTCTTTCTCAGGGAAATCAGTTTGCTCTATTCTCCTGGGACAAGAAAAGCCTCGACACAACATCTTTTCATCTGGCTTGTGGTCACCTCTGGTTACCTTTTCCTGCCATGGTTTAGAGGTCCTCCTCTAATTTCCCATCCTCTCCATTAGCAGGGAATGCAGATAAAGCCAGCAGCAGAACCCTGTAGTCCCAGCTCCTACCTGGCAGATAATAATGCAAATTACATGTGGTTTTGGAGGCCAGGGAATGTGGGAATACCTCAGGAACACTCATCCTTTGCTGACAGCAAAACATAGCAGCCCTGTATCAGAGATGTGCCCTGCATTTACCCCCAGGAGCTGAAAAAACACTTCCAGCCCATACAACCCACGGCTCACCAGGAGACAGATATGCAGTAATAATTCCCCTATTTATAATTTATTTAAAAATTTAAAACTACATTTAAAATTATTTAAATTTTTAAAATTTAAAAATTTGTGATTTATTTTAAATTTTTAATTTTATCTTATGTATTATTAATATATTTATTATAAATCAATTATATATATAAATATATATAATTTTTATATATTATAGATTTAAAATAGATTATATATAAGTTTATATATATAATTTATATATAAATAAATAATATACATATAAATATATATACAAATATATATATAAATATATATACAAATATATGAAATCTTTATTATTACGAAATGATAAAGGGCTTTGTTTAGGAAAATGACACAGTGATCAGGTTCCACAGTAATAATTCCCCTATTTAGTCTTCTGCAACCCACAAAACTTATCTCTAAATGTGAATAACCACAGACTTGGAGTGCTGCATGGAGCACATGATGCTCTAGACCTGTTTGAAACCCTATTTAAAGCAGGCTTTGTTTTTCCTTGTGTAAGTTGAACTTTAGCCCATGATGCCTTCCTGGGCTTTGGCCACAGATTTTTCCTGCGCTGAGCCTCAGGACTCCTCAGAAAGTCTGGAATTTGCTCCCATTGCTGCTGCAAATGAAGCTGACTGAAAGCGTGATCCTATTCTACCTCGTTTTATACAAACCATCTTTTCTCTTCATTTACCCGAAGCCTCTGTTTGAAATCTCTGGCCAGATCCACTCCAGACCGGAGGCCACGGGTTCATTCTCAACTTCTTCATTTTTTAATAAACTTCTCAGTAAGCCTCACCTCTGTTTCAAAGCTGGCTACAGCATCCCTGAGCCCCGGGGCTTTGCAGAGCTTTGGCTTTCCAAATGAAAGCCTGATGCTGGCTCATTGTTCCACAACCCCTGCTCCAGCCTGACCTAAGCCCCAAAGCCTAGGATGCAAGGCAGTGTCAGGATTACTCCTGCCTTTGGCAGGGAAAACACATCAGAAAAGAACAATTAACACTTTGTTAATGTGCCAAGGAACAGACTGATCTGTGTGCTGGCCAAAGGCAACAGAGCGACTGCTGTTTACCTTGATGTGTCTGTGCTGCTGTGCAGCAGCTCTGATAGCACAGCTTAGTCCCAGCCTTAGAGCACAATGACAGATGAGAGGTCCTCCTCTAATTTCCCGTCCTCTCCATTAGCAGGGAATGCAGATAAAGCCAGCAGCAGAACCCTGCAGTCCCGGCTCCTACCTGGCAGATAATAATGCAAATTACAGCGACAAAAAGTGGCGAAAATCCGCGGCAGGAAAATAGATGAATAGGGCTGATCTGGGCTCCGTGGGACAGCACCAAATGCCCCTCCCAAGGGAGGCTCAGGTTCTGCTCAGATCTCTGCTGCTTTCACCAGGCATTAACATTCATTCCCATCTGGGATTGCAGGCTGCCATCGGAGCCCTGGCATGCTGCTGTCACCAAATGTGACACAATACCTCATCAGAGAATAAAGGAGTTTTTGCAAGTCTCTCAAAAACTATTTCTGCCTTCGTGTTCTGCATCCTGTGCCTGGCTGGGAGAGTTGAAAGGAGTCTGATACTTAGGGCAGATCCCAGATTAGGGTCAGCAGATGTCTCTGCATTCCACTTCACATCCAGTCCCTCCCATAAACCCTTCTTCATATGGACAATTTAATACCAAACAGGGAATATTCAACTCAGATCAGCCCAATTTCTCTGCTGGCTCCCTTTTACCCCAGGCTGTTGCTTTCCTGCCCCTCTGGGACTGTTCCCTCCAAGGATGTACCCACTGTGCTCTCCGGGGTCTCTGTGGTCCTGGCTGACCCCAAGATGTGTTTGAGAGTCTCTTTTCCCAGCCTGGCAACCAAAGAAGGAGTCAGGATTCTTCTGTTCTGCTTTTCAAGGTTGTTTATTCTTTGTTATCTATGACATTCTTTCTCTGACCTGCTGAGATCTGTCCAGCAGGTTGGGTTGTGGCACAGTCCCTGCCCTTGGGGTGGTGTTATCTTTTATACTAAAAACTATGTGTACATTATTTACAATAATTTTCCAATACCTATCACCTATGTTAGACAGTCTGGCTCTACTCTAAACCAATCTAAAAGTGCCAACATCACCCAGAAGATGGAGGCCAGGAAGAAGGCTAAAGACTGGACATGTCCAGATTCCTCCATCTTGCCTCCTGAACCCCCATTCTAAAAACCCCAAAGTTCTACATTTGCACCCTGTGATAAATTCACTATCATTGTATTTAAACTCTTGTGGCTTGCAGATCCTCATATAAGGTTGGTAATTTTATCCATGGGTCAAAATCAAAGTCACAGGGGGGTCTTGGGCTCTGTGCCAAGGTCTCTGAGCCCCCTGGCAGGGGCTGGAGCCATCCAGGACAGCCAGAGGGATGTCCTGGCTTCTGACACTGTGCCTCTGGATAATTCAGGGATTCCTGGAGAGAGAGGGGCCAGTCCTGTCCTGCTGAATCCACGGTGGGATTGCTCTGCCCGCAGCAGGAATTGCTGCCTTTGCTCCTCTCTCTTTTCATTTTGGCTCAGGCTCTCCCTGCCAGACCTCGGAGCTGAGGAGAGGCAGTGATTGATCAGGGGAAATTTCACCAGCAAAGATGCAGTCCTACAACCTTCACTCGAGATGGAATGGAAGTCACCAGGATAATAAAGATGGATAGGTGGATAGACAGACGGACAGATATGGAGATAGACAGATAGATAGATGACAGCTTGAATCTTGTATGTTAAAATTGTGGACAATCTGTCACCCAGCCTCCCTTCCCTTTTTTATCCCTCCCCTTTCTTAAATTATGCCTATTACTCTGGTGAAATTTATTACAATGTAAGAAATAATGACTTTTTAAAGATATTTTTTACTTTTTATGCAGAGGTGTGAGGGCTCCCTGAAAACAAATGGATGAAGATGTGAAAGCTTATTGGATTGTCACGTCGGATACATTATCCCCAGGGCTCTGAATGAAGAATTAGACCATGGAGATCTTATTTGACATTAGATGTTTCAATTTCTCCAAGAACATTAGGCATGTTGGATTCAGCACTGAATTCAATAATAAACAACAAGCATTGACCCTCCCCCCATCCCCTTTTACCCCTTAGCATTTTAAGTCCAAGACATGCTATTAAGATTTATTTTACATTTTTATTATTGTGCTCACAAGGAAAGGGAGATCATATTTGCATAATTCATTTTTATACAAACCTCTCTGTATTACTTACAGCTGCCCATTCTTCCCCCCTCTAATATATGTGTTTATGTGGCAGTAAAACAATGACATTGGAACAACACACTGGGAATTATTTACCCCAACCCTGCAGGTGTTGCTGTCTATTTATTAACCCCTGGGAATTATTTTGATGGAAATCCCTTTGGATAATGCTCATCAAGAGGCTGAGGTTGGGCAGTCTGTTCCTAGAGAGGAGGCAGGAGTTTAACATCAGCCCCTCTTGGGGTGGTCAGGGAGTGGCCACTCGCCCATGGAAGCAGTTTGGGCATTTATAGGGGTGGATGTGGCTGGGATCAGGGTGCAGGATGAGTGCTGGGACAGGTTCCCTGGGGTGCTGAATGTGGGGATGGGCACTGGATCACCCAGCATTCTACAGAATTTAGGGCTTTCCCCATGGATTTCTCCATATCCTCTGGACCACACCACCACAGCCCCACACACTGCCCTGCTGAGCCTCACCAGACACAAATCCAGGTTCTCCACACCACCTCAACTCCCAAGAGCTGCTCAGACCTTCCCTTGTCAGGCTGTTTTTTTCTCTGGGAGCTGTCCTGGTCCTTTCCCAAGGGAAATTCCCGCTCCCCCAAACACACCCAGGGAGCTGCACCCCAAACTCCCTATTTTTTTTTGTGTATTTTCACACTCTGCACTCACTGGTGGTGCTGGTGGTGCTGGTTGAAGGTGGTTGTCATGGAAACTCCCTTTTTCTGCTAATTCTGCAGGATTTCTTTCTGCAGCATCGATCTGTGAACGTGCCTCCTTTTCTTGCTCACCCTTTAAAATAACAGCTATTGGGAATATTTGAGGAATGTAAAATTTGCCAGGCCAGGGAGCTTCTCAGAGTGGTTGATATTGAAATTATACCTACATCCAATAGCTTCACCCTCCAGCTGCTTTCAAAGGCAGCCCAGGAAGTCTCAAGGAGGAAGAATTTCCTGACCAAAAGGTTTTTCCCTCAACCCAGTGGGAGCAGTGATGGGTTCTGCCCCTCATGCCTGTCCAACCTACAGAAATTCCCACTCTTTTTCTCCTTCACAGCCTAGTCCTGCTCTGAGACCTAAATTCATGGTATTTTTGACATCCTGGCACAGCATCTCCCACATTTTAGCTGTGGAGAAACCAAGCTCAGGGTTGAGTTTTTCACTTTACCGTTGCTCCACTCATTTGGGAAGAGGCTTCACCCTCCCTCTAATACTCAGAATAAAATCTGTGATTCACTTTAATAACTGCTATTTTAGATACCTTCTTTTACTCTCTAAAACATCTTTCTTGATGTTTTCCAGGGTCTTTGTCTGGTTGGGAGCATGAAGACAGGGTGTGTCTGGTGAGGAGGGACAGCTCTTTTTGACAAATGATCCACTCATTTCACAGAAATTTTCGGAAAACAAAAAGGAAAAAGAAAACCAGGTTTTAAACCTTTCTCTCTTAAAAGACCCACAGATGAGGGATCCCCCCAAAAGCAGGAGAACCATATTATTAAATTATTCCATCAGGGGCATGGCAGATGGATCTGGATTTCTTCACTAGAGGAAATTTAATCTTAAAATCTCTCTCCAGCTTGTTTCTCTTTCTCTAAAAACATGGGTGGCCATTTTTAGGCTGCCATCAGAGTCCCCTAAGGTGAGCATAGACATTTTCTGTGGTGTTTGAGGTCAGGGGAACAATGAGGAGCAGGGAATATCTGCACTCCAACATGCTGGATTTAATGACACTTCCATCAGGAAACACTCCCCAGAGCATCCCTCACATCTCTCCTGAAGTCAAATTGAAAATTTATTCACCCAGCTGGGGATTTATCTCACCTAGCCTCTCCTATTTCAGTGCAAGCATCACCCTCTGAGCAAGCTGTCTGGATGCTCTTTATAATCAGGGGAGAGAGATGGGCACTTCCAGAATGAGATTTGTCTGCCCTGCTTTCGACAGCTCTGTCTCCAGACGAGATGCTCTGGACACCAGCAGGGCACGTTTCTCTCCAAGAGTGATAAAAGGGCTTAGAAATGCTGTCAAAATCCTGTTGTGGGACAAAGGGAATGTGGGAATCCAGGACATTGCTCTGGCTGCCCTGGGTGATTCCAGACCCTGGCAGGGGGCTCAGAGACCTTGGCACAGAGTCACAAACACCTGTGCCTTTGATTTTAGCCCATGGAAACAATTCCCAACTTTGTGTGAGGAGTTACAAGCCACAAGAGTTTGAGTAGAATGATAGTGAATTTGTCACAGGGTGAAAAAGTAGAATTTTGGGGATTTAGAATGGGGGTTCAAGAGGCAAGATGGAGGAATCTGGGCATGTCCTGTCCTTCTTCTCCTTCTTCTTCTTCTTCTTCTTCTTGTCCTCCATCTTCTGCTGTGACGTTGGCACTTCTGGATTGGTTTAGAGTAGAGACAGACTGTCTAACATAGGTCATAGGTATTGGAAAATTATTGTAAATAAAGTACAGGTAGTTCTTGGTACAAAAAGCCAACACCATCCCAAGGGCAGGGACTGTGCCACAACCCAACCTGCTGGACAGATCTCAGCAGGTCAGAGAAAGAATGTCATAGATAAGAGAAAATAAACAACCCTGAAAAGCAGAGCCAAGGAATCTCAACTTCTTCTTTGGTCACAGGGCTCAGAAAAAAGGGTTTTAATACCTTGGAGCCATTTCAGCAACAACAAACCTGACAAGGGAAGACCATCTATCCAAGCTAAAAAATTATTCTTATACCAATAAGTGTTTTAACAGTCTAATAGTTCAAGTTATCCAATTAGTACGATAAAATTTCATTAATGATGTTGTTCAAACTGATGTACAGAGCCATTCCTGCCTTCCCAGCGTCCATCCCCCACCTCTGGTGTTCTGCTTACCCTGCTGTCAGAAGCCAGGACATCCCTCTGGCTGTCCTGGATGGTTCAAGCCTCTGCCAGGGGGCTCAGAGACCTTGGCACAGATCCCAAGACACCTGTGACTTTGATTTTGACCCATGGAGCAAATTACCAACCTTATATGAAGAACTGCAAGTCAAGAGAGTTTAAGTAGAATAATAGTTAGTTTGTCATGGGGTGAAAAATAGATTTTTTGGGGGTTTTTAGAATGGGGGCTCAGGGTCTCAAGATGGAGGAATTTGGGTGTACCCTGTCCTTCTTCCTTCTTCTTCCTGGCCTCCATCTTCTGGGTGATGCTGGCACTTTTGGATTGGTTTAAGGCAGAAGCTCACTGTCTAACAGAGGTGATAGGTATTGGGAAGTTATGGTAAATAATGTACATGTAGTTTTTAGTATAAAAGATAACACTGCCCTGAGGGCGGTCAGTGTGCCTCTGTCTGACCTGCTGGACAGATCTCAGCAGGCCAGAGAAAGAATGTTTTAGATAAGAAATAACCTTGAGAATGAAAACAGAAGAATCCTGACTCCTTCTTCAGCTGTTGGGCTGGGAAAAGAGACTTTCTAACACATCTCGGGGTCACTCTGAGCAGCAGAGATTCTGAGACCCTGCCAGTGTTCCTCTTCACCCCAAAGGGGACAGATCCAGTGTTTCTCCATGGAATGAGGAGGGGGGATTTAAAGCCATCACCACCCTGAGCTCCTCCCTGGCAGGGGTGTGATGGCCATGCTGGGGTTTCTTCTCCTCACTCTTGGTTTGTCCATCCCTCTGTCCCCACCCAGGGCTGGGGTTTACTGGGCAGTGGCCATGGGGGTGTCCCCAGTGCTGAGCTCAGGCACAAGACCCTTATTCATGGGACACTTGTGGTCACAGGGACACCCAGCTCTGGGCACAGCATCTTTAGAGACATCCTGAGCTCCCCCAGTGTCAGGTCAGCTCAAAGCCTGTGGCCTTTCACTATCAATGGCTAAAATCACATTAGTTGAGCTGCAAAGGACAGCACAGAGGTGTCCCAGGGTGTGTATCCAGCGTTATTCCCAGTGGCATTAACCACAGGGCACTGACCTCTTCTTGTACATGACCACTGTTCCATTCTCTCCACACCATCTCCAGCCTAAAATGTGCTCCAGACTTTCCTTCTGTGTTTATTTTTTTTTTTCCCCACTGAGTTGTGGAATAATCAGGCTTAAATCAGGTTTCAAGTGACCCATGGCAGCCCTTGCTCCAACCCCATCAGGATCAATAGAGAAAGTTCTCATGTCAGAGTTAGCTGAAGTTGCTCTGCAGGAGAAGCATTTTCGTGGAAAACCTCTCCAGCTTGATACTAATGGTGAAATAAGAAATATCTGCTCCATTTCTGAAGTTGATTCTCAACCCTTTACACTCAGCAACTGTTACAAGGAGAGGTTTCAGGTGCCCTGAGCATTTATCTCCTGGCACAAAAGAGAGGTCAGAATCCAGTGTTAGCTCCACTTATCTGTCACCAGCATTGATGGGAAGCCTGCTCTTCCCCAGCACCAGGAATTGCATTTCATGGACACGGGATCTGAGAAAGCATTACCCTGGAGTTTGATCCTGCCTTGTTTCATAGCATGTAGAGATGTGCCTTCAGCTTTGAAGGGAAAAGGAGAAGGCACTTAATCAATAGCCATGTGAGTGATAAGCACATAAAAAAGATGAGCTTGGCCAGCCTGTATAATCATCAGCAGGACCAGATGGGAAATGTATTATTCAGGAAGAAAGATGACCATGGTGGGGATGGTTTTTATGAGGGTCAAGACTGCTTAAGGAGTACTCAGTTATCTCATGGAGCCTCTTACCTGGAGCATTCAAAGCTCTTTATTAGGATGAGGAGAGAAATAACAATGAATATTTTTGGCTGTGTCCTGGAGAGGACAGAAACAGAATATTTTGACTTCCAGAATCTCCTGTCCAGAGCACAGAAAAGGGCAGAAAAATGTTATTTTTACTTCAAAATGTTATTTTTACTACAAAATCTCCTGTCCAGAGCACAGGAAAAATCAGAAACCAGGTTGTTTCAACTTCCAAAATCTCCTGTCCAGAGCCCAGGAAAAGAAACCAGGTTGTTTTAACTTCCAAAATCTCCTGTCCAGAGCACAGGAAAAGTCAGAAACCAGGTTAACTTCCAGAATCTCCTGTCCAGAGCACAGGAAAAGTCAGAAACCACCTTGTTTTAACTTCCAAAATCTCCTGTCCAGAGCATACAAATATGCAGAGGCCATAAAGATAATGCAACAGGAATTTTTTTCATTTTTAATTTTTTTTTCTCTTCCATGACAAACACTTTTACACTGATGCAGTGTTGCTGTAGAACTGGAATCAAACAGGCTGAAATCTGTAACCTGCTCTCAAAGAACCTTTTCTTCCTCCACCAACGCCAGCAGCTCCTTGTCAGGTTTAAACCTGCCTGACTTCAGCCTTGCTGCAGCTGTGCAGTGCTGAGTGAAGAGGAATACTCAGGATGCACTTCCAGCTCCAGCTGTGCTTCTTGAAGTGCTTACAACTCCCAAAGGCACCTGCAGCTCTTTATCACCTTCCTCCTGCTTCCTCCAGCTGATCAGCCCAAGTGCTGGTGTTGCTCCTTCCTAACTCCCCGCGTTTGAAATGAACTGGAGTAGCAGAAATGCACTTTTTAAAGTGTTTTTAAAGCAGCCTGGCTCACTTTGGCTGTGACAGGTTGGGGAGCAGGATCACAGACAGCCAGTGCCTCTTGGATAGGGATGAGGTGATAACAGCCTCCAGCTGAGAGTATGGCAGAGGCAGGGCTCTCTTCAGACCACTCAGAGGGATGCTCATTCCAGACAGAGAGAATTAAATTAAAGGTGCAGGACTGTTTAAGCAGCTCCCTTCTGTACCAAATCCATGTCATTGTTTAAAAAAAATTAAAGTACATAATTGTCACTGTCATATTTTCTGGAAAAATCCCTTCACCCAGGATTTTTCCCCTGGGAAGCTGAGAAGCCTCAGAGAAAAAGGAAAACAATATTATCTGATTTGCTTCTCCTGTGTTTTGCTGCTCTGGAATGTGGTTGGAGATTGTTTATCCAACAGGTGATTGTTTCATTGGTTTCATGGGAATTGTTTTGACTCAATGACCAATGATGGTCAGGCTGTCTCGGGACTCTGGATAGGCACAAGTTTTTCATTAGTATCTTGTTAAACCTTCTGTCAGTATCCTTTCTCTATTCTTTAGTACAGTCTTAGTATAGTATTCTTTAATATAATATAGTATCATAAAATAATAAATTAGCCTTCTAAGAACATGGAGTCAGATTCATCATTCCTTCCCATGATGGGGGACCCCAAAAATACCACACATAATCACTCCAGTAGTCATAGTAAGAATCACAGAATTATAAAATCATGGAATGGTTTGGGTTGGAAAGGACCTTAGAGATCATCTCGTTCCAACCCCCTGCCATAGGCAGGGACACCTTCCACAGTGCAGGGTTATCTGAGCTGTGCAGGGTTATCCAGGCAGCTGGCTGAGAGCAGGGCAAAGCTGCCTCTCTGAATACACAGGGCACCATGATCCTCCCACTGATGTGCTTCTTTGAGATGGAAGCTGTGATCCTGATGATCCCAGAGTCCCCAGGAAGGGCATTACAAACCAGAAATGTCTCTTGGTCATGGAAGATGCTGGAAGTAAAGCCTCATCCTGGGACCCCGTGCTCAGCAGAGATGATTCCCACTATGGGAGAGAGGCTTTGGCTTTCCACTGCTCTGCAAAAGTTGTTAAAGCAGGCAGTCTTGGCAGGAAGGAGCAAAATCCAGGAAAAACAGAGGAGAAGAATCCCATGCCCAGTGCTTTACAGATGATCTCTGCATCTGAAGCTTCTCTCCACCCCCTAGACCTGCCCTGGCTTCTTTGGCTTCCTGACCCCTCCTGCAGTGCTGTGCCCCCCTCTGGAGAGCCCAAAATCCCAGATTGCTCCAAGCCCTGTCCAACCTGGCCTTGGACACTTCCAGGGATGGAGCAGAAGAGCCAGGAACACTGATTTTCCTTCAGTATTTATTGACTGTGGTGACTCTGCTCTTGTGAGACAACAGTTCTCTCCTAGCACAGGTTGATACATCACGAGAAAATCATGATTCCAGAACTTAATCTGGAGCAGGCTGAATAAACCTGCCCATTCAGACCAATGGTTTTACACCCTGGAAGGGACAAGGGCTGTGTGATAAAGCTACCCAAGTGTCCTCTCAAATCCAGGCATTGTGTGCCTGATGTCACTCAGGGCCCAGAAAAGCCAAGCAGTGCCCCTTGAGTTGCCATTCTCGTGGCTGGTCCCTCCCCATGGTGGAGTTTGTGGTGACAGAATTAATGTGGCTCTAAAGGTAATTTGAAAGCGTCAAGAGAGGGAAATTATCACATGAAAATGCAAATCGTGCCTTATCTGGGCTGTTCCATGGCTGCTATGATTCATCATCATTTCTTCATCTGTTTTTTTTCTTTTCCAGGTGAGTTCTCAATTAAAAAAAAAAAAAAAAAAAAGAAAGAAAAAGGAAAGAAGGAGTAGTGGTAGAGCAGAGCTCCAATTGCCAGGAAAGATTTATGGCTCATTTTATCTGAATGTGAAACATCCTTCAACAGTGCAGGAATATTAAACATTTCAAATCACCAGCTATCACTCAGCCCTGTCTCTGATGGTGACCACACATTCCTCACACTCAGCTCAGGTAGCTCTGCCTTGTCCCCCAGGTTCAGGGCAGCACCCTCCTCCCACCAGCTTTCCATACTGGACCAGGGGTGTAAAACTCTATTTACACCTCAAATTCCACTGAAGCCGCACAAATCCACCCTAGCAGAAGATCCACAGTGCTGTTCTCCACATTTCTCCTGCAGAACCTCTTTCTTTAATGCAAGGCATGGTGTGATGGGGTCACATCATCCCAGCAAACCTCATTTCCTGGGGGCTGTGTGTGGGATTTACAGACCTGCTCCATTTTACACTGGTTGCTGATGAGTGTGAAGTGCAAGGAAAGGGAAGCAGGGTCTGATTGCTCCCAAAAGAAGGGAGAATCATCAGAAGGTAAATTCAGCATAACTGGGTGGAGACACTTCACACACAAAAGTTCACCTCTGAAATTCCTTGTCTTAGGATGCTGTGGTGGCTGAGCATACAAGTGGTCCAAAACTTAAGGAAATTGATGAAATAGAAACATAGAAAGTGCATTAAACATGAAAATATAATTTCAGGCCTCTTACTCCCAGAAGGCAACAAGATGTAAAAATGCCACAATGTACCAACCTCATTTTTTTTCTATTTTCCTTCAGTCATTTTTGGAGAGAGGACACAACTCCATGGATTGAGAACATCCTCTCTTCTCTCTACAGTCTTGGATATTCTGTGGTGACCTCCCAGTGCAGCATGTGGGGGAGTGGGAAACAAAGCTGCCCAAACCTCCCTCCAGCTGTCCTTCACCCCAGCAGTCCAGACCAGGAACTGCCCAGGCAGAAAAACAACCCTGTGGATGCTGTGACATTTCCCCCCAAGTAATTCTGACACATTTCCCCATCCATTTTCTTAGGGACAAAGACATCAGGCAGACATCAGTGCTCCCAGCACTGCCCCTCTGAGCAGACACAGCAGTGACCCAGCAACAAGGACACTTTGGGCAAGAGGCTCTGAGGGAGGGATCTCAGGGAATTGTGACAATCTGAATGGTCAGCAGGCTGAGCAGAAGATTTCACCTCAAGCTGATAAGGCACTGGGGTCATGCCCTGCCTGCACCAGAACTGTGGGTCCTTACAGGATGCAATCTGCCCCTGGCGGTGCTGAATTTTACTTTTTCTGCCTTTTTGGCCGAATTATGGAAACTGGGATAGAAGATAAACAAGATCCTCACAGCTGAACTGTCAGTTGAGGGGTTGGACTTGATGATCCCTCTGGGTCCCTTCTAACTCAGGATATTCAATGATTCTGTGATTTATATTACACCCTGCAGCATAAATACTTTCAGCTTTCATTTGGAAGTGACAAAGAACCACAGAATGGTTTGGCCTGGAAGGGTCCTTAAACATCATCCAGTTCCAGCCCTGCCAAGTGTTCTGACACCTTCCAGGCTGCTCCAAATCCCATCCAACCTGGCCTTGGACACTTCCATGGTGTAATAGAGGTTAGCTGGAGTATCCACTCCTGCTCATGAAGGCAGAGCCTCCAAACACAAGGTTTTAAGAAACAACAGTTCCACGCAGATAATGCAAAGAAAAACACCCCATAATTCCATGGAGGGACACCACAGCACTCTGGAATCATCCTGTGCATTTCTGTGTGCACATTTCTTCACTTGATTGGCTGTCACACCTCAGGTACCCCCAGAGAATGCAGATAAAACACCATTAACCCACCCAGGTGCACGGTGTCAGTAAATGCACCACTCACAGGCAGTTAATCTGCATTTGCCACCGGTGGTTGACATTGCAGATCGGGTGTGATGTGCACAGATAAATGGCAATTAAGCATCAATACCTTCAGATCCCACAGCTGGCCAGGCTCCCTTCCAGAGCAGGGCCTGAAAGGAAAGCTTTGCCATTATCTGCACCCTGCACTGTGAGCATATCCATATCCAACAGCACTTAGGAACCACTCCAACAAGTGATCATCTTAACAGGGTCAGCACCTTTCCTCCCCAGGACCCCGTAACAAACTTAGCATCAGCTCCTAACTAATTGAATTGGAGCATGATCAACAGTCTAATTGAAGACTCCCTCACATCCATTTCAAGCTCACAGGATTTCCCAATTTGCTTTCTGAGCTTCTGCTCAGAGGTAGGAAAAAGGCAAAAAAAAAAAAAAAGAAAAGAAAAGAAGAAGGAAGGGAGAAAAAAAAAAAAGGAGAGGGGGGAAAAATCGGCTTTACTTAACAGTTGCTATTTTGGTATCAAAAGGAGTCTGCATTGTTGATTAGAGAGAGAGATCATTATCCCTCTTAGGAGCCCGATGAAGGTCGTTGTGTTAACCTTCAAATCACTCTGTAACTGGAGGTTGCTTTTTTCTCCTGCTGAGCCACACTGGGAGGAAAAAAAAAAAGAGAGAGAGCAACTCAAAGGAAACAAGTCCAGCTCTGCTGCTGCAGACTGGAAAAGCAGAGTGACAGGGTGGGATTAGCTTTGCATCTTCTGTATTGTTCATGTGTCATCAGATGAGGCAGGATGGAGGGAGAGGGAAAAAACCAGATTTAAATGTTTCATCTGTCCTGGTGCTGACTGGACAGCATCAGGAAGGCACCCTGAGTGACTGCAGACAGCTAAAAACCAGCTCATTAAACACTTATGTGTGGGGAAGAGTTTACATATTTACTCCAGTAGTAATTATTGTTATTTTACACCCAACAAACTGCCCATGACAAGATGATTCAGGTCAATGCACAGGGAGATTCTTGTCCGCTGCACGCTGAATGATGCTGCTGCTCCTTATTTTTTTTTGGTTTTATCCTGTTTCCTTCTTTTGTCCCTGTCCTGGCACAGCGGGTCCCAGCTGCACAGTGCAGGGTTATCTGAGTTCCAGGCAGCTGGCTGAGAGCAGGGCAAAGCTGCCTCTCTGAATACACAGGGCACCATGATCCTCCCACTGATGTGCTTCTTTGGGATGGAAGCTGTGATCCTGATGATCCCAGAGTCCCCAGGAAGGGCATTACAAACCAGAAATGTCTCTTGGTCATGGAAGATGCTGGAAGTAAAGCCTCATCCTGGGACCCCGTGCTCAGCAGAGATGATTCCCACTATGGGAGAGAGGCTTTGGCTTTCCACTGCTCTGCAAAAGTTGTTAAAGCAGGCAGTCTTGGCAGGAAGGAGCAAAATCCAGGAAAAACAGAGGAGAAGAATCCCATGCCCAGTGCTTTCCAGATGATCTCTGCATCTGAAGCTTCTCTCCCTCCCCCTAGACCTGCCCTGGCTTCTTTGGCTTCCTGACCCCACCTGCAATGCTGTGCCCACCTCTGGAGAGCCCAAAATAAGAAAGATGTGGATGTCTTGGAAAAAGTCCAGAGGAAGCCACCAGGATCCTCAGAGAGCTGGAGCAACTCTGCCATGGAGCCAGGCTGGGAGAGCTGGGAATGTTCCCCTGGAGAAGGGAAGGCTCCAGGGAGAGCTTCCAGCACATTCCAGGGCCTGCAGGGGCTCCAGGAGAGCTGCAGAGGGACTGGGGCCAAGGCCTGCAGGGACAGCACCCAGGGAATGGCTCCCAGTGCCAGAGGGCAGCCAGGGATGGGATCTTGGCAATGAGGAATTCCTGGCTGGGCTGGGATTGCCAGAGCAGCTGGGGCTGCCCCTGCATCCCTGCAGTGCCCAAGGCCAGGCTGGACACTGGGGCTGGAGCAGCCTGGGACACTGGGAGGTGTCCCTGCCATGGCAGGGGTGGCACTGGATGATCTTCAGAGCTTGCACCCTTTTTGTGTCTCACACTCAGGCCATGCTTCTCTCTCCCCCTGACCCCTTGTGATTTATTTATGATTTAATTTTGCAGATTCCCCCATGGATATGATCCATCCTGTCCCTGGGAGGATGGTGGCTCTCTCCATTTGCTGTTAGGAATGCTCCTCTATTTTCTGTGCAAGGCTGGAGCAGCTTTGCAAGACATTGGATCCACTTGTTGCCACCCATTTCCCTTCCCTGTGGTGCTGTTGCCCTTGCATTGCTAATCCTCCTCAGATAACTTCTATTCTAAATCAGCCATGTGTCAATTTAGCATTCACCTTTTGTTGAATCTTAAATCCTTTTAATCCCCGTCCTTGCTTCTCCATGTTAAACAAACAAAGCTCATATTTCCTCCTGTCTCTCTGCCTGCTCCCTGTGCCTGGTGGGGAGCAGGCTCTGAGGTGACATCTCCCAGGCAAGGCACACAGATGGAAATCTCTGGAACAGGGAATGTGTGCAGGGCAGCTATTGTATTTGCAGGATGCCCTGATGAAGAAAGGAATGACGAATCTGACTCCATGTTCTCAGAAGGCTGATTTATTATGATACTATATTATATTAAAGATTGCTATACTAAACTATACTAAAGAATACAGAAAGGTTACTTACACTATGCTAAAAAGATAATAATGAAAACTCATGACTCTCTCCAGAGTCCTGACACAGCTTGGCCCCAATTGGCCAAAGAGTCAAAACAACTCACAGCAGAATCCAATGAAACAATCACCTGTGGGTAAACAATCTCCAAACACATTCTACATGAGCACAAGACAGGAGAAGCAAATGAGATAAGAATTGTTTTCCTTTTTCTCTGAGGCTTCTCAGCTTCCCAGGAGAAAAGTCCTGGGTGAAGGGATTTTTCAGACAATGTGAATGCCACAGAAAGCCACCTCAGCCTGGTGACAAGGTGAAAAAAATCCCTGCAAAAAAAAAAAGGAAAAAAGGCTGGTCCTGTCCCTGCCTTCACCTCCTGTGACCCTCTGAGACATTTCAGTGGGAGGAAACCTCTTCAGGGACAACATTGCTGCCAGTCCAGGAAAGGAAATTAAGAGAAAAATTAATGTCCTGCTAGGTTTTCACAAAAGCAGCTCTATTTCCACTTGTATGTGAGCTGCCCTTTTTCTCTGTGCCTCACTCCTGATCTGCAGGCTGTGGGGTGCTGCCACACCAAAGAGGAATTTATCCAGGTTTTGCCTTGGTTTTTATGGTAATACAAGACATCTTCCTCGTGCAGACAGGGGAAAATGCAGGGAATTTCACCTGCTCACCTCTGGGATGGGCAAGGAGAAGCTCATCCACACGTGCGTGGATGAGAAAGGCACTGGTGCGCCTGCTCCATCACTGCTGCTCTGGGCCACAGCACCTAAACATGGCAAACGTGTCATTTTTATTATCCATGACACATATATATTATATATGACACACACGACACATAAACATCATAAACGTGGCATTTTTTATGTGCTCAGTAATTCACACTTTGCCACCATAACCCCACAGGAGCAAAAATTCCTCTTTCTGATGTTGTTGTTCCTGAGCAAATGAAGTTCTGGTCTATTTGGCAGCCAAGGGTTTCAACCTAAATTCTCCTTCACGTTCGTGCTCAATAAAACTCAAAGATTTTTGGAAGAGCCCTGAGATGGGAAGGGTTAAGTGAGGAAAATGGTATTGAGTGAAATGAATGGGCAGAATTCCTTCACCATGGGTGCCTGAGATCCTGCCAGCCATATGGGGAACACAACACACACCTCCACTGGCTCCTGACTCCTGGAATTCCAAGGGAATGGCTCTGTCTCTAATCAGGGGTTGGTGCTGGTTCTTGGACATCCTGGTTTTCCATCAGAGAGTTCCAATAAAGGAGCATTGAAATAGAATAAAAATAAAATAAATTAAATTAAAAATGAAATTACATAAAATTAAATGAAATTACATACAATTAAAAAAAAGTATAAAAATGAATAGAAATGAAATAAAATAAAATAACTGAAGATAAAAAACAAAAAAAAGAAATTACATAAAATTAAAATTATATAAAATAAGATATAAAAAATGAAATTCAATGAAATTACATAAAATTAAAATTACATAAAATATAACAAATGAAATGAAATTCAATGAAATTATAGAAAATAAAATAAATAAAATAAGAAACTAAAATAATATAAAAAGCAAAAAATGAAATGAAATTACATAAAATTAAAATAAAATAAAATATAAAAATAAAATTTAAAAAATTTTAAAACTAAAGTAATATAAAAACAAAAAATGAAATTAAATGAAAGGAAATGACATACAATAAAATAAAATAAAATATAAAAAATAAAATCATATTTAATATAATATATTAATATATTAAATTTAATATATTTAAATATTTAATATATTATATTTAATATATTTATTAAATGAAATAAAATAAAATGGGAAAACTAATATAAGATAAAAAACCAAAATTGCAATTAAATTACATAAAATAAAAGATATAAAAAATGAATAAAATAAAATAAAATAAAATAAAATAAAATAAAATAAAATAAAATAAGCAGAATCTTTTTCTAGGCAACTGAACACAGCTCCACAAAAAGAATCAGCCTTTCCCATCAGATGTTGCATGTGGAGAGGGATTATGTTATTTAGACTGACAGGGCACTGAACCTCTCAGGGTCCTGCTTCCTGACTCCAGACCTTCAGTGTTCCTGGGGCATGAATTAGAATTTGGGTGACTGGGTTTGCATACCTGAAGAATGTTTGTAAATTCACCTCTTGAACACCTTAGTGACTAAGGTGTGACTAAGAACCACAATCTCAGCACTCCTTTTGTGGATATCTCCCAAATTCTTCTTGCTCCTGCCCCAGAAGTGAGAAATCCCAATATTCCCTTTGAGCTCCAGGTGTGTTGGCAATTCCAGCCAACACCAAAGTGATTTAAACCTTGAACTCACACAGAGAAGGAGGATTTACCTTCCTTGTGGGACACAAATCTTCTCAAGACTATGGAGAGGGATTAGAAGAGCTTCATGCTCCCTCTGGAAAGGAGAATTATAGTGCTAAAACCTAAGAGTGCTTTTGGGCTGGGCTGCCACACTCCTCCTGTCACTGCCCAACATCCATCCCTCACCTCAGGGGCTTCTAGCAGCTTCTCCCACTGGCTGGGCACAGGCTTTTCCAATTAACCTGTCAGGAAGAGCAATGTATTATTTTCCAGCACTAGAGTAATTTAAAAGCCATCAGATTTCAGAGATCTGCCTGGCATGCTAAACTCTCAGCCAGTGCTGAGGAGCTCTGTGAGGTTGGTTTCATCAAAAATGCAGAAGCAGAGAGACCCATGGCCAGCAGAAGGTGTTGCACCTGTGGAAGAGGGGGACAAAACCACACAGCCAAGGTGCTAAAGCATCTTTTGGGAAGGTTGCTGAGTTTTTATAAATCCATATTAATTCTGTCACCGGCAGAGCCCCAATTTGGAGTGCCATGCCCTGATTCACAGGGTCAAGAGAATCCAGGATGCTGAATGGTAACTCTGATAACTCAGATCCATATCTTGACTAAAGCTGCTGAACCAAAGGGATGTTCTCCCATTATTGATCACATCCCAGCACTCTGGAGAACCTCAGGAAGTTTTGGATACATCCAAGGTGCTCATGACTGTCACTGACATATTTTATGAAAATCCTTTCGCTAGGATTTTTCTCCTGAGAAGCTGAGAGGCCTCAGAAAATAAATGTAAACAATAACTATCTGATGGATGTGGAATGTGCTCTGGAGGTTGTTTACCAACAGGTGCATCTTTGATTGGTCTCATGTGGATTGTTTTTACTTGATGATCAATCCCAGTCCAGCTGTGTCGGACTCTCTGGTCAGTCACAAGATTTTATTATTCATTCCTTGCTAGCTCTCTGATGTCTCCTTTCTCTTTCTTTAGTATAATTTTAATATATAATTTTCTTTTAAAATAATATAATATAATAAAATAATAAATCAGCTTTCTGAAAGATGGAGTCAAGATTTTCATCTCTTCCCTCATCCTGGGGACCCTCAAACACCACCACATTTGGTGACCCCGAGTGAGTGACACCCCACCACAAGACCACTCTGTTGCCCTGGTCATGTTGGTGGAGATAAGCCCCTCACTCCAAAAACAGCAAATTTCTCCTCTGGCATCTTTCCCTTCCTGGAATCAGCCATGCCCTGGCTGATCATGTGCCAGCAAAGCATTTCCAGACAGAAACTCACACCTGAGCTCTGGCCTTCAAAGCACGTGTGGGTGCCTGGGGACCTGAGGAGGGGTAAATGGGTTTCTTTGCAGGCTCCTCCTGTGCTCCTGGGGAGATGATGTGGTTTTTTTTGCTTGTCTTCCATCACAGAACAAGAGCTAAGTGTTATTGATCTGGGACCTAGGGGGAATATTTCTGAGCAGCTCACCCTGGCATTAGTCCATCACTTAGCTGGTATTTATTATTCAGGGCTGGCAAGGGATTCCTGGCAGCGTGCCCTGGCCAGACAGCAAACTGGTGACAGAGGAGCTGAGCCAGTCAAGGGCAAATGAAGAGGGAAAAGAAGGGAAAAAAGAAACTGCAAACCAGATTTTCCTTCCTTAAATTAACTTAGGTGGGTCCCAGAGCCTCTCTCTGCAAAGTTGCTCCTGTGTGCATGAAAAACCCCAAGCAGGGTGTGCACACAGATGGTCAGTGTGAGATGATTTCTGGCTGAAAGATGATGGAAAAATGCAGATAAACATTACAAGAACAGGACAAGGTTTCACTCACCAAAAAAACATGAAGGGTGCATGTGAGAAGGCAAAGTGGCAGCTTTGCAGAGGGGAAAGCTGCTCCCCACAGCTGGAAGGTCCAAGAGGAAGAGCCATGGCAGTGAATGATGTCATTTGGGTTATTCCCAGCACTCCAGAGAGGTTTGTCCTGCCTTATAATGAATGGAAGGATGTTTTGGTAGATCTACCTAGTCCACTCTGAAGGCAAAACCATCCTTTATTCCATGATTTGACATGATCTGATAAAGGAATTCCTCTTGAAGGCTCACTGGAGCAACGGCCCAGCAGAGGCAGAGCATTTCTGTGTGTATAAAGATCTGGGAAACAACTGAGTCTGAAGCAGGACAGGAAGCTTTAATGACATCCCTGGTGTCCATGCCATGGAGAAAAGTGGGGAAAATACAGCTTCAACAGCCCATTTCTGTGACAATTCCCTGTTCCTTTCTAATGCCAGTCCAGTTTTGATCCAGGGGTTCATTCTCTGGTGGTCTGAGGATAGAAGTGGCAAACTCTCAAGGATAAATTAGATGAAAGAACCATCTCTGATCTCAGCTCCAGGTCTGCTGTCCCAATGCCAGATTTGAGGGCACTTTGCAGAGCTCCTGGCTTTGAAGAGTTGTTGAAAAACCAGCAGCACACCCTCCAGTCCAGGGAGCTGAGTAAGGTTCTTCCCAAGGGATTGTAAAAAGAGTCAGAGGACCTCCTGGCAGGAAGGGAATTAAACCTCTGCTTAGCCTAACCCCAAACATTGCAGCAGGGCTATGGCAAAGCAGGAACAGCTCAAACTCTCTGTGAAGTTGCAGGAAAATCCATAAAAATCATCTTCTGACAGAGAGCAGGCTGGGCACAGCCTTTGGGAAGTTAAGCACATGGCACCTCTTTCTCCTTAGGCAGTGAACACGTGTGTGTCTTCACAGGCAATAATTTTGCCAGTTTAAGAGTTCTTGTAACCTCTGCACTAAGATAACAATGGCAGAAAAAAGGGGGGAAAAGTCCCTCAGGCTTGGTCAGATTAAAGAGCCCTGTCTGCTAAGGTGTAGTGAATTCTTCTGTTATTGATCCCTGGGGTCATCCTTGAGACAGTGAACTAATGGACCAGCACATTTCCTTGGATTTCCTTTAACTAAAAATTACATTAAGGTCAAGGGAGCTTAATGATGATGATGATTATAGTAATATAATAATAATAATAATAATAATAATAATAATAATAATAATAATAATAGCAGCAGCAGCACACCATTCCATCTCTCTCAGACAAACAGCTGCAGGGCCAATCCAGCTCTCAGTGATTTTACAAGAACCCCCAGGTTCTGAGTTTTCACATCTTGAATCTTTCTGTTCCCTCCTTCTGACTGTTTCACACCTCTCCCAGTGTCCATAGAAAGACCACAGAAGAGCAAAAAATTTCCCAATTTGGCTTCCACCTTGGAAATAGTGTTTGATTTATTCAGCTCAGTGGTCTGGTAGCCCAAGTCTGAACTTGGCCTCATTACAGATGTTGATCTGAAAATACCCTATAAGAATCTCTCCAATTGCTGCTAAACCAAAACAAAACCCGTCAAACAGAGGAAAAAACAGCACCAACAGAGTTCCCTGAGCTCATGCTCTGTCAGGTGAAGGTTCCAGCAGCAGCAGCAGCAGATGTGGCTGCTCCTCTCTTCGTGGCACCAGCTCTCCCCTGTCCCTCACATCAGTTATTTGTATACAGGTGTAGAGAAAAAGCTGGAAAACTCAGGGAGAAGTGATGGATGCCTGTCCCCACGAGCTGCAGAGGCATCTTTTGCCAGGAATTGTGCAGTGCTGCCGTGTCTCGCACCCTCAGTGCTGCCTCTCCCAAAGCAAGGCCCACGGAAATGAAGCGATCAGCGCGGCTCCGTAATTGCGGTGGCAGCTCGTGCGTGCTCAGTAGGTTTGGGCTGAAAGGAGGTATATTTTAATTATTAGCATCCAATTAAATATTGAATAAGTTCCATTATTGAATGGGGATTTTGTGCCTCTCAGGGACCCTCCAAAGAGTTAATTAGAGAGTCTGCACACTTGTAGACATAATGTGTATGTGCCTCCACCCCCTCCGGTGCTGCTACAGATCCCAAGCTTGCAGGTGTTTTCTACTCTGTGAGCCTGAAACTGGATTTTTCCATGTTCTTTAAATTGTAAGGTGTCAATCTTCAACAGCAGGAATCTTGGCATAAACTGCCAAAAAAAAAAAAAAAGAGCTGACCAGTGCTGCTTTAGCTGAGGAACTGAATCATTTCAATCAAGCATGTGCATGTCAGTCCCTGCCAGCCTGGAGCAGTCTCCAGAGTATGGGCACATCCTGCTGGTGATAGGAGCATGTCCAGAGTGAGCTGTTCCCTGGCTGGACACAGCTCTTGCTGCTGAGCCTAATCTCAGAAGCCTCCCTGGGAGTTGGATTCCCACCAGGCCATTCCTGAGCTTTGCAGCAGCAGTGAGAATGGGTCAGGATTTATTTATGTAGGAAGTGAGCACAGCCCTGTGCTTTCATTGCTGGCATTTTCCTGATTTTTGTCTGATGTTGAACAGCCCAGTCCTGGGCATTGAACAGGGAGGTGTTAGAGGGGTAGTACAGGTGGGGAATGTGTTATCAGGGATAAAAGAGATCATTCCTGGCAGAGAAACCAGCAAGAAGAGCAGAGCCTGCACATTGCATCTGCTGGAATAGATGTAGCTATTAAATATAAATTAATATATAAGGTTAAAATTATAAATAAGGTGCCAGAGGTGAAGAATTAACCAAACAGAGGCACTGGGCCATGATCCATCAACACTTAAGGGTGTTTCAATGTCCAGTATCAGAGGGAAGAGAAGCAACCTGAGGTGTCAGTGGACAGGAGTGCAATCCTCTCATGTGGTGGGGAGGAGGAGGAGGAGGAGGAGGAGGAGGAGGAGGAGGAGGATGTGACTCCAGCTGGAAATCAATCCACACGTGGCATCCATCAGGCTGCTGGGAAGGCAGGCTCCAAATGTAGTGCTTGTCATTAGGAGAAGATGCATGGAAGAGCCAGAGATGGGGAAATAGTCCATGGAGGGCTGTTTGTGAGGCAGCCCCATCAGGCAAATAGGATTATTTGGGAGTGATGACATAATTCACCAGGAAGTCCTGTCAGGTTTAAGTGACCCTCCCAGACAAGGGAATGCTGGGGAAGAGGGGACTGAGAGCTCCCAGCTGGGGCTTGGCCTTCATTCAGAGCCCAGCACAGCCTCTGCACTGGGAAACTGGGTGAACTGGGAGTGGAGGCTGACATCTTTCAGAGAGAAATAATCTCTTTTTTTCGTGAGGGGACCCCTAAATTTTGCAAGCAACATTTCACACTGAAACTGAGTTTACCTCCAAGGGAGAGTTTTTCTGTGTTTTTAAGCCTTCTGTCGTGCCACAGCCCATCTGTAATGCATTCATCCCCAGAGAATAATCCATCCCAGAGGAACCAACACAAAACACAGCCAAGTTCCACAGGCAGCACTGAGGTAAAGGTTCTAAATATAAACCACTGGCCACTACATGGCCAGGCAGCCTCTCCAAAATTCAGGAACCCTCCCATGGAGATAAGCCAGCAGAACCTGCTCTCTTCAAATCAAATCCCCAGCAGAAAAGTTGTGCTCATAGCTAGGCTGGGCCTAAAATAAGAGTCACTCCAGTTTCTTCACTAGTGTGTAAAGAACTTAGATTTTAAGTCCTTTAAAACTCTGACAACACTTGGATAAATCTCCTGCTCTCCTCTCCATGAATGGAGAGGACCCTCGTACCATGTTTCTTGGAAAAGGAATATACTTATTTTTTAAAGAAAACAAAGCTAAAAGTGCTTTAAGCAATGGAGTTATTTAATTATTATTTAATTCCTAACATTTTTAGGGCCGTTCTCACTGGATGGATGCACAAGTAGGAATGACAAAGCTGCTGTCTCTCCATTCATAGCAGCAGAACCCAGCACTGGGTTGTTTTTGTTTTGTTTTGGTTTTGATGACAGCCCTTTCAAATGCTTGGGGATGTCTGCAGGAGAGATGACAATAATTAGATTCATCACACATTAAGGATGGCTGTGGCTGTGTGGGCTGTCTGGAGCAGGGAAATGAAGTGACACCCAAGGCTGTGGATCTGCAGCCATTCTGTTCCCAGCTCTGCCCCTCCCCAGGGGAACCCACCACTGATAAAGAGCTGATGGACACAGACAGCTGGCATGAACCAAACCACCCCAAATCACCTTGTAAGGAACTGCCAGAATTTGTCAGAATTTGAGCAATGTGGCCTAGTGGGAGGTGTCTACAGCAAGGGCTTGGAACTGGGTGATTTTAATGTCATTTCCAACCCAAATCATCCTTTGATTCTATGACAATCAAGCAAACTCTCAGTTTTCTCTGTATTTTGCAGATTTCTTGGCCCTTCAATCTATCAGGTCCTGTACAGACCTCATACAAAAGTGATAGTTCATGCCCCATAATAAAATAAAAAGAGGTAAAAACATGCACAACTCAAATTTCCAAGCCCACCTCTTTCCCAAAATCTTATTAATAGGGAGAAATCTCATGCTGAGTTTATTTTTCTTCTTCACCTGACAAGTTGTTCTAGGAGCAGACACTGTCTTTCAGAAGAAGAAAACAAATTGATCCCATTTAAAATTCTTCTTCATCCATGACCAACCCAATTTAAAATGTTATCAATCTGCATGGTGGCTTCCCCACTGGAAAAGGTGCAAACCAAAGGCTTGGTGCTTTTATTTTGGCTTGTGTTGGATTTCTTCACTCATGTTGTTTGCATTCTGATGTGTTTTTAATAACACACAGACACAACTGCATCGTCTAGGTGAGGGCAGCTCACCAGCTGCCACTGTTTATTGATTTGTTTATCTTCATTTACCTTTTCAGGACAAAAATAGGGAGCACAGTTTGTGTCCTTGCTGTGGCCAGAGTCACAGCAGCAGGGATTCCAGGCATGTGCCTGATGATGGAGAGAAAGACCTTGAGGAACAGGAGAACGACAGCCTTTGAACACCTGGTGGCCAAATTATTTCAGCTGCAAAAGTGCAACTGGAATAGAAATTGCTGTGGAGGCATCACAAGCAGCAGAGGAGTGGGGAAAGTCACCTCATTGCAAAGTGGGGTGGGTTTGACCTTCTCCCTGGTCCTACAGAGGGGTGACAGCTCTGCCTCTGATCTACAGGAGCAGAGTGGGGAAGTGTCTCAGGTTGGAAGTGCAGCTGGGTGTGTGTTCCATCCCCATCTGTCAGAGCTGGGGCAGTTCTCTCTGTTCATGGGGCAGTTTTTTCTTTCTCTCTCCCACAGCCAATCCTCCCTCCAGGAGATCTCTGCCGTCCATGGCCACTGAGTGTCCCTGCAGGGCTGATCCAATCCCATCATCCCATGGGGAGATGCTGCGCCCAGGGCAGGAGCCAAGCATTCCTACCTGGATCCAATCTGAGCCTGGGGACAGCACAGCAGCCTTTGCCCAGTGCATTGCCAGAGGAGCAGCTTCTGCTGCCCTGCATTGCCAGAGGGAGCCCAGGCCCATCTCCAGCAGCCCTGGAGCTGCAGAGGAAAACTCCCCCCTTGTGCAGGATCCCTGCTCCAGCAGAGCCACAGCTGGCACTGCAGGAGGGCTGAGCCCCCATGGGATGGGGCTGTGCCACCCCCTGACACACAAGGGGCAGGGACTGCTCTCACTCTGACAGTGGGTTGGTTTCTTGTTTGTACTGTTGCATTTGTATTTTTAAATTTCCCCATTAAAGAACTGCTATTCCTTTTCCCATATCTTTGCCTGAGAGCCCCTTAATTTCAAAATTATATTAATTTGGGTTAAATTATATGGATAAAATTATATTATATAAATTATATAATTCATATCCAAATAAAATAATATTATTTGGATAAAATAAATTTATAATAATTTACAAATTATAATATATTTTCCATTTCAAGGGAGACTCCTGCCTTCCTTAGCAGACCCCTGAATTTCAAACCAAGACAGGAAGGCCCAGTGCAGATGAGAACACACAATGTACATCATTTTTAGGATGCTGTGGACAAAAAGCCTGTTGGCTTTTAATGCAAACCTGAGAAAAATTACCCTCAGGAGGAAAAGTGAGGCTGTTTAGACTTCAGGAGCTATTTGCCCTGTCCCCAGACAAAACCCCATAATCTGGTGGAGTTCTCTGTCAAAGGCTTTGCAACATCTGGGGAGCAGGACTGAGCCAGAGAATAAATATCCTGCTCAAAACTGATCAGAACTTTACATGGCCATGGTCAGACTTAGGTATGAATTGCTGAAGGGAAATTGGACTGTAAAGGGGAAACAAGGATCTGTATGTTTACAGAATCACAGAACAATGAGGTTGGAAGAGACCTCTAAGATCATTGAGTCCAACCTTGTGGCCTAACAACTCAACCAGACTATAGCACCAAGTGCCATGTCCAGTTTTTATGACAAGTTTGAGGAAAGCCCTTTGTAAATTCATTTCTGTGTTGACTTGTACACCCTCCCCTCACTCTTAACCATTCCTTCTTTGATTCTGAGCAGTTCCTGCTGCTGGCAAAGGGGAGTGGGGCTCTGGCAAGTTTGGAAGTGACTGTCGGTAAGGCACACAAGTCAGCCTTTGCTCTGAGAGAACCTTCACAATATGAGTTTTACCCCTCACTGGGATGAGTGCATTCCAGTTGTCCCAAACCCAAGTGCCTGCGTGGGTTTCTCATGTCATTTTGCCCTCCAGACTGAGTGCCAGGAGAGCCCCAGTGCAACCCTTGAAGCTGGCAAACCTGAGGGCTGAAGTGCCCCATTCCCAGCTGACCTTGAGCTTCTCTTGGGACTGAACCGAGAGCTCTCTGCTGGAGGGAGAAACCCCTCATGAGCCAAGAGGAAATCTGTCAATAATGGGAAACCACAGCCATTTAGCATCAATCATAACAATTGATTCTGCCAGGGAGGAGGGCAAGGGGAGGGAGCTGTTGGCTGGGGGGACATGGGACACATCACATGTCCCTGGGACCAGGGCTGTTCCTGCACTTTAACACGGCTGGAGCAGAGCGAGGAGCCATTAATTGACTTTTAGCTCCAAGTGTAATCCTGATGTCTCTTGGATGTCAATTAACCGCCAGTAATAGGTGGCTAATTGCATGAGATGGCCTTTCAAATGAGATGTAAGACACAGACCCAACCACTGTGGTCATTAAGGGTCCTTCTGCACATTGCACAGGAGCAGGGGATGCTCAGAGCACTTTTCTCTGGCTCTTTTCCAGTGTCTTTCATTACATCACACCCTATGTCTGCTCTGAATAATCTTTTACTCAGGCTCTACCTTTATTATAGCTCTTTTCTTGTGCTTTTATCCATCCAGGGGGGTACAGAGTTGTATTATTGCCATTTTATTTAAAGGTCAAGGCAGAAGTACCTCACAGGTGCATGTTATGGAGTCTCACAAAAACACTGTCTTTCAATACAGGACAGGGTGAGAAAAGCATCTCACAGCTCCTCCCATGAGCTGAAAAGTCCATTTTGTAGAGAGAAACTTCTCCTGCCTGGGTGTCCCAAGGTCTAAACAAGTCCAGGTATCCATCTCCTCACGTGGGGAGAGCAAGGGCAGGTTAGAACATCAACAGAGGGAGAGAGAAGGTAAATCCTGACCTGGTAAATCCAGGGGATCGTCAGTAGGAACTGTGCTTGGAGAAGGATATCAGGGTCTGAGCTTCTGTCCTCCCACACCCCTGGCAAGTGCAAACCACAGACTGGACATTCAGCAGCACCATTTACCCCTAAAATGAGGATTTTGTAAGAGTTGACAGAAAAATTTGCTTTCGACAATGTCAATATTTTCTCTTTTTTTTTAATCTGTATGTTCCTCAAAGTCCTCTGAAAGTCAGCCAATCCAGTTTTTGTCACTAGAGCTTCTATGCCCAAGTAGAGCATAAAATTTTCCCTTTTGCTACTGTGGTAAACTGGAGATGGATGAAAGTTTCCTTCCCAGAAGCAGACAAATTCCAGAGGTGGGGACTAAACTCTGCTAAGCCCTGCAGAAAGCAAGATGTGCTGTCACCGCACAGCTGGATTCCTGTGGCTCTGAGATGCAAATCTGATGCAGTCACTGGAAGATGCAGCTCACAGAATCACCCAGCTGCATCAAGAGCAGAGACGTGCTCAAAAAACCCTCCAGACGTGACATCTACCACAGCAGACAGACTGAAACCCCATCATTGCAGCATTTAATGTGATTTTCCAGTGCCAGAACATCACCACAAAGCCAGGCTACAGCCACAGCTGAGGTTTGTGATTGCCTGGCACCTGACTCAGCTCACCTGACAATTCCATCAATCCAGGGCCTTGCACCTTCTGCTTCAGTGCCTCCTTGTGTTCTGACAGCAGGTTGGAGACAGCAGCACTGAGCAGGACAGGTGACATCAACACTCAAGTGTGAGACTGATAAGAAAATCACTCAGGATGTCACTACAGGAAAAAATTACTCTTGTGTTTAAGGAGCACTTTCCCAGAGTGGGGGGTGCATTGCTCTGCACAAAGGGACAAAAGAAAGCCAAAACCGTTTGCTGAGTGGAGTTTATTGTCCAAGGAATTGCCATTCTCCACAATTATCCAAAACTGTGCACCTGCAGGTGATGGAGACCAGATGCAAAGTTGGCATTGAGGATGCAGGGTGGCCCCTGGTGCTCCAAAATCCTCACCTCCCCAGGAGGAAATGCCTGGCTGAAATTGGTATGGCCATGTCTCCCTCTAGAGACTGCATCCTCCAGCAGCGGGGATTTGCATTCTGCTGGTGTTCCAACAGTTCAAAGAGCAGGGATGGGGCTTTATATCCAGCAGCTGAAGGTTGTGCCCCTGTGGATATACCATGAACTGTGTTAGCATGGTGCTGCCACAGGGAGAGACCACAGGAGGTGCAGCAGGAGCTCACAGACAGCATTCACATCCCCCTGCCAGAAGCCTCATAATTTGGAGCTCTCCAGAGAGAAAAAAAATATAGGAAAAATATAATTTTCAGGGCAGTAAACAGGAGGCTGAATTGTATGGCTGGGTGACCCAGCTACACTTGGTAGACTGGTTTTAATGTGGGATAGAGAGACATCAAAGAATCAGAGAAGGGTTTGGGTTGGAAGGGATCCTAAAGATCCCCCTGCCCAGGCAGTGACACCTTCCACTAGGCCAGGTTCCTGAAATCTGTATCTAAACTCACAGTGCCTGAGGAGTTGGATCTTGCCTGCAGGATCTGTTTTCCCTCTGTTCAAGCACCTGAACACTGTGTTGAAAAATACCATGCCAGGGGGAACTCAGAGCCTGGACAGGTGAGCAGACAAAGGGGGAAAGCTGGGAGCACAGAGGTTCCTTGAGGGGAAACTGAGGTACCAGCAGAAACCAAGCTCAAATCTGCAAAGCTTTATGGGATCTCGTGTCACCTTGATGCCTTGGGAAGGCTGAGCTAGGACAGAGACTAGACAGAGCTCCAGAATAAAGCAGGGATTTATGAAAAGGATCTCCTCCATGGATGCACCTGGGGCAGCACAAGAGCCCAGCCAGGGCTGCACCCAAGATGAACCAAAATGGCCCCAAAATGCACCAGCGCTCCCGGGGTCTCTCCCTGGGATCAGTTCTGCTCCATTTGCATCTTGCAGTTCATTGTCCCATTCCAGCTTCAGCCCCTGCAGTCCCACCCTGCTTGTTTTTCTCTCTCCAGCCCACGGGGTTTGTGCTCCTGGGCTGAGATTTGGGTCATTTGTCCTTGGTGCCCAGCTGGAGCAGGAATTGTTTTGTCTCCCTGCTCTGAGCACACAGCTCACCATCCCATAATATGGAGCCCAGACCCACACACTAAAACAGCACAGAACCTGAAAAATATAAAAGCCAAACCTGAGGCATCATCCTGAGATTCTCACATGGGGATAATCTGTGACATGAGCCCAACTGGAAATCCCAGGTTCTCTGCAGGGGCATTGGGCATGCTCTAGGAAAAAGACTCAGGTATGAGTCTGTGTTTGAGCAGGTGAATTGCACCCTCTCCACCTGCTGACTTACAGGAGGCTGCACAGAGGCAGCCAGACTGGCAGGAGCACTCAGCCCAAGATGAAGGTCATGTGCTCTCAGGGAAGGTCAAAGCTTTTCCCCACAATTTGGTTTTGCATCAGCAAACGCCAATTCAGGGGAGCCAAAAGTACTCACGGCTACAGAGAGTTCCCAATGAACGTGACATTAAAATGGTTTCTCAGGTCTTTCCTGGGCCAGGGCAGCCCATGTCACATCCCACATATTTTCTACTCTGGACATCCCAGAACTCACACGTCAGGTGAGTTCTGGGATGTCCAGAGTAGAAAATATCTCCTTTCCCCTCTCTGGGCACATCAATGGCTTAGTACTTTCACACTGCACAATAAAAAAAAACTGGTTTACATTTGAACTATTTTCCTGCACAGAAAAATGGTAGATTTCTGTTTGTCTGATGTTTAAGCCATTTCCTTGAACCTATGCTTGAAGCAACAGGTTTAATCTGTCATAGGCCAGGGGGACTTGGGGAGGAGAACAAGCTGTATAAGAGCATTGGGAAACTGTTGTCATTATAGTGCAAGAGTTCTATTGTCACTACATTGCAAGGGTTCCATATTGCCAGAGTTTTGTACCTCCTTGACGTTTCTTGTAGGCAGCTCCTCTAGGCACTGACTCTTCCTCATCCTCACAGCAGCCAGCTAACTCCAGCTCCCTTCAACCAACCAATCCACTCTTTTATAACACTCTTCTGATTGGCTACAGGTGTGGCCTGTTAACATCAGGCCTGCTCCTAATCCTTAATAACTGGCTCAGCTGCAACTCTTTAGGGGGTAAGATTGCTTTCTATACCACCTTTATTTACTTATGTTCTATCCCCTTACAGGAAACTGAGAAGAAAAGTGGAAGATATCCCACATTTAAAAGTGGTTTGTGAAATTCTGGGCTGAGATTGATAAAATACGAGGTGAGGGTCCTTCTGAGGCTCTCTGAGCTTCACACAGTCCCTGGTTCAATCAGAGGATTAAACCCAGCTGCAGGGTGGCGTTGATCACTGCAAAGAGCACAGGGCCAACTAAACCAGGGGCTTCACCTGCTCCTCCCCTCTCTCACTGAGGCCAGCACAGCTGGACACACCAAACTCCAGCTGTGACTCCACCAAACACCCTCATACAGCTGTTTCCCCATCCCAGCTGAAATAAACACGGGCAGGAGACCTTTCTCCACTTTTATTAAAAGTGATCAGCTCGGGTGGGGAGAACCGACGGGCCCGCGCTCACGTCGCTGCTGCTCCCAGGAGTGATTCGGGGTAGGAGGCAGAGTGCAGCTTTGGCCACTGATCTGTGGGCAGAGCTAGGAGCTCAATCCTCAGGAGAACTCTGGATTTTCTGGTTTAATATTTGAGGTCCTCTGTCTAGCCAATATCTTTAGGTTAGGGTGATGGTAAAAAGGCCTTGGCAGATACTGGATTCTGTTCCTCACATCTGGTCATCACACTGATTCATCAATTTTGTGTTGGCTTGTTGTTTTAGGGGTTTTTGGCTAGGTTTGGTGAGGGGTCTCTCCCATTGCATGCTGGATCCAATGTCATTTGCATGTTGACTCTATGTCCCTTCCCCTTCACAGTCTGGGTGCCATCCTCCAGGAAGCAGCAGGGTGTCACTGGCAAAAGGGGGAGTTCTTAACCATCAACGACAGGTAGTTAATGAAAACAACAGGTGATTACAACAACAAACAGTTAGAACTCCACCCTGGCAGCAGCTGGCCCAACCTGTGAGCTCTGCAACCTTTTAAACAAAATGGGCAGCTGTTCTACTCATAACACCAGCCCTCACCTGAAGTGCCTTTGGCCGTGAAGGGCTGGCTTTGCTCAGAGGCCCTGGAAGATGGAGCCACTCTCAGCATTCAGAGTGACATCCCCAGCGTGAGGCAGACAGACAGACAGGAGACAGCAAGGGCAGCACAGGTCAGGGGGCACGGTGCCTTGTGCCTCTGAGACCTCTGAAGCCTCTCTGCCCAAAGAGCAGGGGCACAGATGAAACCAAACTGGGGCTTTTCACTCCTGCTTTAAACACTTCTGAAGTTTCTCCCTAAACAAGGATTAAAACAATAAAAATAACAACAAAGAAAGAAAGAAACAGTGTGTGTGTGTGTGTGCGTGTAGGAACTGCAACAAGAAGCACGAAAAATAAGGGAGGAGGCAGCAAAAGTTTCCCTGAGCAGCTGCCTGAGCTACTTTGGGGGGCTTGGAATATCTGCTTTGCACACATAGAAACACGCAGCCCTATAAGCAGTGATAGTATTTTGTAATTAAAGGTGCCCCACAGCAAGGCTGTTCTCAACAGAATAATACCATAATCTTTACAAATGCCTTTGCTTCCTTGAAAAGATGCAACTAAGTCAAAGACGGAGACATAGGGAAGAAAAAAAAATAATAGCACCAAAGGCACTCAGGATGCAATAAAATAGAGGATTAGATCTACATTACTTTCATTACATTATATTGTATTTTTATTATTAGGTCCACAGTTATCATTTAATCTTATAGCTGCTGTGTCTGATAGAGTGGAACAAAAACAAATGGAATTCATCCCCCACACACACACCAAGGAATTGGAGATTAAGGAAAGATTAACATCATGTGTAAATGAATGAAAAATGTAAATGGGAAAAGAAAAAGGGAAGAAAATGAGGGGTGCTGGGGCTGGGGAAGCAACCCTGGTGTGAGGTTAACTCTCCTTTATCTCTGCTCATTTCCCTGTGGCAGGAGGGAGAACCAGGGACCCTGGCCACTGCTGGGCATTCCTGAACTAAAGGAATGAATTTCATTGAGCATCCATCCCCTTGTGATGGAGCCAGGCCCTAGAGAGCAGGACTCCAACAGCAGGCAGATCTCAGCACCCTGGTGGTGTGACAGTACCAGGGTTTGCCTCTCTTTGCCCTTACCTGGTTTACACGGGGATTCATTTCAGTTTGGGAGGCTTAAATCTCATTTTTCCCACCCTTTTCCCTTATTTCCAAGAGCAGTGTCCAGGCAGCAGCTCTGCTGCTCCATCCTCCTGCTGCCAGTGTGTGGGGCTCAGCACAGCCTCTCCAACCCTGACTCTTTTGCAGGATTAATTTCTGGAGGAGAGGAATGGCTGACACGATCCAGGTATTTCTTGGCGGCAATCCTATTTACCCAGAGCATTCACAAAGGATTTACAAACCTAAAGGGGGATTTAAAGGGAATTTGGGCACCTAACTCTGAAACAGCCAACCTGAAAATCTCCACTCATTCATCACCTTATCCCAGAGGTTCCTCAGCTGCATAGGTACCATTTTTTCCCCCCTGATTTTTTCCCCCCTGTACTGGCATGTTCAGAAGATCTTTGGTCATGGAAAAGCTGAGCAGTTCCTAACCAGAAATCCCCCTGCTCTTTAGTTAACCTACCCCAAGCATCCCTTTATCCCTCAGCGGTTCCCAGACAGCCTGAGGCTCTCTGCAGCCACAAAGGCAGAGCTGCTGCTGGTTTACTTTAAAATGCAGCAGCTCCTTCTTCCCTCCATCCATAAAATACCTTGGGAGAGTCTCCTGGGCTGTGGAGACCCCAATCTTGGTTTTTCCTCCATGTGAATCAACCTCTTCTCTCCTGTTGCACACAGAGTATCAATGAAGATGATTTGTTCAAGCTGAGGTTTTTCCCCATTTTTCCACAGCAATGAGTTGTAGCATTCACGTTCTCTGAAAAATCCCTTCGCCCAGGATTTTTCTCCTGGGAAGCTGAGAAGCCTCAGAGAAAAGGAAAACAATATTATCTCATTTGCTTCTCCTGTGTTGTGCTCACATGTGGAATGTGTTTGGAGATTGTTTATCCAACAGGTGATTGTTTCATTGGATTCTGCTGTGAGTTGTTTTCACTCTTTGGCCGATTGGGGCCAAGCTGTGTCAGGACTCTGGAGAGAGTCACGAGTTTTCATTATTTTCTTTTTAGCATTCTGTAAGTATCCTTTCTGTATTCTTTAGTATAGTTTAGTATAGTATTCTTAATATAATATAGTATTATAAAATAATAAATCAGCCTTCTGAGAACATGGAGTCAGATTCATCATTCCTGCCTTCATCAGGACATTCCCAGCAAATACAATAATGAGGGGCAGCTTCCTGCCTCATCCTGAGTCCCTTAAAGCTGAAGTTTGTGAGAGGTTAAGGTGTCATTTTGGGACATGACAGAGGTGGACATAAATGTTGTCAGGCAAAAGCAGAACACCAGCTATGCCTTTGAGCATCACAGGAAAATTACCTGGAGACAAGGAAGGAGGAAGAAAATGGTGGGAAGAGGGGGATGAATTTATCCAGGGGACATTCATGAGGGAGGAGGAAGAAATTTCAGCTTAAAGTGTGAGGAGCAAACTACCACATTTCCCTGCTTTGACTGCAGAAGGAGTTGAGAAAAATAGATATTTAATCCCTGGATAACTAAACTGAGGAAAGAATGTGTTCTCAGGTCACACAGCTCAGCTGCTGGGTGGGCCATGGCTTTGGGCAGTGGATTCTGTTCCTCCCAGTTCCAGCACTATAAAGTGATTTAATTGCTGTTTTCACCTTGTTTGAAATCAGGGTGATGATCATTCCTTATCTGTGCCTACAAATGTCTCTCCCCCAGACCTGGTGCTGGCCACTGACCCTTTTCAGATTAGTGGTGCAGCCAGCTCCAGCTGTTCCTGCCTGCAAGCACGACTCGATGGAGCTTTTCAATTTAATTGAGGTTTCTCTGCACATTCTTCCTCCATGGCCGAGGGGTTCCCCTCCATCCTTCCCACCTGAGGTTGCCTCTCAGCACACTGAAATCCACTTCCCAGAGCAATCTGAACTTCACCTGAAGCCACACCAACAGCAAGATTATATTTATTTTCCCTTTTCATTCCTTCTGCAATGCTTTGCCTTGCCCACACACGTGTGGTGAGTGTCCTGTGCTTGGAGTTACAATCAGGACAGAGCAAGGAAAATTAATTGTCACATAAGTAGGATGTTAATGACATTGATATTCCTGCAGCTGAATTATTCTGGTGGGTTGTAGGATTATCACAGAAGATCCTAAAACTTCATACCAGGCACAGGTTTGTCCCATTCCTGTTGATCTATCATTTTTTTCTTTCAATAGGAAACCCCCCAACCCTTAAGCCTTCAGACATCCAGCTTTGGAGGAAGCCAAAACCAATTCCAGACATTTTGTATAGCACATTTCATGAAGCTTGAAGTGACCAGACTGAGAGCAGCTTACAGCTGCAAAATCAGTCATATTTTGTGCTGTGATTATTTATTCTCTGTCTTTCAGCAGTGCCCAAGGTTGCATGCAGGATCAGAATCCCACGGGATCCCACTCAGACACTGAAATGTGTTCACTTACGTGGCAAATATTCTCATCTAACATATGAAATACCTATCAGGGAAGGACAGCTCTCACTCAGGCAAGGTGACACAATTTCTTCAATTCCTCAGCAAGCTGAGAACCAGGAAACTTTGGAGCAGTTGGCCACTGCATGGGGTAAAGAAGGATGTGTGAAGTTTTAGCTCACTTGAAGCCATCTAAAAGTTCAGTGAGGATCTGGTCAAAACCCCACAGAAATCAGCAAGAACCTTTTGACAGGTTTGCATCCCCTGAAGGATTGTGCAGCAGAGACAAGACTGCAAGTTCCAGCTACAGAGAGTTGCAAATCACAGGGCATCAAAGTTTGGGAAGCCTCTGAACATCCCTCCCTGCAGCAATTACTTCTCTGCCAGCTTTTGTGCTGGGGGGAGGTATCAGCTACCTGAAGTTCTGTTTGCAAACACATTTCTCTCTCTGTGTGACTTTCCAGGAGGCAGGCAGGAATAGAAATAAAAGCAGCAGCCCAGGAGTGGGCATTGCTTGCTGGGGAAGGGAAATTCCTGCAGAGCAGGAGGATTCCTGCAGTGGTTCCTGGAGTTTGGAAGGAGCTGTGAGTCCCTGCAGGTGTGGTGGGATGGGAAAGGGAGAGGTGGAAATACCCCTGAGGGTGGGACCCATGAGTGAGGAGGTAAAAACAGCACCAGGCACATCACAAATCATCCAGGAGAGTTCCCAGGATGATAACAACCTTCATAACCTTCCTCTGATGGTGCTGAAGGGACTGGAATGTGTCAACCCTTGGATGCAGAGGGATGTTGGCAGGACCAGAGAAGAAGGGAGGATGCTGGAAAGCTTCCTTATATAACTGTTTAAATGTAATTATAACTGAGTTTCATCAGCATGGATTATGAGTGTGAGTTAATTAACTTCCACATTACACTTAGATGGGCTAATAATAATATTTCTTTGGCGTGGGAGCTGCTCTATTTCACACACAACAAAACTTCTGAGTGTAATACCAGGACCATTTTTGAAGGAATATGGTGGCAAATGACCCAAAAAACCCCAACAATTGAATTCCACAATACAGTTTTGTTGTAGGGAAGAAAGGGAGCTGCAGCTGAAGGAGAGAACAAGACCATGGGAGTCCCAGGGGATGTGAATAATTATTGGAGAAGAAATGCAGCAGCATCTGACCTAGGAAGAGCTGAAATTTTCAGTCTTTTTTTTTTTAATTTCGCAAAGGGAAGAAAAAAAAATGCAGGGGGAAAAATTGCGAAAAATCTAAAGGTGAAAGGTAACTTCTCCCAGGAAATATTAGTGGCAGTAACTGTCACTTTATTAAAGAAGCGAAGGAGTAGAAACAGCAAAATAGAAACAGGCTTGACAAAGTGGGCAACAAATGTGAAATAATGCTGCTTCCTTGGTAAACAGGCTCAGTAGCAATGAAATAAATATTGGCTCTTGCTGAAAGGGTCCATCAAATCCATATCAGCAAACCTCAGTGTCACAGGGGCAAAACAAGGCAGGAGACCAAGATGGTTGTACCAGGAATGCTTTAAAAGCCTGAATATTTGGGCAAGGAAAAACAAAAATTGCACATAAATTGGGAGGGAGGCTGCAAATTTAATGAAAAAATAAAGGGAAAGTGCAACTATGGAGGAATAAAATCAGGGAGTTTAATGTAGATGGTGAATAGAAGTGAGCTAACAACAATAAAAGAAAGATCTGGAAATCATTCAAAATAAGGGGATAAAAAAAGAGCAAGTCTAGTATTTTATTGGGAAGGAAAATATATATCCTGTGATGCAGAGATGGCATGAAGCAAACCATATCTTCACAAAGTTGATAAGACATTTTTATCTTCTTGCAAAAAGAAAAACAGAAAAGTTAATTGTGATCTGATAGATAACACAATTAATGATAAAATTGATGGAGAAGAAGGAGCCCTGTGAGAGAAACAGAAGTGCTGTAGGGGTAACACAGATGGATCTGAGCCACCAGGACCTTGTGGAATCTTCTGGAATGCTAAAGGAAGAGGCTCTGAGCAGTTTACTCCTTTTAATAATCCAGGGATGGCAGGGGAGGTCCCAGAGGACAGAAGAGCAGTGAGCATGGAAGTGTTTTAGAAGGGAAAGAGAAAAGCAAAAAGCTGGGCAGCCTAATCTCAATGCCTAGGATGATATTGGAGGAAATTTCTGGGTTATTATTGGGGGTTACATCTGCCCCACACATCTGTTTGATTTATACTGTGATATAAACTCATTTATACTGTGATATAAATCACATTTTACATGCAACCCACCATGAAGAATGTTTGATAGCATAGCTTTCCCCTGGATCAGGGAAAGCTGGAAATGTGATGGGCAACCTGAAATTCCATCCTGAAGGATTTTCTGGCTCCTTCAATAGAGTGAGGTTTTTGTGAAATCATGGTCCAGCTGGTAGAATTGTTAAATGCCAGGCTCAATGACAAAATAATTTATTGTATAGCAGAAGGGGATCCCACTTCTCATGGGATCAAGCCTTATGGGGGATTCAAATGTTCAGTATTTCCTGATGACTTCCACAAGGATGTTGACACCTCAGAAAGCATTCAGAGGTTTAGGTTGGTGAGTAAGGAAAATTTCACTGAAAGGGTGGTCAGGCTGCCCAGAGAAGTGGTGGAGTCACCAATCTTTGGAAGTGCTGAAGAGATGTGAGGATATGACCTTTGGAAATATGCTTTGGTAGTGCTGGGCTAATGCTTAGACTTGGTGATGTCAAAGATGTTTTCCAATCTGAACAATCTACAAAAATAAATCTTTTCCCTTCAAATTGTTTTCCCATCTCACCAATCTGCCTCAGCACCCACACATTGAGATATTTTGACCTTCCACACCCCAGAAGCAAACCCAGGTCTGTATAGGAGGGAGTAACAGGTTTCAAGGGTCACATGAACATTCTGCCTGAGATCCCATAACTGATGTCACTCATGATGCTGTCAGGTGTAAGCTTCTATTTTTACAGCAATGTAGGCTGCCACAAACAACAGTTTTCCCTGCTCTCATGTGCCAGAAGAGATCTCAAGAGGAAAATGGAGTGGGGAGAAGAGAGAGGTTTAGAATTATAGTGTAAAATACCCATTTTTAGGCCATCTTGCCAAGTGGATGCATTTATCTTGTCTTTAAGGCCTGTTGGCAGGATTACAGAAGGCAGAGAATTCCTGTCCTCTGGTTCCAGCAGTCACAAAACCCACCTGTCCTCTTTCCCCTCTTACACCAGGAACTAATTCCAACAGATAAATGCAATGCATCCTTTAACAACTCAGCTTCTGGAAGCCTTCTTTGTTTTATTGATTTAATACATTCCTGTTACATCTTTGAAAGGAAAAATGACACCAGGATTGCCCCATCATGTGGCATTCACATTGTCTGAAAAATCCCTTCACCCAGGATTTTTCGCCTGGGAAGATGAGAAGCCTCAGAGAAAAGGAAAACAATATTATCTCATTTGCTTCTCCTGTGTTGTGCTCACATGTGGAATGTGTTTGGAGATTGTTTATCCAACAGGTGATTGTTTCATTGGATTCTGCTGTGAGTTGTTTTGACTCTTTGGCCAATTGGGGCCAAGCTGTGTCAGGACTCTGGAGAGAGTCACGAGTTTTCATTATTATCTTTTTAGCATTGTGTAAGTATCCTTTCTGTATTCTTTAGTATAGTTTAGTATAGCATTCTTTAATATAATATAGTATCATAAAATAATAAATTAGCCCTTGAGAACATGGAGTCAGATCCATCATTCCTTCCTGCCATGAGGGTCTCTACAAATACATGACCATCACACCAAAGAAAGCAGCTCCCATCTCTGTGGCCACTTCCAAGAGGCAAAGCAGGAGTTTGGGACTGGTATGGTGCCCCAGGGGGTTCTTTGTCCTCTCCTCCTTTGCCATGTGTCCGGACAGGAGTAGGATGGATTTGCCATCTAATACTAACATGGACATAGAGCAGCTTTGATTCTGAGACTAAAGAAAACAAAACTAACCCAGGGTTCTTGCTCTCTTAGCTCTGATGACTGGATTTTCCTCTCTTAAATATCCCAAGGAGTTTTGTGGTGGTTTTTTGGTTTTGTTTTTGTTTTTTTTTTTAAACAGATAAAAAAGCAACTGAGCAAATTTCTTGACATAGTCTGGGCCCACCACTGGTTTATATGATGAACACAGGCAGTTTTGGAGGTGAAGATCTCCCTGTCTCACTGAGGCAAGTTCAAGATGCCCACAAATCCCACCAGTCCATGAAGCAGGGACAGCAGACCCTCTTGGCAATCCCACCACAAGATCAGATAGAGTGGGTGGCACCTGCTGTGGGTGACATTAGATGCTGGAAGGAACATTGGGTTCCCAAGCAGGTCCCCCTGGGATCATTCCAGCTTGTAAATCATGTCAAAAAGGGGAAAAAAATTATCACCTTTATATTCAGCCTTAAGCTATTCCTGTACAGCCACAGTCCATGAGGAGCAGGAGTCACAGAGTTATGGGATGATGGAATGGTTTGTATTGAAAGGAACCCTAAAGATCATCCAGTTCCACCCCCTGCCATGGGCAGGGACACCTTCCACTATCCCAGGCTGCTCAAAACTCCATCCAACCTGGCCTTGAACTTCCAGGGATTGTGAGGAGTCCACAACATCTCTGGGCAGCCTGTGCCAAGGCCTCACTACCTTTATAGTAAATATAAAGTAAACATCTAATCTAAACCTGTGGTGGTGTTCAAGGGTCCCCAGGATGAGGGAAGAGATGAAAATCTTGACTCCATCTTTCAGAAGGCTGATTTATTATTTTATGATATGATATTATATTAAAATGATATACTAAAACTATACTAAAGAAAGAGAAAGGAGACATCAGAAAGCTAGAAAAGAATGATAATAAAATCTTGTGACTGACCAGACAGTCCTGACACAGCTGGACTGGGATTGGTCATCAAGTAGAAACAATTCACATGAGACCAATCAAAGGTGCACCTGTTGGTAAACAACCTCCAGACCACATTCCACAGCCATCAGATAATCATTGTTTACATTTTGTTTCTGAGGCCTCTCAGCTTCTCAGGAGAAAAGTCCTAAGGAAAGGATTTTCATAAAATATGTCAGTGACACTCCCCTGGCTACCCTCCTGAAGCTGAAATAACCTCAGAGTCATTCCTCCTCCTTCAGATGCCCCCAGCAAAGCAAACCCCCTTTCCCCACAGTTCTGTCACCCTAGAGCAGACCCTGGCCCAAAGGAACCAGGATTTATGGTCGGCTCATCTGAAAGTGTCCGAGGGCAACCGGCCTGACGAGGTCTCTGGTGTTGAGATGACCCCAAGGTGTTGGAAAATCTCTTTTTCCCAGCCCCAAGACCCAAGAAGAACACAGGATTCCTTGGCTCTTGTTCTCAAGGTTGTTTATTTGCTCTTCTCTAATACATTGTCTGTCTGACCCGCTGAGATCTGTCCAGCAGCTCAGGTTGTGGCACAGTCCCTGCCCTTGGCGTGGTGTTGGCTTTTTATACTAACAACTACCTGAACTTTATTTACAATAATTTTCCAATACCTATCAGCTGTGTTAGACAGTCTGGCTCTACTCTAAACCAGTCCAAAAGTGCCAACGTCACAGCAGAAGATGGAGGCCAAGAAGAAGAAGGACAGGACACACCCAGATTCCTCCATCTTGCCCCTTGAACCCCCATTCTAAAACCCCAAAATTCTATATTTTCACCCAGTGATGAATTCTCTATCATTCTATTTAAACTCTTGTGGCTTGTAACTCCTCACACAAAGTTGGTAATTGTTTCCATGGGCTAAAATCAAAGGCACAGGTGTTTGTGACTCTGTGCCAAGGTCTCTGAGCCCCCTGCCAGGGTTTTGAGTCCCCCAGGGCAGCCAGAGCAATGTCCTGGGTTCTGACACCAGCTCAGCTTTGGCTGGCTACACTTAATCACCCAAATCCCATCTGCAGTGACAGTGTGGTCCTGCTTCCCTCACAGTTGAAAAGGTCCCTGTAATCTCCAGGAATAGCAGCAAGAGTTGTTGGCTTTTGCTGATAACCCAGCCATGTATTATTTTCTCCCAACACCAGTACAGTTTGTTTCATTTCCCTCGTACAGGACTCTTTAATCTTTGTTTTGACCTTAAAAGACCTGCCAGTGTTAGTCCATGAAATCAGCTTAACAACTTTCCCATCCTTTTGCTCCTGCTTTATGAGAATAATTTCCCCATTGGTTCCACTTTCCTCCTTCATCCCCTCAATTTCGCGTTTGTTGTTGTTGTTATTGGTTATTTCTCTTTCTCACCCCAGTCCCCTGCAATTCCACTTCCCTGCAGAGAAATTACAGATTGCAGTAATAATTAGTTGCTAGTGTTATCTGCTTCTGTCCCTCTGATAGCTCTCAGAATAAAGCTGTCACCCAGCACTGACCATCTCATGTAATCAGAATAAAATAAAAATAACGTTGCTCAGCACTGCCAGAGGTTTTCTTGCTTTGGTGCCTTAATAGTGTTTGTTAATCAGAAAACACAATTAATTTCCCTGTTTCTGCATCTACAGGTTTTTTGGCTTTTTTTTTCCCTTTCCAAGATGAGATTGTGATCCTATTTATTTGGCTATTTCCTACCACTTTTCTACTAAAGAAACCATCATCAATCTGGGGGTGGGGAACTCCATTATTTTGTTTGAGTGGATTTGTTTGCTCATTTTTGCCAAGTTTCACCAGTTATCCTGGTTTCATTCTGACTGTGATTTAAACCTATTTTGAAACCTGTTTGGGACTGCACCATTTTAAAAATCATCCCTTGGAATCTGTTCTCAGTCCATCACTCACATCTCCCCATGTGACCTGCAGCCTTGATGTCCTCAGCTGCACCCCTGACCCTGACTGGTGCTTGGTGGCTTCCCCTGAGTTCTCCAAACCACACTCCTGCAGTGACCACTTGGGAGCCTTGGTTAGGATCTTCAAGCAGCTGCTGATTCCAGTGGGAAGAAATCTGAGGAAATTCTGGGTCTTTTGAGTGCAAAATGAGGATAAAGTGGGCTTCCTGTGGGTGCTGGTAAAACGTCCTGTGAGGACCTATTCTTCCAGGAGAGGTTGCATGAAAGCCAAACCAACTCTTAGAATTGTGTCTGCTTAGAGGAAATTTGGATCAAGTGTTGGAAACACAGGCATAAATCCTACTGTGAGCAAAGGAAGTGTCCCAGTCTCACTACAGAAGAGCCATGGAGATGGTCCATGAGCATTCTATCAAAAAAAAAAAAAGAGCCAAAAATCCTCAGCTGCAAGATCATCAAAGAGGGAACAACTCAGAGGAACTGAGCAGCAGTTCCTCATCACACCCAGAGTGGTGGGAGCACATTCCAGGGGTACCCACAAAGTCCTTGCTTAAAATTCACTCCAGCAGAGGATGGTGCTTGGAAAACACCTGAAGTCCATTCTGTGAGCAGGACTCTGGGAATTTCTTCCTTTAAAATAGCTGGGCTGCACAGCTCAGCTGTCAAATGTGAGACACATTCCAGGAAATCACTTCTGAACAATCCACTGAGAGAAACATCAGCAGGGATTGCTTCAAATTCAAAGTAGCTGCAATCAACTGATAGGCAAATTATTATTCCCTGCCACAATTATCCACCTGGTTTCTGTTACGACCCCTACCAGCTTTAAAAGTCAACATCCCTCTTTCCTGGTGCTAAACCTGGTAGGAAAGAGATCAGGGAGCAGAGAAAATAGACTGAAAAAGAAAATAGGGGCAATTTGAACAGGGACAGAACATCTCTTGGGGCAATGTGTTGTGTGTAGGGCAGGGCAGCAGTGTTCCAGAATGATATTTGAAAGCTGTCACAGACCATAGACCAAATCTTCCAATTTCTGGAAGATATGGGATGAAATCCTTAGGATAAAGTTGTTATTCTTGAGCACATGAGCTTCCAGCAAAAGCTGTGCTCCTCCCAAAAAAATGTGGGATGAGTGGAGAGTCTGGAAAGGCCACAAAAGGGCCCAGAAAATAAATCCTGCTGGGCAGGTCAATGCTGCTCAGCAGAAAGGAGACAGGACTGAGAGGTGGTTTGAGAATGGTCTTCAACAGGCAAAAAATCATTATGAAAGCAACACTGCTCCCTGTGCCTGCTGGTGATGGGGATCTCCATGGAGGACACAATAATGAGCTTAAAGGGCAGAGAGAGACATTCAGGGAAGAAACTGGGAGAATATTTATTGCTTAAGAAAATGCCTTTGATAGGTGTAGAGATCTCCTTGTTGAAGGTTAATGAAAGCAGGTACAGAAACCAGGGTAGGATGGGCTCTGTCCTGGGACAGAGGAATAGACAAAATGGAAAAACTCTGGGGTTTTTTGGCTGTCTTCAGGCCTCTGCTGGCCCACAACCTACATCAGGTGACATGGCCTTCCAGATCAGTTTGTGGGAGTGAACAAGCACAAAGATTTCAGGAGTCACAACACAGTCCAGGAGCCCAAAAGGCTGGAACCATTGAACTGATGGAGCAGTAAAATCCAAGTAGTGGATGTGTAAAGCTCCTGTCTCCTCCTGAAAGTTTTGCAAGACTTTTCCTCAGGTCAGCAACAGCTTTTCCCAGCGTCCCTGCTTAACCCATGAGAGGGAAAACCAAATCTACAGTTCAGGATGATGCTTGCCTGTATCCAAAGGCTGTCACCCTGTGATAATTCTCCCAGTTTCTCCTGGAAGCCATCCTAACTCACCTTCTCTGCTCATTATTTTCCAGCCTCACAGTCTCAGGGCAAAGATAACATCCCGGAAATCAGCTTCAGGTAGTAATTACAATATATATTGGTTTACAAATTCAATTGTTTAGCGGGGCAGGCTGTAGTCAACATTCATGGGAAGAGGAGGAAAGGAATCAGATTAGAAATCAGGTGGAACAAAAGAGGCTTGGAATGAGAACATGAGGGAAAAAGAGGAGGTCAGCACAGAAACAAAGGTACCACACATTGGTCATTTAGCACTAAGGTCAAATTTAGTCTGGACTAGACATCTCTGACTGTGAAAACTGAGTGGATGTTTAAAAGTTGGTTTAAAAAAAATTAAAAATTAAAAAGAAAGGTCAAACAAAAGATTACAGGATTTAGATACATAATTTTCCCCATAAAACTAAGGGACAAGGCTTTTGTTTCTATCAGCTTTAATCAGAGACCAGAGCAGCACAGGGACTGAAAAAGAAAATAGGACCAAGCAGAGGGTACCAGTGAAAGGAGATGGTTTTAGAGAAAAGCAGCCTAGATTTTGTTGGATTTTTCCTCTTTTGTTATGGATTAGGGTTTTTTAAGAGCTGTGCTGGGATCATCTGAACTGAATGGACATCTGACTTCTTTTCTTGCTGTCAGTAACTCAGCAGATGAGTCAATCTGAGGTTGATGCCCTGGCTGGTTGACCAGCCTCAGTCCCCTGATGAGGAAGCACAAATTGCTATTAAAGGTAACATGAACAGGCTCGCAGGCTGGGTGCATCTGTAACAGCTGGATTTTGGCAGCTGGCTTGTTAAACCACTCCAAATGCAGAGGGAGAAGTGCTGGTGAGCAGCTGCAGCCACTGGAAGCTGCTGTGCAAATCCACAGGAAGCGCTGGTGAACAGCTGGAACGCACCAGATTTCCCATTTTCGTGTCTGGTTGATGAGCTGGATGGTACCAGTCCCGTGCTCCTGCTCAGCAGTCAGTTTGACAGATAGAAAAACACATCTTCATCTCAGCAGCTCCATCACCTCCCTGCACTGGAGCTTTCACCATTTCTTGTGTCTGTGCCCCAGAGCAGGCTTGAGAACAGGGTGATACTGCTCATCTTAGGCCAACACACCTGGGTCTGGATGGTGAGGCAGAGATTAAATTCTTCTCTTCTTAAGGATCTGTGGAAGAAAGATTGGTCTAGAGAGTTAAAAATTGCCATTTGCAAACTGCTGGAGGGAGGATGGAGGAACCTCTGGAGATCATCTGGCCAAATCCCACTGTTCAAGTAGGAACATTTCAACCAAGGGCTGTGTCCAGTTGGGTTTTGAATATTCCCATGGATGGAGAGGCCACAACCTCCCCAGGTAACCCACAGCAGTGTAAGGTCACTCTCACTGTAAAAAAAAAATTGTTTTCTTTTTATGTTTAAACAGAATTTCCTGTGTGTCATGGGAGCTTGACCACTCCCCAAAATGCTTGTTGTTAAAGCCTCAGAGAAAAGAGCCTGTAAAACATCTCAGGCTGAGCTGCAGAAAAGTCTTATTTCAGCTCAGAAGGACCACATTTGCAACCCAAGAGCAAGCAAAGATGAAAAGTCCCATCCCCACATGAGACTTTTCTCTCCTGCCTACATAGCTGCAAATATCAACTTTTTATTTTTCTTTGTCCAGGGACATTGTAAAATAAACTGGTGGATAGGAAATGGAGATTTCTGATTGCTCCAAGCATTTCACGAGACATTATTGCTTCAGCTGCAGCCATCCTGCCTTAAATATTGCATTTAAGTCTATTTCATAAATGACCTTTTCAAGGGAGAGGCTAAAAGAGAGGATGGCACAGAGCTGATTTAAAATTTTCTCTTCAACGCTTCAAACCAAAACACAACCACAGTAGGAGGCACGTGAAAATGTGTCTGAATTTTCACCTGCCAGACTCAGGAAAAGCCTCACCATGACGCTAAGAGCAATAATCCTGTAGTAATTTGCATGCAAGGCCCCTCTTAGACTTTGTGTGAGTTTTGTGTGTTCAGTCTCACGTTGGTGCCCCAGCCAGCAGGCGAGGGTCCCTTTGCCCTTTGGCAGATGGCACTGAAACCTCCCAGTCCCATGGCAGGAGCCAGGATGTTGGAATCAACAGCAGGTCTTTCCTTGGGGACTGCAGAACCAGACTTCTCTGCTTTCACAAATTTCACAGAGCTAAAACCAAAGCAAATGAATTCCCAGTTCTAATCTGCTCCCTCATACATCAGCACAGGGCTGGATTTTACCCAGACACTCGGAGTTGGAAACCTTCAAGTGACCCAGTTGCAAGGTGCTTGACAACCCCCTGCAGGGCTGAGAGAATGAACTCTCCCAGCTCATCTGCAGCTCAAAGGGAGGGAGGAATCATCTGCTACATCAGCTCATGCACCTGGAAGGAATGGACGAGCTTCAGGGTGCACAAACCCTCCGCACAAACCCTCCGTCAGATATTTTCCAAGCAATTAAAACCAGCAGAGAGGGAACAGAACTCTCATGGTGAGAGCATTGCTGGGAGAGTCCTCCATCCCTCTCTACCAGCTGAGTGAGGCTGATGAAGTGAAAGACCAGGCATGGGAAAAAGGAACTCTCTTGTCTTGGATAACAGCATGTCCTCAGAGGCAGGAGGGATGGTAGGGTTGGTGGTTGATAGCTGATGGCTGCTGAGCAACCTGTGAAATGATGAGGCCCTGGCACAGGGTGCCCAGAGAAGCTGTGGCTGCCCCTGGATCCCTGGAAGTGTCCAAGGCCAGGCTAGATGGGGATTGGAACAACCTGGGATAGTGGAAGGTGTCCCTGCCCATGGCCCTGGATGATCATGAAGGTCCCTTCCAACCCAAACCTGTCTGTGATCCTATGATTTTAAGAACCTATTAAATGATTATTTTTTTCTCCAACCTGCGCTTATCACTCTGCTGACCATCTAAGAACACCACAGTGGCAGCTGGCACTGATAGACACTCTTCCAAAGTGTCTTGGGGAAGTTCAAGAGCTGAAAAGTCTTTGGAAGATAAACTGGGGAGAGAAGGTGCCAGTTCTGGGCAGCCTGATCAGGGCACAAACCTGAGCCTCTTTGTGCACAAACACTGACCTGGCACCTTTCACTGGCCCTAAATGATTTACAGAACAGTTCTGCCTGGGAAACCTACAAACCTGAACAAGCCATATGCATTATTTATAGCAATTTCCTTGAATTCCAGATGCTTATCACAATTCATTTGCATCTCATTCAGCACAACTCAAGATAGCCAAAGGCTGTACAAGGGCTCGAATTCCAACCATATGCCAGGGCAACATGACCAGCATGACTCTGCAAACACCTGGAAAGGTCAGTGATGGTTTGCTCTCCCTGCATGTTCCTGCACTTCTTGCAAGCCCTGTCTGACCTCTCCTGTACAAACACACGCCAGGAAAATGCTGATTTCCCTGAAGATCTCTGCCTCGTTTATCCCGGCAGGGAGAAGGGAAGAAGCAAAGCCGCAGCACCTCAGCCATGCTGCAGCTTCTCTGCTGCTTTCAGGTGCTGCATCAAAGATTTTCAGAGGTGTCTCTCAGGGAGGTGGATGATTTTATTCCAGATCTGTTGCAGAGGGGTTTTAGCCTGGATCAAGTCACTTCGAATCCTGCAGCAGATGAAGGCAGCTCAGCTCCCCATCAGCTCAGGCTGGAGCCTGTTAACAGCCACAACATGGAGAGAAAGGCTTTTGTGGTGTTTTCTGGATCCCCTGTTGCTGGGAAGAATGAATGAATCTGACTCCATATTCTCAAAAGGCTAATTTATTATTTTATGATCTATATTATATTAAAGAATGCTATACTAAACTATATCAAAGAATAAAGAAAGGATACAGACAGAAGGCTAAAAGATAATAATGAAAACTTGTGACTCTCTCCAGAGTCCTACACAGCTGGCTGTAATTGGAGAAAAAGTAAAAACAATTCATATGAAACCAATGAACAATCACCTGTTGGATAAACAATCTCCAACCACATTCCAAAGCAGCAAAACACAGGAGAAGCAAATCATACAATATTGTTTTCCTTTTCCTCTGAGGTTTCTCAGCTTCCCAGGAGGAGAAATCCTGGGTGAAGGGATTTTTCCAGAGAATATGACAGCGATAGGCTTTGGTTCATTATTCTGTATAATTCTGTTACTCTGAGCAGCCACAGCAGAGTCAGTGAGCTCAAACAATCACAGAGTCACAGGATGGTTTGAGTTGAGAGAGACCTTAGAGATCATTCAGTTCCAACCTGTCTTGGTTTGAAAAGCCAGGTGTCTGCTAAGGAAGGCAGGAACCTCCCTTGACATGGAAAATGTAAACCCCCTCCCTCTGAATTATTATCATTTCAAAATTAAGGGGCTCTCAGGCAAAGATATGGGAATAACAATAACAGTTCTTTATTGGGGAAATTAAAAATACAAATGCAATGGTACAAACAAGAAACCAACCCACTGTCAGAGTGAGAGCAGGAGCTGCCCCCTGTGTGTCAGGGGGGTGGCACAGCCCCATCCCATGGGGGCTCAGCCCTCCTGCAGTGCCAGCTGTGGTTCTGCTGGAGCAGGGATCCTGCACATGGGGGGAGTTTTCCTCTGCAGCTCCAGGGCTGCTGGAGATGGGCCTGGGCTCCCTCTGGCAATGCAGGGCAGCAGAAAGCTGCTCCTCTGGCAATGCACTGGGCAAAGGCTGCTGTGCTGTCCCAGCACCTCAGATTGGATCCAGGTAGGAATGCTTGGCTCCTCCCCTGGGCGCAGCATCTCCCCATGGGATGATGGAATTGGATCAGCCCTGCAGGGACACTCAGTGGCCATGGACAGCAGAGATCTCCTGCAGGGAGGATTGGCTGTGGGAGAGATAAAGAAAAAACTGCCCCATGAACAGAGAGAACTGCCCCACCTCTGACAGATGGGGATGGAACACCCAATATTTTGCAACCCAGGGTACAACCTCTCCTGGTCCCTGTCATGGGCAAGAGTTGCTCTGTCTCAGTTTCTGTGAAATGAAGCTGATGCCATTTATTTTCCCCAAGCCAGTGCCTGCAGGGTTTAACTGTGGTCTGAGGTGCTCAGCCCTCCGTCAGCTGTGGAGCAAAGAGTGGAGCAGGACCCTCAGTGCTGTCTGAAGCAGGGTGGAGTCATTTCCTCTCATAATCTCATCATATTCTCTGGGTTTTCCCTAATTTGCGTGGCTGCATCTCCCAAATGACTCACACTGTGATCCAGACCTCCCCAAGGCTGGTAGGCTGCACTGCCCATGGCACAGCCCTCTGGACAGTACATTCCTCTCCCGGCACTTCCCAGCCTCCCAGATCAGATTTTTTCATGCTTTGGATTTAAATATTGCAGATTTACACAGCCAGACCAGGGCAATGCGTTCTGTGTATCCCTTGTGCTCAAATTTGCTGTTTTTCTAACAACTCTGAGATGCCACCTGACTCACACACCTTTCCCCCAACAACCATCCACGTGCCTCCCCCCAAAAACCAAACACTGAATCACTGCTAATTGAAAATAAATTGAGTTTGAAAAAGACAGGAGACATCTGCATATGATGTTGTTTTATTATTACAATTAGGCAAATGAGGTTTTCAAGCAAACTTGAAATAAATTTGGGAGAATTTATGCCAGCATTAAGTCAAACATAATAAAAAGTCATTTGCAGAGTTGAATTTTTTTGGTGTGTTTTTATTTTTTTGCAGCAAAGCAAATCCATTTTGTGTTTTCTTGGGACAGGAATGGCGATGTCTTCAAGCATCCAAAGAATTCAAAGCTCTTCACAAAGCTGGGGATGGTTGGGGAAAATGATGAGCATTCTGCTGTGCTCATGGCTCTTTGGGAAAGAAAGCCCAGATGGAGGAAGCCTTACCTTCCTTCCTAAATTCCCTGTTTGTCTGAGACTCAGCCACTCAGCCAGCTTAAGGAAAGTGCTACAGAGGGAGCTGTGGAGAGCCAGTCCATCAGAAATACTGGGCAGAAGGACTTGTTGGGAATTGAGTTGGGCTGAATGAAGGCTTCAGATGTTTACAGGGAACTGGAGTTATTCTGAGAAATTGTCCCTGAAGGGCTGGAAACTTGCAAATGCTGGTAGGAATTTAAAGCAACAGCATCTCCCAGCCAGAACTTGTGCCTGCACACACACACAGAGAAACTTCAAATAAAATCGGAGACAAACCCCAGATATTTGGCAGATCTCTGTGTAAATGACTGTAAAACATTCTAAATTTTGTTATAGATGATCTCCCTGCAGTAGCATTTGTATTTTCCCATGCTGCATTACAGCCAGGGCCACACACAGCCCCAGCATTGCATTGAAGACCCTGGGGAGCTGCTGAGGTTCCCAGGACCGATCAGGTCTGCCTTCCATACACAAACCACCAGGACCACTCAAAAAGCAGGAGTCAGGGGTTAACAGGAGCCTGGCACTCTGCCCTGTGTCTGCTGCACATCAGCAAGGCGGCCTTTGCTTTGTCAGAGCCTGGATCTTTATTGGTGTTGATATCTCCCTGACCTTGTGTGTGGAGAGACTTGGGGAAGGAGGGGGGAACACTGGGAGCGTCCATGTCCCAGTCTGACAGCTCTGTGTGGCCAGAGTGCCAAACACAATCAGAATCACATGGAATTGGGTTGGAAAGGACCTTAAAGATCATCCAGTGCCACTCCTACCATGGGCAGGGACACCTTCCACTATCCCAGCCTGCTCCGGGCCCTGTCCAACCTGGCCTTGGACAGTTCCAGAAATCCAGGGACAGCCACAGCTTCTCTGGGCACCCTGTGCCAGGGCCTCTCCACCCTCATAGTAAAGAATTTCTTCTTAATATCCAATCTAAACCTGCCTTTCATCAGTGTGAAGCCATTCCTTGTGTCCTGTCCCTCCAGGCCTTGTCCCCAGTCCCTCCCCAGCTCTCCTGGAGCCCCTTTAGGCCCTGGAAGATGTCCCTGGAGTTTTCTTCATGTGAACACCCCCAGCTGTTCCAGCCTGGCTCCAGAGCAGAGCTGCTCCAGCCCTTGGACCATCAACAGTCAGAGTTTTGCTGCTTTTTTTACCCTTCATGCTACAAAAGGTTTCTAAATGGAACCAAGATTCTGGCTAGGTTTACACAATAAACTCTGGCCTGGACTTATTCACCCTGTGTTTTCACCTGAGACAACATCAAGCACTGTGTGAGGCTGAGGTATTTTTCCTCCCCTCAGTGCCACAACACTAAATGTGTAATTTCTAACACTGCTTTCCTCCTCCGCACCATTGCACACAGCAAGTCCTCAGCCTCCACCACCAGTGGCACTGGCAGAGCGTCCCCTATGGCTTTGGAAGCTGATGGAAAGCTCCTGCTGGGTGGGAAGATGGGGCACACAGGAACTTTGAGAGGAACCAGAGCTGCATTTGTGGCTCAGCTCAGATGTAGTTTGACATTAGCAAAGCCTGCAGTGTAGTTCCAGAGCAGCATTGCTCATTTCAGAGATGCTCTGGGCCCAGGAAGTGGGAGCCATGTGAGGGACAGTTATCTGCTGAGGGAAAACCTCATAAAAATGTTGTAAAATTAAAGAAAGGTGGGAACTTTAAAATAACAAACCAGCCACAGCTGAACTTGCCAGGCTGCCTTTTTCCAGCTCACTCACACCTGCACCTCCAGCTACCATTTCCAGGGCAAAGAGACTAAAGATGCAGAGAGGGGATAGTTCAGGGTGCTCTGCCAGTGCTGTCTCTCCCAAAATCTGTCTTTTGAGGAGGTCACAGATACCCTGCCAGGCTGGATTTCATGACACCCAAAACAGTTTCCTTCATCCGTTTTAGATGTGGACTTGAACTAATCATTCCCCCAATGTGCCTCCTTCCCTCCAGTGATGGTGAAAGGATCAAGGCTTCCTTGGACACAGGTAAGTGTCCCTTAAGGCCAGATGAATTTTCAGGAGAAGTACCCTTGGGCTGTCTAGAAAAACAACAACAACAACAACAACAACAACAACAACAACAACAACAACAAACAAAAAAAACAAACAAAAGAAACCAAACAAACAAAAAAAAAACCACCCCAAAAAGCCCAACAAAACAAACCAAAAAAAGAAAAAAAAAACAAACCAACCAACCAAATGAAAACAAAAAAGAAAAAAAAGAAAAAGAAAAAAGAAACAAAAAACCACCAAAAACCAAATAAAACCCAGGAAAAGTTCAGGAAGGAGAAAGGAGAGGGGACATTTTATTATGGTAGAAGAAAGTCAGAGAGTCACAACGACACTGCAGAGAAAAAGCATCAAAGCAGGAGAAGTTTAAGCTTAGCTCTGCTGCTGTCAGGAAACTTTGAGCTATGCTGGAGCACTCCAGAGCTCCTGAACAGCAAGTCCTGACATTCTCTATCCATTATTTCACTTCAGCTTTGTCCTGGAGCCCTCAGGTGTAATAATATTGTATTAAACAAAGTGTTAAATATTGTAACTAAGGCAGGATGCTCCTCATCAACAACACCCCTGCTGTCCTCACTGATAAAATGGGAAAAGTTTCATATCTAAGACAAACATCACCATTAAGCTATCACTGGCCTAACCAAGCTCTGGCTATACCTAACCAAGCACTCACCCTCCACCACCCACATGCTTGGCAATGGCTCTGTGGCCAGACAGGACTTTCCTGAACCCCACTCAGGGCTTGTCCCAGTCCAGGGCCATTCCCAACAGAAATTGATGTGGGGACAAGGGGAGCTCAGCAGTGTGGATGCAGGGCATGTAGGATGAGAAGGCTGCCTCTGGATTGTTTTCCTTCTGTCCCTGTGGGCATAACCAGAGCAACTCAGGACCCACCTCCACTACCTGTGTTATAGATGGATAATGAGATGATTGGCTCTCGCAATTAAGGGATAATAATTGTGTGAATATTAAGAGAAGCTTTAGTGATGTATGGTTATGTTATTGTAGTTTAGATGTCCTCTGTTCTCCCCATAGTTCCCTTTCCCCCCTGTATTGTTGCCATCAGACAGCCTGGGCTGTCCAGGACAGGTACAAAGAAGCTGCACATGTGTCCCTTGCATGGGGCAGTTGGGAATGGAAAAGCTTGGGGGTGCTTAGGGGGTGAGGCATGGCAACACCTGACCTCCAATCCAGTTACAAGAAAGCAGTTTCCACCGAAAAATGGCAAAGAGCTGACTGACAGATTTGGGAAGGGCCAGGGCTGGCTGATGAACCCCCAGGGGTATAAAAGACTGAGCATCCATCTTGAAGATGAACTGGACGCGTAGTACCCATGAGGGGCAGTTCCCAGTGCTGTGAATTTTTCCTTATATATTCCTTTTGTTGTATTTTTATCAAAGTTTAATAAACCTTTTTAAATTTTCAAAGTGAGCAATTGTTTCCCACACTAAGCTCTGGCTATACCTAACCAAGCACTCACCCTCCACCACCCACATGCTTGGCAATGGCTCTGTGGCCAGACAGGACTTTCCTGAACCCCACTCAGGGCTTGTCCCAATCCAGGGCCATTCCCAACAGAAAATTATGTGGGAACAAGGGGAGCTCAACAGTGTGGATGCAAAGCATGAAGGATGAGAAGACTGCCCCGGATGTGGCATTCTGAAAAGGCATTTTCTGAAAAATCCCTTTCTCCTGGGAAGCTGAGAAGCCTCGGAGAAAAAGGAAAACTATTTTTATCTTATTTGCTTCTCCTCTGTTTTGCTGCTTTGAAATGTGTTTGGAGATTGTTTACCCACAGGTGATTGTTTCATTGAATTCTGGTGTGAGTTGTTTTGACTCAGTGGCCAATCAGGGCCAAGCTGTGTCGGGGCTCTGGCGAGAGTCACAAGTTTTCATTATTATCTTTTTAGCATTGTGTAAGTATCCTTTCTGTATTCTTTAGTATAGTTTAGTATAGTATTCTTTAATATAATACAGTATCATAAAATAATAAATGAGCCTTCTGAGAACATGGAGTCAGATTCATCATTCCTTCCTGCCATGGGGCACCCCACAAATCCAATACCTGGATTGCTTTGTCTCTGCCTCTGTGTGCTTGGCAGACCCAGAGCTACTCCTGACCCACCTCCGCTCCCTGCACCACATCCCCCTCCTTGGCCAAGTGCTCACAGGAGGCTGTGGCTGCTCCGTTTGCTCTGCAGCCTGGCATTTGCAGAGGTTTTCCAGGAGGCAGATGTAATCTCTCTCCTGGCCTCCCAGGAGAGCTCCCAGCTAGCAGATCTCTGGCGAGGCCATAACACAGACCTTTTGCTACCTTTATCTACCCAAACAGAATTTATGAGCAGGGAAAAAGTCAGAGACCACCTTATTCTTTAGCCTGAGTTCACAGGAGTCCTGGTTTCTTGCAGCTTGGTCAGATGAGAGTGGAAATGTGGCACCCTCACAGCTAACGGGGTTTTGCCTCAACCTTAAAATAGAAAAAGAAAGAGCTGAAAAAAAAAAGCTGGATTGTTATTGTTTAGGGGGGAAAAAAGAAAGCAACTTTCTGTCATTTTGACAAGGTCTCATGACGGAGGCCCCCTGAAAAACATTTGCAAAGTTGCAGCGAGCAAAGCTTCCAAGTGAGGAAGCCACAGCAACCCGTGCCAGAGACCAAAGGGGATGATCAATGTTTGCAATTAAAATCTCCTTTGTTTCGTGCCATTCACACACGGCAACCCTTACATTTTGGCCATCAGAGCGTACTCCACGAGATGGTGAGCCCGGCTTTGTTCTGTGCCCTGCTCATTCTCTCCAGGCAGGGAACAAGAGCCATCCCAGGCAGCCAATTGTCTGAACCCTGCTTGCTTTTGTTTGCAGCAACAGCAGCCAACACAAGGCCCCCCCCTCGCCTTTATTTTTTAATTCCCCACAATACATCCTTCAAAACTAAATTAGCAATACTGTGTTATACTCTAATTGTGTTTTCAGAGGCCCAACAATGCGGGCGCGGGGAGAGAACAATGCAGCGGCTCGTTATTAAAGGGAAAAAAAAATTAAAATCTCAACAGAGATGATACTTGGGTTGGACAACAAAATAAAAGAAAAAAGGGAGTTTGGGTACATTTTTATTTCCCTGCCTGTCTTCTGTAACAGCTTTGCCTAATAAGAGGTTGGTTTGATTTAAACACAAGCAAACAAGGAGTGGGTTTCCCAGAGCTTCTCCTGAGAAACTGTACCGGATTGGGGCAGAGCTGCCCCACTTATCTCTAGGATGGGGCAGCTAAAATCACTGAATCTTCAAATGATGATGTGCCCACACCCCACGGGAAGGACCTTCAGCGCTGCAGAACAACCCTCTGTCAATTTGAACCTAAAGGTCTGGTAGAAATGTAAAGCTATTATCACCTAGCAAATGCATCATCCTCCTGAAAGAGAGTAAAAGGAAAGGAGAGTCTGGGGAATTAGGGACAAATCAGCCTGGCTTCAGTGTTCAGAAAAATCTTGTAGTGAAGAGTCAAGCAATCCGTCTCTTAGCACCTAGAAAATGGCAAGGGGATAAGTAGCATCCGGCCTCAATTTCTAAGGAACAAATCACATCCAACCAACCTAATTTCCTCCTGTGACAGTGTAATGACCCTCGTGGGTCAGGGGAGCAGCAGCAGATGTAAGACAGCTTAACCTCAGCAAAGCTCTTGACATGCTCACGCAACATCCTCTCCATCAATAAATGCCTTGGTGACTTGGTCACCCCAAACTGGCAATTGGTGTGATCAAAAATCAGCCAAATTATTTGGAGCAGTTGGGAAAAATCCGTTTGAGGGTCCCTCTCTATCACATTTTATCTTGCTGAGTCAAATACTTTGGGGAGCTGTCAAGGGGGAGCAGGAAGAGGATGAGGAGAGAAAGAGAGGAAGAGTTGGAGACCTGGATGGAGTCTGGAGCACAGCCAACATGAGGAGAAGAAGTTGGAGCTGATGACCCCACTGTTCCTTTTCTAATCTTAACCATCCTCTCACCCTGGAGGACACGAGAGCCACCACCTCAAACCTGTGGTCAGAAGCACTGACCATTTAATGATCATTTCCCCAGGGTGCTGGTGATGAGATGCAAATGCTCAGGGGAGTCTCAAAAACATCAAAAATACCCCCAAAAACATTCTCATGCCTCTCCTGACACCTGCAGGTATTTCTGTTGAAGTGATGGGATGGATCTGCAGACATGGCCATGATTTAATCCCTTGGTGGGAGGCAGAATGGATCCTGACTTTCTACTTGGAAGGAACACTCAAACAATTGACTAAAAATGCAGTGCAGACTTCTGCAAGCTTCTCCAATCCCACACACTGGTCTTGGGACTGATGGAAAAACATCATTGCAGGATTGGAAAACTTAAAAAAAAAAGTGGGGCAAAGAAAATATTTCACATCTGGCTTTGAAACACATGTAAAAATAAACTTTGAACTCCCAGTCATGGAGATTGAAGTGAAATACCAACTCCCTACCCTCCTGCACTCAAATTGGGAGATATTGATGGCTTAAAGACCTTGTCTTAATTTTCTCCATGACTAATCTATTCAGTTTTCACTTAAGGAACCCTCTGTGGTATAATGAGACAGCTGTTGCCTTCTATCCCTCCCCCAACTCCCCCAGCTAAGAAATTAAATTTAAAACCACTGCTTTAAATAGGGCTGGCACTGTTTCATCTCCTCTTGAGCTGTTCTGGGAGCTTCTTATCCGTAAGTGCAGGTGTCAGGTCAATCAAAATTCACCCAGCTCTTCAGGTCTGCCCAAGTCAGTGATTTGTAAGGAAATGGAGAGATAAAACTTATAGATCTCACCCCTGTGGGCTGTGGGTTGAGTTGGGTTTATTGGTTGTTTATTTGTTTGCGTGTTTCTAAGCGGTAAATGGATTTGCTTTGGGGTTTTGAGGTGAATCATAGGATTCTAGACTAGGTTATAACAGGATAGAGATAAGGAAGGATTTTTTTTCATTATGAGGGAACCTAAATGTCATCTAATTCCAACCCCCTGCCATGGGCAAAGTTCCACTGTCCCAGGTTGCTCCAAGCCCCGTCCAACTTGTCCTTGAACACATCCAGAACAGCTGGAACAGCCACAGGTGGGAGTTACTAAATTGCCTCTGGTTACTCCAAGCTGGGGACTAAAACCTCGTGCCTCTTGTTGGCCTCCACAGTGGGACCTGCAGGCTCAGAGTGGACACTCAGTGTCCCAGGGCCACCAGAGTGGATGGCAGGGCCACCCTCACCCCGCAGGTTTGGAGATTTGGTCTCACAAAAGCACTTCAGTCTAAGGTGCCTTGGCAATTGCTCTCCTAATGACTCTGGAATTAGCAGCTGCAGACAGAAAATGAGAGGCATGTTAATGTAACATAAGATATTCTTTTGCTTCTTACTTCTAGGCTCTGAGTGGGAGGAAATCACATGAGCAATAACAGAGTTACTGCAAACTTCCCTTTCATGTGAACAACGTGGTTTAGGCTCTCACCTGAGCCCCCCCTTTCATGCTGCTCCCCTCTCTTGCTCTTGCATTTCCCTCCTCTCTCTCACCTTTAACTCCCTTTGATCTCCCGGCAGTGTCTCCCAGCCTGTTTAGCTCAGTCTTCAGCTTGAGCCAAATCAGCTCCATTAAAGAAACCTTGCTTAAAGGAATGAAATACAGAGCACATGGGAGTGTCAGTGTCACAGCCTGTCCCTAAATTTCCGAGAGGCTGGTTGGAGAATTTTTCTGCCATCCCTTTTTTTGCACATATTTAACACCCATTCACATCCCATATTCACCTGTCCTTACCCTACAAAGTTCAGAGCATCTTCTACAGAATTCCTCACCCATCAGATTCTCCCAATAACTCTGGCAACACCAGGGGCTGCTTCAGGCAGCTGGAAAATCTACTCTCCCAGAATAAAACATCATGGATAAAAATAAAAATAGGCTTTTCACTGGCTTTTTTGACCTCTCATTTAACTATAATTATACCAAGAAGGGACCCAGTCAGCCCAGCAGAGGCTCCAGATCCATGGACAGTTGTATTCCAAAAAGTACCCAGATATTGCATTACAGATTTTATGCCATATTTTTACAGACCAAGCCCTTCCTTATACCATATCCTTATGGCATTTCCTTATGGCACATGGAAAGAATTGGTGAACATTAGAGAACATCTGGCATTGTAATCATATAAATCACTGCAGCCATGATTTACCTGGAAGGTCACCACATCTGTAGAAGGACACAGGGGAGGTTTTGGGGAAAAATAAGAAGGATTAACTTCCTGAGAAATGTCTTCTGCAAATAAAGCAAATGAAATTACACTTTGGTATATTGGAAAGAGGGGGAAAGGGCAGAGACAAGAGGATGCACGTAAAATGAGGGAGGTAGGCTGAGAATGGCTCTCTCTGTCTCAGACGACAGGAATGAGACAGATATTCAATGCAAAGGAAATCTCTTGTCTTCTAAAGTGTAATTAGACTGAGGGACTCATTTCCATAAGATGTCAATGAGGCCAGGAACTCAGCCAGACACAAGGATGGCTCAGACAATTGTGAGGATAACCCAAATATCTGAAGTCGTAACAGCCGATGTAAAATAAAAAAAGTCTCAGGAGGGATCTAACATCCTATGTTTCAGACTTTAAATTAATCTCTTCGTTATTAGGAGGATGCCTTGTTATGGGGGAGCAAATTATTTTCCCTCTGTCCTGGACTGTACCAAAACTTTTTTTTGAACCTTCTGCCAATGACCTCAGCCAGAAGCAGTGTCCTGCTTTGACAGCCCAGATCCCTGGGTGCTGGGAGAACCCCTGGGTTTGAAAAGCCAGGTGTCTGCTAAGGAAGGCAGGAACCTCCCTTGACATGGAAAATGTAAACCCCCTCCCTCTGAATTATTATCATTTTGAAATTAAGGGGCTCACAGGCAAAGGTATGGGAACAGGAATAACAGTTCTTTACTAGGGAAAATATAAAAATAAAATGAAAATGCAGTAATACAAACCAACCCACTGCCAGAGTCAGACCATGCCCTGTCCCCTGTGTGTCAGGGGGGTGGCACAGCCCCATCCCATGGGGGCTCAGCCCTCCTGCAGTGCCAGCTGTGGCTCTGCTGGAGCAGGGATCCTGCACAAGGGGGGAGTTTTCCTCTGCAGCTCCAGGGCTGCTGGAGATGGGCCTGGGCTCCCTCTGGCAATGCAGGGCAGCAGAAGCTGCTCCTCTGGCAATGCACTGGGCAAAGGCTGCTGGGCTGTCCCCAGGCTCAGATTGGATCCAGGTAGGAATGCTTGGCTCCTCCCCTGGGCGCAGCATCTCCCCATGGGATGATGGAATTGGATCAGCCCTGCAGGGACACTCAGTGGCCATGGACAGCAGAGATCTCCTGGAGGGAGGATTGGCTGTGGGAGAGAGAAAGAAAAAACTGCCCCATGAACAGAGAGAACTGCCCCAGCTCTGACAGATGGGGATAGAACACACACCCCCAGCCTAAGTCACCCTGTGTGACAGGGGAGAAGATATCCCTTAATTCTGTGTATTTGGTGATCTAACTCACATGCCAAGGTGAGAGCAGAAGGCAAACTCTGCACAGGAAGGCAAAATCTTGCTGGTCCCAGCTCATGGGTTTTGTACCCTGAAGTTCTTCACCCTGAATTCTCTGTGTGGGCCAGAAGAGCAGGGATCTATCTGTGCCCTCAGCCCACAAGGAACACATCACTTCACCTTGGTTATCCTGTTGTATTTCCCACTCTGGACACCCAGGAGCCCTCACTTCCTCAGTCCTTCCAGTCACAAGGAAACACCAACCCTCTTTGCCTTTATTCTGATTCTGCATTGCCATCCCCTGTGCTCCCTTTCCAATTTTAAATGTTTATGGCTTGAGACAGAGCATTACTGGTGTGAACTCTATGAATAAATCAGCCAGAGAGTTTGCACTAAACACAGGGACTTTACAGGCCAGGAATTTGGAGGCCAGTGGGTCTCACCATGAAAATCTGTGCTGTGGTAAGAAAATCAGCCTCATCATTAAAATGTGTTAATCAGTTCACTCCTTCAAACCTGGAGCAGGTGTTTTACCCGGTGGTTGAGGTGGGTTGGCTGATGGTGTGGCAGGAGGGAGCAGGAATGTTCATGGGCTGGGGCTTGCTGGTGCTCCTCAGGTGATTTTGAGCAGCAAAACATCCCCTGGGATGAGAGTGACCCATGGTGAGGCTGCTGTGGGACCAAACATCTCCCACTCCAGGTGTCTGCATCCATCAAGCCTTGGGATTTGATCTCCCACATTTCCTCTGCCCGAGCTCTCTCTCTCTCTCCTTCATGTCCCTGAGAGCCCTACAGCACCAAAGAGCAATTTTGGATGAATTGCCCATTTCCCAGTGGAAAAGGCCAGGAGCCCACATCTTTGGTTGGGTGATGGGAATCTTCAGATGTATTCCAGCTACAGAAAAATGAAAATGTTCTTTAGATCAGGGTAACTAATCCTGCTTATACTGTAAAGCCCTGGATGAACAGTCGATTCCACTTTCTTGTCAGATCCTAATCTGACATGCTGATAATGAAGAAAGGGAGGAGAAATCACAGGGAGGAAATCAGGAAGAAAGCTGTGTCATCAGGGAGGGGTGGGGGATTTGCAGGTCAGGAGGGGAAGGGGAAGGGGGAAAGGGAGGGAGCATGGACAAGCTTTAAAATTAAATTGAATATTAGGAGCTGGAAAATCTAATGGAGACAGGCTGCCCTGAAAGTGATACAGGCTGGAGATGGAGAGAGACAAAGGATGACAGGGGATCAGTTTAAGCATGAAAGAATAGAAAGGAAAAGAATAATAATGTTGGCTTGTCAGGCTGAAATCAGATTACAGTTTCCTCCAGTGAATTAACTCTCCCCTAATGTAGTGCAGGAGGCTTTGCAGAGCTGGTGAGATTCCCCTGTTGGGTGGCACTAGGACATTAAACTGAGATGTGTGTGTGTCTCATTATAACCCTGCCCATGTTAAATCTCTCAGAGGACACCCATGCATGAGGCATGCTCTGGGTATGCCTGTGGGGAGGGAGATGTTAGAGGTGTTTGGGCTTTGGAGAAGGCCACACAGTGAAATGGATACCTGTCTTTGTGTGAACGTTAAATGTCACTGGGTGTTTTTGTCAGCCAGAGTCATCCTAAAATCCCAGGCTGTCTCCTCAGGATGGGGCTGACGGGGAGCCACCTGCAGCTGGGGATCCCATGGTCCTCAGAAGCTGCTGGCCCATCCCCAGCAGGGGAGATGACCCAGCACTGGGATGGAGGAGTGTCTTGGTTTGAAAGGCCAGGTGTCTGCTAAGGAAGGCAGGAACCTCCCTTGACATGGAAAATGTATACCCCTCCCTCTGAATTATTATAATTTTGAAATTAAGGGGCTCTCAGGCAAAGGTATGGGAACAGGAATAACAGTTCTTTACTAGGGAAAATATAAAAATAAAATGAAAATGCAGTAATACAAACCAACCCACTGTCAGAGTGAGAGCAGGAGCTGCCCCCTGTGTGTCAGGGCGTGGCACAGCCCCATCCCATGGGGGCTCAGCCCTCCTGCAGTGCCAGCTGTGCTTCTGCTGGAGCAGGGATCCTGCACAAGGGGGGAGTTTTCCTCTGCAGCTCCAGGGCTGCTGGAGATGGGCCTGGGCTCCCTCTGGCCATGCAGGGCAGCAGAAAGCTGCTCCTCTGGCAATGCACTGGGCAAAGGCTGCTGTGCTGTCCCAGCACCTCAGATTGGATCCAGGTAGGAATGCTTGGCTCCTCCCCTGGGCGGAGCAACTCCCCATGGGATGATGGAATTGGATCAGCCCTGCAGGGACACTCAGTGGCCATGGACAGCAGAGATCTCCTGGAGGGAGGATTGGCTGTGGGAGAGATAAAGAAAAAACTGCCCCATGAACAGAGAGAACTGCCCCACCTCTGACAGATGGGGATAAAACACACACCCCCTGCCACATTTTGCAACCCAGGGCAAGGAGGAAGCTGGAGATCAGGAGGAGGGTGTGGGATCTCACAGTTCTGGTGTTCCTCAATGGACTGACAAGAGTTGGAGTTGTTATGGGGGCACTGGAGAATCCAGCTAACAGCAGCAGCATCCTCTCCTTGGTGGAGATTTGGCTGGGGAAGAGAAGCCTGGGTGGTAGCCAATATGATTTTTTTGTGTCAGAGCCAGCAGAGCCCAGCCTTTGGGTTGTTGTTTCTCCAGCTCTCCAGGATCTTAGATTAGGATGACAGTGGGATGAAGTCCAGCTCAATAGGCAGCCTTCCCTCTCTCCCTCCTGCCAAATCTTCTCATTTGTTTTCTTGTGGCTGTGGCCTGTTAATCCTGCCCAAGCAGGATTATCCTAATTTGAAATTATCAGTGCAAACACCTGAGCCTTCCCAGTGGTTATTTGTTAAGGGGGGACATGGAGAAGGTTTCATCTTCATGAGACCTGCTAGGATCCCTCTCCTTACTGCTCCCAGACCATCAGGTGTGAATGGAAAACCTTTAATCCAAGAGGGAAAGAAGAGAGGGAGTCATGGGACTCAGGGAAAGACAAATGCAGGGGTGCTCAAAGAGCTGGAATGAGCTCTCCATAAAAGAGTAAGAGTATAATCTAGGATGCTGCAGAGATGACTAGGAAGGCATGAGATGGAACACATAAATCAAGAGTGCCAAGGAAAGGATGAGTGGATAATGGTTGCTCATGGACTTTTCCAGAGCAGGAACTTGGGGGTCCCAGAGAAAGTGCAATCAAGCTGTGGAGTTCCTTGCCAGGGATATATAGTTGGTGCTCAGAGTTAACAAGGGTTCAGGGAAGAGCCGAGAAGTTCAAAGAAAAATCCAGACAGTGTTACTAAATTCAGGGAGAACATATGGAAGTCCCTGAGTCTCAAATGGCTGGAGGCAGGGAAAGTACCAGGGAGGAAATTCCACAAACCCTCGACTTGTCCTTATGCATTATTCATGTGCCTGGAGCTACTTTTGGAGAGAGCCAGTTGGGAGGAACAACCGTGGAGCTGCTCTGCCATGGGCAGGGACACCTTCCACTATCCCAGGGTGCTCCAAGCCCATCCAACCTGGCCTTGGACACTTCCAGGGGCAGCCACAGCTTCTCTGGGAACCTGTGCCAGGCCCTAACCACCCTCATGGGGAAGAATTTCTTCTTAATGTCCAAATCTAAATCTCTCCTCTTTCTTTTTTTTTAACTCTTTTGGAGTTAAAAACCATTCCTCTTTACCCTATCACTACCTGCTCATGTAAAAAGTCTCCCTCCCACTTTTTGATAAGCCCCCTTTAAGTACTGAAGGGATAAACCTTGGATGTCTGAGAAGAGTTAAAATCACAGCTTTTTTTTCTTAGATCAAGCCTGACTAAGCATGAGTGGTGTGACAGCACTTGAAACCAGAGCAAGGCTTGGCTTTTCCCCACGGTAACACAGATTCTGGATGGCAAAGAAGATGTGACTCTTGCAGTGGGGTTTTTTTGTGCCTTCTTTGTGGCCCTTGTCTCCTCTGCATTGCAAACGCAAACACAAAGCAATCCCCAGTGTGCTTCAGATAAGGGCAGGCCCATCCATAGCTGGGTGACACCGTGCTGTGATAGTGACACACCCAATCCAATTTTCCTCAGCAGCTGCTGGACAGAATGCCTGAGGAATTCACTGTCCTCTGGGATAATTAACCCTGTCACTTGTGCTTATATGGAGTGCTTTGTTCCACCAGGGCCCTTAGGATTGCTTCTCTCTGGTCATTTCCTCCCAGATCCCTCTATGTGCTGGTGATAAATGTCTCCCTGCTAACCACTCTCTGCGTTTCTGCAGCACCTTGAGGAAAAGTTATCATTGGAGGAGCTGCAGATGATGCTGAACTTCAATTAGGCCTCAAATTAGTTGTGCAGGGTGACATTTTCCAATCATGCAACATTAGCATCCTCCCTAATTATGAAAATGCAAAGCTAACTTCTGTTTCATAATAAATTAGGCTTGTTCTCTCTATCTAAAACACACAAGCCCTCACACAGCACAATCTCCAGCAGGTCTTGGCTTCCTGTTTTGCTGATGCTCAGGGACAGACTGAACCACAGTGACCTCCCTGTCCTCTGAAGGTCAGGAATGGTGTCTGGGCACGGGATGGGAAATCAGCAAAAAGGAGAAAAAGACACTGAAGGAATGAGGCTCTATCAGAGCTGGGCACAGCCTTGGGTGATCTCACAGCAACCAGTTTCTTCGAGGAGTGGGGAGAAGGAGCAGGAGGAAAAATCCTGTCCTCTCCCTTCTACACTGAGCTTTTGCACCTCAGGTTTGCTCAGCCCACTTGTCCAGCCCTGAGAGAGGTATTGGGGCCTCCCTTCCATCACAGTGCTGGCAAATCCATAAGGGAGTGAGACTGTAGGTATGTTACCACATACCTGATCCTATTTATCCCCAAAAAAACGAGGCAGCAGAGCATGCAGGTGAAGGACATAATTAAAAAAAAAAACAAAGGAGAAACCAGCACAAGCTTTTGTATCAAAGAGCAGTTTGTGTAAACACCACAACTACTGAAGGATCGGGAAAAAAAATCAGGTATTTTTTATACAGTCAGAAGAATTAAAATAAATGTCTTTTTTAGAGCATTTCCACAATGGCTGGGGAGTATGTCTCTATTTAAGGGACCACTTAGAGCTGCCTCATTGTGGTTTATGCTGGAAAAGGGATTAGGAGCTACCTGGCTCTTGCCAGAGAAGTTTTGCAGCACTGCTGCGTGTTTCCTGAAGCAGAGATTGTTGAAAGTAAGTGAAGTCACCTTTGTGCAGGGTCTGGGCCACAGATCCTTCACCCCTCCACAAATCCCAAGCTATTCTGTGTCACTAAAAATAATGGGGCCTCTACCAACAGCCTGGAAACTGCTGGATTTTCAGCCTGGCTGAGTTTAGTAGGTTCAAGTAATGCTGAAGATGCCTGAAAAACAAAGCAGCCAATTATTGCATCTCTGCATCAGAAGGAACAGGGAGCTGCAGAGAGTGGCTGACAGGCAGCTAAATAATGCACTAACAAGCAGGGTGGCTGGAATCTGTCACAGCACTAATGAAGGTCAGGATAAGACACCTGCATATTTTAAGGAGTGAGGTGTGTGCATCTGAAGATGCCCAGATGTGACATTTAAAGGCAGAGATCATAAACTAAGTGCAATCACTGCTGAGAACTGGAGCCTGGCATTGCACAGGATACCTGGATAAAAGAATTAGGAACAGTTTAAGAACTGGAAGTGGAGAAGCCTTGGAGTCTGTGGAGAAGCTGGAGAACCAGAGCTTCTGAAGTGAAACTAATCCAAGGGAGAAGCCAATTCTGCTGTGTAGAAGCCCCCACGACGTGGATTAAATTTTCCAAAAACTGGAGGAAGAGAGAGGGCACTCAGCCTGCCATGCAGGGAAAGGGGAGCAGCTGAAGCAGAGAAGGGGATTTGCAGTATCCTTTTCTACAGAGTAACTTAATTCACCACGAGAGCACTGCAGAGGCACTTAAATAGGGCAAGGGAAAGCACTGTGTAAGCAAACTCACTGCAAAGCCCAGGGAATGCTGGAAAGCACAGAGAGTGGGCTGCAAACTGCAGCTCATCTGCTTTCAGCTGCAGTTTTCATTTGAAGGCTCATTTATTGCTGCAAAAGCAAAAAAAAAAAAAAAGAAACAAACAAAAAAAAAACAACCAAAAAAACCTAAAAAATCGGGGCTACTTTGGTTCAGTAATCAGTTAAAATTAAACTTCCTAAACCTCCCCTTTAGGAGCCCAGGATGTGAAAAGGGCAATGTCCTCCCCAAAACTACCTGCAAAAGTGCTAAAAGTGCTGTTAGGCAAATCCTGTGGTCTTTGTGGTTTTGAATATCCAATTCTCAGCACAGCCACAGCTCTGAGTGCTCCTTCCCAATCCCACGTGCTACACATAAGTAAAAACCCAACAATATCACAATAATGCAATAATAAAGCAAAAAATTATAGGGACTTGATGGAAGATTTGTTCCCTTCAGACATCAGGGTGTTTCCTCTGCCTGTTCTTTTACCATGCTCTGAAATAATCTGATTTTTATCTGCCACAGCGGGAGTTTTTTTCCTTTTTTTTCCTTTTTTTTCTTTTCCCAATCAATTCAATTGCTGCAGCAAGCCCAACAAGCATTTTGAATAATGAGTTTGTTTTCGGGGTTGAAGGGTTTTGCTCGCTCATCCTGGCTTTGGAGAGAGCTGCCCTTGTGTTCGCAATGCCAAAAGGGAGCCGGGGCTGCAAAGCACACACGAGGAAGGATCAATACTTTAAATGCATTAACACTGGTGAGTTCCAAATGAAGTTAGTGGCTGCTGAGCATCACTGATTTCACAGTAAGTCTCAGTTCAGTTGGTTAATTTTTCTGAAGGATCAATGCCACAGCTGATGGTTACTGAAGTTTCTTCCTTCGCCAAGCACAAGGGGGTTTGGAAATGAGCTCCGCGGGGGATCACAAACCAACTCGGCCGTGTAAATAAGAGGAGCATGGGTAATTCTCTTAATCTGTCAAGACCAGCACGGAAAAGACAGGAATCATAAGACCTGAACTAAACCAGCTTCGAATTTTGGATCTAAATTTCACAGCTCCTCTCATTGTACGGGGTCAGTCAAAACCGCTGGGTCCGACCTCGCCAGAGCTCTCAGGGAAAATGGACTTGAAAGCCACGACTTCCCTCCAAACAGAATGCAAATTTTGTGTACAGTTCTTGCAATATTGGGTCCTTCAGGACCTTAAACTCTTTAGGCAATCTCATGGAGATACTGTAAAGCGATGCCTTTATACTGTCAATAAACTTTAAATTGATCTTTTCACTGGGGTTGGAGTCAAGTCTCCCTCACAGAATGAACAGCGTGTCCATAGGCAGAGTGCATGATTCCCATTCCAAGAGAGAGAAAGGGGATGGAAATATGGATTCAAGAGGGCAGGCAATGGTTTAAGAGCAGATTGTATGTCAGGAGGAGAAAGAGACCCAAGATCTGGAGGGAAATAAGAGGCAACAAAGCAACCAATGTGGAGAAACTTTGGTGGCACAGAAATTTTGGGAAGCATCAGTAAGGGAACTGGAGAACAGAAAAATTCATGTGTTTATACTGTCAATAAACTTTTTATTGATCTCTTTTTTTCCCTGGGGTTGGAGTCAAGTCTCCCTCACAGAATGAAGCTGTCCATAGGCAGAGTGCACGATTCCCACTCCAGGAGAGAGAAAGGGGATGGAAATACAGGTTGAAGAGGGCAGGCAATGGTTTAAGAGCAGATTGTATGTCGGGAGGAGAAAGAAACCAAGCTCTGGAGGGAAAGAAGAGGCAACAAAGCAACCAATGTGGAGAAACTTTTTCTGGTGGGACAGAAACTTGGGGAAACATCAGTAAGGGAAATGGAGAACAGAGAAATTAATCCCTTTTTAGGGATATTTATGCACATCAGCAAAACAAACTCACCAGTCAAGACCCAAAGAACCCAGGAACTGAGAGTGAGGAGTTGCATTTGGAGCCATGTGGTAATTAAGCTAATCTAGACTATCTGAAGGAGGGTTTAACTCCATTACTCCCAGTTTAGCCAGGAGGGCTCCATCATAGCTCCACGTTTATCACGGATTTGAGTCTCAGTCATTTAAAGAACAGGAATGCTCAGCACAGAATTCCAGCTGAATTTAAGGCCTTAAAGACATAAGTCTGTACCCACCATAGCTCCCCTTTTAGGTATCTGAAGAACTTTTCATATCAGTTTTCAGACCTAAAGAGAAGGAGATCTACCAAGGAGCAGAGCAATGGAAATGTCCACCCACAGCTGACCTAGATACAAAGCCTTGTCATTGTTCTGATTTGATTTTTTGCTTTATTTTTGCTGATTGTCACAACTTCAAGCTGACAAAAATTCCTACCTTCACCTGGAGGCAATTGCTACCTTGCTGCAACCTTCACATGATTACCCTGTCATAAGAAATACCTTTGGTTCTTTCTTGTAAGCCTTGTTCTGGATTCCCCAGCCCTGGAAGTGCTCCAGGCAAGGCTGGGCAGGGCTTGGAGCAATGTGGGGTAGTGGAAGGTGCCCCTGCCCATGGCAGAACTGGATGATCTTTAAGATCCTTTCCAACACAAACCATTCTGTGGTTCCATGATTTCCAAATCCAACACATACAAAAGCTATGGGGCAAACTCCTTATTTAAAAAAAAAAAAACCATATTTAAGTAATAACTAATAACTAGCATACTTTGCTTTGCTAGGAATGGCATTCCAAGCATTTTTTGCCCTACTGTATGAAGGCTTGGAACATTCTTGCCTCCTTTTCCAAGCAGAAGACAAGAATCACAAGTAATCTTGTGATCCCCGTAAAGGTGGTGGATCTTTAAATAGAGTTGCTTGATGCACTTGAAATTTCTTGACTAAAACAAAAAGGAAAAAATGAAAATAGACATTTTCATGCATATTTTCACCAAAAAAACCAAAAAAAAACAAACAAAAAAACTCCCCAACAACAAAAACAACCAAAACCAACACATCTTTTATTTTGGGATAGGTGGCCTTAGCTTAAAAAATAGGATAATGAGACTTGTGCTAAAATTGGAGAGCTGTCAACACTGTGCGTTCTTGCTATACATTAAAAGTCACTTAGAAAGGAGCAGGAACTCATGTATGCACAGAACAGGTGGGGAATTTGCAAATTGCTGACAACATTTTCAAATTTGACAAAAAAAAAAAAAGACGAAACAGAAAACTTTGCCCTACCCCCCCCAAAAAAAAAGTTTGTGTTTGTCCTTCCTTCATTTCCAGAAACTGGGGATTATATGTAAGATTATTGTTTTCTGGCTCTGATATTAGAAGATTTTCAGTCCAAAAGGGAAAATATGTTCTACTACCCTCAGCAGCAGGGGTATTAAAGCCTTTATTCATAGACCCACAGGATCACAGAATGGTTTGGATTGGAAAAGATCTTCAAAGCCCATCCATTCCAACCCCTGCCGTGTAGGGACACCTTCCACTATCCCAGGTTGTTCCAAGTCCCATCCAACCTGGCCTTGGACACTTCCAGGGGTGGGGCAGCCACAGTTTCATGGACAACCTGTGCCAGGGCCTTCATTGTGTTACTCTTGGCTGGATGTTTCCTTCTAGGTGACAGGAAGACTTTGGAGCTGACACTCACGAAACAATTTTCCCAGGCAGTGAAATCCTTCCCCAAGCTCATTAGCTGGACGTTGGCTGGCACTCTGAGGACAGAGACTGTGTCAGGCTGTTTAATCTCTTTCCTGGATGGCCTCGTTCCCCACAGAGATGCACAAGGCTTTGGAGAAACCCACAGAGGTTCAGGCCTCAATGCTGATATCTCCTGGAAGTAACAGCCACGGCCTGATTGTGTGGAGCTGTGTCTGCTTTCATCAGTTTGGAGTCTGGCACCTGGAGACCTCAGTGAATATCTCCTTTTTTTTTTTTTTTTTTTTTTTTTTTTTTTTTTTTTTTTTTACTGCTGTATTCTCTCTGCAATTGATTCAGGGGAATGAAAAGGAGCAGGTTTGCACTGGCAGGAAGAAAGCTGCAGGTGCTGGGAAGATAAGCACTGCAGGGTTTGAAAGGCTTTTAGGTGGCTTAACACTTGCTTAACCAGCTGTTAATTAAGCAAAACATGCAGATAAGTTACAAAAGTGCCTCCAGTGCCCCCTAATGCTCTTCCTAACTATTGGTACAGGCTGAATTAAGGGACAGAACATTTTCAAAGGCCACAGCACCAACTCTTTGATCCTCTGAGGTTCACCAGCCAAGTTCTCAACTTCGTTTGACCCCTTTTAATTAATAGTATCCACCAGTGTCATCGGAAAAAGTTGTTGGGGGATTTTTCTTTAAGAAAAGGTCCATGAGTTATTTTTTGAGAAGAAACAAGGAGTCCTAATTTCTCTGGGGTAATTACTGCAAGACAGGCTGAGGCAAAGCAGTTGAAGTACATTCATTTCATCACAGGCACAATGCTAATTCAAAAGCCGTATTAAAAATGACAGAGACAGGAGGAGTTCAGCCTCCTCCATCCCTTCACAGCTTTACACTTCCTTAAATTCTTTCCCATGTGTGTTGTATATTCTCCCTGAACTAGGCAGAATTTTGTATCCACGCAGTCTGACCAACGCTGAAAAGTCTCTGTTCTTTATTTCCCAGGCCATTAGCAAGGGAGCAGACATCCATCTATTTTCTGTGACAGGACAAGAGGAAATAGCCTCAAGCTGTGCCAGGGGAGGTTCAGGTTGGATAGTAGGAAAAATTTCTTCTCTGAAGTGTTACCAAGCATTGGAACAGACTGCCTGGGGAAATGGTGGTGTCACCACCCCTGAAAGTGTTCAAAAAACATGTGGATGAGGCACTTGAGGATGTTGTTTAATGGTGAATATGATGGTGGTGCTGGGCTGATGATCTCAGAAGTTTTTTCTGTCCTTAACAATTCCATAATTTAAACAACGGCTGAAATGAAGTAATGTCATGAAGCTGGGACATTTAATTATCACAGATTTTAATTTTTTGAATGCTCTGCATGTATTTTACAGCCCTTTCTTCACTTCCCTATCAGCAACAGCACTCCTGCTCTGGGGTAGGAGTCCTCCACACAAAATGGATTAATGCTTGTAAGGAAAACCAACTAATTCTACCCAGGATCAGCATCTGACAGCAAGACTAAATAGACCTCTTTAGCAACTGGATAGCCTTATACTTCTGTGGTATTGATCCACTGAAGTGTTATTTTGGCCATATTTCTGCCTGCAAAAATCTTTGATGCCATGCAAAATTACTCAGCAGACAGGGTGTGAATTACAGTCTATAGCCATTAGCAGACTGCTAAAAAAGATTTGTTTTAATGCTCTAAAAATGGCACATGTGGTCCTGAATCTATTCATATTAATGCCAATCTGGGGGGGGGGAGGAAATTGCTTTCTTTGTAGAACTTGTTTCTTCATAACTTAGGATGACTTAATAAAACCCACATGACTGGAACAGGTTGCTCAGAGAAGTTATGGATGTCCCATCCCTGGAGATGTTCAAGGCCAGCCCGGATGGGGCTCTGAGCAAGCTGGGGTAGTGGAAGGTGTCCACGAACTTGAAAAGGAAGAGAAAGCCAGGGATAGAGGGGTTAGACAAACCTGCAGGATGAACACAAGCACTTCCAAAAGAAACAAGGAGTATGGCAGGGGTAGGACAGGTGAGAAGCTGGTGGGTTTGGCCCCACTGTCTGGGTTTGGCCCCATTGTTGGGTTTTCATTCAGACCCAGGTGCTGCCAGCCAAGACCTCAGCACTTTGGGTTAGATGCCATCTCAAAAAGGGCACAAGGAAGACCAAAATCCTAATTTCATGAAGCCTCCATTCATTCTTTGCTCCATGCTCACTGTAGTAAAGCTGTGGGATTTTGGCTGGATCAAGAAAGGGAACACAAAAAATGTCAGGCCAGTGTGGCCTCCAGAATGGGTGAACACAACCCTGCACTTTTTAAAAGAGAAAGGACAAGAAGGGGCATAAAAGCCCCCCAGAAACCCTCAGGAGTGGCTCCAGCCTCTGGAAAAAGGCAAGACTAGTGGCTCATTAAACAGGGCTGGGCTGTGGGGTGGAAAAACCTTTGTGTAAAACAGCAGCTCCTTCCCCAGAGCCGTGAATGGGGCAGTGGCGTTGACCTTCCTTTGGAAAAGCACACAGGGATTTAAGGATGGAAAGTGCTGCTTCAGCACTGTTATTTTTATTCAGAGGGAATGCTTCAGAGGCAGAAGGGGTTTTAGTACTTCTTTTAATTTATATTTTAATGGCTGCTCATCCAAGAGCACCAAGGGAATTCAGCTCTCATCCTTCCTGGGCTGTGTGAGGCAGCACATGTCACACCTGTGCCTCTGTGTCTCACCTGGCAGTGCTCTGATTTGGGAGAAAACACACCTAAGAAGGACGGGAACAGATTAGGAAAGGTCCAGCCGAGCTGGTGAAGCTTTTGGCATGGTGGAATATTATTCTCCTCTTTCCTTAAAGAGGAAAATAGAAAAGTGAGCTGCTCCTCTGGCCCTCGGCAAGGTCTTCCCTGAGTCCTGGTTGGAGTTCTCTTAATTCTGTCCTTCCTGCCAAGGGTCAGGGACAGAAATCTTAGACTGAGACATCACAGGAGAGGCTGCTCCCTTCACATTCCCAGGCCTGTTTTATGCTGATTCAAAGATATGAATATTTTGTTTGGATAATTAGCTGCAACTTTTATCTGAACTGAGCCTCAAGCAGTCCAGGATTTTTCCTATTTCTGCTATGGAGCCATGGGATTTATTTCTCCTGTGGCCTGTTACAAATTCAGATCAGATAGCTGGGGTTTATCCTGACCTGACCTCACCTGAGTTCATCCTGATTTTCCTTCACCCCAAAGCCAGGAAAGCATCAAAGGTAGAGAGCACTCAGGTTAAATATGCAAGGTGCATCCTGCAGACTGGGAAAGCAATCCACTCCTTTAGCCTGAAACTGCTTTCTTCTCCCTACCTTAGGTGATAGCTAAAGCCTGGATTGCTCTTTAAAATATTTAACTGGGGAAAATGAGTTGTTCCCTTCAATCTGTTTATAGACAGAGTGTTTTTTTTTTTTTTTAATATTAGAGAAATCAGCACATTTTTCCCTGCAGCAGCTGCATTTTGGTTTCTATTAGAGAGAGACTGATAACTTTACAGAACAGCACTCACAGCCCCTCTCTGAAACCCTCAACACCCACTCACTCCAGAGCTAGTTCCTGCAGAAAAAAAGAAGGATTTACAAGGCTGGGGATGGCAAAGGAACATTTCTGGTTGTGACCAGAGCAGGGTTTCCCTTCTCTCACTTGCAGGATAGAGGAAAAGATGGGTCATGGAGGTCGACTGGGGGATGCATAAAAATTAATTCGGTTTTTGGACAAATTTTGGGAGCATGACTTAACCCATTCAAACATTCCTAAAATCTCAGGTCTTCTCTGAGCACATGATCCTCCTTGCTGCAATCAAGAAGGGTCCTCCAGTGCCACCCCACTGTAAAAGGGTCCATGCCAAGCCCTCAAGATTTGGGTTGCCAGGCCATTTATCCTCCTCTTGCTGAGGACATTGGTTCATCAACCAACTCAAATGCATTAGGGGTGTTGCTGGGAGGATAAATCCAAGGAGGACAGGGTGAATTGGCCCCTCTTAAGCTCCTCTAGGTCTGAGCAGGAACTAAACCACCCTGCAAAACACGCAGATTTGGGGAATCCCTGAAAAAAAGAGCGGGGATGCAACCCTAGTCTGGTCTAGCATGGGAATGGGCACTGCTGGGACTGTCCATGAATTTGTAGAGGATAAATGAGTGGTAGGGAGAAAGCTGGAGGGATCTTTGTGCCCAGAGCTGGTGATTCCCCCTCATTCTGTGCCACCAAGGCTGCTGCACCCCACCTCCATCCCTGCAGTGTTGCAGAGGGGAGAGGAGGAGGGGGAAGAGGGAGAAAATGGAAAGGGAAGCGCAGCTCCCCGGGCTGGCATTTTAATATTGAGAGGCTGTGAAATCTAATAAGAGCTACAAGGGAGGGTGATGTATATTTTCCTCGTGCTAGGATGAAATTGGGATTCAATAACTAAATGTGACAAAATATGCAATTTCCCATAGATTTCATGCAGCAGGGAGCTTCCTGTGTAATAACCTTAAACCAGGATTTTTTTCCCTTAGCCCAAGGAAGATCTCCTGCCTCCATCTTATCTGAGTATTAGCTCACCCCCATGAAGTACAGGCTGCCACTTTAGCTGTACCTTATCACTGCCTGTTGGCACATGGTGAACAAAAGTTGATTTTTTTCCCCCTTTTCTTCCCCATAAATGATATCTTCCTGCTTCTTCCTGTGAGAAATAAGCCTGAGCTGTGAATGATGGGGGAAGAGTAATTTTTAGTTGGCCTCGGTCTCTTTTATGGTGCTGAGGTGTGAAGAGCCTTTGAAATGTGTTTCATTAAGACCTCTTGGAGATGCCTGTTGATTTCAAGGCCATATTGACCATCTCAGAGACGGTGGGAAAACTGCAGCAAAGCTGCTCCCATCCCCTGGGGTGAAACCCTGCCCTGGATGTCATTTTCTAAGTGGGATGGGACACGTTGACACGTTGGACATGGGCTCATGACCTCGATCCACATGGTCTGACTTTGGAGCTGGATCTAAATCTGAGCTTGGCCTTGCTCTGAACAGGGGGGAGTTGGACCAGGTGACCTTCAGAGCTCAGTGGCCACCTCAATTATTTTGTGCATAGTTGTGCTTTAAAACCCCTGGTGTGAAGGGCGAGCTGGAGGTGTGGGTAGGGACAAAATCACAAGTGCTCCAATGCCTGCATTTTCACCTCTTATTGCCTGTCAGCAGTAATGGCCTGTGCCTGTAACCCTCCCCTTCCCCAGTTTTGCGGAGTGAGCTTCTCCCACAGGCTGTTCACTTGCTCTTGACTCCCCCTTCACTGAAAAAACCCAAAACCTCTTGCTTACCCTCCTAACTGAGCTTTATTCCCACACGTGCATCCACCAGGACCTGCAACATGTTAGCTCAGATTGCTGCCCATTCCTAATCATCCGAAGCAGCCAAGTTAAAAAGGATTATTAATCAATAAACAATCTGCCTTTAATCAAACACGTTTTACTTTGCAGCCCAGGGAGGGCTGAGCACACAGGCAGGAGGGCTCAGCAGTCCACAGGAACTTTCTGAGCTGCCCAACACTTTAATTGCTTGGCATGGCCAAAGTGAGAGCACCCTTCCTGCCTCCTGGAGGCTCTGATTGCCAACCCAGGGATACCCTGGCTAGCTCAAAACTCCCTCCTTCCCTCTCTGCTCCAGGTGCAGCTCCAGCGTGGCAGGGGATCAAATCCCCATCACCACGAGGTTTGAGAGCCACAGTAATAAAATGTGCAGAATGACACCCTCCCTCTTTGCTGGCCATCAAAAGGCTCTGCCTTTGTTATTGCAGGCAGTTTGATTTTGCCTTATCACTTTCCAGCTGGGTATGTGATGATTTTATTGGTGTGCACTGTTGCTCTGCCTGCCCTGGGGAGGCCAAGGTTTCACTGGAGATGCAGGTGAGCGGAGTTTTTTATTTTGCTCTCCTCTAGCCACACTCCATTAAAGAAGAAAACCCACAAAAGCAGCCAGCTAATAAAGCAGCTCCAAAGGAAACCCTGTGTAATTAAAACCTCTGGTAACACCAGTCCAACGTGAGGAGGGTCAGACTCAGAGCTGGCATCTCTCTCTCCCGTTAATGTTTGACTCCGGAATTTCAGCTCCGGAGTTTGAGTGTGGAAATTTAATGGACCATCTGATTCAATGGAACTTATTGTCATTGCCAGTTAACTGGGGTTGATATCAAGATAACAGCTTATGAGCAGTTTCTGTGTGGTCCTGATCACTGCTATTGATTTCAATAAGGTGTGGGCTGGATCCTTGACACTCTAATTCTGAAATCAATGGAGCTGGGACGCTTCACTCCGCCTCAGCGCCAGGGAAATCAGGTACATGCCTTTAACAATAAACCAGCCATTTAAATTATTTGTGCAGTCCTTTAGGGAGCTCTGCCAGGCAAAGCAGAGATCCTGCAGATGTGGAGAATATGTGAGACAGGGGAAAATGCTCAGGTGCTCAGTGTTCAGGTGTCTTGAGCAGAGGGATGGAAGGAAGGGAATTTGGTGGTTCTTACTCAAAGCACTGCCTGGTGTGTTTATGGAAGAGCAGTACATGAGGGAGCCAAGTTGTCCCATCCTGGGGGATGTGGGCACTCAGACCAGCATTCCCATTCATTTGGGATGGGGAGGTAGGGTCAAAGTGGCTCTGAGTTGTGAGTCCTGCATGATTATTCACAGCAAATCGACCTAAAATTGACCATGGCATCCCAGGCCCAGCCTAAACTTCCCCCAGAGTGCAGGAAACAAAGTAGAGATGTTTAGGAGAGGGGAGAGCAGGTAAGGAAGGATCTGGAAATGCATCTGCATTCCTGCTGGAGCACTGTGCTGCAAACTGCAGCTGTGAGGGAAATACACAACTCCTCATGTAAGTGCAGCCTGGATGAACGGCACTGACCAAGGGTTCTCTCCAGAAAGTCTGGAAATGCCTTTTTCCCTTTCATCTGGGTCAGGAGAAAGTGTGATGCCTCCAAAGTGAGTCTAAGAGCCTGTTCCATGCATAAGATGGAAGTAAACCTCATTGTGGTGGCACAGCAGGGCTGGCACTTGTTACCAGAGGACACCCATCCAGAACTCCCCAGAAAAGGGCCCTTAAGGAAAGTTGCAGCACAATAAAGAGAAAAACTTCCTGCCCTGAAGTCTGGGAGATGTTTCTTTTCTGCCCTGAAGTCTGGGAGATGTTTCTTTTCCAACACTCCAGCAGACAGCGATGGTTGCACACTGAGGAGGAAAAAAACTCACTCTCTTCTACCCTGTAAACAGGTAAATAATAGCTTAAAGGTGACTCTTTAATGCTTTTTTTCCCCGTTTGTAAGTTGGTGCAGACTGATGCTCTGGTTGCTGCAGGTCTTGGATGCTTTAAAGAAACTCAAGCTCCAGCAATGGCCTCGGCTGAAGTCTCCAACCTCATTCCTCCTCTCAAGCACTGGGCTTTTCTTGCAAGCAGGGAAGCCACACACAGATCCTGCAGGCAGTATCACTCCTTGACCCTCCTTAATTCCTTCTGGGCTTACAGAGGCCAGATGTAAACCATGCCAGTGCAAAGTTCCTCTAAGGGAATGTTGTGAATGTTACCAGTTACAGGTGCCCTGCCATATCTCTTGTTATCAGAAGACTCTTTTTACTCTACCACTCTTTCTCAACATCAAGAACTTCATTAGATTTATCTGGGAGCTGAATTTGAAAGCAATGGACATCAGATTTTCACAGGCTCAGCTAGTCCTGAATCACAAAGATTCCTCAGAGTTTGGTCCCTCTCTCCCAACTCTGGACATGGATTTCCTCACATGGAGATCTCACTGCCATGCCTGTGGCAGTGCTGTAGCCTAATAAATAAAGCTGGTTTTCCCTGATTTTTTGGTTTTTTTTCCCTTCTTCTCTCAGGACAACTTAAAATAGCTCAGTCAATGTGGCCCACGCTGGTGCTGAGGCCAGTATTGATTTATGCAGGTGGGAGATAATAATTATTTCTTAAGGTAATGGCAATAGTCCAGTAGCTGTGAGCATGTGGGAAGGACAGACAGCCATGCTAGTTTATTTGTTAACTCTCAGTACCTTCCAGGTCAGCTCAGCTCAGTTGGGAAAGCAAAAGAAGGGGTTGCTTTTCTCTTACTTCCCACACTGGGAGTGGCACCTGGCATGTGAGTAATCCATCTGTCCATCATTCAGCATCCTCCAAGGGAAGAGCTTCTGCAGCAGGGCTTTCAACTGCAGTTTGGGGGATAACGTGGAGGTTTTGCTTTTCTGCTGCTTTCCCAGCTGTGTAGAGGGCTCAGGGATGCAAGTGAAGATGAGGACTTGGAGGATGAAGGAGGAATAAATTCAGAATCCCCCGAGCGTGCCCAAATCGCTGAACCATCCTTCCCCCGAGTGTGCAGAAATGTTCACTGAGCTCTCTACCCGTGATCTCCAGCTGGACACAAGCACAGTACTGCAATCTCCCTCTTGCCCTCAGAGATTGGATGTGACTCCTTTATAAACTCCCAGTTTGTCTCTCCCTGCCTGCTCTTGCCCTGATAAATGTTCTGCTCTGCCGGGGAGCCTGCAGTGCTTAACCCACTCCATTACCATTCCCCTCGAAGGTTTACACATTGTTTACAAACAGAATTTCCCCTGTCACTGCCAAAGTGGTGCCTTTTCCCCAAAGCATCAGACAAGGTGAAGCTCGGGGAGAGGTGGAGTGACACAGTAATCCACCTTGCCTGGCTCTGTCTGTTCCCTATGGGTATGGGAAGTGACACATTTCCAGCAGGTAATTACATGTTGTCATCTCACTGTGCACTGTGCAATGCTCTCTGAGAAGCCCTGAAATCCCCTGGAACACGTTTGAGAGAACCAAGCTGAGGTGAGAGCAGCGAAGGCAGATAATTCCACTGTAACCTGGGAATAGCACTCCAAGTGTTGCTTTGGGGTGATCCATAGAGTTTTTTTCAAGGTCCCTAAAAAGATGCAATTTAGGAAAGCAGAGCAAGGAACAAAACCTTTTTGAATTTTAAATTACAGAACCGCTTAGGTTGGAAAAGACCTCTGAGATTGAGTCCAACCTGTGACTTATCACTACCTTGACAACCAGACCATGGCACTGAGTGCCAAATCCAGTCATTTCTCAAACACAAAATGATCCAACACTTGCAGCCCGAGCCCCTTATTTCACAGGACATGATGCAAATCCAGATGTTGACCTCGATTCTGAAGAAGTCCAGGCCATGCCTGAGCTGAATCTTGGCTCCAGATGTTTATCCTCACATCCAAAGCTGTGTCCTGATCTCCACAGCCCCCTCCAGATTTCCCAGTGAGAGAAAACAGAGTGAGGAGTGAATGGCTGCTCTAAGAGAGGAGCAGGAGATGAGGAGCAAGAAAGGTGAACATTTTCAGTGAGATTTGCCATTTTCACACACACTTCTCTGAATTCCTGACAGCTCTTCTGGGTGACAGTGTCCATATCCATTGTCATTTGCTGTTTGGGAGTATTCCCACGAAAGGATTCAGCTTTAAAGGAATGCTCATTTTCCCAGAAAATATCCACATATGCATAAAAAGAAGGACAGCAGTGTGAAAAATAAATTATAATTCCCTGTTTCTCCCTTGCTTCCCATCTTTCTTCTTCCTTCTCTGAACTTTCAGCCACCCACTCAGTACCAAAGCCACCACCAGCCCTGGGTGGAACAGCAAGGAAGAATTTGGAAAAAAAAAAAAACCTGTTTTGAAGCTGTTTCCCCAAACTAGCTGGAGAAGAGTTATGAACAACAATAAGCATTCACCAAAAAATCAGAATCCCTTCAGGGACACATGAAAAGAGCTCCATTCATCCCCCTGCCATGAACAATTCAGCCCTCCTGAACTTGGGAAAGAGGGAATTTAGTGTGCTTTGCAGAGGAGGAAGAGGATGGAGATCAGAGGGGCTGAGGAGTTTGGAGATGCCACCAGGAGGGTTTAGGAAACCAAGTTAAAGACACCTGGGAGGTCTTTGGAAGGGTAGGAGATCCTGAGCAGGATCTGAATGTTCTCAGCTGGCCCATTCCAGGGTGAACAGGTGCAATAAAATAAAAATCCCCACCTCCACCAACCTGGCTCACACATGGAGACTTGGAGGGAGAAGGTTTTAGAGCTGGAGCTACTGCACTGCAATCATTCCAATAAAGATTGTGCTGGGGTAGACAAGGGGAATTTTCTGGCTTTTAAGCTGAGGGGAAAGCACAGCTCTGCAGAAGACACCTCAGACAGGCTTTTGAAGACAGCACACAGGACGTTTTCCACAGCTCTGCTGCCTACATCTTTTAAGCACAGGATTTCAGCAGCCCCTGCCTTCATTAACCAGGGAGCATTATTTGCAGCGGTGACAGCTTCAGATTCCCTAATTTTTTCTCCTGGATGTGGAATTCCCTTGCCTGCCTGAGCTCTCTGCTGTTTCACAGCGCCGGGCTCATCGCCTCAACCCTCCTGGGCTTTGACAGATGGAATTAGGATACAGCAGCACTGCAGCAAGACTGCAGATGGCTTCAAACAACTGACTTCAGCACCAAAATGCTTGTCATTCCCATTTTTAAATGGAGCTGGCTTCCCTGGGGAAAGTGCCTGGCTCTTCTAGGTGTTGCAATGAGTTGATAGAGAGAGAGACACACTCCAACAACCCAGTGCTAATAAAGAAAATTAGGACTAACTTGCCCTTTCTGTTGGAGGAAAGCCATGGTGGGGGAGAAAATTCCATGAGTTTTCTTCATCTGCAAATTTTACTGAGCTGCACCCAAACCATTGGCTACTTCCAGAGGTAAAAGTACCCTTATATGAGTTTTTGAAAAAAAAAAAAACAAAACAGCACTGTCAGAGATTTCCTTGCTGAAAGCCAGGTGGGTATAGCAGAAATAATAACACTAATAGAAAAATAAAAGTAGCAATTGCAGCAGCAATAATAACGCAATAACTTGGCCTCAAACTACAGCCCTTGTTCAGGGAGCTGCTCCAGATTGCAGGGGGAGAGGACAGGGCTTTGTTTTAAGGTGGATTTTGATTTCATCAGACTCCCTGTGGCTGCTGGAATGTTTATCCTGGCACAAGAAAGGGGCCAGAGCAGCAGGGGGAGGAGCATCTGGGCAGAAGGTGAGAAACACCCCTGCAAGCACCTACTGTAGTAATGCTTTGTTTAAAAAGATAAGATACATAAATTAGATATTGGGAAGAAATTCTTTATTGTGAGGGTGGTGAGGCCCTGGCACAGGTTGCCCAGAGCAGCTGTGGCTGCCCCTGGATCCCTGGAAGTGCCCAAGGCCAGGTTGGACAGGGCTTGGAGCACCCTGGGATAGTGGAAGGTGTTGGAATCAGATGAGCTTTAAGGTCCCTTCCAGCCCAAGCCATACCATGATTTCTTGTTTCCATGATAAATATAATAAGAAAACAAGGACAATTAGGAAAATCCCCCAAAGACTTCCCTGAAAAAAACACCACACAAACCACAAGAACTATTGAAGGGACTCGTGAATCAGAATTTTGAGACAGTTTTTATTTTTGTGACTTTCTGATTCTGTCATAAGTTTCATACACAGTTAAGGGGGCAGGTGATGGAGGGTCTCCAGTGGTGGCTGTGGGGAACTTCCAGCTGCCTGTAGGACCATGGTGGGATCTGGACTGGAGCTGTTTCCTTAAAAAAAAACCCAAACCAAGACAATAATGATAATGATAATAATAATTCAACAATAACATCTATAGTAATAACAATAAACAACCAAAATGTTAGGGAGGGAATTAAGTAGCTGTAGCAGCAATTTAAAGAACAGAAGCACAGCAAAGGTTAAAAGAGAATTTAAGGCAGCAGGCCCTACACGCTGCCCAATTTCAAAGATTCATTCTGCTTCTTGTTGATGAGATTTGTGGCTTTCAAGGCTAAATTCTAGGGGAAAATAAAGCTTTCCAAATTGACCCGAGGCGATATTTCACACCTTTGGAATTAAGGACATGCGGTGTCAAGTGCTGCATCCACAAACAGCTGACAGGGCTGAGGGTTTCTCAGAGTGAACTGCAAGGCTTGAGTCCCCTTTTTCCCTGAAATGGCAGAGGGAATGTGGAATCTCTGGAATCTCCATCCCTGTATGAGCAGCGAGGTTGGACCAGGTGACTTCCAGAGGACCCTCCCAACCTCAACGAGTCTGTGACTATTAAAGCTGTTTGAGAAACTATTTTATATCCTGCAAGAATTCAAAATAATTTCTGTTTTATGTAGGGATGAATTCAGAATCTTCAAGTTTTGTTCCTGAAATGCAGGTGAGAGGAGAACACCCCTTCCCCCCATCAGTGTTCTCCTGGCATTTGCAAAGCCAAATGTTATGTTCCTGCTGTGCCAGTTACAGAACAAAGAAATTTCTCCATCCTAAGAAAAATGTCCTGAGGATTGGTCTGCAGCTAGAACTCTTCATTTCAGTAGGAATTACCAGAGGGTTGTGCTGGTTCATGCCCTGAATCTCCACCATCACAGATGAGTGGGTTTATGAGACTGTGTGCTCTCCTGGAGCAGAAATTCCCTGTTGGCACAACTGTGGATTCTTCCTTGCACAAAAAAGTTGAGATAAAATGAGGTTTTTTTTAAAGCAAAATAGTTTCCCTCACCCATCCTTTTGTAGCTCTTGTGCTCTGGGGTGACGGGGGCAGAGAAGGAGGAGGGGTCCCAGGGCTTTAAGCCCAGGTGTGAATGGGATTGCAAGACTGGGAAAGGCAGGGCTTCCCTGGGAAATAAACTGAGCAACAGATGCAGAGAAAAGCCTTAAAGAAAAGCAGCACTGCCTCAGGAGTTTGGGGCAGGCATCCTGGTGGTCTCTGATGCATCCTGGTGGTCACATCCTGGTGATGCCACTGCTCCCTCTGCTCCTTCCCACACCTCCAGAGCCACAGCTGGCTCTGTTTCCTGCCCTCGGGGCTGATATCAAGGCACAGACATGATTTTAAAACTCGAATCTACACCTGGCCACCCCTCCCCAGGACACCAGATGCCTCCCAGAGATGGAGGATGCTGCAAATAACTGGGGGACATTGAAACTGTGGAAAAAAACTCAGAGATGAGATCCTGTCACCATGATATTTTCTGAAAAATCGCCAGGATTTCTTCTCCTGGAAAGATGAGAAGCCTCAGCTTCTCCATGTTTTGCTCCTTTGGAATGTGATTTGGAGAATTGTTATCCAGCATGTGAATTGTTTTTACTTAATGACCAATCCCAGCCCAGCTGTGCCAGACTCTCTGGTCAGTCACGGGTTTTTATTATTCATTCTTGTCCAGCCTTCTGATGTCTCCTTTCTCTAGTATAGTTTTAGTATAGCATATAATATAATACAATGTAATAATATAATATAATATAATATAATATAATATAATATAATATAATATAATATAATATAATATAATATAATATAATATAATATAATATAATATAATTAATATAATATAATTAATATATATCAGCCTTCTGAGACCTTGGAGTCAGATTCTCATCTCTCACCCCATTCTGGGGACCCTCACAACACCACAACAAGACCCCTCTTGACTTCTCCTATGTGGAGAAGTGAACTGAGAGGGGGAATTGTGGGAATCCATAAATTCAGAGGGTTTTGGGAAAGCTGCAAAAGGCAGCCTCAGAGACAGCAGAGCTGTGATTAGAGCTGAGCAGCAGCCATGAGATTGGGCAGCAGAAAAATTATGTAAGAAGTAGAAAAGCAAGGACAAATAGAACAATGGTCTGTGTATTAATGCTTGGCTAGAATAACTCCCTAAGCTGCAGAAAAGTTTATCTGGTGAGATATGAGGGAGTTCTGAGTTAATAACAGAGCTCTGTGCATTGTGTTTGAAGGCTCACAAGCAGGTTTGGATTTGAAATAAGCAGGCATTGTTTAACCAAAGGTACCTGTGCTTAGAGTGGTTGGATGGAACTACTGACAAAGTGCTTCTGCTTTGTGGGATTGGTCAAAAAACTGCTAAAGTGAGTTGTGACATTGAGTTCTTGCTCTGCTGCCTGGGATGTGAGCTGAGGGCATCTCCCCATTGCCATAGCCATGGAATGAGGCTGATGCTGGAAAATCAAACAGCTCAAGGCACGTTCCCAGCAGCCCTGTCCCCTTTGTGATTTGTACAGAGGCCCCATCCCAGGGATATCCTGGAGGCTGGGAAGGTCTGAGTTGCTGCAGCAGCACAAAACAGGGTAAAACTCAAGAATCCAGAGCAGATGCTGTGCAAAGATACTGAAGTTATTGAGGCCACAAGACAGAGCAATAAATCACAGCACATTAGGGGCATGATTTTGTTATCTTCGTGACGTAAAACCCCTCCTCCTCCTCCTCCCAGCCATCTCCTGTCCACATGACTTGTGGCAGAAGCAGCCCACTGCATTTTTGGGAATGAAATCATCGGGGACAGCAGCAGTTCAGCTCTGGAAGCAGATGGATAGGGAAACCTTGTATCTAGAGCATGTGGGAATACTTCAGGTTTGCTTCTGCAGGCACAAGGTGCTGCAACGTGCCCTTTCCTCCCTCTCCTGGCATTCAGCCCATGCAAAACGATCAGTTCATGCCAAAAAACCATTTGGTCTGATTCTGTTATCTCTTTTTCCTGCCAGGAGGGCTCCCTCGTGGGGCTGGAATGGATGTGAGCAATGCCTTCAAGGGTGGGTGCTCTCAAAAAAAAACCAGCTTCTGTCCTGCAAACTGCTTCCCACAGCACTTTGAGGAGCCATTCCTTGCTCAAAAGTCCATCCAATCTTCCCAGCCTTCCCAGAGAGCTCTAGATCAGCGCTGAAAATAAATAATCACCCAGGAAGAAGTTTATGGAGGGAAGGCAACTCACCCTGGTGGGAGGATTGGCAGAGCAGATGCTGCAGACGGGACCACGGGCGAGCTGGTGAGGGAAAGGGCAAACATGGGAATTGCATTTCCTGGAGCTGAGTGAGATTTGGGCAATAAAACGAAATATTCTCGAAATGTGAGGCATGCTTTCATTTTTTTTCCCCCCAGTCTATGGTGAAAATGCCTTATGTTTGCAAATGTTCTTGAGGGGAAAGAGGCTGTTTTCAGCAGGGTAGGAGGGGTTTCGACAGCAGCAAAAATTTGAAGGAGAGCAAAGAAAGAACAGGACCCCCAGCAGACTCCTTCCCACTTATTACACGTTTGCAGCAGGAAGAAGTGAAAATATAAACACATTTCCCAGGAAAAATAATTCATTTATAAAAAAAAAAAAGTCATTGTTGCATCCATGAGTTCTCCAAAATCAAACTGATGGAAGATCCATGTGGTCAGAAGTCTCCAAAATGCATCTATTACCCCATAAAATGTGGCCAGGTTGTTTGACAGGGTCCCCCTCTTCACTCCTTCCCCTGAGAACCACTGGTGACAGCTGCAGTTGACATTATTTAAACATTTCAGTATTACATTTCTGCTTTCATTTTTCATCACCTTTCAGTTGAAATTCTCCAGGCCTGGCCAGTTCAAAGTAAATAGCTGGAGGTAATGAGAATAATTTAAAAAAAATATTATAAAAAGTCCCAGCCTACTAATTTTTTTAGAATGGTATGATTCCAAAATTAAATAAAAACCTACATATCCTCTTCCAAATCAATGATTATGATTTAAACAAACAGAGTGGGAGACTGAGAGGGAGACAAAATTAGATGGGGAATTACATTTTTCCAAGGAAAATGGGACTGACCTGGACAATGCTTTTGATGTAAAGGTCATCCCACAAGGACACAACAGCTGTGCCCGTTTCCAAAAAGTGAAGAGGGCTAAAAATAAAGATATAATAAGGAGTAATAAAGATACAACTTATGTCCCAATGAAGCATGGCCAAATAATTACTCAGAAACGAGAAAGTCAAAGAGAGAAAGTCTCCCACATGGCTTTTCCCCTGATTTATTGTGGGAGCCTGCCTCATACTGGAGTTGTATTTATAGGCATCAGATATGGGTGCAGCTTGTGGAAGCAGGATCAGCAAGTCTTGTTAGGGATGAGTCAGGAAAGATGTCAGCAAACCTGATCCTTCTTTCCTGAGCATCCTGGATGCTCAGCCACCCCCTTATTTACCACCCTGTCCTCACAGCTTGAGTTCAGCTCTGGAAATTCAACTTTTACCTCCAGCCCAGCCTCTTTTCACTCGGGTTTTGCCTTCCTTTTGGAATTGTGTCCTCTAAAAAGGGCTCAGTGCCTTGAAGAAGCAAACTGTGCTCTGCAAATTGCTCAAAAATGGCACTGAAAATCAAGGTACTCAGCCTGTGTTTCCATGCTGTTAAATGAGTTTAGAAACCACACAGCTCTTCCCACCTGAAGCTCCCATCTCACCTGGCAATTGACCACTCCTGTTTTCTTGGCACAACAAATGGCCACAGAAATGTGGAATGAAATCTGAAATGTGGAATGAAATCTGAAATGTGGAGTGAAATCTGAAATGTGGAGTGAAATCTGTCTCTGCTGGAGGAGTCAGGGCACAGGATGGCAGAACGAGCTGCTTTTAGCTGGGGCAGAGGTAATTTTCTTTCCAAGGTGATTTGGGCACATTTGGGCACATTTTTGAGGTGCCACTCACAAAGATCAGGGAGGTGTGCACATCATTTTAATTTTTATGTGGAATCCTGAAATGGTTTGGGTTGGGAAGGACCTTAAAGCCCATCCAGTTGCACCCCCTCAGGGACATCTTCCACTATCCCAGGTTGCTCCAAGCCCCATCCAACCTGGCCTTGGGCACTTCCAGGGATCCAGGGGCAGCCTTTAAGGGATGGGGCAGCCTTTAAGTTGTCTCCTCTAGGAAGCAGGACAGCAGAGTTAAAGAAGATTTGTGGGGTTTAACCTCTCCAGCTGCCATTCAACCCAGCATCCTCTGCTTCTGCTTCTTCCAAGACGAGCCACAGCTCTGCAGGGAAACACATTCCAGCTCCTCCAGGCCCCAGCTGGAGGCACAGATGGGCCAAGGACCTGCAGGATGCTAAATCTGCCACGTGAGAGCTCCGTGCCCGAGGCTGTGCTGGCTCCCAGTGCCCTCAAACCTTCCCCAGCAGAGCCCTCCCTGTGTGCCAGAGTGGAGCATCAGCAGCCCAGGAGATGCCAGGAGGTGAAGTGGCTTTGCCAAAGCAGTGGCAGCTTTGGGAGTGGATTTTGGTGTCACCTCTTGGCTTTGGAGGCAGAACAGCCCGCTGGAAATGTGGTGTCCTCTCCTCTCACCAACAGATTTGCCTCCTGAAATAGAGGCATTTAGACTCTCACAGGCAAAACTGGCTCAAAAAAAAATGCAATGATTTAGCTCTCAGATGAGCCAGCAGAACAGGCAAAAACAGGAAAGCAAAGAGACCCCAGCTGTTTCAGCCTCCTTTGGTGGGAGAAATAAATTTATACAACAAATGGGGTGAGGAGAAGGCATTGAGGCTTTTAGAAGGAACCCATTTCCCTCACAAATCCCAGGCTGAAGGGTTCAAGGTTGCTGCAGGGCAAGAGCTCTGGTAAAATGGCTTTTTTTTTGTTTTTTTCACAGCATTTTTGCTGTGCCCATAATTTAGCTCCCCAAATTAAGGAAAAGGGAAGTGTAGAAGTGCCCTGGGGGAGCATGTGGTTTGTGTCTGAGCTCAATATTGGTCCAGAGAAAGCCCAGGGAGCCCAGCTAACCTTGGAGCTACCCCAGGAGGAGCAGGGACCTGTCAGTTGGACGTGTCACACACTTGTCCCTGCACACAGCACTTGATGGATGAGATGATTTGAAGTTTTTGACAACAGCTTTTTGCAGTGGGGGGAAAAAAATGTTGGGTTTTTTTTTTTTGTTTTTTTTTTTTAGCAAGTTGCAGATAAATGAGCAGAGTTTGCTCGAGTGCAGGGAATGCAGAAGGCAACAGAGTCAGGGATTCGTGAGGGGAATGGAAAATGCAAGGGACTGGTTTGAAATGAAGGTGTGGAGAGAGAGAGAAAAAAAATCTGGTATTAAAATAATGAGGAGAGGAGAGGAGAGGAGAGGAGAGGAGAGGAGAGGAGAGGAGAGGAGAGGAGAGGAGAGGAGAGGAGAGGAGAGGAGAGGAGAGGAGAGGAGAGGAGAGGAGAGGAGAGGAGAGGAGAGGAGAGGAGAGGAGAGGAGAGGAGAGGAGAGGAGAGGAGAGGAGAGGAGAGGAGAGGAGAGGAGAGGAGAGGAGAGGAGAGGAGAGGAGAGGCATCATTGCATCCTTCCAGTGCTTTAAGGGGGTTTGTAAAACAGAGGTAGAGTGACTTTTTTCTCAGTGATAGGAGAATTTGAAATGTTTTTAAACTAAAAGAGGAGAGATTTAGATTAGGAATAGGAAGGGAATCGAATAGGAATAGGAATAGGAATAGAATAGGAATAGGAATAGGAATAGGAATAGGAATAGGAATAGGAATAGGAATAGGAATAGGAATAGGAATAGGAATAGGAACAGGAAGAATTTCTTCCCTGTGAGGGTGGTGAGGCCCTGGCACAGGGTATCCAGAGAAGCTGTGGCTGCCCCTGCATCCCTGGAAGTGTCCAAGGAAAGGCTGGGCAGGGCTTGGAGCAGCCTGGGACAGTGGGAGGTGTCCCTGCCCATGGCAGGAGTGGCACTGGGTGGGCTTTAACCCCCTCCAACCCAAAGCATTCCATGATTCCATGCCTGTAGCATTGCCCACATTCCCTGCTGCAAATCCAGGGCAGGATTTGTTCCCTGAGCAGGAATCCCCTGCTCCCCTCATCCCCTCATCCCCATGGGGTGCTGAGGGTGACATACAGCAGGGCCTGGTGAAACAAATCTGCTTTTAAATGAAATGCAGAGGACTGCAGGAGGCTGTGAGGGTGGGTCCTGGCCAGCTGATGGTCACTGATGATGAATAAATCAGAAAAATCACCATTTTTATGCAGGGTGGGCTAGAGCCAGGAGTTTCTCATGGAAGCAGTTGGATTTCTCATCCAGAGGTGTGTCCAAGAGTGGCATTTAGGGTGAAAGAAGCCCATCAGTGAAACCTCCAGCACAGAAATTGTTATGCACCACAGGAGGGCAATGAGGAAAGGACACAAAGGACAGCAGAAAAAGGAGAAGATAATACATGACGTGACTTCATATAAGTATTCCAGGGGTGATGCAAGGAACGTATTAATGTCATCAAAGTATTGGCGCTGGGTTGAAAATCTAAAAACCAACGTTAAGATGTTTCATGGTCTGTTAAATCACATGATGAAAGGCATTTTGAGCAACAACAACAAAAAGATTTTATATGAATGAGCCTTGTTCTCTAAGAAAACAGACCATTACCAAATGGACTTAGTACAACAGAGTGGAAAGTAGCTAATAATAATAAAAATAATAAATCCTACCATTAGATTTTCACAGCCTAATTATTCAGAGGGTTAGTCACTAATGGCCTGAGACATCCCCATCACAGAGAACACAAGGAGTCAGGAGAAATATGATTGCAGATAAGTGGCCTGAATTAGGAATAATGATAAATAAGAAATATGTTTTACAGTTCTTTCATACCCCCAGTCTGTGACTCCCAAAGAACTTAATGAATCCATGTGACCCTTCTGGTAGCAGAAGATTTTGGTCACCTTAATATGCTGCATTTGGGAATTAATTAGGCAAAATGTCCAATGATCGCTCAATTTCTGGCTATTAAGCATTTTGCCCTCCATAATCTTCATTCCACTGTTCTCTGACCTTGGACTTGAGAATTCTGGAAGGACCTGACAAAACTTCAGGTTCTGACAGGTTTCCAGAGCAGTGGTTGAAATATTTCCATGGTGTTTATGGGAGTCTGGGAAGTTGTTTAAGTTTTCCTGCTTTACTCACAGAGGAAGAGAACGAGAACTTTGTCACCATCCTGGGGTGTCCAGGGTCAGTTCCTACACCTGACTCAAGCCTAGAAAATGATTCTATATTATCCTTTTTGGAAGCTGGACAACTGCAGCCTTTACTGCTCCACATTTTGCAGATGTATTCTTTGCTTGTTGTCAGGAGTCTCAGAAACAGCTGACACAAGATATCACAACGTTGATTGATTCGATACATTAATTTTCTTGATAACCCAGGTGTTTTTCTTGGAAAGGTAAAAAAAAAGATCTCTGACCTAAAGTAATAAGCTAATAGAGTTCGTGTTCTGACTTTAGAGAAAGGGGGAAAAGAGATGAGAAATTCATAAATATATTTATGCTTTCAATCCACTCCAAATGATTAAAATCCCTCAGGCTGGTAAAAAAAAAAAAAAAGTCAGTGCAAAGGAATTCTTGGATTTCCTGGTAAGCAAATCATTCATTAATAAAGAACACTTCATTGTGGATAGAAACACCTTCTGTTTGATTCTTTACAACACAGAAGCATCATCAACTCCCTGGCATGGAACTTTGGAAAGGTCAAGATTAGCATTAATCATATTTTGGAATGTTGATAAAGGCTGTTTTAGCTGCTAGCCAAAAAAAAAAAAAAACGAAACAAGACTTCTTCTTACTTACATATTGCCATCACATTATTCAAAGCAAGAGAAAAACAATTTCCAACTGATTTGGAAACAGCAAACCTGATCCTGTGCTGATTGGCAACCAGTTATTATTGCTCTTCATTATTTGTACGCTGGTAGCCTGAGGATGCACCAGTGTGTGATAAACACTGGGTGCACACTCTGGAATGGAAAGTTTCTTCCCTAACTCATCCCAGCAAAAATGGGAGGAGAGGGAAGGAGTAGAGGGATGGAGTGATTTGATCAAGGTTCCTCCACAGGCCAGCAACAAGATGTGGCTCCACTGTCCCAGCCTGCACCAGACACATCTGATTCCTCAGGTTCAGCTTTTATATTTTTCACATTCTGTGCTGCTTTAGTGTGTGGGTCTGGGCTTCATATTATGGGATGGTGAGCTCTGTGCACAGAGCAGGGAGACAAAACAATTCCTGCTCCAGCTGGGCACCAAGGACAAATGACCCAAATCTCAGCCCAGGAGCACAAACCCCGTGGGCTGGAGAGAGAAAAACAAGCAGGGTGGGACTGCAGGGGCTGAAGCTGGAATGGGACAATGAACTGCAAGATGCAAATGGAGCAGAACTGATCCCAGGGAGAGACCCCGGGAGCGCTGGTGCATTTTGGGGCCATTTTGGTTCATCTTGGGTGCAGCCCTGGCTGGGCTCTTGTGCTGCCCAAGGTGCATCCATGGAGGAGATCCTTTGAATAAATCCCTGCTTTATTCAGGAGCTCTGCCCAGCCTCTGCTCTAACTCAGCCTCCTCAAGGCATCAATCCAACAGGCACATCCTTGGATTTCACGTGGAGGAGTTGAGCTCTCCTCTGGACACACCCCCTCACTAGACATCACATTGTACTGTTTGTAATTTTGTACTATTTACAAATTGTATGATTTGTAAATTTGTGTCCCTGCCATGCCGTCCTGCTTTGTCCCTGACCAAGAGACCACACAGTGCCAGAAGAAGAATTGGGCTGAGAGAACTGGGACTGTTCAGCCTGGAGAAGAGAAACAAGTTAACAAGAAAGATGGAGAGATTCTATTTACAGGAGCCTGGAGTGAGAGAACAAGGGGGGAAAGCTTCAGACTGAATGAGAGTAGGTTTAGATTGGATATTAGGAAAAAAAATCTTTACTGTGAGGGTGGTGAAGTTCTGGCACAGGTTGCCCAGTGAAGCTGTGAATTTCCCATCCATGGAAGTGTTCATGGCCAGGTTGGATGGGGCATGGAGCAACCTGGGATAGTGGAAGGTGTCCCTGCCCATGGCAGGGGTGGAATGAATGTTCTTTAAGGTCCCTTCCAACCCAGGCCTTCTTGTAGAGACATGGGTCATGTTCCTCCTCTCCCATGATGGAGACAGCCAGGCACTTTGTTTCCCTCTTATTTCAGTGCTGACTAACCCAGGGAGCACGATAACCAGATGTTTTAATTCTGGATAAATTACTCCTTCCTGCAAGAACTGCTAAAAAAAAAAAAAAAAACACACTAAAAAAAAAGAAGCCTGGAGGGGGAAAAACACGGCACAGCTTGCTCAGTGCTGCTTCAAGGAAAGCTGGAATTGTGGGTAATGGTTTTCTGGGAAGGAGTGCAGGCATGAGGGGCTGGGGGGGGGGGACCCTAAACAACCTCTCTGCTCTGCTGAACAGAAGGAGAATAGGAGAGAGCAGCAACCAAGATGCCAAAGTGATGATAATGAATACGGCTGCTCGGCAAGAGGCGAGCGCTGTGACTCATGTAGTGTCAAGGTAAATACAGAAGTTGCTCTGTGTGTGCATTTGTTGCCTGTGGGGCTCTTTTACAAGGGAAATGAGACAGCTCTGTGGCTGGGATCACGGTGGGGGGGTGTCCAGCTCTGATGTGTTGACAGGTCGCTGGGGAGGACGCGGAGGCTGCGCAGTTTTGCTGCCCATTTCCATTTTTCCGAGGTTACCTGGGCTACCACAGCCAGGCAGTGAGACCATCCCTGCTCCCAAAAGGGGCTCTGAGAGCCTCTGGGTATGTAAATCACCCCCTGCTCAGCCTGACCCATGCAGGATGCAGGATGTGCTCCTGCTCTCGGGGAGGTCACCCGGCCGTTCAGCTGGGAACCGCGGGAGATGATGCTCTTGCTCCTGAAACTTTGGGGTTCACTTCCCAGCAAATGGAGAGATGGCAACGCTTGAAAAAATGAAAAATATTCCTCTTACTCAACGCCATGGGAGGCATCAGCCCTGGGGCACAGCCCTGCCTTTGGAACGTGACTGGAGTGCCTGAATCAGGAGCGCTGGTGTCCTGTTACTCTCAATGCTCAATAAAGGCAGGGGACACTTCCAGAGATGGTTGAAATATCTTCTCAGAGTGTTCTGCTCTCTCCAGTGCCACTGGAGCATCTCAGGGCAGGGTTTCTGCTCATGCCAGGCTGACAAACTGGTTTTTAGAGCAGCACTGAGTACGTTTCATGACCTCCATCCTGGATCCCCGGGAATGGAGCTGTTAGGCTGTCCATGCCGGCATTGCTCTTTGGAAAGAATGTAATTTGCTGCAGAGCAGTAATGGGAAACAGATGAGCTATATAACCCAGCAGGCCATTTATGCTTCATTTCTGCAAATGCAGGCTGGAACATACGGTTGTATTTATGTTTTGGGTGTGCAGAAGGGAAAAAGAAAAACCCTAAAACCTAAACCCCTGTTCTTTATCATTTGATTGGCCTGGACACTCTGAGTATAAACATTACACCGTGGAGACAAGAGGGCAAAATTTCTTAATGTCCTGTAGTGTCTAGACCAAAAGCAATAAAGGCTCATGCTGTCCTGTGCACCTCATCATAATGTCATTATTCAGGGGAGAACCTGTCAGATGGGCTGAAAAATGGAAGTTTCACCTTTTTAAAACTAATTTGATAACTTCATTACCCCCCGAGACAGGAAGTGATTGGAGCCAAGGCATACACTAATGTCTTGTTGAATGCTCTTTGATTTTATTTTTTTTTACAGCCACAGGAATCAGTCAGGAGTTCTGCATTATCTCATTATAATTGTCCCAGGAGAGGTACTTCGATAATTTTTATTACCAATGGGAATGAAAATGTATGTTTTATTTGGTAATTTCATAATAATGGCTCCAACTCTGTAACAAACTCTCAATGAGCTGAACCCTGGTCCATCATTATATACTCACTCTGAAAACACAGGATGCAGGAATAAGACAGCACTCACACTGAGAACAGGAGCTGGCAAGTCCCTCTCCATGCATTTTAAACAGCAGTAGGGGCAAAAAAAATGTTGAGAGGAATAACCACAACCGTGGCAGCTGCCTGTTTTACTGCACTGAAGTCAGCTCCTGCCTCCAAGACCTCTTGCAGCCTGGTCTTCCCTATTTTGCTCTCCCTGGGGGATGGTATCTTAGCTCCAGAAGTGCTGATGTCAACCCAAATTTTAGAAACTCTTGACAGTTCCCTTTCTCTTGTTCCCTCCATGATTTATAATTTTTTCTCATCTCCCAGGCTGTGCCATTCAAAATAGGGTTGAGGGGACCTTCCAGCCTCCTGGCTGAGGTCAGGAGCAACCTCAGGTGGGCCTTCATGAACCATGGAACCTTCATGAGCCCTCATGGACCTCATGCTCCATCCCTGGAAGTGTTCCAGGCCAGACTGGATGGGGCTTGGAGCAACCTGGGGTAGTGGAAGGTGTCCTTTGGAATTGGAATTGGAATTGGAACTGGAATTGGAATTGGAATTGGAATTGGAATTGGAATGAGACAATCTCTAATATCCCTCCCAACCCAAACCATTCTGCCATTTCACAATCTCCATTTTGGTGCTCAGCTCAAAGTCCAGTCAATGCAATCTCCTTTCTGGACCAGCATGAACAAGATGAAGGTAAAGGTTCATGAACTCTTAATACCAAACCCAGAGTTTGTTCTGTGGCATTTTTGGGCTGACCAGAAGCAAAGGGCATCCACGTGTCCTATAGCAAAGCCCAGGTACTCCCAGGAACAGCAAAAAACCACTCACAGAGGACAAATCAAATCAAGGGTTTCTAAAGACAAAGATAACAGCAATTCTCAACCCCCTTACCCACCTGCTGGAGAGAGGCAGAACATATTGGAGAAGCATCACTCTGTGCTGCCACGTGCTCGCACTGCTCCCCAGGCATCTGCTGTTAGTCATTTCTGGAGGCAGGAAGCTTTGTCTGACCCTCTACAGCCCATCTTATGCTCGTATCTCTCATGGAACAACACAGTTCTCAATCTGATAGCTCAATGTCTGCCTGCTCCTTCTGCACCACCAGGCTGCTGCAAGCTTGGAGACCCTGCTCGAAGCCTGGGAGCCACAGACTCAAATCCTCCCTGCCTCCAGTCACTGCCTTTATTATCATTCCATGTGTTTCTCATGGCATAAATTCCATGGTATGGCTGCCCCCAAAGCAATTTGTATGCTACGACTCAAAAAGAGCCCCAGGCAAGAGCTGGCCTGATTTAAGAGAGTGAGAAAAAATTAAATATCTGAGTCTGTCGTGAGCAGTCATCTTCTAGATCCAGAGATCACTTCCCCCAGATTTTCTTTATTCACACTCTGCTGAAGGTTACAACCTCTCCAGGAAGAATCAATTCTCTCATTTCTTGGCTTGTTGCAGACAAAAATACATTTTTTAGTAAAGATATACTGATTATGTCCATTCAATTTCACTGATGCAGGTTAGGATAACCTCACCGGAGAGCTCTGTCAGCTGATAAAAGGAGAAATCTGTTACATGAGACAGCAGTCAATTTTAGAGAATAATATAATGTGGTATAATATGATATAATGTGATATAATGTGATATAATGTGATATAATGTAATATAATATAATGTAATGTAATATAATGTAATATAATATAATATAATATAATATAATATAATATAATATAATATAATATAATATAATATAGGAATATAATATAGGAATATAATATAGGAATATAATATAGGAATATAATATAATATAATATAATATAACATAATATAATATAATATAATATAATATAATATAATATAATATAATATAATATAATATAATATAATATAATATAATCAGGTAGACAAGAGCCCATGCTCAAGCAGGGCTTGTCTAGCCAAGTTTTGAATGTCTCCAAGGATGGAGAGCCAACAACTTCTCTGGGAAGCCCATTCCAGTGTTTCAGCAGTCACAGGGCACCTTTTTTTGGCCATTATATCCAATAAGAATGTCCCACGTGCATCACCTCTGGTTTTTCACCTGTACCTGGACAGGTGTGGAAAATGCAAGCACAGAGACCTCCCAAGGCCTCAAGCATACAAGCTCAGAGATAGAGATGGAGAAGACCTTGGAGAAGGCTTGAAGCTTTAGAATAGAATAGTGACACAGGCACAAAATAAGAATAAAGATTTGTAGTTTAAGCAGAAATATGTTTTAGGCAAGTGGATACAGGCCTCATATAAGTGAACAAATATGCTAAGCAAGATAATAGAAGATTTTAGAGTTTAACAATAGAACTTGTTGCAGGTAGAAGATGAAAGGTAGAAGATACAATAATAAGTTTCTTCTTATTAGAAGAGTTATGTGATTGGATAGAAAAAGATGCAGTGGGGTAAATTGTGTAAAACGTAGCAATTAGCAATCGGTGATGAAGATGCTAACGAGCTTTCTGGAAGTAGCTAATTGGAAAAGAAGTTTATAAAAGACATTGTAACTAGAATTATAGCAGCTTCTGATGCAAGGCTTCTAAAGTGATGGCTTTGGATGTAACAACTTTACAGTCTCACCCTTCCATGAGACTGATTTTGCAATAAACCACCTTTTAAACTCTTCAGTCGACCCCGTCTTTCTGTATCCCAAACAGGCAGGCTCCACCTGTGGAAGGGGTTTTACAGTGACTTCTGTGAGCCAGATAGAAGTTTGATAAGAGGATGCATGTTTTACAAGAGGATCCACGTTTGATAGGAGGATCCATGTTTGAGAAAAGGATCCGTGTTCCATAAGAAGAGGATCCATGTTTGATAGGAGGATCCATGTTTAACCCCTGAAAGAATTTCCTACCCAGGTCATTGACACAGGAACCAAGACAGAAAGGAGGATAAATCAGAGAAACTGCAACTGCCTGTTCCAATGAGCACCTTGTCTTTCATGACCAATGAGTAAACTTAGGAGTTGTGTAAGAATGTATAAAAAGCGTGAATGCTGGAATAAAAACAGTCTGAAGCCTTCTGGAAATGGAGTGTGTTGCTTTGTATTCTCTCCATGTCAACTACAACATTCACCTTCTCTGCAGGGCCACACTGCATATTGCAGATATCAAGACAAGACAAGAGAAGATGTCACCAAGCCTTCTCTTGGGCATGCTGAGCACACCCAGCTCTCAGCCATTCCCACGCTGTGTGCTCCAGGATCCTGAACCTCCTGGTGACACTTTGCAGGGCTCACCCCTGAATTCTCCAGGCTTTGTTGTTTTGGGAAGCGCAGAACTGGGCCCAGCATTGCAGAAGTGGTGTCAGGACCGCTGCTCAGAGGTGAAGAATCCTTTCACTGGACCTCCTGGTGAACACTTCCCTGAGCACAGTTTGCCACAAGGATGCACTGCTGACTCATGAGCTGGCAAAAACCCCCAGCTCCTCCTCCACAAGGCTGCTTCCCAGCCAGCTGGCACCAACCCACCTCCTTGCACGGGGGTTATCGAGCGCTAGATGCAGCATTTTAATCATGGCTTGAGTGGAAAGAGCAGCTAAGAGCTCTTACATTTCTTTAAGTTCTCTTAATTAAGGGCTAATTGAGCTTCCAAAGCTTTGTGTCATCTCCTGAGATTACCTAATGAACAGCGTGGCTTGAAGCACAGTGATGCCACCAGTCCCCACTTCAGACCCACAGAGCTCACATTAAGTGTTGAGGGAGCTGCTAATGCACTTCAGGGCAGGTTTTCCCACCCAGCTTCTAGGGGGTTGGCTCAGGGAATGAGGTCCCTAAGACATGACAGGATTTTCATCCATTCCAAGCCAGGAAGAGGCGCCGAAGTTCTCCCAAATTATCTTCCAAAAAGTGGCATTTTTCACGTGGTTGCTGTCCAGCAAACAGCACACAGATGTATTGCTGGCTCAAACAGCCACAAGTGTCAGGGCTGGAGTTAATTGCAAATTGATTGAATGGAAGGTACATTAAAAAAGAGAAAAAAAATATTCCAGAAGTAACAAATTCTTTAGCTGGGTTGAAAAAATGCTTTGTGCTTATTCAATCTCTGCCATCCAAGCTCTCTGTAAATGTTTATGAACCAACAACTGATGCTGTCCATGGTTTGAGGCGTTCCACATGCCCATTATTTACCAAGGGAAAAATATAAGCCACAGGAAAACATAAAACTGTAATATATCCCACAAAATGTTAACATATGGTACCTTATTTCTTCTTGAGAACCAAGCACTCGCCTACCTGCAGGAAGGTTCTCTGGCATAATTACAGAGTTGCCTTTCTTCAACAATTTATTAATGCAACCCTGTGAAGAATCAAGGTCAGTGTTTGTGGATTTTATTGGATAACAAACAAACCTGAAAATCCAGAGGACTGTTAACCCAAGTATGGAGGAGGTTTTGAGTTATTAGAAATTCACTGCTTATATCTTCTTCCCTTTGCCTGATGTGGCACATCTCCCAAATAATCTCCGCTTTAAATTATATCCTGAGTTTATTAACCATGACATCAGAGAGAAAACTACCCACTATCATCTTTTTCCTTCCTAAGGCTGAAGATTTCTGCCAAGTCATCTCAAAGTCTCTTCTTTTCTATTAAAAATAAACTCCACTGCATTAACTCTACTCCATTAACCTTTCCTCTTGGTTAAAGGTTTCTAAACCACCCCAGGGGCTGCTGCTTCCTCTGGTTTCATCCTGCATTTATTGTGAAGTGAGAATGAGAAATAAGAGGACAGGACAGGGATTGACAGGCTTTTCAAAATTCATCAGGAAATGCAAAATTTTGCAACTACTTGGGCAAATTCTCAGAGCTAGACCAGGATTCTTCCTCCTTGAGAAAAGGAGTGGAAACTGTGCTAGAGGAACACAATAAATGGAAATAAAGACAGGCAGCCACCAGGCAAATCATCACAGCCCTGCAAATCAACAAGGGTCAACCCCAAACACCCATCATAGGTTGAAATTCAGCTTATACCAGTCTCACACAACCCTGATATTCCAAGCCTTTTCTCAGTTTAAAAGGAAAATCTGGTCATTGTTCCTGGTGGGCAGTGAAGATTTAATGCCAGTCTTTCTTTAGGGTTGGGGTCAGTGCAGGGTATAGAAAGAGCAGCTGGTTTTCTCCGGGTGGATTCAGTCCCTTAATGAGCTGTTAATTACAGAACAGGACATTTCCAGCCTAGATCTGGACTAAGCAGTGCATGTGGAGAACAATCAGACTCTGAGAAGAATTGTAATTTATAGGTTTGCAAGAAACTGGTGGATTTAACAATGGTAAATTAGCAATCCTAATACTTGTGTGCAGTTCTGACACTGATGGTGATAATGGGGAATATCATGGAATTCTCCTTTGGTTTATGGTCAGAACTAAGAAGTAGAACTCACCTCACTTGTGAATCCTTTCACTTCAGTAAGGAAGTAAAAGATCTTATAAGATCTCATACTGCACAAATATCACTGTCCCTAAACGAATGACCTGAAGGAAAATTTTTCTAATTACTCCATATTTATGAGTGGGAAGTTTGTTTCACAGATGGTGTGGACTGAACTGCTTTGAGAACCCAAATTCAGGTTTCTCCAAGGGCTTAGATAGCTGGACCTCAGCTCTCCATCAACACAAAAAAGCAAAGTGATTTTCCTTTCCTCTTCATCCATAAACCTTTTTTCCCCTCATTGAGTTGAATGTTCAGTCTTAGATGTGCACTCAACTTTCATTTTGTGTGTGAAGAGGAGCAGCTCTCACAGTCTCAACCAGGGATTTCTCCACATTTTGTCCAGTGGTTTCAAACACACCTGAACTTGCAGAACCTCTCACACACACAATATCTGAGATACAAATTCACATTGATGCCTCAAGGTTTGGCTTTTATATTTTTCACATTCTGTGCTGCTTTAGTGTGTGGGTCTGGGCTTCATATTATGGGATGGTGAGCTCTGTGCACAGAGCAGGGAGACAAAACAATTCCTGCTCCAGCTGGGCACCAAGGACAAATGACCCAAATCTCAGCCCAGGAGCACAAACCCCGTGGGCTGGAGAGAGAAAAACAAGCAGGGTGGGACTGCAGGGGCTGAAGCTGGAATGGGACAATGAACTGCAAGATGCAAATGGAGCAGAACTGATCCCAGGGAGAGACCCCGGGAGCGCTGGTGCATTTTGGGGCCATTTTGGTTCATCTTGGGTGCAGCCCTGGCTGGGCTCTTGTGCTGCCCAAGGTGCATCCATGGAGGAGATCCTTTCCATAAATCCCTGCTTTATTCTGGGACTCTGCCCAGCCTCTGTCCTAGCTCAGCTTTCTCAAGGCATCAGGACAGCCACTTTTCAGTTTTGACCACTAAACACAACAGAAGCTCATTTCACCTCTCTTTGCAGAGAGCAGAAAGAAAAACCCTTAATTTCTCCTGTGATGTGCAAGATTTCAGCCACACACCAACTCTTACCAGTGCCTTATGTCTTTGCAGCAGGGCTCGGAGTCATTACCATATCTTGCTGCACCACTAATGGGTCCTCACTGTGAGACTGCCTGGGCCCACCCAGGAGACAAAAATCCCTGCTCCTGGTGGCTCTGTGAATCCCTTCTTGGTGAGTAACTCAAGCCCCAGCTCTCTAGCTGCAGCCCTGCTGACAGAGCTCTGCTATGGAAGCTCATTTCAGGAAACATTATTGAGGTTTAAGATCAAGACCCAGCAGTTTGCTGTCCAAAGCCATGGATAGACTTAATTTGATTTAATGCTAATTTGTTACATTCATTTCAGCAGCATGGGCTCTGTAAAGTGATGATCTCTGTTTTGCCAACAGAGAGGAAGACATCAATAGGCATTTGGGTCAGGAGCTCTCCTCTGACACAAAGAAAGTTCTGCTGAAAAGTTAATCTTTTTCTCAGTTCTTTGGAAAAGGAAAGTGACCTGTTTTGACTTGCATTGTGAGTGATATTTTTTTCCTCATTAGTTCCTAATCTCTTTGTTAAGTGCAAGGATTCTTCTGTGATAACTCTTGTAGAAATCAATGGCCTGTGCTTTGGGTTATGGCGTGGTTCCCTCTTGCTTTTAAGTTTGTGGCTTGAGAGCATTTCCCCCTGATAATGACTGGAAGATAACTTTAGTTTTAGAGATCCTATGGGAATGAAACAGCAACTGGAATGGGCAGGAATTTGCAGGAATGAAAGGCATGAGCAGAATCAGCTCTTTAACTGGCACAGCAGGAAGGCTCAAGGCCCATGATGGTTAAAATTTCTTCTCTCCATTCTGAATCAGGAGAAATGGTGTAGTGACTGGGAATCTTCTTCTATTCTTTTAGGTCCTTGTGTGAAATATTTTACCCCCATCAAATCCAGTTACCACATTTCTCCCAAGTAACCTGAAGGAATAGATTTCACTTCTTCTTCCAGTGCTCTTTGCTGGTGTTACCTTTCATATAGCAGCTGGGAAACAAAAAGTCTTTCTTGTTTATAAGCAGAAGCCTGACCTAAATATTCACCTGAGCACAGAGCAATGAACCCTCATGTAAAGAACCCTTCAGAAAGCAGCCCCTGTGATTCGTGGCTGGGACAGAGGCAGAGAGAACAGGCAGCATCCTCATTTCCCTGGGAAAAGTGCCACCTACAGATACTTCCCATCATCACTGCTGAAAATCACAGCATTTCTGCTATTGCCAGTGATTAACTAAAGCTGCAAACTCCCCAGCAAGGCTCCCACTTTTAAGGTCAGCTGCTGTGAAGATGACTCTGCCGCCAGTAGAAGCATTAAGGAGAGTGTTCCCAGACAAGGCCTGCCAAGCTCATCTGCCTGTGTTTGGTTTCCAGCCCATCCCTCACCAGAATGGCACCTCTCAGCTCAGTGTGAAAAAGTCAGTGATCCCACAAATTTAGGTGGCTAAATGTTATGCAATTGCCTGGGTAGCATTAAAATGGCTCAGTGACCTGGGAGTGGGATTGATGGTGGCAATGTGCCCTGGGCACAAGCCCACTCCTGCTTCCCACACTCTGGGAGTCTAAAGTTAATGGGATTGAGCTACTCCTCTATCCAAAAAATAAGAAGTTGAAAGTTATATCCTGGGCTTTCCATGCATCTCTGCACTCCAAGCCAGCTTCTCTACCTTCCCTAGCTCTGATCCTGGCTGAGAACCATGGAATTAATGGATATTTTAGGTTGAAAGGAACCTTAAAGATCATCCAGTCCTACCCCTTGCCATGGGCAGGGACACCTTCCACTATTCCAGGTTGCTCCAAGCCCCATCCAACCTGGCCTTGGACACTTCCAGGGATGGACCATCCACAGCCTCTCTGGGCAACAACTTCCTCAGGCAAAGGATTGCATCCTGAGATTGGACATGCCATAAAGGGTTTGAAGCTGTTGCTGCCTCTTGAAAAGAAAAGATTTCAAGGATATTCTGCAGCAGTCTGACAGAACACTGCAGGGACAACTCGCTCCCAGCTACAGAGTGTTGGTGATCTATATTTCATGCTTCTGATACTCTCTTCTAACAACTGACACACTCGTTTTCTGACTCTCACAAATAATGATTTCAGTTTGGACTCAGCGTTTTCTCCCCCTTTAGCTTACAATAACAGTTCAAGAATCGTGCCAAATTCACAGAGATCTGTAAATTATAAATTACCAAGTGGTAACAGTGCACATGTCCATCAGTGCCAGTGGGCTCCTTCCTTTGTTTTACTTTGTTTTCTTAACTTTTCTAAAAGAGATTCTTTGCCACCTTTGCAGACACTTTCGCAGGAGTTTGGGAAATAGAAGGATGAAGGTCTTACCCAGTGGAAAGTTGGTTCCTCCAGATTATATTGGGAATTCAGACAACTTGCTGGAATTTATGCTGAGTTATCTCATTATAGACCAGGAAGGAGGTGCCAGAATATTTATCAGTGCCCCACACTGATGATAAGAATGTAATTACCAAAAGAAAAGTTCAGACATCTTTCCATTGTTTTCAGTGTTGGTAGTAGGAAACATTTGATGTTAAAAAAACACTTCCAACAATTTAAGCATTTTGTTTGTTTATTTTAGCTTATCTTCGTGTTCTTTCTCCTATTTTATATTTTGGAGTACTTCAAATTTTTAAACATTGCAATTTTTGCAGAAGTTCGCAATTAGCAAACTTCAATTTCACTTTCTTGTTTGGCTGATTGGGTTTTTTTTTTAATTATTTATTTAACTGTTTCCAACACCAGAAACAGTTTGAAGGAACACTTGGAAAGGAAAAATCTAATACAATAAATTTTTTTAAAGGGTGTGGAAAGTTGAGACAACATTACTCCTTGTGCTGAGCAGGAAGCAGAATATTGAGGAAGGAAAAAACAGTCTTTATTACAAAGCTGAAATAATTTTGAAAAGTGAAAGCTTTCTGTAATAAGCTTCAGAAGTCTTTGATTTGAAAGGTCATTTGTGTGTCACCAAAAACAGTGGAAAAGAGAGCTGTTAATGGGATAGACAGAGAGAGTTGATTTGGACATTATATATACAGTTTCATACAGATTTTGCTGGGGCAAATAATTCTCTGCCCTTGGGAAAACCAGACTTTCCAAAGTAAGACAGGAAAAAAAACAACATGGAATCACAACAAGCCAAACTTTCCTGTTGGGTTTCCTTACTGATGTATTTTGCAATGAGCTGACTTCTGACTCCAGTATTGTATTAGGCAAAACAATAGGGTGGCACCACTTTTCCTGTACCTGAAATCCCAGATTATAGCAGAGAAATATGATGGCATGTCACATTCACATTTTCTGAAAAATCCCTTCACCCAGGATTTTTCTCCTGGGAAGCTGAGAAGCCTCAGAGGAAAAGGGAAACAATTCTTATCTCATTTGCTTCTCCTGTGTTGTGCTCACATGGGGAATGTGTTTGGAGATTGTTTACCCACAGGTGATTGTTTCATTGGATTGTGCTGTGAGTGGTTTTCACTCTTTGGCCAATCAGGGCCAAGCTGTGTCAGGACTCTGGAGAGGGTCAGGAGTTTTCACTATTATCTTTACAGCATTGTCTAAGTATCCTTTCTGTATTCTTTAGTAAAGTATAGTATAGCATTCTTTAATATAATACAGTATCATAAAATAATAAATTAGCCTTCTGAGAACATGGAGTCAGATTCATCATTCCTGCCTTTGTCTGGGGGACACACAAATACAATAATGGCATCTTATTTTAGCCACTGCTGTGTGATCCCCGAGGAAACTCAGCCTTTCTTCCTGAAGAGCAGCCTCACAAAGTCAAGGAAGATACAGCCAACAGACCAATCTACAGCTGCAAAATATTTTCTTCTGGGTCTGAGAGCTCCAGAAAGCAAAATAAATAAAATATTCTTGTTCTCCATTCTGCATGTCTTAGGTTGGAAATGGGGCTGTGTAATCTATCCCCATCTGTCAGAGCTGGGGCAGTTCTCTCTGTTCATGGGGCAGTTTTTTCTTTATCTCTCCCACAGCCAATCCTCCCTCCAGGAGATCTCTGCTGTCCATGGCCACTGAGTGTCCCTGCAGGGCTGATCCAATTCCATCATCCCATGGGGAGATGCTGTGCCCAGGGGAGGAGCCAAGCATTCCTACCTGGATCCAATCTGAGGTGCTGGGACAGCACAGCAGCCTTTGCCCAGTGCATTGCCAGAGGAGCAGCTTCTGCTGCCCTGCATTGCCAGAGGGAGCCCAGGCCCATCTCCAGCAGCCCTGGAGCTGCAGAGGAAAACTCCCCCCTTGTGCAGGATCCCTGCTCCAGCAGAAGCACAGCTGGCACTGCAGGAGGGCTGAGCCCCCATGGGATGGGGCTGTGCCACCCCCCTGACACACAGGGGGCAGCTCCTGCTCTCACTCTGACAGTGGGTTTGTTTTCTTGTTTGTACGATTGCATTTGTATTTTTAATTTTCCTAGTAAAGAACTGCTATTCCTATTCCCATATCTTTGCCTGAGAACCTCTTAATTTCAAAATTATAACAGTTCAGAGGGAGGGGATTTACATTTTCCATGTCAAGGGAGGCTCCTGCCTTCCTTAGCAGACACCTGGCTTTTCAAACAAAGACACTGCAGTGTCTCTGACAATCAGACCCCATGGGCAGCACACACTCCTCCAGGCCTGGTCCTAATTTCCCACACAGGGCAATGCTGGAGCTTCAGAGACATCAGGGAAATGCCCAGTGCTTTAATGTCAGATGCTTGGGTTTGAGGCTGTTGCCTTTCATCCCTCCTGGAAGACAACCAATGTTCCTAAACTCCCTAAACCCGTGTTTCCAAACCCCCTTAAAGGGAGGGGGTGAAAAAAAGGCTGGGCAGCCTTAAATTTCTGATTCCTTAAGGAAGAATTTCTCTGTTGTCTCTGCATCTTCCTTTCAAAGAGCTGTGAAGCACCTTGGCTGAATTTAACCAAAAATCACAAAGCACCTTACAGGTTTTAAGGAGAAGGAGCAACTGGGGAGAGGAGAGACTGATAAAGAAGTTTGGTTCACACCAAATGAAGTTCTTCTGGAAACCAAACCCCATTCTGGTGTCATGGGACTGCTTGTTTTTGGTGAGAAAATGTGATTCATCCACAGGGTACTGCTCACACTTTTGTGTTGGGCTGAATGCCCATCCCTCCTCCCACCTCACTTTTATTTTGCAAGCTCTTCCCTTCACTCTAAGTATAGATTTATGGATGAATATTATTGCAATACACTGCTGCTTCTTATCTATTCATCATCCCTTTTTCTGAGACTTATCTGGGGATTTAAAGTCTCCTTGATTGTAATGATCTTCAGGAATTAAGGGTATAAAAGAGATCCTAAAGTCCCGTATGCCTTCTAGGCATTTTTGTATCTCAAACTAAAAAAAGGAGTAAACATCAATTATGCCAGAAAAATGTATCATTAACTCTTCAAATGTCCACCTGGGTGCTGTTCATGTGGAGCAGAGATTTATAATAATAATTTATATAATTTATAATACGGGGAGCTCGCAGGTAATTTTGGTGGTGTGTGACTTGGATAGCGAAGGATTAAAAGGGGGCAGTTGGAACCTTTGTGGAAGTGACAAGCAGGAGTTTGGCCACACATCTGTGGGAGGCAAAAAATGCCCAGCCATGACTTCTGATTGACCTTTCATGTGCCAATTTTCATGACTGCAGCTCTGCAGGCCCCCCTGAGAGCTGCCACACCCCTGATTTCTGGATATCAGACCACCACTTTCACCATCATCATCATCATCATCATCATCATCCAAGCACTGGTCTGGGAGATGAAGAGCATCAAGTCTTGTGTTCGCTGTCCTGATTGAAAGGAAAAGGATCTGTTTGTTCAGGTTTGAGAGCCATGAGTGATTCCTACCCTTCTAAGTCCTGCAGCCCCTAATTTAGACCCACAAAGGTTCCCCTTGGCCCATACATCTGGCAGGATCTCAGCATCCAAGACAACCAAACATCATCATCATTTTTCCTTCCTTTTTCCAGCACAGATGTTCTGCTTCTGTGTGCAGAACAAGGGCACATCTGGGATGCACTTGTGGAAAAGGAAACAAGCAGACCCAGAGCTGCTGGAGCTGGTTTTGGAGACAAGGGTGGAAGGGACTTTTGCCCTCATTAAATCAGTGGGGAAGCTCCATCTGAGCAAAGCCAAAGCTGGAATGGAAATACCAAACATCTGGTTATAACTTCTCTTAGTTCTACCCCTGCTCCTCTCTTCCCCCGGGGGAAAAACAAATAATAACTGAACCAAAACAACCAATAACCCCAGGTTTAACACAAGGAGATAGAGAGTTCATCATTCCTGCCAGATGCCTCGGTGACAGGGTCAGAGAGGAGCAGACTCACTCTCAGCCTGAGCAGAGAGGGAAGATTTGCTTTCTGAGCTGACAGGGCCTGGAATCCCATAAAAGGCCATATGCTCAGGCAGCCACAGTACAAGACACACAACTGTTGTTTGGTGCAGCCTCCAATTCCTCTCTCTCATATTTTTTTTCCCTTCTTGCTTAATCCAGAAAAATACAACCACCAAAGTTTTGGGGTTTTTTTTTGCCTATGAGCAGACTGAGTCAGCCAGTTTGCATTAAGACAATAATTAGTAAACTCTGTACATTAGTAATGCATGTCTAGGTGTGCTAGGAGGGCTTTCCCCTGGAAAACTCTCCAAAAATACTGGGAATACAAACACTCCAGTGCAAAGGAGAGGTTTTGTGACAGTCCCATATGCAAAAGGAAAGTTTTACTGGAAGGGGGGGTTGATGGCCCCCCAAAGAGGGGTGGTTTCAGATGGGGACTCACAGGGGGGTTAATTATCCTGCAGGTGTTGGGGCTGACTGCGAGATGGGTGCCTGAATGCCATGCAGCTCCCAGTCCTGTTTCTAAGATATTTCTGTCAGAGGTGCCAATCTGAAAACAGGATATTTTGTAGAGTGAATGTAGGTCCTCCCATGCTTTCCAATCCTTACAAGATCACACCTGGGAAGACACAAGGCAGAGTGCATCATTCCCATAAATAAACCCATCCCAATTTAAACAGGAATTTTCACATGCCTCCCTCTCCAGTCCCCCCAGAACTGTGAAGAAGGCAACACTTCCCTTGAAATCCTGGAGGCACCATTATTTTGAACTTCAGGTTATGAAGAACCAGGTCCTCACCAGGAAAACTAATTCTGAGCCCTCCAAAGATGCAATGACCACCAACGGGTCAGACTGTGAAGATGCAGGAATCTGTGATCACTTCCCCACGTGGCTTCAGTTTCTCAGAGTAACCTTGAACAGGCTTGAAAAAAAAAAAAAAAAAGGGGATAAAAGTCCCCCTGACCCTGCTTTATTTATTTAGGCAGTTGTGTCCAGCTGTCTCTCCCTAGAGGGGCAAACACCTTTCACACTGTGCACCTAGACCCAGCCAAGCCTCATCCACCCCCAAAACATCAGGTAAACAGGAGTGAAAGATGAGGCTGCTGCCACTGTGGGCTGTGAGACTCCAGCTCATGACATCCAATCCTTACTAAAAGCTTCCAGGTTTCCCTTTAGGATGGATTTTTCTTTTTCCTCAGGGACACCTCATTACACTTCTTTTTTATTTTTTTTCCTCCCTGCACTGCTAAAGGTTTCTTTACAATAAGGTCAGGAAAGAGGAGGATTTTTAGCTATTGCTTACTTTCCAGACCATTTCTCATCCTTCCTAGTGCTCCTGGTAATACTTACTGAGAGACAAAGCCATTCATCTTCGCACATTCCCAGCCAAGTGTGGTTTGAAGCAGTTCACTTGCACTGTCAGAAGAGATATTACTCGCTATAAAAAGCTGCCTTATTCCCTCAAGTTGCCGTACTCAACATGTGACCCTTTTTTGCTGAAAGATTGGCACGATGATTGCTTACTTCTAGTCACCTGGAACTCTTCTGTCTGCAAGACATTTTATTGAAAATCACATTGTACCAGTCAATCACCCTCCCACCACCATATGTTGCTGTAGCAGGAGGGAGCCTGGCGAGCCTGTTCATCGTGCCTGTGAAAATGCAGCTTGGGTGACCTTACGAGAAACATCACCTGGCTCTGCAGAGGGGTTGTGGGAGCAGCTGGGACAACTTGTCTTGGATGCTTTTCCCTGCAAATTTCAGGCTCGTTCTTCTCCATCCTTCTCCATCCCCGGGCAGGTCCTTTCTGGGTCATGCTTGTTGTCAGAAACAGGGAAAGGTTTTGTGGTAATTTCCACTTGGGAAATTTGGGAGGTGGTGGAACAGCAAACTGATTGGGTGTGTGTCGCCCTGATTTTTTAAGATTTTCTCAGCCTTCTGATGTTGACATTCTTGTAGCAAACTTTCTCACACACTTTCTGTGAATAACTCATTGTTTTGCATTCTTCTGTGGAAGAGGAGAAATTTGATGGACTGTTGGTTTGTCCAGTGTCATTGGAGAGGTGGCACTGTCACCTTCCAATCCACTGTCACTTGTAGAAAACTATAAATGTTAGAGTCACAAAATAAACTTCCCTTTTCTTCACCTTGAGAGCAGCAGTGTGTGAGCTCATGTTGTTTTGTGTCCTATAGTGGCAGGTGTGTTGGTCCTGAAGCTGAGTGAGCACTCGTGCTGGACCCACCAAACAGAAATGATGAAGCCCAGTGAGCTCCTCAACCCACTGTGGAGCAGCAAAGAGAAAAGCAGGAGGTGGGAATGCCCACGAGCTGCCCATGGAGCATCTCCCACCAGGCCAGCACCAGGCTGGAGCTCTGGGAAGACCTGTGGCAGCCCTGGGGTCCTGTAAAGAGCTGCCACACCAAGTTTTGTATGCCTGTTCCTCAGAGAGGAGAGACACTCTGTGCAGTATTTCTGTCACACAGGAGGTTTATAAAAAACCCACTCAGTTTATCTCCAAGACAGCTTGAACATGACAGCAATTTTCCCTGCCTTGATGCAGATTGCAAAGGTGTTGGTGGGGCCCTCCTGCTTCAGATGTCTGTCCCTGAAACCAGGACAGCCTCCCCATCACACCCTGCAGGGATGGGGTCCTGCAGGGCTGCCTGGAGGGAGGGCTCTTGGTTTGCTGGAGTCACTATGATTTGTAAGAAAGCCCGTGGTCTTTACAAGGTGAGTAGGAATCATAATTTTTTTTTCCAGAGGGCAACATGTCAGCATGTAGTTTAGGTAAATCCACACACCTGTGTAATTCCTTATTTTAGGTAAATCCACACACCTATGTAATTCCTTATTTTAGGTAAATGCACACACCTGTGTAATTCCTTATTTTAGGTAAATGCACACAACTGTGTAATTCCTTGTTTTAGGTAAATCCACACACCTGTGTAATTCCTTATTTAGTCGAGTTTAAGTTTAAGAAACTACAAATATCCACTAACTGGGGTTCTAGATGTGGCAATATCAGCCTCAGCTGATTAAATCCATGTTGTTCCCCATGCTTTTTTTATCTGCTTTTTCCTCCCCTCTATCCTCTGAGATGCCCCCTTCCCATTTAAATTCCTGCAGATGCTTTTACATATCACCTGGGGATCACCAGCTCAGTCCTACCCTCTTCCCTGCATCACTTCTTGCCCTGAGGCTGTTCCTGAGCCTTGACAGAGAGCAGCAGCCTCTGGAGAAGTTGGAACCCAGCCTGGTGACAGCCACAGCCAGTGTCACCCTGCTGGTTTTACCTGCACAGTCACAGGGAGGACTGACAGCCCTGGCCATGTGCAAATCACGACTGCACATGCATGTACAGGGAACCTGAGCAGGCAAATAATTACCTGCTGGAGGGAGCAGGGATTTATTTCTGTGCCCAGAGGAGATGGATCTGAGCCCCCATGGGCTTTGGGAGGATTTAATGACTCCTCCTTGCTCTAGGAACGCATGCCCTGGACAGCCAGCAGTCATTTGAGCTGAGCAGTCAGGCAGGCAGAGTGACTTGATTGCTGACTTGCCAGGGCTGGTGCACAGACATTGTCACACTGGGGCTCTGCTCCCAAATAAAACAGGTGTGGTGGTGTTCACAGGGGTCCCAGGATGAGGGAAGAGACGAGGATCTGACTCCATGTTTCAGAAGGCTGATTTATTATTTTATGATATATATTATATTAAAACTATACTAAAAGAATAGAGGAAAGGATTTCATCAGAAGGCTGGCTGAGAATAGAAAAAGAAAGAATGATAACAAAGGCTTGTGGCTTGGACAGAGAGTCTGAGCCAGCTGGGCTGTGATTGACCATACATTAGAAACAACCACATGAGACCAATCCCAGCTGCACCTGTTGCATTCCACAGCAGCAGATAACCATTGGTTACATTTTGTTCCTGAGGCCTCTCAGCTTCTCAGGAGGAAAAATCCTAAGGAAAGGATTTTTCAGAAAATATCATGGCTACAGCCAGGGATCATCTCCTGGGCTAGGGAGCACTGCTCTCATGCACATAACTATATTTTTTCCCCACACCAGAATCAGGGAGCCTTGATGGGATGCTTTTAGCCTGTGCTATACCTCAAGAAATGGAATGAGATCATGCTTAGCAGATGTTGGTCAAAACACTGCTGTGAACACAGCACTGCTCTGGCCCTGCTTTGGCTGCTTTAGGGAGAGCTCCAGTTAACTCTGCCCTGTTCTCCTGCCTGTCCCCATCTGGCTGCCCCAGCCCTGGGCTGTCCCAGGCTCCAGAGCTCCAGCTGTGCCCCCAGATGTGCCTGGACCAGCAGCTCTCATTTCAGCACTTTGGGGGATTGAGTACACTTGGAGGGAGCAACCTCAGAGCTGAGCAAACCTTATTATTTACTGATCTCTAGACGGGTCAGACCTCTGAAAAGGTCTTTAGACACCAGGGAGTCAGCAGCCAACTCTTGTTACACTGCAGTCAAAAGGTGTGACCCTTTCCTGCCTTGCAAGAGCAACAAGTTCCCCAAAAACCTTTTCCTGATCAATTTGATATGAGAGAGCACAGCATTTTTACCTCATCCTTCCCTTTAAATGCCACTGAGCCCCTTGTTTGGAATGTCTGGGGTTGTGTCACCTCACCCCAGAGAGGTGTGTCCAGTGTCCTGCTGCCAGCAGGAAGCACAGCTCACATCTCTGTTCTGCTCTTGACACGCTGACAAAGCTTGGGAAAACAAATCCTTTCCTCCTGCTTTGCCCACCTAAATTCCTAAGAAAATCCTTTCTTGTGAGGCACCCACAGCTTTTGGTTACTCTGCAAATAGCACCCAGTTTTGGTGCTTGGAGACTGCCCCACTGGATTTCTGTCACCTTTCTGTCATCAGCTTTTCTTGACTGACATTATTTGTCATTATTTGGGAGTTGGTTGGTTTTGGGGAAGGTTTTGTTGGGTTTTTGTCCCATATTTTTACAATGAATTTTATTTCCTGCTTCTGAAACAGGCTTTCCACTGGAAAACTCTCCAAAAATACTGGGAATAGAAACACTTCAGTGCAAAGGAGAGGTTTTGTGACAGTCCCATATGCAAAAGGAAAGTTTTACTGGAAAAGGGGTTGATGGCCCCCCAAAGAGGGCTGGTTAGCAATATAGAAATTAGCAATTATATAAGAAATATTATATTATACATATTATATATAATATTATATAATAAGAAATTGTTTTTCTTATAGCCATTAGCAATCCCAATTGTTGTTCTCCAGTATCACTCTCATTCCAGTTTTGTTCTTACTTCTAGGCTTTCCAAAGGGAGAAAAGGAAAATATTTCCATGATACCAAAAGCAGCTGCATCGTCCTCACATTTGTTGGTAGGAAACTGCAAACAGACCCGAGCAGCAATGCTTAGAGGCAGGTCTGGGTCTGAAGCCCCTCAAGGACAGGGGAAGCTGTCTCAGGTGTTTTCCCTCACATCTGCTACAGCAAAATTGAGCCAAAGCACGAGCCTGGCCATTCTCTGCATCAACTGCTCAAACACTGCAGTGAAAATGCACAAATGGGTCCGTCAGGTGGATTTTGGGCTCGCACCCTCAATCTGTGCTATTTGTGAGTCTCTGAGTTACAGACCAGCTTTGGGGCTGGACATGGGAGGGTCAGGGGAGGGAGGCAGTGCCATCATCAGAGGGTGGCAGCACAAAGAGCCTCTAACCCAGCAGTGTGAATCCATCCCACCACTGTGACCTTCCTGCCCGGGAGATGCCGGAGCCGGGCCCCGAGCAGGGCAGGAACTGCAGCAGAGGCACATCTATTATTTTATTGCTTTCCCAAGAAATGAAAATCATATTAATGAGGGTAATTTATAAGCAGGGGGAGCAGACAAAACCAGGCTTACAGTTTTGTAAGCTGTGCACTGCCTGGGGAGGGCCAGGGAGGAAGAGATGGGTAGATACCGGCTATTGTGTCTGGCTTGCAAGGTTCCTTGTTCTGATAGAGCTTCATTTCACATCTATCTTGGAAAACAAATTCCCTTTCAGGCCTTTTCATAATGAAGAATAAAGAGGCTATTGTTGCAGAAAGTTAATTGTGCTTTTAAGCCATTTTCTGCAGCATCTCCACGTCACTTTGGAGCAGCCAGCGAGCTGGGGCTGCTGGAGAAGGGGTGATGCAGCCTCCCCTGGACACCTATGGCTACCAACAAACACATCTGTTTGCCCAGCACTGAAAAACCACCATCTGTGGCAACTCTTAGTGTTGTTTCAATAAGATGCCTTGATTTTTTTTTTTTCCCCAGGATTATAGGTGGGGTTTCTGTTTTTGCCACAGACAGGGGTTCACACACTCCATGGATCCATGCAGGTCCCTCAGCACTGCTGCAGACAGGTGAACTTCCAGCTGACACAAAAAAAAAAGGGTTTTTTTCCTTTATTTACCCAAATTCATGCACCATTAGGCCTGCCCTGAAAGACATGTAATGGTTAAAAAACTTACTGTGCTTGATTTTCTTTCCTGAAATTCCATTATATTCTTCAGCATTAGTTGAGCTGAATTATATTTAGAAATGTTTCAGCCACGTTAGAGTGGTTTTAAGACAATTTAGTCTCAGGAAATGTTACCCAGAGGGAATACAGGAAGAGCAATCATTAAGGATGCTTGTCATTAGACTTTTAACCTTCGTGCTTTCCCTGTCTCTCCCTAGCAGGCAGCTCCTGCAAGGATCATTCTTTCTGCAGCTCGTTCATTTATCTCTATCTTTCTGCTCTCACTGAAGTCAAACATCAATTAAAGCCATTAAAGCAGAGCTGCTATGTAGGTATCTTCAACAGAAGCATCTTCTCCCTGCTGTCTTTATCCCTTTTCTCTGTCTCCTAAAACCCCAGCAGTGTTCAGCAGGCAAACTGAATTTTCCCAAAGCACACCTGGCAGCCTGGGAGTGTTTTGCTGTCTCTCCCTGACCTGGTGTGACAGGTCAGTGTGCTGCCAGCAGAGCCAACAGGCCATCTGCCAACTCCACCTCCAACAGCCTGGCCAGCAGCCCAAACTGAGGGCCAGGTTCCTCAGCATCAAGAGACTGGCTCAAAATTGACTAAATAAAGATTAAACGTGATAACATGGGCTGCTTTTATTTGCATCCTGGATTTTCACCCTTAGGTTACCCTAGGATAAATATTTCCTGGCTTCTAGAGACAGGGCAGGGCAGGCCATGAATCATGGGTAAAGCCTAAAAATCTCTGTCAATTAAAAAAAAATAAAAAAAAAAAAACAAAAAACCACAAACGAAAAAAAACCAGTTTTTTTCTTCTAATGCAAGGATTATCCCTGAATTACAGGGAATTCAGGACAAAAGAACAAGTCTTGAAATACTCACAAGAAAGCCAGTGATGACAATAACAAGCATGTACTGATAGATCCATGTGCTTGATTTTCCTCCTTGCTTCATGTGCCTCTCTCCTGCACCATTGCCATCAGTAACTTCTTTGGAGGATCTGAGCACTCCCCACATCATCCCCTGGCAGCACAGATTCTTCTTCCCCCTCATGTGTGATCCAAAACACCTTTTGGCTCCCAGGAAGTGTCCTTCAGGTCTGGCAGGTCAGGTTGAATGTCAGTTTGACATCTGGTGTCAGAGGTCAGAGGTTTTCCATGTATTTTGGAAAATTCCAACTGAGTTTTTCAGGCCTTCCCAATCACTCCTGGCCTCTGAGTGGTGGTCAAGCCCATAGACACCACCCAGCTGGAGCTGTCACCTCAAAACTGGCATTCATTTCATGCTCACAGGTGGGGTTTTTCTGTGCTCTGGTTCCTCTGCCATGCCCAGAGAGTCTCAGGAGTTATTCTGACACCTCTGGTGCTGTCTCACATCTACTCCAGCCTGCAGCCAGCCCAGATGGGGACAGATGACAGAGGAACCTGCCTTGATCCAGGTACCACAGTCCCTGAGCATCACCTTCCCAGCTCATCCCCGTGCCAGGCTGCTCATCCCAACAGATATTTTTATTCCTACCAAGCCCTTGCCCCAACAGCTTTCCATTCCTCTTCCCAAATCCCATTTGCCCCAACAGCTTTCCATTCCTCTTCCCAAATCCCGTTTGTGGACCAGTGAAAAGCAAGTCAAGCAAAGGCCTTCAGTATTTTTATTTACTTCGGGAGCTGCCACAGGAAGAGAAACAGGAACTGGCTAAAATTTTCCCTGCTGAGATTCAGTTCAGATTTAACCAGCTCTGCCAGAGGAGGGTCTCCATTATAAGAGGGGATGGATCTGTCTCAAGATGAGAGGAACTCAAGCTACAAATTATGTTTATTCCCCACTGTTCTGCAGCTGGATGATTTTGGAGCTGAGGTGGGGGTCCTGTGCAATTCCCATCTCTTCCAGCAATACAGAAAAATCCTTTATGGCCTCTCCAACACACAGTTTTGGAGGGGGGGAGGGGGGAGGTTAGAGGGTCATCAGAAACACTGCTGGACCTCCTTGGAGCTTCATTTCTTCATCAATAACTCTCGCAAGAGGATTTTATTCCTTATTCCACACGAGCAATACTATATCATCAGAGAGATGGCACGAGCAAAGGCCAGAGTCATCATGCTCCTAGAGGTGCCATTAACAAGCACAGACACAAAAATCAATGCTCTGCACTTCGTGCCTTTGACTCCAGATCCACAGTGACCCCGTTATCTGACTCACCCTTTGCAGCCCTCCCTGCCTGTGGAGACAGACACCTCCCAGCACACTGGATACGCCTTCCCACAGCCCCATTCCTGTGAAAAAAAATACCTCAAAAAGAAAGAAAATCAAGTTTGTAAACAGCAATTTGTCTGTAAGGTGAGAGGCAAGGAGACAGAGGCTTATTTAAAATTAATGTCAGCCCCAGAGGATGTTTCTTCTGTCTCTGTGGTGCAGGGTTATTGAGGTTGTGCTGTGGTTCCTGTGGCCTCGTGGAGTCAAAGGGGACAGAACTTGTTCACTTCATAGCAAATCACCATCTTTCTCCCATTTTGCTGTTCTTCTTTGTCCTTTCTCATTTCAGGAAAAAGAGGCAACTCTTCATCTCCCCTTCCCAGGTTGCATTTTTGCTCAAGAGTGGAGGGCTCTTCAGATTTCTCTCTCAATGTTTGTAGTTGGCCTCTTCTACCTGGGCTAACTGCAAACCATTAAAAGTCCTGAATAATTCACGACCAGCAATTGGTAGAAATAGAGTCAGCTCCTGCCTTCCGTCTTCTGGTGGCATCCACAGTTTGCAAATGCAGCTGAAGGATTGCTTGATTTGTTGTGGTGTTTGTGAGGGTCCCCAGGATGAGGTGAGAGATGAGAATCTGACTCCATGTTCTCAGAAGGCTGATTTATATTATATTATATTATATTATATTATATTATATTATATTATATTATATTATATTATATTATATTATATTATATTATATTATATTATATTATATTATATTATATTATATTATATTATATTATATTATTATATCGCATATTATACTACATTACGTTATATTATATTACATTATATTACATTATGCTATACTAAAACTACTAAAGAAAGAGAAAGGAGACCTCAGAAGGCTTCACAAGAATGAATAATAAAAGCCCATGACTGACTCAGAGTCTGACACAGCTGGACCATGACTGGTCATTAAATCAAAACAATTCACATGGAACCAATCAAACATTCACCTGTTGGTAAACAATGTCCAAGCCACATTCCAAAGCAGCAAAACACAGGAGCAGCCATCAGATAATTATTGTTTTCATTCCTCTCTGAGGCTTCTCAGCTTGCCAGGAGAAAATCCTGGGCAAAGAGGATTTTTCAGAAAATATCATGGTGACAATGTGTCTGTCTCTTTCCTTCATTTTCCAAGAGTTTTGGTTCTAGTGGATCTCTCAAATGTCCCACCCTACACCTACAAAGTGTTTATTTCTTTTGCTGTGCTCCAAGTCTAGTGAGCTGCTCAGAAAGTGCCAAGTGGGAATAGTTTGGCACAGGTTTGACTCCTCCTTTGGTGTCCAAACTCTCAGCACTGCAAAGCAAAGGGATAAATGTGGATTAACAAACCCATCCCAGATCTGTGGTGGGGGCAGAGATGCTCACAGCTGATGAGGAAGCCCAGGAGGAGTGAGGGCAGATGGAAAAGTGTCGCAGACATCTTTCATGAAAAATCCTTTCTTAGGATTTTTCCTTGTGAGAAGTTGCAGTTTCAGTAACCAAAGTAAACAATGGTTATCTGCTGCTGTGGAATGCAACAGGTAGACCCGTGATTGGTCTCCTGTGGATGTTTGGATTTACTGACCACTCATGGCAGAGCTGGCTCTTGCTCTGTCTGAGACACAGATCTTTGTTATTCATTCTTGTCTATTCTTAGCTTAGCTAGCTTCTGAAGAAACCTTTTCCTTTCTATTGCTTTTTAGTATAGTCCTAATGTAACATATATCATAAAATAATAAATCAAGCCTTCTGATCATGGAGTCAACATTCTCGTCTCTTCTTCATCCTGAAAACCCTTGTGACCACAGTCACAGAAAAGGAGTCCTGAGGGCTTGTTTTTGGGAAGCTGAGCTGTGTTTCAGCAGGGATAGGAAAGCAAAGGTCATTATCCTTCTCCATTAAAGGAACACTTCTTAAAGGGAGACTCCTGAAGAGTCACAGCTCCTTTCCAGCTCCAGGAGCCCATGCACCTGGAGTGGCTGGCCAGTGCATCCTCAGATATCCTGGCATGGAGCTCCTGGAGTGCGCAAGCTGCAGGTAAAGGCAACTTCCTGGCCACAAGCCCTGGTTTCAGAGACCCTCACTCACAGCAGGAGATGGGACAGATTCTGCTGAGGTGGCATTTAGGCTCTGTCTGGAGATGTTCCTCAGTGCTGGCTGAGGAGAAGAAATTTGGGTGCTTTAGGGAAATCAGCGGGGAGAGGTTTTGGCTCCTTTTAAACTCATGGTGAGGCACCAGCTCATTATCCTACCTGAGCCACAGGGATCAGGATTATCAATAAAGCCTTGGTAGGCAAAAATAAGGCTGCAGGCACAGAGTGGTCACTGCCCAGCCATGAAGACAAACATCCCTCAGCTCAAAACCGGGAGCCTCACACAGGGCACCCAGAGCAGCTCCACACCCAGCAACTCCTTGGGGAAGCCAAGCCCAATCGCAGCTCTACAATAAATAAATAAATATAATAAATAAAGTAGAAATTTCACTGTCTCACCTCAACCTACAGGTATATGCTGCTCAGCAAGTCTAGGACAGAAATAGAGAATGACTCACCAGGACATCTGCTGCCATTCCCCCTGTAAGGTCTCCAGCCCAGCCCTCATCCAGCTGCCTCCACGCCTCCCTGCTTCCCAAACCCACCTTTTGTAATGCAAAATAATAACAGGCCTTGTTCCCTGCCTTGCCTGCTTTTCATCTAAATTAAAACTCAGTTAATCTCATTAATGAGCTCACCCTGGTGCCACCGTGTTCTTTGCATGCCCCCTAACATCATTAGGGACTTATGCAGGGAAACAAAAGGGCATTACTCCATGCAGGGAATGAAGAATTAGTGCAATGTGGGGTGTGCTTTGCAATTGTCCCCCTAATCACTTGTTTGTGTGCAATTAGGGGCTGTAATCTCCATCTCATTGCCACTGTGGGCAGGGGGGATGCAGGGGTGGGCAGGGGACAGCAGCACACGGGGCAGAAGTGCACCCAAAGAGGTGAGGTGTGTCCAGGCGGCAGGAAAGTGGAGGGAAGAGGTCTCAGAGTGAGCAAAAACCAAAATATTCAGGCATTTCATCCGCTGAGGTGTCAATTGGTGGCAGGGCAAGGCTGAGAAGGAAGCTGCTGGGGTACAGAGACACCTTGGAAGGGACAGCAGAGATTCAGAGCACCCTCCCAAGGGATGCACCTGGGAACAGGTGTGCAGGGCCACATGGCATTGAAAGAGAGGAGAAGATGAGATTTATTTACGTCCCTGTCCTCTTAAAAACAAACAAAAAAAAAATTGTAGGTAACAAAGACCAAGCAAAAGGAGGAAAAACAGAGTCAAAGGAAAACGCTTTCCCCAAATTCACTTGGGTAAATCACTTTCCTGTCATGTCATGGAGCTGCCAACCCTAATCCAGTCTGACAAACACTTCCATTCCCTTTCAGATAATTTGAGAAAGGAAGTTTCCTCATATCTCACCAGATTTGGAACAATGCAGATGAAAACACTTTTCTCTTTCAGGCTCTTCTCCTGAGGGCCATGATAATCATTCACCTCCAAGCTTCTGGCTGTGTGTCCCTGGGGCAAAGAAGAGGGAGGAGGTCATGTTTTCTGCTCTTGGGATCCTTCATCCCAGCACTGATCCATTCCAAACCAGCTCCTTGTTTCCAATCTGGTCCTCCCAGCTTCCTGCATATCGGATTTTTATTATTATTTTTAGGGCCTGTTCCCAGGACAGGAGTGTCTTTGTTGCTCAGTGGGGCTGCCACCATCAAACACTTCAGCACTAATGTTGTTTTGTCTCAGAAGTGCAGCTCTGCAGTGCTGGAGTGGGTTTTCTATTGAATTCCTGGGTTTGATCTGGCAGGGCTCTGTGATGAGGGGATGCTTTGCCTGAGATCAGAACCTCAGCATCACTTTGTGTATTGATTAACTGGGGGAATTGCCATGGTTTGGCTACACAGCCCATTGCAGGACAGGTTTTTATTCTATAGTCTCATGCAGGTTTGCAATTTTGGGGTAGCAGTGATAAAAGTAAGCTTGTTTCAGCCAGAAATGGAAGACACCAAACACCTCCTTCCTTCAAATAAAACATATGGCTTTATCATCCTGAGGTGTTTTAATCCCTGGGACTAATTTCTTTGGAGTTCTTGATGCCATACTAAACCTTCAGAGGTTTTCAGTGGAGTTATTTGTGTGGATACACCTTGCAGTAGTTTGTTAGTCAATGCTCAGCTCTTCAGGTGGTTTCCTTTATATTTTAAACCAATGTGGAGATGAAAACTTTTCATTTCTTCAGTACAATGTTTGAGAGTTTGTTTTTTTTTTTCCCTGAGGCTTCATGCTGCCCTCTGAATCCAACCGAGAACAAATTTGAAAAAAAAAAATATAAAACCTCTAAAATCACCACCTTCTTCCTCATGTTTTCACTCATTCAGGTGGATTCACAAAAGAACAAACCAGAATTTGGCAAAAACAAAAGATCTGGCAGAGCTTTTGGAGGGGAAAGGCAAGAGGGGAGAGAGGAGGGACAGGGAGAAAGATGGGCCTGTCTGCAGTGGGGTGGGAAGGACACAGCAGCATCTGAGTAAATGATGAGTGCTTGAGCCATCAAAACAAGGCTGGGAGCTGTAGATAGGTCTGTTCATGTCAAACCTGCTCTATGTGGAGAGCTGTGAGGGATTCCTGGGAGTTATGGAATGTGAGGGAGCACTTCAGGGTGTTTATAGGGCTGAGGATCAGTGGGGTGTGTGAGTGGGACTGTACAGAGCACAGCTCACACGTTCTGTACGCAGAGAAGCTGGAGAATGATTTGGTTTTGTGGTTTTTTGGGTTTTTTTCCAAGCTAAATTATGCTGTCCTTTCCCAGCTCCTCTCCAAGTGCCCCCTCCCTCCTGAGACAACGCATTAAAGCATGGGAAAAGTGATACTTAACATTGAGATTCATCATTAATTCCTCTGTCTTTTATTGTCATAACATTAGCCATAATGAACTCCTCTTGCACTGATGTCGATTTGGTGTGTCACTTTTCCTAGAAGTGCTTCATAACTTAGCATTAATTAATGGTGACTTCTTGCAAATTGTGTTACAGAGCTGATAGCACTTCTGGGTAACTAAGTGTCACCAACTGAAGCCATCAAACTTGCTGTGGTAGCCAGGCATCAGGCAGGATTAATTGCTGTATCACACCAGGACTTCACCTCTGGGTCTTCCTGGGAAAGGAGGGGAAAGTTCGTGGCTTGGGAATTTAACTTGGTTCAATTCTCAGCTTTGCTGAGACCTCCGGCACGGGGCAAATCAATGGAGATGTTTGCAGCAATCTGTGCTGCCACCGCTGGGGCTGTGTGAGGATGGGGCAGGTGGAGATCCCAAGGGCTGGGTGATCACTTCAGGGTGGCTGCAAAGTTCTTACTGGAAAAACACACTTCAAGGCGTCTCTGCTTCGTGGAGCTTTGACTTCCAGAGGATCTGCCCACCTTGGTTCACCCAGGCTTTGTTATGTCACTTCTTGCTCCCAAATCCAGCTGGGTGCAAGTCCTCCACTGGTAGCCTGGTCAGGGGAGTTTGCCCTGAAATTACACAACAAAACCAATAGGATTTTACTCCAAAAGGCAGAAATTTGACTGATTATTGAAAGAGCCTGAAGGGGAAAGCTCATTTGTAAACATGTTTGATATCAAGGGCTAGGGCTTGGGTCACAGACAGAGACACCCATATTTAGTGCCTGTTTGAGCCTCTGGTGCGGAGATTTGGATGATGCAGTCTACAAACTGACCATAAAATCACTTGCCTAAGACTAAAAGATAAAATAAAAGACCAGCTTTCATCAGCAACAGGAAAGACACTAAGAGGGAAAAAAAGTTTAGTTCATTGCAAGTGGTTGTTTATCAGATTGAGCTGTGCCTTTTGGCTCAACAGGACTGGGGATCCAGTCACAATTTTAGCACTGCTTTAAATATAATATAAATCTAAACAGATTTGTTTTCCTTGGAGAAGAGACTCAATCACCTTCTTCACAGATATTAAAAATGCAGAGAGAAGCTGGTGTTTAATGAGTTCACTTGCAAGGTACTAAAGCCAGCTACCACCTGTCAGGATCTTCAGATGCGCTCCTAGGCCTTAATTAAGAGCTGTTCTTGGTTTAATTTCATTCCTTCTCCCCCCAGCCCCACCCACCTCCTTCCCCCCTTTTTTGGTTTGCCTTGTTTCGGAAGACAGAAACCAGCCCCAGAGAGACGCCTTCCAAAGTCAATCAAAAATTAATTTCAGGTGGCAGCCGAGTCACAACTTCTCATTTATTCATCAAACTCCAGTGACTTCCCAATCTCCTAATCACAGATTCATTGAATCATTCAGCTTGGAAAAGGCCTCTAGGATCAGCAAGTCCAACTATCAAATTCCTGCTGAACGATTCCAGCTCTTCCAGCTCCTCCTGTTTGTTGCCTAGTGGTGGGACAAAAGCAGCCAGCCAAGCATGCAAATCAGATTAACAATTTGCACCTCTGTGAAAGGGATTAGCTGCTCTGCCTGGTGCGGATGCTCTAAGAAATCAGTTTGCATCTGTCAAAATCTGTAACCTTTCTTGTGTCCCTGACTCCGTACTTGGGTTGGTTAAGATAATAATAATAATAATAATTAATTAACAGGCTGCTTTAGATTGCATCTTCTCCCGTATGGGATTAATCTTGTATTTCCTTAGGGAGCTGATTTTCCGGGCTGGCTGTGAATTTATTCTTTGCTGCTCTAATACATGATGGTGTTTGCATGCTTTCAGGGTCACAGCTACAGCAGGGAAAGCATAGGAGTTAAAGCAGTGGAGCCAGTTTAGGATTGTGTCCAAATCCCATAAATGCCACATGTGACTTCAGATAAGTCACTTAATCACCCTTTCTCACACCCTATATTTACCAGATCAGCCAAGGCAAGCGGATTTACAAGGATGATTCATCCCAAAAAGGGCCAAGGGACGTTGCTTCTATTCCTGACTCTGCTCTGAAACTTCACTAAAGTCACTTTTCTTACACCATCCCCACTCCCCAGCTGCATCTGCTGAGCTCTAAAACCTGAGTGACAGCCCTCAAACAAGACAGAGATATTCCCAGCCTTCAGTGCCCTTTTGGGGAGAAGGTCACTCTGTGCATGGTGGCTTTTCAGTGGACACCATGCTTCTGATCTCAAATGGGGACATGTCACCTGAGGAACAACCCTAAATCATCAGCTTCCCTGAGTGACCATTAGGTGTGAATTAAGTCTTTGGGACAAAAATTAGTGATAAGCCTGAACTTCCCCTACAAATTGGAACAAATTCTTGTCTGAGAAACTGCCTCCTGCACAAGGTAAGGAGGAAGGGATGAGTATAAAACTCACAGTAACACGAATATAAAACTCACAGTAACACTTGCAATGCAGTCTGGGGATGCTGCAAACCTCCCCAAGCCCCTTTTCCAAACAAAACAACACAATGACCTCATTCACTGAAGTGTTAGGGCAAAGCAACCAACTTTGCAGTATCCATGAGTTCTCCCAGTTTTTGCTTCACTGTTTCCCTTGGCAGATTGATCCCCTAAAGGGAAGAGAGCTGCCCTGCTTGGAAGGTGCAGTCTCATTTCTGCTGGTGTGGCAGCCAGTTTAAGGCCAGAAAAATGCCATATTCCATATTGCAGTATTCCATACCTTGCAAAGCTTTCCCCTGTGGATGTTCTGTGTTTCCATTCCACCCAGTGCAGAGTAGGGTGGCAGAGAAATGCTGAGCAGCCTCCTTGGACATACCCTGGGCATAAGGATTGGTCTTGATGGTGCAGTCTGGAGCCCATAACCACCAAATTTACCCCAAATTTACCCCAGATTTACTGCTTTAGAGGCATTTTGGATGAGGGAACTGCATCCCATTGGATGGGCACAGCCTTGGCCACACAGCAAGCTTTCCTTTCCAGCGTGTACAGAACACTTCCATTAAAAGTTAATTTTCTGTGGATTTAAGTTTTCACCTTCTCTAGTAAAAGTCTGAGTTCCTAAAATTATTTGAACACTCCCAACTCCTCAGTTTCTCCTTTTTCCAGCCTCCTCCAGAGGAAGAATCGTTCCCAGCATCCCTCACACCAGGGACAGGGAAGTTCAGCTCCAGCTGTTCTGCCATGCAAGCAGCACCCACCTCCTCCTGTCTCAGTCAGACTATTGGTGACGTTTTGCCCTCTATTTCCTCTCAGGAGGCTCCAGGCAGTGCTGCAATTCAAGCAGTTGCTCCATCATCACAATCCTGGCTTGTCCAGCCAACAGCTTGTGTGCATGATGAGGACAAGGACATTGTCTTCACACCACAGGCTGGCCATGCCAGCCTGGGACCAGAAAGAATCTGCTTCTTGGCACACACATGGAGCTCCTAAAATGGGTGCTCACCTTCATCTGCAGGCAGAGTGAACCTATGAGAAGAAGCAGCAAGACAGGTTTGGTGCAAATGCAGCAGGGAAAGGAGCAGAGCAGGGTTTGTGATGAGCTTGTCAGGCAAAATTGTAACTTGGATCAGGCATCAGGGAAGAGCAAAAGCCTGAGGGAAGTCCTGACACGCCAGGACCTGCAGCACCTGGGACTATTTAGGTCTTGTCAAGCAAGGAATGACATCTCCCTTTGAGCAAATGTCCATCTCTGGAGCTGTGGTGACAGCCCATCCCTGTCCATCCATTAAGGGTTTTGTTTTTGTGACAGCTGACACGGTGATGGCTCGGTGTGAATGGCAATCACAGCCCAAGCACAGTGAATCTGAACTTCTCAAACAAGAGGCTTTAACTAGCCAACAATTCTGCTCACAGGGATGGGCCTCCTCCTGGGAGAAAAAGGCTCCTGAGGAGTCTAAAAGCTCTCTTCCAAAAGGGATCTGTGCCCAGACAACAGCAGGGCTGGGCTTTGTAGGGGAGGAAGCTCAGGTGTTAGACAGAGAGGATATTTTTACTTGTTCCTTTGCCAATCACTGAAATAAACAGGACGACCCCTGGACTGGTGCCATGCCACTCAATAACCCCACAGGTAAACAAGTGAGGGAATCAGATGCTAAAATATAATGGGAGCTGGAAGAAATTAGTAGTTTAAAAAAAGAAATTATTATATAATATACATCATATACATCATATATATATATATATTTATTTATTTATTATATGGGAGGGGTTTAAGTGTGTGAAATCTCACACATTTTAAGTGTGCATCTTTTGGGTTTTAATCCTACAAGATCTCCAGTCTCCAACATATCTCCTTAAGCCCCCTCCCTGCCAGCTTTCACTGCAGGCCACAGGAGGGAGGGAATTGCAATCCTGCAAAGCCAAGAGTGCAAGGATGTCCCATGGAGATGCCCCAGAAGGTTCCCATATGGTTGGATAAGCTGCTGGAGCTGATTTCCTGGCAGCAGGCGGGGTGCACAGTTGGAACAAACCTGTCCCAAGACGTCCCACCTCCCTCGTGCGTGCCAAGCACAGCTGAGCCACGGTGGATGCCAGAGCTAGAGCTGATCAGGAGACCTGGAGCTGAGCTGGGAGCTGCTCTGGCTGCACACAGGTCACCTCTCCAGCAGACAGGAAGGGTTCTTTTACGGACAAGACTTTCCAGAGCACAGCGAGAGTGTGGACGCTGTGAGGTCCTTCCTTGAGCAAACCAGTGAAAGGGAGATGCATCCAAGCTGCCAAACGCACTTGCAGACACAAACTGTGCTTTCGGGCAGCACTTTCTGCTGTCCCAGACCTCAAGGCCTGAGTTTGCATCCCTTGGAGGAGTGGTGAGAGTCTATTCCTTGAACAGGACAAGAGGGGCAGTCATTGTCCCTCCTCCCCTCCATGCTGGTGTAGCCCCATATCACCCACAGGCTGGGGCTGAAGGGCGACAGAAGCACTGAACATGGAGAGAGAGGCTCAGTTTGTAAACTCTGAGTAGTTTCACCCTGCTTACCCTTCACTTTGCAAGGCTACTGCCCTTAAGCTGTTTGTGTCTTCCCAAAGAGCCACCTGCACTTCTGTCCCTGCCCTCGGAGGCTGTTGATGGCCACGGTGCAGGTGGGAAGTGCCCGAGTGTGGAAGAGGTTTTACAGCAACTTCTGTGAGCCAGAGAGAAGTTTAGTAAGATCATCCATATTTGATAGGAGGATCCATGTTTGATAAGAAGAGGGTCCATGTTTGATAGGAGGATCCATGTTTGATAGGAGGATCCATGTTTTATAAGAGGATTCACGTTTGATAGGAGGATCCATGTTTGATAGGAGGATCCATGTTTGAGAAGAGGGTCCATGTTTGGTAGGAGGATCGATGTTTGATAAGAAGAGGGTCCATGTTTGATAGGAGGATCCATGTTTGAGAAGAGGGTCCATGTTTGATAAGAAGACAATCCATGTTTGATAAGAAAAGGATCCATGTTTGATAACAGGATCCATGTTTGATAAGAAAAGGATCCATGTTTACCCCTGAAAGAATTTCCTACCAAGGTCATTGACACAGAACCCAAGACAGAAAGAAGGATAAATCAGAGAAACTGCAACTGCCTGTTCCAATGAGCATCTTGTTTGTCTCTTGTGACCCATGAGTAAAGTGCAAACTGATGAGCTGTGTAAGAATGTATAAAAAGCATGAATGCTGGAATAAAAACACTTTGAAATCTTCTGGAAATGGAGTGTGTTGCTTTGTATTGTCTCTGTCTCAACTATGACACCTGACCTCCTTGGATCCTTTGCACTGCCTCCAGCATTCCTGGCTCTGCTTCACCCTCTTCCTCAGTTTCCTTGCCTTCTTTGCTGAAAACACAGCTCCTGGGGCAATAGTTGCCAGACAACAGGCACACAAGGAGCTTTTTTTCTTTTGCCACATCTCTTTAAATTCACCTCCCTCAACACCTCTTTCCAGGGGCTTTACCTGGCCAGACAGACAATTCTAACCTCTTCCTTGCAGCCTGAAAAGTTCACTGCTTTGATTTGTCTCTGGGCGTGGGATTCATCTCACCTGGTGTTTGATGTGCGCCACACTGGTCGTCTGCAGCCACACTGGTCACCTTCAGACACCTTTAGAGCGTGCAGAGAGAAACAAGCCCTGCCAGGACATGAGTCATCTGACCTATTTGAGATGTCTGCTTCAGAATGAGATTAATCACGCCCTGGAAGCACCTGTTTTGCTCCAGCTAAAGCAGGAGTCTAGACAGCCAGCTCATGAATTCAACCTCAAAGTCTTTTTAGGTGCTCATCTCCCCAGGATCGTTGGCTCTAATGAACCCTCCAGCAATTTTGTCAGTCCTGCTTTAGCTGAGCTGTACTTTGGCCCATGCTGTGTGATGACAGCTATGATGAGCAGTGTGACCTGATGAGAGCAAGGGCTGCTGTTTTCTCCTGAAAAGAGAATTCTGCCCTTCAGAGAAGGTGGGAGAAGGTGTGTAAAGGTAGCAGACTAGACAGCCATGCTCAGGATCTGGGTGTGGGTGGATTTGGGGGTATTTTTACACTGCTCAGATGGTGAGGATCCTGCTCAAACAGTGCAGAAGAGATATCAGAGAGCACAAGTAACTTAAGGATATGTTCAAACTGTGAAATGATGAGCGTTTACTTGTGCTCTGCCTGCTTTTCCTGACAGTGCTGGCTCTCAGCCTTGCAAAAGTCAGGGCTCAAACTGGGAAAAAGGAGCAAATCCAGAGTCCCAGAGCCAGGGAGCATCTCCTTAGAGAATTCAGTGTCCCATCCATGCAGCATCATGGCCCATAAACACCTACAGACAACCTTTGGAAGGAGATTCCAAAGGGGCAGGTGAAGAACTGCAGCCAACACATGTGCCCATGAGCTGGACAAAAACCTCCCACTGTGCCCACACCTAATAAATACATCCAGGACTCAAAATGCAGGGATTTTTAGTGCTAAAACCCACTAAAAATCTCATGTACACTCATTTCTTGCTGTGTTTCCAGAACTCAGGCACCATTTGTGTCTAAGTGAGTCCTTAACAGTGCTGAGCCTGAGCTTGCAGAAGGGCTTTGACCTCGACTTAATTAATAGAGAAGACATAATCTTGATGTATGGCTTGCTGTTAGCATCCCTGGTTTGATACAGGTTAATTTAACTACAGCAGGATCTGTGCTGGGAGCAGGATCACGAGATTTGGCTCTGGGGGCAGTTCCAGGTTTCATTATTCCACTGATTAATGACTATAGCAGAATCATGGAAAGGGTTGGATTTAAAGGGGCCTTAAAGCTCATCCAGTTCCACCCTCTGCTGTGGGCAGGGATACCTTCCACTATCCCAGGCTGCTCCAAAACCCATCCAGCCTGGCCTTGGACACTTCCAGGGATCCAGAGGCAGCCACAGATTCTCTGGGCACCCTGTGCCAGGGCCTCACCACCTTCACAGTCAAAAAATTCTTCCTAATATCCCATCCAACCCTGCCCTCTGTCAGTTGTAGCCATTTCCCCATGTTCTGTCCATCCATCCCCTGTCCCAGGTTCCTCTCCAGATTTTCTGGAGCCTCTTTAAGCACTGGAAGCAGCTCTGAGGTTTCCCCAGACCCTTCTCCAGGCTGAACCATGCCCATCTCAGCCTTCCTCCACAGGGAGAATCTGAGCCCAGCTGAATCTTTACTTGTTGAGCTTGACAGTCAAAAATTTCCAACCATTGCCATTTCTGTTGTCACCATGATATTTTCTGAAAAATCCCTTCACCAGGATTTTTCTCCTAAGAAGCTGAGAAGCCTCAGAAAAGAAATGTAAACAATAATTATCTGACTGCTTGGAACACGGTTTGGAGGTTGTTTACCAACAGGTGCATCTTTGATTGGTTCCATGTGAATTGTATTTAAATAATGACCAATCCCAGTCCAGCTGTGTTGGGACGCTGGTCAGTCACAAGTTTTTATTATTCATTCTTTTCTAGCTTTCTGATGTCTCCTTTCTCTTTCTTTAGTATAGTTTTAGTATATGATACGATATAATATAATATAATATAATATAATATAATATAATATAATATAATATAATATAATATAATATAATATAATATAATATAATATAATATAATATAATATAATATAATATAATATAATATAATACATCAGCCTTCTGAGAAGTTGGGGTCAGTTCTCATCTCTCACCTCATCCTGGGGACCCTCGAACACCGCAACAATTGGTGACCACACTCTGTCACAAAGATGAGATCCTTGACCTGTCAGTGGAGCAAAACCTTGTAAAATATACACCTTTTATTGCTCTTGGAACCAGCCACCACCAAGACAGGGCAGGAAACACTCAGGGAGAGGTGAGCTGTCTCTCTCCTGCTACTGGAGGCTGTTGCTTCGTGGAGAGGAAAGGAATTTCCCCGCAGTGTCTCACAGAGGGTTTGTTCTCAGCTTGCAAAAGCAAAGCAGTGTTTAACACCAGATGAAACCAGTGAGGAGGAGCACGGGAGTGGGGCCAAGGGTGAGATGATGTTTTGTGATAGAGTTAAGGCTCGCAGCAATCTCAGGGTTTTGGGAACAGATAATACAAGGTAAGGAATCTCCCATACGTTTTTCTTTTCAAGCATCGCTGTTCTTGGAGGAGCCACTAATCCATTAGGATTTAAAAAAAATTATTTACCCAGTAGGAGATGAAGAAGGGCTGGAGTCCCTCTGTCCCAGAACTTGGCTAAAGTTTCAATGCAGCCCTCAGTGAAAGCAAACTAGCGCTGGGGACTGCATGAGTCTTTCTCAATAAGATCCAAGCTAAATCAGCCAGCTTGCTGCTATGACAGTCCCCTATTTTTTCATCTCTTGTTTCAGGCAGAAAGGGGGACATGAATGTGAAAGTGCAAGGAAAATATAGAAGAAAAGGAGGAAGAGGTTTCAGATTGGAAGACAGCCAGTAAATATTGTGGCCATAGGCAAGGTCTGAACCAGAATTCTCTGTACTGAGCAGGAGGGACCACCCTGTCCATCCAAGGGCTGCAGTGATTTAATCCAGTCCTCAGGAAGCTACAGGGAGTAGGAAGGGGGAAGGATATTTACTTTGTCACAAGAACAAAATCCAGGACAGACCAACTATTTCTGAGAGACTTTTCTTCAGCCAAAAAGCCCTCTAATACATCTGCTCTCTGCTTTATTTTCCCCACATTTATCAGAGGGCTCCAAGCAGGACACCCTGGGGACTGTGACAGAGCAAAGGTATGCAAAGGAGGAAGCATTTTAAGCTGTTTTTCCACTGGGAATATCTTTTAATGTTGAAAATCTGCACTGGCCAGCACTCTGTCCTCTCAAGACTCCTTGATCCACACCCACATTTTCACATGAAATTCACATGAATTTCACATGAAAAGGGGCAAATTCCCTCTGCTGTGCTGACATGCAGGATGCTGTTTGACACCAGCCTCAGAGCAGCTCCCCTTAGAGCCTGTTAAAGTGAATTGTCTGAACCCCAGAGAAACTGGGCAGCATCATTGTCTTGGTTTGGAAAGATAGGAGCCTGCTAAGGAAGGCAGGATCCTTCCCTGAAATGGAGAATGTGAACCTCCCCTCTCTGAATTGCTATGAATTTTAAATTTAGGGGCTCTCAGCAAAAAATATGGGAGCAGGAAATAACAGTTCTTTATTAGGGAAGAAAATAAAAGGATAAAATAAACAATGCAGTACACTAGAACAACACTGACAGAGTCAGAACCCAACCTGACACCCTGTGGGTCAGGGTGTTGGTGGCAATCCCATTGGAATTGTGGCTTCAGCCCTCCTGCAGTGTCAGGGGTGGTTCTGCTGGAGCAGGGATCCTGTAGAAGGGTGCAGTCTCTTCCTCTGAAGATGCAGTGGAAGGAGAGGCAGCTTCTGTTCCTCTGGGCAATCCAGTGGAGAAGCTGTGCTGGTGTTCCAGAATCTCCAGATTATATCCAGGTAGGAATGCTTGGCTCCTCCCACTGGGCTCACATCTCCCAGTGGGATGCTGTAGTTCTTATCAGTCAGGCAGTGACATCCAATAGCTGTTATCAGCAGATGTTCCCCCCTGGATGGAGCAGTGGGTGTGGAAGAGATAAGGAAAAGCTCCCACTGAACAGAAGACAACTGCCATACAGATAGCAAATAGAATACACCTTGCCTTGCAATCCGGGACAGTCATTTCACCTCTATCCTATTTCTCCAACATCCAGTATCACCCCTTGGATTGATCCCTACATTTCTGTGCTTTTCCTGCTCATTGAGGGGTTGTTCCTGCCTTGGTGATTTCTGGGAGGGTTCTTGGAGCTCTCTCCAGGCCAGGCTGCAGATGATGTTTGCCAGCTCTGAGCCTCTGCAGAAGCTGTGAATTCCTGCCCAGCAGCATTCAGGTACACAAAAATCTGCCTTACAGCACTGTCCTTCTCCTCCTCCATAGCCACCCTGGGCAGGAATTTTAACTGCATTAATTAGTTGCTGTTTGCACTCCCCAGGTCTCACGTTATCACTGGAATACTCATCTAAATCTGGTGGCCAAACAAACTAGAACTAATGAGGCCATCAGGGTCATATCAACATAGGAGAAAGATGGGAGAGCTTCTGGAGGAGATTTCATTGCCAGACCAGGCATGTGCCCACACCACATGCTGCCAGCAGAGCTTGATTTCCAAACAGGAGCAGATGAACTGGATGCAGGGATGATCCAACACCAAATCTGGTGTCAGAACCCAGGACATTCCTCTGACTGCCCTGGAGGACTTGAGAACCTGGTAGGGGGCTCAGAGACCTTGTCACGGAGTCACAAACACCTGTGCCTTTGATTTTAACCCATGGAAACAATTCCCAACTTTGTGTGAGGAGTTACAAGCCACAAGAGTTTGAGCAGAATGATAGTGAATTTATAACCGGGTGAAAAAGTAGAATTTTGGGGATTTAGAATGGGGGTTCAAGAGGCAAGATAGAGGAATCTGGGCATGTCCTGTCCTTCTTCTTCTCCTTCTTCTTGTCCTCCATCTTCTGCTGTGACGTTGGCACTTCTGGATTGGTTTAGAGTAGAGCCAGACTGTCTAACATAGGTGATAGTTATTGGAAAATTATTGTAAATAAAGTACAGGTAGTTGTTAGTATAAAAAGCCAACACCACCCCAAGGGCAGGGACTGTGCCACAACCCAACCTGCTGGACAGACCTCAGCAGGTGAGAGAAAGAATGTCATAGATAAGAGAAAATAAACAACCTTGAAAAGCAGAACTGAGGAATCTCGACTTCTTCTTCAGTCATGGGGCTGGGAAAAAAGAGTTTTAATACCTTGGGGGTCATTTCAACAACACAAAACCCAAGAATCTGGGATGTGGCAGGATGTGGTACCAGTTCCTTGCTGCCTCCTGAGGAGTTTGGCGATGGCAAACACGGCAGGAGGAGCAGACTTGGATGAAGGATGATAGGCAGAGTAGATGGAGAGAATCTGGCACAAAGCTCCGGGGATTCTTGTCTCAGCTCCCTACACTTGACCTCTGCTGGTAAATGAGCCTGGTGATGCAAAAGAGACTTCAGAAAGGTCATCTGAGTATCTCCCATGCAGGAGATGCCAAGGAAGCAGAGGGGAGGGGATGTGAAGCCAGGTGCATCCTATCTCCCGTGCCTTTGGCTACAGACAGGCTTCCATGGCATTTCTGCTGGCCCAGGAGCCCAGCAGGGTGGAGGCTGTTGGAAGAGGCAGATTTAATGGAAAGATGGGCAATTCTAGAAGAAATACAGCTGACACAGATGTGAGGATGGCTCCTCTAAGGGGTAACAGGCCCAAATAGAAAGTCCATCCATACTGAGATCCTCTCTGTCCTGCAGGCACTCCTCTGTTGGAAGTGTCAGCCCCCATGTCTCCTTGAAAAGGGTGGAGAAAATTCCATACCACCCCTCTGAGACAAGAGCCAGAGCATTCCTGGTCCCCCCTTGCCTTTGGAACACAGACAGTGGGTATCAGGAGGGCAGATGGTGCTCAAAGGGTCACAAACTGAGGCTGTCTGAGTGGAAGGGGCATCTCAGGACACACACAAGTGTTTCAGAGCTCTGATAGGACCCTCCAGACATCTCCTCTCTGGCTATTCTGTCCTTCCTCAGGCACCAGGGAGAAAACTGCTTGGGAGAGGCACGACCAAAGCTTCTGGGAGAAGTTGGAACCTTCAGCAAGGCTCAGAGAGCAAGACAAATGTTTTGGTTAGTACCTTTAAAGTTGGCTGCTGCTTTCTGAGATTTATTTATTTTATATTTTTATTCTGCAATGAGTTTCTTTGCTGCTGCAGAGGTAGCACTGAGATTATTTGCTGATATACCCAATACTATGGTGTCATTTCTGTTTTCTTGGATGGATGAGGGTCACTTTTAGGACCCGTTTTGTAGGAATGAACTCTTAAACGAGACATTTTAAAATGTATTTCCCATAAGTATTTATGCTAATGAAGAGAGCATTTACAGAAATCTCCAAAAAGCAGCACTGAATCACTCCTGCTTGTCTTCTTTTCCTGGAGATCATCCAAGGCTGAGATAATGCTCATGTTCCTTTGCAGGGTTAGAAGGTCTTAGAAGCATCTCCAGGGGTTCTTCTGCTTTTATAACAGCACTTGAAATCTGTGCAACAGCCAATAAATAGCACAGATACTTTCTGATAGTAAAATTACAGATAAATGAGGTGTCTGGTGGTGGTGCCTTGGTCACAAAGCTTCACCTTGTGCTGCCAGCTCAAACGTGGCCTCAGGTGACATCAAGAGAAAGCCACCATCATCTCATGTTGCAGGAGTGACATTTTATGGGACAATAACCAGCTCTTAGTGTCCTCAGTGAAGAAGTAGTCAGTGATGTAATTGACAATTAGGAATGAAATCTTATCTCACTACCAGAGGTAGTTAAATGAACACTGAGGCCTAAAGATGAGCTGATACTGAGGGAAGAGTTTGTGACATTCCTTCCAGAGATGCAGCAGGGAATTCTGCATGTACAGAATCTGTGTCCTTCACACAATCATGGAATGGTTTGGGTTGGAAGGGACCTTAAAAATGATCCAACCAACCCCAGGGATGCCACCAAGTCTGGGTCTGTTCTTCAGCTCTTCCTCAATGTCTGAGGTCACCATTTGTGGTATTTTCGGGGTCCCCAGGACAAAGGGGGAATTGATGAATCTGACTCCATGATCTTAGAAGTCTATTTATTATTTTATGATACTTAGATTATGTTATGTTATATAAAAGAATCCTATACTAAAACTATACTACAGAATAAAGGATACTTACAGAAGGCTTCACAAGAATGATAATGAAAAACTTGTGACTCTCCAGAGCCTCAAGACAGCTGGCTGTGATTGGTCATTAAGTTAAAACAATTCACATGAAACCAATCAAACAATGGCCAGTTGGTAAACCAGATCTCCAGACCACATTCCAAAGCAGCAAAACACAGGAGAAGCAATCAGATAATATTGTTTTCATTCTTCTCTGAGGCTTCTCAGCTTCCCAGGAGAAAATCCTGGTGAAGGGATTTTTCAGAGAATATGACAGTGACAACCAAGGAGAGCAGCTATTGAGAGGACCAAAGCCAGCTTCCCTCAGCCATCACCAGGAAACAGCTTTCCAGGGCTTTAATTGGTAAAAAAGCAACAAAGGGTCGATGTAATCTGTGAGTGACACCAACCCCTCCATCAGCTCCAGCACACGTCCTCATGGATGGTGGGGCTGTGGGGAGGGTTTCACTCCTGCCCTATCACCCTGCCCCATCTCCCTGGCCACTCTGGGCAAAAAAGGAGCAAGAGCAAAGAAAAGAAATGCAGTGATGGGAGAGAGAGTTAACTTTTAGGCTGTGTGAGGGATAAGGGAGCTGGATGTCATTGTGCTGCAGAAGTGACCTACTTTCGCTTTATCTGGCTTATCTCTGTTTGCATTGGTTTATTGATGGCAGGAGATACTGCTAAGTGAGTGGTGCTCCCAGAATACAAATGAAGGTCGAGTGCAGCCCTTCTGCCCAGGGAAAACTCTGGCAGGGACCAGGAGCAGCTCCTCCACCCAGCTCCTGGCAATTAGCAGGCAGAGCTAATGCAGGGAGGTGATGGGCTCTGAGGCAGTGACCAGAGCACTGTTACTGCTGTGCCTTCTAATGAGCAGGCAGAAGCCAGGCAATGAGCCCTGCAGCAGATTGGGATGGGGCAAGTACTGGTTTTGTCCCACAGAAAGCCTGGTCCAGCTGGGGTAGACTTTTCCTTGGTCATTCCTTGAATTTCATCGGGCTGGGAGAGCACGAGGAGGAAAGACAACTGCTGGAAAACAGCGGCTCCAAGTGAAATTCTCTCCAGGAGGGACAGTGAGCTGCACATTCCTTTCTCCCATTTTCTGGCCACAGCTGTGTCAGCCCAGGGTTGCCATGGCTCTGTCCGTGTGGGCAGGGCATTGTGCTCCTGGTGTGCTCTTCATCCCTCTGCAAAAAGCTCCACCTCTGAGGCTAAGCCTGTAAAAACACACGGTACAGGGCCAGGAAAACAGCTGCTGGCACAGCCTTGGCCAGTGCCACCCTCACCCTGACAGTCCAGCAGTGCCCTGGCAGGGTTGAGGAGATGGCATGGACGCCCCTGAGCCCATCAGGCCATGTCGTGGAAGAAAGGAGAAGAGATTTGTGAACATAAATAGCTGTACTATGTGCCCTCAGCCTCAGGGCATGTGCACTGCTGTGTTTCATCACATACATTACAACACCTATGAAAACTTCCTTTAGCCACACAACAACTTTCTTTAGCCCACTTGGAAAGTACATGCACTATAACACCCTTGGTGCCACAATTCTCAGCATCCTTTTGCCTTTCTACAGGGACTGAATCCCTTTTCCAAGCCAAATCTACCTGGCTGGCAACCACTGAGGCCAGGGCTCAGCCCCACTTTCCCCCCACTCCACACCTTCCCTTGTCACAGACATCTTTTCTGAAAAATCCTTTCCTTAGGATTTTTTCTCCTGAGAAGCTGAGAGGCCTCAGGAACAAAATGCAAACGATGGTTATCTGCTGCTGTGGAATGCAACAGGTGCAGCTGGGATTGGTCTCATGGGGTTGTTTCTAATTAATGGCCAATCACACTCAGCTGGCTCAGACTCTCTGTCTGACACACAAGCCTTTGTTATCATTCTTTCCTTTTCTATTCTCAGCTAGCCTTCTGATGAAATCCTTTCTTCTATTCTTTTAGTATAGTTTTAATGTAATATATATCATAAAATAATAAATCAGCCTTCTGAAACATGGAGTCAGATCCTCATCTCTTCCCTCATCCTCGGACCCCTGTGAACACCATCACATTCCCTCACCTCTCTCAAGTCCCAGGCTGGTTCCACACCTTGTTTCCAGGGTCTTGCTTCCCACCTGCACAGGGCTGGTGCCACACTTGGAAAAATCTCCTCATCCTCTCCTCCTCCCTTTTCCCTTGCCTGCCACACCTGTATTTGCTAATCAGCTCACAGCATGCTCAGTAATTGCCCACGAGAAAACACGGGTGCAGATGTGGTGGGGAGGCAGGGGCACGCACAAAATGAGATTCTTGTTTTCCAAACAGACACCAAAATTTAATTACAGCCTCAATAAGCAGTTATTAAAACCCTCTTCACTTTGTTGTTGTTATTCCCCCCATTGTCTCCTGGCTCTGCATTATTGAATCATCAGTTCCTGTTGTCTTGTTTGGATGCTGTGAGGAAAAAAGACAATGCAGGAAACTGAAAACACAGTTTGGACCCACACAGTATCTTCCCCCTCTCTCCTCCTCCTCCTCTTCTTTTACCATGAATTTTCCCTTTCCTTCTGATAAAAACACATAGCAGAGAGTTGTCACCCATATTTTCTGTCTGTTTTCACTCCCTGTCATGCAGGAATTCCCAATCCTTGGCACAGGGAAGAGAGAGAAGGAAGGAAAAGGGGAATTTGCTGCAGGAATTACCAATCCTTGGCAGAGAGGAGAGATAGAAGGAAGGAAAAGGGGAATTTGCTGCAGGAATTCCCAATCCTTGGCACAGGGGAGAGAGAGAAGGAAGGAAAAGGGGAATTTGCTGCAGTCTGTAGGGCACTGTGAGCCAGTGGGGTGTGTTGGAGCCCAGAAAGGGGGCACTGCCTGCTGCAGATCTCCATGATGGGATGAGCTCCCCATCCCCTGCCAAGACTGACATTCCCCAGGTGTCTTCAGGCCAAGGAAATGTCTTCTTGCCTAAAGACAAGGGAGCTTTGGGTTTCCAGCCCAAAGCGATCATCCTGCTTTGGGCTTGTGCAGTGTCTGGTCTTATCCTGATCTTTGAGAGGATCAGAATGACCTCCTCAACCATGACAGATATCCCATGGAAAGGCCTGGATGCCCTTTTTCCTATAATCCTGAGGTGGTTAAACACTCCTGGCTGTTTGCAGGAACACCTTACAGCTTCCCTAGGAAATTGTGTTTGTTTAACCCTCATGGTAGGAGTGAGGATTGACATCCCCACTGCATTCCTTCAGAAAAAGAAGGAGATAAAGTTTTTCATGAAGCTGGTGCTGTGTGTTGGTCCCTGGAGGATTCTTTGCTCGCTCCACCATCCCACTTCCCAAGGACATGGAGAGGCTGTGGGCTGTGTCACCACAAGGTCCCTTAAAAAGTCAGGAATTAAATCCTGTCCATGTCCAGCTTCCCTGTGAGGCTGTTCAGGGCAGAGGGCACTAAGAAAGCTTTGCTGCTACACCAGGATTCATTAGCACACCATGTTAGCCCTGGGCATGCATCAGAAATGTTAATCAGAGTTTCCCCCCGCCCTCCCTCCTCCCGGCTTTAATCCCTCTATCAGGATCCCTAAAGGTTTGACATATGCACCCCAAGCCTGCTCACAGGGCTTGGTGCTATCTCTGCCTCCATCAGGAGGAACCAGCCGGTGTCTAAGCTCCCCTGCTGCCTGCTGGGTTTTCAGACTTGATTCCATCTCCTTCCTGCATAATCCCTGCTTGTAATTACAAATATCAGGCCTGGGGGGCCGGGGGGGGCCATCTGTGGAGATAACAACTGCCCTGTGTGCTGACCAGAGCAACCAGAGATGGCTCCAGCTACTGGCCAGCTCTGTTGCATAAATCCAAAGGGCCTAAAATTGTGTATTTACATGGCTCCTTAACTCCCTTCTTGTCAAGGGCAGCCTTCCCACCCTGGATGGGAATAAAAAGGTGTTTATTTGAAAAAGCCCTGAAGCCTGGCTTGCCTGTCACATGGGGGGCAGATTTATCCTGCTCATCCCTTAGAGCCAGACTAGGACACATGGAGATGAATCCTGAGTGTGGGCAAGGGGACCAGGATTCAGGTGCACCCTCCAGAGAGCAGCTTTCCATACAGAAATAAAGGGGGAGTGCTGGAGAAGGTTTCATCTGTCTGAGAAAATCCTGGGTGAATGGGAGGGAAAGGCTTTGACACAATAAGAGGATGGTCCGTGGAGGTGTAAATCTAAAGTGAGGCACAACCACTCCCATGAGATGCTCCAACTCCCCAAAGCCTTGGCTAGAATTCACCTCCAGGAAAAGGTGCCTTCTCCCCTGTGGGAGTGCTCCTCACTTGGGGTCACCAAATGTGGTGGTGTTTGAGGGTCCCCAGGACAAGGGAAGAGATGAGAATCTGGACTCCATATATATCAAAAGGCTGATATATTATTATATGTATTACAATATTATTATATTTTGATATATTAATAATATATCAAAAGGCTGATATATTATTATATCATATTATATCATATCATAATATATCATAATATATCATATCATATTATATCATATCATATTATATTATATCTAATAAGAAAATAATATATTAAAACTACACTAAAGAAAGAGAAAGGAAACATCAGAAGCCTAACAAGGAATGAAAATCTTGTGACTGACCAGAGAGTCCAACACAGCTGGACTGGGATTGGTCATTAATTAAAAACAATCCACATGAGACCAATCAAAGATGCACCTGTTGCTAAACAACCTCCAGACCACATTCCACAGCCATCAGATAGTTATTGTTTACATTTATTTTCTGAGGCTTCTCAGCTTCTCAGGAGAAAAATCCTAGCGAAAGGATTTTCATAAAATACCTCAGTGACACTCCCCTGGCTGGCCTCATAAAATCAAGGCAGGTTTGGCCCCAGAGGTTCTCCCAGTCACAAATCCAGCAGCCAGCACATTTCCCACCCCAGTTACCCTCACAGATCACAATGAGCCCAGGGTTTTGCCAGTTTGCATGTAGATGCACCAGAACCCATTGTGCCACCACACCCTCCCATAGTCCCAGCCCTTCCCCAGTGCTCCCCACACCCCCACCCTGAGCCCCCAGTTTAATGCTGGCTCCTTCTCTCCCCACCCCAGCACCAGACACCCCTTAGGGTGTTTCACTGATGGACCACAGCACCCTCCCAACCCTGTTCTCCCAGATGTGCCCTCACTTGGCTCTGCCTTGGCACCCAGACAGAATAGAATCATGGAACCATTCAGCTTGGAAAAGTTCTCCAGTATCACCAAGTCCAACCATTAACCCAGCACTGCCAAGGCCACCACTAAACAAGCGCCACATTTACGTGTCTTTGAAATCCCTCCAGGGATGGGGACTCCACCAGTGCCCTGAGGAGCTGTGCCACTGCTGGACAACCCTGGTGGTGAGGACCACTTGACAGGGGAGGGAAAATTCACCTGAGTGCCTTCAGACAGTGTTTGGGCAGTGGTTTCTCGCTGGAACCCTGGAAGCTGAGAATTTTTAAACTTTCTGTGCTAAAAGGCACAGACCCACAAGCAAATACTACATTTGACCTGAAGCCGTAGAGAAAGCTTTCAAAATTGATTAATAACGCTAGAAATACAAGTGTGTCACTTGAATAAAAGTGTATAATATCACAAGGTAGAAAACCTAAAGTTTTAGAATATAGTAATATATAGAGAGTAAGAAAAGTTTTAGAACAGAAGCTAGTCCTTCTTCTTTACCTTCTTCTTCACCTTCTTTCTTTTTCTTCATAAGTTTGAGTAGTATTTTAAAATTAGACAGAAAAGTCTGCATTGTGGACTTCAAGCGATTAGCTATTAGGTTAAAAGTAAAAATAATTTAAGTACCATTTCTTAATTAAATAGTTTAGCCTTAAAAGGCCTTATAGAAAAAAGATAGTGAGCCATTTTGTACCTTGTTAATAAAATACTATAAAACTCACACCTAGTAAGGCTGTAATATAAACAAAAAATAATAAACACCTAAATCTGAACACAAAATATCATCTCTGCCCCAGGAACCAAAAATGTGTGGTACCGAGCACCAGCCACAGCATCCACTTTATTTTGTTGTTGAACAACCTACCACAGGTAAGGGACCTGCTGGAGCTCTCACAGACAATGCCAAGTGTGAGTCAGACTGCTCTGTTTGCCCTCAAGGCTGAAGAGGGCAAATCCCTGGCCCTCTTTATTTATTTACCAGCACAAACAAAGCCTTTGATCCCTCAGAGTCCCCGGAGCAGCCTGCTGTGCAGAACTCAGAGTGCAAGTTGTGTCATCCTAAAACAAACACCCACTCCTGGCCCCTGAGTCACAGCCCCAGTCTGATGAGGTGTTAATGAGATCCCTCTTGTCTGCAGAGGGAACACAGCTCTCGAGCCACCCATGTCTGAGACACTCCAAGAGGTGAATCCCACCTCAGCTCTCAGCCCAAAGAGGGGCAGTTCTGCACCTGGGTTCAAGGAGATGCAGCAGAATCCATCCCTCCATCACCCAGTTCTTGGCACAGCAAGTGGATGAGCTCTGAAAAAAGCAGATGTGAAGGACAACAGTGTCTCAGACGTCTTTTATGAAAAATCCTTTCCTTAGGATTTTTCCTCCTGAGAAGCTGAGAGGCCTCAGGAACAAAATGTAACCAATGGTTATCTGCTGCTGCAGAATGCAACAGGTGCATCTGGGATTGGTCTCATGGGGTTGTTTCTAATTAATGGTCAATCACAGCCCAGCTGTCTGAGCCACAAACCTTTGTTATCATTCTTTCTTTTTCTATTCTTAGCCAGCCTTCTGATGAAATCCTTTCTTCTATTCTTTTAGCATAGTTTTAATGTAACATATATGATAAAATAATAAATCAGCCTTCTGAAACATGGAGTCAGATCCTCATCTCTTCCCTCATCCTCGGACCCCTGTGAGCACCATCACAACAGGACCAGCCTAATGGGATGTTCCAGTTCCCCAACAGGCTCTCCTTGGCATGTCACAACTGGGCCCTGGCTCTTCCTCCTGAGGGCAGGAGACTTGGATGGGTTAAAAAAACCCCAGCCAAGCCCAAATTGTCACCTCTATCTGCCCTGGAGACAGTGAGTCCACAGCTCCTACTCATGGCTTTTGGACAGGATCCTACATCAGAGTTTCTTGTCTTTGCAAAGACCTTTTATTCCTGACCTTCCCCACATCCTTCCCTCCCTGCTGCCCTCCCTGGCCTCTCGAATCTTTTCTCCTGCCTGTGCTGAAGGAAAATTCCTCTTGCTTTTGGAAGGGTCACTGTGTGAGCAGCAGAGAGATGACAGCAGCGCTCTGAGCAGTCACCAGAGATGTTCCCTAAGCATTCCCATCCCCTTTCCCCCTCCCTTTCTCCAGAAGTTCCAGTCCTTTATCACACTCATTTCTGCCCAACTATTTATTGTGCAATAACTCATTACCATTCCTCCTAGGACACCTTTAATAAAAGCCTATGCTTGCATATTAAATATTAAATTTATAAGATGTATAATCCTTCTAATTAAGTTGAATTTAATCTAGAGCTCTAAATTAGAAGGAAAAGAGTGGGGAGAAAAGAAGAAGGGGAGGAAAAAAAAAAAATCAGAAAAGCCAAGCATGGCAGAGAATATCTGTGTGTGCCAACCACCCCGTGGTGTCATTGTCTGAGAGCAAAGACCTGAGGGGCTGCCCCCACTGAGATGAGAGAGGGCAGGGGATCCACAGAGCCCTTTGAAGATTCATTTCATGCCACTCACAGGCAGCACAGCCGGAGGCAAGGTGTCCACCCATCACAGACCCATCCTGGAGTCTGACAGACCTGGTTCCCTGCCTGAGCCTGGCAGTGGGGAAAAGGTCCAGATGCACAAAGGGGCTTAGGAGCTGTGTCTTATTTGAGACAGGGCTTAGCTGCCAGCAAAACGACTCTGAAAGCTCCTGACTTTGGGGAGTTTTGGTACACGTGGCTTTCCAGCCTTTGGATTTCATGCAACATTTGGCTTCCTTATAAAAGTCAGAGAACCTAATCCCAAATAATTTGTGGTTTGTGCTGGTCCTGAACCGCAGTTCCTGCACACAGGGGTAATTCCAATTCCTCCTGCAGAAGTCCTGTGTATCTGCTAAGATCCTAAAGCAATGGGATCACGCCTGGATTCTTCAGGAGTGGACTATCATGGAATCAAATAATGGTTTGGGTTGGAAGAGACCTTAAAGCCCATCCAGCTCCCACCCCTGCCATGGGCAGGGACACCCTCCACTGTCCCAGGCTGCTCCAAGCCCTGTCCAGCCTGGCCTTGGACACTTGCAGGGATCCAGGGGCAGCCGCAGCTCCTCTGGGCACCCTGTGCCAGGGCCTGCCCATCCTCACAGGGAAGGATTTCTTCTGTAAATTCCATCTCCTGCTCCTTGGTTTTGATGGTCTTCTAATGCTCAGAAAAGACAGCAGATCCATGGGGACTGCCACTGATGAATGTACCCTGTCACTTGTGAAATATCTTATTTTGTTCTTAAAACATCTGGATTTCCCATCTTACCAACCACACAGCTATATGACTGTCATTGGTAAATACAGTTATGGGCTTAACACAGTCCTTAAACACCCCTTGCAGCCTTTTTCCATGGGATTTTTTTTTCCATGGGATATTTTTTTAAAGCAAGAAGAAGGTGACCATCATGCCTGGCCAGAAGCTGGAAAGTGAGGGAATTCTGCTGTTGTAAGCAGAGTGTGTAAATGCCAGAGCAACTCTGCCCAAGCAAAAAGCATTTTTAAAAAAGTCGTAGCAGGTTGAGGACAAGAGAAGGGAAATATTTGGCAAACTGAGCACTGCACTGGGTTTACTGGGCTGTTGGACAAGCAGTGCCCTGACCCATCTCCACATCACCTGGAAAAAACTCCCTAGGGATGTTCCCAGCACAGCTGGAAGAAAACTCCCTTGGGGTATCTCCAGCACATCAGAAAAGAGCCTCCAAGGGTTGTCACCAACAGGACTGGAGGTCACCAGAGCTCTATCAGCACACCAGAAAGAAAAGGTGATTATGATATTCCCAACATAACCTACGAGTGTTTAAAGACAATCCCACCAGGACACAGTGGCACATCTGGTGCCACGTTCTACCAAGATGCTCCAAGCCCATCTGGCAGCACTAGAGGAGTCAAAAAGCACAAGAACTGGAGTGCTGAGAAACAGAAATGTGAATTATCTCTCTTAACAATTTAATCTTCCTTCCTACCCACTGGGTGAACAAGAACCCCGGCCTGCAAAGCATGGAAACCTCTCTCCTTGTTGCCTCTATCACACCCAAGTTGTGGTCCTGCCTTTTTTCAGTCATTAAGAGACTCTTGCAGGGCTATAAAGAAAATAACTCACTTACTGGCATTTTCTTCAAAGTCCATATTGTATGCATTGCTTTTCACAGGGAATTGGATTTTCAAATTCACAAGCTCTAAAGGTCAAGGATAACAGGCTATCAGCATTTAATATGCATTCCAGGGAAAAGAAAAAAACTATAAAATTTGAAATAAAGGCTGCATGAAAATTCATTTCCAAAAAAACCCCAGATCAAAACATCTCCCTTCCCTCCCTATGAACTGGCATCTGCTCTTTGTTGTTGTATCTGAAATGTATTAAAAGTCTCCTGCTAGCACCATGGCTTAAGTCAACATCTGCAGCATTGATTCCTGAAGGTGATCCAGTAAGGAGGGGGGTTGGAGCCAGGACTTTTGTTCAGCATCAAAACAACAGCAGCAGCAACAAAGACCATGGCAGCTTTTGTGCCTGCGTGTGCACGTGCCTGTTAGAGATGCTGGGGTGGGTGAAGGTGTTGAAAGGGACTCAGCACGGATTTCAAACAACTCCCTGCTGCTGGAGGGACGGGGAGGAGCAGAGAGAAAGGAGAATGTGAAGCCCTGAAGCTGCCTCTGTCCTCATTTCAGTCACACCAGCCACTCTCAGGAAGGGCAGCCAGCTACTCTGAGCTTTGCTGTGTACCCCAACAGGAATTAGATTGAAAAGGAACGAGGAAGGAAATTTGCTCAGAATCCCATGTTCTGACCAATGGGATGACTGTCTTCTCCCTTAGAGGGTTCCACAGGTAATACACAAAAGTGTTCCACATTGTCTTGCACATCTCCAGCACTGAAACACTCACTGGAGGAATTCCCTTTCTCTTAGGATCCACCTCATCCTAGAATTTAGCAAGGTAAGTGCCCAGGTTGAACAGCCACTTTGATAGCAGATGGATGGAGACAGACACTTCCAGAAGGTTGTTAGCCCAGCTGGAGAGAGGCAGGACAAAAACTTTCCCAGAAAATTCATTTTTCTCTCTGCCACCTCCTCCAAGAAGTTTAAACAACTTGTTTTTACAAGAAATTTCACTTTTCAACAGCTGAGAAAGGCCTCTCCCTTTGAGAACTGCCCAAATCCTGCTTTCAGCAGAAGAATCACTCCCTGCCTTTCCCCCAGCCTGTGACAGACCTCTCAGCACCAGTTTCCACCTGGATCACCTCATTCCCTGGATGAGGGCAGCAGGGACACAGGGACTCACACCCACACACAAATTCCAGGAGGGGAGCAGGGCCAGAGCCCAAACCCTCATCAGAGCTGTCATGATTCACAGGGTCCCTCAGATGTGGAATCATCTCGAGTTAAGGCAGGAACAGAGGCACAAGGAAAAGAATTCCCAAAGTCCCCTACATCCCCATTAGCAGCCTTATCTGTTGTACCACATGTCCCACAAAAAGCCTTCAGCTGGAGGAAAACCCATCAAAAATGTGCTGAGTGACTTCAACACCACGGAGTGCTAAATGAGTCACCATGACTCAGGACCTGGTGTAGAGAAGGAGAGGGAGGAAAACTCGATGGGAAAACTTTGGCAATCCCTCTTCCCAGTCAGCTGCAGGGTGGGGTAAATCTGCCTGTGCACCCCTTGCCTGAGCAAGGATGTGCTTGGGAATCACTTCAGCACAGGAGTTGCTGGCCCAGCTGTCCTTGGCTGCTAGTGTCACAGACATCTTTTATGGAAAAATCCTTTCCTTAGGATTTTTCCTCCTGAGAAGCTGAGAGGCCTCAGGAACAAAATGTAACCAATGGTTATCTGCTGCTGTGGAATGCAACAGGTGCATCTGGGATTGGTCTCATGTGGTTGTTTCTAATTAATGGCCAATCACAGCCCAGCTGGCTCAGACGGAGAACCCGGGCCACAAACCTTTGTTATTCATTCCTTCTGATTCTATTCTTAGCCAGCCTTCTGAGGAAATCCTTTCTTCTATTCTTTTAGTATAGTTTTAATGTAATATATATCATAAAATAATAAATCAGCCTTCTGAAACATGGAGTCAGATCCTCGTCTCTTCCCTCATCCTCAGACCCCTGTGAACACGGTCACACTCCTGGAGCAGGTGTTTCACATTCCTTCCTCAGGATTTCCTCTCCCTCAGGTTTCTCCAAAGCCCCCAAACCAGCACAAGCCCTGGTGTCTGCACATCTCATGGGCTGGGGCTGTGCAGGGCATGAGAACAAACTCTCCTGAATGAGTTTCCTCTGGAAACTCTGAGGAGTCTCTGGGGACATCCAGCTTCCAGGGGGTGATGGGGCTTTCAAGGGAATTTTGAGCCTGTGGATGCTCCCTGGTCCCACTCATTTGAGGCTTGGCACGAAGCTCTCTCCAAGGCATCTTGCAGTGATCTCTTATGGCTATCAGAGAAAAGAGCCCCAGATCCTTCTTGAGAGAGCCCAGAGGTTGCTTACATAAGAAACAGTGGGATCTGAACCAGTCTGAGTCCAGCTTGCTTCTTAGAATCTGAGAATATTCTGGGCTGGACCCAGAAATCCCACCCCCAAAATCCCACCATGCACCTTAGAGCATTTTCCAAATTCTTCCTTGAACTCTCTAAGACTTGGTGCCATTTCCACTTTGCTGGAGGAGGGAAGGTGTTCCAGTGCCCAGCCACCTGCTGGGTGAAGAACTTTTTCCTAATACACAATATTACCTGGTGTGGAGGTGCATCCCTCCCTGCCCAGCCCCAGGACACACTAATATCAGGAGATGCACCAAGGAACTCATCATCCAGGTGTAACCAATGTGCAGAAACATCTCCTGGTGTCCCTCCAGGGTAGCTGGCTGCTGGTCCCCATAGCCCAGGATATCCTGGTTTGGGCTGGTTTGGGCACAACAGGGACCTTGAGCTTCACTTTCCCTTTTGTCCACAAGGATTTTGAGGAGGAGGCCAAGGCACTCCTCAGATTATCCACAACTGCAATCCAGGTTGGATTTGCCAGCCCATCCTCTCCAGCAGCTGTACTGATGCCTTGGACTGGCTGCCTAGAACAGAGGCTGGACAGAGCTGGAGAATGAAGTGGGGATTTATTTAAGGCCTTCAACAGATACACCCTGGGCAGTGCAAGAGCCTGGCAGAGGCTACACCAAAGATGGACCCAAGATGGACCGAAGATTCACAGCAGTCACGAGTTTTTTGGGCAGATATAGGTTTGGTCCATTTGCATATCCGGGGTTAATTGTCCAATTGCAGCTTCAGGTGATGAAGTCACCTTCCCCCAGTTTGCCCCTCCCAGTTCACTTTTGTTTGTGCTTTTCTGGCCTGAGGCTGTGGGGTGTCCTTGGTTCTCAGGCAGGGCAGAGGGATTGTTCTGTGTGCCCAAACTGTGAAGAGAGCTCACAAACACTGCAGGGAGTTCAGAGCTACAGACAAATGCAGAACAGGAGCTGGAAAATAGAAAAGCCAAAATTTAAGGCATCAGTACTCCCTTGCCATGGCAAACAGCCTTTCTCCCTTCCACCAGGCCTGTGGCAGGGTGCTTGGGGCTCTCCACAGAGAAAGGGTTAACCTGCCCCTCTCTGGGACAGAGCCAGACACCCAAAATCAATCCCTCAGCACCCGATGTGAATTAAGCCAATTTCTGCATCAAAGCCTAGGAAAAGCTGGTTGCTGTTAAGGCAGCATTTATGAGGGGTCTGGAGGTGTTGCTACATGGGGAAGGTTTCTCCTGCCCCAAGATCAAGGACTCCAAGGACAGCAAGTCTACAGCCCAAAGCAACACCTTGTTGTGAGGAAAACAAAACTGAGACAAACTGCTGGAAACAGGTTAAAAATCAGCTCAGCTGCACAGAGAGAAGGTCTGGGAGGTGAATTGGTTTGGGTTGTGCAGCACAGGGCTCTCCAGTGGAGGAAAGAAGCATCTGAGGGTTTTTAAAGTTTTGTCTGCTGGGGTGGACTGAAATTAATTTGACCTCACCATGCAAGAGCTGAGAGGTTCCCAGTGAAAAAGTCAGACCATCACAGCTGAAACCAAGGGAACCTTTGTTCACAAAGTTCCTGGTCCATCAGAAGAACTTTTTGCCTCAGGATATCAGGTATCAGTAAATGTGCAAGAGAGAGAGCTGTTTGCATCATCCATCTGTAATTGTGAAACACACCCTGCCCACTGCTCCATCTCCAGTCAGGCAAATCTGGCTGGATTCTGAGCCAACATTTCCAGACACTTGAAGATGTTTGGTTGAAGAAAATGCAGTTTGTTTGGGAAAAGGCATTTCCCTCCCTCACACCTACCTGCTCTGAATTCTGCCCAGTGAGATAAGGACTGAAAACAAGAGGCAAAAAGCATCAGCAGTGCAGGAATGATCCTGAGTGTGTCCTTTCCTTTCCATCCAGGAAAACTGAATTTTTGCCCCTTGTTCCCAGTGCAAGTGGCTGAACTTATGAAAGAGAATTGGATATGACTGAAAAAAGGGAAATGATGGGATAGGCAGAAATTTGGAACAGAGAATTGGGGACATGAATGGAGAACACTCGGAGGTTGAAAGCAAATTCATTTTGGGAGGTGCAAAGGAGAACACTGAGTATTTCTGCACTTGGTGCAGATAGGAGGACAATTCCTTTCATTTGTCCCTGGAGCTCTCCAAGAAAGCCAAGTTGCTTAGTTTGCTTAATTTCCAGCAAGGGTTGCTGACATGAGGAAAATTGTCTTCACACCCAGGCTGTGAAACACTGGAGGAAGATCCTGGGGAGGGAAAGCAGCAACATCTTTTGTGCTGGGACAGGTTATCCTGCCTGCTCACATCTGCACAGGCAGCAATTCCATGGATCTCACAGGTACAGGCAGTCCCATGGAGTGACAATGACATTCCTTGGGATTGCTGGACACTGGCCAGCTGCTCTGCCTGGCCTGGTGGGTGGCCACAAGAATGTGGAGATGCCCAAAATGGTAAAAGATCCTGAATAGCAATGTTTTCAACCACAGAAACAAGGACAGGAGGTGGGTACAGGGAGGGGGGATAAGGTCTTTTCCCAGCCTGTGTTATCTGGAAGCTCTGGTTTCTTGGTGATAACAAAGAACCCTGAGATCCCACAGCCAGCTCATGGCACTGATCCCCTCTGACCTCAGCTTCTTCCAGGGGGAACAGAAAAATGAGAATGTGCCTTTTTTCATTCTCCTCCCTTGTTTCCACCTGGAATTTACAGGTGGGTGATGATTCCTGCTGCCTTTGTGTGCCAGGTGCTGGGCTCCAATCATGCCTGAGACTCTGAGGCTTGCTGCAACCTCTGCTGTTACAATCACTGCCCTGTGCACGTGCTTTAGATGAAGGAAGAAGTTTAACCCTTCCAGCTTCCACCTGAAAAGCCACCAGTTCTGGTGGAAAGTTGCAGGGTTTGTGGTGGAGTGCCTGATGGGAATAGGGGAGGACCTTGGGCATTGCAAACTGAAGGCTGGGGGCAGGCAGGTGGTGATTGCTCTGTGCTGGCCAAGCATCAGGTCTCTGCTTCATTCCCTTCCCAAACACAGCAAGCAGACAGCTTCCAGCCTCCTGCTTGCCATCTGCTGTGGAAATGCTCCTGGAGGAGTGGCCTCTCCTGCTTTCTCCCCCCTCATCATGGAGCAGACTGAACCAGAGGTGATTTCCCCTGTTAATGCCTGAAGAAGAACGAGGCCCTGGGTAGAAGATGCCCCACTCACCCCTGGGGCTCTGTCTGGATTCTGCTTCCCACACCAGGGACATCCCAGCTGGTTCCCATCATGAGTAGGATGAAGGACACCAGGAGGGCATCACGTCTGCATTGCACAACTGGCCCTAAACACACAAACCTGGAACGTCTCAGCTCCATCAGACCCCAGTACAGCCCTTGCTATTGAAGGGAGCACAGAACCTGCCCCCCCTGCTCCATCTCAGGCTTCTCCAGGGCAGAAAGAGAGGAACAGAGCCATTCCCTGTTCAGCCATCAGCAGAAAGCATTCCCCTGTTTTGGGGCAAAAAACTGCCTGGTAATCCCTGCACAGCCAGCTTCCCATGGCAGCCAGAAGTGCCTCTGTGCAGAGCTTTGGCTTTCCTGGGGAAGCAGAGAAACAAGTGGTAAAAAGTGTTTTTCTTTAGCTTGGGCAAATGGGCTTTTTTTTTCAGTTGCTTTTTTTTTCCCCTTTCTTTTTCTTTTTCTTTTTTTTCTTTTTTTTTTTTTTTTCCCCAGCAATAGCACAGCCGTTGCCTGCATACTAAGCACCCTGCAGCACTCTAATTATCCTGGCAGCACACACAGCCCCTGCTTCTGCTGATGGCTGCAGGGAACCTCTGGGAAGGCAGGCAGAGATTAGACAGAGACTGTGGGCAGAGGGAGAGGGATGCAGGACCCAGCCCAGGAGGCCAAGCCTGAAATCCCTGAGTGGAGGGTTGGGACACCCTGGAGCCATGCTGGGGACAGCAGGGATGCCCTGGGTCTGCTAAAATCTGCCTGGAGGTGCTGGTTGCTCACTGAAGGGTGGTGAGTTCCTCCCACGGGGTGCTGGATGATGATTTGATGGTGGCTGCAGGAATGTGGGTCAGTCCCACATCCCACTGGTCACTCACCACTAAATGGAGGCTCTCAAATGCTCAAAGCTGGAGCATTGTGGCCTCACCTCAAATTCTGAGTCTGGCTCCAGCCCTTCCTCCAAGAAGGGCTGGACCTTGTCCTGGGAAGGGAACACAGCTGGGAAGGGTCTGGGGAACCAGGAGGGGCTGAGGGAGCTGGGAAGGGGCTCAGCCTGGAGCAAAGGAGGCTCAGGGAGGACCTTCTGGCTCTGCACAGCTCCTGACAGGAAAGTGCACCCAGGAGATTTTGGGCTCTGCTCCCAGGGGAAAAAGAGACAGGATGAGAGGAATATAAGCAATAAGGTTGGAAGAGCCTTCCGAGATCAACCATAATTGAGAAAATGGCCTCAAGTTGTGAGGAGGTTTAGATGGAATATTCAGAAAACTTTATTCACTAAAAGGGTTGCCCAGCCCTGGCACAGCTGCCCAAGGCAGGGGTGGAGTCCCCATTCCTGGAGGGATTTAAAGCCATGGGGATGTGGCATTTAGAGACATGGATCACTGGTGATCACCTTGGCAGTGCTGGGTTTGGCTTGATGACCTCAGAGGTCTTTTCCAACTCAAATGTCTCTATGATACTATGGGGAGCCAGGAGGACTGAGCTGAGAAATGGGAGACCATTTTTATGGTCTCCTGTGAGAACTTTCCTATGGAAATAATGTGTCTGTTTTCAGGAACATGGACCTCCAAAACACCCAGGGGCACCCAGGGGCACCCACACTTCTCCCAGGGGAGCACTGGGAGAAACAGCCAGGAACTTCTCTATTGTGTTCTGACAGGTGAAAATAAAAATAAAAATTTAAAAATTTAAAAAAAAAAGGGGCCACTTTCTTTCCTCTTTTCTTTCCTATTACTCAGCAAAGGCAAACTGGATTTCTGCAGTGATTGTTTCTCCTTTAATCTGTCCTGGTTCCTAAAGCTTTAATTAAAACCCTACTGGGTCCCCATAGGATGCTCACAGTTACTTCTGAAGAGTCCTAATGCCTTTCCAGACTCAGACCAGAAAAAGTGCTGAAATGAGGGAACTTGGGCTGAAACCTGATGGGATTTCAGCTGTCAGGACCAGAGAAGGGAATCCTTCTTTACTTTGTAAGAGGCTTTGACTGCTCTGGGTGTCAAGTCCTAGGCCAGAGTCCATGGCCAGAGTCCAGTTCTGTGTGTCTGATGTCTTCAAAATGAAGAGAGCCCCAGGCTGAGGGGACACAAGAGCTGATGGACTCAGTGGAACAGGGAATAACTCCAGGCTAAAAAGGACCTCTGAGATAACTCTGAGCTCCTACAATGCCCACAGCAGGAAATCAGTCAGTGCTTGTTGTATAAACCATGCTGATCTCTCCAAAACTTACTTCAGATTTTGACTAGGGGACGATCCACTCCCCCTTTGGGGAGAGGAATGCAGTGGCTCCTTTGGCAGGTTATTCCAACAGTTAATCTCAAAATTACTTTTTAAGATAATTTACCTCTATTTATCATTCATATTTGTCTATGTTCACTTTCCAGGTAGCAGCAACTTTGCTTTGCTGTAAGAGAGGCCTGAGCAGTGTTGTATCCTGTTCATTAGTCCATTTAAAGGCAAGATTTCCCACATTTTATGCCATCCACAGCTTTGATTTTGATAGTGGAGTCTTGCAGGAACCTTGAGCTGTGTTACCATGCAGTGCCAAGCCTGGGCACTTCCAGGCTGATGTGCCCCTGACCTGCTGTGGGATTCCTCCAGTCCCTCCCACACCATCACCAGTGTCCCCTTAGGAAATGACTCACAGGCCATTATTTGAGACTTCCCTGATTTTGTTGTAGAGCTGTAGAGTTTCCTATCTTGGGTTAGAAGATGTGGCTGGGGCTGTGTATTCTGTTCTGTCAGAGCTGGGGCAGTTCTCTGTTCATGGGGCAGTTTTTTCTTTATCTCTCCCACAGCCAATCCTCCCTGCAGGAGATCTCTGCTGTCCATGGCCACTGAGTGTCCCTGCAGGGCTGATCCAATCCCATCATCCCATGGGGAGATGCTGCGCCCAGGGGAGGAGCCAAGCATTCCTACCTGGATCCAATCTGAGGTGCTGGGACAGCACAGCAGCCTTTGCCCAGTGCATTGCCAGAGGAGCAGCTTCTGCTGCCCTGCATTGCCAGAGGGAGCCCAGGCCCATCTGCAGCAGCCCTGGAGCTGCAGAGGAAAACTCCCCCCTTGTGCAGGATCCCTGCTCCAGCAGAGCCACAGCTGGCACTGCAGGAGGGCTGAGCCCCCATGGGATGGGGCTGTGCCACCCCCTGACACACAGAGGGCAGGGCATGGTCTGACTCTGACAGTGGGTCGTTCTCTTTTTTGTACCATTGCATTTGTATTTTTAAATTTCCCTATTAAAGAACTGTTATTCCTGTTCCCATATCTTTGCCTGAGAGCCCCTTAATTTCAAAATGATAACAATTCAGAAGGAGAGGGTTTGAATTTTCCATTTCAGGGGAGGTTCCTGCCTTCCTTAGCAGACACCTGGCTTTCCAAACCCAGACATTGACTTATCCCATGGAGAGGAGCACGTTCCTTTCCCTCTGTGCTGGTCTTCTGCAGCTTGAGAGGTGGTGCCTCTCTCATCCTCCCACCTTTCCCCATGGACAGGGAGCCCTGGGATCTCTCTCCTCTTGATTTTTTCTAATGGGTCCATCTAAATGTCATAACCCAGCTGAAGGCCTCGCATTGATCCATCAAGTAGAAGAATTGCACCGAGGTTAAGTAACCACAAGCGAGGCCATTGCAGTCAATCTTCCCTCCACAGAGGCATCAGCAGGGGGAACTGTCAGCTGAAATGCCTCCAAGCATTTTAAAACCCAAAGAGCTGCATGTTTTCATCTTCATAACCAGCCTTGCATGATGCATCCAAGCTACTGTTTATTACCCTGGCAAGAGCAATCTACTGCAGTCCCAACAAATGTAAAACAGACTGGCTTTTCCTTCTTTCCTTTTTTTTTTTTGTTTTCATTTTTTCCCTTTTTTTCCCCCCCTTTTCATAAAAGCAATAAACGCTGAATAATCTCAACATCACCATTGGCTTTATTGGTTAATCAAAAGCTTTTTTTTCTCCTTCTGAGCCTAAGCCAAGCTCTTAACTCCATATTTAATGGGCAGATATTTTCTCCAAATGCGCTTTTTTCATTCCCATAAGCTAAGTATGCAATGGATAATGGCTTCTTTTTCCTGTTGAAGTGGGCTCTTTATCTACCTATTGGTTCCAGCTGATATAAATCCCTCCTTTTTCAAGATTGACAATATTCCTAAGAGGGAGACTGCCTGCATCTGTCCTCAAAACCTCTCCACTGTCTGTTTTTTCTTTCTTTTTTTTCCACCACCCATATGAAAATATTGGAATTGTTGACCGAAAAAAAATTTTTATATAATTGTGATTATTCTATATATGTGGGGGGGTTTTAGTTTGTTTTTTTGTTTGGTTGGTTGGGTTTTTTTGTTTAAGTTTTAGTGAATATCCATCACCAAGCCTGACAAGACCAGGCTCCATCCTTTCTGGTGAGGAGAGGACACCTCAAATGGCCCATCTGCCACTTGAATGTCACCAGCCCCACAGTGGGTGAGCTCAGAGTGGGTGCCAGCACCACAGGGTGGGCTCTGGGTGCAGCATTTTACAACAGAGCAGGATGAAACAGGGCAAAGCTCTTCTACACAGGGATTCCCAACAAACAGGTTCTCTGCTGGACATGGATTTTTTGGGATGAAGGGGTTGGATAAGCGTCCTTCCTGCTACTCCCAAGTGCTGGGTCCTCACCCAGCTCCTTGCACCAGTTCCTTTTACTCACTTCCCTCACTGTCCAGCCAAAGCCACCCCTGCAATTGTGAAAAAAAAAAAGAAAAAACACTGGGACGTTCCTAAAAAGAGAATCCCAGGGATGGATCCCCCAGCCTGGAGAGCTCTGTCACTGCACGGAGCACATCAGCCCCCAAACCTCCTCCCAGCTAGGTCTGCCTGAGCCACATCCTGGGAATTCTAGGCTCCAAACTGTCTGACTCAGGCTTCCAGAGGCAATGAGAGTATCTGCACTTTAGGTGGCTTCAGCAGCACTCGCCTTCTGCAAAAGAGCACTTCATAAATGGATGTTTTTCACTCACAGATTTATTTTTTTTTTTCATCTTCCATGCTTGTGGGTTTTTTTTTTCTGAGCTCATTACTGGCTTGGCTGTTAATCCCTTCCACAACTCTATCCCTCATCTTCAGGGGCAGTTTAACAGTCCCTCTGTCTGTGAAAGGGCCTTCAGATGTGGGATCACAAAGCATTAATTATGGATCTGCAGTATCAACTCCGTGCCACTCGCTGTATTCGCGAGCTGCCAGAAATCAATGGCAAGTTTGTGAGAACTGCTGGCTGTGATTTAAGGCTCCTTCACAAGGAGGAGTTGGGAAACCTCTGCATGACTTCTGGGGGAGAGGTCTGGTGCATGGGAGGTCACTGATGGCTTGTGACACCATTATTTCTAGGGGAGAGGATGGCTTTCCACTAAGCAGCTCACTTGTGGGGTTGTCTTTGCACCTGAGCATCCAGGGATGAGCAAATTCTTGGATCTGACCCCAGGCAGCAGCATCCTGGCCCTGTGAAAGGGTGGCTTCACTACACCAGCAGGACTGGTATAAAACATCCTCTGAGCTTGCCCCTTCCTCACTCAGACCATCCTCGGTGACACTCTGGCTCTTGCACAACACCTCTGTGACAGTCCAGCTCTCTAAAGAGGAATAAAATAAACCACACTGAAAAAAAATATTGGGGTTTTGGCAGATTAATATCTTCAATTGCTCCAGCACAGGTCCAAGTAAGCATTCACACCAGATCAGAAGAAAGTAAATCTGTTGGCCCTTTAAAAAAATTATTTCTTGTTGTTCTGTCCCCGTGCTGCCTGGAGTCCTCACGCAGGCCCTCCTGCCTTGTGCAAAATCCTTCCTGAGCACTTCCCAAACTCCAATTCCAGCTCCCAGAGGGAGCTCACAGCCCTCCCAGGTCACACTGGGAAAGGTTTTACAGCCCTTGCATGGCCAGGTAAAAAGCTAATGGTAAATGCAGGATCAGAAAAGAAATCTCCTGTGCCCCACCATCCTTGCTCTCCTCCCAAGGCCAGGAGGAGGTGGAGGAAGGTGCAGGATGGTGGCAGAGGAAGGTGCTCGATGGTGGCAGGAGATGCTCAGTGGGCTCTGGCCTGGAGCTGCTGCCCAAGAGAGAGCAGTGAGTGACCCACGGGCTCTGCAAGGCACAAGCCTTGAGGCACCTATGCCAAACTGGGCACAAAATGCAGTTACACCAAGCACAGAGGATGTTGCTGCCCTCTCCTGCTGGACCATGCAGCCACCTTCCTCCTCGCCAAAGCCAGGGTGGAGCAGGGTCTCTGTCACCTTGTCCCTTCACTCTGAAGCTCCCAAAAGTGACATTTCTCCAAGGTCTGCTCCACACAAAGCCACCACTGCCTTAGCTTAGCAGCTGGGAAAAAGCAGGGGCCGAGCAACAGGAACCCCTTGGGTCCATCCTGAAAAAGGGGAGAATTCAGCTGCAAAAAGCTCCTTTGGATGGAGGCTTTGCTTGTGCCATGAAGCAAGGTCCCAGCTTCTGTCCATCCTGGCTTCTCCTCACCCCAGGGCACAGGGACAGGTTCAGCTGCCCTCTGGGTGTTTCCAGCCCTAGGGAAGGGCAGGGATGTTTCAGGAGGAGACTGAATCTCTGGGTGGGGGAAGGCAGCACCTGGTGCCTGGCTGTGCTCTGCCACAGCGCGTTGCTGCCATCGTGAGCCCAGAGACGAGGAGTGTTCACAGGGAACAGAGGCACCAGGACAGCTGTAAAAACATCAAAATAACTCCCTGGAGCAGGGACTCCTTTCACTTCACTCCTGAGGTGAAGGGCTGCAAGAAAAGCCTTGTTCTAAATCCAAAGGATGCAGGAGGGTTTTTGCCTGTGCATCAGCTTTGCCTGTTGTCCTCCTAACGCGGGCTCTGAGCCACCCTGACCTGGTTTAAATGCCTCAAGGAGCAACAGAGGCTGTGCCACCATCCAGAACAAACCTCTAAGGAGACATTTCTGGTATCCCAGAGTTTCTCCAAACAGTTTTGCCCTGTTCTGGGAGAGGGAGAAATCCCTGTGAGGAAGAGCGGCCCCAGACCTTCCCATCCTTGCTGTGCTCAGCTCCTAAACCAGTTCCTCCAGGTCATTCTCTTCTCCCTGTCCCCTCCTGCTCATCATTGTCCCTCTCTCTGGGGACAGACTCTGTGGTGGAGCACAGGGGGCCAGATACTGTGGTGTCTCTCCAGAGTCTCTGTAAAACCAAATTCAGGAGTTGGAATGTGGAGGAGTGAGTGTAGTTTCTGAAAACAAACTCTGCGCTCCTTCTCTCCCTCCACCTTTGTTCTTGGAACTGGTCTTAAAGATGTAAAGCTTATTATTTAGCATAAATAGAAGGGATTATTTGGGATATATGTATTATATAGTTAATTTAGGATACTTTATATTGCATCCTGAATTCCTGATTATTTATAATTTAGGATATTTTATATTACATCCTGAATTTCCCTGATTTAAAAGGCCTTTGGAACAGCAACAGCAGTGCTCTGCCTGTGACAGGGAGCTGGAAAGGGAATCTGAAAAGCCTGGAATATTTGTTTCTACTTTTAACAGCATTATTTCAACATAGAAATAATGAAAAAGTGAATTCTTTTCCTTGCTTTTTCAATCCTGAGGAAGAGCAGAGTGGCATGAAGATTTTCCCTCTTTGGGGGAATGTTCCTTTGGGAGGTCAAAGGCAGAAGCTCCTGATTCCTGCACAGCCCCTAACAAGGAGCCAGGGTGTCTGGTTTGTAGCAAAAGTGCTTTTCCTCTCAAGCATCCCACAGGCATTTCAGCTACATGCAGGTAAATGAGGAGTGCAAATTAAACCAGGGCTAGGAACAAAAAAATTCTCCATCCCTAAATATTAGTCCCTTCACACTTCTCAGTGTTCAATATTGCAGCCCCATCAATTTTCCAGTCACCCGTGGTATCTTTCAGGAGTCTGAGGCACATACAAACAGGACAGGAGAGACCAAATTTATTCCTAATGCAAAAATCAAATGGGGAGAAAATCATAACCTTTCACATCAGTCTCAGACATCGTAAGAAAGCAGCAAAAAAGGATTTAATTCAGTTGTGCTTTCCCTTCAGGAACAGCCCTTAAACACAAGCACTACCTGTGCTGATTTACCTGGGAACATCAATTAAGCACACTGATTTGCTGTTTGCCTATTAATCCAATTACTTCATTAGATAGAAGGGGTTTAGTGAGGGAGCCTTGAGAGGATCAGCACAGATAAGTCTGGAAAAGCTCCCATGCATTAATGACATGCAGCCCCTGTTCAGGAGGCAGCTGCTGAGGAAAAGCCTCAAACCAAAGAGCAGATCCTGGCCCCAGCACAGAAGTGGGGCTGGTACCATCCCCAGGCTCTGCAGGGAGGTGCACATTCCCTGCTGAGCTGTGAAAGCATTCAGGAGGTCTTTTTTCCACACTCTCACTCGATTACTCTGTATTTACCCATGGAAACCTCCAAGGAAAGCACCACTCTGGCTCCTACCAGAGAATCATGTCTGGGATCACATTTCCTGAGGCACTTGAGCTTAAAGACAAAGCCACCAGTCTGATGGCTGATGGCTCTTGTGGCACTCTGGAAGCCTCTGCTTCTGGAGTTAGGTGAATATTTCCAGACTTTCAGATTTCTTTTTTAAATTTCTCTTCCAGTTTTTGCACTTGTGGTTCTAGAATCCCAGCATGGGTTGGAAGGGATATTAAAGATAATCCTGTTCCAACGCCCTGCCAGGGGCAGGGACAGCTTCCACTCTCCCAGGACACTCCAAGGCCCATCCAACCTGGTCTTGGACACTTCCAGGGATGGAGCAGCCACAGCTTCTCTGGGCAACCTATGACAGTGCTTCACCACCCTTTGAGTACAGAATTTATTCCTAGTATGTAACTTGAACCTGCCTTCCTTCAGTTTGAAACCATTGCCCCTTGTCCTATCACTGTCTGCCCATTATACAAACTCCCTCTCCATTCCATAGACCCCCTCAAGCTAGGGTGAAAGGCTGGGAAATTCAATATTTATGTAGGCAAAGGTGAAGTTATCTAGAATTGATAGTTTTGGAGTTCCAGAGGAGAGGATGTTGCTCTCCTTTTGCCAGAAATCCTGCTTGGGTGGCTGCTCCCACCAAAACCCCACTGTGGCGCTTGGGTCCTTCCCTCCCACACCGGAGACTTGAGGTTCCCTGAGGTTCCCTGCCACCAAAGGGGTTCCTGGCCAAGGAATGACAAGGAATACATGGAATTTGCCTGCCTGGAAGCATTAGGACTTCTTTAATCACAGCAGCCCAGCAACCATCTCCCACCTTACAAAACACCTGGCAAAATATCCCTGTTAGGACAGCACGGATCTGCTCCCGCAGCTGTGCCCCACACAGTCCCAGAGCAGGAAAGGGGCTCTAAATGTAGGTGGGAAGAGTGGGGAGGGGACATCAAGGAGTGTCCCCTGCAGGGCATGAGATTCACCTGCCTTTGAAAGTCAACCTGAGCAGCTGTTTAGCTCCAGCAGCCAATTTTTCCCTCCTGCTTGCACTTTCCTGGAGTGTTTGGTCTGTCTCTCTGGCAGAGAGCTTTTATTGCTGAGATGGTTACTTCAGCCTTGTCTCAATTTGCTTTTAGACTAACAAGCAATGTAGCTGCAAATTAAAAAGATGGGAAACAACAATAACCAAAGCTCTGCCTCTCTCCCCATCCCTCCTCCCTTCCGAGAGGACGCTGGAAGATTGAAAAGTGAGTCACTGAATGATCTTTCTAGGTCACAGAGACCTTTTCCTAATGCACTGTGAATAGAGGAGGGAAGGGTTTGTGATTGCTGGGCAGGGATCTGAGCTCAGAGCCTCACCTGGCTACAGGCTCACAGTGTATTTTTGCATCTAATAATTACAGAACTCCAGGGGATTAATTTATACAAAATGGGTAAATAATTCCCCTTTTTTCCAGTCTGGCTGCTCAATTTAGAAGGCCACATCTTTGGAGCTCAGGTTGCTATTTTTGGGGAGAGTACAACCCCAGGTACCCATCAGCAGGCTGTAAATCACAGCCACAATGAGCAGCGTGAACTACAAGAGCACAAAACACCATTCCCTGGCCCCAAACCCACCATTCTTTATCATTTCAGCCAAAAGAAATGTCACTTTTTGGCATTGTGATCACACTGTTTGTAACTGGGGTGGCTGAACTATTTGCAGGAAGGGGTGCTTTTCTGAGGGAGCACAATACTGGTATCTAAAGGATTTGCAGCACAGACTCTGTTCTTCAAGTGTGAAACAGAAATTGTGGCCTCAAGGAAAGATTCAGTAGGGATCCATTTTTGGTAGAAGAGGGAAATTGAAGCTAAAATCCTGACTTCAGTTCAGCTTTCCATCCCTACAGAACCAAACAATTTTGGCCAAATGGAAACAACCAAGGGAACCAAGCTGAGCATGAGATGGGTGTGGGTTGGACAGAGGAAGTGAGGTTACTTAGGAAAACATGAAAGGCATTAACAGGTTAATGGGCAGGACTGTGGAGTTAAAATATGGCTGGGAAAAGCTCCCTAAACAGTCTCTTGGATATTTGACTGTTTTCAAAGGGAAATGCTGGAAGCAGCTGCTCCTGGAGATATTTTATCAACTTTGGGGAGGCCAAATGCTGTAGGGCATGGTGAAGGGAATATTTGCATTAGCTGGGAGGTTCAGCTCTTTCCCAAGCGTTGTTTACCTGCTCTGCTCCTCTCCCATCTTCTCCCCTTTGGCTTTGAATGCCGTGGCACAACAGACACCCCACTGTGCAGAGAGATGTCCCCAGGGAGATTCACAACCATCCACATCCCTCACAAGTGGAATTTGCAGCATGCTGGCCCTCAGGAAGGCATCTCCCTTAGGCTGGGCCTTGGAGATTGTGGATGGACCCACAACCTCTGTATTGTAGGAAAGGCCAGAAAAGTTGAAGACCAAGAACCACAGAATGGTTTGGGTTGGAGGGACCTTAAAGCCCATTCAGTTCCAACCCCCTGCCATGGGCAGGGACACCTTCCACTGTCCCAGGGTGCTCCAAGCCCTGTCCAACCTGGCCTTGGACACTTCCAGGGGCAGCCACAACTTCTCTGTGCCAGGTCCTCACCTCCCTCACAGGGAAGAATTTCTACCCAATATCTAACCCAAATCTACCCCCTGTCAGTTTGAAGCCATTCCCATTTGTCCTGTCCCTCCAGGCCCTTGTCCAAAGTCTGTCTTCAGCTCTCCTGGAGCCTCTTTAGGTACTGCAAGGGGCTCTAAGTTCTCCCTGGAGCCTTCTCTCCTCCAGGCTGAAACCTCCAAGTCTCTCAGCCTGTTTTATGACAAAGGATCTCCAGCCCTGTGATCAACTTAGGGGTTTCCTCTGGAGTTGTTCCAAGAGGTCCAAGTCCTTCTTGGAACAACTGAGGCCCAAGAGCTGGATGCAGAGACACCTCTGAATCCTGATGGCAATGTCAGAGAGAAAGAGAAACCTGGGAAAACAGAAAACATTTGCAAATTTTCAGCTCTTCTTATGCAGACTGACTGCCCAGCCAGTGCAGACCACTTGAGCACTCTCAGGAGGAGGGCACAGGGTTTTGAACCCTGACTAACTGCCTGTGCCACGAAGAAGGAGCACTTTCATTTTTCTGGTGGGTTGATTGAGACACAGAGCACTGAACTCGTGTTCTGACACAGCTTCTCTCCAAATCTCAGCATCAAGTGGGATCAGCAAACAGAGCTTAAAGGGACTTGGAGATTTTCTAAACAATCCCCTCTGCTCAAAGCCAAGACCCTCTATGCCCTCTGTTATTCCCAGCCATTCCTAATATCAGTTGTTTATTGTTTTTAGAAGATCCAGTATTAAAAGCATCCAATTCATCTGCATTTTCCCCTTATTCCTGGATTTTAATTAAGTTAAATGAGCAGCAGGTGCATTTCCTCTCACTTCTGTATTTCTCTATTCTTCTGAAGGATAAAAAAAAACCAAGGAGAGATGCAAGGTTTCTTAATTGTCCAAAGATGCCACTGACAAATTGGTTAGTTTTTACTGACTCTCAGTTTCACTGCTGTGGGCTTTTTTTTTTCCCTACAGAAGAAAAGGCCATGCCAGAGGAATATTTATGAGCCTGCACAATGGGGAAATGGCTTGTAAAAGTATCTACAGCAAAGCACAGCACAGACATGTCTATTTGCTAAGGAGCAGGACCAAGTTACTGAATCTGGGGAGCCACTGATGTATGCAGTAATAGAGTGAAATCAAGCTCCAGAATAAAATGTGCAGTCAGGCAGAGACCCAAATGAAATGCCATTGCGGGATACAAATGAAAAATTATCAAAGGATAAAATGAAACCCATCAAAACAAAATGTCCTTTACTTTGTTGTTTTTATTCTAATTCAGAAACATTTGGGTTTCATCTCCAGCCAGGCCCTAAACAGAGGCAGACTTGCATGTTGTATTTCAGGCGTTCTTTCCTCGCTCTTTTGTTCTTCTGTTTCTTTTTTTAATTCAATTTTTTTAAGCAAATCCTAAAAAGGAAAAAAAAAAAAAACCAACTCTGCCTTTGTTTCTAACCTGAGCAGTTTGCCCTTTGCCTGAGGCTCTGCCCTCAAACCCCAGCCCACATTCTGACCTTGCTCCCTGACCTCCCACATCCCCGTGGCTTTGCTTTGAGCATCCTGGTGTTAAATCCAGAGCCTGGGCTGGGACAAGAGGGTCTGTGAAAAAGAGATATCCAGGTTTTTTTCTTTCCTTAGAGGACAATCCACCTGGTCCCTATTTATCTTCTCCTCCGCCCTCCATCAGTACAATGTTTTAAAAGTGTGATTTCCCCAGTTTTAAACACTCACAAATGATCTTCCCCTTGCCATGGATGGCAGCTGCATGGATCTTTTACTTGCTGAATGGTCAGGCTCTCTGCTCTAAGAAATCTGCACCCTCAAAGGGATTTACAGAGAGAATACAGTGGCTTTTTACACCATTCTGCAGTGGATTCTTTACTCAAGCACAGGATTCCCAGGTCTGGGCACCAGCCTTGTAGCGCTGACAGACATTGCTGCTGCCTCCCTGGGGCAAGGAGAGGAAAATTGGATGTGTTGTACTAACAGAGAAGGCAAATTATTTCCTAGAGGTGATTTAACTAATCAAGCACAGTCAGAAGGTACAGATGTCCTTTCCTCTGCCTGTGCTTCCCCAGGGATGCAGGCTGGGTGCAAGACATGCTTGAAGTGATGGCAAACAGCTCTGCTTTGGGTATTTTTCATAGGTATTTGGGTCTGTGTTTCTTCCATGTGCCATTCCTGAGATCATTTGGGCAGAGCTCTGGTGGGGTGTACCTTGAAACTCTGGTGTTGGTGAGCAAAACCAAAGAGGTTTTAGAGATGTAGAGGGTAGATTTAGATTGGATATCAGGAAGAAATTCTTCCCTGTCAGGGTGGGGAGGCCCTGGCACAGGGTTCCCTGAGAAGCTGTGGCTGCCCCTGGATCCCTGGCAGTGTCCAAGGCCAGGCTGGATGGGGATTGGAGGAACCTGGGGTAGTGGAAGGTGTCCCTGCCATGCCAGGGGATGGAATGAGATGATCTTGAAGTTGCCTTCCAGCCCAAACCATTCTATGATTCTCTGTTTCTATGGTTTGGGGCAAAACCCCTTCTGTTGTAGAACGTGGGGAGGTTCTACAACAGTGCTGAGGAAAGCCCAAAAGTTGATGTCCATCACAAGGAAACATTAAAAGGATCTGATCAGCACATCTTGTTCCACTTCAGGTCAATCAGGCTTCAATTCACCACAGAAAATCTCTGTTAAAATCCAGGCTTAGAAGACACAGAGTTATTTCCCATCAAGGTTTTATCCTCGGGGGCATTCAGAAACATTCACCCCAGAAAGTTCCCAACAGCCACCTCTCTTTAAACATGCTTCTTCAAATCTTATTTTTCCATACTCATTTCTTAGCCCTTCTGGCTGAGACATTCAGATATTCTGCTCTTTTTGACCACACAGATCATTTCAAACACATATTATTGCGTTGCTATGGTTATATTAGGATTGCAGTTTCCCTTTGTATTTGATTCAAACCTGAAATGAGTTCTTCCTACATAACCAGGTTTCTAATATATAGATATCACAATTGTGGGGTTGGTTTGTGGGTTTTTTGTTTTTTTTTTTTTTTTCAGCCAATATCAAACATCATTTCAACATTTCAATGTAATAGAAAGGCTGATGTGCCCCAGTCAATGCAAAATTCAATCTACCCTCGGAAGGAAATTTTGCAATCAGTTACAATTTGGCTGCTTAACTTTTAGATGAATAAAATTAGAGAAGATGGAGGCTGGTAGAAGCACTGAAAATATGATATTTCCAAGAGAACACACTTCTCTTGCAAGAGTGCAGAAGGTGAATTGTGAACAGTCATTGCAAAAAGGGGCCAAACAATTGAAACCCCTTTCATTTGGATTGATTTCTTAATTAACACAAATCCCAGCATCAGACTTGGGAGAAAGACCAATTTTTGCCAGAGATTCAAAATTCTGTTCCTTCCTGCTAAGGTGAAAAATACTCACAGAAAGTAGCTATGAAACTCCTGCAAACTTTCTGGAACCAAGCTGAAGGAAAATGGAGATTGGCAAAGCAATTTTGGAGACCAAAGATTAATCTGAGAGGAAGATCCTGATAAAAACACAAAACCCTTGAAGAGTCAGGCTTAAAATTAAGGGTACAAGAACAAATTTTAAGCATCTTTCTTGCACATCATCTTAGGATGGGAAAGGAGTACAGAAGGACCACTACTCACAGTTGTTCCCATCACAAGAACTTTACTTATTACCTGGCCAGCATCCTTCCTCAGGGATGGGACATGCAAGGATATCCTGTTCCATCTGCCTGCCTGGAGCTCATTTTCCACCAGCTGCTGGGGTGGGATAGTCCCAGCACCAGCCTGAGTGCCCAGGCAGGGCTGCTCCATCCCAGGGCCTTTGGAGAGTGACCCCTGAGGCTCTTGGGGACTTCTCTTTGTGCTTCAGGGTGGGGAGGCCCTGGCACAGGGTGCCCAGAGAAGCTGTCCCTGGATCCCTGGAAGTGTCCAAGGCCAGGCTGGACAAGGCCTGGAGCACCCTGGGATAGTGGAAGGTGTCCCTGCCCATGGCCGGGGATGGAATGAGGTGATTTTTAAGGTCCTTTCCAACCCAAATCATTCCATTTTGCCAGTGCAAAGCCCCAGTTCTCCTTCTCTTCCATCATTCCAGCTCTGTGGTGCTCAACACCACCACCTCCCATCCCAGCCTCCCTCCGGGCCCTCTTTTGGGATCACCCTGAGCTGTGGACATATAAAATAGGGGCAGTCAGTGCGGGAGGGATGCTGAAGGCAGCGCTGCTTTATTCCTTGCCCCATCTCCTCCCTCTCCTCCCCTCAGTCAGGCTGTGCGAGCACCCAGCGCCGATGCACGGGCTTCTCCTGCCCTCAGCTGGCTGCTCTCCGCAGTGCAAAGCGCTCGATTTCCAAAATCCCAGCCGCCTGAAGTCAGGAGGAAGAGGGGAATTCACCTCAGCATCATTCAAGCACCGTTCGATGCTGCCCCCTCTCTCCAATGAAGAGACGCAACCAGAGCTGGGAGCATCAGAGCGGGGAAAAGCTGAGCTTTCCATGATGGGCTGTGTTAACTCTTAATTCCAGTGTCACAGCTAGCAGGGAAAGCACTGGGAATGCTGGAAGAACTTAGAAGACAGAGGTCTGATTTGTAAAATGTTGGTGGTAAAGAGGGAAAGAGGGATTTACCCTTGATAAGGGGTGAGTAGCGTGGGCTCCCAGAGCACGGGGTGCTAAAGTGGGTGGGATCAGCTCCTGGGCAAGAGGAAGCGGAAAAAATTCCTTCCACAAAACAGGATATTTAATGAGGTCAGTTACTCTGGCACTGCAGCCATAAAATCACAGAATATCCCAAGTTGGAGACCTACAAACATCATCCAGTGCAGCCCCTGGCCCTGCACAGACACCCCAGCAATCCCACCCTGTCCATCCCTGGCAATGTTCTCCAAACTCTCCTGGAGCTCTGGCAGCCTCAGGGCTGTGCCCATTCCCTGGGAAGCCTGGCCCGTGCCCCACCACCCTCTGGATGAAGAAACTTTTCCTGATATCCAACCTAAACCTCCTCTGGCCCAGCTCCAACCATTGCCTCAGGCAGCATCACTCAGACCATGGCTGAATTAGCAGCAGTGCTCTTATTTAATGTCACTGTGATGTCATGGGACTGAGAGGACGTGGTGCACCCTCCTGGCTGCATGTAAATTAGCTTAATGATTACAAAGTGTCTGAAAGTTTTTTAGGGCAGATTCCCAGGAAAATGGAAGTGTCTTTCAGGTGGGTTTTGCCCTGTTGGGTTGTTTAGGAAACTTGCCAACTTCTGTTTCTGCAATAAAGCTTTGTGTGGGTTGTGTAGTGGAAGGAACACTGTGAACTCAACAGAGTCAAAAATCCATGATTACAACATCTCCAAACAAGCTCCTCAGGGCTCATTTGTTTTCCTCACAGATCGTGGGGCAAGCCTTTCCCCCGTGCCTCAGTTTCCCTCACCTGTGAAATGAAGATGTTCTGCTTCTCTTACAAGCACTCCGGGGTAACCAGTGGAGACCTGGCCTGGCTCTGCCCTTTCTAAGGATTTTCATACTTTTTGCAGATGTGCAATGGATAGAGGCTCATCCCTGGTTGATTCCTCATTTCTACAGAGGAGACCTGATGCCTTTTCTTCCTACAAAGACCTCACCTGGATCAGCTCATATAGTAACTTCATCGACCTAGGTCTAATAAGCTTTCGGAGATTTATAACACACTCAAGACAGCTCAGCTACTCTTGGAGGCATAAAAATTAGCAGGATGGCTTCTGTTGCAGTGTTGGAAACAAAAAGGTTTAATAAAAGGCAAAATAAAAAACAGAACAAAAGTGAGCCAGGTGCCAGACATTCTTGCTTCTGGTAAAACACCTTACAAAAGCCATTAGTTTTTTTGTTCACTCCTTTCTCTAGTTAATTACCTAGGTGAGACTTTTTAGCTTCTGTCCAATTAACTATCTTTAAGTTTGAGGTGAAGTCCCCTAAGCTTATGAGGTGTCTTTTTCACCTAATCAAAAAGAGAAACTTCTGGGCTTCTTTCCTTTTGGAGAAGACAAAGAATAGTTTTGTCACTCCATCAACAAAGAGCACACTGCTATCATCAGCCACAGCAGAGTCTGACACAGAAGGGTCCCTGCACTCGGCTGTGCTGTCTTTTCATCCCATCTACCCCCACCAGGCATGTCTGCAGAGGAACAGGAATGGTGCTGTGTAAGAAACAGCTGAGGTTCCTCCCTACATCTCCCCAGTCCAGGATTGCCACCAAGGAGAGGAGAGGACGACGTCCATCAGTGCACAAGGAGCCTGGGGTTGTAGGCAGGAGTGGCTGCCACCACTTTTTCCTACAGCTGTGTCCCTGCTCCCCTCTGACAGCACCTGCTGCTCTTCTGGAGGTCTCACAGCTGGAAGTGAAGGGAGAAAATGTGAAGATGTCCTTGGGGAAAGCGTGGCAGGAGAGGGATGCTAAGGAGGGGAACAAAAGCTGCTCCACCTGGATAAGCAAAAAAACTGCCTGGGGATGCCATGAGCATCCTCCTGCTGGGGACACAGCTGAATTTTCTCCAAACAAAGGCTGCATTTCCCACCCTGTGAGGGTTATGAAGCCCTGGCACAGGGTGCCCAGAGAAGCTGTGGCTGCCACTGGATCCTTGGAATTGTCCAAGACCATGTTGGAAAGAGCTTCAACATGGAATTTTGAATGTGTCCCTTGGAACTGGATTCTTTAAGGTCCTGTCCAACCCAAACTGTTCTGTGGTTCTGTGGTTTTTGGAGGTTTATCCCATGTCTGTTTTCAAGGGTACAGCAGGACACAGCAAGGTAACAGCAAAGGCAGAGGTTGCACCACAGAAGTTTCAATAACTTTGGGAAAAAAACCCCAAACCTGTTTCTTCACCACAGCACCTGCTGAGATGTGATCTTGCTTTGCTTTGGGAAACTTCTTTGATGTTTGGTTTGTGGGTTGGGGGTTTTTGGTGTTGTATTTTTCTTTGGGTGTAATTTGACCAACACTAATTCAGAGCGTTTCTTTCCTAGATTAACTTTGGGAGAGGGCTATTCCTTCACTCACCTCTTGAATCCCCAGTGTCTCTGGCTGGAATGCAGATGTGACCCAGGGAATGCCCCTCCAGAGTTTCTCTTTCCCAGGGAATCCCCTAAACTTCGGAAAGCCAGATGTTAGAAAGGGATGTTTTGCCAATTCCACCACGCGAGGGCAGCCTCTTCCACATTCCCGTGTCAAAAATCTTCCCAAATCCAGGATAAAAGGCTCTTTAGCTTGTTTGAGGTCCCTTGATGATAGTATTGCTGTGGTGACACCAGCTGTTGGATGATTTTCAATAAGAGATGTACGAACAGTTGGAGTTGATGATCTTAAAAATGCCTTCCAACCTAAATGATTCCATTATTCTATGAAATATTGTTCTATTATATTAAAAGAAAATAAAAAATCATCACAGGGCTTTCAAAAAGGATGCCTGGAGCTACAGGAACATTGCTTAAGGACAGAGTTGAAAGTACTCCCACACCTCAAACTGTGGCCACTGAAAGCACGGGGTTAAAACAAATGAAATAACTGCAATGACTGATGAGTCCTGTGTGAGTAACACTGAACTCCTGGCCAAGTCATCTCCAACAGGCACAAACCTCATTCTTCTGGCTCTTACATCAAGAGCCACCACGTACAGCAGATAAATAAAGGCTGATTCTTGCAACCCAGAGGCAGCAGCAGATTTATCAGCTGCTGTTTGCTGGAGTCACTGCTGTGTGTGGGCAGAGAACATCCCACTGAAGGCGTTGAATTACACACATATTTTGCCCTGGGTTGTGTCCTCTTCTTGATTTGTGCACTCACAGCCCAGTGGAGGCAAAGGAGCTGCTTTCCCAGAGCAGAGAGCAGCAGGAAGAGCCAGAGCTGCAGCTCTGTTAAAACCCTGCTGTCTCCAAGCTGTGGGTGCCAGCCCTGCAGTCAGCATCTCTGGAGAGGAGGAATAGCAGTGACCATCATGAAGTGAATTGTTTCTGTGATCACTCCTGAAGGACTGCTCCCAGATTTCTCCCTGAGGTGCCTTTAAAGAATTTTATGATGAGTTATATTTAAATTCTGTGTTATAGGATTAACCTCTGGAAGAATTCCTCCTTCCCCTCTCCAGACAGAAATGGTGTTTTCCCATGGACTGAGCCTTCATCTCAGCATCCTCCTGGGCTTGCCACAACCCAAACACAGCAGGCTGGCCAAAAAGACCAGAGCCCACCCTGATGAACAATCACAGCCTGTGCAAGCTGAATTTGTGCAGAAATTCAAGCCTTGAGCTTGATTCCCCAATGCCTCAGCTCTGCAGACTGTCCCAGCAAGTTAATCAGGAAGATTATCAATTTACACCCACTTTGCTTGAACATGAGCAATTGACTATCGGAGCAGGAGTGAATGTGGCACCAGCCTTAACATATTAAGCAAATTAAGAGCTGGGATAAAAATCATTATATCTGACAGAGCAATTTGTGCATCAGAAGATGGTGTGCTTTTAATTCGTTGGCAAGAAGGAGGGGGGAAAGGGGAGCATCCATTCTCTGCAAACCCAAAGATAACTGGGTGTGGTTTATTCTGGTGCCAACCCTTCCAAAAAAGAAATAAATTATCAGGCAACTGGCACAAAAAGATAAACATGTAAAAGAAGAATTGGCCGTTTATTGCAGAGAAATTCGTCCTCTTATCCTGGCACCATACTGAAGGGAAAATGTGGGATGAGATAAAAGCAGGTTAGCTCAGGACACCCCAGAAATGTTTTGCTCAGGATGGAAGAAGAGCTGTGAAAACCTCTCCTACTTGGCACCCTCATGGCCCAAGCAGAGGGGACCAGGGCATGGAGAGATTTCCAGGGTGGGAGGAAAGGCTGGGTGATGGAAAGGTGAATATTGACATTCCCTTTGATCCAGCCTGGGACCTCAAATGAGAGAGATGACACCTTGATTTCCATCTTACCTGCTCTTCATCTGTGTGGGAGGACATTTATCAGCCTGAATCACAGAAAGGTTTGGGTTGGAAGAGACCTTTAAGATCATCCAGCCCCACCTCCTGCCATCGGCAGGGACACCTTCCACTATCCCAGGGTGCTCCAAGCCCTGTCCAGCCTGGCCTTGGGCTCTTCCAGGGATCCAGGGGCAGCCACAGCTGCTCTGTGCCAGGACCTCACCACCCTCACAGGGAAGAATTTCTTTCTAATATCTCATCTTAATCTCTCCTCTTTTAGTTTAAAAATGTTCCCCCTTGTCCTATCACTATCTGCCTATGCAAAATCAGTCTCCCTCTTTTAATCAGCCCCCTTTAAGTACAGGAAGGCCACACTGAGTTCTCCTCAAAGGCCTCTCTCTTCTCCATACTCAACAGCCCCACTTCTCTCAGCCTGTCAAGATAAACCTTGCACCTTTGTTTATACTAAAAAAAAACCTTCTACTGCAGAAAAATTTTCTACCTATGACCTATCTGTGTTCACAGGTGCTGCATGACATTGAATGGGTTCTGCAAGTTAGGTTAGAGCAGGTAAATTTGGAGTGATAGGGGAAAAAACCAAATTTATGGATTATTATATCACCATTCTGAAGGACATGGAGGAAAATTAATCAGCCTGCCCATCAGAGCAGCTGCTAGATATCTCCATTCTTCTGCCCTTTTTTTTATGATGTCCCTTCAAATCTGAGACCCCTCTGAGGACTGCGTTGAATCTACGGTGCCGTGGCAGGAAATTCCTGTGAGGGTCAGTGCAGAAGTGTCCTCTGACAAAAAGGACACAGGACTCTGCCACAGCAGCTCTCTGTGCTACCCTTTTGATCTAGGGGATAAAATAACCCAAAGCTGGTTTAGAGGTTCATGTTCTTTCTGCCGGGGTGGCAAGCAGCACGAGGGCTCCATGAAAGGAGTCTCAGGGCTTCTGCAGCACCAGGTGCTTTGAAAGAGCAGAGCTGAGTTGGACAAGACACCAGCAAAGTTCAAACCAAGCTGCCCTGAGAGTTATAGCTTCCCCTCAGGTCACAGTGAGCTCTGAGCTGCTCCTGCCTGGCCAGGGGTTTTCTCCTGCATTCAGGTAAGATAAGGGACAGGAAGGAATGACCAGGTATAGGACAGCTGCTGAGATGTGATGCCTTGGAAAGTAGAGGGCATGGCAGAGGGGGTTGGCAACCAGCTGGTTTGGTTTTTCCAGTTCTGAATAATGATCTTGAAAAAATTCCATCCACCTTTCTCAGACAGGCTGAGAGAGCTGGGAGTGTTCAGCCTGGAGAAGAGAAGGCTCCGGGGAGACCTTAGAGCTCCTTCCAGTGCTTAAAGGGGCTCCAGGAGAGCTGGAGAGGGATTTTGTACAAGGGTCTGGAGGGACAGGGCAAGGGGAAAAGGCTCAGTGCTCTCAGAGGCCTTTTCCAGCCATAATGATTCTATGGCACGTGTGTGAGGGCATTCCCCAGACACTGCCACTGCCTGAGGGGGGATATCTGGAGGATGCTGCTGGTGTTGGAGTGGTGGGACAGGGTCCTGAAGGGTCACATTCGGTTCTCTGGTGCACTGCAGCCATCCCCAGATCTGCCTGTGCATGCTGAAGGATGGGGACTCAAACACCTCCATGGTTTTTTACAGAATCACAGAATGGCTTGGGTTGGAAGGAGCCTAAAGATCATCCCATGGGCAGGGACACCTTCCGCTGTCCCAGGCTCCTCCAAGCCCCCTCCAACCTGGCCTGGAACACTGCCAGGGATGGGAACTGCTTCTCTGAGCAACAATCAAGCCAAGATTTCTATTTTCCTTCATCTCCTGACACCAAAGGAGTGTTGCTCATTTTTCTGCTGCTATACCCAAATCCTTCTCTTCCCCACACTGGCTCCTTGGCCAGGTGAAGGCAGTGAGGAGAAGGCCTCTGGAGCTGTACTGCTTTAAGAGGCATCTAAAACCCCTTCAAACCATCTCAAAGACACATTGGGGCCACACAGGCCTCAAAAGACATCTCCTTCTTTTGGGAGAAGCTGGCTCACACTCAGTGCCAAAGGAGGTGGCAAATGAACAGAGAAAAAAGCTGTAACTCTGTAAACTCGTAAATCACCAAAGTCCTAAAAGAGAAGGGGAAAAAAAAAAAAGGCAAGAACCCAACATGGCCTTTTTGGTTTGCAGATAAGCACAAAGTTTGGCAGGAAGGAGATTAGGGCTTTTTCCAGTGCACCTCACAGTCGATAATTCCCACAGCAACAGAGCTCCAGGCTGCAAACAGCCACACGTGTTCCCCTGCAGAACATGGGAGAGAGCAGAGGGGCAGGGGACAGCTCATGATCAACTTTGCTGACACCAAGGGAAGGTCCTGGCTGATCCTCTCCACACACCTTCCTCTGGAAAAGCATTTCTGCCGTCTTTGTTAATTTAGAGTTTTTGGAAGCCCCCCTGATGCTTCCTGGGAAACTCCAGCCTGACTCTATCAGCTCTTGCCAGCAGGCAAGGGTCATTATGATTAATAACAGTAGAAAACTGTTAAAGGCACACACAAGGAATTAAGTTGTCACCAACATTTCAAACTCAACGTTAGGCCATGGGAAGGATGGGGGAAGAAGACAACGGTTGTACCATATCTGCAGCTTCTCACTCTCTCCACAGTTCCTGCTGGGGTGGCCTAAATCCATCCTGAAAATAAACTTTTAAAAGTTTAAATGACTTTTAAAAAGTCATTAAAAATAATAATTTTCATATCAAAACAAGTAGAACAATTTCATAAATAATTTAAATTATTAACTTTCTAAGTCAGGCTTCGTGTCACCAGAGTCCTGCCAGACACCAAAGTGCCACTCAAAGGATGCAAAGGTCTCCCATGGTCTTGTGCCACATCTGCCACTCCTCTGTGGACACTGAAGGTGCTGTGGGACATCTCCAGTGACATCAGTTGTGTTCAGGTAGCTTGGTCAAGTCCCTGCAGTTCTTCCTGGGACAAAAACACTGGAGAACCAAGTGAGGGACAACAAATGTCACCCAGGTAGCAACTGATAGGATAAGAGGGAATGGCCTCAAGTTGCACCAGGGAAGGTTTAGGTTAGATATTGGGGAAAAAAAATCATATAATGGGTTGTAAAGAATTGGAAAAGCCTGCCCAGGGAAGTGGTGGTGTCCTCATCCCTGGAAGTGTTACAAAACCATGTGGATGGGGCACTTGGGGACATGGTTTAGTGATGAACACGGTGGTGGTGCTGTATTGATGGTTGGACTTGATGACCTTAAAGGTCTTTTCCAACCTAAATGAGTCCATGAAATGGAAAGGACCAGGGATGGTGGATAAACACAGCAGTAAATTCAAGCAGAGTTACTTGGAAGCAGATCCAGAGCCAAGAGTCCCCCTGCCCCATGAAGTATCTTCCCACTGCCCACCAGGGTTGAGCCTGGGGATGCAGGAAGCCAGAAGGGAGAAGCAGCAAAAATTCTCTAAAATCAAGCATTTCTTTCCAGGCTGTGAGCTCAGGGCTGAGGGAGGAAAAAGAAAAGACCTCATGACTCCAAGGAGGATCTCATTGTGTAAATCAAGTGTGAGAAGTGCGGCTGGAACTTCACAAGTTCCTTAAGAAGGTGTTTCTCCCTCCTCTGCAACTCTTTGTGCCCCCCACTTCCACAGTGAACACAGGAGGATGGACCCTCCAAAGCCCCTCCTGTCCATTCCTACGTGCCCAAAGCCCCTCCTGTCCATTCCTACGTGCCCTGGCCATGGTGGCATTCCCACACCTCCAGCCCAGTGGCCCGAGGAAGCTCCATTCCATCATTCCTCACATCCCTGACTTTCACAGGTGACACATGAAGCAGAGAGAGGGAAGGGGACTGTGGACATGCCTTCCCCTCTTGTGAGGGTCCCAGTTGCCAGGGTCCCAGCTGTTGGTTTCTCTGGGTTTGGATTGAAGGCACTTGAGACAGTAGTTCATGTTCAGACTCAAGTGTTTATTATTTCTTATCAGTAAAACAGTCTAACTAGTGTGAGCTGGGCAGCTTTTCATTAGAAGGCACAAAATGGCCAACAATTTCTTGTTCCAAGGTCTTTTAAGGCTAAACTATCCAATTAAGAACTGACACCTGGATTATTTCCCTTTTAACCCAATAACTGATCCCAAAGAGCTGCAATGGGGACTTTTCTGCCCAATTACAAAATGCCACCCAAACCCATGAAGAAGGAAGAAGAAGCATGAAGAAGAAACCCAGGATGACACCCTGTGCCCTCCATCTTGCTTCCATCCACAACAGACTAAAAATCCCCAAACCTAAATTTCTCACCAAGTGATCTCCTTCCAAGTAACTCTGATTGAATTTACTGCTGTGTTTATCCACCATCCCTGGTCCTTTCCATTTCATAGACTCATTTAGGTTGGAAAAGATCTTTAAGGTCATCAAGTCAATCCATCAACACAGAACCACCACCATGTTCATCACTAATTTCTCTACACTACTCTCTATAATCTATTTCACACCTTTGTGGATTCCAGTCCATCTTGAAGTCTGGGAAACTTCCTCCATGAATGAGGGCCAAAGTCAGTGCTGCCCTGGGGGTCAGGGCACCCCAGAGCAGACACAGAAATATTCCCAGTGTCCTGGGTTTCCACACCCTCTCACAGTGGGGGGTATTTCCCTATCAGGAGCTGATAAGATGTGGGCAGAGCTCTGCTTCCCGCAGCATTCCTTGCAGGAGGGAGCTGCGTGCTGCCGCCAGCAGGGAGTGGTGGCCCCGGTGACAGTGACAGGCTGTGGGATGTCGGCTCACACTCCATCCCTGGAGCAAGCCCAGCCCTCCACAAGGCACAGATGGCTCCTTTCCGTCATCTGACCTCATTGTTTAATCTGACCTGATCCGCTGCTCCAATCTCACTCCACTTTAATCACCACTAGGAAGCTGGGATTGTTTCCCTGGGCTCCACCCTGAGTTCCTTCCCTCCGAGGGCACACACACAGCCCAGATCCATCCTCCATCCCAGGGGACACCCTCAGATGGCTCCTCTGTGGGGTTTGAGGGGTGCTCCCAGAGGAGATGCTGCTGCTCACAGCCAGCACTGCAATAAAAGGATGTTTCCATTTGGTGAAGTCAGCAGAAGTTTCTCTTGTGACTGCTACAGGTCCCAAGGGTTCCTAAGACCCTTGGCAATTTTTGATTAGGGCTTTTGTAGTGTTTGGGGGCTCCTAAAAAAGGTCTGCAATGATAGAGCCACAGAATGATTTGGACTGGAAAGGAACTTAAAGATCATCCTGTTCCAACCACTGCCATGGGCAGGGACACCTCCCACTATCCCAGGCTGCCCCAAGCCCATCCAACCTGGCCTTGGACACTTCCAGGGATCCAGGAGCAGCCACAGCTTTTCCAGGATTGCATCATGACTCTGCAGGACCTTGGTCAAGTTGCTCAGCTTTGGTGGCAGCACCCGAACTTTTCCCAGTTTCCTGCTGTGCTTTGTGTTCTGGTCCTGCTTTGGCTGTCAGTTCACACAAAGTCATCCAGAGGTGATTCCCAGCCCATCCTTGGGAGCCCTTGATTTCCATCCATGGGAGGTAGCCGAGATCACAACCCCAGGGAAGCTGCAGTGCTCTCCAGTTTGTTTTGTTTTTGCACGTTAAGATATCTCACCTCAGTTCTCCCTCTTTGAAAGTCCCAGCCCAGCCTCTCCAGGCTGAAATCCATGGATAGTGCAGCCAAGAAGCACCAAATGCAGCTGAGCAGGGCTGCAGACACCAGTGAATCCCCAATTTGTTCACCCAAATCAGGCCTCAGCCAGCTGTGGGACTCAGGGTGGTGCTGCCTGTACCCAGGGAAGCTCTGCCCCACACCCCTTTCCCTACAGCCAGAGGGGGTTTACTGCCCCCAGCCCCCCCTGCCCGCAGCCTCAGAGGGTGGGAAGGGGCCTGGGAAGGTCACAGAGCCCATGACAGCCCCCAAGGCAGGATCAGCTCTCCTCTAGCCCCTGGCAGATGTTTGTGTAACCTACCTCCTGTAAAGCAAGGCCACGTCCTGCCCTCAGCCTCCTCCTCCTCCTCCTCCTCCTCCTCCTCCTCTCTCTGGGGTCACTCCCAGGATTTTCCCACGCTGTCCTGGATTACACTGCACCCCCCCAAGCTGCAGGGAGCCCCTCTGCTCTCAGCTGCATCTCTTTTCCCAGACTGAACAAGGAGAAACTATTTGCTGATACCTTTGCGGCGTGGAAAAAAAAATAAATTTTAAAAAAATCCATCCCAGGCTGTCTTTGCCTCACATCAACACAGAGCCCCTCACTCACAGCCCTGTCAGCACCTGGGAGGGGATGTGGCTCTGCCAGGATCTGCCTGGCAGCAGAAGCGCTCCCAGCTCTTGCAGAGGGAGATTCCCTGCAATCTGATGGCAAGGAGTGAGTATAAAATGTTGCTCCTTTTCTGTCCCTATCCCAGGCTGTTCTGGGATCATGCTTTCTCAGGTGCCTTGTTCCACATGCTTTGTCCCACTGTGGTCTCCCAAAATCTTCTGTTTCAATGAGTTTTGCCTCCAGCTCTCTCTGCAAGCCTTATGAAAGGGTGCTGACAGCTTCACTCTGTGTTCCTGCAGAGCCCTCAGGTGAAGGTGGGCTTTGCACAGCGAAGGTCCCACTTCCAGAACACCTCAGAGTTCTCCATCCTCTCTCCTCCCACCATGGATAATTTTCCCCCTAAATTAAAGAAGCTGGGCAGGTGGAAAGCAAATATTTATGCCCAGACTGATGGGTGATGCTAAAACTTCTGTCCAAGGTTAGAGCTGACCCTTTGGTTTCTCAGTGCTGATCCCTGTGTGCTGCTCAAGGGCAGCATCTCCTCTTCCCCCGTTCAGGTTTTGTCACTGCCTGTTTTAAAGACACTGCTGAAACCCTGCCCAAGACACTTATTTGCCTTCTGATGGGGAAGCTGCCCTATTTTGCCATTTTTCTCTGCAGTTGAGTGTGCTACAACTGCAGTGCAATTCTAGGAACCCCAAGACACACCATTACTGCAGCAGCTGGGGCTTTACATCCAAAACACACATGTGATCAAATTGAAAGGCTTAGAAACACCAATTCTCTCATTTCCTCTGGTATTACACTGACTTTCTCACTGAAACAATTTTCACCCTCAGTATCCCACCAGTGAAACTGCTCCCAGATGCCTGAGCTTAGGCTGCAGATTTGGCTCTGAAGCCAGGTTTCCCAAAATGCTCCTGGTGATTTTCTACAGAGCTTGGAAATCCTGGAGGGTTTTTTTTTTTTCTTTTCTGTGTCAAGTTCACTTTATTTGATTTGGTAGGCTGAAAAGCAAAAAGTAGATCTCTCAGCAGCCCTATGTAAATGTTATTTAAATGTGCTGTCACGTTGGCCTCAGAACTGCTTGAGAAATACTCACTCATCTGCCCCCTTGGAAAGCTGTGCAATCCAGGGATTGCAGGCAGGAGGATGATTTCTTGGTGCAATGCACCAAGAGATTTAAATGCTATGTGCTCTTTCAGTTCTGAGGCACCTCTTAATTAAGAACTGATTAAAGTTTGGGGATTATTTTGCAACATAATCACTGTTTTGCAGGGGCTGGTGCTCTGCCAGGGCTGGCTGCACGGGTTACACCCTGGGCATTCAGGGATCTCAGGCATCTGGGGCCAGGTTCTTTTAAAGGTAGATGTATTTAATTTGTAGAAGGGGTTTTACACCACTCCATCTCCCAGCCCCATGGCACAGTCTGTGTCCCAGATGTGGCAGGAAAGCTGCAAGCTGTGCCCCGTTAAGTTAAATCAGAGAATTATGGAGCAGTTTGGGTTGGAAGGGACCTTCCAAAGCCCCTCTAGTCCAACCTGCTGTATTGGGCAGGGACATCTTCCACTAGACCATGTTGGTCCAAGCCCTGCCCAATCTGCCCACAAATCTTCCAGTTATGGGGCATCCACCACCTATCTGGGCAATGTGTGCCAGTGTTTTACCATTCTCATTGTAGAAAAATTCTCATTTTTATATAAATGGAACCTCTTTTAATTTGAAACCATTGCTCCTTTTCTAATCAGTACAGCCCTGCTAAAAGGTCTGTTTCTCCTCTCTTAGAGGGCCCCTTTAGCCCTGGAAGGGACTCTTGGGTTTTCCTGGAGCCTTCTCTTCTCCAGGTGAAGACCCCCAGCTCTTCCAGCCTGGTTCCAGCCCTGGGAGCATCTTTGTGGCCTCCTTTGGTCTCACTCCAACACCCCCACATCCTTCTGATGTTGGGAACCCCAGGGCTGGAGGCAGCTCTGCAGGTGGGGTCCCACCTGAGCAGAGCAGAGGGGGAAATTCCCCTCCCTGGACCTGCTGCCAGGTGTGATGCAGCCCTGGACATGGAGTTCCCTGGCTGGAATGAGCAAACCCAGCCCTGCTGCCAGGAACCACAGGAACAACTCCCTCCTTTCCCAGCCTTCCCCCATCTGATTCCAGCAAAGTTTGCCAATTTCTAGCTTGGCACCACACGGTCTGCCAGGGTGAGTGGCTGCATACAGAGGCCATTTTCCATGGGAAAAAGAAGTCATTTCCCCAGGGTCAAAGGGGGCTTTGGGGGCTCTAAGGGCTGGCAGGGTCTTAGTTTGCTGGCAGCTTTAGTTTTGGAGAAATCCAAAAAAGTTTGCCAATTTCTAGCTTGGCACCCCACTGTCTACCAGGGTGAGTGGCCACAAATGGAGCCCATTTTCCATGGGAAAAAGAAGTCATTTCCCCAGGGTCTGGGTATCAGATTAAAGGGGGCTTTGGGGGCGCTAAGGGCTTGCAGAGTCCTAGTTGCTGGCAGCTTTAGTTTTGGAGAAATAAAATTTGCCAATTTCTAGCTTGGCACCGCCCTGTCAACCAGGGCAAATGGAGGCCATTTTCCATGGGACAAAGAAGTCATGTCCTCAGGTCTGGGTATCAGCACAGAGGTGGCCTTTGGGGTTCTAAAAACTTGCAGGGTCCTCGTTGCTGGCAGCTTTAGTTTTGGAGAAATCCAGCAAAGTTTGCAAATTTCTAGCTTGGCACCCCACTGTCTGCCAGGGTGAGTGGCTGCAAATGGAGCCCATTTTCCATGGGACAAATAAGTCATGTCCTCAGGTCTGGGTATCAGCACAGAGGTGGCCTTTGGGGCTCTAAGGACTTGCAGGGTCCTTGTTGCTGGCAGTTTTAGTTTTGGAGAAATCCAGCAAAGTTTGCCAATTTCTACCTTGGCAGCGCCCTGTAGGCCTGGGCAAGTGGCCATTTTCAATGAGAAAAGGAAGTCATTTCCCCAGGGTCTGGGTATCAGATTAAAGGTGGCCTTTGGGTTGCTAAGGACTTGCAGGGTCCTCGTTGCCGGCAGTTTTAGTTTTGGAGAAATCCAGCAAAGTTTGCCAATTTCTAGCTTGGCAGCGCACAGTGTGGCACTGCCACGCCATCCAGCAGTGCTCCCCACACCTGGGCTTGTCCATGTGGGATGGACAACAGCCACAGGGCTCCTTGTCCTCCCTCTGAGCCTCTTCATGGCCTCAAATCATTTCCTAGCCCAGAGCAAATGTTTTTCTCTGCTCAGCCTCCTCCACCTCACCGTATCTGCTCTCCCATCGCGGTGTTTACGCTCTTCAAAGAACCGAAAGCCGTTATCCTATCTTGGCCTTAGTCATAATTTGGCCAGGACTTACACATTTCTTGCTCCTTTTATTTTCTTATCTGCCCTCTCAGGACTCTCCCATCAGGAGACTGCTCTCACAGGCTGCTTGGGTTTCTCTGTTTATCTTGGAGCAGGGACAGAGCAGATTTTGCAAAGCTAGCTGTGAAGCAAGAGACTTTCACACTCAACGAGCTCACGGGTGGCAAAGTGCCATGGGACAGCTGTGGAATGGAAAGGGATTAGAGGATCTAAGTGGATGCCCCTGGGACATAACCCCCAGTCCCTTCAGTCCTTTCTCCAGCAGAGGGACTGATGTGGGCTGTGCTGTCCCACCCTGACAGAGCACGGACCTTGGCAAGAAACTCCTGTGAAAACTTCATGAAAATCCCATCATGGGGCTGTAGTGGGAGGGCAGTGTCTGCTCTGCAGACCCCAGGCTGCAGGATCAGCTTGGGCCTAAAAAATGTGTCCTTTCCTGAGGCTTTCCTGTGCCTTTTCCTGAGCCTGGCATATCATGGGGTGCTTTAGTATCACCCCTTCTCAGTCAGATCTGTCAGAGCAGGTCCAGAGGAGGTCACCAGGATGATTCCAGGGCTGGAGCACCTCTGCTGAGGAGACAGAGTGAGGAAGTTGGGGTTGTTCAGCCCAGAGGAGAAAAGGGTCGAGGGAGATTTTATTGTGGACTTCCAGTACTTGAAAGGAGTTTATGAAAGAGGTGGAGAGGGACTTTTACAGAGCAGATAGTGACAGCATGAGGGGGAAACAATTTTAAACTAAATGAGGAGAAATTTAGATGTTAGGAAGAGATTCTTCACTGTGAGGGTGGGGAGGCACTGGCACAGGTTGCCCAGAGAAGCTGTGGCTGTCCCATCCCTGGAAGTGTCCAAGGCCAGGCTGGATGGGGCTTGGAGCAACCTGGGATAGAAGGAGGTGTCCCTGCCCATGGTTGGAGCTGGATGATCTTTAGATTCTTTCCAACCCAAACAGTTCCATGATTCCATGAGGTCCACTTGAAAACAGGCTGGAAGTCAGAGCTCACCCCAGCTGGGTCTGGCTGGTGGGGATTGTGGAGGAAAAGACAAGCAGCTACAGCAGGAGAGAAGGAGGAAACCAACTCTGAAATTTCACCGCCCCACGTGTGAGAGATCGAGGAAACCAACTCTGAAGTTCCACCACCCCACGTGGTGGGAGAGATTCTGTGAGAGATCACAGAATCATAGAATCATTTCGTTGGAAAAGACCTCCAAGATCCCTGAGTCCAGCCATTAACACAGCACTGCCAAGTCACCACTAAAACATGTCCCCAAGCACCACATGTCCCATCTTTTGGCAGGTCTGATCATTGCCTGATGGGAATAACATGGGAAAAAGGCTCTTCCCATTTTAAGATAAGGGTAAATCAAGCCCCAGAGGAGTTAATGAAATAAAATTTCTGCCAGAAGGCACTGAACCATCACAGCCCTTGGGGCTTGGATTAAAGTTTTAGGCTGCCTGTGACATTATTAGTGCTTTCTGTCCGTGCAAACTGAAAACTTATAACTGTTCACAGCAAACTCCCTCAGGTTTGGAATGGATGGGAGAGTGAAATGAGAGTGAATGGTGTGTGGAGGTGCCCTCTCTTACCCTGCAGAGCAGTGACTTCTGCTGGCAGCAGCACCGGGCACAGGCTGTGCAGCCTTGGCATGGTTGTGCCATTCTGACAGGCCACCAAGAGTGGCCAAAAATGGCACAGAGCTGGGCTGGGGGGGTTTAGGGTGGATACCAGGAAAGGTTCTTCTCCCAGAGGATGGTGGCTCTCCAGGGAATGGCCACTTTCCCAAGGCTGTGAAAGCTCCAGGAGCATTTGGAAAATGTTCCCAGGGATGCACGGGGTGGGGTTGTTGGGGTGTCTGTGCAGGGCCGGGAGCTGCACTGATGATGTTTGGAGGTCCCTTCCAGCTCAGGACATCCTGTGATTCTATAAAACATCATTTTTAGAAATTATTTGTGTCCTAATCCTTGCAAAAGTAAAGGCAGGCAGGAGAGCAATGTGATCCCAAGGGAAGAGCCAGCACAGGGTCATGGGATACCAGAAATCCCTCTCTTGGCTCAGCACAGGCTTGTGTTGAGACTTTGGCAAACTCCACTGCTCTTTTCCATTTTTCCCCCCGCTTCCTTTTGTGTTGTTGCATTGGAAGTGCACGGGAGGGGTTCTCTGTGGGCGTGTGGGGGTGCCCACATGTGTGTGCAACATTCTGAGGTCTCTCAGTACAAAGGCAACGTAAATTATATCGTGTCAAATTCTTGGAGTGGTGGTATTGGCAGTTTCCTCCCTCAGAGGCTTTGCAAAATAGCTACCTGTGAAATTAAATTAAACATTTCTTCTCCTGGGGTTTCAACAATACACTCCCTCTAAGTTGGGCTAAGGATTTCTTCGTGCTGTATTACTTTATAGATTAATACAGTGCAGAAAATTAATTACCTTTTATTCACTAAGACTTTTTTTTGTTGTTGTTTTTCCCCTTGCAGGTTTTAGATTTTCAATTTGCAGAGAAAACTGAGGGGGGATCGCAGGCAATCCCACGTATGTGAGGAATGCAACCTTAAGATCTGGTTCCTGGTACCTGGTCTGCTCTGCCCCTGGGATCTGCTCTGCCTCCCCCAGCTGATAAGAGCACTGCTGGGCCTGCCTGCCACGCTCATCCCATTACTCCTGACACTGCCTTTTGTCTCTGGTGGGCTCTGGACAGGCACAAATCAAAGCTGTCACGTCCTGCACAGCCCTGCTTTGGCCTGGAGTGCAGAGATCTCTGAACTCTGCCTTGTGCAACCATTTATTACAGGCAGAAAAATGTGCAGGGTAGAAGTCTGGATGCCTTTTTTGCCTCTTTCCCCAGCCTCAAGCACTGATGTTGAAAGGTGAGGTTTTGCAGTACTGCATTGACCAGAGCTCTTTTGGTGGTCCAGGGAGTGCAGCTGGGAGGGGAAGAGCAAAGCACCACTAAGATCTTATCATGGCAGGGATTTGAGGGGCAGTAAAACATTGGTGAACGCCCTTTTTGTCTTCCAGACCATCAGGTAGAGACCCCAAAGGAGTGTGCGCAAATTCCCAACATTTCCCCTTCAGGGATAAATAAAAATCCCTCTGTCTCACTTTGCCATGAACTTTTTTGTTGTTGTTTCTACTCTTGCTCCTACATGTTGAAATCCTTTTGGGAGCAGCTTGGTGCCCACCTCCACTGCCACCACAATACCTCTGTCCACAAATCCTCTGAGCAAGGAAGATGCCAGAGCTGGCAGAAGGCAGCCCAGCTGGAAATCTGGCCAGGGATGGATTTGGGCAGCACAGGTACCACCACGTTCCAGAGGTCACCCACACACTGCCAATGTTTTCCATGCAGAGCTGGCTCAGGGAGGGCCTTTCTGAAGTGCAGAGGGCAGCAGTTTTATCTGTTGCAGCTGGCTATCTTTAGACAATTTTAATAAATCAGTGGGATTAGAAACATTCCAGCCTCCTCCGAGGTGTTTAACCCCGTCAGGCTGGGCGATGAGGAGGAGAGCTTTTGAAAACTGCATTAAAAAAGGGAGATCTGGAGGAGTTTGTGGTTATATCCTCTTGAGCAAGTGCTAAAGGGATGGTGCCAGCTTCCAAACCATCCTCTGGGGATATTCATGCTTATATCAGCCCTGATAAAGGTGCCTGCAGAGAAGGAAACCTCTGGATCTGTCCTGCCCTGGCTCCATGGCACATTATCTCCATTGCACAGTGACAGAGACCTTCCTGTCATCTATTAAATGATGTGAACCATTTCCACAGTTCTCCTCTAGAAGCCAAGACATTTGGTCCTTGCTTTTGGCAGTTTGGGAAGTTTGTCTGGGGATCTGGAGAGGAAGGAGGCCTTGAACTTCTGCTGAGCAAAGCGGAGGCAGAAGCTGTCCCAGAGGTGGCATCTGACACCCATCCAAGAAGTCCCTGATTATTCAGCTCAGTTATCGATTATTATATTGATTTCATTGATATGATTATCCTGACAGGTCAAACAGGGCTCTGAACAACCTGATGCAGTGGAAGATGTCCCTTCTCATTGCAGGAGGTTGGACTAAGTGACCTTTAAGGGTCCCTTGTAACCCAAACCATTCCATGACTCTACAATTCCATGACCTGGAGCGCCCTGAAGTGTGTGGGAGCACATTTCTGCAAAACGGCCTGCAAGGAAAAATCCACATTAATTGCCTTTGCAGGGACAGTCTTCAAGCCTCACAAGTCCAAACTTCTGCATCTAGGAGACCATGACAGAGGTCCTGAGCTTGACATTCCACATTGTTCCCTGGGGAATGTTGTCACTGGAGTGACTCTCTGCCATCAGGGTGTTTGCAGCCTGGGTCCACACTGAGGACCTCCCCAAACCATGACCCTGAGCTTGCCTGCCCATCATTGGGCATTATCTAATCATCCTTTGAGGTTGCTCCCTAGGGAAATGTGCTTCCCTTCCCAGCAAAGCTTTTTCCACCAACAGAGATGGAGCACTGGTGAGTTGAGAGGTGTACAGGGACCTCTCACCTTCCTTCCTGGGTCTTTGTGGTGAAAAGCTGCTCAGTGAAGCTCCTTTTCCACAGTTATGCTACAACAGGGAAAAATCCAGATATTTCTGAAACAATTGAATGTTGAAAATTCACCAGTGTTTTCTGCTCAGAATAGCCAGCATATGAAATAAGGAAAACTTGGACTTCAGTGGGATTTAGAATCTAATGCTTAGAATCTAATGTTACATTTAACATTGTTGATAATACAATGCTTCAATTTTTTTTTCCCTAGAAATTCTCAGTTCTTTACAGACAAAGCCCAAGAATCTCATACAGCAGTGTCAGTGGCTGAGGATGAACAATAAACATGAACAAAGCACAATAAAATTTGCTGAAAACATGAGATTGTTACCTCATTTCTGCTTTTCCCAGCTCTCAGGATACATGATCTGAAGTTCCTGACCTTTAACTATCTGGTGGAGTGGAGCAGTTCTGCCTCTGTTTGCCCCAATAAGCAACACCAGGTGAATTTTTCATGAGGTCAGGGTACATTTTCAATCTAAAATATTGCCTCTGCAGTGGGTATTTTCCAATTAGCTGCAAATTAGCAGCCTTGGAGGGATGATTTTCCTTGTTGGTGCTCTCATACAAACAGGGCCCTAAGCTCTGGAGAGCTGCAGCAGCCCAGTCACTGAGGCAGAAGAGAATAAGAAGAGTTTACATAAATTTAAAATGGAGAAATAATTTCATCTCATAGCTTTATTTGTTTCATTTATTTATTTGTTCTCACTGCCCATTGCTCCTGGTTCCTGCTCAGCTGTTGATCACATCTATGAGGGTGGCCAGCTCTGGGTTTGGGTCCTCCCTCCAAGTTTGGTAAATGCCAAAGATGAGGTGGCAGCCAGCTCTGGGAGTGTAGAAAAACTGTCAAAAACACATCTCTGTGTGTAGCAAACTGCTACCAGATCCAACAAATATTAGCTGGCTGTACCATGCAAACCCTGATTGTGGGCAGGGCCTGAGCATCGCTTTCCCTTGCGGAACTCCAACCTAGATGAGTTCTCAACGAGAAGCCCAAAGTGATTTCTGATTGTAGAAGAAGCTTACATCCTAATTAAGTGGAGGAATGACAAAAACCAGCTGCCTTCCTGAGCTGAGACCCTCCTTACCAATCTCGTGTTAACAGGAGGAGCAGGAAGATGCCGACAGCTGCACAGAATCACTATAATTAAAAAAGGGAAAAGACAAAACTTTCCAGTAAGCAGAGAGCTGTGGGCGTCCTTCAGTGGGGAAAGGTTAATTCCAGCTTCATCTCCCAGCTGGCTCCATGAGGACAGAGGTTAAAGATGAAGCTGTAACATACACATGTCAACACAGCTCAGATCTCTGCCTAGCAGTCACCCTCCCAGAGCCTGCCCTGAAAAAACCACTTCCCTCCTGTTTGGTGAAGGGAATCCACCTCCCAGCAGGTTTTAATGGAGTTAAAAAATAAGTGTTATTAAATATGAATGCTTAAGAGGCTGTGTCTCCAATTGAGACGTCTGGTGTGAGGCTGTAGAAGACAAGTATTGAAAAGAGAGATCCCTTGGGGGCTCCCAGCGAGACAAACTTCTGAAAATAACTGGAAGCTGGAAAATATCTGAACAGGGATATTACATGTGCTTGCCCTGCTTGGACCTTTCCCCTGGGGTCTCCTTGCAGTCACACTTCTGTTGCCTTTCCTGTTACAGACAGGGTTAGCCTGTCCTACCAAAGCCAAACACACCTCTCAAAGAGGAGGAAAAACTAAAGGGAGATGGGGAAAATCTGGGGAAAAAAAAGTGTTTAAAGCCCAGGAGCTGGTAGGCTGCCAAATGGTGCTCTGGGAGGGGTCCTGGCTGGACAAGGGAACAGAAACTGCCCCTGCTGCCTCTCTCCCACTCTGCTTTGCTCCCTTGCCAAGGAGATCCTGTTGTTTGCTGAGGCCTTGGAGGAGGAAGGTATAACTACAAAGATGAAGGAAAAGAGCATCCAGTTCCTCAACAAGAAGCTGCGGAAGGGTGGCTGCTCATTTCTGCACTGCAGAAAGGACACGGGCCAGAGGATGCTGCAAACCATCTTGTGACAGCGCTCCCATGTCCTGCAGGAACATTTTTCCAAAGATAAGCATCCCCTAGGTTGTTCTCAGGGTGGCTGTGGTTAGTGCAGAGAGGTGATGGAAGATAGCTGGGACTTCATTTACACAGCTCAGTGGTAACTAATACAGATAGGCATGGAATCCTGGGGGGGCTTGGGTTGGGAGGGACCTGATGATCATCCAGTGCCACCCCTGCCATGGGCAAGGACACCTTCCACTATCCCAGGTTGCTCCAAGCCCTGTCCAACTTGGCCTTGGACACTGCCAGGGATCCAGGGGCAGCCACAGCTTCTCTGGGCACCCTGGGCCAGGGCCTCACCACCCTCACAGGGAAGAATTCCTTCCTAGTATCTCATCTAAATCTCTCCTCTTTTAGTTTAAAAATGTTCCCCCTCTTCCTATCACTCTCTGTCCCTGTAAAAACCCATTCTCCCTCTTTTATACAACCCCCTTTAAGTACTGGAAGCCTGGAGGGCTGGAATGGTTTTGCTCCCTGGCTGTGAGAGTACCCTCAAAACCATTTTTGGGAAGATGCATCACTGTCCCCTATTTTGACAGCAATTCCCTCTCTCAGCCTCTGTCCTCAGCTTTGCTCCTCAAAACCCTTGTGCCTCAGCAGAACCCCAGGATCTACCCTCACTCATATTTTTCTCCATGCAGCCCTTACTGGACTTGCCCTTCTCCCACACTTCACCATGCCAGAAGGCTGATGTGTTAAAAAGATGATGTATTGAAGCAGCATTGCTCACTCCCAGGTATCAGAAAGTCTCCGTGCTCTCCTGGAAATCAGAAAGGCATCCTTGAAATGACTGGAAGGAAAGCAAATAAAGCAGCCCTTACACTTGTGTTTCCATGAGTTTAACTGGTGTGACTTGGTGCTGGGGTGTCCATGAGCAAATCCCATTCTCATGCCCTGCAGAAGTGAAATTAAACAATCCCTTCACTACCAATAATTCCTTCATTAAATAATTCCTTCACCACCAATCCCAAGAAGTGCAATTTAAGTTTAGAGTTTGCAAATGGGGTGGGAATGTAGGATATAAAACCATGGATAGTCTGAGCACTGTGTAAGCTACAGAGCAAACTGAGCAGGACATTAACTAAATCCTTGGAAGATTGCAGAGTAACATAAATCTTACCCCTACCTGAAATGTGATTCCCTGCATGGGGGGTCTGGGTGACCTTTACCTCTGAAGGTTTCCTGTTGGCATCCAACCTCTTGTACTTTGAGCTTAGGACAGCACAAGTCAGGGATTGGATTTTAAATTCCTTCTAAAATTTTGTGGAGAAAAACCAAGTGTTTTGAGTGGATGCTTTTTCAAATGGCCAAATTTTTGTTTGTTTTTTTGGGGGAAGTGTTTTCTTATAGTGGCTTTTCCGTGTGTGTGTGTTTGTTTGTTTGCTTGTTTGTTTTGTGAAAGCCCCAGAAGTGGGAAAAACAAACCAACAAAACATGGTTTTCACCAAAAAGACTGAATCCTCTATCTGAAAGATTTAGAGAGGTTTTTCTTTTGAGAGGGGAAGGTAGTGAGTTTGAAAAATTAGAAGTTAAAAATTAGAAAGCTGTGGTGAAGTGTTTGCCTGCAGAGGTGGGGACAGATTTTTTACGAGAACCTGTAGTGATAGGACAAAGAAAAATGGTTTCAAACTAAATGAGTGTAGATTCAATCTACACATAAAGAAGAAATTTTTTTATGGTAAGAGTGCAGAAACACTGGCACAGGCTGTTTAGAAAGGTGGTAGATGTCCTATCCCTGGAAATGTCCAAGGTCAGACTGGACAGGGCTTGGAGCACCCTGGTCCAGTGAAAGGTGTCCCTGCCAATGGCAGGAGGTGGAATGAGATGAACTTTGAAGTTTCCTTCCAACTCCAACCAATTTAGCATTCCATGATTCTATGAATGAAATTCACTGAATATCCTTGGAGGATTCCCTTCTCTATCCCCTGGGCCTGTTTGAAATGGGAAGAAATTGGATTGAGGACTTCCATGGGGGAGTTGTGGGACTCAGTTCTGTGGCTGGGACCTCTCTTTCATCTCCAAAATGTAGGACTGAAGGCTGACATGATACAAAGGGTTGTGGGATGACAATAGTCCTTACAACACAAGAGAGACATTGACCCTACACAACTCCCCTCCTCCATCCCCTGCCCTGTGATATCACAGCCATTCTCAGCTTTCCCCTCAATTCTGAGTCATTTCTGTAGCTTTTCTTCAAAATAGGAAATAGAAGGGGCGGGTTTGCTTTTTTTAAAATTATTTATTATTAAGCACGCATTTGCAGCAAAGAAAGAAATGAGAATTTGCACCAGACACGCAGAGAAATGTTGAAAAACAGCAAAAGAAATATTCCAATCCTTTCTGAGAAAACAAGGCAGGGGCAACCTCTGGGAATCAAATAAAGTGCACATACACACGAACAGCAAAAACCAAACATGCTGCATATTAATTCAAGCCAACTTATTTTTCAGAGCTAGAACTTGGAAAACATAAACAAGTTCCTACAAAAACAGAGGAAACTGGCTGGCATTTCCCAGTCTTCCTTTCACAGTTTTTGAAGATGTTTGATAAGAGATCCTCTCGGTCTTTTGAAGTCAGGGACAGTTCCAGTTCCAATGCCAACCCAAAGGCAGAGTCATCACTTTCAGAGGAAACAATGGATTCCATCCCTGCTGCATAGGGACCAGACTCCATCCTCTGGATCACAGCTCCTCCTCCAGTGGGACAGAGCAGATCAGAAGGTGCCTGAGAGCTCCCAGACAGTCTCTGTGATCAGGGGGACTCCTTCAAGGACAAATACCCAGAGGAAATGGACTCAGGCTCTGAGAAAGTAGCCCCTCCTGAAGGCAGAATTCTTGTCACAATACATTCAATACTTAAAGCCTTTTTTTCATCCTCAAGTCCCAGTGGCAAAACACCATTTTCAGTCAGAAGCCTGGCTCCACCACTCAGCTCTTCCCATTGATTTTCCTTGGCAGCTGTATGGATATTCCAAGGACTGGGGCCACTGGGAGGGCTTAGCTCAGCAGTTCCCAGGGTGGAGAAGACCTTAGGGTCATTCAGAGAGGTCTGCACACACACCAACACACACACACACACACACACGAGCTGAACCCCTGTGTGCAGATGGACAGATTTTTAAACCTGCCTTGGCAACTTTTCCTGGGGCAGCTCTTTGGGCAGCAGGCACAGCTGGAATATCTCAGCTCCTTCCGCCCCTACTCACAGCATGGTGCTGACTCAGGTGTCATGGCCAGCATTCCACATCTTCCTCCTCCTCCTGGAGGCTGCTGTCCCTGAGAACCACTTTAGCTGGCAGATAAAATTACTTGTGGCTTGGATAGAAACCCTGCTAAACCCCCTCTGTGGCTCACAGAGGTACAAAGGAGCTCAGCAGAGATATCAGCAGCCTCTGAAACCAGCACACTGCTCTCCTCAGGGTGTGTTTGTGCTCCTGCCTGGACTGACCTGAGTGACCTCCACCCTGACCCATGGAGTTTCACATTTTCAAGCCTTTTTCCATTGCTGTGTGAATGGAAATTCTATTTCTCCAAAGCTGTCAGCATCTCCTGCTGAGGAACGTCTGTGCTTGGCTAACCAACCAGGAGTTCCTGGGGAAATCCAGAGAGACACCTCATAGAAATGTTCCCAACCCTTCCCAGGGACACCAGCCCTTAGCTCCCATTGGCTCCAGTGAGAATATTCCTCAGAAAACGTTGGATAAAACACACCAGTGGCCCTCCTTCTTATCTTCTGAGCAGGTGATGTGTTGTCCTTTGTTGGTGGCGCTGGGTTAACACTTGGACTTGATGATCTCAGAGCTTTATTAAATCTTATTAATTCTATAATTCTACTAAAGTCAGACCCTCTCTCTCTCTCTCTCTCTGGTGCTGGGAGTGTTTCTCTTGCTGGTCATTGATAAACATCAAGATCACCTTCAAATAAAGTGGTGGCATTGCATGCCAATCTTTGCTCCCTTTGTACTTAACACACTAATTCCAGGTGCTGCTTTTCCAGGAAGCTCAGCCCATTGGCAGTGCTCCTATTTTATAAGGAACATCTAAAGCTGATAATGGCACAAGAATCAGACAGAGCCCCTGAGGTCCCTTCCAAGCCTTAGAGTGTGACATTGGGAGCTGGCTCCTACCAAAACTCCAGCCAGGATCAAACTGTGACTGATCTGTTTCTCCCAATATTGCTCTTAAACAGATTTTTGGGATTTCACCTGGACAAAAAGGCAATCCTCTAAGCTGCCAGCACAGAGCAAAACAGGCAACTCCAGGATGCAATTCTTCTCCTTCTACACCAGACAGCCAAGCTTGTGTGGGTGAGCAAAGCCCTACAGGTGTCTGTTCCTCACCTTTAAATATCCAGGCAGCAAAAATGAGCAGGTCAGGTGGAGGAATCTGAATTTAGTGAAAGTAAACCCTTTACCTTTGTCCTGCTAAGACTAAAAGCTCTTTTTCCTCCCCAGAACATGCAAGTGTCTTGTCCCTGGGAATACCTGTCAGAATATTTTTTCAGGTCTGGTTTTTGGTTTGTTTTTTATTTTAAAGAACAAGCAACTTTATGCCAGTTGCTGTTACAAATGTGCTTTTTTCAGCAGTTGTGGAGGTCAAGTCACAAGTCCATTGGTATAAATTACTCACTCTCAGCTGACATCTTGTCAGGAGCTGGTTAAAAGCACTTTTAGGGCTCAGAAAGAACCCTGTAAAGGACAAAAAGCCCTCAGTGGGGTGAATCACCATCTGCTCTAATAGAGACACATCCTTCCCAGGGCTACTGGGAGGACCTGTGTTCAGGAATGCTTTATTCTCGGAGGAAGCCATTAAAAAAAAGTACAAGGAAGGGTGGGGTCACAATCTCTGATGTTATAAATGAGTAAAAACTTTTTCATTAACCCATCATCTGATCTGCAGTAACTAAATACTCATATTTGTGATCTTAAAATTTGGGGATTGCCAAAGTGAAGGGCTGGCTCAGGCCACTCCTACATTTCTCCAGGTGGGAGAGCCCACCTGGGATGTGCTGATGCTGATCAGTAATCCTTCAGCACCATGGGTTTGTGGGCTTAGAAGAGACAGAGAGGAGTCCAAGGCTGACAATTTTTCTGTCACTGCTGAGTTGAGAAAAGGTGGCTGAGCTCTGACTTACAGAAACCAGTGATCCTCTGCATCATCCAGGAACACAGGAGGTGAAAGGGAAGCTCTGGGAAAAGGAGATTTAGGTTTCAGACTGAGCAAGTCTGAGAAAAAAAAACCCTCTGGGAGCCATCTGACCTGGGCTTTGCTATTTACTGTGCATTTCTTGTCTAACACAACTCATAAGGCTGGAATGTGTAGCAGCCTGAGAGAGAGCCTGTTTTCATTGTATATGAAAGCACAATAAAAGCAAAGCTTGCTCCCAGAGAGCTTTAGAGACTTAAAATGTTGTTCATATTTGAGAGGACAGAAGAAGGATGGAAAAGAAAACAATGACACAGCCAGGAATAAACAGGAGGTAGAAGTAGAGTAAGAGCCTGAATGAGAGATGTGGGACTCCAGGAAGCTCTTCAAAATGCAGTTTATTGTATTTTATTGATTTTATATTATATTGATGTTACAGCAGTCCTGGGTCATGGGTGACAGAGCTGTGCCCACAGCTGTCAGCTCCAGCTGCAGGCAGGCCTGCAGACCCTTTGGTTTTGGTTACAATGCATTATAGACTTTTCTTTGCTGAGCATCTTCATGCAGTAGAACCAATCTATACCTGAACTGTTATCTACAGCCTGTCATAACTACTGTAATTACCATATTCATGTTACTGTTCTCCAATCACTCAAAGTTAGTGCATTACAGTTTAAGCTAGAAGTTGTTTTTCAGTTTTCTTGCAGTGGAAAATTCTGAGACCTTTTTTCTACTTGCACCATTTGCTGCCTTGTTTGCCTGTGCTCTCTTTGTGCTTGGTAAAAACATCTTCTTGTTTGGGGTGGGTTTATCCTTTGCTCTAAGCCATAAAAACCCCTTCTAACTAACACACCCTTTGCCTCCTTGGTTATCCAGTGAGACTGGCTCAGCAATTCTTTTCTTCTATATCAAAACTTGCTTTCATTTTTATTCTTCTTCAGATTCTACATTCAAAAATCTTTCTGCTAAGCACACATATCTGTGAGACTTTCTTGTCAAACTTTCATCCTTCCCAACAAAGTAGGTAGGAGATGAACCCAGGTATGCTGGCAGCCTGCTGCTTTGTCCTCTTGCCCCCTCTGACTGACAGAATCAAAAGCTGGAGGAAGAAAAGGACTGGCACATGGCAAAACCAGGCAAAACCAGGCAGATGTGATTTTTAGGAAGGATACCTGTTTGCAGAGGCAGCAGATTTCCTTATGTAATTGATGCTCCTGCTCTCTGAGCATAATTATTCACTGTGCCCTTCTACCACCAGTATCAGAAGCAGCAGAAAGGCACTGCTGCTCTTTTTCTGTGCTTCCCATCCCCATCCATTTTCCCCTGCCATTTGCTGTGGGCACAGAGTGTGCAGCCCAGTGACAGAGCAATGGCCCTGTGTGATGGACTGCATCTCCCTCTGTGACCTGTTTGCTCTGCCATAAAAACAGCCCCAGGTCCAGCAAGGAGCAACAAAGAGCCCATAAAGGAGATCATTTATCCCTTTCCCAGACACATCCATGAAAGCAACTTATCTTCCCCTTCATCCACCCAGAGCCAGGATGTGGCTCTTATCTGCCTGTAAACCAGACAGAGTATGGAGCATGTTGCCCTTTAAGGTCAACCTGTTGAAAAAGAAGGGAAAAAAAAAAAAGAGAAGTAGCAGCATTTTTAAGCTTTGTTTTTTTTCCCTAGCAGCTTGGGTGTGTTGGACATGCCTGTCATCATGGCAATCCCTGGGAAATGGGACCTGTGCCTGCTTTTTGTGTTCCTCTTGGAGCTCTTACCCCTGATGTTTGAGTTCCATTTGCTCAGAGGAGGCCACAATGATGCTCAGAGGGCTGCAGCACCTCTGCTATGAAGGAATCTGGAGAAGAGAAGGCTTTGGGGAGACCCAGTTGCAGCCTTCCAATACATGAAGGGGGTTCAGAGATGGAATAAGACTTTCTACAAGGACATGAAAAAGACAAGAGTGTAGCCATGATATTTTCTGAAAAATCCTCTCCTTAGGACTTTTCCTCCTGAGAAGCTGAGAGGCCTCAGGAACAAAATGTAACCAATGGTTATCTGCTGCTGTGGAATGCAACAGGTGCAGCTGGGATTGGTCGCATGGGGTTGTTTCTAATTAATGGCCAATCACAGCCCAGCTGGCTCAGACTGTCTGATCAGTCACAAGATTTTGTTATCATTCCAATTCTTGTTCTATCCCTTTCCCTGCTAGCCTTCTGATGAAAACCTTTCTTCTATTCTTTTAGAATAGTTTTAATATATCATAAAATAATAAATCAGCCTTCTGAAACATGGAGTCAGATTCTCATATCTTCCCTTGTCCTGGGACCCCTGTGAACGCCACCACACAAGAGTTTTAAACTAAAAGAGTAGATTTTGATTGAATATAAGGAAGAAATTCCTGGCTGTGACGATGGAGAGGCCCTGGCACAGGGTGCCCAGAGCAGCTCTCGTTGCCCCTGGATCCCTGGCAGTGCCCAAGGCCAGGTTGGATGGAGCTTGGAGCAGCCTGGGACAGTGGGAGGTGTCCCTGCCCATGACAGGGGTGGTGCTGGATGATCTTTGAGGTCCCTTCCCAAGCCACTCATGCTGTGATTCCATGGTTTTGTGTGCAGGGAGCTGGACAATACAGTCAGTGGCCAATGAGGTGTTACACAAGCTCTGCTAACAGAAAGCTCTTCAGTGGGTGAGGTGAATCACATTCCTACCAACCCTGCCTCTCTGTGGAGCCTGTCCCCAGCTCAGGAGTGGCCTCTGGCACAAAAGGTGCCCAGTTCAAATGGGGTGAATCCACTCTTAGAGCTCAGTCAGATGAATCCCACCCTGGTGACTCAGAGAGAAGGAATTGCAGTCATACAGGCATTTGTGATGAAGTATTTCCTTTCATTTCTCTTCCAGTCTCACTCCTGGTCATTTTACTGGATGCATCTTGGTTCCTGTGTAATGAATAATAGTGAGTAACCACTTCCTACTCACCTTCTCCATTCCTCTCCACCTTTCATAGTTCTCAAATGTGATTTTAGAAAAGAAACTGGAATGATTCCACACAAAAGACAAGGCTACACTGCAGATTTAAGCAGCTCCATTCTGTTACTCTCTGTTTCGCTCACTATTCCAGTAATTCCCAACATTCAGTTCCCCTGGGCTCTGATGCCAAGATCTCTTTTGTGAGTGGAAATAGCTACCCCAGAGGCCATCACTGTGTATAAATATTTAGAGCTGCATTTCCCACACGTGCATTACTTTGCATTTACTAACACTCAGTTTCACCTGTCTCTTTGTTGGCCAGTGTTGAGATGATCCTACAACTCCTGATGGGAATATTAGTTTCAATTACCATGAATAATTCTGTGTCATCAGCAAATTTCATCACTCTTTTATTGTCAGTCTTTTCCAAATCATTTACAAGTGCGTTCAAGAACACAGTTCCCAGTGGAAAACCCTGCAGGACTCTCCTGGAAATGTTTCCCATCATCAAAACCAAGCAATTCTTTGTTTCTTACCTTTTAATAAATTAATAACCTACAAGAATAATTAATCACACAACTTCATTTTTTCGACTGCTCTGTTGAAAGACCATGCTGACAGCTCCCCATTTCCACACAGCTGGGTGATTTTATCACATGTTCACAAGCTCCTTCCAAACAGTTTGAATTGTGGGGATTCATTCCTCTAAAAGAGGGGTTGCCTTTTCCCCAACGTGTTGCATTTATCCCTGGGACTGTGGATGCTGCTCCTCCTTGCAGACCCCACCAGTGAGTTTAATTCAGATGTCAGCAATAATTTCCCAGGTCCTCATGGTGCCCTTCTGAAGAATTCCCAGCACAATTGCTGTTTTAGATTCCCCTGCAGCTAAGTCTGATTGAAGTGACAAGCTTCACACCACGATTAATAATACAGTAGTTTTGTATCTCCATTCCCTCTTGAATCATGTTTCCTTTCTTTTCATTGATTTTTTTTATAATTTATTTTACTGACCCTTCTGTGAGGAATCATTCCTGTGATTGACTCTCTCCTTCTTCTTCCCCAAGATCAATGTTGGTGTAGGAACCATCTGAATCCACTCCATATTTAACAGGATTGGAAGAATTCATCAAACCTTTCTGCTGCACACAGTGACCATCTCTTTCTCCCTTTCATCTCTTTTACTCCACTTAAAAGTCCCTTAGAGTCCCTGGCAGATTCTTGTACCAATAAACTGGAGTGAGGTTTTATTGATATTTCATTCCTTTAGTAAAATGTTTCTTCAAATCTTGTTGGCATAATTTATTGATGTTTTATGTTAAACTTCCAGATATTGAGTTTCTTCTATGCCTCATTTGTCATATAGATCTTATTAAGGATTTTGTCTTGCTTCAATCACTTTTAGTCTTTTACTAAGCACTTATTTATCTAGATTTAGTCTTTTTCTAAAGATCTTTTTAATACATGATATATATTTGTCCTTTGAGCATCCAGTTTGTTGCCTGCAAAATATTTACTCTACCTTATATAAGAACTTTGTAATTTTTGCCATTTCTTATAGTTTCTTGTTGAAAGTTTCCCCTTTTTTGATTAAGTTCAACCCCTTTTGGGGCATAAGGATTCATTAGTGGACTTTTTTTATCTTTCCTCCTTTGCAAATATTTGAGTTTATGTACATTATGTTCACTGTCAAAGCATAGCTGCTGGAATTCCCAGGCTTCAGGAACAAGGAAATAAAATCCAGTGATTCCTCCTGTACCCTGTCATTCTTTGAATAGTTTTTTTTAACCATTTTTATACCTCTGGTAGAGAGCAGAAAAAGCTGGCCTCTGAGAGGTGAGAGTGCACTGAGGCTGACCCATCATAGCCTGATTATCATCAGAGTTAATTTCAAAGTTAGATTCTGTAGTACCAGATCTCATCTAGCCCAACTTTTCACCTCTCCAAGGATATTCTGAAGCTGTTTCAATAATCAGTCATGCCCATGGTGAAGAATTGCACCTTAAAACCAGACAGAATTTCTTTTTCTGCTTTATTTTTACTTTTCTCTTGCTATCTCACAGTTCACCTTTGTCTTCACTGAGCAAAGTCCATCTCCTGCTGCAGCCTCATGGTCTGCCCATCCAGTCCCCATCTCTCCAATCTGTGCACAGACATGTCAGACCATGTCAGAAGTGCTGCTTAAGTACAGGTAGGAGACACCTGTCTGCTCGTGCCAGGAGTCAAAGTTGTCCAAACACAGCCTGTTCTCAGTAAATCATGCTCATAATCCCCCTTTTTTTTTAACTGCCATGCCTGTAAACAGCTCACAGGGGGACTTGCCCCATTATTTTCCAAAGGTCTGAAGAAAAGTCAACCAAATTTAAGTTCTTTGGATCCTTTGACCTGCCTCTTCGAATCTGAATGGGATGTTTGCCTTTTTCCATCAGGAAACCCCAGGAGTTGCCACAGTCATTCAGACATTGGCCAGCACCCTCAAAGACAAATATCCTTGTCCTCTGCTGTCCTGTGGACTTGTAATTGCCTACAAATGTTTCAATCCTCCTCTACTCTGAGTAGAGTCTTTCTTCTCCTGCCACAAGGCAGGCAGATCTGGGAAGTTTGGAGGAGTCTCCAGTAAATACTGAATCTAAGAAAGCACTTGGTTATTTCCATATAAAGCATCCTACACAGTTTTGCTGCAGCAGAGAAAGCAGCTGCCTCTGACCTTTTCCTGGAGCACTTTCCATCAGAGACACGATTTTAGGGGTGGCTTTTCTGTGCAATGTCATCATCATCAGAACAGAGCTAGGGGATAGCTGGTGATGATATCAGCTGCTTGTTTTGGAGATGCTTGTTTTGGAGATGCTTTTTCTCCAGATGTTGTTACAAGGCTCAGTAAATGCTAACCCTTCCCACAGATGGTGGATTTCAGCAGAGTGATTAGAGAGCCCTGCAACACATCTGATATTGCTGAGTAGGGGGCAGGAGGAAGAGGATCCTCTTCATCACTGCTGCAAGACAAGGAGTCATCCACCAGTTACCACTAACCCACAGCTCAGGATTAATATCCAAAAGTGCAACCACCACACACTGCCTGCAAAGCTGGGCTGCAGGAGAGGAGGAAGGAGAGTTGCTGCAGCCCATCCTGTTGTTGTTTTTGTAGGATCAGGTTCTGCCTTTGGTGCGTGTCAAGCTTTAGCTGGACCTCAGGTCTTCAAAGAGACACGAGCATTTGTTGGTTGCTATAAAGTTGTTTATTGCATGAATATATCAGTCTTAAAGGCTGATACAGTCTCAAACAGTTCAAGGTGTTAAAGTCCCTGATAAAGCTTTCTGGCAAAGAGCCCCAAGCTGGAGCAGCAGCTGCAGGGCTGCAGGGCTGCTCTCTGCTCTGGGGTGCCAGGTTCCATGCAGGAACAGCAGCAGCAGCACAACAATTGCTCCCTGGTGTAGAGTCCAATGTCCCCAGCAGCAGCAGTAGGAACCACAGCCCTTTTTTCTTCTTTCTTCTTTTTGTTGCTCTTCCTTCCTTCTCTTCTTGTTGTGGTTGTTGTTTCTTGCACCCCATTTCAGGGCATTTTATTCATAAAACATCCAATCAGCTAAAAACACAATTCTAAAACATTCTTACTAAACCAATCTGAACTCGATTCTGATGTGGGAAAGTAGTACAAAAATAGTGTCAGTTCTTACCTAAAAAGACTACACATATAATATTATCTATTTATGCAAATATACTGTTTTCTTACTTAAAATTTACATGTATAAGTTTATCTATTTACATGAATAGTTCTATCTATTTACACATACAGTTCTGTCTGTTCTAGAGGTGCAAGCAAGGTTCTGCTATGTTTTTGTTATGTTTGGAGCTAAGTTACTGAACTTTAAACTGGGCTTTAGGGCCTTTACTAGCTAGCACAGTTTCTTAAGGGACTTAAAATATATTTTTCCTAACTTAAAACTATAACTTCCACTTACTTAAAACTTCAACCTACACTTCCACTTCATATCTGTGTGGCTTAATATATCTTAATTTCTCTAAAGGCTTTAATTCAGCCCCTGCATTCATCTCTCTCTCTGAGGAGCTCAGAGAGGCTTGCACTCCAAGAGGTGTAGCTCAGTCCTTGGTCCTGATTTGTCTTGTAGCCCAAAGCAGAGTCCAGCTCTGAGTTTGCACAGGGTGAGCTGGGGGATGTTGGGCTGACGCCTCCTTGCTCAGAGAACCATGTCTGGATCTCCTGGGTTCCACTACTGATTAGAGCACAGGTACATTTTTAATCTGTTCCTCTTTCCACGCTGCCAAACTCTTTCCTTTCCCCCTGCCCCACTGTTCCTTCTTTAAATCCAACCCTTTCTTGTTGTAACTCTGATGTGAATTCACACTGAAACCTTCCTTTCATTTCTCTGCCTTTCCCGCATGCCAGCCTCCCTCCCCTCTCTTTGCTGCCTGTAATTTGCGTTCTGCCCCTTCCCTGACACAGATGGGATTTCACATTTAAACAATGTTCCACCGTGTACCACTTCCCCCTGATAAGTAGACCCAGTCCCAGGGTGACTCAGCCCCGTGGCACGCAGGTAATTTCTCCAGCTCCCTCTCATGGCATTCCTCTCCCGTGCCTGCCTGTGAGAGATTCTCACATTCTGGGTGTCTGTGTGTGCCTCAGGTGACTGGATGACCTGTTTGCAGTGCACAAAGATGTGATGTACAGATTTATTAAAAATCTTCATAGCAGCTCTGTCTTGAATGCCCCAAATTGTGCTCATTAGGAGAAAAAGTGTTGAACGTTCCAGGGATGGGCCAGCCACAGCTTCTCTGGGCAACCACTTCCAGTATTTCACCACTCTCACAGGGAAGAATTTATTCCTAATATCCCACCTAAATCTCTCCTCTTGCTGCTTCAAACCATTCCACCTTGTCTATCACTACATATCACAAAGTGCCATATCTTGTTTTTTGAAAAAGGATTCTGCCACATCCCCTGTTACAATGCCAAATCGATTTTCCAGTGAAGAAACTTTTCAGAATATCCAACCTGAACCTTCCCTGGTGCAACTTGAGGCCATCCCATCCTCTCTGCCCCAGAACCACACATCCATTTTTGCTGATGAACGTTGCAGATTTTTCTCTGTGGCTGTTTTTGAGCTGCCTCATGTCTCAAGTGAGCGGTTGAGACGGGTCGGAATAACACCGTGAGGGACCCTGCCAACACAGATAGACATCACCACAGAGACAACTGCAGCTTTTTTTCCTCCAAGCATATGTTCCTCTTGTTGCCATAACTGGAATCAGCTTGTTGGAGAGCCAGGAGAAGTGTCCCAAAATAAGTAATAATTCACTCCTCGGATCCAATGGGTTTGCGTCAGGATTACGAAGGCAAAATCCAAGACGGTTACAAATCCACGGAGTAATGGTGCACTGATAAAAGGGAAGAGGGAGGAGAATCACATTCCTCCCAGCCCAGCAGGCTGCCAGGGAATAACTCCTTATTCCAAAAGGAATAAGAACATTTAGTGCTCTGCACACCAAGTCCTCAGCCTGGCGAAGGGTGTGAGCCTTATCAGCTGGACAGGGACTTTGTGCCTCCCCAGCACCTCTCTGAGCCAGGTCACACCCCTGAGGTGTGATCTCCTTCCCTGGTTTGCTTCTGCTTTGCATTTCTCAGCTGGGCACTTCCCCATCCACAAAAACCCCATTGGATGGGCTAAATTAACCCTTTTTTGCCTCCAAAAGCAATACTTTGGGGTTCACCCACAAGTGACAGGAGATTTAAATGTCTGTTTTTCTTCACCTTTTTTTATTCTGCTACCGCAATGTCCAAAAATGCATCATCTTTTTTCCTCCCTTTTTTTTTTCTTGAGCTTTGAGTACTGACAGATTCCTTTTTTCCAGTTGCCCAAGGGAGGCTTAGAGGGGTCAAAAATGTGCTTATTTTAGGTTTTTCTCAAGGTTGGCAGGTCAAGAGGGTCCAATCTAATCAAGGAGAAGCATCCTCCTCCAGACGAGGGTCCTGCTGGAGTGTACCACAGGTCTGCCTATGAACTGCCCAGAGAAACACTGTCAAACAGGAAAAAACCCCATAATCAAGTAAATAAATAACTCAGAGATGTTGAAAAAAGACTTTTTTACTTGCTTTCAAACTGAAAACCTGAAGTGCTAAATTGCAAACTTTGCTGTGATTCAAGTTGACCTTTCTCAAGAGCTTGCAGGGATAAGCAGAAAAAGCCACCTGATTTGAAATGTTTCATTTTAAGACAAACCCAAAGTGATGACTCAACCTGATATGATTTTTGCCTACTTTTTGCCTGCTTTTTTTTTTTTCCTATTTTTGTGAAGAAAAAAAAAGAAAAAAAATCATTCTGGTTCAACCAATATCCATATTTTGATTTTTGACTGACTATATTTTCTGAGAAGAGCTTCTGAGCCAAAAGAAATCTCCCAGATGAAGATGTAACACTCGTTCTGACTCTGTGAAGCAGCTGATAACCACCAGATACTTTCTGTGTTCTTATGGAGGTCACCTACATTTAGATAGGTATTTCTGGCAAATATATGTAAAAACAGGAAACTTCAATTCCCTGCATCAAGAGCAAAATCAGAAATCCCTCCCAAGTTCCTGGAATATCCCCCTCTGCTCAGTCTGCTGTAAATGACCCTCTTTGAACACACCTGCACCTAGGGAAGGACCTTGAAAATGAAGGTGAGCCTTGGACCCAACTAAAGAGCCTGACTGAACACCCAAAAAGCAGATATGCTCCTATATTTCAGATTTATTTCCCATCTGACTCTATTCATTTATTTCTAACCAGCAAATCTCCTAACCTGACTCCGTTCATGCCCTGAAGATGCACTGAGAATTGTGCAAGTGCTTAAAAGCTGATTTCCATGTCTGCTCTGCACTCTGAGAGGAAAGTTGGGCCAATTCTCACATCCCAACTCAGCTGCAAAGGTGAAGTGATCTTCAGGCAATGCCTCAGAAGGAAAACCAGGTTCACCAAAATAAGTTTGTGCCTGGGCTGGTTACCTCCACAAACATTTTTAAGCAGCTGAGCCAGAGCTCTGGGATCAAAGTTAGGAATCTGTTTAAATTTTCCATTGCAAATCTGTCTGAAGAGCAGGAATGGCATGGTGGTGTCACCAACCCATGTCCCCAATCCCTGAATGATAATAAATCATGGTCAAGTCTCCCTTGGTGCCTTTTGAAAACCAGAATAGTCTGAATTAATGCTTTAAAATATTTACCTCTTGTGGAGGAAAAACAGTCTGCAGCACTCAGGGGGAAGGTACAATCAGATATTTTGGAAAATATTATTAGATGATCTTTAAGGTCTACAAGATGATTTTTAGGGTCCTGACAAGGTCTCTGGTGTCGAGATGACCCCAAGGTGTTGGAAAGTCTCTTTTTCCCAGCCCCAAGACCCAATAAGAGCACAGGATTCCTTGGCTCTTGTTCTCAAGGTTGTTTATTTGCTCTTCTCTAATACATTGTCTGTCTGACCTGCTGAGGTCTGTCCAGCAGGTTGGGTTGTGGCACTGTCCCTGCCCTTGGGGTGGTGTTGGCTTTTTATACTAACAACTACCTGTACTTTATTTACAATAATTTTCCAATACCTATCACCTATGTTAGACAGTCTGGCTCTACTCTAAACCAATCCAGAAGTGCCACCATCACAGCATAAGATGGAGGACAAGAAAAAGAAGAAGAAGGACAGGGCATGCCCAGATTCCTCCATCTTGCCTCTTGAACCCCCATTCTAAATCCCCAAAATTCTACTTTTTCACCCTGTGACAAATTCTCTATCATTCTACTCAAACCCTTGTGGCTTGTAAATCCTCACACAAAGTTGGTAATTGTTTCCATGGGCTAAAATCAAAGGCACAGGTGTTTGTGACTCTGTGCCAAGGTCTCTGAGCCCCTGCCAGGGTCTGGAATCACCCAGGGCAGCCAGAGGAATGTCCTGGGTTCTGACAGGATCCCTTCCAACCCAAAACATTCTCTGGTTCTATGAAAAGATGGTGTCTGCTCTCTCTTTCACTCCCTAGACTGGTAAAGAGGAGAGGCACATCGTGCTATTTGCCTGAAGGAAGCACAACACCAGTGACTATTTGCCTTACCTCTTTGCAAACAAAAATGTAGATTCTTGCTCTGAAGCTGATTCTCATTCACTTTTTGCATCCACCTTGCACACAGAGCAGACCCAGTCCCTGCCTCATGCTTTAGCACAGAGATAGCAAGGTGGGATGTGCTTTAGGGTGGTCACAAAGAAATACCCAAGGCTCTTGGGCTCAGCTTTCTCCATCTGAGGCCTCACAGTCTGTTTCAGCAGACAGCCAGGTCACTGCAGTGCTTGCCAACAATGCTTGGCACAGGAATGTGGTGCTGATCACACCCTCAGAGCTTCCTGCAGCCACTGGCACAAAGTCAACTTCCCTGTGCCAGGGCAGCACAGCAGCTCCTGCTGCCAGGCTCGAATTTTTGCCCTCAAACCCTCAGTTTCCTTCACTTGGAACCACGGACTGATTTGGGTTGGAAGGGAATTCAAAGACTCTCTGGTTCCAAGCCCCCTGCAATAGGCAGGGATACCCTGGCAGTTTTGCTGTGCTTCTCCAGCTCCAGTTCAGTAAATTGGGAAGGATTCCAGTCCCCTGAAGACTAAATGTCACCATTGCAAATTTAGAAAAATTTAGAAAAATTTAGAAAAAGGAGGGCTGGGGTGGGCACGTGCCCTGCCCCAATCCCACCACAGCAGGAGAGCTGAGCTCATCAGCTCCACATCAACGAGCAATATTCCTTACAAGACTTCCCACCATCACCTTTTAAAGAAATCTTTGTGGATAAAGAAATAAAGAAATATAGAGAAAGAAAATCTATGTGGATAAAGAAATCTTTGTGGATCCCTCTGGATGTTTCTCTCAACCATTAATGCACAGTGTGGAACCATGGGAGGGTGTGGAATACATTATGCCTTGATTCCTCTGAATTTTGAACTCACTTGGCTTTATTTGCCACTGTGATTATTATTTCATCAGCCTACCCCAAAACTCCTCTTTTGACCCCCACCTTTCAGCCACATTGACTGTGCAAAGTTCATTCTGGCTTTGTGTCCTTGCTTCTGAATCTCTCAAGAGGTTTTCCTTGCAAAGAGGGCTTTTTATAAATGGGTATCAGTTGTTTTCTTCTCATTAAGTGAATTTTCTTTGATTTCTTGAATAGGAATTTGTGGAAGTGTAGACCAGGTCTCACTGATCAGTGTGTCCCTTTAATTTTCACATACTCTTGTGCTAAGAAAGGCAATTTTTCAATTTATTCAAAAAGAAAACTCCAGCGACTACCTCTTAGTTTGAAACTTCTTTCAAGTAGCTCCACTAAAACAAAGGTTTCACTTAACAATGCATTTCCTTATGTTCTTTAACTCTCAAGAGCATGGGAGCATATAATCAAAATCCTGGCTAAAGAGAAGTTTATTTTAAATGGAAATATATATAGAAATTGTCAAGAAGGATGTTCCGTCAAACGTCACTGCTCCTGCCAAAAATACATCTCAACTGGCATTGTATGATGGCCTCAAACCCACAGAAAGCTCCTTGAGGATAAACAATGCACTCCACTGCACTTCCAGGCTGCAGGACAGATGGTGACACAGGAGCTGTTAGCTGTGGCTAAAGGAAAAAAAAATCAAATGTCCCAAGAACTCGAAATAATTGACATGCTGGAGCTTGTTACCAGATAAAATATCTCAATTCCAGTGCTATTTCAGAATTATGCCTGGGCTCTCTCCCCACTGCAGGTTCAGGAGGCTGCCTGCTGTGACATTTTGTGTTGACTTCTGTGTGCACAGCAGGACCTTTTGGGGATGAAAGCTCAGGGAGGTGTCCCCAGTGGGTCAGAATGATCTCTGCAGTCCCACTGCACAAATAGTGCTGCCTCAGCTCTAACCTGGGCAGTTCTTCCTAGCCAGGAATATGGAATTTACTACCCAAACTCTTTGGTTCATAATTCCCAAGGCTGGTTGGATGAGTTTTGGCAGGTTTGAAATTTTGGGGGTGGTAGTTTTGCTTGCAAGAAGATCAGAATCCAAAACTCATTGTTTTGTTTGGCCCTGAAAACCAAACATGGTGTCATTTAGGTGCTCAGATGGACTGGAATGTGACCCTACAGTAGCTGAAGGCAGCCTAGAAAAAAGATTTATTCATAGGAAGAAAATTCCAGTCATGGAAAGGGACTTTTACAAAAGCATGGAACAATAGGACAAAGGGGGAATGGCTTCCAACAGAAAGGGAGTGGGTTCAGATTATAAATTACAAAAAAATATTTATTGTGAGGGTGGTGAGATGCTAGAACAGGCTGTCCAGGGAAATTTTGGATGCCCCATCCCTCAAAGTGTCCAAGGCCAGGTTGGATTGGGCTTGGAACAACCTGGTCCAGTGGAAGATGTCCCTGCCCATGGCAGGGAGTGGAGCTGGATCATCTTTCCAACTCAAGCCATTCCATCATTTTGTGATTCCATTAAAATAACTGTCCAGCGCAAGAGCACAGTTATGTAGGTACATGTGGCAAAACATGGAATTTCTGCCCCCATGACTGGAATTTTCTTTCTGTGAATAAATAGACATCACATCAATAACAGGTATCACACCCTCATTGCAGCAAACACACACTGAATGAGTTTTGAAGCACATTGGAGCTCTGATCTAATCAGCAGTGACCAACTTCCTGACACAGCAGCCTTTTGGTTTAGGATCCACAATGACAAAACTCTGTGAGGCATTAACTTCCCTCAGCAGGAGGGTTTGAAAATTAACCTTATTTGCCACAGTTCCTCTCCATCACTCAAGATGACTTTCAGTGCCACAAATACTTTGGGAATATCAAGATTTCCTTGTCTGCTGTCTATTAATTTCAGTGATGTTTCTAATTTAAGCCTAGAGCGAAAGTCCTCGATGACAGTGAGCTACCCAACCACAAGGAGATGATTTAAGAACAGATTCAATGATGTAGTTGTCAAAAGTTTCCTCTCTGTCTGCCTGGCTGGGGAGTTCAAGATATCCTACAGGATGCCAGCAGATAAGTGCTTCCTGTGACTGGAATCAAAATATGCCCTAAAATTCTGCCCATGACAGAAAATGTGTTTGGGGTCATGCCTTTAAACTGACAGAGGACAGGTTTAGATTGGATATTAGGAAGAAATTCTTCCCTATGAAGGGGAGGAGGCCCTGGCACAGGGTGCCCAGAGAAACTGTGGCTGCCCCTGGATCTGTGGAAGTGTCCAAAAATAGGTTGGATGGAGTTTGGAGCAACCTGGGACAGTGGAAGGTGTCCCTGCCCATGGCAGGGGGTTGGAATTGGGTGATGTTTAGGCTCCCTTCTAACCCAAATGCCTCTGTGATTCATTCTGTGATTCCATCCTTTTGAGTTTGGTGTTTAAACTCCCATGGCAGCCAACAGAGACTGAGGGCTCCACTCAGCTGAGCTCTGACACCAGCTGAGATGCTCTAGGATGTCATAGAATATCCTGAGATGGAAGGGATCCTCTAGGATCATCCAAGTGTCACTGTCATATTTTTTTCTCCTGAGAAGCAATGTCAACAATAATTATCTGCTGCTGTGGAATGTGGCAGGTGCATCTTTGATTGGTCTCATGTGAATTGTTTTTACTTAATGACCAATCACAGCCAGATGTGTCAATCTCTCTGGTCTGGCAGGAGTTTTTATTATTCACTCTTTTCTATTTTTCTGATGTATCCTTTCTCTCTATAGTTTAGTATAGTTTTAGTATAGCAAATATAACATAACATAATATATCAGCCTTCTGAAACATGGAGTCAAGATTCTCATCTCTTCCCTCATCCTGGGGACCCTCAAACACCACCACATCCAAGTCCAACTCTTGGCCCTGCAGAGGACACCACAGGAACCCCACCCTGTGCCTGAGAGTCCTCTCTGTGGGGTATAGAAAGCTTACAGATATATCAGACACCTAACAAGACAACCCAGATGATGCAATAAACCCATGACCAGGCAGCTGAATCCCACCTACTGTGCATGGCATGGTCAGGAGAACAAAGTAAAGCTCAGCCTGAGGAACAAGTGACGTGGAAGGTGGAGGACACCTGCACTCAGCAAGAGCTTCTTCATTAAGGGAGCAGAGACAGGTCAGGAATACCAGACATTATACGGGATTAGTTTGCACAGCCAGAGACAGTTCCCAAAACAAAACTGCTCTGGATCTCATTGCTCTGTGAGGGGCTGGCCCAAAGCAGTGGCTAGTGGCACAACCAGCTGTGTGCTGCCCCTGTTCCCATCCCTCAACCCCATCTCCTGCCCCCACAGAGGCAGATCCTGAGCCTCAGGGACTGGAAACCCACCAGAGGTGTTTTGCTGCTGTTTGTTAGGCTCTGCCAGCAATGGTGGAAACTAAATATAAACTGGCTTGGGCTCACAGATTTCATTATCGAGCTCAGAGGAGGAAACACCTGGAGCGAGGGGAGGAGGGGCTGAGCACAGCCAGCTCTGGAGCTTGCAGGGAATACCCGCCCCAGGGGCAGCAGTGTTCCCATCACAGCCTCCTAACAAATACCAGACACTGTTTTCCACCCCACTAACATGTCCCTTTGGAGTCACTGTCCAACCTCGGGCTGGAATTGCTGCTCCAGGCTGCTGCAGGCTCCTCATGGATCCATCGCTCGTTGGGAGAAACTACTGCTCACTTTGAAAATTTAAAGAGGTTTATTAAACCTTAACAAAAATATAACAAGGGACTCCATAAGGAAAAAGCTGCAGTGCTGGGAACTGCCCATCATGCATACCACACAGCTGGTTCATCTTCAAGGTGGATGTTCAGTCTTTTATACCTCTGGGGGTTCATCAGCCAGCCCTGGCCCTTCCCAAATCTGTCAGTCAGCTCTTTGCCATTTTTCGGTGGACACTGCTTTCTTGTAACTGGATTGGAGGTCAGGTGTTGCCATGCCTCACCCCCTAAGCACCAAGCTTTTCCATTCCCACCTGCCCCATGCAAGGGACACATGTGCAGCTTCTTTGTACCTGTCCTAGACAGCCCGGGCTGTCTGATGGCAACAATACAGGGGGGGAAAGGGAACTATGGGGAGAACAGAGGACATCTAAACTACAATAACATAACCATACATCACTAAAGCTTTTTTTTAATATTCACACAATAGTTATCCCTTAATTGCAAGAGCCAATCATCTCATTATCCATCTATGACACTCATCAAGGTGTTGGGGAGGATGAGCAAAAACCATCCTGTCCAGCTGCCAGCCCTTCATCATCTTCTGCTGGCCAGGATTTCTCTCACAGGGCACAGGGGTGGCTTGCACAGGTTGGGTCCCTGTCAGAAGCCAGGACATCCCTCTGGCCGTCCTGGATGGCTCAAGCCCCTCCCAGGGGGCTCAGAGACCTTGGCACAGAGCCCAAGACACCCCTGTGACTTTGATTTTGACCCATGGAGCAAATTACCACCTTTATATGAAGAATTACAAGTCAAGAGAGTTTAAGTAGAATGACAGTTAGTTTGTCACTGGGTGAAAAATAGATTTTTGGGTTTTTTAGAATGGGGGCTAGGGGTCCCATGATGGAGGAATTTGTCTTTCTTCTTTCTTTTTCCTAGCCTGCATCTTCTGGGTGATGTTGGCACTTTTGGATTGGTTTAAGGTAGAAGCTCACTGTCTAGCATAGGTGATAGGTATTGGGAAGTTATGGTAAATAATGTACACGCAGTTTTTAGTATAAAAGATAACATTGCCTCTGAGGCAGGCAGAGTGCCTCTGTCTGACCTGCTGGACAGATCTCAGCAGGCCAGAGAAAGAATGTTATGGATAAGAAATAATAAACCTTGAGAACCACAGCCGAGGAATCCTGACTCCTTCTTCGACTGCCAGGCTGGGAAAAGAGACTTTCTAACACATTTCAGGGTCACTCTGACCAGCAGAGACTCTGAGACATCCCCATCCCACTGTCCCCAGTGTTAAAAACAAGAAAAGGCTCCCAGTACTAGAGTGATTTCAGCATTTATTACAATAAAAAGAAAGGCCTAAAACAAGGGGGCCCATGGGCTGAGCAGGAGCGTTCCCATCAGGGATGCTGCAAGGCCTGTAGCGATGTCCCCGATGTCCCAGATGGAGCAGCACAATTCAGTGGGTCAGAAGCCCCTTTATATCCTGTATTTTGTCCCTTTGGATTGGTTTCTTTTTGGATCCCTCATTTGCATGAAGGTTTAAGGCTCTTGATTGGCCCATGACAGTTCTGTCCAGGCTGGCTTGTAGTGCACTTTACTGAGGTGTGTATTGGTACGTTGAATACCCTATTTCTTTATCTATTCTTTTAACCCCTTTTACAATATAATAACCCAACTAACAGTACATGCTTAACGATCTATCAACTATTTTACAACAGTTTCTAACCTACTTTTAACACCCAGCACCACCTAACTCATGGCATTTGCCTTTTCTCCCTTCCCAGCCTCCAGCTCCATCCACCTCCTCCATCCCCAGCATGGACTCATCAAAGGGCTCTGTGTTGTGCCTCCCGCTCCCACTGAGGTCGGCACTACAAATTATCCTTTCATTTGGCACAGCACTGAAGTCCCTGTCCGCCCCCCCTACCCTTCCCAAGTTCAAATCTGAAAACAAAAATTACATTCTGGTTTTTCCCCACAAAAAACACAGCCCACCTGCTCTGACTTTGGTCCCCATCCCGTTTTGTGCCCTTCCTTGGTGTGCTGCCTGTTCTTACGGGAAAAACATCCACAATGGAAGGGATCAGAGGCGGTGGGGAGGATCCCACAGGAGCCAGCATCCATCCAGACAGCTGCTCCGGCTCCACCAGCCAGCAACAAAGATTTTGTTTTCCTCTCCCCCTTCACATGCTAATCACCCTGCAGTGATTAGAGCTGCAGCCTGACTCCAAGGGAAAGGAACAGAGGCGAGGGGCCGAGGGGAATTTTTTCAGCGCTGAAAAAACTAGAAAGGGGGAGTAGAAAGGGGGGAGAAATTGGGGGGGGAAAAAAAAAAAGAAAAGAAACAAAAACAGCAAAACCAAGAAATGGGACTTGAAGAAGCTTCATTCCTTATGGTTGGTCACGTCCATCCCTTTCAGCATTCAATCCCAAAGTGACCAGGCAAGGGGCCTATTAAAAATCCCTATTTTGTTATTAGTATTCCTCCCTCCCAGCCGGAGGAGGTGGCGAGGGGGGAAAGGGAGATGGATGCAGGTCTGGGGAGGGCGCTGGGAAATTCCTGGCATTTTTCTGCCTTTGTGTCTGGGGGCTGGAAAGGGAGGGATGCCGGGCTGCATTAAGCCTCCTGCCCCCTCCAGCAGAGAAGGGATTGCGCTCCCAGAACTGAGAGCCTCTTTATCCCCTTCCTTAGAAGGCTTCCAAGAAAAAAACCCTACAAATTCGTTGGGGTTTTGAGGGAGAAATCGCTCTCAAGGGAACTCTGGGATCTCCCTGCCATCTCACTGGGTATCCCTGACTCCTTTTGATCCCTGCAGGAAAGCAGATTTTTGTACATCCCTGGGGCCTCAAACCCTTCATTTTTTGGGCTGGTTTCAATTCATAATTGCTGTTTGATGGGGCTCCCCTGGCTCTTCTTTTGACACGATTCTACTGTGCTTCTTTTCACTGTCAGATCCCTCAGGTCACATTCCTCAGGGAATAACAGCCACCACCCTGGAGCTCAGCAAAGCCTGGCCTGAGCCACCAGCAGGTCCCCAAAATAACCAGGGTTGGATAAAGGGGGAGAATGGGAATGGAGGAATATTCCTGGAGAGCAGAATGAGAATTGCAGCAACAGCAGATCTCCCCAGGAGCTCCAGCACGAGGGTGGTGGCCCAGAGCATCGTTTCCATCAGCCACCAGTATTCATGTCACCAGAATTTCATGTCGTCCATGAAATTTTTTCAGCTTTTTTCATGTTTCTGCTCTCCACAGCATGCTGAGGCAGCAAGAGCCACACCTGAGCTCTTCCTGGCTGTTGCTTGGCTGAGGGATGCTGCCCAGCTCCTGGAGTTGGGGGAAGGAGCAAATGCTCCTGTCTCCTCCTCCTCCTCCCCCTCACCCTCCGGATGCTGTGACCCAGGGGCTGCTCTCCTGCTCAGCTTTCTCTGCTGCAGACAATGGGCACCCAGTCTATTCTTACACAGAAGCCATTCAGGGCTTGGAATGGTTCCTGGTGCTTTTACCTTTCCCAGCACCACTGTATCCCCCTGAGGTGTGGGATCAGCATTGTGCCCCCCACACAAGGGCTCAGAGCCCAGGTGGGGTTTTTTAAACCATATTCTTCTCATAAACTCTAACTCCTATTTGACCTTTTTGACTCTGGCTGAGTGCAGTGATGACATTTCACTCTTTCCAAGGTTGACTCCTTGGGAATGGTTAATTTGGGGCCTCTGTATGCTCAGGCTGCTTTTTTTATTTTTGTTTTTCATGTGCAATCTTTTTCACTTTTCAACATCAAATATAGGCTGTCCCTTTTCCTGCCCACTTCCTGCAGACTGGGAAGAATATCCTTCAGCAGGTTTTCCTGGTGAGTTTTCAGTAGCATAAATCTCTGCTGGTTTCACTATTCACCCCCTTTGCCAGATCAGTCTGAGCAGAGCAGGACCAGCACCACGACTCTTCTGGGAAAATCAGCCACACATTCCTGTCCTTTGTTCCCCAGCTTTAGACATTTAATTACTCCACTGCAGCCTCTGAATAAGGACAGTAGAAGAATCACTCCAGGAGTTGGATCAGTCCCATCAGATCAGATTCTGCCCATGTGCCAACTCACCCATGTTTTTGACAGAGTCCAGCAAAAGAAAGTGCCCAGTGGCAGGATGGCCTCACTCCTGAGGTTCAAACTGTCCAAACTGTTCAAACTGTTCAAACTGCTGCTTTTTCGTGCTGTCAGGAAGAATTCCCACAAGAGGCATTCCTGTAGTCCACATCACCCTGTGAGAAAATGAATGTGCCTAATAGTAAGAGGATCAAGCATTAAATCATAGAATCAAAGAATACTTTGGGTAGGAAGGGACCTCTAAAAGCCCTCTGCTATGAGCAGGGACACCTTCCACTAGAGCAGGTTCCTCCAAGCCTGATCTTGAAAGTTTCCAGGGATGGGGCATCTACCACCTCTCTGGGCAACCTGTGCCAGTATTTTTTCATCCTTTTTGTAAAAATTTCTTCCTTAGAGCTAATGCAAATTGACCCCTTTTGTTTAAAACCATCACCCCTTGTCTTATCAAAACGGGCCCTGCTGAAAATTTTGTTCCCATCTTTTTTCAGTATTGAAAGAACACAACAAGGTCTCCCCAGAGCCTCCTCTTCTCACTGAGTCCCCAGAGCTCTGCCTGGATTGATTTTCCCTGGGGGAATCATCTCACCTTATCCCACCCAGCCCACTTGCAGGACACATCTCCAACCCTTCTCTCCTCCTCCATCCTGCTGGCACCAGGAGGAGAAAATGTGCAGGACTTTACATCATGGGGAGCTAAAAACTGTGTCCAGATCTGTTTCCTGGAAAGAATTGCCAGGAGCTGACAAACATCCACACATCATCTGATAGCTAAAAATAGGAAGTGTCCACCAGGAACCACCAAGCCCCACCTTGGCGTGCCCATGGAGCACGGTTGGGAGGTGTTTGCAGCCACACAATGGGAGATGGGGAATGCTAAATATAGGGAGAGCTGTTCTTTAGCACAGGGAGGCGTGGTGGGATGTGTGCCATGCCTTTGGAGAGTGTCCTTTGGCCAGTAAATAAGAGATGACAACAGTCAAGGAGGAAGAACTTCATTTATTCCTGGATACGTGCTGTCTTGTGCCTCTGTGTCCTGCCAGGAGTGACCTCAGGGAAAAAGGGAGCTCTTCACCACCTCCTGCTCCTCTCCTTCCCTACTCCTCTTTCTGCTTTGGATTTCTCTGTTTACCATTCTCAGAACCTGCACAAGCACCCTGCAGTGAGAATCTCTCTCATTCATTGACTAATAAATGTCTCATATCAAACCCACTGCACGCTGGAGAGGAAACTGCCTGTGACTAATACAACAGAGGAGGTTTCAGGCTTCCATTTTGTTTCTGACTATTTCCTGTGATTATCCTGTGCTTTTTAATGAAGAATGAGCAGTCCACCCCTGCCTGGTGCTATAGGAGCCAGGAAAGCACATCAGGAAAACTCAGTGATGTCACATAAAAATAGGAAAAGAGACATCCCCGCCTGGGCTGGTCACTGCAGTTTGGCTCCCTGGTTCTCACTCATCTGAGGTTCAGTCCTCAAAAAGGACAACTAAGTTGGGAGGGCTTTGAGGGTGAGGTCAGGCCTACCATATTTTGGTTTCTTATCTGTAGAAAATGGCCATAATATTTCCTGTTTTCCATGTTTGCCCTCCTGTGTGCAGGACTAAATGCTGTTCTGTAATGCCATCACATGCAGACACCTGAAAGAGAAAAGCAAACAGTTTGAGGAGGACAAACAGACTCTTTTTGGAGAAAATGGAGTGGTTTTTTTTTTGTAATTCAGTGTGTGAGCTACAATGTTACAACATCAACCTGTTCTTCAATCCAGCATCTTGAAAAGCAGCATTAGGAGTCAACATCTGGGATTGTCATGTACCCTGTGAATTCAGTAGCCCTGAGGGAGGTGAGGCTCTTCCTGCAGGGAAGATTCTCATGGGACAGCAGTTGTGTCCTTGTTCCACAGAGGTTTTTCCACCTTCTGAAGCAGGAAGTTTGCATTGATCCAGATGAAGCCTTTTACATTAAATAGCCATGTTCCTAAAGTCTGAGTAGGAATTAATTTTGTTCTCAGGACCTTGGGAACAAAAGGGCTGGGAGTTCTTCCAAGGTTACCTGGCTCTCCCCAGTGCTTCATCTCCCTTATCACCTTTGTGACCATCCTTTTCCTTCCCCCCTGGGTGCTCCAGGTATCATCAGCATGGCTGCTGCACATGGGTGGGCAACCCTGCCTTCCCTGATCATCTCAATGCTGGACCCCATGTCCAGAGAGGCTTATAAATACAGAAATATTACAGATTTCACATTTTCCTTGTTGACTCAGGATCCTAAATATTTCCAAGTATGAAGGAAGTTATTATGGGTTGTGAGGGGGCAGCTGTGCCTCATCTCACATGTCCCAGAGAAAAAAATGAACATCCATGTTAATCTCTCTCTGTTCATCCCACCCAGGGCAATAGAGGAAAACATCTCCATCCTCTCCAGTGACTATAGAGACCCTAAAAGGAGGGAGAGCCTTGAAAAAGTCCAGCTGCTGGTGAGCCAGGAGCTGTAGGAGCTTTACAGTGGATATGGAGCATTCACTGATAGGATGTGGATTGAGGCTTAGTCTGGTTCAGACCAAGACACATGAAATAGAGACCAAAGTGCAGATAGAGATCAATAGTGTGGATTCCAGTTCCACCCTGCTCTTTGCAGCTTTGGGATCCAACTCTGATCCTGGACTAGGTCCATCAGACAAAGCATGGAAAGCACACCCTCTTCATCCCCTGCTGCCCAACCCAAATCCAAAACCCCATCATCAGAGCCATGGGACCTCTCCAGCATGGTCACTGCAGGTGGTGTGTTGAGGTCTAGCTGTTTGCAAGCCTGTTGGGGAAGGAATTGCAGGTTTTCTCTGAGTGGACTTTCCATTTGCTAGCAGGAAAACCAATCAGATTCAGCCTGGAGGGTGAGGTCAAAGCCTTGTATTATCCTTTTGCATCTTTTGCAGATGTTGTCCTCAGTTCTCCCTCACACACAGGATGCACAACATAATGACAACTTCCTTCAGTCCCAGAAATTCAGCAAAGCTCTCCCCAAAATGGGGGCCTTCCCACCATGTTTCTTACAGGAGCAGGTCCAGCCCAGCCCCCTGTTCTCCCCAGAATTTCCTTTTATTGTTAATCTCAGCAGAGTGAAACACAGACCACATCTGGAGTGTTCTCCTGGACACTCAACTTTCCCACCAGCCACCCTGGAGAGAGGAGACCAGGCCACAAACCACAGATTGCTGGGGATTTATTTATTAATTTTATTTCATTCCCTTCTTTTTCTCTCCACTCCGGCTTTTAACTCTTCTCTTTTTATTATCTTGGTAGAGTTGCAGCCCATCACCCTGCAGAGAGCCAGAGTGCCCTTGCAGATCTCCCTCCTTCAGGATGCTCAACCTGAGAGCCAAAACTGACATTTTTAGGACAAAGCAACTCCCCTGCCATCACCTCCTGCGTCTGTGAGCTGAACCCCTCCTCTTGCAGGTAGCAGAGGGCTGAGGCACGAAGCAGTGCTGCATCTGATGTAAAATACCAAGGTGGAGGGTTGTGAATGCTGCTAATTGTCCTTCACTAAATGTCAGCTCCCCAGGTACCTCATTAGCATCCTTAACACAGCCAAGAGGACGTGGCTTTATGCTGTGCTGGGACAGGAATGCTCTCCATGCCTGTTTGCACAGCACTGAGCAAAAGGCAGCTTTTGAATCCATTTGAGCTTCCTGAGATCCATCTGAACCACAAGAATGAGCAGTAATATTCCTTAGCTCTAATAAACCCCACCTCATTGCCAATGTCCCAGGCTGAAAGGAGAATTTCTTTTTACTGGTAGAGGCTGCAGGCATTCTGCAATCTCAAGGAGGTCTCCTGGCAACAATTTCCCAGTGCCTGGGCAATTAAACCCAGTTTGGTTTAAGCCAAATCAGCAGTGACTCCACATTTGGGATGATTTGGGTTAATAATTCCTGCCTAACTAATCCTACATCTGAGTGCCACAGAAGAAGTTAAAGCCATCACAGATCACCAGCACCCAACTGCAGCAGGGAAACCACCACAAACCCTCCTCAAGGTCAGCATTGGCTGGGAGTCCCAGCGCCAGCAGAGGGGAGATGATGACAGGATCTCACACCTTCATAATCTTTCCTTTCCCAGCTGCTTGGGAAGCTCTGAACTGTCTTTTCTTTTCAAACACCATGTAAAAATTGTCATGCTGGGGGTGCTGCTGGTGTGGGCACCTGCACAGAACTGCAGGAATGGTGAGGAGCTGGCTGGATGGAGATTTCCCCTGCTGCCTCACTGCATCTCCCCTTTTCCCCTGGCTATTTACTGCTATTCTTTTGCAACTGGAGGAGGAGACAGCTGCAGCTGACCTCTCCTGAAGGGTACTTTATCCACAGGTTTTGGTGCAAGCAGGAATTCTCCTGTCCCTCCACTTCTCCAGCAGGGAAATTGAGCTCCATCCTTGCCAACCCTGCAACCACTGTCCTTCTGTAATTCCCATTACTGCTGATGAGAGTGACGCATTTCCACTAACTGGGTGAATGTCCCCTAAATTAGTCTTCCCTGAAACATGGAAGCAGGGAAATAAAAGGGAAGCAGTGTTTCAATTAGCTCCCAGTTTGTTTTCAGCCTTGTCTTTAAATAGGAGAGCTCCACATAAAGTGTTTAAAAACCCCTCACAGCCGAGGAAGAGAAAATGTGTTTATCTGTACAAAGCTTTGGTTCATGGAAATAATAACATTTATTATTTCCACTGTATGTTCTGTCTGTAAATGTCAAAACCTTTCATAAACTCAACCCATGACCATCTTGTTAATCTTGTTGAGATGCAGGATGTAACTCAGAGCTTCTGTGGAGAAACTGAGGAGCTGGAAGGGAAAATGGCTTTTTAAAAACTAAACCAACCTGAGCATTAGAAATGAGACTTAGGAGTGGGGTTCACCTCATCTGACTGCAAGAAGTGACTCACCTGGCCTAGCTTGAATTCCCACTACAGAAGTTAATTCCCCTTTCCAAAAGCATCTTTCTCACCTTAATTTACCACAAACAAGCACCAGCATAAGGATTGGGGGTGCTGGGGTGACACAGGATTCACAACTCTGCCATGCTGATATCCAGGGAGAGGTTTTGGGGGTGGAAGGAAGCCATCTGAGGTGGTTCATGTCTCAGCAGCCCATGGCTCGCACCAGCATGAAGGAAACTGCTCACAAGGCAGCTGGGAGCACCAGTGTCCAATAGTGGACATTGGAGTGGGGAAGAGGAAATCAGATTTTTGATAGTGCTGGAGGAACTGGAGGGGTCAACCACTACTCTGGGACTCGAGGTTTTCATTTGACCCCTTCTTTCCTCTTCTTTTTTTATCCATGTCTAAAAAAGCACAAGGAGAACAGCAACTGAAACAGGACAAGGACAGGGACAGAGACACAAACAGGGGTTTGCCCAAAGCCACCAACCCAATCCAAGCCTCTGGCCCTCCCTCCCAACCCTCACTGCCCCCCCAGGCACCCTCACAAAGCCCCAGCCACACCCTAAATGCTCCATGGAGGGGATCCACAAAGGCAAACCACTATCTCCCTCCCATCCCCTTCCCCACTCCAGGCTCTGAAAAATTCCCCTCATCTTGAATAATTCAATGAGCTTTGTTATGACAGGGCAATGCACTTAATGGAGAGTGAAATTGAAGAAGAATGTGTGGAAGTTGCAGCTTTTATCTCTAAAACAAATAGTGAATTCCTCAGGGCTGCTGCAGCCCCAAACAATGATCCAAGCTGCCGGACCTTTGCAGGTTGCCCTGGTAACTTCCAGGCTTTTTTTGGGACAGATCTTTGTCAAAGGGAAGAGGTGGTGGCAAGGCCACTCCAAAGAAATGTGGAGTTGGAGTTTGGAGAGCAGTGTGGGCCCAAGTGGCAGAAGATATTTAGGTTATAGAGGTGTGCTGCACCTAAGGGTCATCTTGGGAAATTCCCACTGAATCCAGACTTCAAGGACTTCAAGGAGTTTCCCTACTCCATCTAGAAGAAAGTGTTGCTGATCCCTTGTCCAGCAAAATGGTGCAATCCATCCCAAATTTCTTCTAGAGGTCTTCCACTGGTCCTTCACAGCCCACAGACGTCTGCAGGAGTTCGTGGGGAGGATGAACAGGAGGGATTTTGGAGCAGGAGTCATCCATTCACTATGGCCTTGGAAAAAGAGTTGTCTGATTTGCTCCCTGCACCTTCCAGAGCAGGGGAAGTGGAGAGGGAGGTGCTGAGCTCTGCTCCCTGATATCCAGTGACAGGAGGTGTTGGAATGGTTCAAAACTGTGCCAGGAGAGGCTCAGACTGGACATGAGGAAGCATTTCTTTACCAAGAAGGCAGTGAAACACTGCAGGAGATTCCCTGGCAGGAATGTTGGCAGCTTGATGAAAATCAGTCCTCGATTTTTCTCTTGAGAAGTTAAACCCAAGAGAATCAGAAATTGCACCTGTTTGAACGATCAAGTGCAGAGAAAAGTGGAAGAACAGAAGTCTTCAAAATAAATCACAGCTGAGATCAGGCGATTATTTCAGAACTGAGGGCTGAACCTGGATTTTATAAATCTTTGTCTAATACCAATAGGATTTTTGCCTCTTCACTCCCAGAATTCAGGATAAGACAGCTGGCATTGTGAGCAGTATCCCGGGCTGTTCTTGGCTCTCTCAAGACAATTCCTGCTCCTGAGGCAAGCTGCATTTTGTTTCCTTCTCCTGTGTCAGGTCCAGGCTAAGGAACAGACTCCCATGTGACACTTCTGACTCCCCATCTTCTGAGATACAAATGCAAACATCAGACCACAGGTATTTTTGTCTCTTGATGAAAGGAGAGTAGTTTGGCTTTGGTGGTTGGTTTTGTTTTTTTTTTTTGCTTTCCTTCCTGAAATAGCCTCTGGTGATCTTCAACTCAAGAGTCCACAGGCTGTTGCTCACACTGTTACTCACATCAGAGGTATCAGCCCTTCCTCTTCCCCACCTCAACCCCAAATCTGAATTCCAAACGTTATTACTTTCTGCCCGGTCTCACAAGGAGATAGGTGACGACATTCAGTGAAATCGGATTACTGGCAAGTTAAATGATCCCAAGCTGGATCTCAGCCCAAGGATTTTCAAGCTGTGCAGGCTTCCCTCGGTCATTTTCTGTGAGAAGAGGTAAATATTGCCAGGGTAAATATTGCCAGGCTGCCTGGAGACGTCAGTCAAACGTTGTGACAAATCTGAACGCAGCCAAGAAGGAATTACAAGGTGCAGAAGAGATAAAACTGTCTTAGGGAATTAATCCCAGCACAAGAGCACCTCCTACTTCATGTTTTCCTCTCCTTTGTCCACTTTACTTCTAAACTGCAGAAGAAATGGGGTGTTTGTATCCTGTGGGGAATCACAAAAACATTTTGAGGTTTCCCCAACAAGGAAATCTTGTGTCATGTGGAGTCCTCCTCCTCCTCCTGAGAGGGTTTCAGCCCAGCTGACTTGCATACCTTGAAACCACTGACTCCCTGTGCTCTTCTTTCAGAGCCTTACATAAATATTTGGCTGGAACACACAGACCTAGGTAAATGTGAACCTGTGTGCAGCCACATCAATGTCAGAATTAAAAAACACACTTGACTCACTTAAGCCCATGAGATTTTAAATAATCATAATGTCAATAATACATTTTAAAGTAAATTCTTATTTTTGGCTCCCACTTCTCAGACAGATGCAGGCCATTCTCCAAAGGGTTTCCCTTCACCTCTGAGACATTGATGTATGGAGTTGAAAGCAAAAGCCTCTACATAATTTCCTGGCTCTGTGGTTTTGGTATTTAGGAAAACCTCCAGAGCTGGGATATTGGTGAAAAAGCTCCTAGTTAGCAATGCTGCATGTCTTGGGGTGTCAAAGACTGACAATGCCTTTTTGACACCCCCAGAAAGTGCCCAGTTTCCTAAATTCAGTTTTTTTCCTGACCTTTCCCCCAGCTGTTGGTTGGGATGTACTTTATCAGATACCCAGCTTTTGAAGCAGTCATGCTAAATATCCCTTTCTTTTTGCCATCAGCTGTTCATGATTCACAGCCCTGATCTGACACCCTCAGTAATTACCCCCTTTCCAGCAGAGGCAGATTTGGAGCTGGCACAAGTGGGAAGGTGCCTGTACCCTGCAAAGCAGCAGGAATAGTAGGAGACCTTCCTGCTGCCCTCCTGCAAAAGGAGGCTCAGCTCCATGTTTTTGGATGAATCCCTGCTTCCAAGAAGTGGAGGCCATGCTGTTGTTTCAGCCACCATGTTAATTGCCAGCAGCCAAGGTTTGAGGGAACAGAAGAGAGTTATGTCCAACAAGTCTGCTGAGAAGTCACAAAACTCCCAGTGTGAGTGCCAGGCTGCCTTTTCTGATAATTAAGAGAAAACCTACATCCCAAACCAGCAATCTAGAAGGACTCAGATGCTCAGGGGGTGAGGCCCAAGGCCAAAGGACCAGCACAGCCCAGATCTGCTGATGGGACCAGCCAGACAGAATTCTTCTCCTAACTCTCCTTAGTTACAAACATCACACAATAAAACCAAATCCAGCCTGACTTTTAAGTGGATTTCAGACTGTTCTGTTCTGTTTTCCTTAGGCTGCTGCCAAGGGAGCTCTGTTCTTATCTGTTATTCCCACAGCCCTCAGTTAGAGAGGAGACCCAGCACACTTGGGGAAAGCCCCATCTCCCAGGCAATGAGCCAAAGGATATTTTTGCAGTGTTTTATGGGCACTGGTGCCATAAACAGAGAGTTTGAGGAGCTCAGCATCACCTCCCTCCTCTCTATCCCAGAATCTCTGTTCTACTGAAGCAGCCCAGGTTTTTCCCTGGGCTGTCTTGGCTTGGCAGTTAACACCAAAAAATTGGGAGTGTGAGTGTGAATGGGATCTGTTATTAAAATACTCCTCAGGGGGGAGAAGGAATGGCATCTCTGATACTGTCAGGACTAATAATGTGTACCCACACTTTCATTCATTTATTGCAACTCGAGTTTCACAGTTTTGGCTGCTGTGTAGTGCACAGTGAGGCTGGGCTGAGGCGCCTGGAAAGGCTCTCATAATCATAAGTTTATGGGTTTTTTTTAATGTTTGTGTATTTTGTTTTTATATTAATTTATATGTTTTTTAATTTTTAGAATTTTGATATTTTTTAAAGTTGTAAATTAATTTTTTTCAGTTTGTGAAGATTTTTACTTTTTTAATTTTTATATTTATTTTCTCTTTTTGTATTAAAAAATGTTATTAACTGACCCAGCAGTTAAATCAGGACAAGAAACCTTTTCTGGGGACTACGTGCAAAGCAGGGAGGGCTGAGCCAGCAACCCCAAGCATGTCCTCATCTTCTGAAGGTGACCTTGCAACAAGAATAAAGTCCACCTTTAACTGAAGGCATCAAGAGAACCACGTTTGAAAAGTCCTTTTTGGAGTGAAGATTGTCTTTACCACCTCTGGGTCCAGGCTGGGAAGGTTCCTGGTTTGGATGGATCCAGCAGAGCCAAGAGGAGGATTCAGTGCAAAGCCCTGAGCTTATTTTCAGTCTCCTCCCAGCTGCAGTGAGCACTCCTTGCCTGAGCACCACAAAACAACTTGCAGTGCCTCAACAAAAAACTATGCCAAGATTTGATCATAATTTTGTCCTTCATGCTTTGGGTGCATGGTTTCCTTTGAGACATTCTCAAAGAGGTGGAAATTTTTCCCAGAAAACATCCTATGAAAATTCATTCTCTGGGGGGAAGAGGAGAGGTCAGGGTTTGTGTGCAAAAGGTGATCCCAAATTAATCCCACCTCCAGATGAAAACTCCAAATAAACCCCCAGCCCTGCTGAGAATCCCCAAACAAACCTGATATGGATGAAAATCCTCAAGTAACCCACACCTGGATGTGAATCTGAAATCAAATCCTCATCCAGATGAAAATCCCAAATCCACCTCCATGTGCTCATCCTGATAAAACCCACACATTTTTGCCATGCAGGTAGGAATCCCAAAGAGATCCCCAAGTCAGCATCCAAACAAAAATCCTAAATCCTTGTTCATGTGGGTGGGAATCCAAAATCAATTTACAAACCACCATCCAGATTAAAACTCCCGATCCCCCACAAGTTTTCACCGTGACAAAAACCCAAAATCCACCCTCAGCTCCCACAATCACTCCTATGTATATTGAAATACCAAATCATCCTCACTCCTCTCATTCCAATAAAAATCCAAAATCCTCCTCAACATCCCAAACCCAATGAAAACCCAAACCCTCTCCACATAGATGGGAATGACAAATCCCCCCTCAAATGGCCCACCCTGACAAAAAACCCAAATCTTTCCAAAGTCTTCATCCTGATGAATATTCCAAACTCCCTCCATGCAGGCAGGAATCCCACCACCCCCCAAGCCCCCATCCCAATGGAAATCCCAAATTTCCTAATCCACTCCTAAATCAAATGTAACCCCCAAATCTCCTTAGGTGGTTGAGAATCCCAAATCCCCTCCCCAGATTTCCACAAATCTCCACCTCAATCAAAGCCCAAACCCTCCAACCCTAACAAAACCCCTGAATCCCCCCCAAGCAGTTGACAACTCCAAATCCCAATCCAAACAAAACCCCTAAACCCTCTCCAACCTCCTAACTCCAAAGAAACACCCAAATCCCCCTAAAGCCCCTCTTCAACTGAACCCCAAAACCCCTTTCCAACCTCCCAAATGAAATGAAACACCCAAATCCCTTCATGAAGTTGAGAACCCTGAACTCTGCCTCCCATACCTACATCCTAACAAACCCCTTAAACCCTCTCCAACTTCCCAAATCCAATGAAACCCCACAAATCCCTCCATGAAGTTGAGAACCCCAAATCCCCCCTCCCATACCTCCATCCTAACAAATCTCCAACCTCCCAAGTCCAACAAAACACGCAAATCCCTTCATGAAGTTGAGAAGTCTGAATCTTCCCCTAGATCCCCATCCCAACAAACCTTTTAAACCCTCTCCCATCTCCAATGAGCCCCTCCAAATTCCTCCGTGAAGTTGAGAAGCCCAAATTTCCCCAGACCTCACATCCCAACGAAATCTCCCTGATCCCCTCCAAAGGCGCGTCCCCTGCTCCTCACTGCCCACTCCATCCCCATCCCCATCCCCATCCCCATCCCCATCCCCATCCCCATCCCCATCCCCATCCCCGTCCATCCCCATCCCCACCTTCATTACCATCCATCCCCATCCCCATCTTCATCCACATCCATCCCCATCCCCATCCCCATCCTCATCCTCATCCCCATCCCCATCCATCCCCATCCCCACCACCATCCCCATCCCCATCCCCATCCATCCCCATCCCCATCAATCCCCATCCATCCCCATCCCCATCCCAATCCCCATCCCCATCCCCATTCCCATCCCCATCCATCCCCATCTATCCCCATCCCCATCCCCATCCATCCCCATCCCCATCCATCCCCATCCCCATCCCCATCCCCATCCATCCCCATCCCCATCAATCCCCATCCATCCCCATCCCCATCCCCATCCTCATCCTCATCCCCATTCCCATCCCCATCCATCCCCATCTATCCCCATCCCCATCCCCATCCATCCCCATCCCCATCCATCCCCATCCCCATCCCCATCCCCATCCCCATCCATCCCCATCCCCATCCCCATCCCCATCCCCATCCATCCCCATCCCGGCGCTCTCTCCTCCCGCGCCGGGGGCGGAGGCGGGGGCGGTCCGGGGCCGTCCTGCGCCTCCCCCGGCGGCGGGAGAAGGGGGGGCCGTGGCCGGGGCCGGGGCCGTGGCCGGGGCCGGGGGAGGGAGGGCATCGCCCGCCCGCCCCGCCGGGAGAGAGCGCCGGGAGCCGCGCCGGGACGGCCGCGCCGAGGCACCATGCGGGCTGCGGGGCTGCTGCCGCTGCTGCCGCTGCTGCTGCTGCTCGGTGAGTGAGTGCCGCCCCTCCGCTTCCCGTGCCTTCTCCCCCGCTCCGAGCATCCCTCGCCTTCTCGCCGCGCTCCGCTTTTCCCGTCACTATCGGCGAGTTTGGAGGAAAAGCAGCCGGGGGACGCGGGGCGCGCACCCGCAGCCCGAATGCGGCTTTATCGCGGCTCTTATCGGCAGCCGGGGCACATCCAGCGCTCCGGCTTGGAGCCGCAGTGCCGCTCGGTTCTGCGGAGGGATGGATGAGCTCCAGCTCTGCCCTCCCGCGTCCCGCTCGGGGGTTCGGGCTCTGGGGAGAGCCGAGCTTCCCATCCCGCTTTTGGGGTCCTATAGAGCCGGGGGGGATTTTTGGGCTGCTCGTGCAGCGGTCCAGGTGCTGCACCCGCGGAACGGGAGGCGGAGATGGCGCGGGAGAGGAGTGGGGAATGCTGCTGGAGGCAGCGATTCCCGGCTGGGAGTTGGTGGTGGAGTTTGGGAAAAGGTGAAACTGGGGATTCTTGCGGAGGTTTGGGAGGGGAAACAGCTCCTGGGGTGCTGCGGGAGTGTTGGGGTTCGGGGTGATGGAGTGGGAGTTGTGGTGCTCCGGTGGGGTGTTTTGTTGGATAAGTGGCCATAAAACACATGGAAAAGTAGCAGGGAAAGGAAAGGCACTGATGCTTTCCAGAGTGAATAAAGGTAGGGAGGAGTGGGGCATTTCTTCCTTGTAATCGGGGAAGGAGAGGGAGGTGAGAAAATAAAATAAAAAAATAAAATAAAAATATTAAAATAAAATAATAGAATGAAATAAAATGAAATAAAATAATAGAATAAAATAAAATATAAAATGAAATGAAGCGAAATGAAATTAAATGAAATTAAATGAATAAAATAAAATAATAAAATAAAATAAAATAATAAAGTAATAAAATAAAATCCTGCTTCAACTCCTGGCTCCCAGAAGAGCCTCTGCAGAGCTGAATGTGCTTTTATTCAAGGTAACAAAAGCTGGGGGATGCTCCGGAGGTAAAAGCACAAGTGGAGGCAGGGCCCTGGGGATTTAACTCTGGGGTGAATTCCCCGAGGTCTGGCTGAAATCTCTGCCTGCTCCTTGTGTTTTCCTCTTCCTCTTGGGATTCACGGGGTTTGGGGGGCAGGCAGGTGTGAACCCCCACCTGTCCCTGATGCCAACATGGGCTTGAAAAGAGATTTCTCTCCCCATTAAGACCCAGGAAGCCCTGAGCATCATTAATAGTGGCATAAAGTAGGAGCTGTTCATGCAATTTTTCTTGTGCTGGCCAGAATTTAGCTGAGTTTAGCTGACTTTGCCTTCTCAGAAGGTTTTGTTCTGTTTTCCAAAATGAGCTGATAAATACACTGGGATTGGGACAAAATAGGCTTGCAGTGTGTGGACCTGTTTCTATAACACTCTGAAGTGATCCTATTACATCTTTCTCAAAAATTAATTGATTAAATCCTTCAAAACAGCATTTTCTGCCATTCATTGCTGCTCTTAAATTTTGACATAAGCTCTTTAGAGATGCTTTTATGTTGCTCCCTGGGTATTGGAATCAGAATTTTCTTCCTTAGGGGCCAAGATAGACATCCCTGTTTGCTGAGTGTGTGGGCTCAGAGTCCAGCAGTGCTTAACTCCAAAACTGGAATCTGCTGTGGTCATCTGGGTTCCTCAAAGCCTAAAATTCATCTTTTTTTTTTCCCCCTTCCTCCTTTGGTGGGAAGAATTTGGGTTTGTAAGTGAAGCTGTAGTATTTTGAGTATCTTAGGAAATAGCAATTGGGATGGAGCCTGCATGATTTGCTGTGTTTAAATTGGATGTGAAATGAGAGTTGGGGATTTCAGAGCTGGTTTTTGGAAGGTGATAACTTCTGTGTGGGGCAGAGCAGAACCAAGGCTGATGTAGTTTTTAAAAGCAGCTCTCTGGGATACAGCAATTTCCTTAGAAATACTGACTTCCAGGCTTGTACATCCCAATCCTTTGATTTTGCAGAGATTCCTCTTTATATCCTTGCTTAAATCAGAAGAAAATCAGCTTTAGACAAGGCATAGCCAGTGTGTGCAAGAGATGCAATAAATATAGCATTAGGTAAAAAACATCTTTAAATTCCACCAGCTGGAGAGGGGCTCAGAGTTACCCCTTACGGCATCTTCATGGGATATTATATTTTATTTATTTTTTTTCTCCCCACTGCATCTTGTATTCCCACCAAAATTGCATCAGGAAGAGACAAAAAATACTTTTTATTCTTAGGGGATTCAAAAGAGCCGCAGCTCAAACCTATCCTGGGGGCAAAAAAAGAGCGCGAAGGGTTTTTACTGGAGATCAAGCACCGGGCTCAAAGCAAGGCACAGATTGATGGGTTTGAAACCCTTGTTGCCAAAACACCTCTTTTCATTCCCAAAGCTGAATTCCCAGGCCACCTCCCCAGCACTGAGAGTTCCCTGGTACTGGGAGTTCGTGTTTGTGGATGAGCTGTCAGAGGTGTGCATTTAAAAAACAAACATTTTACCCTCTGAATACTAATCCTGACACGGGCAGGAGGAGGCAACTGGGGCCACGTCCCCAGGAGGAGAAAAAAAGAAATGTTTAACCACAGGGTTTGAGAATCAGCATCAAAGCAGAGAGACTCTTCTAGGATATTTTGTCTCGGAGGAACTTTGATGAGACTTTTGCAGCCTTTTTGCCATTTTAGCCGTGCAAAGCCTTGGATTCCCTGCGCAGACACAGTAACACCACCCCGGGGGCTGTTTGGGATGCTTAATTAAAGGATTGTTTGTAAATCACTTGAAGATTCCTGGATGAAAGGAACTGGAACCGTGCAATATACTGATTTAATTCCTGGGAGTCGCTCTAAAGGCTTGTGATGAGGGGGATCATTCATGCTGCTGGCTGGAAATATCTGCTCCCAGCACTTGCAGGGAGGCTGGGGTAGCACTTTGGGTATTGTTTGCCCTATAAACCACGTATTTTATATCCCCATCTGCACTTCTATAAGGTCCAAACCCACCAGCATGAGCTCTGGGGTGTTTTTCTGGGACTGGGGGAGGTGATTTACAGACACTGAGGATCCCTCTGGCTGTGCCCCATTATCCTGGGGGTTTTATCACTCTGCGAGAGCAGAGAGGAGCTGTTGGGGTTTAGGCAATTTTGCCCCTTTTTTTGTGGTGCTGCTCTGGGTGGCCCCTTTGCTGTGTTCCCAAGGGCTCACCAGACCAGAGGCAAAAGCACAAGTGGAGGCAGGGCCCTGGGATTTAACTCTGGGGCGAATTCCCCGAGCTCTGGCTGAAATCTCTGCCTGCTCCTTGTGTCTTCCTCTTCCTCTTGGGACTGACGGGGTTTGGGGGGCAGGCAGGTATGAACCCCCATCTGTCCCTGATGCCAACATGGGCTTGAAAAGAGATTTCTCTCCCCATTAAGACCCAGGAAGCCCTGAGCATCATTAATAGTGGCATAAAGTAGGAGCTGTTCACGCAATTTTTCTTGTGCTGGCCAGAATTTAGCTGAGTTTAGCTGACTTTGCCTTCTCAGAAGGTTTTGTTCTGTTTTCCAAAATGAGCTGATAAATACATATCATAGGGATAGGGACAAACCAGGCATGTAATAGGAGTGGGGACCTGTTTCTATGACACTCTGAAGTGATATTCCATTACATCTTTCTCAAAAATTAATTGATTAAATCCTTCAAAACAGCATTTTCTGCCATTCATTGCTGCTCTTAAATTTTGACACAAGCTCCTGAGAGATGCTTTTATGTTGCTCCCTGGGTGTTAGAACAGCCAGTGTGTACAAGAGATGCAGCAAATGAGGCAAAACCACACCTTCAAATTCCACCCAGAGCTCCCTGAAGCCCTGCAGAGCCAGGGATGGGGTGAGTGGGGTTTTATCCTTACAGGGTGGAGGTGAGGTCCTGTGCTGGTGTTCACAGGGGTCTGAGGATGAGGGAGGAGATGAGGATCTGACTCCATGTTTCAGAAGGCTGATTTATTATTTTATTATATATATTATATTAAAACTATGCTAAAAGAATAGAAGAAAGGATTTCATCAGAAGGCTGGCTGAAAATAGAAAAAGAAGGACTGAATAACAAAGGTTTGTGGCTCAGACAGAGTCCAAGCCAGCTGACTGTGATTGGCCATTAATTAGAAACAACCCCATGAAACCAATCCCAGATGCACCTGTTGCATTCCACAGCAGCGGATAACCATTGTTTATGTTTTATTCCTGATGCCTCTCAGCTTCTCAGGAGAAAAAATCCCAAGGAAAGGATTTTTCAGAAAACATGTCTGTGACAAGGTCCTGCTGTAACATCTGCCTGTGCTACAGGGGCTCAAACCCCAAGCTCAGGAGCCTTCAGCAGCTTCATCTCCAGGTGCTCCAGGCAGGATGATGCCTGTAGCAAACCCACCTGAGTTTGTGCAGGAATTCCTCCCTCCCCACTGCTGAGTAGTGACGCTCAGAAACGTGCAGGTTGTGAGCCTGTGCATGCCCCTGACCTCCAGTGTTGTTCCCAGCCTGACACCACCCCTGCAGGGCCAGGATCCAGCCCCAGCTCTGCCCAGAGCTGCAGCAGAGGGTTTGAAGCCTGCAGGAATCCGGGTGGCCCGGTTGGGTCCGTTCCCCGTGTGCAGGCGCGTGAAATCTCAGCAGCCTCTCCGGAGCTTTTGCACGCTCCTGGCAGCTTCCTGCTCCTCAGCCTGTTTACGTGCTCAGCCCCTTCCACTACTGGCCCATCTCCACCTAAGGATGTTGTTTCTGAATTCTTGCAATGCCTGCCCTTTCCTTCACACAGAGATCCTGAGCAAACCTTGCTTTTTCTTTTTTTTTTTGGTTTTTTTTTTTCCTCTTTTCCCACTCTCTAAGCAACGCACACACAAAGTCATCTGGCATTTCTTGTTCTCCAGCTACCTGTGCTCGGTCCACTGCCACCCCCAGGGCTTTGCCAAATACTCCAAGTTGCAGAGAGCAGTTCCTTAAGGCTGGGAATTACCAAAGAAATCAATGAAGTGTTTCACTTGCAGTTTGTGAGACCACCTTGATTCTCCATTTGGGTCTTGCAGCTCCTTTGGGGATGTGGCACCCATCTCCCCCAAAAACCTCTCTGTTTGACACTGGGGCTTAATGAAAAAAAAAATCTTTTTTTTTTCCCCCTGAACTGCCTGGTGGGAAGGTGTCCCCCACCCCAGAGTAAGGGTGCTTCCTCCAGTGCTTTGCTGTTTGGGGACAGTTTATTCTGAGCTTCATTGGATTTTAAGTGCTCTAATTATATATTTGTTGTTGTGCTGGGCTGAGCCTTGCAGTGTTTTGCTCTGGGGATCCTTGAGGAATACACAGATCCACTGCAAACAGGCAGGAGGGATGTGCTCTGCTCATATGGCAGCTCCAAAGGTGCTCAAAAAGATGCTAATTTTTAATCCAAAAAGTTGCTAATTTTTATCCAAAAAGATGCTAATTTTTATGCTAAAAAGCCCTGTCTGGGAAGGTAGACAGAACTGGAGAGAAACAGATAATCTTCCTTGTTACTGTACAAAAATCATTTAAGATTTTTTTTCAGCTATAAACTGAAGAGGTGAAATGCTGTTTAAAGAACTGGCTGTGTGGAGTTCCTCTCTCTATTTTACAAGTGGTTTTTGCCCAGACTGTGCAGTAAGTGGTCAGGGACAGGGGGCATTCTCTCAGCTGGGGCTGCTGTGGTACAAAAATAGCACCAAGAAGTGTTCAAAAGTGTAGATGTGGTGCTTAGGGACACGGTTTAGTGGGGGACCTGGCATGTTAGCTTAATGACTTAATGGACTTAATGTTCCTGGAGGTCTTTTCCTTCTAATGATTCCATGATTCCACAGGCAGGGACACCTCCCAGTACCCCAGGGTGCTCCAATCCCCATCCAGCCTGGCCTTGGACATTTCCAGGGATCCAGGGGCAGCCACAGCTGCTCTGGGCACCCTGTGCCAGGGCCTCACCACCCTCACAGTAAAGCTGAAGTTCCTTCAAAGATGACTAAACCTGTTCTAAGTTACCTGCGGGCTTTGAATTGCAAATAATTCTGGAAATAGTGATTATTGGTGGGAATCTTGGAAAATGCCAATAGTACCTTTCATGACCTTAGAGAGTGTAGAGCTCTGTGGTGGCTTATTTAGGGTGACTTTTTGAGGGTCACATGCCCATACACACTTGATTTCAGCTGTTGTGTGTCTTAGAGTCAGCCTTTGTCACTGAATGTTGCTGAAATCCATTGGGAACCAGAAAATGCCAGGATACCCTAAAGAGGAAAAAACCCCTCTCTCCTTCAAGAGGTGAAACTGATGCCTTGTGGAGGCTGAGCTAGAACAGATGCTGAGCAGACTTAGAGAATAAAGCAGGGATTTATGGAAAGGATCTCCTCCATGGATGCACCCTGGGCAGCACAAGAGCCCAGCCAGGGCTGCACCCAAGATGAACCAAAATGGCCCCAAAATGCACCAGCGCTCCCGGGGTCTCTCCCTGGGATCAGTTCTGCTCCATTTGCATCTTGCAGTTCATTGTCCCATTCCAGCTTCAGCCCCTGCAGTCCCACCCTGCTTGTTTTTCTCTCTCCAGCCCACGGGGTTTGTGCTCCTGGGCTGAGATTTGGGTCATTTGTCCTTGGTGCCCAGCTGGAGCAGGAATTGTTTTGTCTCCCTGCTCTGTGCACAGAGCTCACCATCCCATAATATGGAGCTCAGACCCACACACTAAAGCAGCACAGAATGGGAAAAATACAAAAGCTCAAACCTGAGTCATTATTTTTCCCCTGAAAGCTCAAACCTGAGGCATCAAAGCAAAGCCTCTCAAACTCCAAAAGCACCAACATCCTTCATTACTCGTCTGCCTGTTGGGTCCCAGGTCTTGCTGATGGAAGTTTTCTCATCACCAGATGTTCCTGTTTAGCAAATCTTTGCATCCCTGCAGCTCTGCATGCTGCAGGCACCTTTTCTGCCCCGTAAATAACGTGTGTCTCACGCCTGGCTTGGCCGTGGGCCAGGCGCTTTCGGCAGACACCGGTGGCACTCTGGTGACAAAGCATTGCAAGGACACAAGGAGAATTCAAATAACTTATTAAAATCAACTCAGTGTGGTGCCACAGAACCCAGCAGAGAGCAGGAGGGGGAAGGAATAGGAGTGAACCTTTCTTTTGGGCAATGGGAATTCCAGCGCTGCTGGAACATCTGCTTTTGGATGTGCATCCAAAATGAGCAGCAGAGGGAAGGGAAAAGGACAGGCTGAGATTTGGCTTTCAGCAAGGCTCTACTTGTGAGTAACACCCAAGGTTCTGTGTCTTGGGGCTGGGTGGCAGCAGGAAGGGGATGGGTTCCAGTTTGGGCAAACTGGGATGACTGGACTTGAGGAGGAAGGGAAAATTGGAGTCACAGTGTGACTCTTCTGCCTTTTCCTCCCACTGAGGGACACAAGGTAAGGCCATGGAGGCTCAGATATTTAACTAAGGTGTTTAAGGTTGGAACTGAGTTATCCTTGAATCCAGCTGTGCCTTCTGAAAGCAATTCAGATGGGTCTTGGGATGATTTGTCCACTAGAGATGCTCGTTTCCATAAATGCTCCCCAACATGGTTTGATGCTGCACCAAAAATATCCAGGACCTGCCCCTGGAAACACTTATATTGTGTAACAGTCTCTGTATACACTCAAAAATGTAAAAAAACAAAATTGGTTTTGGGATTTGGATGAACTTCTTACTGTTGGGTCAGGAGTGCACCCTAAAGGCTGCAAAATGAACAGACAAATAAGAAGAACATGGTCCTTGGGTTTAAAAACCAAATCTGTGCCTGTTGTCAGGTGCAGGACAGATCCTTAGAAACAGGCAGAGATGGGATCTGAGTTAAAAGCTCCTCCAAAACTGAAAAGGTAATTTTTTTCTTTCTGAGTTGGCCCCATTTTAGATGTTGCTTTGAGGTCTGGTTCATATTCTTATCATCCTGAATAAAATTGGATTAATCCAGTGGTTTTTTCTCTGTTTCACAGGCTCTGTGTGCAGGGAGCTTTGGTCTTAGGCCACATGGCTGATGAGGGTGGTGAAAGGGGAAGGAAGGTCATTTTGTAGTGGAAGAATAAGGCCTCAGTTATTAATGGCAAAGGCTGAAATTTTCTCTCTCAGCCTTAATTGATTTTGGCAAATTTAACTGGAGGAGAAAGTAGAAATTGGCTTAGAAATTAAGCCCTAATACTTAAATATATATTAGATCTATTGTAGAGAAATGAGGAGACAGCCTTGTTAAACTTTTATTCTAAGTGGCTTCTGCTGGATACAGGCAAAGAGAAAAATACCCAATTTCTAATTTGGACAAAGGGGACTTGAAAGGCTCTTCAGAAAGGCTTGGAGAAACTCTGTTTGAGAAAGTGCTTCTTTGAAACCCAATAGCAAAGACCACTTTTTTTTCCCCCTCCTCCCTGGAGTCTAAAGGCAGGAGGGCAAGATAAGACATTCCACCACGTAGGCAAATGGGGAAAAAAAAAAAAAAGAGAGAAAAGTTTAAATGATACTGCTGCAGGCTGTGGAAAGTGGAGAGCTCTCAGGGTGACTGTTATGTGCTGCTTATCAAAATGCTGTGAGCCCTGACTGTGAGAAAAAGCAGAGTAATTTAAGAGATGCTCTGTGCCAGCATGGATCTGGTTAGCAGTGGTTGTACTGGAACAACATCAAGTAACCAAGGTCCTCAGGATATATCTAATCTATATGTATCTATATCTATATCCACATTAAATAAGCAATAAAGTTGTCCTCATTGGACATTTCTAATTAATCAAGCAACAGAAGCAATGTTTAAAGCACAGGTAAGGGAAGGAAGTTTTTTACCACGTACTGAGTCAGTTGATCAGGAGCAGCCTCAAAGCAGGTTGTGGTTGCAGATCTCCAAATCAGTATTCTCATCATGCATTTTTTGCAGCCATCACTCTCTGCTGGCGACCTGGTTTGGTTTTGGAGCCTGAAGGAATAAAAACAACAAATAAACAAACAAGAATTTGTTCCTGTGGGTTTCTCTTGGCAAAGCAGAGAAAGTAGCAACACGCAGTAAAAGCAGAAAACAGCCTCCCCCTGTTTTATTTTCTCCTTTGTTGGCTTTTTCCTCCTAACATGGGTCTCATTTTCAGATGGATCAGCACCCTGATCTGGTTTGACAAGTGCTAAGAAATGTTTGTGCTCTCCACTGCCTCATTCTAAGGGCACATAAATTTATACAAAATCACAGCATTGCCATAAACACCCCAAAATCCAGCGTGGCAAAGAAAAGCTGTGATACCTGTGCTGCAAATGGGAGGAACCAGCAATTCTGGGGCTCCCAGAAATCCTGATCCAACTGAGAGACAGCCAGCACAAAAGATAAGCAAAATGGGACAGGGCATTGTGTCAGCTGTGAAGCCAGAGAGCAAAATTCACAGCCTTGAGCCCAAATTTCAAGCGTGCAGGATTTAATCTCCCCATCACCTCCACTTTCCCAAGGCTCAGGGTCATTCCCATACCAAAAAGCCAAGGAGAGATGCTGATCTCTTTGACACAGAGAATGAATCTTCCTGTCCTGTACAGTAGACAGAATGCTGTGGAAAATGAAAGTTTAGAGATTAATGCAACACCCTATTATAGACAATTACTTTGTTTCCTTAAAATTTTCCCAGCTGGCTAAAAAAAACCTTCAAGGCTCTCAGTCCATGTGATTTTGTGGGCTTCTAAGACAGTTCCTGCCCACGAATGGCACAAATAAATCCCCATTAACTGCATTCAACAGGAGAATGATCTTTTTTTCTCATTAAAGCTTCACAAAGGGTTCAAAACCTCATTTTATGGCAGGGTGCTTTGATTTAAATTGATGTGGCTTAAATCATGAATTTTAATCATGACTTAAAATACAGAAGGAGAAAGTCATAATTTGAATGATTTGATTTTTATCATGTTTTTCATTTACAATTCATAGCTCTATCCCTTAAGCAGGGCTGATTCTCCTCATTGTAAAACTTGGAGATTTACAGCCCACTCTTGCCTTTCAGCTGTGTTTTCTAACCAGGCTGGCACACTCTGAACATATTTGTGGAAGGAGTTTTATAGCCTGAGACCTCTCTATTTTGGTCTCTAATTTATGCATCTCTGGAGTTGTCCTTGGTAATGATGAATGAAACTAATTTAGGGTTTATTGGTGGAAATCACTCTTTGCTTGTAGAGGAAATTTCTGTTAAACTGACAAATGCAAAAGAGCATTTACAATTCCTTTAAGATACATCAAATAACCGAGGACCTGGGTACCTTATGCAATAAACTTTTGAACAAACTTTTCAGTTTAGTGCTAAGCAATTCACTGAGCAAATCTCCAGCGTCAATCTGTGATGGAGTTAGTGACTGAAATGAATTGTTCTGTGTCCCTTGAGGGTATCAAATAAACAGGAGTCATTCTCTTAAAATTCACTTTTAATGTTTAAAATGGGAGAGGAAACAATTTTATTTTTCAGCTGCTGGTTTCCAGTTGTTTTTGCAGTTTGGAATTAACTGTTGGTGGAGCAGCTGAATGTGTTTCTCCTTGACTTGGAGAGGCAATTTCAGTGGATAACTGAGGTTTATGCAAATAACTTTTGACTGTCTAAATAGGACTGACTACCCCATGTCTGGATACCCTGGACATCTGCCCATAGTGTAGGCAGAAAGCAATTAAAGAGAAGCAAAAATTAACAAAACTTCCTTTAATTGACCGCCCTGTTATTGTCTCACATCCAAATCCAGCCCCACTTAGTGCTGGAAAAGCTGAGTTCCTCAAATGCCACGGTGTCCTTGTTGGGTTTGGTCTCACTGTAATATATTTAATGTTCTTTTTAGTGCTAGATGATAAAATCTCCCAAAAATTAGGAAGAGATTTGGGCTTGATGGTCTGTGGCCCATTCCCCTCATCCACCTCGTTCTGATGTGTCCCCTTGCTGATCCAACATGAGAGCATTTTCCCCAGCAAGCTTGGCAAATAAAACTTTGCTGTTTAAAGCAACAGAGGGGAGAAAATGAAGGAAAATAAAATAATCCTGAGGTGATTGTGGTTGCCACTCCTGCCATCACTCTTTGCACAAAGTCATCCCAGTGAGAGGACACATCTGTTTCTGCTGCCACACATCAGTTGAGGCTGATAAAGTCTCTGATAAGCAGATCAGGGTGGAGGATGCACTAACAGACCCTGGGCAGGTTCCTGGTGCTCTCACTCTACATTTCCTTAATCCAAATCCCTCCCAGGCTCTTGGGAGGAGCAGCATCCCATGATGGCCATGCTCCTGAGAAGTTCTTCCATGGTGAGTGCTTATCAAAACCTGGCCTGTAATTCACCATCTCACCCCCAAACATTATTTTCTGGGCAGTTTTCCAGCCAGGAGAAGGTCAGTAGTGGAGGGGGTGGTGTTGAGGACAAGGATGGGCAATAAAACCCCCACTGTTGGGTGCCCAGTGAAGGACAAAACCTGTCACCCATCACTGTTCACACTCCCCGTTCCAGGTTTCTCCAAATCACAGCTTCACTTGCTGGGGGTGATTTAGGGCAGCCAGTTTGGGAGGGGGGGGGGGGGGGGGGGGAGGAAGCTTTTATTTTGGCAAAGGAAGTGGTTCAAGCAGGGTGGAGTGGTGGGAGGGTGGTGAAAAGTAGAAATGTGAGGTAGGGTTGGTGGCAAGAGAAGCAGGGGATGTCGTGATCAGTGTGTGCATTTATGAATGCCCTTTACGGAGGGTTGGGGAGGGAAACACAGGAGTCCAAACTGATGGTTGAGAAAGCAAAAAGATGGTTTTCTGCTTTTAAAAAATCCACCTCTTTGTGTGTTCCTATTACTGCACCTGGCCACAGGTAGCTGATAGCCGCACCTGGTAAAATTTGGGGCATTTAAAGGAGTTTGGGTGTGACAGGAAAACCCCAAAGGAGCAGTGCTCTTCCTCTCTGATCATGTTAGAAATGAAAATTCCAGCATTTTGTCAGCATCCTTGATGGAAGCAAAGTGACCTGGCCCCACCAGCAGCTCCTGCAGGAGTCTCTGCACAATCCCTGCCCAGAGTAGAGGCTTTCAGCATTGCAGGACTTTTTCATTTTTCACAATTTCATGGATAATTGGAGAGGCTCTGGATGGATGCAAAGCCCCAGCACGATGAGAAATTCATGGGGGTGCTGTGGAGAGTGGGTTATTTTGGCCCAAACCCAAAGCCAGGCTCTGGAGTGGTCCCACTGCGTGCAGCTCTCCGTTATCTCCGCTGTGTCCTCACACTGAAAAATCCCACTGCCAATCCTGATAAAACACTGCAAGGGAAGAAAAAAAAAAATAAGATAAGTCAGGAAACCACCAAAAGAAACTCGGTGTGCCTTGGGGGTTTGATGGGGAGCACTGGGGGGGGACAGCCACGCCGAAGGAATGCCGGCTATTTCGGGCTGTGTTTGTGTTTGAGAGGCAGGAGCAGGAGCAGGAGGAGGAGGAGGAGGAGGAGGAGGAGGGTTGCAGCTCCACACTTTTTCTGCCGTGAGAGCCTTTTGCATGTCTGGCAGGATGGCTCCAATCTGATTAGGAGGAGGTTTGATTAGGAGGGGGCTGTCTGTGGGGGCAGCAGGGCGATGGATGCAAAGCTGCTTTCCCTGGGAGCAGCAGCCAGGGGATGCCCCGAGCCCAGCTGGCCTTTTAGGGAGGGATCCCTCCTAATCCAGCTCAGAAGCAGTTTTGGGGCAGGGGTTTATCTCTGTCTTGGCTGGTCAGATTGGTACCCTGAGGTGCTGGATGAGGAGTGTTGATAAAGTGGATGGGTGAGGAGCAGAGGCACAAGGAAACCTCTGTAGGGGAACTGCCTTTGAGTCTGGATTTTGGGATCCCGCTCTACTTATTTATTAATTAATAATTAACTAATTAATATATTTGTTTATTTATTTACTCATGTCCTGAAGGCTGATGCTCATCACAGTCACAGGGAGGATAAAAAAAGTGCAGCCCATGAGCTGTTCCTGCAAGGATTTCAACTCAGTCTGAGCAGAGGCACTCACTCCACAGAGAGGGACAGGAGAGAGAAGGGGTGCTAAGGTTTTGTCTCTGCTCAAACCTGACAAGAACAGATGCTCACAGCCTATGTCTGAAGAAATAAGAAGCATTCCTGCCTCAGGAATTCATTTCTTACAGGAACTTTTTTAGAAAGGAAATAGAGGAAATATTGGAGGAAATATTTATTTCTGAGACGCTTGGATCTCTCAGCCCCTGTTTTAAGCACCAACACTATTCTCTCCTGAGATGGACAGTGATGCCTGTGGGCAGATTTCCCATTTTTCTCCTCACAAAAGGTAAGAAATGGCTTGTTACAGGAACTTGGTGCCACCTGCATCTCTCAGGACTCCCCAAAGCCAAAGAGTTGCAAATTTTCCCAGTCTGTTCAAGCTATGGCTGTTGCCATGAAACTGCCAAGAGTGGGGAAAGAAGGAGCCGTCTGCTTGATAATCTAGATTAGGAACAAGGAATTTGTTCTGTAGTAATAAGGATCAGCTTTTGGATCTGCTTGGATTTGGATTTGAGCTATCTTCCCAGGGGTGAGGGCCCAGCATCCAAATGTCCTGATGCTGTAACTCATCTCCATCACACGTTTGGGCTGCCCTCCAAGCATCAGGGTTAGGGTTTGGGTTTGCAAGAAAGGGATTTGCTCCACACCTTGCTTTCCTCCAACACTGTTTCTGCTTCTGTTTGGGAGAGCTGATTTTGAATCCTGCAGCAGCACAGGACTTGGCCATCTGCTGCATCATCCTTAGTCCCAAAATGCAGTGCCTGGATTCCAGTATATATTCTATTTATTTGGCTGCTCTGCCGTGCAGAAACTTCCTGGGCAAAGGAAGTTTCAAATGCATCATTTGAGCATTTCAGCCTCTCATCAGTGACTCTGTGGCCCACATTGAGAGGTCTGGGTACTGGGAGGGACTGGTGATGGAGAAGCAAAGCAATTCCAGGCCAGGCTGGGTGGAGTTCTGGTCTAGTGATCATCCAGTTCCAGTCCTTGCCCATGGCAGCAGGGCTGGAACTGGATGATCTTCAAGGTCCCTTCCAACCCAAACCATTCTGTGATTCTGTGATGATTCTGTGCCAGCCACCAGGGCCAGGAGCATGCCTGCACCACAGAGCTGTGTCTGCAGTACATGGGCTTGCAAGTTATTAATTATTTAAAGCAATCAGTTGCTAAGAATTTAAAACAAACAACAATCAGTTACTGAGAATTATCAATGAGCATTGCTGGAAGTTGTCATTTGCTTTTGATGGCTCAGCTCTTTCTTGCCTCCACGGTCAGCAGGCTCAGGGCTTGATTTCTGAGTGGTGTCCAGCATCATTTTATCCAATTAGAGAATAATTTCCAGAGATGTCAGGAGGAGATGGGGCTCAGGGCAGCGAGAGGGTATTTATGCACAGCTGATTGTGCTTCTCCAAATGCATATTTGAAATGTGCATGGGGATTTTTCAGCTCTGTTCTGCCTAGCTGTAATCAGGGATGCTGTCTTCAGGTAGTTTTGGCAGCAAAGCCATGCTTTGATTTGGCCAGGGATCACTTGCAAACATGCCAGGAATGTTCATGCAGCTGCAGGCTTCACCAGAGCAGGGGCTCCACCTCCACTGCCCAGCTCCAGGATTACAACCAGCAGCACCCACTGAATCCCAGCTCAGTGCCCCCTCTCCTCTGCTCTGCTGGTGGCTTTCTGTGGGTCCCATCAGGTCCCTGCCCTCTCCTCCCATCTCCATCCCCACCACGAGTCCAGCTCAGTTTCCTAAAGGAAATGCCCAAGCTGATGTGTCAGAGTTTCCCTGCTGAGCCCAAAGCAGGACCTGGTGTCTGTCACCCCAGAAGCAGAGGAATTGGGATATTACCATCGAGCCCAGCCCCACAGCTCCCTCCTGTACCCAGAGCTGTGGATGCCCTCCAAGGTAAGAACTCAACCTGGTATTTGCAGACCTGATGGCCTCTCTTAGGAGGAAGAGGAGGATGATTAGCAGCAGGGAGGGGATGCAGCTCCTTCTTCCTTCCTGCTTCCTTTGCTCCCTTCCCTTGCCCTGCCACAGCCTTCCCTGTGGCACAGCCTCCAGGCACTGCCCTGGAGAGAAGGATTTGATGGCAGGGAGATGTTTTTGAGCTCAGCAAAGCCCTGAGCTCAAAAGGTGGCATGGACAGGGTCTGTTCCATCCAGACCACTCTGGGTGCAGGTGCTGTAAGCTTTGCTTTCCTCTAGATACCATTTGGGTTTTTCCTCCCTGCCTGGCAAATCTCTTTGTGCTCAAACTCACTACCTGTCATGGGAGTTTTGGGGACCTGAGTATGACCCTTGTTGTGTGCTGTATTTTTTTCATATATTACTTTTTTTTTTTGGCTGCATTTTCTCAGCACGCAACCACTCCATTGAAACCTACTGAGTGCAAAGCATTGCATCCCCAACCCAGTGACATCCCACAGCTTCCCATGCTCTTCTGCTCAGCTGTAACCAGGCAGGAATCTCACTCCTTGCTGGGCTGCAGGGTGGACAACATTGTTCCCCTATTGAGTCATTAACAATGAGGTCATTGGGCTGGAAAGACAATGTCATTCAGCAGCCAAGAACCCAGCTGGCTGATCCCGGTTGTGTCTCATCTCCTGTGACAAAGCCACTTTTAATTGACTAATTAAAGCTTTTGCAGGCTCCATCTTGGAAGGGATGACCAAAATAGACATTGTTCTTTGTCAGCATTAAGTCAGGCCAGTTGGCTGATTAAGAAGCAAGACCTTTCTTCCTTCTCCACTTTGCCACTTGCTGTGCAGGCCTTAATTCGTGGTCCTGGCAGTGGGAAAACCTCCTCAGAGATATCCCACCATGTGTTGCAGAGCAAGCTGTTTGACTGAGGCCCCAAGGACCTCAAGAAAGCTCATCCAAAGCCCACTCAAGCCACTTTGGGATGGCCTCTCTGTGTTACCATCACACCTTTTGTTGGACACGTGGTATTTTGGGTTCCCAGCTCCTGTAGGAGTTTGATATTGCACCTAAACCTATGACACTGGGGTGGTCCCATATCCTGCAGGCTTTACAAGGACAATTTGATCCACTGGCTGTGGGCCAAGGGCATTTTTCTTCCCATTTCTGGGCCATCTTTCTCTTTATGTCACTATCATCCTCGTCCTAACCTGAGCAGGCAGCCAACCAGTAGAACACTCATTCATCATCATTGGTCAACTAGCCTCATTCACTTACTCCATAATCATTCTACTTTTATTCCCCCTTGCAGCTGCCCTAGAAAATAAACTACTCAAACTCTAATTAACTCTAATAGTTTATAAAAATTTATGTACTTTTTGGGTGGTGCAGTGCAGGTGGAAAGGAGGGACATGTCCAAGCACTGGCAAGAGATGTGCCCACAGTAAATCCTTGCTTCCCTCAGCTGAGTGCTCCTGCTCTGCCAGGACCTCATCACTGTCTGAATGAAGATGTTTTGAGCCCTGAGACCAGTGGCCACTTCTGCTCTTTGCATCTCTTGCTCTCATTGCCACTCTGAGTAACACCATCCCCAAACCAGAGAATAAATGTGCCCTGAGGGACTCCACAGGACAAACCCTGCTTCGTGCAGCTACCTTGCCATTTCCATTAAACCCCCAGGGTTTTTTTCAGCCTGCAGTGTGATTGTGTCAAAGCAGATTTATCTCCTTTTTGCTGCCCAGGCCCTGCTGAGCAGGAACGCTGGGTGTGTGTTTACCAGGGCCTGTGTCCCAGCCCTAAAGCACAGCAGCCGCTTCTTTTGAAGAACACACAAAGCAAGGAAGAGGAGCAATTGTTTGGGAGGAAGTTGAACCATAATGTAATACACTCCCATGGGATTTACTATTAGTAATTATTTGTATTGCTCTGGCACCCAACCAAGGTTGGGGCCCCGGTTAGCAAGGTGCTGGATCAGCCTGCAGATGAAGACAGATCTTCTGTCCAAAATCTGTCCATTCTTGCAGGTAGAGATGGGGGAACTGAGGCAGGGAGAGGTTGACAAGTGTAACAAGGGTTGTTTTGGAGAGTTGTGGCTCAGCAAGGAGGTGAACCAGCATTCAGTGCTTACGGGGAGCATCCTTCCTCTCTGGGGGTGAATCCTAGAACATGGAACTGCAAAATGGTTTGGGTGGGAAGGGACTTTAAAGACCATCTAGTTCCACCCCCTAGGAAGGGACACCTTCCTCTGGATCAGGTTGCTCAAATCCAATCCAACCTGGGCTTGGACACTTCCTTTACTTGTGCTGTTTCCAGTTCCACCTAAGAGGCTGTTGGGTAACAAATATGCTGTGCTGGAGGGTTCTGCCCTAGGACAGCACTGGAAAAGGTAGTTTCTCACTGTTTGTGCCTTTAATAAGTGATTTCTGTGATCACGTGTATTATTTTAAGGAGGGGAGGAGCAGGAGCTATCAAAGAACACAAGTGCTTCAAATGGAAGCTAAGTCTCACTTCTCCTGAAAAACAAAACAAAATAAACAAGCAAACAACAAAACAAAAAGCTAAAATGGGTTTATCGTTCTGTAAAGTTTCAGGAGAGTTAAATAATGAGGCAATTACGGATTTGCCAACAATAGAAGCTGATCAGATTACACAGGCCTGTAAAACCAGGGGCCTGCAAAGCCAGATCGTCACTGGGGCCATTTGGTGGGAAAGAAACTCAGTGCCAGACAGTCTTTAAATAGTTTTGAATAAGAGGGAGGGTTGGCTGTGTCCTTCCCTTCCGAGGCTCTCCCCACCTAAAGAATAGCACTGAGCCTCCTGCCAAGTCCCTGCCTGAAGGCTCCACTCACAGGCCCAGTATATAAATATATAAATATATTTATATATAAATATATAAATATATAAATATATAAATATATAAATATATAAATATATAAATATATTTATATATAAATATATAAATATATAGATATATAGATATATAAATATATATAGGTGCTCATGCATGCAGTGTGTATATATAGAGCTTCCCAATCATCTGGGAAGACCCCACCCTGAGGGAGGTGTGGGTGTGGAACTGGAGGGAAAAAAGAAAAATAAAAGGTAGGACCCAAAATAGCGCGGACACACAAAGGATCCCAAGGAAATGTGGAGCTCTCCTCACGGCATTGACAGGAAATCTCTGGGCTGCTGGTTCAGTAACCCTGGCCAGCCAAGGTCATGGGGGACTGATTGTGGTGGAGAGATGGATCCTGACATCCATCCTCTGCAAAAATCCTGGGGTGAGGGGTGTGAGCTGGAAGCTTTTATGTCAGAGAGGATTTGCAGGTGTCCTAGATGTGCCTGCAGAGGAATCTGTCTCCAGCATAGCCTGAAAGAGAAGCCAAGTAGACAGAACTGGGAAGGATATTTAACCAGGAATCACCCAAAATTTTACTTAGAGAAGCTGGGATGCTTAAGGGCATCACCATTGCCTCTTGGAGGTGGCTTCTATGTCACTTGGCATCACTTGTGTCTTTCACATCACCTTTGAGTGTCAATAAACCAAAGACCTCAGAATCACAGAGTATCTCCAGCTGGAAGGGACCCACAAGGATTATCCAGTTCAAGAAATTTGAGGTCAGTCCTCTTTGGGCTCATCCTGGCCTGGTGGTGGGTGGTGTGTGAGATGGGCCGGGGGAGGCAACGTGACTTACCACCCATAAAAGTAAATTTGCTAGCTGGAGGGCGTAAATTTGGGCTAATTTGTGACTCATCAGAGGCGCTGGGTGCACAAAGGAGGGTGAGGCTCTGGGCCTTATCCTGTCCCCACCATCTCTTTTCCGCTGGTCCATTCTGTCCTCGGGACAGGCAGGCAATGTCCAAGTCCTGCCCTGAGCATGACCCTGGGGACTGGCAGCCTCCCCACACAACCCACAGCGGTGGCAGGAGCAGGCAGAGCTGTTTCTGAGGGCAATTCCTGCTGTAAATCTTCGGGGGAGGTGGAGAGGAAAGGGAGGTGCAAGAAGCAGGGCACAGCGTGTGGCAGTACCACAGCAGCACTGTGCCAGCACAAACTCACCTCCCACTCACCCCTCCCCATTTCTTCCCTTGGACAAGAGCAGCCTGTGGCCAGGCCGAGGTCTCCTTATTCTTTTGGATTTAGGGTCTCTTCCTCTTGTTTTCTGCCCCTTAGGGCTGTGGTTTGGACCTCCTGTGTGCTGGGCCTGCAGCTTTAGTCTCCAGCTGAGGATGGCATCCTTGGTTTTGATGGCACAAATCTGGACATTAGATCCCTGCTGCTAATATCAGCTTTAACACCTCTCTGTGGTCTGGCTTTTTCAGGCTGTGAGGTTCCAGAGAAGCCTGTCCTCGAGCTTGGGGTTGATCCTTTTCCTTTAGGAAGAGCCCCTGCCACAAGAAAGGGAATATTCCCTCCCTTCTTCTTCCTCAGTGCAAAAATTAGAGTGGCACTCACAAAAAGTGAGGGGTTTTGGCTGCACAACCAACCCACAGGAGTTCTGCTCCACAAGAGCCTTGTGGCCCTCATTGCCCATGGACAAAGTCTAGACACGTCGCTGATGCACAGCACCCAACTTGAGTGACATTGGATGTGACAACTCTTCCCTGACGCCAGCCAGCTGGCAGAGGTTCAGCTGGCAGGATGAGTAGCTCAGGGCCAGCTCCATCCCTGCCTTGCTCAGCATGAGCCCAAATATGGGCCCAGCCAGCTGGAGAGGAGAGCAAGGTGAAGAATTCCACCCTCCCCTGCCACCCAACAACTTGTAGGGCGCTCTCTCCGCTGCCTTCTTGGGTTCTGCCTTTCCCCATGGCAAAAACTGAGAAAAACTGAGTTCCAGGGAGCCCTGATCATGACCTTTCTGTAGTTAAGGGGGCTTATAAGAAAGATGGGAACAAACTTTTTAGCAGGGTCTGTTGCAATAGGACAGGGATGATGGTTTTAAACTGAACAAGGTTCAATTTAGATTAAATACAAGGCAGAGATTTTTGATAAGGGTGCTGAGATGCTGTCACATTTTGTGAAGCTGTGGATGCCCCATCCCTGGAAGTGTTCAGCACCAGGTTGTATGGGACTCAGAGCAACCTGATCTAGTTGAAGATGTCCTTGCTCATTACAGGGGGGTTGGACAAGATTTTAAACATCTGTTCCAACCCAAACTAATCTATGATTCTATGATGTGACATCAAATCTGGCATCAAACAAAGCTTTCCATGCCCAGGAATTAGGAAGGGCCAACCTCAGCTGGGGAGGAAGGTGTGCCCTATCCCTATGTTTGGTCAGTGCAACATTTAGGAGTTTGTTTTCTGGGGACCATCACCAAATTTCTCCTGAATTAACTTTCCTAAAGTGCATCAGCTCCCCCTCATCAGGTTTAAGAGCTGAGGAGAGGTTGATTTAACTTACTTCATTTAGTCCAAATTAAATTAAGAATGATTTAAAGCTGAGCAAGAGTGGCCACCTGGTGGGTTGTGTGTACTTTGACTAATCCACTCTGAAGTCATACCTCCTTTTAATTTTAGATTAATTTTTTCTGAGTACCCCTTTGTAGACAAGCCATCAGGCTGTATCAAGATCAGTTCCTGTCTCACAGGCTCACGTCCTCACTCCTTCCCAAGCTGCCTGGAGTCCTCCAGGAGAATCCAGCAAGGGATGATTAATCTTTCTAGGGTGAAAAGCAGAGGGAGGAACTTTTCTCTGTCTGAATGAATAAATCTGTGTGCCCAGACACCCTCGTTGGTGAGGGTGGAGAAAGGAGGTCGGGTGCCCAGGAGGAGCTGCTGGGATGTGACACCTCAGCCCTCCAGAGCAAAGCTGATGCTTTGGCCAAGCAGTTCATGGTGTTGGCCTCTCCAAAGGGCTCCTTCCCACCACCCTGACAGCTCCACAGCTCCTCAGTGCTGGTATCAACTTGTGGTCCAGCCCTCAGCCTCGGGGAGAGGTGGTGAAGTTCCTCCAACCCTTCTTCCACCCTGGAGAGAGGTGGTGAAACTGGATGGGATCCTCATATGGTCAAGGTGGAATTGCCAATGTGGCAGCCCCAGTCTTTAGGTTCTTCTCATGGATTCCTGCCCAAATTCAGAAAAATCTAGACTTTTAACTTATCTGCTTTTTCTTATTTAAAGAGGGCTTTTTTAGTGTTCATGTCCATAGAAAAAATCCTGAAAGCCCAGCTTTAAGACTTAAAATATTGAAGAAAAACACCAGATATTCAAAGTATAACAAAGTTCTGTATTCTTAAAGTTTTCCTGAGGTTTTCAGTGTTGTGTTGACTCACAACCACTCTTCTGGGACAGAAGCACCTGTGCTTTACCTTGATCCAGAGAGACTTTCTGGCCCATTACTCGGTGTAAACCTTGAGTTTATTCCAAAGTCCTGTGTGACTTTTGCAGAAATAGAGGGGTTTCAGGGCTAAATGTAGCAGACACCGTGTCCTTCAGCAATGGGTGATTGATGCTCTCTTGGGCCACAAATCCTCCTCCACAGCAGCAAGGTCATCATGGGGCAGCTCCACTCCAAGGGTACAAAGGATTCAGGAGATGACAGGAGCCCGGCCGTGCTCTGTGCTTTGGAGGGCCTGGTCAGGCTGGGACATGAGGCACTTTTGGCTCGTGCTCCCCACGTTTCTGCTCCAGCAGCTCTGGGGCCATTTCCTACACAATGAGATGTTTCTGGCTGCAGAGACCCCAGCTCATTCTGCAGCCTGGGAAGGGTGCAGGGCTGGAGCCAGATCCCTTAAAAATCCCATCATGGATAGGGTGGAAATAGCCTCTTTCCCCTGATGTAAAGAGGATTATTTCCAGGCTTAGTGGTGAAAAATGCCTGTGGGTTGCGTGGATAGAGGTGGGCACTTGTGTTTGTGTTGGTTTGATTCCTTGACAACCTCCTGTGAAGGATTTTGGAGATTTCATTTTCCACAGTGGTCTTCCTGTCTCCTTCTGATGGTTTTCTCATCTTTCCCCTTCACTTAGCCACAGATTTTCCATGAGAAGAGCGGTGGAGACACAATCCTAAATAGGATGTCCTATGTTTATCCCTAAGAGAGGCTGGACTTCCCACTGCTGGCATTCCTCACCTCTGGCTGGAGCTGGCCATGGGATGCAGAACAGCCTGGGATGGACCAGCTGGGTCCACTTGAGTGAAAAATGCCACTGATCACAAATTTCAGGCAAACCCCAGGCTCTGAGGAGAAATTCAGAAGCGTTCCAAGCGTGGCATGAAGGACAACTCAACAACAATGTTTTTGAGAAGGTGGGAGTGAGGAACACTGAGATATTCCTGCTCCCTCAAACCCACTGTCTGGTCATTAATTAGTGCAGCAAATGAACCCATTTCTGCCTCCCCAAATGTGGTGTTTAGAGGGACCAAGGGAGTGTGAAGAGGAGACGAGTCAGGGCTGCAGGAAAGGGGAGTATGGGGAGGTGTGCCTTGGGATGATTATTTTTAATATTTGTCACACTTCCAAATGAAACAGCAGATGAGCTGAGCTGGCTCAAACACTTGCAGAAAGAGCTGATGGGGAATTTGTTAATGAAGCAAGTTTGTCATCAGAAAATGCTGGTTCATCAAAACCTGGGTTCTGGGGACATGTGTTGCAGTCCTGGCAGGAAAAGTGTATCAGGCTGTGGGTGGGTTTCTTGGTTGAAACCAAGGAGGTTTAAAGGCTGTTGTGTGAATAGAATAAAGCCAGGCAGATCTACCAGAGAAGATGAAGCAGCCAAACCTCACGTGAGGTTTGCTTCAAGTCCTGCTCTTTGGGCTTCAGGGTTCCCTGTACTTTATAAAAATAGGGAAAACTTGAATTTTCCCCAGTTCTCAAAGCAGAGTGGCCTTTTGGCTACTGTGGGGATATGATTCACTGCAAAATGCTGCAGACTTAGTGTCCTCAAGCTGATGCTAGAATGCTGTGAGGACATTCTCCAGATCTCCTGCTGAGGGGTATCTCCAGGCTGGCAGTGGAGTAGGAAGCCCTGGGTGCTCCTCTCCATCTGGAGATGAGGCAAAACTCCTCGGGGCTTGAAGCACATCCATTTCCCCCCCTGCCCTGCTCCAATTCAGACAGTAAGGGTTTATTGGGAAGGGTTTTCAGGGCAGAGGCAGTGGCTGCAGATTCCTTCAATTTGACAGCAGAGAGGAGGGCACTGTCAGCATTATTGCCTCTATCTCACTGTCACTTCCATGCACGATCTAAACAGCAGCAATTTGAAGAGTTTTTTTTCGATAGAACCTTTTCACAGAGGGGCAAAGGAGGTTCCCTGAGGACAATAAACCCAGTGTCTTTAAATCAGAGCCGGGGCACACTCATTTCATAGAACCATAGAATGGTTTGGTTTAGAAAGGACCTTAAAGATCATCTCATTCTAACCCCCCTGCCATGGGCAGGGACACCTTCCACTGTCCCAGGCTGCTCCAAGCCCCATCCAGCCTGGCCTGGGACACTTCCAGGGACCCAGGGGCAGCCACAGCTGCTCTGGGCACCCTGTGCCAGGGCCTCCCCCCCCTCACAGCCAGGAATCCCCTCCCCTGACCTGCTGCCCACACATCTTTCATGCGGCCCCTCCCCAAGTGTTATTGCAGCACTAATTAGACCCAGCCATTAGGTCTCATCTGGAACATTTTGCAGAGCAGTTCTATCAAAAGTGTTCTGCAGCAGTTTTTATTCTGGCAGGGGTTTGGAGAGGATATGTCTGCACTGGATGATTGGACTGATGGATTAGAGGCAAGTGCTCTGGCAGCTGCTGTTGGACCTTTCCCCATTCTCCAACCCAGGAAGCCAAGCTGGTCTCTGGCCTGGGTGAAGCCATTTCATAAAGCTGATGGTGAGGCTGGCAGCAAAGGGGCTGGGTGATGCTCATTAGGAAAGCATCTTAAGAGATGGAGAGTGCCAGGGTGGTGTGTAAAATGTCCTTGTACCACATCCCTCACTAAAATCTCTGCAGGCAGCTCAGGAAGACCCTGTTTGGATCCCATCTATCCCTAAGCCATTGGAAGGGAAAGAGGCCCTACACAGGCAAAATTAAAAACCCTGTGAAGTAACCACTTGCTCTGGTAGCCCAGCTTAATTCCAGGATAAATAACACTGCTCTGTGATATTCTGCCAATCTGATCCCTCTCGCAGTTTCAAAAGGAGGTGACAGATTTCCTGTCCTCTGCAGTGACTGGGCTCTGCTGCACCTCAGATACGGCTGCATTGCAGAAGGGTGGATAAAACCCTCCTTTCTCCCAAGAGCTTCTTGCAACGCAAAGAAAAGTCCAGGAGCTTCCTCCATGACTTTGGCAAATGCTGTCCCCTAGGAAAGGCCACCCCCGGAGCCTCAGCCCCTGCTTTGCCTTTGATGAACTCAGCCCGCTGCTCCCGTTCAATCAGGAAAGGCTGCACAAAAGGGGAGGAAAATAGGAACTTCCTCAGAGCCTGGCTTACATCCCTTCCCCTTCCCCGGGCTGCTCAGGCTCCTTGGCTTTCTCATCCCGCCTTGGGAGGAGCAGGAGCTGGCTGCCCTAAGGCTGCGAGCCTGCCGGCCTGGGGTGTGTCACCCACCATTTCCTAAGTTATTCTTTTGAGTTTCCTTTTCTCACTATTAATAGAATTTCAGCCAATATCTGAGCTCTTTCAACAAGGTGGATGGGGGGGAGACAGGGGGAGGCGTTACCAAAATAGGAAGCGGGAAGCTGTTGGGGAGGGAATAATCGGAGGAGCTGCCTGGAGAGGGAATAATCGCTGGCTTTGGGTGGGCTCTGGGAGGATGGACGGGCTGTGTCCTTTCACTTTGCATTTTGAGTCTCTTTGATTCTCTTTTTGCTCTCCAAGCCTTGACCTTTCCAAAAAAACTTCTCCCCTGAGTGCCTTCCCCAGCCTGCAAAATTTCACGTACTCACTGCACTGAGGTTACAACCAGAGCATCACTCCTCGGCAAGGTTAAACTGGAAAGAGAGAGACACTTTAGACTAGATGTTAGTTGGAAATCAGTAGGAAATTTCTTCCTGTGAGGGTGATGATGCCTTCAGAGAATCTGTGTCTGCTCCATCCCTGAAAGTGTTCAAGTGTTCAAGGAGCATCCTGGGATAGTGGAAGGTGTCCCTGCCCATGGCAGAAGGTTGGACTAAAGGCTCTTTAAGGTCCCGTTCAACCCAACCCATCCTGTGATTCCATGAGTTAGAGGTGGTGCTCAAAGTTGTGTCTATGCCTGCTATTGTGAGGAGCTGTGCTGGCACAAATGAGATCACCTTTCCTTTTACATTTTGGGTGACTGTGCCCGTGTTCACAGGGGTCTTAGGATGAGGGAAGAGACGAGGATCTGACTCCATGTTTCAGAAGGCTGATTTATTATTTTATGATATATATTATATTAAAACTGTACTAAAAGAAGAAAGGATTTCATCAGAAGGCTAGCTAAGAATAGAAAAAGAAAGAATGATAACAAAGGTTTGTGTGTTGGAGAGAGAGTCTGAGCCTGCTGGGCTGTGATTGGCCATACATTAGAAACAACCACGAGACCAATCCCAGATGCACCTGTTGCATCCCACAGCAGCAGATAACCATTGGTTACACTTTGTTCTTGAAGCCTCTCAGCTTCTCAGGAGGAAAAATCCTAAAGAAAGGATTTTTCATAAAAGATGTCTGTGACAGGTGACTTTCCACATCCCACCAGCCCCTGGCCAGAGAACTCCCACCCCCTCCCCATTCCCACCCACAGGGGCACTCCCGGCCTCCCAAATGGGCCCGTCTGGGTCACCAGCAATAAGGGAAAGTTGTCTCCCCTCCTGGCTGTCCCCAGCTGTCCCAGACACTCTGTATCACGGGCCTGGCTGTGGGATACGCGTATCCGGACATGAAATCATGTTTTTGCAGCGCACTCATTTCCTCCCGTTTGGCCCGCGGATGCCTGCAGGGCTCGCGCCCTCCTCCCACAGGCCCACCCCACACCCAGCCCCAGAGGTTTGGCTTTTCTGAGGGACACAAAAAAAGAGAAGCACAGACCAACCTTTAGACTCACTGCAGCCAGGTCAAAATGCCCCCAGTAGCTGCTAAATCGCTCTCATCTTCCATAAAAAGGGGGAATTGGTGACGGTCCAGAAAAGTGAAATCAGAAAAGCTGCCTTGGCGTGCCAAAATGCAGCCAGGAAGGTCAGGGGCAGGTGGTTTTTTTCTGCCTTCTGGAAAACAAGGTGAGGGACTCTGGCTGAAATTCAAGTGGTCTTTCTTTTGGGAAGGGTCTCCTCTGGATAAGGGGAGTGATAACTTGGAGGATCTCCATGCTCCATCCTCCTTCTCTCTCATAGATGCCTTAAATCCTTTTATCTCCGGGCTCACGGCATGAAGGGATCACTTGTCCCCTGCTAAAGGACTTACTGTATCTTTTGTGAGTGATTTTCATGCTGAAGGGGCCCCAGACATAATCCTGTCCTGTCTGGCTGTTCTTACCAGGGCTTTTCTCCTCCTTCAACCAGATCCTTTTCATTTCTTCTGTTGGGGACAGTTGTCAGGCAATACTGGCCACCAGCCCAGGCAAACAGGGGCTTGTTACCAGCTATTACCCTTGAGTCCACCACTGAAATTTGGCACGGGTGGCTAGTGAGGGGGGAAGAGATTGAAAAAAAAATCCCATTTTCTGGCATTTGAAAGAGATACAGTACGTGTGGAAGGAAAACAGTGACTCCTGGGACTGTGGTGCTTGCTCTGTAGTTGTTTCTGCTTTGGAATTAAGTTTGCAATGGCTTAGCCTAAGCCAGGTCTTCTGTGGGTGGTGACCTGCAATGCAACAACAGCAAAAAAAAAAAGGCAATTTTTTCTAAATGAAATGCATTTTTTCCTAAAGCTGCAGTGAGACAGAGTCCCTGGACAAACAACAACATTAAGCTCAGAGCAATAAAGCTGCAGGAAGGTATTGAGCCCCATGACTGCAGCAGCACCAGGTGCAGCAGCAGTGAGAAAACAGTTTAATTTAATGCAGCAGGATAGAAAAGGTAAATTTTGCTGACAGGAAGGTGCCCCAAAACCTGCAGGAGGGGTGTGGAGATGGATGTTGGTGCTCCTCTGTATCTCTGTGGCCACAAACCCTCTCCACTGGTGTGTGGTAGGTCCAGCCCATGATGCTTGATCCCACTTCAATCACTGGTCCTGGCTTAATGAGGAAGAATAAATGGATTTTTAATGTCTCTTGACCTTAGTGAAGAGGAACACTAGGAGTGGGTGCAGAGATACAGAAAGATAGAATACTAATGAGATTTTTGGGCACCAATTTGAGTCTTGGTTCTTCTCCCAGTCTTTTTTTGGGGGGGGAGACTGTGTCACTCTGTGTGCCCCAAAAAAGACCCTGTTACCACCCCAGACAGGACTAGCCTGGAGGATGTCACCAGACCTCTCCATTAGCAGAACAAGCCCTTGTTTTGGGCTTTTGCTCTCAGGTTTTTGTTAAAAGTGCTAAAATCCTATCTATGCCTCCCCAGGGTGGAACAGGAAAGTGCTGGGGCAGGGATCCTGGTTCCTTGGATCAGAGGGTGGTCCCAGCTGGCCACCAGGACTGGCCCAGAGCCAAAGCATGGTCCTGTCCCCTTCTCTTGGACTCAGTTGAATTGAATTGTCTTTTTGACCTCTGTTGGGAGCCTTTAGTTTCTGCCCCTCTGGGATGAGCCTGGGGCATGAGGAGGAAATGAGAGCAGTGGGGGATTTCCTCCTTCCTTCCTTCCAACCCTTTCTTTCTTTACATCTCTTTTGTATTGTTTCTACCTTTAGGGGATTTTTTTTTGGTACCTCTTTTGTTGTCAGACCCCCTGTCAAACTTTTACACCCTATTTATGGGACAGACCCATTTTGTGGCTCACTGGATTCCTGGTCTCCCCCCAGCTTGGTGCAACCATCACTGACAATTCAAGCCACACAAATTGATAACACAACTTAAAACACATCTAATGAGGTGGTAGATCAAAACTCCCTTCTGTCTTCAGCACTTGGGGTTTATCTGTCAAGACCCTGTGATGGTGTTTTACTTCTTCACCTCTTCTTCTCCTGCAGACAGTGGTCAGCCTATAGGAAACATAACTTATCTCCACAAAAGCCCTTTTCCTGCAGATGTAATGGAAATATTTTCTCACCAGCCAAGTGTTTCCTAAAATAATTCATGCTGCTGCTTTCAGTTGCACTCACATCTTGATTGTGTTTCCAGGAGTGGCTGCTCTTGGTGGCTGGTGAGGAAACCATGTTTTGGGAGGAGATCTGAACTTTTACAAAGGCACAGAGTGACACGACAAGGGGTGATGGCTTTAAAGGGACAGAGAGCAGAGTTAGATGGGGTATTGGGAGGAAATTCTTGTCTGGGAAGTTGGGGAGGCCCTAGCACAGGTTGCCCAGAGAAGCTGTGGTTGCCCCATCCCTGGAACCATTCAGGGCCAGGCTGGATGGGGCTTGGAGCAGCCTGGGATAGTGGAAGGTGTCTCTGCCCATGGCAGGAGGGGTTGGAAGGAGATGATCTTTGAGGTCCCTTCCAACCCAAATCACTCTGTGGTATCTGTGATCCCCCTGAAATGGTCAGGCAGTTGCATGAGCTGATCAGTGCAGGTCCATTCCAACTGAAATATTCTACATTCCATTCCATTCCTTTCCATTCCCTGTTTGGATGCCCATGCAGGACCCAGATGCAGCTCCTCTGCCTCCTCCAAACCCACTCTGTCCCCAGGCAGTTCCCACAGGAACCCAAACTTGTTGCAGCCTCCCCGTCCCAAACCCCACTCCCCAGGTCCTTCTCAAGCCAGATCCTGACATGGTGGAGTTAAATTTTCCCACCAGAAACTTGAGCTTCATGAGATCTTTGGTGCACAATCAGTGCCAATAGACAGGCTCTAAAGGAGAAGATACTTTGCCTGCGTGCCAGCATGGAGGAACAAAGCAGATTTCTGGAGAGAAGCATTAGGCTAAAAATCAATCCTTGGAAGTGTGACTCCTGTTTTTGAGGGTTGGAAATAATATATGAATGCTTGATGGAAAAAAAAAATAAAAATATAGCAGTTCTTGTGCACAGTCCCCAAGTGGAAGAACCTTGTCCCCAAATCAGGTCATTGCTTTGACTCCAGAGGGATCCATGGATAAAGTGGCTCAGCCCATGTTTCCTGAAAGGTGAAAAATTGGTAAAACTTTTCAGGGTGAATTTGAACAAGAGCCCAGAACTGGTGATTGCCACGTAGGGAAATTCTCTGTGGCCATTGATGGAGCTCCTGCAGTGATTACAAACAGAAGAATAGACCTAGGTTTTTATACTGGTTTAGTGGTGAAAATGCCCCATTTTGGCATCGCTGCACATTGCAGAGCTCTCTGCAGTGGGAGAGTTCTCTCTTGTCAGGTGAGTTGTCCTTCAGCTGCATCCCCCACTGAGGAACAGCTTCATCATTTGAAAGTTTAAAGTATTCTTCAGAAACAAGCACAGATCTCTTTGCATGTGATAATGGGAGGTAATTAGGCTTCATGATCTTGGAGGTGTTTTCCAACCTTAATGACTCTGTGATTCTGTGTCACCAGGGATGGGGGAGACCCTCCTAGCAGGGATGGACACTTGCAGTCAGTGCATCCCTTGCCTGTCCCCTTACAAGGGCTGGATCTGCTTTATTTTGGGAACCACTTGCAGGACTTTTCATGGAAGCGAAAAGATTTTCATGCTGGACCTCTCATCTGAGGGAGACCTGTCCTGAGACCCAGCAGGCCTTGTCCTCCTGCTCTTGCTCTAAAGTCCTGCTAGTTTGACTATGTCTGGAGGTTCCTCTTGTCCTCCTCTGCTGTACTTCCTGCAGGACACAGTGATACCAGAACATGGAATTTGACACAACTTTGGAGAGCACGAGGCAAGCCCTGAGGGAATGACTCGTGGTTTATACCAGTGTTTACTTCTACAGATACACGTTCTGAGGAGAAACCAAGGGCAGTTTCCTTAGTTCAGCATTTACTTTGGTGTTTTCTCTTCTCCCAGGTGTCAGGTCTCAGGAAAATACAGACCCAGAACAAGCCTTGGCCACCAGAACCACAGAAACCACCACGACGACCCCGCCTGCAAGCACCAGAGAGACCTCACCAACCAAACCTGCACCAGCAACTAGCACAGTCAAACCCACCACCACTGCCACGAGCCAGCCCACCGTGTCAGCAGCCACCTCTGCTCAAAGCACCACCGCCACCACCGCCACCACCACCACCACAACCAGCCCAGGAATGGCTTCGTCCCCCACTGCTGCATCTCCCACCACGGTGGCAAAGTCCACCCTTGCAGCATCAGAGACCTCATCGGGTGCTGCCATCACCCCAGCCCCCATGCCTGGGCAGGACAGCTCCTCACAGAGCACTGCTAGCCCCAAAACCAGCCCTGCTGCAAGCTCCACTGCTCAACAGCAGCCCAGCACTACAGCCAGTTCAGGAAGCTCGGGCAGCACCACTGCTGCAAAATCTGTTGTCACTGATGCAACCAGTCCTGCGGGAGCTGCAGGGGCTCTTGGCACATCCTCTCCCACCCCAGAGCCTCAGGGAAAGCAGCCTTTGGATCATAAGTCCAACACCACTGTGAGCACCGCAGCGACAAGGACTGAGTCTCCCCAAAGCTCCGAGGACTGTGTTGTCCCTCCTCCACAATGTGCCACCAAGCAGCCTCCTCCTTCTTCCAGCTCTCCAGCCCAGGAATCAACCCCTCCCACCAGTCCTGGAAGCAACAAAACTCTCACCCCTCCAACTGGATCCCTGTCCCCAGCCACCACTCCGATGTCACAGCATGGCAGCAAAGACACAGTCCCAGAGGCAACCACCATGACAACTCCTGGGGCAGGTAACAGGGGACAGGAACCTTGGTTTACTTGTGCTGGGGAGGCCTTTTTGTGTTTTCTCTCCCTCTGGCTACCTAAGCACCTCCTGCCATTATGGGCTGTCACCACCTTGTCTCATTTTAGGCCTTTCCAGCGCGGTTGTCTGCGTGACAAGCGCGTGTTTAAGTCCCCATTGTCCTCGGTGGAGGTCGAGACAATGCAGTCAGTGAAATCCAAGGAATGAATCAAGTGGCAAAGTGCAGGCACTGGCTTTTGGATGGACCAAATGGTGCCTGAAGCACCATCAGCTGCAGTGGCTCCATCTTCAGTGACAGGGAACAGGAGCAGCAGCGATGGGCTGGGGACTGAGCGGGGAGAACTGGGGAAGCAGTGTGACAGCCCCCAAAATGCTGCCCCTGGGAGATCCCTGGTGCAGCTGACAGCTCAGGGAAGGCTGTCTGGGCATGCACAGAAAATGAGCTTTAGATGACTAAGGGGATTTTGTGGCTAAACTCTTGAGTTTACAAGCCCTGAGGAGTCTGACTTTGGTAGGACGTCCATCAGTGCTGCGGGAGGGCTTTGGCTGCTGGCTGCTGTCTAGGCAGCAGTAGGGGTGTCCACATGATGGTCAGGACCTTGCTGAACACCAGTAAGGTGTTTTCTCTGACCTCTGGAGTTTTACAGTTGTGTTAGCTCCTGGGTGTCCTGGTGAGGCACAGTTCAGCCTCCCAAGCTGGCATTTTGTCTGGTTCAGCCTCCCAAGCTGGCATTTTGTCTGGTAGCATTCACAGGGGATCCACAGACCCTGTGAGGGCTCCATGGAGCCTTCCAGCCTTGGCTGGCATTGTGGGCTCAGCTCACATCTGGCTCTGAATAAAAGCTGTGATCACACTGGAGCCCTTCATTATCTTCCCCTGGAAAATGCTCTTCTTGACCCAATTTCCAGTTACCTGGAATACAGAGGCCACTCAAAAACCATCTCCATCCCTCTCAGCTGCTGGCACCACTGATGGGCCAAGGTTTTATTGAAAGGCCATCTTCACTGGATTCCCCCAAGTCATGTTTTCATGTGTGGGCAGGAATGAGGTGAAAATATCCATGAAGGATGTTTCTTTTTCCTTTCTTTCCCCTTCTGCTCCACAGGACTGTTCTCCACTGAAGGATCATATATAAAATTATGTTAATTCAAATTGGGCCTCAAGCATTTAAGCCTGAAGAGGTCTAAAAACCCCTTTATATTTAATAAATAGCTGGCAGAATTCATGAGAAACAGATGGCTTTGGAACTAATTCTCTCCTGGAGCCTTCAGAATGTGTCTGGGAGAGAAATTTCCCTCATCTTTTCTGTGGAAGAGGTAGGAGTTCCGAGAGCAAACAGGCTGTGAATATCCTGTGGCATTTTAATTCTCTTTGTCACCACTTAAGGATCAATTAGTAAGCCAGGGATGAAGATCCATGTCTTCAAAGGGATCTGGGGAGGCAGGAGGCTGCTGTGCTCCTTGCCTGCTCCCACTACACAAACAACTCTAAGATGGTACAGAGCTTAACCAAGTCCTCAGGGGTGACCTCAGCTATCAGAGACACCTGCATGGGGCTGGCAGATTTGGGACCTGTGCCCTCCTGGAACAGCAGGCAGGACACACCAGGCTGTCTCCTGTAGAACCAGGCACTACTTCTAAGCTGGTCACCCTGGAGTTCTTCCATGGAGGTGCAGTCAGCAGAGGTTATGGCATCACATCCCCTCCCAGCCGTGGCAGATCCAGGTCTGTGTCTGTTGAGGAAATCTCCATGGAAGACACCCCAGATAAAGTGAAAGGAGGGTCACCCCACACTTCTCAGTGACTACCCAGCTACCCACACACAGCCATCCAGTGGCCTTTGCTTCCTCTCTGATGAGTTTCAGCAGCAGAAAATAAAATCAGTAATCAGATTATTTCCATATCAAAGTTCAGTAAAAAAAAAAAATAAAATTAAAGTAGGAATCTAAAGCCTCTCCAGCAGAAAGAGCTTCAAGGCAGAGCTAGAGATGAGAAGTGATTTTGAGGTGATCCCTAACAGGGCTGTGCCAGCTGTATCCTCTATACTGTGTCAGTGTCTGTCTGCTTGTTTCTTTGGTGCATGCTGGGGAGCCAGACCAGAGTACCCAGGACGCTGGACCTGCATCAGCCAAGCCCAGCAGTGCCTCCCAGAGCCCTGCCAGTGCCCAGCCTCCAGCCCCGGGGGACCAGACACACCAGGCAGAGACCTGCACTTCTGGCCACCCACAACCCAACATTTCTTCCTCAAACGAGGTAACAGCACCAAATGGGAAGGTGGGCACCTCTCGGGGGTGTTAATTCAGAGGTAACAGCACCAAATGGGAAGGTGGGCACCTCTCGGGGGTGTTAACTCAGAGGTAACAGCACCAAATGGGAAGGTGGGCACCTCTCGGGGGTGTTAACTCAGCTCCATCCCACGTGCACGCGGAGTCTGCGGCTCTTCTCACTGTTCCTGTGTCAGAGAGAGGGAAAATCTGCCAGCAAAGGAATTCCAGGAGTTGTAGAATCACAGAACTGTTTGGGTTGGAAAGGACCTTTAGAGGTCATTTCCTCCCATCCCTTTCTCCTGGAGCTTTCCAGAGCAGAGACAATGAGGATGGAGGTGAAGGGAGCGTGTCCAGGGGACGGGTCTGGAGCACCAGGAGCAGCCGAGGGAGCTGGGAGGGCTCAGCCTGGGGAAAAGGAGGCTCAGGGGGGACCTTCTGGCTCTCTACAACTCCCAGAAGAGTGCAGCCAGGAGGGGGTCAGGCTCTTTTCCCAGGAAACAAATGATGGGCTGTTGGATTGGTGACAAACTGTCCTTCCAATCTTTGTCCACCACTTAGAGCTGCTTTTCTTCTGCCTTTCCAGCTCATCTGTAAAGAAGAGGTGCAACATACCAGACCCAGCATCCACCTGAAAGAACCCAGAACCTGTGTAAGTGTCACCTTTTTGACTTCCATGGAGAATTAGCAGCTGTTGGAGGTTCAGATTTTAACCTGTGGTGCTCTGAAGATGTGAGAAAATGCTCAGAAATGAGGGAATTTGATCAAAGATGCCACCAATGTAAAATGGTGAATGCAAACCCATGTTCAGCAGTGTCACCAGTGGGGGACGTGGCAGGAGGACAAGAGGCCAGTGTTGTCTTCTCCAAGCAGAAGGACCAGCTGAGCCCATCCAGGTCTTACAGAAGGACAAATGGAAAAGTTTAAAGGATAAATCTTTCCCTATGCTAGCAGGAAAGCTTTTTTCCTAAATTGAAGGGCTGAAATTTTGTCCCAAAACCCAAGAAAGATTCGAGGTGTTCCTCTACAGTTATTGTACACTTGTGAGGTCTTGTACCTCACACTGGGCTAGGGTGGCATCAGCAGCTGGGAAGCAGAGGAGCCTGGAGCTTGGGGCTCCCTGTGCTCCTCAGTGCCCTCATAGAACCCTTAAATGAGAGGGAAAAACTCCATTTCACTGGTTTCAGAGCCTTTGCAAGACCAGGGATCAGTAAAATGTGGTGGGAAGGCTGAGAGCAGGGAAGCCCAAATTTAGGACCACACACCAGGACCCTTTCTGGTGGGTGGGCACTGTCTGCTGGTGTTCCTGAGGGATATCCAGAATGGTTCTGGTGGAAACTGTGAGCTTCCTGCAATAGGGAAGATGCACTATCCTGATAAGTTCCAAATAGGAAGAAGTTTGAAGTTGGTGATAGAGAGGAAGAGACACCAATAAATGAATGGTGAGGTCCTGGACAGAGCGACTGTGGGTAGGGCTCAGGGGTGGGGTTTGGCATGATAATGCTCTGGTTTCTGGCAGTGTAAGCAGTGGAAAATTGACACCTCAGGGACCTTCTCACAGCCTGTGGCATGGGCAGGGACACCTTCCACCAGACCAGGCTGCTCCAAGCTCTGTCCAGCCTGACCTTGGACACTTCCAGGGATGGGGCAGCCTCAGCTTCTCTGGACAACCTGCTCCAGTGTCTCACCATCCTCACAGTAAAGAATTTCTTCCTAATATCTAATCTAAATCTCTCCTCTTTTAATTTAAAACTGCTCCCCTTTGTCCTGTCACTCCTAAGTGAATCACAGAATCAGCCAAGTTGGAAGGGATTCTCCAAATGAAACCACACAGTGTTCACAAAACCCCTCCAGACACATTGTGAATTCAACTCCTGAGCACAGCAGCTCTTGAAATTCCCTGTGCCTGGGTGATGGCCCTGCCTGGCAGCCCTGGACAGGGCTTGGACCTCCCAGCATCATCCACTGTGCTCCTGGAGGAGGGAAAGCACCTGCCTGCTGCCTGTTGTCACCTCCCTGCTCTGGCTGCTGCTGGGTGTAAATGCTCCTTGCCCACACACCTGCAGTAGTGGTGATGTCCTTAGTGATGCTCTGAATGCTGAGGATGATTCCAAGGAGGGGCCTTATTTCCATGGGGCTCCAGCAGGATGGTCTCTCCTCAGACCATCCCTTTCCCCATGGAATGTCTGGACACGGCTGCGGGTTCATGCTGGAAAATCTTCTCATCAAATTTTGTACTGAATAGATAAAAATATTTAATCAGATTGACAAAATCCAATTTTGGAGCCTAAAGGGACTTAGGACCGGGCTGGTGTTTAAAGCTTTCCCCCTCCTTCTGGGCACAGTGATGTTCCAGAGCTGCTGTCCTTCCCATGGAGTTGTCCTGGGAATTTTGGAAGCAGGGATGGTGAGGCTGGGAAGCACCAGCAAGCTGAGGGATGGGCAGAAACCACATCTTGGCATCACAGCCTGCTCCAGGGCCATGGAGCATTGGAGCTGGAGAGCCAGGGAGTCTCCCACCCTGCTTCCCTTTGATCCTTCTGGGTGTAATAACAAGCCAGAGCATTGTTAGCACAAAATGCCAATTACACCCCAAAACAGGCACAGAAAAGCTGCAGGGCTGCATCCTCCCATCCCATCACCCTCCTTGGCTGCCAAAGCACCTCCCTCCCAGCTTGCCCTTAACTTTCCACTCGTTGTATTCCCGAAAATCGCAGCCCATTTTGTGCCTCCCAAGCCCAGCAGATAACAGAGAAATGGCACTATCTGGTTTCCCTGCTTTGTAGGCCTGGTAAACACGTCTGTAGCCAAATCCTGACAGCAAAGTGAAAAAATCCTCTGTGTTTCACAGCCCGTGGGAAAACAGGAAAGTGTGTGCTGTAAGAAGTGTTCCAGAAACAGCTCCAACCCTGCTCCAGGAACAAGCCAGAGTTGGGGTGGCATTGTACTAAAAATTCAGATCCAGCAAGAAGCCAGGGCTGTGTGGGGGGACCAGTGGTGGGGGACAGGTCTGGATCACACAGGGCAGGGGAGAGGACAGTGCAGAGCCACCCACCCCAATCACAGCTGGGCTGGTGGGGCAGCACCAGTGATGGGGGTACCCCAGCAAACAGCTGGGACTGAACCCAGGAACTGCAGACCTTTCACCCCACCACACCTCACTTTCTCCAGAAAACAAGGAATTCAAACTAGAAATCCTTTAAAAAACAAAACAAAACAAAAGCCAAATATAGAGCTGGTACCACTTTGTGGACTGTAGGTGTTTCACAGGCTGGTTGGTTCCCTGCATCCTTCCTCTTCAGGTGATGCTTTGAACCAATGCTGAGCAGGTTGGTCCATGTTCCCCCACCTCCTCCTTCCTTTAATTACAGCAATATCTTAATGAGTTTTTTAGTAAGGCTTATTAGCTCAATACTTTACATTCCAGAGGATGACTTCTTCCTGGCTCACAAATTCATTTTCAGTTGGGTTTCTCCTGCTTTGGAAGGGATGGCTGGAAGATGGATGGATGGATGGATGATGGATGGATGGATGGATGGATGGATGGATGGATGGATGGATGGATGGATGGATGGATGGATGGATGGATGGATGGACGGATGGATGATGGATGGATGGATGGATGGATGGTCTGCTCCTCATTCTAACCCCAAAATGAGTTAGGTGAAGCAAGACGTGACGATGACAGAGGTGGTTGGTGTAGCCTGGAGAAAGAAATAACCAGAATTCTGCAGAGAATAAAACAAAATGGAGATCATTGCTAGGGAGATGTGATCTTTAGGTAGTCACCAACTGCAAATAGAATCTTTAATAAGTTGTGTCATCCCATTGTGGTTTTGTTAATGTTAGTTAGAGTAAGTTTGTAGCGTGTGGTTCAGCCACACAACCCCGTGCCCATCTCCCAGGTGTTCCTCCTCCATCGTGTCCCCCACCTGGGCACAGATGTGTCCAAGGAGCTGAGTCAGTGGATGCTGGGGAGCACCAGAACCTGCAAAAACCGCAGCAGGACCACTGGAGCCCACTGGAATTGCTGTGTGACACCCACTGGTCCAGGGATGACACAGGACAGCCCCTGGAGCAGGCGGAGGGACTCCCTCACCAAGCAGGGTCGAGGGCCGTGGTCCCCCCTCACCCCGTGCAGCTGGCGGGGCTGGTTTGTTGACTCAAGTGCTGTTACCTCATTCGGGGATGTTGGTTTTAGGTCTCTGCCAGTGTGGGAACCGGATCCGAGCTGCTCGGCAGCGCTGTCAGCTGCAGCCAAGGAATGCGAGCGGCGGAGGAGGAGCTGCCAGGGGCATCCCTGCCTCACGCTGCCCCTCTCCAGCCCTGCAAAGGGCCAAGCCATCCAGTTCACCCCCTGAAGGGCTCCAGGCGCTGCTCACCAGCTGCCCCTGTAGTGGCAAAAACCTCAGCGAGGTTTTAGCCTCGCATCCCATTTCCCTCCTCACCCAAAAAATTATTTTCTTTTATCTCCCATGGGGTGGTAGGGGAAGAAACAGGTTATTGAGGGCTGGGGGAAAGCGGAGCTGCGGCAAAACCAGGGGAAGGAGGATGCAGGGAGGCAGCAGAGGCTTTTCCTTCCTCTACCAAGCAGAAAGCGCTGCACAGACAGGGTCTGGTAAATGTCAGGACATTCCAAGCGTAGGAGCACAGCCCAGCGTCCAGATGTGATAAAACCACCGAGCTACAGCCCCCTCCTCGCTGTCCTGCTGGGAACCAGCTTCGCAGGGAATGCTGCCCTCGGGCTGGGGCAGGTTTCCCATCCAGCTCTTTTCCCAGGGATGGCACAACCCCACGGAGGGGCCCCGGGGAGGCTGTCCCGGCGCAAAGCGAAAGGACAGGCAAGGGACAGCGGCCGTTCCCAGGGACGGCCGGGGCCTCCCGATGCTGAGCTCTGTACCCGGGGCCAGCCTTCCGCCCCGGCAAGTGCATCCTGTCTCCACTGCTGCTTCCCAAATGTTTAGATAAGATGGGGTGAGATTAGGTGCGTCCCTGGGCCCGGCAGCTCCCATCCCAGCTGGGCAGCAAGCGGGGTGCTCCAGCCACCAGTGGTGTTGGGATGGGAAGGGAAGGTTTGGGGTGATGGAACAGGCAGGAGCAGAGCCTTTCCCACCTCATTTCAGCAGGGATCAAGGACTTTTACACACAGGATCACCTGTGTCATAAAAGACTTGTGCACGCAGGAGCTGTAAATAAAATACAGCGCCTATCACATAGGACCTGTGAGGGCCAGGTCTGCACACAGAATCATGGAAGGATTTACGTTGGAAAAGCCTACTAAGATCATCAAGTTCAACCATGTACCCAGCACTGACAAAACCATCCCCAACCTGTGTCCCCAAGTGCCACATCCACACATCAGGATCTGTGCAGGCAGGAGGGAGCACTTTACTGAGCTCCCAAATGCTACAAAACATCGAGCAAAAAACCTGAGGAACACCCCAGAGGGAGCGCGGGCTCCAAGCACCCCTCTCCTACCTCTCCAGGGATGCTTTGGGTTGCCCAGAGAACCTGTGGTTTCCCATCCCTGGATGTGTTGAAGGCCAGGGTTAGAGCAATCTGGTCTGTGGAAGGCGTCTCTGCCCATGGCAGGGAGTGGAACTGGATGATGTTTTGGGTCCCTTCTAACCCAAACCACTCCGTGATTCATTCTGTGATTCTATCCAAAAGCAAGACACACTCTCTTGCTCTTCCCTGCAGAGCTGTGGGGAAGTTTTAGGCAGGACAGGGAGCTGTGTTGGTGGGGACAGAGGCCAGAAAGGCTGAAGATGGGGAACTGTGGGGTTGCACAGCCCTGCCCTGCTCCCGCTGTGGCCCCCTGGCCTCGCCAGCCCCCCCGCCCTGCTTCCCTCAGGGACCTGCTATTCCTGGAACACCGAAAGCTGTGGCTCACAGATAAGGCTGGTGCAGGGCCCCGGTGAGGAACAGCAGCCAAGAGCTCGGCTCCTTGTAAAGAAACTCCTTTTAAACTTTTCCTGTTCCCCGGGAGGGCCGGCGGCAGCTGGGCAGTGCACAGGGAGGAGGGAAGATCGCAGAATCCATCTGGTTGGAAAAGACCTCTGGGATCACCTATGGGTCCAGCCTATGGCCCAACACCACCTTGTCCACCAAACCATGGCACGGAGGGGCACCATAAGACTGGCACCATATCCAGTCTTAGAGGGGTCATTCTATCAGGATGGGACATCCTGCACCCCTGGCGATGGGGTGGGGTGATCCTGGGCAGTCCCTGGGTGGGGGAGCAGTGCTGACCCTTGCTGTCACTGCAGGATGAGTGGACGGCTGCCAGCAAGAACAACTCCTTCTTTGAGAGCTTCTGCTCCACAGCCCAGCAGGCGTTTGATGCCAGCAGGGACTGGTGCACGGTGATACTGACGGCCTGTGAGAGACCCTCCCGCCAATGGGCCGTGAGGGTGGTCCTGCACTGTGAGTATGATCCCATCACTGGCCCTGGGCACCCTGCAGCTGGAGGCCTGGCAGAGCCCTCACATCTGCTAGAGCTTGGCCCAAGGGCTCTGTTCTGCCCCATCCCAGCGGTCTGGGCGAGGAAGGGTCCCAGAAATGAGCTCTGCACCCCAAGGAATGCACCAGATCCCTCTGCCCTGTTGAGCCATGTCCAGTCCATGTTCCTCAGTCTCCAGGAGGAAGAATTCTTCCCAGTGCCCAGTTTAAATCCTTCTCCAAAGACCCCAGAGAGGAGGTTCTTGCCCATGTCAGAGCCCTGCTGGGATACCCAGCTCAGCCTGGGTGTGCTCAAATACTGCTTTAGGATCAGGGTGCCTGGGAGATGCAGACATCCTGCTGCCCTAGCATGAGGGGGAGGAAGGCTTGAGCTCCATCTGCTCTTACTCATCATCAGAGCAGGAGCTGGGTGGGTGGGTGATCCAAACTCCACATCCAACCTCAGGGAAAACACCCAGGCACTGGAGACTAATGCTTGAGGAGACATGTACAGCCCCTCACTGGGCTTACTTGTAAATCATCCACTGGAGATGGATGGTGGGGCCTGGAGGCTCTGGGGCTGTCCCACTTCCAGAGGAGATCCCGGCTCCTGGTCTGGCTGTGAAGCACCTACAAGGGTTGGCTTCATCCCCACACATCTTCATCCACCTCCTCCAAAAACTGGGTCACCCCTGTGACAAGGGGATAGTGGCACAAACTGTCCCCTGTCCACACCTTGTGCTCACTGAAGCCTTTTTCTTCCCCAGTTCCCCTGGACTCTGGAGAAGTCCTCGTGGGGCTGAAGGAGAAGAAGGACAGGTTAGAGGAGGTAAGCGGGTCCCTGGTCACGGCACAGCTGCCCCAGGGATGTTCCCCAATGGTGGGTGGGTGGCACAGGAACCTGACCTGTCCCTTTTGTGGCAGCTTGGCATCGTCAACATCACCTCTGACAAAATGGTGGAGGACATGACCATCAAGGACGAGTTCAGCACGCCCCTGATCATCACCATCATCACCCTGGCCGGCTCCCTGCTGCTCGTCGCGGCCATCTACGGCTGCCACCAGCGCCTCTCCCAAAAGAAGGACCAGGTAAGGTGGCAGGAGGGTGCGACAGGTGTGACAACACCTTTTCCATCCCAGAAGCATCTTCAGGAGATGAGGATCATCAGTGTTGCTCTCTCTGCTGGCGGAGACATCCTGGTTTGCCCAGTGGGCATCACCCTGGATTGTAATTTTGACAAGAAAGGCTTTCTCAATCCAAAACCTCATTCCAAAAACAAGCTTTAGCCCTCAAAAAATTTCTTGAAATACTTTTACAAGTAGTGGAGCTGGGGTGGGTGCCAGGCAGCCCCAAGCTGTGTGCAGAGAAGGAGGAGGGTGTCAGCAGGAGGGGCATCAACACTGCAGGGCTCAGCCTTTGCTAGAGCTGGGCCAGGGCCAAATTTCAGAGCAGCAGCAGTAGGATTTAAGGAAGAACCAACACAGAAAGAGAAAATAATGTGATTTTTATCTCAGGAAGCAATCCTAGGTGATTTTAGTGTAGCATCCGCCTGCAAGGACTGGCCATTCCCACACCCTGGGGCACTGAGGTTTGCACTGGTCCCAGCTGCTGTTCCTGAGGACTTAACTCTAGGGCAGAAACAGAAAAGGAAAATAGTTATGAAATCAGATTATGCAATCAGGGTAAATCACCCTCCTGATGGAGAAGCAAACCTACTTCACTCCTACTTCAAATCACTTTCCTCTGGACCAGCTCATCCTTTCTCAGCGACCCCAACCTCTGAACCACAGGAAAACAAGGGATAAAACTTTAAGTATTTACAGTGCAAGGTAGGTGAACACAGCAGGGAGGGAAGAGCAAATTAATTCCCCTGTCAGACTTGTTTGTACTTACCAGGCTTGATTTTTTGGGAAGAAATAGGGGAAGAGGCAAGACCTCAATAAATATTTGACCTGCACTGTGGTCCTCTTGGAGGGTTTTCATCATCCCTTGCATGAAATCTCCCTGGCTGGCATGAAAAACATCCCACCAGGGACAGATAGCAGCATAACATGCCCCATGTTGTTCAGAAAACAGGTAGAAATAGGGTATTTTAGTGATGGGAACACGTGTCCCTAAAATAACCTGGTGCAGAGCAATAGGTACCAGTCCAACTTGGATGTTCCAGAGGTAAATTCCCACCAGACACAGGGTAAAATAGCAAAATCAAAGCAAGGGATGCTATTTCCAAAAATCAAATACATTCCTCTTTCCTGCCTTTGTTTTTGGGTGGTTTCTTTTGTTCTCCTTCTGTTTCATTTCCAAAAATGACTTGAAAGTTTGTTTTTTTTTTTTCCTATTTTATTTTTTTTTTCTCTCCAACCCTCCTCATCCCCCACCTCCCTCCCTGTTGTTTTATCTTGGAAATACCCAGAACATCCACCCTGATGTCCCCGGGTTTGATGATGGACATGTGGCCCTGATCTTTAATGTGAGTTCCAACACAGGGATCGGAGGGGCGGGCGCCGCATCCGTAACACCCCCAGCTCTCACCTCCAGTGCTTGGTAGGGCCCAGTAGCTTTTAACAGGACTAAAGCCCAGCTTTACAGCCCCTTTCCTCTTGCTGCATGGCTGGAAGGTGCCTTGCCATGGTGGGAGACCAGCAATCCCACAGGGAAGCAGCCCTTGGGAGAGCCCCGGGTGTGTTCTTTGCTTTTTGAGCATCCCACGATCCCCACCCTGCCACAGGGGAGTGACACAGGGGACTCCCAGAAGCGCCTTTGCAGCTCCTCTGCCAGCACCAAGCCCTGCAGTTTTGCTTCTCCATCCCTCTCCTTCTCCATGGATTCCCTCCCACGCCTGTCTCCTGACATTTATAGGAGCACTGTAATAGAGCAAGCTGTGAATCCAGGCAGATTTTAACAGGGCTCCCCAAAAAGGGCTGAGCAAGGACTGCAGTTCCCCACTGAATCCTTCCAGGGAAGGATGGGATGAAGGACCCACCAAGAGCCCTGTTATTCCCAAAAAGGGCTGAGCAACCCACTGAATCCCTCTAGGGAAGGATGGGGATGCAGAAGCCCAAGTGAATTCAAAATTAGGACAGGCTGGGGTTCTGCCAAGGGATGAAGGGCTGAGCTGGAGCCGGAAGCACATCACACCAAAGGGCCAGGCTGATAAAGTGTCTGATTCCATCTTCCCCTGCCTGGTTTCCACTGAAAGTTCCAGAATGAGGAAGGATAATGCTCAAGATCTGGCAGATGGGAGCTGCCCCTGAATAAAGGAGAAGAATAATAAAACAACTAGAAAAAGGACAGGGGTGGATAGAAAGGGGAGGGGAAGAGCAGATTTGAGGTAGGGAGGCAGGAGTTGGGATGTAGTGTTGCTCAACCTCTTCCCAAGGTCCTGGATGGAACAAACTGAAGCTGGCAGCTGCTCCTGGAGGTTTTCCTGTCTCTGGCTGCTCCCTCCTCCTTCCCATCATCAGCAGAGTCTTCCTCTTGCCAGCTCCATGCTATCCCCTCGCTGCTCCCTGCCTCGACCTGACCATGAAAGTCTCTTTATGTAGCTATGTAACTCTATATGGGGCAGCTGTCACAGCTGGCTGGGAGCTGACAGCCCTGAGGTGACACTTGCAGCATGGCCAAGGTGTTGTTCAGTGGGGTTTATGGCTTTCTTTCCTCATAGCAGCGCCTGACCGAGGAGATGCAGACCATGGAGAATGGCTACCACGACAACCCCACGCTGGAGGTGATGGAGACCTCCTCTGAAATGCAGGAGAAGAAGGTGAACCTCAATGGTGAGCTGGGGGACAGCTGGATCGTTCCTCTGGACACCCTCATGAAGGAGGACCTGGAGGAAGAGGAGGACACGCATTTATAGGATGCAGAACTTGATCAAGAGAAAAACAACCACCCCCCGCAAAAAAAACCCCATAAACCCTACACACACGCACACAGAGCTCCAAAATAAGGCAAAAATCCCCCCAAAAAGCAGAAAATCCCTTAATGAACTAATTGTGCCACCACATGGGGTGCAGGATGGAAGAGAAAAGGACATGAGAAGACACCTCTGGGGCACAACACCACGTGCCACTTTGGTGGCCACATCTGGCCAAGCATCCTCCAACCCCCATCCACTTCCCATGCCAGACCTGACCAGCCATGGGCAAACAGGGTGGCTCTGCTCCTGAAGAGCTGCTGGTGTCTCCTCCAAGCATGTCCCCTCCCATCTCACATCTGATCACGCCAGCAACATCCTCCAGCCACCGAGAGACTCAAAAAATCAAGAGAAATAAAATAAATAGGACAGGAGATGGAGTGCATCTGACAGCAAAGCAGCACCTGGCAATTGCAGCTTGACAAATCCTCTGGCCCACGCTGTTTAGTCATCACCCTGCCCTCCCTGACACCCAGGTAGTGAATGAAGAAAGCTGGAACAGCCTGTTCCTTTTTAATCCAGTTTCCAGCCTCTCCCCAGAGCTGAAACGCACAAGAGCCCCTCGTTGTGCCATGGGCAAATGGATGCATCCAGACCCAGTGGGATGGCAGGGATGCAGCAGTGCCAAGTGATGCTCAGCCCCCGTGCCAAGGGCTGAGGAACAGATCCTGCACCCACCTGGAGACCGAGAGAGGTGCAGCAGCTTCTTGTTTTGAAAGGATGAGATGGAGGGAGAGGAAAAGGAGGAATTCCTTGAGTTCATCCCTCTTTAGGAAGGGTGTGGAAAGCAAGAGCGATGCCTGGTCTCTAGCTCAGGTGTGATGTTGGGGGTTTTGTGGTGCAGGAGCCCAGCTCTGGTGCTGCATTTCCCTCTGGAAGGATCACTTGCCTTCCAGGAATTACACAGCAGCATCTCACAGCCCTCAGCCATCCTCCACGAGACTGTGGGACACAGGCACCACGATGGTTTGTGATTTTTGAGGGCACATTTTCCTGCATGAGCAGCAGAAGAGGTAGAAGAGCAGCAGAACGTGAGCCAGGGAGCTCAGTGGCATTCAGGTGTTTCACAGCCTCAAGGTTTAAAAGCTCAGCCTCAAGCTCTTCTTCATAAGCCACTAAAATAGCAGAGACCTGCAAAGCAACTTCCAGCTCAGCAGTGAAGCTGGGGCTGAGCTTTGTCCTGCAGCCCTTGGTCTGTCACCCAGGTCTCCCTTTGCTGAAGCCTTTCAAGGGGAGAAGAAAAACATGGCTGGACTGAGGCCATTTCTGGATTTTGACTCCGCAGCACAGCTCCTGAATGGCTCTGAAAGGCTGGGGAGAGTTTCATGCCTTTGCTCTGGTGAAGTAGCTCAGTCCTGGCAGAGGAAGGGATCATCCTCCAGCTGGGGTGCACCCTCCAGCACACGAGGACCAGAAGGTGACCTGGCTGAGTCCCTCTCCCAGCATGAGGATGGTGCTTGTCCCAAACCCTCTGCAAGCCAGAGGAGCTGCAGATCAGAGCGATGCCCAAACACAGCCCTGCTCCTCTGCCTGCCATAAACCAAGGCACAATGGGGAGATTTCCTCTGGGCTCTGCCACCAAGTCAACCCGACTGGGATCTGCTCCCACGGCTGCCCTGAATGAGGGGAAAAGCAGAGCCAAGCAATGGGAAGCTTGGGGAAACCCTGGTGGAGTTGGGAGTACTCAGGAAGGAGGGGATTGGGGTGTTTTGCTCAGCCCCAGGACAGGAACTGGCAGAAGATACAAGTGGCTCTTCCCCCTTCTGTCCTGCACTGAAGGGCAGAGTCTGAAGTGTTCAAACCTTTCCATTTTTGTATGTAAATATTCCTGCTATTCATTAGCAATGTATTCAGCACACTTCACTTACTTGTGCACTGCACTATGGGGAAGTAATTTTGGAGGGGAGGGGAAATAACAAATAAAATAATAAAAAAAAATTTTAAATCTAAAAAAATAAAAAAAAAAAGGCAAGAAAAAGCTAAAGGCCAGCCTGGTAGGAGATAAAAATTTGACATGAAGCAGAAAAACACCTCTTGCCCAAGGTAACTTTGTGCCACAGCTTTGTCCCTGTTCTGGCAGCATCAAGTTGAGCTCTTTAACATGGCCACGAGTCTCAGAGAATGGACCTCAGCATCCACAACTGCTCCTGTGAGCATTGTGGCCTCCCAGCTGCCCTGGCAGACAAGCAGCAGGCCCATTCCTCACATTTCTGTCCTTCCCAGAAAACAAACACAGGGCAGCAGGAATGCTGTGGCCACCAGGGCTGGAGTTGCCACGAGGACATCCCTGGCAGGGCATCTCCAGGCTTTGGCATGTGCCTAAAGATTCCCCCTTCCCAGCAAAGAGATGCCAAAGTGCTTTAATGAGTCAGGTCCAAAGACTTTCCAAGAGAATCCTACAGAGGCTTGAGATCAAGCAACCTTAAATCTTTCCAAGCAGAGACCAGTGAGGATATTAACTGCTCAGCAAGTGCTTATAGTGATTTATATTTGAATAGGAATTGTACATTTATTTATTTTTCCAGACACCATATTTTTAAACCACTAATATTTTATAGTAGATTTTCCTTCCCCTATTTAAAAGAACTATTTCCACAGGAAAAGAAAACAGTACTTTTTGTTTTTTTTAAATGTTGAGAACATTCTTTTTTTGGAAAAAAAAAAAATCAGGTAGGAAATGCAGCAATGAGCATCTTTGGCCTTAACCCTTCCCTTCGTAGAGTGTAGCCATAATTGTTAGACCAAAAACAATAAATAAAAAAATAAGATTTACCAAGGCATTTCCTTCCTCCCTGCCCCTCCTCCCTTCCCTGTGCTCCTCTTCTCTGCCCCAAACCAGCTTTAACATCCCACACATTGTACAAAGAGATTCCTGCTCTTACCTTTCGGCGAGAGCTTTACAAGCAGCTCAGATGTCCTTGCAAGAGACTTTTCTATTTTCAGATTCAAGAGGAAACGTGTAAATACTTTAGGAGCATTTTATCTCCCACTCACAGTGCCGTGACCCAGCTGATGAGGTTGATACTGGGACTGCTGCCTACAGAAGACACACAGAAGTCATAATCCATGAGGGACTGGTGAAGGAAAACCTAATTCCCCAGGTGGTTACCTGTTGAACCTTGCACATAGAGTAGAGCTCTTAAATACTGTGTGTAGCAGCACCTCTCACGGGGACAGGAGTCTGATTTACACTGGAATTTACTGAGGAACTGGATTGTAAGAGATTATTCTTGCATTTTCCTACAAATATATTTTGAGAGCATCATGTATTTCTGTCAATAAACATTCTTATGTAAAAGATTCGTGTCTTTGGATGAGTCAGGAGGGGTGGGCAGGTCAGAGGACAAGTTCCAGGGCCACAACTTCCTGCTCTGGAGAGGCTCCATGGGAAAACACTGGAACAGCTGGAACAAAACCAACCCAGACCTTCAAGGTAGCCAGCCATGGAAAAGCCTGTATTTTTCCTGTGCAGAAGGAAGTATTATAGTGGTGGAAAACCTATTCAATGTAAAAATCAGAGAATTCAGAGGGGTGGGAAGCTGAGGTGATGTTAGGGCACCCCCACCAAAGCCTGAGCACTTGCCTGAGCTCTTGGTGCCTTGAGGCTCTCACAGGAAAAGGCAACTCACCCTTATTTCTGCATTTCACTCTTATTTCTCCATTTCAGCCTCGTTTATTTCTGCATTTCATCCTAACTCACTCTGGTCTGCAGAGTGCAGCCCCTCCTCAGGTCAGGCTGTGGAGGAGGGAATCAAACCTCACACATAAAGCAGGAGAGGCATCACCCAAGGGTACCAGAGGGGCAGCAGCAGCGTGGGCAGTTCAGCAACTCCATTGGCCTTCAAGCACCCAAAATAAAACATTTTGCTCCAGGTTAAGTTTCTGCTTATGAAAAGGAAAAAAAAAAAGTAATTTGTTGAAGTCAGATATTAAAAATGAGTGGTTTGCTGCAGCCTGTGTTCTAACTCTGTGCTTCTCCCCAGAAAAAGTTCCTGTGAATGTGTGGAACATGCTGGATTTATGGGATACTGACTGAGCTCATCAGTGAGGTCAGGCAACAGGGCCAGATGTAATGTGCCACTAGTTCCACAATTTCTCTACCACTAAAAGACCTTCACAGGCATTTTTCCACTCTCTGAAGCGATGTGAGAACAAACAGATCTTAAATCAACACCCTTGCTAGCATATACATTTTTATTAAGAAAAAAATGAACAAAATACATTCTCTCCTTATGTACATTACATACAACATAACTACATTTGTAGATATTCCTCGTGTCACTCATTCATTTATGTACAGCATGGGGCTCACACACCAACCCAGAAATCATCAAAGATGATTTATGCCAAGGAAGAAAATTAACACTCCAGGCTGAACAAAGATCATCCATAAAGAAAAGGGTGGGAAGGGGAATCACCAGAGTCCAGGGAAGATGCCTGTAACCACCATGGGCTCAGCACAGGAGCAGTCAATATTTGACCTGCCTATTCAAACACATCAGCAGTTCACAGCTTTCATCACCCCATGGATGCTTCTTTCCAGCCCAGGGCTGTCCACACCTCTCAGCTCAGCTCTCCTGTGCTCAGGTGTCCCAGACAACAACTGCAGGACAGACACCAAAGGGAATCCAGAGCCTGCAGGATTGCTGGGGAGGTGCAAACACTTCAAGCTGAGTGCCAGAACAGGACAGAGAGGCCAAACTGTGGACAGGGGGTGGACACTCACACTTCCAGCACTAGGGAAGGAGAACCAGCTTCTGGGGACCACACTGGGGTGTAGAGGACAAGATAATGAACACTGAGGGCCCAGACAAACAAACCATCACACACTACAGTGATACCATCAGAGTAGAGGCAACAGCTCAACAAACAGCTCCAAACCCCACCCCAATCAGGTGATGGTGCCCAGCCAGCTCACTGGTGTTTGACCCCAAGCTACCAAGGTCCTGTCCACACCACCAACTCCCCTAAAAGGGCCAACTGCCCCTAAAAGGGGCAACTGCAGCAGTTTCAAAGGGCAAACATTTAACGAGGCTCAACACTCCCAAAATGAGACACGCTGCATCTCAGCATCTGAATGCACAACATGTACAACACCACCAGCCCACAAGGATGGGAATGTCACCTCCAGTTAACTGGGAATGAGCCCACAGACTTTCAATTTCTGTCCCTCAGCAAAGTGGTCTGCGTGGCTCGGGGCCTCCAACTCGCAAGACTCCCATGAACACATTTGTTTGTATAATTAAGCTCTTTTCTCTGGCTTATGGTCTCCCCAGCACCCCCTCATTTCCTGCTGTGGAGGAGGGAGTGCTGGAAGGCAGCAGAAAATACAGCTTTAGCAAATGGCAACAGCTACTAATAATGAGGGGTTTGTTTTCTTTTCCACTAGCCTGCACAGCAGCTTCTGAAGTGAAGAGTGTTTTGCACATCAAAACATCAACGGGAGGGACAGGAATGAGGAGGGAGAGATGAAGACAATATTCACCCTGCACTGCTAGTTGGCATTCCTGATGACCACAGCTGACAGGAGGGGAAAACAAGTCAGCAGCACAGTAGTTCTCCTCCATTTTCCCCTTTTAAGAACTGAGGTTTTTGTCAAAACCTCAAAAAAAAAAATCACTTTTCAGCCTTGAAGTGGCTTTTTTAATGAACAGACCCTGTTCACACACCGCAGCACTTCTCTGTTTAGTGAAACACTGAGTAATTGATTGAATCCCTTGGTTACTAAATCAGGATATTTAAAGCATATTTTCCTATCATTGGGGAGTAAAACCTATCCATTGCTATTTGGGATGTGGAGATGACTGCAACCACTAGAGCCACTATTATGGTCTAGCCTCCCCACCATCATATTAATTAAAAAGCACCTAATTTCCTTTAATCAAACTGGCAGATTTCATCAGAAAGCTCAAAACATTTTTAGGTTTTAACAATCCCTTAGGGCAGCCAGACCTGATCCAAAAGCCAACGGGGCTGCACCAGCTCAGGTCTGTTTGAGCAGGGTTAAGCCCAGCTGGCTTCCTCACAATTGCTGTGGAGAGAATAGAATTTGTATTATTCTCTCTGGTGTCTGGGGTGCGAAGGGGCTGAAGCTTGAGGTGAAGCTCCAGGACTAGAAGATCCTGATATTGCATCACTTCTTTCTGAAAAAGAGCCAGAGAATCCAGCTCACATAGTAAAACCAGCTCTAAATAGCAAAGGTACTGCTAGGAGAGTCCTTTGAAGCCCTTCCACAAAGACAGACCTCACCTTACACACCTACTCACATCAGCACCCCTGCATTAACCCCAAGATTGTTTCTCTTCTCATTGCTTCTACCCCACAGAAATAAACCAAACACCCCAATACTCATGAAAGTTTTGGGATGATTAGAGCAGGTGCAGGAACCTAGGACAACTTAAGGCTTGGTATCATTCATTACCTTTTTCTTCTTCACAAAATAAACCCTGAGATGGGAAGGAAGGAGCATCACAGCACTGAATGTGAGGCCATGGAAGGGCACAAGTAAATAACTGTGTGCTGCAGTGGGAAATCATCTCCCAGGCTTCCCTGTCCTTGACCCAGGATGAGAAACAGCCCTGGAAAGAACAATGAAAATCACAACGATCCTTGCTGACTGTTTCAGAGGCAGCAGGAGGAGTTTTGCAAAGGAAACAACTGGAGTATGATGTGGAGACATCGATGCCTCAATACCCACTATGCAGCTCTAACCTTTAACTCCTCCGCAGGTACCCATTAAACTCAGGGAAGTCTGAAGCACTTTAATAGGCATGAACAGCCACACAGAGAAAGAAAATTCAGAATAAAAGGGGGAATTACCAAGGGGTCATGCTTTAACCATCACACCTGCTAGTGATAAGACTTTCCTTTCAAAATTAGTAGCAAACCCAAACATCTAACCTGACAGAGCCAGTTTTGAGCTGTTCACTCACATCCCTGTTTCCAGGAATGAGCTGTGATTCCACGCTGGAGCTGAACAGTCGAGTGAGTTCTGACAGCATTCACACTCTCCAGGTCACCAGTAAAACCTGTGCTGACTTACAGCAAACAGCTGGAAGCCAAGACAGCATGGAGCTGTGTCTGCACCAAGTAGAAATTGAGATTTCAGGGTACCAAGGTGATGCACTGACAGCAGCTCCATTGGAAGCAGAGCACTGAATTTGGGTCACAGCAATATCTGGAGTTCACCCCTGTCAAACCAAGCCCATGAAAGCAAAGCAGACAGCAGCAATGTGTTATCCTCAGGCTCTGTGCTTGGGGAAGGTGCTGCCCTGCAGGCTCCACACCTCAGCCATGCACCTGGAATCGCACAAACCCCACACAGCTGGAATTGCACACAACCCCCGCAGCCACTGCCCCCTCCTTGGAGGTTTAGGATATAACCAAAGCACACGTGGATAATCCCAAACTCCAGCCAGCTCTGTGACCCCTGCCTGGAATGCCCAAGGGATACCTGCTGGCATCCCCATGAGGCTCTCCTGTAGGACTCTCCAGCAGCAATAAGCAGCTCATTAACTGGCTTCCACTCCAAAACCACGTTTGGAGCCACTGACTATGGACAAAAGCATCTGGAGTCAATTTATCCAAGCACTGAGCCATGGACTCTTACCCTGGTTCCAGTACATTTAACCTACTCTCTCCACTCCTACTTTTCATTATACTAGAAGCTTTCAGTAAAAGAGGGATTCTGCCTATAAGCCATTACCACAACTTGAATAATGTCCAAAATAACCTTTTCCATGACAGGATATGATTGGGTCTCCCATTCCCACAGGCATTTAGATACACTAACAAGCTTCTGACAGCACATTTACATTTCAACAGTATTTATAGCTTATATACTATTAGCAATCTATAGCAAGAACAAGTCATATAGCTGATCTTAAACTCTCCTCTCACAAAATAAGACCCATCTCCAAATTAACACATGTACTTATTTAAAATAGGCCAAGCTCAGAGTTTCTGTAATATTTCCCCTAAATTAAAACACCAATAATTTTGATTTTTCAACTGGGTCCACCTCTGTTTCTGTAATAAGTACAGCTATAAAACAACACAAGCACTTCCAGAGACATACATAAACTGCTTTTACTGTCAGGACTTCACTTGACAATAGCCAAACATTCCTTAACTCTGAGCCAACTAATAAGCTAAAATTCAAAGCATACACAGGGAATTCAAAGTTTCACAAGACATTTTTCCACTTTTAAAAACAAAGGGACCGAATGGAAACATATCTACTAATTTTTGCCATTTTCCCCAGAAGTGGCACAGCATTACATCAGCAGAATTACTGCCTGTACAGAGATGGAGGCTGTACACAAGTTATTCAAACCTAAAGTTCACTCAATAAGCTCTACAAAAGTATTTATTTCTCGATTCTGAAATGCAGGAGGCAGCAAGAGAGCTGACAGTATTTGTGCTACAGGTACCTACCACCCTCCTGCATTTGACACAAGCAGCATTAATGCTCATCTTCCTCACAGTAAGAGCAGCAAAAAAGTTTGCAGCATTCCTCAGGACTCTGCTCTGAACCCATCACTCACCAGAGCAGGTTGGCACAGCACAGCCAGGTCAGCACAAAACTCTGGGACAGAGAAAACTCCCTTCAAAAAATCTGCACACATCAGGAAAATGGTTCAGCCAACAGCTGTTCCACAAAGCCCTATGGAAAACACTCTTCCAGAGTCATTACTCGGCTTTGGAAGGAGTTTCTTCTGGAAGAAGGAATAGCTCATGGAGCCCTGGACACTTGTGGCTGCCAATTAAAGACACACACAGATGAGCTGTGGCAATCCCTGCCCACCAGCCCCACATCTCTGCCACCCTCCTGTAAATAGGTGGGTCCAGTTTATTTGCTTATTGCCTCCTCAATCTTTAAACTGTAATCATGAATCATTCAATTTTCAAGCTGGGTAGTTATTATCAATGACCAAAAACTTTCAGCAATTTAATTTAACTTTGTTACTCCACAAAGGGAAGCTTTTCTATGCTCTTTAGGAAAATTTCTAATTTCACTCCAGTTGCCACTGCACAAGGCAATGCCTTAGAAAAGCTTTTCCAACTGGGTGTTCCCAGACTGATTTTCCAAAATAAGACTGTGCTAACTGAAGTTCTGGTAGGAAGCTCCAGCATGATCCCTGAGCCAGCGTGTACCTGTGTACACCCAGAGCCAGGTGCCCAGGCAAACAAAAACCAAATTCCAGAGGTTTATTTACACAACTGGGTACAACTACCTTAACTACCCATGCAAGATGCCACCCAGGGAAAGGGCAAACTGAACTTTTCCAAGACAAAGTTCTCCTTCCTCATTATGCTCAGCAAAAAGGAAGAGATTATAAGAATAAATACATCACAAATATAAAGAGTCAGAAGATAACAACTACAATTAATTTCAATGAACGTTTTGCATCACCCTTCAGGCCTTCCCAGGACCAATACTAACTAATGGGATCCTCAAAAGAAAAGAGGAAAAAGGTGGCTAAAGTGGTTATAATCTCATTTAACAACATGTAACAAAGTCCTTCTGCCATATGACAACATTTTGGGTCACACTGCAAGAACAGAACATGCTTGGAGAAGTAATTTTGGGAGAACTCTTAACAAGTTCTACCCCATGCCTACTATGAGGGGTTGTGTAAGATGAACATTAACAAACTCACTTAATTCTACCTAATCCAAGTGACCAAAAGAATTAATTCTGAAGGGCTCTATTTCTCTAAGAAAATGCATCACTTGATAGGAAAAATATAAAGAATACTTTCTTGTTTTCCAAGGAGATGATCCACTAAAGGTTATTGTAAGGGACAGAGTCAGTGAAGACCAAACATAGGGATTTCAAAGAATATTTTTAAAAAGCTAAATCAAGAGTGAAGTCTGGATGTCTGTATCAAGTTTACCCCACCCTGACTTCCTCTAGCTTTAAAAGACATACCAGAACCTTGTAACTTTGGCTTTAAAGACCCAAAACATGATGAATGAGTCCCTCTCTGACAAGGAACGACGCTTTCCTTCGCAATACCTTATTTACAAGTTAACACAGAATTTACAGATAGAACTACTCACTGTAGTGCAAAGATTATGTGGTGTCAAGTTCATACACAAAGTCACCTTATAATCTAAAGTAAAGGCAAATAGAGTATGTTTGTCTTGTCTAAGCTAAGGAGCAGCCTCAGACACAGCCTACAAGCAATGATGGTGAGGTTCAAAGACTTCTCACGCACAGCTCAGGTATTTATAACCTCGCATGCACTGGGCTGTGAAACGTTTTCAGGTGGCTGTTTTCTGATCCAGTGGGTTTCTTTGCTGTTTGTATTTTGGGCTTTCTGTAATGAGCACATCAGATGCTTTCCTGGAATATCATCAGTGTCTTTAAAGATCAGCATGCAATGAAATTCAGACTACTTGTGTCACTGCCTGACAGCAAGTGGCTGATTTTAAAAGTAAATTTATACTTCGCTGCTCAGAATTTTTGGTTAGAATTTAAAGCAGGTAACGTAGCATACATCAATGCAAAGAGATCATTTGACTCCTAGCTTTAAGGACAAAAAGAAGGGAAGATCCTTGGCAAAGCCACAAGAAGCCTTCCCTTTGGATTAACCTCTCTGGCCACACGGTGCCTCTGCTGCTCAACAAATACTGCAGAGCTGAGCAGAGTTTCTGCTGGTTAATCAGCAGCTGTAATCCATGAACTGTGCTGGTGCGAGCGGCATCGATCTGCCTGGGACAAAGGCAGGTCAATATTTGATCATCCTGAAGTGCTCTCGTTAGCTGGGACTGTCAGTCCTGCAGAAGCCACGTTCCCCTGGCTCACACAAATCATTGATTTGCACCATGCTACAGAACACAGAGCCGAGGCTGCCGGGCTCCGCGCGCACCCCCGGCGCAGAGGACAATGAGTTTGGATCGAATTCCTGTCGCACAAATCCGACCTGACACGATGCACTGCTCACCAGCAATGCCATTCACAGCTCTGGCTGCTCCTGAACTTCCCCTGCCTGCTCACCAGGGCTTCTCAAGGTGTATCTTTTGGCTTCTTTCAGCTCTCCAAGGTAGACACACAACAGCTTATGAAGAGTTTGGTTAATTAGAGAAGTGTCACAAAGAGTATTTAATCATCTGACTGAAGCTGAGGATACACAAGCAATGAGATCAAGTGGTAAAGGAGCACAGCAGCAGGAAATTTAAGTACTAAAAAAGTTGCAGAATTTTGGCTGGTTGCATTAAAAGTGCTCATTTTGATCTCAATGGAAGCAACAGCTCAGCTGGAATATTCCCCCAGTATCTACATTTGTACTGTATAAACTCTACACTACTTAACAAAGCCTCAGCACAGGTAGCACACCACAAAGCCCAGCAGTGATGTAAAACTTTCTGTGTCAAGAGGAAAAAAAACCTGCCACGTTCCAAAGAAACAATTTCATCAGATTTCACTTCCCACACAGAGTGGATTCTTCTGCAGACATCTGATTTGCCATCCACTGAAGTGCACAGTGTCTGAACAGTCTCAAGTGACAGGTTAAAAACACTTCATTTGTACAGTCCTCCCTGAAGACAAGCCTGGCCTCTGACATACTGTTCCTTTCTAAGTGATTAAACACTAGTATGAGGTTTTGAAATTTATTTCTAATGCACCAGGACTACAAAAGTTACACAAAGAACATGATAAAGAGGCAATACAATCAAAGCAAGCAGACACTCGAGCTCTGAAAAAGACACTTGACTAACTCTTTATTTCAAGAGTCCAAATCATCTTTGCACACACAGGACTTCCACCAAGTTCAACAGGAGCCACAGCGGGTGCAGCAACGATACCTGACTGGCATGAACACTGCTGGACAGAAAGTTTTGCAGTTTCATATAAATATTTACATCTGCCAGTGTGTACTGAATGCTCACAGACACTGAACGCAGAGTTTCTAATGCTGGGTATGCATGTCCTTCATTCAACCTCACAGTGCGGCACCAAGCCCTTACAGTGTTTATAAAGAAGGCTTTCAGCAAAAGGAAGAATACATTTTCTGTACATATGCATCAGCTCATTTTCAGAGATTTATGCTAAGAAGGCCTCCCTCACATTCAGATCTAGGTCTAAAATGCATTGACAAGGGAGCTGCACTTACATGGGAAGGAGACAAGCTGTTGGGAGCAACGCCCTGTACACACATGTACACACGGACAAACGCACACAGAAACGCTTCACATGGAAATGAAGACAATCTGCTTCAGAAATCCTACACCCAACCTGGGGTCAGGTTTGCAGAGGTTGGGGATGTGTGTGGTGGAAGACCCAGTTCTGCCAGGCTCGCTGAGGACCCATAGGGGTTCTCAGTGGATGAGCAGAGCAGCAAAGAGATCAATCCCTGAAAAGGGGCCCGTGTGGGCGGTGACCGCACTCCTGTTTTCCAGCTGTATCTCAGCTTCCCTCCTGCCTGCCAGGTTTAATGGAAGGCTCCAGAGAACAGGAGATAGGGATGTAGGTCGTCAGTTTAGGTGGAGTCTCAGAAGCAATTAGACATGACTGTCAGCACAACTCTGGGAAGGGGAGACAGACGGTTTGGAACACACGCTCACCTTCCCGCGACACACCGTGAGTGCAAAACTCAGGACATAAATTACATCATCTCAACACCTGCCAGTGTCCTGCCACCAAGTTATTCAGCTGCTGAGGATGGAGTTGTAGGATAAAGCAATACATCGTGACTAGTTACAAATGAGGAAAGAAAAACCTCTTCCCCCTCTTCCTCAGAAAACACAAAATAAAACCCATCATCTTTAATCCCAGACAACTCACAAATCTCAAATTTTCCCCCATAGGCAAAAAGATCACTGCATGACTGGGTTTTATTTCTTTTTCTTTTTCCCCCACCTTTTCATCTTACATTTGCTAACTCAAAATCCAAAGTCAGAAAAAATATATATATTTAGTCAGAAGTACGTCAGTTACATTTTATTAACCTACTCCAAGGGAAAAGCTCCAGGGATTCACCATACAAGTATAAAACCCCTTTCAAACACCTAGGGGTTACTATATTAACTTCATCCCAGCAGTCAATCAATGCAGTAAAAAAATTAAAATACTGAAAATGGATGCTTTTCCCCTCTTCCATGTGTCCAGTGACTGCTCCATTACAGCGTGATGAGGTCCACCAGGTTGCCTTTAGGAGGGGTCATGTTGTCCGGGAAGAAGTTGACTAACGTGTCAAACAGCTGAGTTCTCTGGGCATACGTGTGGTCAACATCTGAAAATCCTGGGGGAGGAAGGAAAGGGAAAATAAGTCATTGCTCCCAATCCCAAACACTCTGTTTAGCTGTGGAATTGTCCATTTGGGATAAATGTTAACAGCTCCCTCTGCCTCCACTAATAAAGCTGCCACCGCTCTGTCCCACTACTGTGAGCACGTATAGAGAGATTATGTCACCCCAAGCCAGCACTGCCATCAAGATGCCATAAAAAGTAATAAACAAATGTCTGTCAAGCTCACTGACAGCCCTGAAGAAACAGGGGAAGCAGGAGTTCTCAGGGGACTGTTCTGATGTCCCAGAAAACAAAATCCATGCAGCTATTTTTATTTGGTGCCTCATTTCTTCTGTCCTCAGGCTTTCTTCATTATCTTCATTGCCATAACCAGAACTGCTCCTTGGATTGCTTGGAGTTTTCCTTGAGATAAGCTGTGTTGACAGCAGGAGTCCCAACTCAGAGTTGGTATTTACTCACTGGACTTGCACCTGGCTGCATCTTGGCACACAGGAGCTTTGCAAACTGGTTTCTGGAGTGCTGCCTCCAACATGGCTTGGGAGGGTTTGATTTGCATTGTTTATCCAAATCCTACACTAAAACCATCAGCAAGAACAATAGGGGAGGCACACAATGATCTCCTCCACTTTGGATTACTTCCATTGCTGCTATCTCAAAGGAATGCTTTTTAATTCAGTGAACTCACTCCTCAGTTAATCAAAATCAACCAAGTTAATCAAATCAAGGAGGGCTGGGGTTTTTATTTTCAAAGCACTTCTTGATGTACATATGTTCCTATCTGTAAATCCAAAATCTGGATAAAGTATTGTACTGAGTCAAGAACTAATTCATCTTTTAAAATGCTTAAAACTAGGGAAAAGTTTTGAGGATGGTGAAGCATTGGCACAGGTTGCCCAGAGAAGCTGTGATGTCCCATCCCTGAAGTGTTCAAGGCCAGGTTGGATGGGGCACGGAGCAACCTGGGATAGTGGAAGGCATCCCTGCCCATGGCAGAGGGGGTTGGAATGAGATGGTTTTTGAAGGTCCCTTTCAGCCCAAACTCTTCTATGAGTCTATGAAAAATCTAACTTTTCTGAAACTTGGGTTTTCTTTCTTTAAAAGAAGTTGATCCTATCAGTCAACTTGATGCCTTCCAAACCACTGGAACTCAGCAGAGCTTTCTCATCCAGCAGGGCAGAACTGCAGTGGGCCTTAACCTTCCCTCAGTTTCCCAGATTGGGAATTATACCTCCATCAAAAACTGAAGTCATCCATTCTCTTAGCGAGAGCTCAGTGACTTGAGGACACTCCAGTACAAGGATGTAATTTCTGCCTGTACCTTTCCTACAGCTTGCCCAGGATGAGTCTCTGAGATCTCTCAAAGAGTTAACTGGACAGAGAAGTGAAACAAATCATGGCTTTGGCTCAGCCCTCCTGTTTCCAGCCCTTCATGCCACTGTTTTCTCCACTCTTGACACCCTGCCCAAAGAACTCGTTCTGCAGAGAACAGAGCGAACCAAACTACTCCAGGAATTGCAGTTATCACAGCAAACAGAGCCGTAGCCATGCTGTGAGATTCCAAAGTGACATGACAGGAGGTGCTTTATTCTGACCAAAGCTTCTGTTTACTTGGGTAACAGCGAAGGATCAGATGTAATAAGAGACACAAAATGATCCCAGGAGGCATTGGTTTAAAACCACTGATGTTGATAGATGTTTTAAATGTGGGCTTGAGGTATTGGACACTGGTCATTATAAATAACCTCTCAAATGTCTGGGTAGTGGCACTTTGCATATTGAAAAGAGCCTGCAATGTTCATAGGAACTATAACATTTGATATAAAAACCAGTAGAAACTAAGAGTAATTATCAAAGAGAACATCATGTAATTCCTCTGACACACAATACTCACCGAGAGTCGTGAAATCTGAGCCAGACTTAAATAATGCTGAGGCAAGAAGCTGAAACTGCAGAAGAAGAGGTAAAGGGACAAAGAAAGAAAAAAGTGTTATTAACCACAAAGGCAAGAACCCCAAGGAATTCATAGAAGTACAAGTAGCTTTAGAGTTGCTCTCTACACAACCCTCCTAACTCCTGTGCCATACACATGAATAACAGCAGCAGGCACTTTCACATGAGCACTACAATTTGTCACCTTGGCACAAGTTAGATGGTTTTTCCTAGAATTAGAGCAGTGTTGATGCAATGAAAGGTATTTGACTGAGAGCTCTAAAAATCTCATTTTTTTACATATAGTTTTTTGCCTCTTTGGCAGAAGGTAGAGTCCCTCCACACAGTAACATTCCCAGGGATTAACATGGTACAGGCTCAGCAGCCAGGGATTAGATGGCACAAAAACAGGGTAACTGCTGGAGTGAGCATGAACTTCTTGAACACAGAGAAAGCTCTGCCCCACAGAGAGAAGCTGTGGATGCCCCAACCCTGGCAGTGCTGAAGGCCAGATGGGGCTGAGCAATCTGATCTAATGGGTGGCATTAGGGGGTTTGGAACTCAATGATCCTTAACGTCCCATCCAACCCAAACCATTCTAAGATTCTAATAACAGCCCATCTGAACTGCCAGAGATCTCACATGACAAATTTAAGGCAATATCTTCTTAACTAAAAATAAAAATCCTTTGTTTGGGAACATCAAGACCATGAATAAAAACATTTTACTTAACACATTCATGGTTTTATTTTCCCTTCATGACTCACTGATAGACAGTGACCACGGTGTCTTCCTCTGCCCCTGACTGATGTTTCCAGGAACCCAAGGAACAGAAAAGCTTAGTGCTTTGTCATGCTCCTGCAAAGAAAGAGTTGATTCCTTAAAGCCTTGGAATCTTGTGTCTCCTGCCTGTGTGTCTTTTCAGCACACAGCCTGAAGGAAAAGAAGGGAGGAAAAAAAACAGAAGAGAAGCAAATATGTTCAGGGAAGGAGTGGAAAGAACAGCCAGGCATTACATATCCATCAGTTTAATTTCAATTTCAATAAAAAATGGGAACACAGACAGTTTGTAGGCATGTAGGAGTGGAGAAGGTGATGACTAGCAGCCAACGTGGATTTGGCAACAACAAGTTGTAGCACATCAATCTGATTTCTCCCATGAGGCAGAAGGCCCTAGGGATGGGACTTGGCAATAGACCTTGTCCATTCTGACTTTCATAGGAATTCTAACACTTTTATATGATATTTACGGCACATTGTCAAGGCATTACTTAGATTAAGCCAGCAGGGAAAGGCAAACAGGTCAAATAACTTTTCTGTGGGTGGCCATCAATGGTTTGACATCAAAATGGAGCCTTGAATCAGGAGTGATTCATCTGTGCCCCAGGGTCAGCATCACCCTGGGTTTTCAGTGATAACCTGCTTGGCAGAACAGGGCAGGATCACCAGACCTTACACCACACTCTGACTGACTGCCAGCATGGCACAGACAGCCTTCCAACTGTTTTTCTACTTAATCCAAATTATAATGATGGATTGAGGTGCATTTCACCAGGGCCGAGTGCAAATCAACATAAACACGAAAAATCAGCAATACAGAACAGGTGCAGAGGCTCTGTGAAAATGCACTTAGGCACTACAACAGATCAGTATCACTTTATTATAAAACTGACAAATGCATGAAAAGGAGCAGAATCTTTAAATAAAATAATCTTGCTGTTCTCAAGGTTTCAAAGTCTCCTCTACAATAAGGAGCCCATTTTGGGATGGCCTGTATCAGCTAGCAACATATGAGGAAAGCACTAGAAAAAAAATTAAGTGGTCTAAAAAGCAAGTTCTACAAAGAAAGCTCAAAGGAGTCAGGGCTGCAGAGAACAATGGCCAAACACAAAACTGCCAGAAAACACAGAAGCAAAAAGTAGGAAAAAAAAGAAAAATAAGATGCTACAGAAAGTAGATCTATAACCAAGTGCAAGAAGCTACAAAAACACTTCAGTTTCAATGTGAGATCAGTTTCAATGTGACATCAAAGGGAAAATCAGGCTAAAATAAGGACTGTAGTGTCTGGGGTATGTCTGCATCCTTTGGGGAGGGTATGGTGAGAAAGACACAGGATTGAAAAACTGGAGATGAGGGAGAAGGGGCTGTGAAGTGCCCTCCTGAGTGCAAGGTCTGGTCACACTAAATCACTGCAAAGCCCCACGTGGATTCCACTGTGAGCCTCATTTGTGAGAGCAGCTTGGCTTCCCAGCAGCACCCTACTTAAACAGCTGCCCAGCAGAAATAGCTCCAAAAGTTCCAATAAACCCGTGGCTAAATCCCTGCAGCTTCTGAGAGCAAATGCCACGCTCTGGCCATCCCTGCCTCCCACAGGATGGCTCAGGGGCCCGCTGCCAGCTGCCTGGTGGCACACCAAGCTGGGATAAAGCGGGTGCCACGCGCTCCCAGGGGTTCCCATGCTCCTGCAGCAACGCCCTGCTGGGAGCACAAAGCCACCCTGGGGCTCAGGTGCCTGACCAAGAGGCCAGATGAGCAGGGTTCAGCCAAGAACTCGCTGAACTGAGACCAAAACCCCGCTGAAAATGGCCTCTGCCAAGTTTCCAGCCTCATCTGCAGCAGGCGTGATGGATTTTCATGGCTATGAGTTTCTTTGCAGCTTTGTGGGGAAGGAGGATCTTGTTCCCTTCTCCACTGATGGTGCCACACTTGAGTTAACCTTGAGGGCTGTTGTTTGTTTGGTTTGAAATTTAATTTGTGTATCAGCTCACACTTGAAAAGCACTTTCTGATAGGAAAGTCAAGCTTGTGAGTCAATAACATCAGTTAAGGACAGTGCTGAACCCAAGCTGGTTCACTCTGCATTTGTATTACAATCCCAAACCCTACAATGTTCTCCCATAAGATCCCTATGTTTTTCCCAAAGTGTAGGAAAGTTACTGCTCACTCAATACCAGGTCTCCTACATACCATTCCCAGCAGATATCCAATGTACTATTTTCTTCACAAAGTACAAGCTCTGCTCTAAAGAAGGAATTAATTTCTTCATTGACTTTCTTATCATATTAATTGTTATTCTAACAGATGGCACTTCAAACTCTGATTAATTTTGGGTCTATTTGAAACTAACAGTATCTGATTTTTCAAAATATGTAGTGTTATGCAACAGCTTCTGAATTTGCAGAAAAGCATGGCCCTCAAGCAAATCACACCTCAGATCTCTCCCATCAGGCACCAGAATGAAACATCCAATTAATGACCATCTAGGAAAAACAATTTGCTTAATATCACACAGCAACTCTGCTATGGAGACAAGAGCAGAATTCAATTATCCAGCAGAAGCATCCAACTGCTTTAATCACACCACCACCCATTTTCTTCTGACAATCCCTCTGGCTCACTGGCTTCATCCATTCCAAATTAAGCCTCCACTCAAAAGACAGCAGTTCCCTTTGTTACCCAATTAACTTCTCTCTCAGAGATCCAACCAACCTCCTGAACAGAGGCAGGGGTTCCTTGGAGATAAAGAGATCTGGTTAACTAATAGAAGGTCATATACTATGTCTATTTTTATGTATTTGCTGCACACCTCTGCCTTTGCACAAACAGAATGATTAAGGGGGAATGAGTAACTCTCGCTTGGGATACCCGGCCAGTTGTGTGAATCAGACACAATTCCTCCTCCTCCTCTGTAATGCCTGTGTGTGAGTGCTCAGATCACAGCATAAACCAGTTCCTCAGCTTTGACCAGTTCTCTGGGGCTGGTGACTCCCAGCACAGGCTCAAAGAGGCAAAGAGAAGCTCAAACCCTTTGAGGATGGAGCTGTTGCTGAAATTGGGAAGGCTGAACGCTGTTTTTGTAAAGGCTCCTTGGCTCCAAAGCCCCTGCTCCTGCAGCACTCAGGCTCTGAGGCTTTACAAAGAATCACAGCAGGACACAAGGAGGAGAAACAGGCTTTTCTTAGCTCCTTCCTAGAACTATTTTTCCCATTTGGGCTTCAATTTTCCCAGAAATACCAGTCTAATGCAGATTCAAACAATACTTTTGGGCCCTGCTGGCTTTATCTGTCAAATTTATTAAAGACAAGGTCTTAAGAATGGAAAGTATGAAGCAGCCTTGAACAGGGGCCTCCAGCCTCAGTCTACAAGCAAGTCAGGCCTCAGATTGGCCTCCAGGTCCTTGCTCTTTCTCCTACCACGCTCCAAGAAAAACATACTGTGAGTTTTCCTTGTGCTTTGTATCTGTTTTACAACAATCATGGGATTGAGCTTCATCAGTTGTTGAATCTCCATGTACAAAATCATCCTGCTCTCTCACACTTGGAAAGCACTGGACATTTTTGTGAGTCATCTTGATTTCTACTGCAGCCCATTTAACAGCAGCAAAGTTCTGGGTATGATTACTGCAGTGTTCAAGGAGCATCTTTAGCTTTTATACATGAACTACTGATGTTTCTGTGACTTAACAGCACCTGTTTTTCTCTAAGTACAAAATTTGGAATTCAACTGATATTTATTTTGACCATCCTTTTATCTTTAAAAGCCTGCTGTTGTAATCTTCCACCAAATTCACAACTGTGTGTGACAGAGAAGAACAACCTTGCCAGCAGAAAATTTTACACCAGCAAATGACCCTTTTAATCAGTTAAAGCATGGGCAAAATTCCCCATTTTCTAGAAATTTACCCTCCTTTTCCTATAGTGTCCTATAGTGTCAGGGCTATTAACCCACAGCCACTAAAAAGATCCACTGATCTGGGAACACTGAACTGACTGAGGAGGTTTAAGTGATGCCAAGCAGAACCACAGTTAATGACTGGATCTGCATTTGTGGGCAGAGAAATTGCTGGCATACAGCCTGTGGCTACTAAACCAAGCACCCATGCAATACCTGTTACTTGCAGGCATCTACTTCATTTCAGAGTAATAAAAAAATATAGAAAAAAAATAGACCTCTTAGCATCCCTAAAATTCACAGCAACAGAATGAAAATCTTGGGGTATGTTCCTACTATCAATCATTCATGCTACTTTAAACAAAATTGGTTACACTAAGGCCAAAGTAAGTTTCAAGAACAGTCTGTTTGTTTTCCTTGGCATCCAACTGCAAACAGCTGAACAGACTTGCCTAACTAAGTCAGAAGGAATTACTTCTATTACAAAGCAAGCAAGCTTCACCACAAGGGGAAATTCTGCTTGTAATGGTATATAACACCACCCAGATCTCCATCCATAAAACATGAAGCCATACAGGCCAGTCTCCAGAATTATTGCACGAAGTTAGGGATGAAACTATTCAGCCTGGTCCTTCCCAAATTTAACAGCTGCCCTGGAAAGAGGGAAAACAGGCAGGAATCGATTCCCTAAAGTTCTAAGATGCCTTACAGCATTCAATGGCTGCAGCCAATCACATCTATCACCTTTGCTATTAATCGAGACACCAAAATCAAATAAAGGCAGGGTATGGAGGTGTCTGGGCTGACAGACACAATCAAACTGGTGCTTGAAATTCGATATGGAATCCAAAATGCCTGCGTCAGTCAGTCCTTTGGAAAGCACAGGAGCTATTTGAAGATGCAATGCCAGAGCAAAAAGCCAACTCGATGTGATAACCGGAAGGTAAATTGACGTCAGCTGGAAATGCACCCAGTCAGTACCAGCCCAGCAGCTGGCTCTGTGCCACAGCCCTGGCAGATCTGTCCCAGTGGAAAAAAAGGTTTGGATGCTAAAGCTTTATGATCAGCACAATGAAGAATAATTAAAAAAAAAAATTTCCAATCCAAAAACAAACAGCAAAACCCAAACAACAAAGCATCCCAGAAATTGTTAGATGATTTTTGGAGATGGCTGGGATGGATGGAAGCTTTAATTCTGCTGAATGGTGTGTGCTGATCCGACAGCCCAGCACGACAGACAGAAGCTATTGGATTTTGTTTGGATCAGACATTAGGCCTGCAGAGAAAGAATCCACAATATATTCACTCAGCTGGACTGAGCTATGTAAGCTCATTCACTGGATCATTAATGTTCAGAACACCAGTGTGCTCTCTGAAAAGGGGTAACTCTTTTTTTTCATTTTATTCTACTTTTACTGGTATGATACAGCTTCTACATTCCCCAAAATCTCAGAGGAGCCCATGCAGGCATGTAAATTCTCCATTCCTACAAGGTGGACAAGTTGAACACTGAGCTGGGAAAAGGAAAAGGAGGATATTAAAGGGTTTTCTGTGCCAGATGTGCCCAACATGCAGCTTCTGCAGCAGCTCCCTCGGTCTGTGGGCGACAGGAGGCAGCAGGAACTAGGAGAAGAGCTTGCTCATCACATCACAGATCTTTGCTGTTCAGGGAATAATAAAAAGGCCCAGCCAGCCATGAGATGCAAAATCTCCTTAGGAATAACTGGCTGAGGAGAGACAGGCAACCAGCACACAGGTGTGACATGGAGAAAAAAGGAGATCAGAGAACACAGGACATATCTTATAGGAGTGGGAGGGGAAAAAAGAGAGCATCAGGATGGGGGCTTGTACTGTATGGGTTAGTACAGGCTCAAACAGGAAGAAGAAACCTTGAATTCTGGGCTCAGTTTTGGGCCCCTCACAAGAAGAAAGTCACTGTGGGGATGGAGTATGTCCAGGGAGGGGAATGGAGCTGGGAAGGGTCTGAGGCACCAGGAGGGGCTGAGGGAGCTGGGAAAGGGGCTCAGCCTGGAGAAAAGGAGCCTCAGGGGGGACCTTCTGGCTCTGCACAACTCCTGACAGGAGGGGACAGCTGGGGTGTGGGGTCACTCACAAGTAATAAAACACAAGAGAAGAGGAAATGGCCTCAAATTAAGACTGGGTATCAGGAAAAAATTCACCAGAAGGGTTGTCTAGCTCTGGCACAGGCCACCTGGGGAAGCCATATAGATGTGGCACCTGGGGACATGATTTGGTGTTGGCCTTGGCAGTGCTGATGCAATGGTTGCACCTGACGACATTAAAGGTCTTTTCCAACCTCCAAGACTCTAGAAGTGTTACCACACTGGGAAGATGACACATACTGAGGAAAAAAAAAATCTCCTTTCCTACTTCAAGAAAATCAAGATCATCTGCTGTCTTTCCTATGCTAGAAATGACTAGAAAGGATGTGAAACTACTTGATATGGAACAATTTGAACAAAAAACCATTTACAGAGAACAGAGAGTCCCAGCACTTAAATATTTTGTTCAATCACATGTTTATAAATGCTGATTAGAATTTATGACAAATGTGATCACTTCCAAGATCCTGATAAGAGTAAGCTTTTTTCCTAATTCTAACGCTCAATTCCATCCTGTGCACACACAAGAATATTCTTACATTCTCCCTTAAGACCTTTCAGTGTCTGTATAATCTTTTCTTTAGCTAAAGTAGCAAGTTAAAGCCACCAGATTAAGAGATTTAATCCAGGGACTCAGCATGGAATAGAACTGCCCCTCCTCCTAGCGTGATTTTATAAATGGAGCTGTTGAATCCATTCCCAAGTCATTAAGGAAAGAAGACAGCAAGACCCCCAGACTCTTCCTGATCTACCCATCAGGAGCTGAATGTTGGCACATCTCAGCTGGCTGCCCCAAACTCCATGTGGAAATTAATGCCAGAGTGAAATCAACCACCTTATCTGACACTTCTCACTCTTTCCTTAATCCGTTTTGTGAAGCGACACGCGCTGCAGTACTGGAATCAAAACAGGAAATGGAAACAAATTCCTGGAATAAATAAAGAACATGCCTACTGGATAATATTCAAAAGGCAAAGGACATAAGATTTTAAGGGTAGCAAGCAGTGTATAGGTATAAACTACTTCCAGAAATACTGATCATCTTTGGAAAAGCTTTCCCTCCCCAGAGATGCTGAATATTGAGAAGCCTGAGCACAAGTAAGTTTCTATTCCCTTTCTACTGCACAACCAACTACAGAGTGGTGACATTTCAGAGAGTTTACATTTCAATTAAAGCTCCCAAAATATACACCAGCACACTGGAATTAAAACAAGGCTTAGCCTTCACTCTTAGGAGTACAAAAGCTATTTTATCTGGACCTGCAGTTGTTATGTGACTGTTTCCAAAGCAGTCTGACTTAAGTGCAGAGAACTACATGATACAGCAAAGTGTCTGGCACCTGCTGAGCTTTTACAAATGGAATAAAACCCAGGTTTAAGAAGCCCAAAACTTTCAATGAGAATGCATTCTAAATTTCTTTAGGACAAGGTTGATTGATCCTCACCTCCTTTGTCTCCTCAGGGTCCGAGTGATCCACGGTTACATATAAATCATTCTGCAGGTACTTCAGTGCACTAAGAGGGTCAGTCTGAGCTTTCTCCTCAAACCTGCAGAGAAGAGACAGAAAACTTGAGCACAGCCATATCCCTCAGGTCTAAGTACTACTGGTTCAACAGAGAGCAAAACCCATCCAACACACACAGTATTTCCAAAGAAAACCACATTAGTGAGCCTCACGTTTGATGGAATTTCAAGCCAGACTGAAACATGGAAGAGGGTTTTTGGGGGTGCAAAGGAGTTAAAAGGGCAAAGTATTACATTCTTACTAAAAATATTCAAAAGCATATGCACAGAAACTTCTTAATATATAACATCTTGAGTACAGCTTGTCTTACACAAATGAAGTAAGATGTGAGCAGCATCTCACAGAGCAGACACAGGCAAGCCTTGAGCACTTCAGTCCCTGGGATATTAACATCCCACCTTTGGAAAGAGCACAGCTCCATAAAAATCCTGTGCACTACCACCATTATTTCCTCATTGTCTTTTAATGAACAGGAACTGCAACTTCTGTGAATTCCCTCAAGAAGTGAACAGAGCCCTCAGGATACGATTCTGGGCTCAGCATACTCAGTGAGCAGAGCTGCTTCCCTGCAGCACTGAGCTGGTTGCATAAGCCTAGAAAGGATCAGGTTTAAAATCATCTTTTTCCTCCTCTCACCTACCCCTGGGTGCAGCATCACACTGTTTGTCATCTTATCATATTGTTATTTTTTTATTTGGGTCATCTATCTGGCTATTTATACCACAGTGGACATGTATAGCCTGAATTTTGAAACTGCCTAAAGATGTCAGTGATTGAGCAGCACAGGGAGCACAAAGACCCTTGTCTGTCACCTGCTGCATCTGACAGTTTGGTCACTACACGTGGTTTCAGACATTGCCATCGATTTTCTCAGATGACATCACCATGGTCCAGAGAGCTGAAGTGCTTTAAATGAGTGGAACCACTGCCACCTTGCTCTTTCCCACCTGCCCAGCCTGGCTGACTGGTACTGACCAAGCTCATAGGAAAAACAGGACCCAGGCTGATGCTGTGGGTTTGCTGTGGATGCAAGGCCAGTACCTGTTCTGGCAGCCACAGTTTGGGGCAGTGCAGGTGAAGGGCAGCCAGTGACTCCACAGCAATTCAGCCCCAGCCAGGCACCCATCCCACCATCCCTGGCTGCTCAGGTTTGGCTCCCTCACACAGACCCCAAAAATGGGAGCATGGTGCATAAACCCCAAACTTCTGCCAGGTAACACACAGCAGCATTTCCTTCAAGTGCAATTTAAGCAAGTAGAAACAAATAATTCAGAGCTGTCCCTGCACAGCTGCATTGCCATACCATCACATCTGGGTTTAATAAGCCTCCCAGATATAACTGGGCAAGGCCTTTATTCATTCTTGTAAGTATTCACATCTACTGTGTGGCTAATCTCAGTGTCTCACCCAGCCACAGTAGCTGTGAGTTGAGTACAGCAATTTGCTTGCTGCCTCAGAAATAAAATACCATCAGGTATTTTAACCTGACCTTCTAACTCTTGGCAGAGCCTGATAACAAAGTATTCTCCCCCGGAATGCAGGGAGAGCTATTTACTGCTTTCAGATGATTTGCTGGGTCCTGAAAGGCTCTCTCACTGCTGCAATTTCTTGACTAAGGCAACACCATAAGCTTGATTTGGAAAAGCTGTTGCCCTTAATAGCAAATATAAGGCAGCTCTGAAGCATCCAGAGTGCAAGAAGCACTGCAGTGTAGCTGAATTCTGCCTAAGTGAGCTCTTTCAGGAGTTTCTGAATGAGAAACTCTGATGACCTCACCATGGTTGAGTCTCAGATGTGCAAAGGCATCCAGCCCCCAGACTTCATTAGCATCCTTGCAGGCTGTTACTATCTCCAAGCACAGTGTTTCCAAAACATACTCCATTTCCTTGGGAGGTGACAGCACCAAAACACATGTTGATGAGCAGCACAGTGAAAAGGGAATCTAAAAATTCCCCATGACTCCCCACACAATAACCAGATTTTTCTACTTTTAGAATAGCATGGGCAAAATGAATCAAGTTAATTTTGTAGTTTAGCACCGACCCACTGCTTTTTATTAAAATAATTTAAAAGAATATTCAAGAAATGTGCAGAAGGTTTAGAAGGGGCCTTGAGGATCATCTAGTTTCATATAACCAACAAAATGACATTTCACAAAATGGTTTATGAGAGATTTGAGTCTTAGCAACTTGAAAAAAAAACAGACACCTGGAAAAGGAAATTGCAAACCACCTTTGTTTCTATACCTGTGCTTTCTGATGAGGTATTTGCAGTGTCTTAGCAGATATTCCTTTGAAGGTCGACAGAGCTTCAGAGACCAGAAGTCATCTAATCTCATCTTTGGAGAGCAGGATTTACCAGGATTCCCTCCAAATAAGTAATGAACCTAAGGAAATGAGAGGCAGATCCAAAAATTGATTGTTTGTGTAAATCTACTGAACAAAGACAATTTACTATGTCAGCAGCTTTGCAGAGGTTTATTCTGGTGGGATAAACTCTGCCTTTTAGACAAGCTGCTCCATCTCACTATCAGCCTCACTTTGTCCCTTTAGAGATGAAGAAAGTTCTCCTAAACAATTTACATTTTAAGATAATAAAAGAGTTGTACTGTTAGAACATCCCTTTAGCAGATACCTGAGATATTTATAGATGAACATCCAAAATTCATGCAAACTCTTTCTTTAGGAAAAGCCTATGAGCATGATAAATCCTTAAGCACTGACAAAGTGAGTTGGAAGTCCTGAAGACATCCAAAGTAAAGTGAGAGCAAGCCCAGTCCAGCACAATGTAGACCTAGAGAAAGGCAAACTTCCAGAAGAGTGGAAGTGTCACAAAAGAACTGTTTATTTCTTTGCTACATTTTTCTTCCCATCGTGTGGTAGTTTCAGACTCAGAAGTGTTGATATTAAACATGCTACAAAGGACCTTCAAATACTGAAGTTTAACAAGTCCAACAGCCTACCTTTCCCCATGGCTTTAAAAATAATCACTCAAAACAATGTATTCTGCAACCCACTGCTGAAGGCTCTCCTTATTTATATCAGAGGAGTTTAGAAAGGTCATTGGAACAGAGGTTTCTAAAAATAAGACTCTTCAAAACAAGCACATCAAACAGCTCCTCAGATAAAGCTGGGCAACTGTGATGATTTAGCAACCTTCAGAGTAACTCAGAAAATACTACTCTCTCATGGTGCCTTACACTTAGAAGTAAAAGTAGAACAGTATTTACTTATTTACAGTATCATTACAGTGAAGACAACCAGCAATGCCATTTCCCCATACAGAATCTGCACCCATTCCTCCTTTAAATGCCTTAAGTTTTGGGCTAGCTGGGTTTCCCAAATTTGATTAACATCCCACAGAATGCAAGACTAAAATATGTTTTTCTTTAACTCAGACTGTTTCAGACTAGGGAGAATTTTTAGAAAAATCCATGAAAGGACCAGTAAACATGTCACAGTAATTTAAATTCATGAGTTTATGAACCTCATCTGTGGGTTTGTGCTTTACTGGTGAATATGTACAGAGCTTTGAGTTTACTGAGCTGTTATATACACTAAACCAAACTTTAAGTCTATTTAAGTATAAATGTGTCCATTGGAGGCTGACAGTGCTAAAGAATGACAGTTCCTTCTGACATGCAGGGCAAAGTCAGGCACCTCTGATTCAGAGGATTCTTAACTGTGATTAGCTCATTCAAACATATCTTTTCCTAGAAATTTTTGTAACTATCTGTTCACATTTATTCACCAAAAGGTGAGATTAAATCCCTAAGAATAATGAATGAAGCTTTGTGTGTTCTGAAGTGTGAGAACAGATCTCATGTTTACTTCATATTGACATTAAAAGTAGTTTAGCACCATATTTCAAAATATGGGAAGTGAGAGTTATTCACCATATTAATCCAAACATTCAAAAAAGATATTTATTGTACCATCTTTAAGGAAATAGCTACATTTTCAGAGCAAAAAGACTTAAAAAAATTCAAATCACTTTTTACCTTGTGCAACTCATCATACACCAGCTGATGGGCAAACCTTGGGCAGGGCTCCTCTTCCTGAAGGCTTTTACCTGGATTCTCTTTTGCTGCTTGGTCGTTCTTATAGACACAAGACCTGAAATTCAAAGTAGTAAGGAATTATTAGTTGTATCTACAGGAAGCAGAAAAGTTGCTGAAAGGCTGGAAGGTACAAATGATGTAAAACACTAAAGATTTTCTTACTTCTCTTAATGTTGTCCTCTATTATCCCATCCCATAGCTCTACAAAGAAGCCAGCCAGCAATCAGAGGTCATCTGGCTGAAAACAGTCCTCAAGCACAAGTCAAACAGGAAAAGATTCTAGAAAATTATTTGTCATAAGCTTTGGGGAGCTCTTCAGATGTTACATTATCTGCCTACAGAACTGTCAGCATGAAGTATTTTTTTATCATGGAAGAAAACATCTTGAACCCAGTAGAGCTTTAGACTACATATTATAGTAGAGGTAGTATTTCACTCAGTGATTTCTAAGCAGACTTAAATTATAACTGAGAATTCACTTTTAAAAACAATACTCACACCTTTGAAGTGATTGACCCCACTTTAGAAGAGGCCTTGAACATAAAATCTCTGCCAGTTCTGGAAAGGAACAGTGGCAACGAGCTACAAAACCAGGAGATATTTTCTCAGAATGTCCCTTTTGGCAGAGAGACTTCTCCATCACCATTCACTTGCACCAGTTTCCTCAGTTTCTAAGAACTAGAGCCATGTACACTACTATTAACAACTTACATTGGACTGAATTTGCTGCACTGGACCTGAATCCTGGCCTTGAACCCTTCCTGCAGGAAAAGCCTTTTTTAACTGCTCACTTCCCTCATCCCCTCCACCTGGCTTCAATAAAGATGTTCACATGATTTCCCTCTCTCATTTGGATTATTGCCATTATTACTTCTAAAGACAATGGGAAAAAGAGGTGCCTAAAGGGAACTCAGCTGTCTTTCACAACTTTCAACAATTCCATGGTTAATAGAGGTTACAGAGCTGCCTTATGGAGACAGGATTGCTTTCTAAATAAAGTCAGTGTGGAAGTCAGAAGTTAGGACTTACCAGCTGTTCCTCACAATGTCATAAATCCAGAAGGAATTCCTCACGTTCTCTTCCCGTTTCTCCTTGTCTTTACTGAGCCCTGACAAAACGTGGATTTCATTCAGTTCAGGATCAATGGTGGCCCTTTGAGTGAAACCTGTCATTGGAACTGAGAAAAGAAAATAAAAGTTACATGCTGGAAACAGCAGAGGATGCAGGAGGGATCCAAACATCAGACAAATGAGTTTCCTTCCCCCTGCAATTCAGCAATCACCATGCAGAGGCCAACTTCTTCCCTGTTAAAGCCAAGTCCAATGAAAATTCTTCTCTTCCCATCTCTGACTCTTGGAAGAAAAACACAAACCATTCTGAGAGCTGCTGTTTCCTAGGAAAAGATATGGACAGAGCCATTTGGGAGATGACCAGCTCAGAAATGAGGATTAGCTGCCTAATATAGAGCTGAATGACCAGATGACCCTTACAAATATGAATGGAGTGGTTTTGTTATTATCTCAACTGTAAAAAGAAGCATTGATTCCAGAAAGCTTAATTGCAAAAGCTGGGAAACTCCAAAAAATTCAAGATGACCTCTCAATTCTATAGCTCACAACCCTGCAGGACAAAGATATCAAAGAAACTTTTTGTATCTTCTGAAGAGTTGTGGCGTAATTACCAAACTATTTCTCTGTCCCCCCTTCAGATTTAGAAATATGGTGAAATCCTACAGATTCCAATAGTTTTCACCATAATTCCCCGAAAAAAAAGGTCAGCAAATTTGTTTGGCAGTCCTTTTTGTTTGTTGTGTAATTCCCCATTTCCTGTTTCCCTAGGCAACCATCCTTCCAAAATGTATTTGTGAAGGGCACGTGATCTTTGTTTACAGATCCTGTTTGTCTCCTTTCTCTTTCTGGGTCAGTTTACAAAGGCTGGTAAAGGTTCCTGGCCTTCGGTCAAGATTTTGGCATGAAAAATTCTCAGAAGTCTTGTATTTTGCAAATTCTTCCTTGCAATTAACTGAACTGCCCCCACAGCCTAGAAAAGGAGCCCTATGTTAATAAAATATTTAATATTGCCGTTGGGGAATACACAAAATGGTATTTTAGAAACCCATCCTGTAACTGGTTTCATTCTCATGCTTCACTCTTTTCATTTGTTAGGCCAGGAAAGCAATAAAGGAATTAAAAAATTCTGAGTAGAATTTGGTTCTCTACAATTTTAGTCCCTACTGAAGAATTTAGCAATACCATAAAACCTAAGCATTTCTCTAAAAAAAAATTAAATGCTTAATTCTCATGTAAATTTAAATAGAAACTGGAATATATTTGGGTAACTAATTCTCAGACTTCCTTTGACAAAATCCTTCCTTATGATTTTACAGGAAGAAGAGGCTTTGGAGCCCTCATCAGCATAAACCTGTCTAGTTTGGCCTCCAATTTTGCCACAATGTTTTAAAGGAAAATTAATCCAGTTTATAAGCAAAATGGGTGGTAGAAAAGAGAAAAAAAATAAGAGAATAATTAGAGAAGAGAATAATACTGACACAATGACTACACACCTTGTTTTATCTGCAAACCACAAAGAACTTAGCTTTTAAATAAGGCAAATAAGGACTGTGAAAGTCATCCCATAAGGAAACTGAGAACAGAAAGATGACTATAGACTAAAAATTGCTAATTTTTGAGAAGTATCATGCAATATGTTTGCTTGCATAGTCAGGGACTAAGCTGCTGACCCAAAAGGATTAAATTCAAGGCCTGCTTGAGACATTTCTGGCAGGAGAGCCACTTAAATTTGATCAGCAATGCTAATGCACATGGAAAATGTCTTTGCAACCCTATCTGCTGCTTTGAACATTTGAGACCAAGCTGGGAATATTAAAAAAAAAAAAACACCCTGTGCAAATCTTCAGAGCACTAATACCTCATTGAAATGAAAATTATTATAATCATGAGGAACATAGCTGCTCTCTTACCACTGATACTCAAAGCATCTGAAACTTGTCTATGGAAGTCCCATCCCTCCTCCTGAAATGTTGTTAAATAAAATAATTTTGTATCTCGTTTATGCTCGATTTCCCGAAGCTGAAATTATTATTTAAATAATGAAGGAGGGAAAAGCTGCCAAAGTTCAGCGCTGGTGATTTTTTCCTCTTGATATTAAGAATAGAATTCATCTGCAGCAACTGCAATCAAACCAAGATTCAAGTCAAGTAATTTCAGGCTTCCCTCAGCTGTAAATCAATCTCTTCTTGAGACTGTTTGAAATGCAGAATGCCTAGAAAAGTATCAGAAATATAAATCCCCACATTTACTAAGGGCCAGAGACAAGGAGTAACTTACATAAACTCTGCGACCTATCTAAGCAACTGGGTAGAAACTGTATTTAAGTAGTGCCTTAGGCAAGAAAGAGTTGACATCTGGTCTTTCGCAGAGGAGGACAAAATGAGAAAGTTGGATGCAGTGTCATTATAAAAACCCCATAACACAAATTTGATAAACAAGTCCCTGAAAATAAATAGACAGTAAGACAAGATACTACACAGTGGGCAGGAAAAGCTGTGATGCTTTAAACCCAACAGAAACGTCAAAAAGATGTTTTCCAAGCAAGTCTGATCCTTGCCAGAGCAAAAGGGCTCCATAAAAAACTCAGGACTGAAATACTTCCACTAGGGGGTAAGAGAGGTTCATCATCTGCAAGTGCAGCAGACTGGCAGGAAATGTTGGAGAGAATCCAAACGAGAATGGTTGGAGTATTAGAGAAGGACACGGTCTGGAAATATCGGAAAAATACTTGTGACATTTAGGTAGCAAAATGTACACTGGGAAAGAAATCTAATTGAGCATGGGCAACAAAACTGAACCTGTAAACATGGGTCTATTACAGTGACAATAACTGATTGCTTAGGACATATCTTTTTAAATTTTAGGATTTGGGAGAAAAAAGTTAAGTAACAAGGGGTGAGAACCAGAGCACTTCCAGATCTGTTATCTGCAATGTATTAGATCCAAGGGGTGAATGAAGTGATAAGAAAGGCTCCATGCAAGTTCCCTCGCTTGAGCTTCTTCACAGAGATGTAAGATCAGCTTTGGTGCAAATCCCCACCAATTCCACACCTTTCAGGGCACCTCCTGGGTCAGCATGGGCAGCCAGCTCCAGAGACAAAGCAGTGACTGAGGACTTAGCCCTGGGTGTTTTAACACTGGCCTGTGGCTACGTGGTATTAACTTGGCTCCTATGACAATGCATCACTTATTGACGAGGAAAAGATGTAGAGAGAAATCACTGAGCACCACACAATCCTAAAAAGTCTAGAAGATGGTGAATGCTTTTCCTATGCTACTGACTGTTTTCTTCCCCCTTAAACTCATTAACCAGCCTATGGTAGAAAGGCAGCAACTACCTGAAAATAAGAGGTCTGAATCCTTGCCCAGGAACTCAGTATTTTCATTCATTTTTACACAGTAAAAATTAAAAGCTTGTGGCCTCAATATTTAAAAACAATATTCAGCCACACAGGCTTAGAGTTTGCAGCCAGTTCCATAAGCAAGCAATAATTCCTGAGCAAGCTCTGAGGAGATGCTCTGCAGCTCTGTACAGTGTCATTTCCATTAAACACAACACATGGGAAAAGCTTTTCTCTGAAAGTGACACCTCATCATGGAACAGCCAGGTTCCCACTGCCACAGTCCCTGCTTACAGGAGTTTATGGGATCACAGTGATCATTTCAGCCAGCTGAATATTTTTTGGCTTGTGCATGATAACAGCTACAGTTGTTCAAGCACAACCTTGGCTGCTGCCAGTATCGAAGCAAGAAAACAACTTTAACACAGAGACAGAGCTTGCTAAGCAGGAAGTTTAAATTCATGGAATTCTAGGGTGGTTTGGGTTGGAAGGGACCTTAAAGATTATCCAGTGCCACCCCCTGCCACAGCAGGGACACCTTCCACTACTCCAAGTTGCTCCAACTCCCATCCAACCTGGCCTTGGACATTTCCAGGGATCCAGGTGTAGCCACAGCTTCTCTGGGTAACCTAAAGTCAAGTTTATGGTTACACAGATGTGGTTCTCATAGTACTGGACAGCATTTTGGAAATAAAATCTCATGTTTTACATTTGAGGGGATACTACGGCAAATTTTTCAACACGCTTTGAAACAAAGCAATGGCAAAACAATTCTATAAATTTATAGTCTACAGACCATGCCTGAAGGATTCATGAAAGATAAATAAGGGAAGCAAGTTCAGTGACAGGGTTTTAGTGCCACCTGAGTTATGAAACCCTCAAAACATGTGACTGCCAGTCCCATTGCAAGCAATTCACAAGTATCCTCCCTCCTTGTGCTGCCTCGTGATTACAAAACTGGGAGAAAACTTCATCACATGGATACTGCTGCTCACCAGAACCTGGCACCTCCCAGTGGATTAATTTTTAAAGAGTGGTAGGTGCAAATTATGCCAAGCCACTCCTTGTAGTTCCTATAAAGTGGAAGCAGGACCTCCCCCAGACTTTAATGGAGCAAGTCGTGGTGAGTGATAGCACCAGGCCAGCTGTTGACACAGCAAGAGAATGATTATCCTCTTGGATTTTTCCTGATGAGACTGCATCTGGCAGTCTGCCAAGGAGCAGCTAAGGAGACCATCTGAACAGTTTGGTTGTCATGTTGACAAAGCAACAATCCAACGTCCAATGCTTGGTTGTCTCTGAGATTTTGGAAAAACATAGTCAGGGAGTAAATCTGAATGGAATTCTGAGCTATGGCAGCTCTGCAAGGCATCTCTAGGATCTGGTGACTGCCTCTGCCCCTCCTCATCTTCACAGGTAGAGGAAAGGATTTGGGGATTAGTTCTGAGAAGCACCTCACAAGATAAAAAGCACATAAGGTCCCTCACAAAACAAAATGCTTCCACGGCAAGGGATGTGCTGGCCACAAACCTTACCTGAACACAGGCACAACATGCCAGGTGTCACTAAGAGGTGATGAAAATCACACACTGAGGCTGCCTGTCTGAGCTGGACCCTAGCCATGCTGAGCCAGCTGTACTATCGATTTTGATTCATGTTTTTCTGACTTTGCCTTGTTTCCTGGGCTGGGCTGTGTCGCCTCTGTCCGTGGTACTTAACCATGAAATTCCCCATCCATCAGGTGCACAGTTGTGTACATGAAATGAGCACCTGCCCAACAAGAGTCCTGGGAGCTTCCCTGGTAGCTTAAAACCTAGGCTGAGCTTTAAAATCTGTGGGCTGCCCTTAAGAACCACTCCACCACTACAATGAGCCACAAGAACTTTTAAGGCTTGCTCACATTTGACTTTGGAAGTTATTTGATGCCAAGGGATATAAGATGCTCTGCACATCCTCTTGCAGAAGGAATTCTCCCTCTGAGCAGGAGCTCTGACACACCACCTGAGTCAGGGCCAGAGGGGATTATCACAGAAACCTCAACCACAAATGTTACCATGAGCTCCCTCAGAGCTGAAATGACTGTCCACAATTAGTCATGGGACTAAGGGACTCAGGAAAGCCCCCAGTCCAGCCCTTAGGGACACCTGGGACTGGTGGCATCTCCAGACCACCTGTATGCTTCAGATATACACAATTTTTGTTTGCTGGGGGGGGGTTATGTTGCTTGAGTGTTGTTTATGTGCTTTTTAAAGCAATTAAAATATAAAACTGCTCTAAAAGTGTGTCCATCAACATAAACATTTATGTCTCTCCTCCAAACACAAACTCTATTCAATGGTACTAAAACACCTCTACTTTGCACCTCTGTTGTCTTCCTTCACATACAAGACATCACCACAGGTGCATGTCTAAATTTGTTAGAATTATGTATTTTACTTCAAATTAAGAAAATTTAAGTGATACTTATCACCCATCACTCCCAAACACATTAGCCATCCAAGAAGCTGGCCACAGGATCAACATCAGAGGCACAAACAAAATCAAAGAAATGCTGAACAGCACAAATATCTCAGAAGATGAAAGCAGCAAAACCAACATATCATTACCATGGTTTCATAGCATTGCAACAACTCTGTGTTACTGATAATCCTTATTATCTATTTCACTACTTTTTTAAAAAAAAATCCCTACTCCACGAGATATTTAAACAAATGCACAATTAAGTTCTTTTAGAAAGGGTAAAAATCAAAATAGCTCAACTAAGAATAGAACTGAATGCCACATGCGAGCCAGGAACAAAATGTAATCATGGGACTTTATAGGAACATCTAGGTCAGGCATCCTCAACTTGACTCATCACACTGAGCAGCTTAAAACTTCACCCAGGCAGGCAATCACTTTGTTCAGACAGATCAAAATGGTGTATCTCTACCTACCAAGAGCACAATAAAGACTTGCTTTTTTGGGGTGAAAATAGTGCTGTCAACATTTGCTGTCTGAATGTAATAAGCATTTTGTTCTCTTCCTGTTAAAATGCAAATTATCTCAGTGTTTTCTTTCAAAAGCAATGGAAACATTCAAATCTCTTTGTTTACTTTCCACACACAGGAGAACAGTAAACCAAAAAAATCTACTTGTGAATTATTTCCAGTGAGTCATTTTCTTATTAAAAAAAATACAAAATCTTCTATTCATGACTTCAGGGCCTGTGGGAATGGGGAGAAGGGCTAAAAATTTACTAAATTTCTCATTTACTTTACTAAACACTGAAGTTCATGTATGAAAAGCAGAGCGCAGCGTCCTGACAAGCTCAGTATCTTTAAATCTGAAGTAGACAAAGGTGTCAGCTTAAAGCCACATATTTTCAAGCTTCCAGCTATGAAGACACGTAGCTTGAAAAGATCAAAATGGCAGAATGTTACTAATTTCCTGGAGAAAAGAAAATCTATTCTTTAAAAGCTCTAAGGACAACAAAGGGAACGTGGGTGTGTACACAGCAGCATCAGGCAATGTGCACCTGAATAAAGGAGACTGTCAACAATAGGAGCTGGTGCTTTCTTGGAAGCACTTGAGTAAATGAATGACTCCAGAGAATTAGAGCTTGGGTACCTTTCTCCCTTATTGGCATAACTAAATTAATGAGCAAACAATAACTCGTCACCACCAATAATTGACTTCAGAATTTCAGCAAAATTACTTGTTAAAAGTTAATCCTGATCAAAAGAAGGAGGGCAGCCTAAATTCAAGATGAATTACCTTCCTGGGGTTTTTAGTAACTGGAAGAAGAGAAGGCTGGGACTGAACATACAAAACATGAGAAATATTCATAACTTCAGTCCCATAGTGGTACACAGTGCAACTCAAATTTCAAATTCTGACTGGCAGGATGAAGATCAGGGTATTTGTAACAGGCAAATGATGTGCTTATACATGCAGAAAGGCTTTTCGGGAAGAAAGGAACATTTTTCTCTGTCATTTGAGGAGAAAAGGCATGAAATCAGTTCTTCATGGTTATGTTACAGACCTTCTGGGTGTTTTTAAAGACTTCTGTCATACAGAACTACACACAGGATATGTAGCTCCAGTGCTATGAATCACACAGAACTGAAGCCTTGCTTCCTCCTCTTCCTTTTTTTCACTCTTTTCTGGTAATTATTACAAATATAACAGGACAACAGCCTGGTCTCATCTTTCTGGTGAAAATAACTTCTGTCCCTCTACTCCAATTCTCTGCCTCTGAGCACCCTACCTGCCTTTCTGCAGACTATCTTTATCTTATGGCAATTTATACTCAGTGAAAACCAGAAAAATAACAATTTACTTTCTCCTTTCCAGGCTTAAAGATTTTTTTCCAATCTTTTTAGTCTTTGTTAAGAGTTTCCAGAAGAGGTGTTTGTTCTTATTTTTGCTGGGTTTTTTTTCCTTTTGAGGTGCTGTGTGGTTTCATGCATCAATTATTTGTATTGTGCTCAAGATGGAGAGTGTCAAATGACAGAAAGAACAGAAGAGCTGGCAGAAGTTTAACCTGTATAGTGGAGTTCACCTGGGTATGGAGGGTTAGTTAAGGATGCCAACGTGATCCCACAGGTTGAACCTGGCCTTTCACCTCTATATTTCTCCTTTTACAATATTTCATCCTTCACAGTATATTTCTCACTTGTACCAAGGGAAATGATTATGTTGTTATCCTCTTACCCATGCCTGAATCTTTCTTTGTGCCATCTGAGATAATGTCCACGTGGTCGCTGTCCACATCATAACTGAAGAAGTCGTTCAAGTAAGTCTTTGATCTCTGGCCACCAAACACATATAAGCAGCGATTTTTCTGGAAAAGGGAGGGAAAAAAAAATCTTTACGAGTTCAAGACAGTATGTTGGTCAACTGTGATCGTTAGCAGCAATATTTATCACAGAATCATAAGTGGTTTGGGTTGGAAGGGACATCAAGGCCCATCCAGTTCCAATCTGCTTCCACTATTCCAGGCTGCTCCAAGTCCCATCCAACCTGGCCTGGCACATCCAGGGGCAGCCATTAATGAATCAAAGAGGAACAGAGATGTCTCTTCTAAGTTTAACATCATTGTGCTCAGGTAACTGATGCAGCTCCTGCCTCATCTAGCTTTAACTTCAGCACATTAAAGCAGCAGCTCATCTTTCAAGTTTATTATTAAAGACTTACCAGGCCCTGTCTCTAAAGTCCATCATAAAATCACTGTTAAAAACACAACAGGAACAAAAGATAGACTGTAGGAGAAACCATCCAAGTACCAGCACATTACTAAATTCAGTACAGGCAAATGGCAAGGAGCAAGCCAAGAATAACAGGTTTATTGCTTCTTTCAAGTCTGCCAAGTGGAAAGTCCATAAGAGGCAGATTATTTTTCTTTCAAATGGTTGAGAAAACAGAAAAGGACTTAAACTTCCATGACCTGTGCTTACAGAAACCAGTATTCTTATATTTACCACAGACAACTATTTGAAAGATCCTCAAGTCCTTGTGCAGGAATTTGTGGGGCAATATGTTTTTCCACCAGATTTTAAAGAACCATTCAAAACAAAAATAAAATTAAAAGCTCAGAAAGCCCAGCATTCACTGTAAAAATTCTGATCTCTCACTTGAAAGGGCAAGAGAAGTAAAATCAGCAATTCCTTCAGATTGGTGAGGTTTGAGTTGATGGTATCAGTAAATATTTAAATGCCACAACATTAATTTAAATTCTCTTTAGTTCTCTTCTCTAAATAGACATGTGGTTGATGAACACATCTGGAAAGGCAATGGAAGGTGGTTTTTAATACCCAACATGGAGTAAAATGCTTAGATACACCTTTCCCCCATCCTTCTGCTTCTCCAGGAGGCTCTGGATTAAGTGTCCATAATTCCAGCTGTTTACAGCTGTTTGCAGCTGCTCAGGACTACAAAGAGCAGCTGGATGCTCCTCCATCAAAGGCTCTGAGGCCTGTGCAACTCAATGCACACCCATTAAGTCCCATTCCAGTAACAACACAGTATCTACCAGACCAGAAGCTTCTAAATTGCTCTACTAACTTAAAAGGAATACATTTTTAGGTCAAAATGAACTACATCCTTTGTTTTATTTACTATTATTATATTAAAATCAACTCTTTAAAATTCACCTTGATTTTTACTTGAAATTTTATTCAGTTGGAGTCATGAAAGTTCTGAAACTTGAATTAGCACCTCCTGCACTTAGCAAAGCAGTATCAGAATGTCAGCAAACATTGGATTAACTGAGACAACACATCACTCAGGAGTGATTTGCAAGAAAAACCAAAACCAGATGTTCTCCTTAAAGTCAGACCTCATAAATCAAAGCAGGGTGTGGATACTTACAGAATGGAACAACATGCAGTGTCCTATCCGGGACTGGATATCCTCGGGTCCGGCGTTGCAGGAATCCTCCCTCAGGAGTTTCCATGTCTGGCACTGGCAATCAAAAGCAAACAAGCCACTGAACTGGGGCTCACTGGCTCTGCTGTCGTCCACACTGCCATTGCAGGTCAGGATTCGGCCCCCAAAGGTGTAGATCATGTGTTTTTCAGAATCCATGCACATCTGCAAGAAGCAGGGAAGCCGTTTTAAGCAGGTAAGAGCTGAACACTTTGAGATCTAATATTAAACACCCCTCTCCTGCAAGCAATGCCTACTAAACTAAGACAGTGCTCTGCACATCTGAGCCTTCAACAAACAGAAAAGGACACACATCTTCATGGTTGTCAGGTCTAATCTCATAAAAGAAATTTAAAACACAAGTCTAGTTTCTATATGTCATTCAATGTGGAAAAGAAAAAAATTAATGTACCCTTCATCACCTAAAAAACCTGCTGATTTCAGGGAAAAGTACTTGAGAGTCTTTCACAAGGATTCACAAGGTTCTTTCCCATAGATTCCACAGAAAAGATCCATGGGAATCTTTTCAAGCTACATTCTTATAGCCAGAGTTAACAGAGTATCACCTTTGGCAATGGTTGTGCAAGGAAGAAATTCAAAATCACTTCTAATTCACTGCCCACCCATCAACTGATGCAAAAATTAGTCTGTGATTTGTTACTGAGATGCCATCCCCAGCACACATTTACTGTTACCCCTATTACTGGAACACAAAGTGGGGGCTTAACCCAGCCAAAGATTCCTCCTGGGACTGCAGCAGAAACCTGTTTAATCTCCAAACTTTAACTGAGGTTATGGCACACATGAGAAGCACTGCAGCACAAATCAAACCAAACCCCCTGACTCCAGGTGATGTTTTCAGACAAAGTGCAAAGCAGAGGGTTACAAAATACCAGAGGGGGAAAAAAAAAAAGCAAACCAACAGACAAGATTACAGTAAGATAGAGATGCTACTCAGCAAAGCCTACACAAAACACTTCTAGTGCAGCACATTTCTGAAGGTTAAATAAAAACTGCTATTGCAGTAGGTGCTGAGGGAGAGAAGAGGGAGAGCTGCAGACTGACAGAAGTCAGTGAGGCCCTTCTTCCCTGAGAGACAGAACAGGGAAAAAAGGAATCATTTCAAGAGGCAAGCAAGGTACCCAGAGTAGCCTTGCCAGCTGACAATTTCCTTGTGCCTCTTCCCCAACACCTGGGAGACTGGCACTGGTTATTAATAGAACAGAAAGACTGATTGGCTTTTGTTCTGCAGACATGGCGTAGCTTTAATTTTCGGTGTCAGCAGAAAGGCACATTGTGCTGGCAAACAACAGCTTTGGTTACAAAACAGCCAGTACCAATAAAAGCTGATCTTGGGCTGCTTTAAAAATGAGTCCTGATGTGCTGTTTCTTGGCGATGCTTCATAAAAAAAAAAAAAAAAAAAATCAATTGAGAACAAAATACCTTTTTCAAGCAGACAAAAGCCACTGAACACAACATAAGTAAAGAAGTTTTTAATTTGAGCACGTGGACAGATGTGACTTTTTAAAGGATTAGTAGCCATTCCTCTAAGGTGTTTTAAGCTCTACAAAGAAAGCACATTCTACAATTTTTAAAGGTAACCAATTTGGAAAGGATCCTGCTCCTGTGCTGGCCTTAGTCCAGCAGCTTGCTTGGAGTATTCTTCCAAAGGTACCATACACTGCTTTAAAAGTTGCTCCCCAAGGCCCTCCAGGCAAGGCATATCTGCAAACCCAGCTCAAGGAGACTGATTAAAACCAGATGAACTGTGCTTTGGGCTTTAATAAAACGTGTCTTAATAAAATGCATTTGTTTGCAAAGGTTTTTATGATTCTTCTGACTCGGTTTGATTAGAGCACCAGCAGCCAGTGGCGTTGAGCACCACTGCTATTAGGATTTAATTGAGTGCAGATCACACCCTCCTCATCCCTGCTGTGTTACCTGCTACAGCACCTCGAAATCACAGAGACTACAATCAAAACTGGCTTTTAAACACTGAGAACTTGCAGCAGGAGGATGAGGGTATTGAAACAGGATGAGCCCCATGGCAGGGAGAAATGATGAGGAGGACTCCATGTTATCAGAAGGCTAATTAATTACTTTATTATACTATATTAGTCTATATTATATTGCATTATATTACATTACATCTAAACTGAATCTGCCAAGCACTCAACTCTGCACACACTGCACAGAATCTCAGCTGACAGTACTGAGAGACACACACACACACACACCTGGCCCTGACAGGCCAAGGAACCAAAACCCCATCACTGTGGGTAAACCATCTCCATGTTGCATTCTGCTTTGGCACAAACACAGGCACAGCAAACGATAAGAATTGTTTTTCCTTTCTCTGAAGTTCAGAGAACGTGAAACCCAGAAATATTTTTTGGGAAGAAGAATTGTGTCTTGCTTTTCTCTGTGAAGAGAAATGTGGTGACATGAGTGTGGCTGACCTGATGATCAAACACCAGCTTGGGGCCTCCATCTGCTGCAGTGTCCTCGCTCAGCAGCATCCAGGTGTTGGTGTCGATGTCGTAGCGGTAGAAATCACTTTTCAGGGACTTGCTGTTCCTCACAGAGGAATCCAGGTAGCGCCCCAGGGTGTAGATCTGCCTTCTCTGGATGTCAATGCACATCTTGTGACAGGACCTGGCACTGGGACCGCTCTGAGAAAGCCAAGGACCACAAAAATGTAGAGAGTAATGGATTTAATATTGCTCCAGGTAGGTGGCTAAGGGGAAATAAGTATTAGCAGCAGCTAGAAATTCTTGGGGAATTCAGGAAAATCTGCTTGTAATCAAATACAGGATTAATATATACTAACTACAAGAGCACATCCCATAACTTCTGTCCTTTTAGAAAGACACCAGCAAAAAACCTTAATGCATTTGTCACAACAAACTTATGATTTGAACCTTTTTTGTCAGATTCCTTAGAAAACAGACAGTTTCTCCCAGAAGTGATTCTCAGAGGCGTGTGAAAACTACTTGATCTTTTAAAATAACAGAAGTCGATGCGCATGAGAGGCAAATTAAGATGTCACAGCCTATAAATAACTACACAGGAAGAAGATTAAGAAGTGCTCTATTACAAGAGCCTCTGTTTTATTAATAGGCTGTTTTCTAACAGATCATAAGCAGACACTCCCCCAAGCAATCATATCCTGTAATGGCTCTGGAAAGGTAACAAAAGCACTCCCTGTCCTTCACAAATAGATATGGCCCTCCCAGGCTCCAGCTGAAAGAAAGTTTCCCACGGTAAGCAAAACTGCCCTGAGTTATGATCTTCAAGAGAAACACACAGAGTGCCCCATGTCAAATTATTATGGGTTTAATCCATCCAGGAGTGCTCAAGTTAAATCATGGAGTAATTCATTTAATGACATTATGATGATGATTATGCAGGCCTGAGCAGTTTCCTTTCTGCATCCCAAATCTCTTTTTAAGGACCTTCATACGCTTCTTGAAGCATGGGAGTGATGTTCTGGTACACCAAAACGTTAGAAATCAAGGTTTGCAAAGCCTTATGTGCAAAATATCAGATGAAAAACATCACATCATGAGTACAGATCAATTCTGTAGTTTATTTTGACACAGTTGGGCGCCAGGACACAAAGAATGGCTTCCCACTGACAGAGGGCAGGTTTAAATTAGATACTGGGAAGAAATTCTTCCCTATGAGGGTGGTGAGGCCTTGGTACAGTTGTCCAGAGAAGCTGTGGCTGCCCCTGGATCCCTGAAAGTGTCCAAGGCCAGGCTGGACAGGGCCTGGAGCAACCTGGGATAGTGGAAGGTGTCCCTGCCCATGGCAGGGCTTTGGAATGGGATGATCTTTAAGGTCCCTTCTAACCCAAACCATTCAAAAAAAATCTATTTAAAACTATTGAAAAGTAAAGATCAGGCAAGTAGGCAAGGATATAGCAAATCTTTAAATCATTATTGAAGACTTATAGTTAAAGAGCAGCCACATCACACCAAATAATCAGCACAACAGTTGCTCTCTGTGCTACCTTATGTGCATTGCCTTATGAAAAAATCTTCATACTTGTACTTTCACCTAAAGTCTATTGAAATTTAAAGTACACTAATGGAATGCACATCACCAAATTGGATAAAACAATAAAGGAAGCATTACATCTTTGTTGTCAAAAGCCTTTGCTATTCATGTTACAGAATTCAATTTCTTGATTAAGCAATAGTTCCAGGAAACTGTTTACAGTAACTCAAAAGACCATGTGAAGAGGTGAAGAGGTGAACTGAATTGTTCATATTTTGTAAATATGAAGCATTATGTTGGCAATGATTACAGCTTTGAGGATTAGTTACTTCATGGTAATTAGGATAATTTTATTTTCTGAAAATAAAAGTACTGATAGCAGTGAAATATTAGCATAAAATCTTGAAATGCAGCAAAAGCTCATTGATTGCCTTTGGACACAGAAGGCAACAACACAATTCTTTGTTCCTAGAAATACAAAAACAGCATCTTGCAGAGGACCCTGTTCCAAACACACGGGCGACTTCCTTTGCATGAGAAGCACCAACCTGTGCACTCAGAAAGGCAGCCCCTGGTTCACAAAGAAATCACCCCAGTGTGCAAAGTCCATGCCAAGCCATGGAGCTGGGACCCTGAGGGATATGGCACCACTCCCCTGCCCATGAGCACCTATTTGCCTTGGCACAGCTGCCTTGTGGGTGAGATGTGAGGACCCACCTGTGGCTTTCTGACCCTCCCCTCTGGCAGGTCACTGCAGTTTTTTAATGGAATTGGACAATTTAAGAATCATTCCCCCTCTCTCTCACCTCTATGCGGACTAAAATAAATCCTCCCAAACTTGTTCAAATAATGTCTTTGGCACTTTCAGGAGTAAATCTCCAATTTAGCAATTTCCCTATCTGCCTTGCCACGAAAAACTACATCATCAACCAAAATTTGTCTGAACACAGACACAAAGTTGAGACGCTTCACAACTCAATACCCATTTCAAGGCAATGGCACCAAAACCACAGTTGCTACACTAAATACGCAACATACAGATTTCCTAAGACTGTTTTAAAATGAGAAAAGAATTTAGGAAAAATACCTTTTTTTCTTTAATTACATCCTAGCCACATCTCACACAGGGATAATCTGCTTTCTTAAAGAGCTCTTAAGTTTAACATTTCATCTCTACAGACACAGAATCTTCATCACCTCAAGTTCAAGCAAGAACTTCGGCTCTACCAAACTGCAGAGCCTGCCATAGCATGAGCTATCTCTTGTAATACAGGAAACTTCATCCAGTTTGAAACCTGTTCTCCAAGAAAACTGGAGTTCTGCCTGCACACCACTCACAAGGTCACAAGGAACCTGCCAAAGTTTCCTCCTTAGCCTACATGTTACCAAAATGAGTAAGTAACTCCATTAACAGTGATACATGCTGGCTTGACATTTAAGGCAGGAAAGGGGAAAGGTCCAAATCTGTGTTCACTTCTGAGTTCAGCTTGACCATGGCAGCCCTTGCAGCTCATATGTACTTCAAAGAGGGACACAAAGTCCATTTACAAAGGCACCACAAAAGAGTAAAATGCTTCAAGGCACATGTGATGAATCAAGTGCCCGTGGGTGGCTGTGAGGGTTCATCCAAAGCCGTGTGCTCCATGTGGTTACAACAGCAGCTTGTTGTTCAAACGAGGAACACACTGCCACAGCTTGCCATGGACACAGCAATCCAGTAAATTCAAACAGGAAAGTTTGTTGATTCCACAAGTGTTCAAAGAATCTGATCCTTTAAAAGCAGTAAGTGAGAAAAACTGACCATGACAGAGATGACTGTCTAAGCCAAGGTTGAAGAGATCAAGCATGGCTAGAGGGCAAAAGAGCAACCTTTTATCCCCCTGCCAGGATGTAGGCTGATCATGATCCATTAATTAATGTCCCAGGCTGAGTGGATCTTACTAGAAATCTCTACGCCCTTCTTCACATTCAGGCCTTATCACCAAGTCATGGTTTTGACAAGTTGTTTCTGTGACTGTCTGAACTCATAACAAACCTGCGCAAAACTCATCTCTGGAAGTGTTCAAGGCCAGTGGATGGGGCCCTCAGCAGCCTGCCTAGTGGAAGGTGTCCTTGTCCATGGCAGGGGGGTGAACTAGAGGGTCTTTAAAGTCCATCCCAACCCAAACCATTCTGTGATTTTGTAATTAAGCACTTTACTTTAGATCAGGTTTCTTCTAAGTTGTTACACATGGAATGCACATTTTTGCAGATGAACCTTCACGACCTGATTGACTGAGGTAGCAGAGGTGTTACTTCCCAAACAGAGCCCATCTTCTGAAAGTCACATCCAGCAACAGCACCCAAACGACCTGAATAAACACTGCCTCTGGGGACTCCTTCCAATTCTCATCAGAAAGCTCCTGGCACACACTCTGCAGAAACCACACGTGAAAGGAACTTGTGACTGGGCTAAGTCCTTATTCAGATGGCAATAAGTGTGTCAGGCTGCTTTGGCCAGTGCCTCAGCTGCTGCCAAGGCTGTGATGGCAAGAGGAAAGCATTAGCATATCACATTTCTAACCTACAGGACACCAAACAATACCAAAAACTACTAAGCACAGGCACTGCTGGGCTTGTGTGGGACTCAATAAGTGTCTGCACAGAGCCAGGAGTGACCTGAACAAAGTGGCTCTTGTGCCACCCAGCCCCACCATACAATCAGCACAGCACAATAACAGCTAAAACAGATTAAACAGCATGTGCAGGGTCCTGCTTGGAAGTGCTACAAAATACCAAGCTTTATACCCAGCTCCAAGGCTCTTCTTTGAACAGGTTGGTGTTGATGTAACTCCTCTGGTCTCTACAGCAGAGATAAATGCCCTGGTGAGGGTGGGATGGTGGGGAAAGGAAGAGAGGCTGTATGGCCAGGAGCACTTAAGAAAGGCTTTCAATCCTTTAAGCACCCAGGGCCAAATAGGATTTTTAGGTTTCGTCAGTGCTACACGAAATTCAATTGTGCAATGCCAAGTGAATACACAGTATACTTTATGAAAAGCCTTCTCAACATGCTAAGCCACTTTATAAAATCTAATTAGAGCTTTCTTCATTTAACTTGCAAATGCTGAAAGCAATTATCCCACTTAAGGACTAACTTACAAAACGTTTTCAAAAAGCAACACAACAGCACCGAGAGACAACACCGCCTCCTTAGAATAATTGATTTGTTCCTATACAGGGGAGAAAGGATTGGGACTCAACTCCTTAGGGTAGGGTCTGCTCAAATCACTATTTATGCCAGAATCAGCAGGCATCATCTTAGCAACAGCATCCTGGAATGCTACATTAAGGCACAAACATGATAGCTTTCATTTTTTAGTTTGTTTTTAAATAAATGTCCTATGAACCTCCTTTAACGAGAACATGACCGCAGGAAGCCGGTTCCACTGCCCATCCCAAACATAAACTGGGGGAGCTTGGCTTCTTCTGGTTATCATAACCTTTTGCAAATAAAGGGGTTTCAGTTGCAAGAAAAATCTGTTTTATTCAGACCAATCCAGATGAAAAACCTCAGGAGCAAGCCTGGATCCTGTTCAAGAGTCAGGGAAATAAAAACAAAGAACAGCTGACTAATTCTCCCTTCTTGGTCCTGTAAAAGACTGAGTGGAATGTGAACACTGCCTCCAGTATGAAGTTCAAAAATAAGCGTCATGAGGTAAATGCTCTTGTCCTAAAGCAAACTAGGACGAGGACATAAAAAGACACAAACAACCTACTTTGTTTCCAGTCCTGAGAGCAGCCTGTCAGGCAACAAATAGTCCCTCCTGCCTACACACAACTGCAGAGATTAATTGCTCTCATTTCCCAGTTTTGGAGGATAATTCATTTCCTCCTCCACCTCCCCCCAATAAAAAAAAAAAAGGGGGAAAGTTCTCCACAAACTTGAAAATGAAAGGAAATGCATATTATTCCTGGCATTAATTCAAGTCCATGTGCTTTAAGATTAGAGCTTGTTAGTGCTTTATCAATGCCAGTCTACAGCTAATGCGGTCCCAAAATGTTTAATCTGAGCCGCAGCAAAGATTTCCTTTGCTCTAGATGAGCACTAAATTCAGCAAGAGAAACAACTGCAGCAATACAACAAAATAAAATATTTACATCCCATACAGGTTACTCACAGAAGTTTATCATAACCTAAAGGTTCCAGAAACATAAGAAAATAATTTAATCTTTTCTTTTTTGATGGTAGCATGGAGGATTTGTGTGGTCCCTCAACACAAAACAGGAGCTGGGGGCTGATGTGTCGTTCCTATCACCCATGAAATCGCTGATGATCTGCCAGGAGCACCAAACCACCAGAGGGAGGGTCCTGCACGTCCAGTTCCACAACAGGAGCATCACAGCTGTGGCTCAAGGCCAGAGCAGCCCAGCACAGGCACATGGCAGGGGCTCAAAGCCCCCTGGAAGAGTTTCTTCAGCATGAAAGACCCTCCCTCAAACAGCACATCCCAACTTCTTACTCTGTATGATGGCAGAAACCAGTGCCACTCATGTCATTTGATGTCCAAGACCAGCCAGTTCCAACACTAGAATTAAAAACCTTTGCATGTCACACAGGGTAGATGCAGCACAGCACTGAACGATTCCAGGACCATAAAATGGGAGTTTAGCTCCAAAAAATGTTTTTGGGATACTCTATGTACACTCCATTTTTTAAATTACTTCACAAATAATCCCTGGAAGTGTTCAAGGCCGGGGGGGGGCTTGGAGCAACCTGGTCTAGTGGAAGGTGTCCCTACCCATGGCAGGGGTTTGGGACTAGATGATCTCTAAGGTCCCTTCCAACCTTTAACATTCCACGATTCTTGCCACTATCTATAAAAGTAACAAACATTCCAACTAAATTTTTAAGTCTGCTTTACCAGTTATAAAGAATATTTCTGAGAACATGCAAGTTCATCAGCCAGAGAATGGTTTGGGTTGGAAGGGACCTTAAAGTTCATCCAGTCCCACTGCCCTGCCTGCCACTATTCCCCAGGTTGTTCCAAGCCCCTGGGACTGGACACTTCCAGGGACAGGGCAGCCACAGCTTCTCTAGAAAAGTGTTACATATAAATTAAATGTTTTGCCAAAAAATATTTTGGGAAGCCTAAGAAATAGACCAGAATCTATCTAAGAGTCATCATGCTAAAAACTCCTCAGGACTGGAAAGCCATGAATTTACACCATTTTTCACACAAGAGAGTTAAATGCTTTATGATAATTACTAAGTTTGGGTATTAAAAAGTTATAATTAACTGTTAATAAGTCCAGGCACAGCCAAGACAGGAAGACACCCTTGGTCAGGCAGTTGACACAGAATCTGAGCTATGGCTAATCTGCTTACTGGTGCCCTCCCACAGTGATGCCACGGGATAGATTTACCAGCAAAGTCCTTTCTGGGCATCTGACTCAGACATGATGGAGCAGATTAAAGTCAGAGGCAGCTTTTAGCACACAGTTTTGTGTGCACATCTCTTCAAGGTGGAAAAACAATAAAATTTAACAGGATGAAGCTTTCTTTTTCCCCTTTCCTAAAAGCACGCTCACATTTGGGACAGTCCTAATTTCCCATTGTTGATGCTGTGTGGTCATGAGCTGTCCTCTCATTACAGTAACGAAGAGACTTTCCCTGCTTAAATTAGAATTAAAAAAAATAAATGGCCTGATGTTCTATTTTTGAAAGACGGTTCAATGAGCTTATAAGTCCAATGATCAGGCTCAGAGATCATACAACACAATCCTTATGACAGCAGTGGGCTGGATTTGATGACCCTTGACAGCTCAACCCTTCCAGTCTGACACAAACTTGACTCCAAGTCTTAGCTCCATCCCCCAGGGATCAGCACAGGTTTATCCCAGCACAAACTGGATGCAGCCCATGAGGATTGCTATGAAAACAGATAATGCTCTGTTCTCATGAAATTAATATTTATTAGCTTCCCTGCCACCTGCTTGTAGAAATAAGTAAATTGAGAGTATTTTCATAAAGGAATGAATTAATACACGATCTTCTGGCTCCTGATGTGCCCTGACCAAGGCACCTCTAAAGACCAAGTGTGTCCTCACAGCTCAACTTTCCAAAGCCCCAACGCTGTGCTTTGACAGCTGTGCTGCCTGAGTTTTCCTACAGTGCAGAAACAGCTTTGGCAGCCACTGCCAAAGGAATTGCCAGTGCAGGAGCCACATTCCTGGATCTCCTGTGCTCTCTGCTCTCACACCAAGGTATCATCAAGGCCTTCCAGCAATGCATAACACCATGGATCTTGTGTTGCAGTAAAACATCTTAAAAGCCAGTGGGAAGGTGAAAAAGCTCCCACATCTTCAAGCATGCAAATAGTGGGAAATAATTTGTGGCCACTCAGTATTTAAAATGGGGTTATTAAAAAAGATGAAAGGGGACTTTTTACATAGGCAGATAGTGACAGGACAAGGTGGAACAATTTTAAACTGAAAGGGAAGACATTAAGATCAGCTTTTAGAAGGAAATTCTCTGCTCAGGAGGGTGGGGAGGTCCTGACACAGGGTGCCCAGAGAAGCTGTGGCTGCCTCATCCCTGGAACTGCTCAAGGCCAGGCTGGATGGGGTTTGGAGCAACCTGGGATAGTGGAAGGTGTCCCAGTGCATGGCAGGGGGTGGAATGAGTTGATCTTTCCACCCTTCCAACCCAAACTATTCTGTAATTCTTTAATTTATTTGAAAAAGGTTGCGGGAATGTGTATGAAGGTCTTGTGCAGGCTTTAGTTTACAGTCAAAAGTAGAAGTCATCCAACCTTTGTGATTCTGCTTACAAATGCAAACAAGAGAAGTACTGAAGAAATACCCCAGTACACGGTGACCTTGCAGCAAAAGGACATCGGTTCTGTGCTATTTCTAACAAAAGGCACAATTCACCTGCAAACAAAGCGCTGCTTGCACTGCTGAAATGTGAAAGAAGTTTCAACTTCTTAAATTTTACCAAGTAAATTGTCAGTTTGTTCCACATCCAGTGCTCAGCTCTGCTTTCAGCAAGGCAGATGAAATGTAACAGACAACCCACCAGAGAGCCAGAGCTTTCACCAGCTCTGAGATGGGCCCTCAGGACAACGTCCCTCGTGTGCCGAATTTAACTAACCCCATTAACAATGGCAGGATGTTGAATGAGGTCATTTTTGCATGCATCACAAGTTCACTCTGTCCTCTCATTACCAGTAACAATGGCCAGCAAAGGTCCAGCCAAGAGAGATTTTTCCATAGACACAAACTACTCGGCTGGGCTACAGCCTCGCTTGCAAACCAGAAGGCTGAAAAAATTTAAATGGTTGCTTATAAACTGTTTAGCCACAAAAGGTTACAAGCAAAGCTACACTTTTGGAAGTTGGTTTTTTTTTTTTTTGTAATTAATTGTCCTTGAGATGCTGGTGATAGACAAACATGAAATTCTAAGTCTAAATCCCTTGACAGCCACAGGCTCTCAGATGTTTCTGAGAAAGTGAAGACAGTTTAGAGCTGTGACAAAAGAGTAGTTTGCACAAAAGGTGTTGGCAAGTTGGCTGCTTAATTTCCTAGAGCCCAGTATCAGTAACATCTCCATCACATGCAAGCCCTGGAAAATTCAAGGATTAAGTCCTATTAAACACACTAAGCTCTTTCAGATAGATCTGAATTCAACACATCATTGCACCAGTCACTGTGCCAGTAAGTTCTCTTGAGACACTCCAGAAAGCTCAATTCCCAATTACCTCCAAAACCCAGTTGCTGAAATACCTCAGCAGCAAGGTCCACAAAAACTTACTACATTTTCAAGCACGTAATTATCTAGACAATTTTAGCTACAGATTTGCCTGTGATGCTACTTGAGACTGCTTCCCTTATGTTACCACCTTGGGATAACTGATATTTCTTTAGGGATTTCTGTATTTGCACAGACTGAGCAATGTTAATGTAACATTAATGTAACAAGTCTCTCAGTGTAGCTGAAATAAGACATTACTCTACTCCCAAGGCAAAGTTGACTGGTGTGTGAAGCTACTTTCACTCACCGGCAAAAGAGTTAAGTTTTCCTTCCACCTCTACATATTCTCCTATTTCTTTAAAATCCTTTTCTTTTAATCCCTTCAGTGTGAAATGCTGGGGTCCTGGCATTCCAGCTGGCTCATCTCACAGGTGCATATTTCTGTGTCTTTAAAAGCCAAAAGGATATAAATCAGAATTCCTTGTACCAACATCAACCTCTTCACTAAATCTTTACCTGAAAATCCTGTAATGTCATTTCCCCCCAGTATGCATCCACAGCCACCCAAGAATGACTCTACACTGCCTCATCTACAATGCAAAATGCATCAGGATGATGCAATAATGTCCTAATAAAGCCATGTAAGTAAAATAAAGTTCCATTCCAGAGCAGAAATCAGAGCATTAAACTCATCATAAGCTGCAGCTGAAGTGGTGATTTTTATCGGAACATAAACGCCACAAATCAACTCTGCCTGATGCATTACTTCAAGGACTAAAAGTAGTTTTACTTTGCAACTGAAAGCTTTGTGATGACTTGGAAATTCAGCATAACCTGAAGACTGGCATGCACAAGCTCCAGGGCTGCCAAAGTTGTGCAGCCTCCAGAACATCGGGCACAAGGCATTTACTTAATGCTCCTTTTTTCACGAGACTGACTTGAACAGCAGTGTGTGGAGGAAAAGGACCTCCACACATTCAGACACCTGGTGTGAGGAATAACTGAAGTTTGGCTGGTTTTCTGGGCTTTTTTTTCCATGCTGGAAGCAAGAAATACAGGCACCTAGTGAGGAAACTGAATAACTTAAGACCCGAAGCTGTTTTCAAATATGGATGATCTTTTCCTTAAAAAAATGTCAAAGTTAAAAAAAAAAAAAAGACAAATAAACCAGGATCAAGAGGATAGAACTCTTGAGGCACACAAGGTAGCATAAGCACATAAGTTAGCTTTAAAGGCTGAAAACCTTTCCCAAAATGTTTATTTAAAAATAAATTATTTTAAAAGCTGAGGTGCTGCTCCCTCAACAGGGCTTTTTTTTGCTTTAGGCTGCCTAAGTGGAAATCACTGGGGATGTCAGTTAGCCATATGTGAAAGTCTCTCTCAAACATTCTGGTGAAAGAATACTGGCTTAGAACATTTTAAACCATTATGCTACTAAATAGGGAGGAAAATAAACCATTAGCCTGTGATATTTAGGATCAGCCTAGGATACTTTTCATTTAGTTCACTCCAGCATCTGCTGTCTTTGTCCCTACTTTTGTAGGCATTTGCACTATTTAGGGAGTTGGCTCCGAGGTATGTGTGCAGTATCCAAGTTTCTTTCGGGGACAGCTGCTTTCTCCCTATGTGCTTTTGCAGCACCAGGAATCTCCTACAACTGAGCATCTGTACCACTGGAACTGCTCAGCAGTAGGACATGGCACACTCACTGTATTAGATATCAAGTCTGTAAACATCACAATATTTGCAACAAAAAGCCCCTCAAGTCACTTGATGTGTCTTCCAAACTGTATCACCATCTGTGGGAAGAAGTCAATATTTGAGACTAGTTCAGTTTCTACACGTCAAAAAGAACAGAGTAGAAGTTTTACATTGATAAGCTCATGTACTTTTGCATCACACCAAAAAAAAAACAGTCAGAGATGTCACAAACTCTTACAAAAAATGCTTCTGTGGTAACACGACACTGAAAGCTTTGGGTAAATTCATCCATGTCAACAAATGCAAAGAAATGCATGCAGAGACTGGAGAAAATTTAACTGGAAATACAATAGCAGCTGAAATTCCCCCTGGCTCTCACCATCAGGAAGGAGATCTTTCTACACTTGTCAGCTTTTACTTTCAGCATCCTGGAAAAGCACTTTCTGTTCACAGCAAACTGTCACCTCACAATGTACCCATTTTCTACATCATTTTGGACCTACTGAACAGGAGGCACTTGTTGACCTACACTTTCCTTCACTGTGAGCAAAGATTTATCCTCTCAAGCAGTTAAACCATTGCAAGACCTTCACTTCTACCTTTGGTAAGGAAATACTTCAACGATTTTTGAGAGAAACACAGTGTCACCTAAACCTAACCCATTTACACAATTTCCACATCCTTCACAGAGCTGGTTTGTGAGCAGGATTTTCCTCTGAAGAAGCCAGAATGAGGATGAGTCAATGCATTTTCCAAGAAGCAGCACAGAAGGTACCAATCAGTGCAGTGACACTGTTTGAAGGGAGATACCCCCATCTCTTGTCTCTAGGAAATACTAGAACAAGGTACAGGAATACCAGAGACACACAAAATATGCCAACTATCACACTGCTGTAGCCTCATTTATCTCATCTCCAGAGGCATCAACACCCCTCAGCATTTTGATCCTATTTCAAAATCCCCTGACTATCAATTTACACCAAACAAAGTCTTTCCTACATTTAAAACTGGCCTCCTGCACTGATTTTAACTAAATTACCCTTCAAAAGAGAAAGCTGCTACTTGGAAACTAGAAATAGACATCAAAACACACACATGAAATTTCCCTGTTAACTGACACTGGCCTAGAGTAAAAATGTCCAAGGAATGACAAGGTTTGTTTTTAAAAAACTATTTATTCGCTAATCCTGAAGAGGTCTGTTGATCTACAGCCACTAAAAAAACACCCCTGAAGACAACAGCATTTGTCAGAACATTCCAACTGATTCAGGGTAGAAACTCTAAAAGGCTCTTAAATGAACCCCATTTTGGCTGTGCCTTGTGCCAGCTGATTCACAGGGCTGTCACACACTGCACAGACACAAGCTGTGGGGAAGCTGAGAGGTCCTGAGCTGCTCCAGGGAGCATCTCCCTGGAAGGATTCTGGCTTGAGGAACAGGATTTCACAAGCACAGCAGGAATCCTGCTGGATCCATACTCTGAAGGGGTGGTGGGGTCTGTCTGTCTGTCCATCAGCAGTGGTGGTGTGCTCACCAGCAGGTCCTGCAGACCCTGTTTTCATGCTGTAGGTGATCAGCTACTCCAGCAGAGCCCTGAGCATTTTGTCCAGACATACAAGACAGACATAAGGAGCTGGAGCATATCCAGACAAGAGAGCAGAGCTGGGGAAGGGTCTGGAGAACCAGGAGGGGCTGAGGGAGCTGGGAAGGGGCTGAGGCTGGAGCAAAGGAGGCTCAGGGGGCCCTTGTGGCTCTGCACAAGTCCCTGCCAGGAGGGGACAGCTGGGGGTATCGGGCTGTGCTCCAGGGAACAGGGACAGGAGCAGAGGGAACGGCCTCAAGTTACACCAGGGGAGGTTGAGCTTGAATATTTGGAAAAATTTCTTCACTGAAAGGGTTTTCCATCCCTGGAACAGCTGCCCAAGGCAGTGATGGAGTCCCCATCCCTGGAGGAACTCCAAAGCCATGTGGATGTGAGACTTGGGGACATGGTTTAGTGGTGGCCTTGGCAGTGCTGGGAGAAACAGTTGGAGCTGATCTTAGAGAGCTTTTCCAACTGAACTAGTCAATGATTCTATGAAAAAGAGCTATGAAAAATCAGCTTTGGTGTCTAATTGTTAAAAAAGACAAATGCAACTTCAGGTGACAAAGAGACACCTCACTGGAAAATGTTGAAAAACAGAAGCAAAAATATTTTTAAAAAGGTCACACAATGTTCTCCTAATGCACTGCAGCAGAAGCTCCCAGTACCCTTATCCCAAAGCATTACTCTGCATTATCCCTACAATAACACTGGACAGGATGCAACTTTCACCATATTTCACTCTTATCCAAGTTTCATTATTAAGTGGCTAATTTAACCACTGTCACTGATTAATTAGAATAAAAAAGCCAGAAGAAGAACTAGCACAATACAACAAAACAAGATTAAGCTCCACTGGAATCTATTCTGAATATTTTTTAAAATTCCATGTCAACAGACATTTCCTTTTTGCAAATTGTTTGTGAGCAGTTGATGTCCCTATTAGAGAAACATCTGGATTCTTTGTTTTTGAATATACTTCTCAACATTTGAGATTGACCTTTTCATTTCTAAATCAGGTTTCTTCCAGATCTGTTTGGGAAAAAAAACCAAAACCACAACCCATTGCTGGTTTCTAGTGATGTAAGTACAGCAGCTGGCAGCTCACTGTGCCTCAGAAAGTCACCAAAAACCTAAATTATACTTCAGGATGCCTCCTGAACACTGCTGAATGTATCACAGAATCATGGAATGCTTTGGGTAGGAAGGGACTTTTAAGCCCATCCAGTGCCACCCCTTGCTGTGGTCAGGGACAACTTCCACTGTCCCAGATTGCTCCAAGCCCTGTCCAGCCTGGCCTTGGACACTTCCAGGGATCCAGGGGCAGCCACAGCTGCTCTGGGTAATCTGTGCCAGGAACTCCCCACCCTCCCAGCCAGGAATTTCTTCCCAATATCCCATCTAACCCTGCCCTCTGGCACTGGGAAGCGATTCCCCCTTGTCCTGGAACACCATGCCTTTGTCCCAAGTCCCTCTCCAGCTCTCCTGAAGCCCTTTTAGGCACTGGAAGGGGCTCTGAGCTCTCTCTGGAGCCTTCTCTCCTCCAGGTGAGCACCCCCAGCTCTGCCAGCCTGACTTCAGAGCAGAAGTGCTCAAGTCCACATCATGGAAAACTGTTGAGCTTCTCATCCACCAACACCCCAAGTTCTCCTCCTCCCTGGGGCTGCTCTTGGATCCATTCTCTGCTTGGCCTCTATCTGCTCTTGGAATTGCCCCAGTCCATGTGCAGGACCTTGCACTTGGCCTTGCTGAACTCCACAAGGCTCACAGGGGCCCCACCTAATAAGTTTGTCACAGAGAGTCCTTCCAGAATTCCCTTTCCAAAAAGCCATGTTTCTCCACACTTCTCACAATTAAATACATCTCTTCTTGAAAACTCCTCACACGTTCAGCAAGTCTCCACTTTTTAAAAATTCCTCTTTCTTCCTCTCCTTGCTAGACCCTTCCCAACTTCCATCTGAATTTCCTGAACGTCCATAACACTCTGCTAACACTTTTCCCTCCAAAATCCCTTTATAATCATTTAATCACACAAAATCACAACTCTTCTACTGTGTCTCCTCCACGGCTCTCCTTTTGTGCATTCCTCCTTTCTCCCATCCCAGCCAGGCCTCCTAAGCTTTAGAGAAACTCAACTGGATGTGCCACGACCCCAGCAAGAAGGAAATGCATCCCTTAAACACCAGACTGACCCACACTGGTTTGTGCAGGAAGAAAGCACAGCAGCCCCTTTTTGACTAAACAGTACATAAATATAACAATTTTACGTCTCCACAGCTCTGTTATGACAGAAACCAGAGTATCACATTCAGTTTTGTTATTGCCCATTTTGTAAAGGATGTTCCAATCGGTAAGTACATGACACAGAGATTCAAGGGCTACAGGAAATGCCTATGACTTTTTTTTTTTTTTCCCAGCTCAGGCTATTTGTCCTACTTGATCACAATCTCTAAAAAAGCTTTGCTATGAAAAAAAATGAGAATATTAAACTGTTATTTAATCTGGTAAGGAAGCCCACAAAATTAGCCATGACAAGAAACTGAGAAATATAAATGAGAAACAAGATGTTTTTATACTGTTTGCAAATAGCTGAGGAAATCAACTCCTGAATTTATCAAAAATGGTGGGATATCAAACTTTTCATACCTCCAAGAAGAGGCGGCATGTATTTTCTCTGACAAACAAGTAATGAACACAAAATACAATAACCACACAAAACTTGAAGATGTACAGTGAAATGAATTACAGAAGCCAAAGGTCTTGGACATTTTTTGTCTGGTCCTACAACCCAAGCTACATTCATTTCAGGTTTCATACGTCAAATACTGAGCAAAACAGGCCAAGGAAAATGGTTCAAATGAATTCCATGAAAGCTCTCGGGGTTGTGCAGCCTTTGGCAGTAACCCCTGTCCTCTAGATTTCCATCTGGTAGTTGTCCATTTCTATTCATTTTTGACAGAAGCTAAAAAAATAAACAATTGGTTTCTGAAGCTCAAACACCAGGATCAGGTCTGAAATGTTCATTAGCAAGTTCTTGGAAGCTTCCAGTGGGAGGTGTCCCTGCCCATGGCAGCAGGGCTGGAACTGGATGATCTTTAAGGTCCCTTCCAACCCAAAACATTCTGTGATAAGTCTGGTAGTTCAGTCACACAAAATTATTTAACTCGTGCTCTACTTGCTGAGCTGATTTCTTGGCCGATCATTTCTGCTTTTGAGAAATAAACCTTTCCCCTCCAGGAATCTTAGCACTTCAAAGCCACCTCCAGCTCACCTTTTCCCCATGTAAACATTTCAAAAGTCTTCAGAACTTGAAGGTCTGAACTTTGTGGCTCTCACTCTTATACTGCACTTCAACACAAGTACTTTAGGAGGGGCATTTTTGAGGGCAACCATTGATGTATTTTTAAAAATATGGATGTTTGCAGAACTTACCTCTTTCTCTGTATCCCTGGATATACAGGTCCACTGGTTTTCCTTCACACTGTATGCCCAGAAGTCAGCCAGATCCTGAGTTCCATCCCAGCCACCAAACAAATAAACAGTTTCTATTAAAAAAAAAAAAGAAAAAAGTTAATTTTATTTTAAAAAGAGAATGTGTTTAAACAGGCTAATACCTACAAAACATTTGTGACAGAGACAAACTATCAGAAGATAAATTTAAACTCTTTTTTTTACTTAAAACACCACTGCTCTTTGAATGGAACTAGTCATCAACACAAAAATATGGTTTGGTTTAGTAATGGAAGATTTTAGGATTGATAGACAGCCAATTCTCAGAGTCATTTTCTATTTCCACATTTACATAAGAGGCAATCAAACCCACAGCCTTCTGATTAAAATTCCAGACAGACAAATGAACAATATTTAACATTTTGGATCCTGTGCATGTAGTCTATCAATGACATCTCATCCTGTGCCCTGTTTGGTGCAGGATTTATACATCAACAAGATTTTAGAGATAGGAGCAGCCAAGTTTTTCTGTTTAGTCCATCCCTTAGATAGAAAAATCAAGTACAAAATCCTCTTCAAGGGAAATGTCTTGCATAAAGTAGCTTACCTGATGCCCAAAACCAGTGAGTACAAGAGTCACAAATTTAAGTCAGTGTTTCAGGGCTGTCACCTCAAACCCACAACTCCTCTGTGTACAGCAAGTTCTAAGGCTTCCCAGACTCACTGATAAAGCCAGATGAAGCCTTTGAAAAGGGGAAGCATTTAAGAAAGGAGTTTCTGTTCTGCCATGGAGAGATAACCAAACTGCTCCCATTATAGAAACAGCACTATCTGGTCTCAAATTCTAAAAATATTTCATTTTTAGACTGCATTAAAACAGAACACAAAGCCAAGCCCAAGAAGAACAAGCTCCTCAAGACTTGCAGAGCTTTGAAAAACTCCTTTAAAATCCACAAACCACTTCTATTATGGAGGTAATGGCCAATTTTTAATCCAACACCAATTAAAGCACGGAGTTAGAGCACGATTATAAAATGGGACTAGTCCCTGACCCTTACCTACCATCAGGATAGTGGTCATCACCATGGAAAGGTTACCCTGGTTCATTAACTTTAATTACCCTTCCTCCTGGACTCAGGGCTCCCAGTGTTCCCTGCAAAGAGCAGGTCCCTTTGTGCGCATAAATTCTCACAGCTCACAAAACCCACATTACCACAACAGCTTCATTGATAGCCGAGAAAAATAAAAGATTTGGCACCAGCTAAAAATCCTACTGGGGCCTTGCCAAAATGTCAGGCCTGCCTGGAAAGGCTTTGTTGGCTCACATGAAATTTAATAGCAAACCTGAATGACTCTGATGAAAACTCAGATTTTGGAAGTTACCTAACTTGGGCTGACAGAATTAAATGTGAGCACTGAGAGAGGAGCACGAGCACCCAGCTGGTGCTGAGCATCCCCAGAGCAACACCCTGAACACAACTGGACATGGACTCTGTGCCAGAACCATTTTTCATCATGAAGTAAAACTGTAGCTCACATGAAAGAAAGGCTCCATCACTATCTAGACCCAAGGAAAATAATTTTTTGTTTATTGCCTTATTGCAGAAGTATATACATATTTTAGAGGAAGGTTCCATGTTTTAAAAGGAATATTTCTTAATGCATAAATGCATCTGTTGCTGGTAATGTCAAGTAAATAATTTTTTATAGTTCTCTGAAAATTTGTAATTGTTTTCCCATGGTATAAAGCAAAAAAATAGTTGTTTGGTGGTTTGTGGGATTGTTCTTGTTTAGTTGAGGTTGGGTTTGATTGTTTTGGTTTGGTTGGGTTTGTGTTTTTTGGGGACTTTAAACTTTTTTTTTTTTTTAAGTCAAACTTCACTCTATTTCCCAACCAGTATCACTGTTTGTATTCTAGCTGTTAATCCAGATTTTATGGGAGGGGTTTTTTTACACTCTGCATGCAGAGACCCAACCAGGACAGATATGAAAGGCCAATATTCAAAGGAGAGGACAGAGGCCACAAACCCCAGGCAGCAGCAGTGGGGCAGCCAAGCAGTCTCACTCCAATATAACTCTGGTAGCACTGGGGAACTCAAGGAGGAAAGGATCCTCCCTCTGCATCCAAGCAATATGGAACACAGCAAATTGATGCTGCTTTATTAAAGCAAGTCTCTATTCAGCTTTAGGAGCAGAGCAGGAGAATTTTCAAACCTAGCTGCAAGGCAACAAGAAAAAAACATGAAAGCAATTATATTTACCCAAAGCTTTCACCAGCTACGTTTAGGAAGTCAAATTTTTCCTCCAGCATCCTCAGCTTATTTCCTCTACATTTTTTTCTGAATACAAATTCAACACTTTTAATTAAATATGTTCTGTGAGTATTTCTAAACTGCTTGCTCAGTCAAAAATTTTTCTGTAATGTCTGAGCTCTTTTCTTCCCTTACTCTCTAGATGATTAAAAGGTGCCAGAGAAGTCCTCAAATTAGAGGATGTACATTCCCAACAATACACGTATTTCCTGTCAATCTCTCCTTAATTTATGTTTCTCAGAAAAGCAGCACAGCAGCCTTCTCCAACCCATGAAATATCAAAATTCCTGGGGTGGTTTCAGTCCAGGTTCAGACACATTCTCAGGGACAGTTCTCTAACTCCTGTTATCTGCATTTTCTGCATGTGCTGAAATACTTGGTGGGATTTTGGTACAGGAGGTCTTCCTCAGTGAGTACATTCCAGTCCTGCTGACATATTTAACTATATTCTCTGGTCAAGTAGTATTTCCATGTCTCTGCTAGAACAGTTATCTAAGGAATATAAAAGAATTGTGGATCTACAGCACTTGTGCACAGTCCATCAGTCATCCCCCAAATCCCTCACAGGAGGGCTAACTTCAGCAGAGACCACATTGCCCAGGCAATTATTCAGTTATACTTTGTCCAAGGATGGACATTTCAGACTGCAACGACTAATTTACTTCATTACAATGTTTTCCCCCTAATATTAACCCCAACAGGATTTTCCCTTCCTGTCCTTTATCCTATCCCTCTGCTCCCCCCAGAATGGGCCTGGCTCTCTCCATGCTCTCACCAGTAGCTGAAGACAGCTCTAGGATCCTCCCATGAACCTTTTTTCTACCAGATGAACAAAACTGGCTCCCTGAGCATCTCCTCACACATCACACGCTCCAGCCCTGATCACCTTGGTCAGTTCAGTTTGACACAATCCTTACTGTCCCAGAGACCCCAAACCAGGCACAGCACTGCAGATGTGTCCCCAAGTAACCAGAAGAGGAACATCACCCTCCCCTTTCCCTGCTGGCCGTGCTTGTGCTGGTACAGCCCAGCAGGAGAGGCCACAAGGACATGTTGATGATGCACACTCAGCTTCCAGAGCCTTGCAAATCCTTCCATGCAGTCAGTCCCCAGCCTGTCCTCCTGCACATCCAGCTGTCACATCCCAGGGGCAGGATCAGAAGCTCACAATGCTCTCCTGCAGCCCCCCTGGACTCATGGCCCTGCTCCCCATTTCATCAGCCACTGCCCTCACAGGCAGCTGCCAGCACAGACTTGCTGGACTATACTGGAGCATCACTGTCTCTACAGCTATGAAAGATTCCTCTCAGAAATAACAAACCAGCCAAGGTGTAAGATCTCTCAAAAGCCTTCTACAAAAGGATGTCACTTCTCCAAGTAGCACCCACACCTTTAGTTATGTGCCAGCAGTGCTGCCCACTTTGTGAGGAGCATTTAAGAGCACAAATATAAAACCAGCCTTAAATCTTCTTGCAGTATCACAGTCCTTGGGTTCTGAGCCACAGTTCAGCTGGATACAAGTTGGCTGAATACAAGGGGTTTTTTTAAGGATAGGCATACAGTCTCAAATGTGAAAGCCCCATGAAGTTGAGTAACCTCCAGGATTCAGCAGCTGTTTGTGTTTCAGAGCTTAGAAGCCATCTGTGTTTTGTTTCTGAGATCCCTTCATCCTGTACACAAGTCTTGTCTTTAAATATCTTATGGATAGCAGTGTTTTCCTCAGGCAAAACAGCATCCTTCATGTCTGCTGTTCTCTCTTCATCTTTTTCATCTTTCCATGCTGCTTTTGAAGGAGCCTTGTCATTTCTGCTGTGCTGCCCACGTACACAATGGGCACGCTGGGCCCAGTGCTCTGAATCTCCCTCTGTTCCCAACCTACAGATTTGTCCTCGTTTATCTAACGGAAGGAAGCAAACAGAATTCCTTCGGACGAAAGGAAAAGCAAAAATGATGTACAACCAAAATTACACAGCAGTTGCACTTCAGTGATAGAACAGAGGTACCACATCAATAAAGATCATTTCACTAATGTTTTCCCTCAAAAAATTGTTTCATTTGCCAAAGAGAAGAGAAATGGAGACAGAAGAAAAATCATCCTGGTTGCTTTGCTGTTATTTCTAAAGCAGGCTCTTGGGAAAACTTCAACATTTAAGAAAGCCTGATATAACACCAAATATCTTTTTTTTTAATAGAATGATTTCTACATGGTCCCTATTTCTATTGTTGCCAAAACAATTACATGGCTTTATGGACTGTACTGTCATTCACTGTGTCTGCTCTGTAAGAGCAAAAGAGATCAATTCCACCTTGCCTATGGAATTATAAACCACATCTCCAAAACACAACACACATACTGTTCCTAAGTACCAACATTACTCCTTAAAACTTGCTTTTGGCAATTCACTTACCCATTCCCTCTTCCAGAATAAGCACAGGAATTGTGAAACATGTGGCATATCTGACCCATAAGGAGGCCAGGGAGGGCAGACACAAAGAGCTGTTAATAAGGAACCAGTGCCAGATGCTGACACCCTCATCCAAAACTGCATTAGGGTTCAATTCCCTGGGAACACAGTTCTGCACAAGCCTGAGTGTTACTGCCCCAGTATTTCCCCAGGGCCTACACAAATAGCTTCTCATGCCTGACATGCAGCACACAACACTGTGTTCTTGTGTACTTTTGGGGTTGTTTGGGGGATAATTTTGTTTTAATCTATGTACCTGGGTTGCAACTACTCAAATACTTCCCCTTCCTTGTAGAAAAGCAGAGAGAACTCTCCAGCCTCCCACATGGAGAACTGCATGAGAAATGCACCTTGCAGGGAAAAGCAGGAACCACAGGAGCTTTCTGTTTTCATTTGCAGCCTAAAGCTTTAAAGTACCTACCAGTGGTTTCAGCTGTAACTGTGAATTTTTCTTCGTTTATGTTTCTGCACATGTATACAAATCCAACTTCCTAATTCTCCCATACAGAGTCATTCCAGTCTCAGTGTTAATGTGATTAAAATGATGGAGGATATTGTGGGAATCACTAACTTCCCATTTTTAATTTCTCTTTTTTTTTTAATACAGGAAGACATCAAGCTGCATTCTCAGTTCTGCATCCCACAATGCCTACAGTTCCATTTCAAACTGCTTTAAGGGATTTCCAAAGCATCAGGAACACTGCACTTACTCAGTCAGCTGTGGCAGGTATTAAGAACAGGAGTACCAGATGGAAATGAGCTCCAGCACAAGTTTCTGGCTGCCAGCAGAGATGTTAAATTCTCTTTCAGTTATTTTCAGCCTACTCTAAGTGAAAGATAAACCATGCTAAAAGGCAGTTTAGACCAAGCTAATCCACGTTCCACCCAAAACTGATAAACAAAGTCTCAGTGACTCCATGCACTGGCAGCAACTTAAGATCTAGTTCAGCTACTCACCAGCCCATATCCTCTACCTTGACACCAGCACCTGCATCCAGCAGGCTCAGTACTATTAAATTAGAATTATTCTTCTAGTCAGTAATGAGTGGTTAAAATCTCTTTGAGGTTATTCAAATTCCTGAACCATTTATAGTTCATCTATAGCTATGGCAGGTCTGGACATCAGAGATGAAAATTTGATTCCAATACTTAATTCTACATGATCTGAAACTTCAGAATCTCCTTGTAAGTATGATTTTTGCTGTTTCACTTCACTTCCAAAAGATTCAAGTTGAAGAAAATACTGATTTTTGAGAAGGACCTAACTCCTCTAAAAAGAGTGCAAAGTGAGATGATTTTTCTTCAGTTACCAAAGTCTTCTGAAAAAAACCCACTCAGCAAGTGTGTGAGTAAGGAGGGAGGATGTCTTTGAAGGGAAGAGTACACCACTGCTCCTTTTTCCATTAGCACTGGATCTGTCCAAGGTTAGCCAGGGAGCTTTCCAGCTCCAGTCTGTAAAACACATCCTGACATAACTGGCTACATTCCCACCAGCTCATTAAACTCCACCTATATTCAAAAGGAAAACTCCAGCAATCAGCAATGGGAAACAGCCCCAAGAACTTTCCCTGGCCTGTCACGAGCTAAATTAAATGGCAAAACTGATCATCTCAAAAACATTTCAGCTTTTACAAGCCTCAGTGGACCTGGATGCAAAACTGAGAGCAACTTCCCAAACAGCCCACAGGGAACTTTTGGGAAGGTATCCCACCACCTGAAAGTAGAGCTACAGCAGGAAAGGACCACCGTAAGGGGGGGAGATCTAGGACTCCACCTCTGTGGGTACTGTCCAGCCACTTTTATGCAAGTAAAACAATTAAAATAAAATTTTTAAAATGTATATATTTGATAATTTATATTATAATGTATAATATACATACATACATTGATAATATAATGTATTATACACATATTTCCATAAATAATATAAATATTATTATAGATTAAATACACACATGTATCAAATGTATCTATAATACATATAAAATGTATCGAGAAATATTAAAAATATCTGGATGAGTTTCACTGCCTTGTTAAAGCAGAGTGAAACTGAAGTCAAAGGCAGAGCTGACAAGCTTACTGGGACTTTAGAGAAGAGCAATGGAAAGGAAGGCTCACACTACCATGGATATTTTATTTTCAGGAGGTGTGCAGGACTATCATTTCCAAGTTGACAAGGATCATGTTTCTTCCACGCTCTTGTGAAACACTCACTGCTAATTCCCGAGGCCACTAGGGAGCGTCCCCAGCCTCTGCATAGACAAACACCAGCAAATCCTCCAGCAGTGTTTTGTTCTAATCAATCTCAAACCTCTCCCAGCAAATGAAAGAAGTTTACTCCCCTACACCAAATAACTTGAGTGCTTCCTCCAGTGCAGTAACTACTCTGAGCAGAAGCCAGAGGCTGCAGCTACTGCTGCATTTTTGCTTGTTCACCATGACTTAGCAAATTACTCTGGAAGGTCCTGTCCTGTCACATGCTCTGTCCCCATCCTGTGACCACGACAGATATGGCCATGGGCACTTTTTTGCCAGCTCCTTCAATGCCACCCTATATTCCTGTCCAATACCCACGCCCTGATTTTGTTTCTCCCTTCCCAAGAACAATCCTTTCACTCACACAGCAAAGACTCGGGCAGATGCTTTCCTTATTTTAGTAAGGACTGACGTAGCACAGAAATCTGATTAAGTAACAGACAAAGATATAAAAAATTATGCAGAACAACAATCACTGGAACTGCTCCTGATACACCACCCCACTTTCTTTTCTCTGTATGTTCTCTGAAACAGAGGCTGAGCCATTCCTTAAACTGCTACAGGAAATGTTTTTGCAAAAGATGTCTAAAGAATTATATTTAACAGGAGTTTCTAGAATTATATTTAACAGGAGTTTCTTGCACACTGTGGGAATTAGAAGCCACTCCAACCAAAATACAAGGAATGTTTCAACACATCAGATCTATTGCTTAAGCACAGTCTGTATAAGATAAGAGAAATTATTTTCCCTAATTTCTCTTCTCTTATTTGAATTCCTGCTCTAAGATGGTAGGAGGAACAAAAAATTAAAACCAATTGCTCTTGTCTTAGTTAAGACAAGACAATAGCTAAGACATAACACAGAATTATTAGGGAAGAAGGATAAAGGCAGCTGGGATATAGATCCAGAGAGGAAGCAGAACCTTTAATCCAACTATTAGAAAGTGCAATTCTTTTTTCCTCAAAACCTGAAGCTAACACAGTGTCTGAAGAAAAACACATTTGCATATTAATCTGGGAAAAAAATGATTAAATAATTTAGTTAAGAAATGTAACAACTACTCACCTGTCTGCACATCTATCACCATCTGATGGCCACCTCTCATCCCTGGCCGACTGTCTTCCCCATCACCTTCAGAAAAAGAGGGAAGGGAGAATTTTCCATTTTAAGATTTTTAAACCAAAGAAAGGTACAGCCTCAACATGGAAGCAGAGGAACTGAGTAACTCACCCTTCCTTAAACACTGGCACATCACTTTTTTCCAAGTAATATCTTTTGTGCATTATAAAACTGTACAAAGTTTTATACTGAACTAGCTGGTGATTGACGGTACAGAGAGCAGAAGTGAATACTGCAACTCTCTGCCTTGGAGAGGAGCTCCAACGTTCCTGACACACTTGGTGCACACAAAAGAGCTCTGAGATGTCCTTGCAGCTCTCCAGAAGGGATGACACAGTCACCCTTTGGCTCCCCTTCCATCTCTCCACACCTGAGAGCTGCCTGAGGGCTGAGCTGTGAGATCAGATACTCAAATGGCAGGGAAATGAACCCCTGGGATGGGAACAGGAGGTGATGCAGACCACAGAGCACAGCCAGCTTTGCACCAGCTATTCTCACATATAAGGGAATTCCAACTGTCCAATTAAAGCAGTTTTCCAACCACCTTACGTATCTTAAGCATTCAGGACAGGTGACACAGATAACCTCTCCCAAGGGGCTTGGGGACAGTGCTGCACACTTGGCAATTGTCACCTTGGATCCTGCATTTGCTCTGTGACAGTGATTTTTGTACTCTGCAGTTAAGGATGCTGCTACAAGTCTCCTCTCAAGGCAGACAGGAATGGAAAAGATTCTGCAGTTTGGATTTACTGTGTAACAGATCGGGGCTTCAAAAGATGCACCTCATTTAAAATACTCCCTGTTGAGATAATGTATTTATTTGCCAGCTCCTCAGTTTAAATTGAACTTACATCAACTCCATGTGCTATATCCAGTAACACAGATAGCTGTTCTCATGTTTAACCAATATTCTGGGATTTGTTACCAAACTGATGATCTGTCCTTGAAGTTACAGCTAGTATTCCTACAGTGATCCTTACTCATCCAGAGGACAGGCTGAATTTCACTGAATTTGCAGACAAATGCAACTTTTTCAGAGAAGAAACCATTCCCTAAAACTCTCCTAGAGGAGACTTTCTTGCATCATTCTCTTGCTCCATATTCTCAAAGGAACAAGACAGAACTGGCAGTACATGAGTTCTATCTTAAGAAATGTCCTTACCTTTGGTGCTTTTGGGGATAATCTGCCCCCAGCGAGGTTTGTACTCTTGCTGACTGATATACTGATTGAACAAGCCATCTGCAAAACAAAAATTTTGCTGGATAAAACATTTATCCTTCCATTTTAGCAAAATCACTATTAAGGTGGTAACTTCAGCCTAACTCAATCCAGTATGCCACTCCAAAGCCTCCATTTTCAGTGAGTTCTCCATTATGTGTCAGTTAGTTTGTTAAACTTTTGTTAGTTTGTTAAACTTTTGTTAGTTTGTTAATGAACTAAATGTGCGAGCACTAAAATAAAAAGAATACTTGCTACTAGATCAATCAGAATTATCCAGTTTGCCTGCCAGGTCGTGCCAAGTGTCTATAAATCTCCAGTGTGGTGTATTTAATTAAGAACAGAATCCCTCCCCCTTATTTAAGCAAAAGGAAAGTTGCCAGTGCATATAAAATTCAACCATTTTGGTGCATGTTAAGTTAAAACTAGGTCAGACAGCATCTCTGGAGCTTCATCTGAGAAGGGAAGCAGAGCAGATTGTTTAAATGCTGTGATATGGGACAACCAAGTGCTGGATGAAAAACAAAACAAGAGTTTACATTCTCTTCAGAGAATTAAGCAAGAAGAGCGACAGAGGAGGCGTTAGATCTCCTGGGCCAGATGTGCCAAGTGCAGCATTTCTGTGAGCAGCACCAGCTCCAGCATTTATCCACACTCCCCTTGCGCCCTCCACCTCTTCAGCATCCAGAGGCAAATCCCTAATCCTGTTCCGATGGTAGCAGTCCATCACACAAACACCAATTTTCTGTAAAGGAGACTTGTAACACCCACACTCCCTGGGACTGCTCTCCAGTCTGGGAAGGGCTTAGCACGTGGGGAACTTGGTGCTTTTGTTCTTCAAATGACTCCTCTGAAACACCTACCTTACCTTCTGTAGCACAACAAACTATGAGAGCACCTGAGCACTGTTTGCCTGGCTACATCCCTCCCATCACTCACCATCTCAACACACAAACTCTTCCTGGCAAATGTTTCTGCTCTATTAATGTATTAATGCACTGGAAGAAAAACAATAGGAATTTAATAATGATGAATGCCTCTGCTTATTTATACAAAAGCCCTTTGTAGGTATATAGGCAAAAAAGAATGATCCTTACTGAATGCATCCCTATTTATTTAGAAAAAGGTAAAAAATCTTTGTTAAACACGACACAAGGCTCAGAGAAAATTTTCAAGTGTTTCCTGGCATCCTGTACTTTGTCGTGACTGAAATCCAGGTTTTAATTAAAACCCAAGCCAGCAAGTATTTCCTGGGAGAAGATGAAAGCTCTATTTAGAGACCATCTAACAGGAAAACAAGGGCACTCAAGAGCTCCTGAAAAGTGATGAGTTTGGTCTGAAAATATAAAACTTCCATAAATTCAGCTGTGCAAGTTTTTCCAAATAAATACTCTGAAAACAGGGCAGATTTTACTTTCACCTCAGCAGCAAAACCAGCAGCTTTCCCCACCACATGAGGTAATCGAGGAAAGCCAGAAGAAGTTTGCTCACCGTATGTAGAAGGAAAAGTGGTTTATTTTGGGTTTAATAGCAGGGCTCTTAACTCCCACTTCTTCAGCATTTATGAAGCTGGGACAACACACTAGAGGCTTGAAGCTTGAGATCTCAAAAATTGTGATTCAGAAAAGCCAGGCCTAATAGAACAAATGCATGTGCTGTAAGAAATCCCACAGTGACTCAGCCACAAACCCAGACAGAAATGCAGCTTTTTGGTTATCGTTACAGCCTTGGGTCTGCAAGACAGAAACCAAAACCGTATTTATCCCTATGGCAGCCAATAGATAATTGGACATAAATAGCTCAAAAGGATGAATTACACCACACAGGATCTGAAAGGGTGATTTAACCTCTCTCCCATGCTCTACACCCACAGGCTGCACTTGTCAAGATATGACACTTCTCCCCTACTGTGCCTTCGGCCTCTTTTAATAATGCTTCTCGTCTTCCATGGGACATTGGTTTGGAAATACTCCAGCTTGCTTCCCAGAAATGTTTCCTTCTGCTGGAAGCAGTTCCACATTCACTCTACTTGCATTGCAAACCAGCAGCAGCTTGTTTTGGAAGCTGAATCACCACCTGTCTGACACCACCAGGGAAAAAAAGGAGGATTTCTAGGTGGATTCTGTACCCGACGCCAGACCTACGCCAGCGCACTCCTTATGTTCCTTGTCAGGAGAGCACTGCTGACCAAAAGGTCTCCAAAGCTCCTGTGAGGCACTGAGGCTCACAGCTAGGCCTGCTCAGGTCTGTCAGCTGTTCCCAATGAAACAGGAGTTTAAAATAAATTTCAAGACTCTTGTCAAAAAAAAAAAAAAAAAAAAAAAGAAAAAAAGCGCTGAGTGGAAGTTTTTAAATGAAGTGTTTTCTGTCACTCCGGAGACCTCTCACTTCAATGTCCATGTTTACTAAAATTACAGCCAAAAAAACAACTTTGTACTATTTTCAAGCCCTTTGCAGTAAGCCATGACGCATTTTGGATGTAACAACACGAAGTTCACCGTGATTAAAGCTTGGTAAATTCTGCCTCCCTGATAAGCCAAGTCTTGATTTTGCCAGCCAACTGCAGGTTACCCAGAAAGGATTACAACAAACATTGCGGACAAAAATATTTAACTTGCTGAAGCCAATCAGGAGCAAATTGTATAAAGTTTAGGGGTTTTTAGACAACACACATCTCCAGGTAAGGCTGCTGAAATCTGTTCACTTCACTGCCAATGGCTCAAAAACCTTCAGAGTGACATTAGCCCATAATTTCTGGGAGCTGGGGTTTGAGGTTTTTGAGATTTTTCTCCAACCAAAGAAAAGCAGCCAAAATACCTAAACAGCGTTAAGGCTTTTTGAGTCACAAACTACCTTCTAAAGAAAACCTGAAGGAGAGAAAGGTTCTACCAGATAAAAATCCAGACAATCCTTGACAATTTCCTCAAGACTTGGGAGAAAGAAGGAAACATACAATTTTTTTTTCCAGCCTCTGAGCTGTAATATTTTCCTGCACTTTGTTCTTCATAAAAATGAAACAAGGTTTGCTCTCAAATCCATGTAAGTTATCCTACTTCTACACAAACCGCTACCATTTACTTCCCAGAGGCTTTGGATCCCTAGCCAGCCTCTCTCCTCCATGTATCCCAGTATACAGAACAGCTTCCTCAGAACTAAATCCAGACAATATTAAATGGTAAAATTCAGGTATACGTGTCTGTCTAGAGTTTCCAGGGGGAATACAATTGTTCTTGTGCCTCCTGTTCCTGTGAATCATGAGTTCTGGGAGACACTGGAGCCTGCAGGCTGCACATCACAACTTCTTGGTTGTCGCACAGAACTGACTTGTCACCAGATAAACACATGTCACATACTGACACGAGCAGTGCCAGAAGGAACACCTCTGTCCTGGAATACTAATGGGAAACAAGCAGTTCTTCCACTATTCCAAGCAGCTTTCCATGTCTACAGGAGCTGGGAGCAGTTCAACCAAGCAATTTGCACTCCACATACTCTCTGTAGGAATATTAAGCAGATTTTTTCCCTTCAATAATATAGGCCCGAAAGCTATAGGAATGGATCCAAATGTGAAGCATTTGAACCGAGTCTGTGAACCAGCTGAGATTTAGGGAACCTTTTCTTTTTGAGACGAAGTCAGGCAGCTGCCAGAGTTTCCATTTGCCCATTTTCTAAGTGTAACGCACAAGTCAAAAGAATCAGTGGGAAAAGTGTGGCTGCCTGCCACCGAGCTCTCAAAAGAAATCATCTGGTGATGTGAGGTGGAAGACAGCGTTCATCATTAGCAATGCAAAAGAACAAGAGTTAGCTCTGCCAGCACTAATTCTTGACCACCTACTCTTTTTCTACATGACTAAGCCTATGGAAATAGCCTGCGAGAGATGCAGAGCGTTGCACTTTGTCAATACCCACCACTGCAAATATCAGCCTCTCCAGAAGACATTTTAGGCTGAACTGAGTGTGCAGTATCTCTGTCAACCTCGCTGCACTTCTGTTTGTGCCTTTAAGGCAATGAACTCCCAGATCAGCAAGCGGTCAGGAGTTCACATATTCATGCCCAGTCTGCAACAGAACAGTTGCTCTTTGAACGATTTCAGGGATAATTTAAGGATCTGTATGTCTCAATTAACTCTACACTTCAGCTACACAGTACACAGACACAGGACTAAAGTTAATCCTCTTTTATTTGGAAAAACAACGCATCAGACAGGAGTTCAGTGGTAAGAACACCCACACCTTAGAGACTAAGCAGCAAGCTACTGAGACTTCACAACAGAGCTGCTAGGAAAGTAAAATGATAAAAAAATCATCACAGAATGGCCTGGGTTGGAAGGGACCTGAAAAATAATCTGGTTCTAATCCCCATGCCATGGAGACAGGGACACTTTTCAGCAGAGCAGGCTGCTCAGAAAATGCTGGGGAGCTTGACAGATGCAGAACAGAGTAAGGACAGGTAACTGTGGAAGATCACAGGGAGCAGGAATACTGCAGGAGAACATGCTGAAGGCTGAAAACCTCCATTCCCATCCTACCAAGAAGAATCCAGCTGTTAAGCACCATTAATATTCAGCACCTTGACTGCCACAACTTCAAACAAATTGCTCCAGCTGCGGTTTTGAGGGGTTTTGTGGCTATCAGAAGAGGTTTGTCCTGCCCTCTCCCCCACCCTAGCCTGATCAGCTCCCTGTCTGGGTTGGCCATGTGGCAGCACGAGCACCAGTGCCAGGGACACAGTGTCCTGAGCAAGGGCAGGATTGACCCAGTTAGTGAAAACCCGCAGCGGTGTCAGCTTAAAGCAAATATGGGATGCAGCCTCGGTGTCTCGGGATAGATAGCACTTCTCTCCAAAGAGTGCTGGGAGGCGATAGAGCTTTAAATGGGTACATTTAAAGCTGAAGACAGCATAAAGAATGGCAGGAGGATGGGGGAAGGAAGGTTAATGTATTCCAAGACAAGCAAAATCATTAAGGATGACCAACAGAGCGATGGGAGATGCGCACACTGACATTTAACTTTAGCTAGCCAGGTGCTGGATTAAAATGAAGCAAAATAAACATCCCCATGCATATTTTTCTGTCCCTTAGAAGCAGTGACAAAACCTAATGATGCTCTTGAAGACTCTCCTGCTAAATTATCCACCGTCTGTTACTACCAAGACTTGCTGGAACTAAAAAAAGACTGATAAAACAAGCTGCAGCATATTCCTTCAGCTCACCTAAGTGATGCTGAGCCCCTCAGCCTCCAAAAAGGGATGTGATAACAAAAACCAGGGAAGGAGGATTATCCACATCAAATCTGACAAGAAACAAGTGTCTGTCAGGCAGAACAATACAAGACCTACAGTTTCCTACCAGGCCAGTCCTTTGCCAGTATTTCCACACCTGGAAAAGCAGTGCACTGCTGACAGCAGCCCCACTCTCAGCAAACATTAAGTAGTAAAAGAAATTAAAATATAAGAGCTCAAAAAATGAGGCTAAAAACATGCACTTCGTTCGCACCTAAGACAAAAATTCCATTTTTGAGAGTACTTTTTCAGCACATTCTAAGACTTTGAGTGAAATTCCATTCAAGAAATCATTTCCACTCCAGCCTGCAATGAAGTGGAAAGAGGACAGCCTCCAGGCACTGAGATTAAGCCATGGCCAAGGCAGCAGAGCGAGGCAATGATAAAATCATCACCATCAGCACTCAGCACTCCTCTGGCTGCTGCTGCATCATGGTGGGCTCATCAGCTCCCTCCAGGCACTCGTGTCTTTGAGACACACACAGAAACAGCTCCCTGCTGCTTTTCCAGCCTGCAATCCTCCCTTGCCCTTACGATTCAGGAGGAAGCTGCCAGTTGCAAAATGCCCCTGCGTTGCAGGAAGCTGTTCACACTCCCAGCCCAGCCAACACTCCGCTGTCTCGGGAGGGTGAGGATGAACGTGGCAATTCTCAGTCTCAACACTTGTAGCTGCTCATGGAGCTCAGCACAGGGCAGGTCTCCACTGCTCTGTCTGAAGAGAAACCTCGAGCCAAACCCATAGAAAACTATTTACTGCAGTTTTGGAAGACCTGTTGCAATAAGCTCCTTAAAACTGTGCTCAGTTGAACAGCTTAGTCACAAAAAGATGGTGGGTTTTCATGGAAGACAGCCCTTGATTTCCAAGCTATCATTTCTGTCACATTCTGAGAAGCACTTCCAGCTTGAGTGGTACAAACCACACTGATGGGAGTCAAGCAGGTACACTGGCATCTTTCCAAAGGTATTACAAAATGACTGATTAGCCCAGAATTAAAGAATAATATCTCTGGTGCCAGCTATCCATGAAATTGGTTGACTAAGTCCCTAACTCCACTGGCATCAGACACAAAGTTTTCCTCTTACACCAGCAAAAGTCTCCCATAACAAATGACTGCACAGAGTCAAAAAGCTCTACACCCACAGCCAAGAGCACCTCTGTTTTATCAGACTGCAATCCAAAACTGCTGCACAGGTCTTGAGAGTCACTTCAGTGCAACAGCTCCACTCTTTCTGTATCCTATTCGATCAAGACAGAGTACATCTCCCTCCTTTTAGGAGTTGAGAGCTGTTTATACACCCTGTTTTTAAGTAGAAAGCTTTCAAGCAAAATATTAATAGCAGTTCCAATGAAACTGACTGGCCTGCCAAGGTCCCACTCTGCAAAGGAAAACAGACTCTGCCTCCAGTCACTTCCACAGAATTGTCCAAGGATTATCTTCCCCATAAGCAAAGAGAGCATCCTCATTGAGACTCAGCTGAAAACTTCTGCCTGAACACCAACTCAGTGGTGAGCTCCAAGCAGAAACCATGATCCAGATTACTACTGAGAACTCCAGTCTTTTGCTTCCCTGCTCACCATTCCAGTGACTTTCCTGACAGTTTAAGCCCACCTTCAGTTGCCAACACTTACATGAAGAACTTGTCTTTACCCACTCAAGTGCACCGCCTTGTCATCTCTGGGGGAAAGTGACTCCAAAAGTAGCAGCAATAAGAGATTTCATGAATTTTTATCCCTCATCACACACACACTCACAAGTCCAAAAGCTGACAGCACACCAGAAATGAAACAACACATGGACCTGCCAACTCTACTACTAAGCACACTAACATTCAAAAGAAGGTAACATTTCAATGCACTTTTTTTCAAGCTAATGAATCACTTCCTCTGATTCTCTTACCATTCACAGCTTTTTCTATCAGCTCTTCACAAGCATCGAAGTCCCCCTTCAACACCAGCTTGTCGTGCAGGTCTGTCAACATGGGGTGCTCCAGAGCAATCTTGGTTTTCTTCTGCAGCGACTCGAAAGCCTCGGTGTAGTTGTGCTGCCGAAAATGCTTTAGGCAAAGGCGAATGGCTTCCTGTTCACGGTACTACTGGAACACAAGAAAACCTCTGAGACATGGAGATTCCTCCTCTGACCAGCACTGCTGGCAGCTACCTGTGAACCTGCCCAGAGACAGGATCTCTTATCCACGCCGCGCTAAGGACTCGCGGGCTCACGGAGGAAGGCTGTGTGAGAGACATTACAAGCTGTGCAGGCATTTACTTTCCAACAGTATAGAAATTATACAATTTGGTATCATCCAATTTAATAAGCATACAAGAAAGAGAGTGCATGGTGTCCCAGATCTCTGGGGTGACCATTATTTCCCCCCCATCTGCTTGGCCCTGCTGTTCGAGGCCTACACGAAGCACGGAGCAAGAAAAAGCCGTCGCTATCAGCATTACATAATTTGATTGTATGACTCTTACATAACAAAATAATTTTGAAGAGTAAGTAGGTCACAGCTTTTCTAGAAGCAGAAGGAGGAAAAAAAAAAAGCTGTGAGAATGGGAATACTTGCAATGACCAGCACTCCTGCCACGGAAAGGCAGAAGGCTGACCCCAAATCCTGTGGGTTTGTGAGGGTTTGGAATCACAGCACCAAGGATTTCTGTGCACGCCAAAGTTTTAACTTCTAAATATTCTCCTGCATCTTGAAGCAGAACCTCTGTTTTCACACCACGGATGGAGCCACAGCTGCCCACCTCCCACTCAGCTGTGGGAAGGGGTGAGAAAGGTGGAAGAAAACCCACGTTGGGTCAAACATCCTGGCACAGACACACGAGGGAGTAGTAAACTCTGAGTAAGAGCTACAATTTTCAAAGCTGCTAACAAGACGTATAAAAACCACAGATTTTTAAGTTGATAAGTAGCAGAAACACTTTATTTTAAATAGACTTTTCAATCCTAAATTCTAAGGCATTAAAAAAAAAAATCTCCATTTCCATCTTTAACACACAACTACTATGGTAAAAAGCAAATGTAACTTTAAGCATCTATAAGACTGATCAAATTACAGACAAAAGATTTTACTCCTAAATGGACACTACTGCTAAAAGTGAAGTTTATAGTATTCAAATGAACAGAATATTTCTGAAAACCTGGAACTAACACTGACATTCAACAAAATTTAATGCTCTCGAAAGAATGGCTCGATAGCAAGAATCTCATAAACTGAAGCGGCTAAAAAGAAACACGGCCATGTGCTGTATTTTTAGTTCTTAATCCATCAGTATTTCACAGCTGCAAATAGCCAGAACTATGCATTTTTAGAAAACCAGTTCCCAGCCCACATAAAGGCCAAGGACATGTACCGATAAGAATGCAAGGCTGCAGCAAAGAATTATTAAAGCTAAAACAGTTTTACAGCACAACTGGCAAAAAACAACTCCTTTTTTTTCTTTCCAAGAGATGCCTAAGACACTCTCTAAGCAAATCTTCAGTTGCATGAGTCAAGGCCAAAACCAAATTAGATTTTTTTGTTCAAAGGGATAGCAAGCAAAAGGAGAGCTGCACACCAGTAACTACCAGCTTCTGCATTTTTAGATCCTCCAGATCAGACAAAAATCAGACAAAATTGAGACAGAGGATACCTCCCCCCTTTCACTGAGCCTCTCATGACTGATAGACCTGGCTTAGATAGCTAGGAATGACTTGGATGGAGTCTGGCCACTTGATGCAATATAAAAGTTTATATTCAAGTTTATATTCAAGTGACATCATGGTAGTACTTCAAAAGTTAAATGTAAAAACCTGCTTTAAGCAAAAAATATGTATAAAAAGTATATAAAAGGCTCCTTTTTAAATGCTGTCATACAGGTTTAAAGAGATGACAACCCAAATAATAGCTTTGAGCTGAAGCTGTAAATAATTCCTATGGTTAAAAACGTAACAAGAGCAGGAAACTAAGACATCAACACTGTCAAATACACTCGTAGAATTAAAAATACTTATGTGCTCATTATCAGAAGTGGTACCCAGTGATCAAGTACTCCTTCTCAGGTGCTGAAGTATGTCCACTCCTCAGGAAAGAGGGGTAAGGCTGTTTGGAGGCAGTAGGCTGAGCTGGACAGCAAGGAGAAAGTGCTGAGGAATGTTCCACTCCTTATCCATTATCCCCTGCTCCACTCCCCACAGGAGAGGGAGGTTTTGTTGGCACAAAACAAAAAGGAAGGGCAATGTGGTGTAGAACCTTCCTCTCATCTGATGTTGCAGGCAGTGAAAAATTATTACACTTCAAAGACTCTGAGATTTCCAAAAACACACGTGATAATATTCCCACCATCTTAAAGAACTGGAGGAAACAGGTCAACCTTTCTGCCTTTCCCTAAATATGGGACAGCACATCCCTCTCCATGGATCCAGCAACAGCAGCCTCTCTTCTGTGAGAGAGGAGAACATCAGTGGCACGTGCACTCATCACCAAAAACTTGGCAGTGGATCCTAGCAGAGCTCACACCACCATGACTCAGTCTCTGCACTGCTGCCTTGGGGCTCCAAGCTCTAGGAGAACAAAGCTGGCAGCCCTTGAAGAAGCTGGCCCTACACACAATGCTGACCAGGAAAAGCGCCCATTCCATGGGAGAAGATGGAACAAAACAGATGCAGACATCGTCGCTGCATGACTCCTGACCAAAAAAGAAAATAAAAATCAGAGCTTCCTGCTTTCAGCAACTGGTCCAAACTGCCAGACACGCCACCACGTGCAGAGCCAGCAAAAGGAAAACCACCAGCAGCTTCTGTCAAGTGGACTTCCATCATCAGCTGACTCATGACCACAACACCACTCGGACCATAAAGCAGCTCCAGACAACTTCCACTGTGCTGGTTATTTAAATCCTTCACAAAGCAGCTCATGATGTTGGTGTAAATGGGCACGAGCCAGACACCACAGTCACACACAGCTTCTTGACCATTCTGGCAGCACCCTGAACTAATCACACACCATCTCCACCTCCTTCTAAGTTCTTCCTTCTGGAAGCAGAGATACACTGCTCCACTACTCAGTCCTACTCAGCTGGGAAGGATGTCTTCTCTGCAACACAATATGAGTTTCATTAATTGTTCCAGAGGAACCAAAGCACAAAATGTACCAATAAAATGTGTTCTGGTTGTCAGTGTGCACTTCCCTCCCATGGGAGAGGCATCTCTAATACTCAATTAAACACAAGTTATAAAAATAAAGTTTGGAAACCCTTGAACTTTCTGTCTATCTAATGACAAATGACATAAATCATCTCATCTCACGGTCCAGTGGCACCAGCCCCACTCTGTTCCAGGATATTCAGCAAAAAGACAGTAAGAGGGAAACATCTAAAGAGCAAGACACCAACAAGGATTCTCTTTAAAAAAATGTCATTTTTATACCCTGTAACAAAAGGTGCATCTGTAACCCAAAAGGTTCTGGACTCCATGGACTCAAGTTAGAAGAGTCAGAAGGCAACAAGAGGGAGAAACAGAATCTGGTTTTGTTAACATTCATTTCCCTTCCAATACAAATACTAATACTTTACTAATATTGTCCCCTTTGGCTCAGTGTCCACTTCTTGTGATGTCTACCTGTCAGGTTTTTTGGGTGATGCTGGTGGTTTTGGGGTTTCTTGGGGCTGTTTTGTCGGTCTTTCAAAGAGAACAAACAGATAAAATTCAGACAGTTTCCCTCAGGGTCAAAGTCAGCCACATGGTTCCAAGTATGCATGTTTGCTGTTTTAATAGCTGATGTTCAAGGAATGAAAAGGTCACATCACTCCAGTAAGAGAGGTTTCACAAGATTCTGAGACTGGGAATCTTCAAACAAACAGGCATCCAAAATGCAGGCCTACCTTGCTGTACCAGTTGAGGCATGGCTGGACCACATCTGGATCATCAATGCCATTTAGTTCAACATACCAGATACTAAAATTGAAGCTAGGTCCCCACGATAAGAGTGGAACTGGAGAAGAAAGGAAAAGGAGAAAAACTATGCATAAACATCAAACAATCACTATTGCAACAGAATGATTTTAAAGTTTACACAAAATTCAGTGTTTCTGACTTAAGTTCTAGCTCATTTAACTTAGCTTAGGAAAATTACCAAATACATCATGTTCAAGTTTGTCATTTAAAGCAACCTGTGCTGAGCAACATTAACACAGCAGATCATTACAAAGCAGAAGCTTGCTTTAAGCAGAAGAGCAAAAACACTATCATTAAAAACAGCTCCAAGAGGCAACAAGCTTTAACAAGGATGGGAATCACGAGCATACTAGCGACAGTATTTGCTCCTCATAGTACATTTATTTCCCCATTTGTCAGCAACAATTATTTTCCCTAATGGTGAAGACAAGAAGCTTGGGTAGTTTAAATTTTACAAAATTAGTAACATCTGCAAGTTGTGGAGGAGCGAGGGAGGGATAACTGTCAGTTTCTAACTTAAAAACTCTATTTTTTTTAAAAGCTTTATTTAATCTGCGCAGTTTTTTTGCTGGTACTATTTCATCTGAATATTGGAACAAATGGACCTCAAATACTAAAAGACCCATGAAACACACTACAGCCTCTCACCTATGGCTTCTCTACCACTCTGGGTTAGTATCTGTGGCCTTGCACTGATTTTGTGGTTAATCTGCAGGTTAAGACCTGGTTCTGCTTTTTGAAGCAACTCCAACCCTCAGAAAACTTGTGTGTGAACTCTGACTCATTAAAACTGCAATGAAATTGAGTGGTTTCATTTCAAACATTTTTGTTTCCTTTTTATTTGACTCTAACTGATAAACAGGAAAAGACAGTATTGAAGTTGAACGAGCAGTTACCAGCAACACCAAGGAGTCTCCACTACCTCCTCCCTTCCACTATTTTTGCCACTAAGAAATTGCCTGTTGAAACAGGCACCATGAAATACCACTGAGATTAACCTGCTGAACTCACGTTTTTCTGACCTACTCCTTGAGGAAATAAAAACCCCAAACTCATCATAAAGCTTCTCCTGAGCTCTTACAGGTTCTTAAGTATTTCTACCTCAAACAAGCTACATCTATGATTGTCTGCAATGTGTTTGGGCACAAGGCACATGTTCAAACACATGATTTTCTAAGTTTTAGAGAGTGTATTTACAAACCTATTGCTAAAGATGCACAGTAACTTCTGGGAACAGTCAAGAGCCAAAGAGACTTTGTACATGCAACTCTTAACTGATTTTAATATCCCTAAGAAGGTACTTTCTATTGTACAGCTCTCAAAACATCTTTTCAAACAGGTTTTTTTCAACTTGATTATTAAGCACACAGCGTGATGCCTTCAGAGCAGTTCCTTGTAGGTGCATGTTTGTGGAGAGAAGAGAGAAGTGAGGTGGTCAGAAAAACTAAGTCACCTGTCTCCCATCCACATTCCACACTCTCTGCCCAGGAAATTTCCCTCTTGCTGACTTTCATCCCCTGCACAGGCTGAGAGCTGCCAATGGGGTAACTTAACACCATAAAACATGACTGCTGCTAAATTCAAGTTGGGTCCCGGATATCCTACCCACTACTGCAGCAGTCTGGCAAAATACCACATCTAAGGGCAGCACCTTTGGTCTGTCCTCAGGCCTGAACACACAGACCAGACCAAACTGAGGTTAAATTTGCTATTTGGTCAGCTATAAACATCAAAGTCTATCCAACAGCTCACTGAACTGAAATGCTCAACTAAACCACAGACACCTCAAATGGGCCAAGACCATCCATTTCCTGATGGCAAACCTGAGGCCACCTTCCAAACTGAAATATTACCCCCTTCTCTATCCACCTCCTTTCTTTTCAGCAATTCTCCTCGAAACTTCTCCTCAAAACTCAAAACTTTCTGAGTTTCTCTCAGAAAACAAATTAACAATTCACCCTCCTCTCTTTGATGCTAACTACAACCCCTAAGAAGTTATTGGGATGTACACAAGAAAAAGCAAAGCCATCAACTTGCTGACGTTTGTCCTCCCCACAGTTAACTCAGAGCTTCCAACAGTCTTTTTTACAAAAAGGAAAAAACAAAACACCAGAAATGGTGATTTTTAACAGCAAGATTTTCAGGGTGCAATCTTTTCTAAGGAAAGCACATTAAGATGTACAGGGAAGGGAAGGAAAACCCTTCCCCAGAACTGCACAGGCAGAGAAAACTGAACCTGACTCCACAGGAGCAGAAAAAGAAACAAAGCTGAAGGTTGACACTGAAATGTGATTTCTGTTCCAGTTAGGCAAGTTGAAGTGTTCTGCTGGATCATCTCCCCATTTTTGAACTTCTTTCCTGACTCTCAGGAGACACCTCTCACCCTTTCTTCTGCCCTCTCTCTTTTGAGGCCTCCATAGGAGTGCTCAGATCTTCAGAAAAATCTCATTTTAGAGCACCCACAATCTGACTTATACCTGGAAAGAGGAGGCACTAAGTGCAGCATGGAAGCACTTTTTTCTGCACACCTTTGAGATGGAAATGTGCTACAATCAAAGATGTTGAAGGCCTAAAGGTATGTAATTCCTCCACTTTTTTATCAAAAAGCCACCTCACTATGTTTTTTCCTGCAGGTACCACAGCAATCCATCCTAAAAGGTATAACTGCTCAGAACAGTTGAATTGTCACTCCACAGTGAGAGGAGTTCAGCAGAGGAAAAAAAAACTTCTTAAAATCAATATTCTTCTGAGAAACAGAAGGTATTTGAGTCACTTAAACACTTCTTAATCCATACAAGGATGATTTTAGGGGATACTTCTCAATAATAGCTATGCCTAGACAAGGATTGCAACTCTGTAGTAGAGAAGCTAAAAGCAAAGGCATTAAACGCAGTAATTTTAAATACCTCTCTCAAGCTAATTTCTGTGTCCCTCATCTACAGGCAGACATACAAACAGGTACACTTGCAAAATGAAGAAAATATCCATTAAAAAAGTATCCCTCTTTTTTGTTCCATCAAAGCCTAAAAATCTTGAAGCTTAGTTACCAAATCCCATGCTAATAACAAACTGCAATGAGAATTACACCTGGCATTTTTCAAGTTCTTTCATGGCAATCAGTTTTTACACCTTCTGCTTTCAAGGACACAGCACAGAAAAATCTCTGCTTGGAGAAATCATGAGAACAGAGCCAGAAACAAAGCTCACAGACATGATAAAGATTATTCTTTGATATTTTGTCCAGATAAATACTTTCTTCTCTCTCTCCAGCTCTTTAATGAGGTACTACATGAAATGTAAAAATTACCTGTCAAGTAAGTCAAAAAGCCTGCACAACTGGGCATTTCAGTGCTCAGGAACTGCAGTTGAAGTAATTAAACTAACAGAAGTGCAAGGCTTTCCTTGACCAAAGCAGAGAGGTTATTCTTTCTGCGTTTTATGAGCCTGAAAATTCCTCTGCTATGTGAGCAATGGAGGCTGGAGCAGGAACTTCCCCCTCTCCCAGATCTGCACATGGTTTCTCCTGCCCCATACCCCCATATAAACCCCACTGCTGTGTTGCTGACAGTGCTGTTGTAGGTCCCTGTGCTGATGTGTGGAATCATAAAGCCCATTCCTGAATGCAAGTGCTGTGAACCCCCAAGCCCAAACCTCACTGATAGCAGGATTTCACCCTGTCAGTCCCTGAGAGTCCAAAAGGGCAGATTTTGGCCTTGTTTCCTGGCACTGTTACAAGGAACACAGCACGGTGCTTGAAATTTTGAGTTACTTTGGCTAGCAGCTTGGAAATTTTAACAAACTCAAAACATTTTCAAGCTGTGAATCTGAAAAATAACAGAATTTCGTAACAGTGTTTTGCAGTTGTTTCACAGCAAAATCTTCATCAACAAAATGACACCAGCCATCACCCAGAGGCTTTCATAGGTTTAGATGAAAAGACCATTTCCAGTTCTGTCTTAGCATAGGAATTTCTTCATGAAAGACAGCTTCAGGAAATCAAAGGCTATAGATAAAGCAAAACTCATCTCAAACCATAACCAGTGAGAAAGTGGCAGCTCATTGCAAACCTAATATTAATGTAGATAATAATGTTTATTCATGGAATGGTTTGGGTTGCAAGACAACTGAAAGAGCACCCAACTTCATGCCCCTGACATGTTCAGGGACACCTTTCACTACCCCAGGTTGCTCCAAGCCCTGTCCAACCTGGTCTGGGACACTTGCAGGGATCCAGGGGCAGCCACAGCTTCTCTGTGCACCCTGTGCCAGGGCCTTCCCACCCTCACAATCAGGAATTTCCTGCTAATATCTAATCTAAATCTACCCTCCTTCAGATAAGGCTGTTTCCTCTTGTCCTATCAGTACATGCCCTTGAGAAAAGTGCTACATGAAGATCCCATCCCAATAAAACAAGGTACTGATATAATTTCAGAGGAAAACATCCTGGTAATGGGAATTAATCAGCCTTTCACTTTCACAACAAGTTTCAACTCACAGCTACACTTCATTTCATCAGAACACACTTTCCTAGAATACAATTTACACATCCAAAGAAGCAGCCAGAAATCTTTCCATTGGGCCCTTTAGCCCTCCAGGAACTACTTGCTAGTTTTTAGCCACTGAAAAATAACATTTTCCAAAAACTTAATGTTGGAAGCTTCAGAATAAAAAATAAAAAAAAAATAAAGCTTTTAAAAATTCATTTAACTTCCCTGATTTAGTCAACCTTTAACTTGATTCCTCTGCTACTCTTGAGGTTTCCTAAAGCCAAGTACTACAGTTGCTTCCAAAAGTAGCAGCCAGAAACCAGCCCAGTGAACAACCAAATCCTCCACTTCTCTAAGAACAGGAAACCCCACAAATGATTACTGGATTCCCAGCCTGAAGCTTTCAGTTCCTGACAAACATAAGGAGATTCAGAAAGAACACACTGGAGCAAAGGGCTCAAAGGGGAGCCCCTACACAGCCACTATCATCAGAGTCTTGGCAAAGGAATTAGCCAACACATCAAAACACTCCTAAATTCATCTAAACTAGCCAACAGGATCTTATCTTATTTTTCAGCAATTACCTCCTTGCTCTATTTTTAACCTTAAACAGCTAGTTTAAACCCAGTCATTCTTGTACTATCTCAGTAGGTAGGAAGGGAAAGATAAATGTGCTGAGCAAGCTGAAAGGCTCCAAATCCTTGGATTAAATCCAACAACTGTAAGGATTGTTCCTTGTTCTCTCAGGCCTGCAGAAAGCAAGGAAGAGCTATCCTTACCTGCTCCTATCACACATCCCAGTACCTAGCCCCTCAACCTCTGCCCCAGCCAAACCAAAAATCAGAGGGTACAACCCCTCCCTGCCCCTGGGTGTCATCCTTAGCCAGAGGTGAGTGAGACATTGTGGTAAGAGCAGCAGAGAGAGAACAAGGGAGGCTTCTGCTGTTGCTTTATGTGTTACAACTGTGTTTGAGAACAAAACTTTTCAAGAATAGAGGGCTGTCAAAATAGAAACTTTTACTGGTATTTAGCTTAGTTCTTTCTTTAAAGCTCTATACAGCAATTCACAGGAGGACAGTAAGCAGCTTTGCCCGCAATTAGTTGACTCAACAGCTGTATTTCTGAAAATTGCTCTATTTTGCTTTCACTCCCCAGGATCTAAATTATGAAGCTACTATTTCTTATTAACAGGACTTCACTGTGTTCCAATCTAACCAGCCTAAAAGATGATGAAATGGAACAGCTATTGTGGATACTGTGCCTGAGTACAATGAAGTCACAAGTGCCAAGACAGGCACAAGTATCAGAAGAGATTATTTTCTACTCAGAATGCTGAAAAAATGCATTTACCTATCTTAATGAATCGACAGGGGAACATCTGTTCATCAATTTTATGCTTCAAGGTGAATGTTTCTTTGTTATAATCATTCTTTAAGCCACTGTGGGAAAAAATAAATAAGGTTACTAAATCTTACCTTGTATTTAAGGACTAGCTAATAAATGCAATCTAGGTCACGCCTGAAACACGCAGCTTGTTTCACACCACTCTGAATCATCAGTACACGTGCTGGACCCAGGCCTGGGCTGCTCTCCACCTACCTGTGCCTCCCTGGGAGGCAGCACTGGCATTTTGGGAGGGAATTGGCTTTGGATCAGTGCTGCTCCTCTGCAACTGGAACCCTGAGACTTCAGCTGCTGATGTGCTGAACTGCACTCTTCCATTCTCAAGAGGGAGATGGATCAGGTCTCAAAATGATCACCCTGACAAAGTGCTTTGTGATTCATTTATGGGCATTGCTTTCAAAAAATATCAAATACTTAGTATAATTTATAAAGAAACTTAAGTCCATATTTACTGAAAATACAAGTACAGGTCCCAAAATAGGATTTTCATTAAACTTCAGCAGAAGTGAAACAATATTAAATGCCAATAATTACTGTGACTCTAAAAGACTTTTCCTCCCACAATTGTAACAGCAATGAAGTCAAGTTTCAAGACAGATCTATCTAAAGAGGGTAAAAGTGTGGGAAGGGTTGTGGATAGATTCTATATGGTCTAGAATGATACCTGCAACATAGAATTTCCCATGTTTGTCCATGGCTACTCTGCTTGACTACAGATGATGTACCCCTGGCGATGGACTTCTCTTCTGTAGGCCCCCTAAAATACACTGGTTCTTGCTACTCTTATCTCTTGTACTCCTGAATTTTAAATCTCATTTCCCTTTCTGAAACAGCACACTCCTTAAAAGGCCCTTGCAAATTTACATTAGCAACTACTCAGAAGTTCTGGATAAACTGAACAGCCCAAAGGCTCTTTTTTTAGTACCTATCAGTACAACTCTATGAAATCCAACTAAACAAAGGAAAATGCAGGTTTCCACTTGCCTGTTTGATTGATTCACCCATGTGAAAAAGGCAAATCAGCTGACTAGTTCAGATCTTTAAGGCTGCAACAAGGGTTTTGACAAGGGGATTGGGCTTTTAAAAGTTACTTCAAAGTCCCCTACACCTGGGGAATCATTTCTTCCATGCCTCATGCACATGGAAGGAAGGAACTGCAATCCAGCAACACTGCACCCAGCACTCAGCTCTTCCAAATCCCCAAAAGCTCGCTCTCCACAAACCTCTGTGGTTAGAGCAGGATAAGGAAGGCTCCTGGAGCGAGTGTTGGGATTGCTGCTCTCTGACCTGACCATAAACACGAGGGCAGCTAATGGCAGGGTCACAACCACAGCTCTGCCCCTCTGCTGGCCATGTGTCTGCTGGGGAGACAAGGGGGAAGAGCATTTTGGTCCAGCCTTTATGATTCCCAGAGCTGATGGAATCACATCTTACCTGGATAAGAGGTCTGTCATATTCTCCTCGTTCATCCCACCAAAGACTTTAAACTTCTTTAAATTGCAGACATGTGTTTTCTCATATTTGCCAAATGTGATGCTCTGGACTATAGCAGGTCTTTCAAGCTTCAAAATCAAATACTGTGGAAGAGAAAACAGTGAGTTTGAATATTAAAGCTAAGGCTGCAAAACATGCTAAGGGAGAAGCACTACAGCCTCCAAATACTCAAAGCCAGAGAATAAAAGCAAAGATGAAACCTCCTCATTATGGTATTTTTTCATTGGTCCTGGAATGAAGGAAAGGTTTTAAAAAAATACTATTTTTAAATCAGTTTACCTAGGAAAAAGATTTGGTTGAACTACTTATGCCAAGCAATTCTATTCAGAGCTTACATACATTCCTTTAAGTTGGACTCAAGACTTCCTGAAATCTGGCAAATAGGATCCAACTACAGAGAGTGAAGATTCAAACGCCCACTACAGCCTGAAATGAAACCTAAACTGAATACACAATTAGATAAATACAGTATGTTCCACATGCTAAGAGAACATCAAATTACTTTTCCTCTCTGGGCTGATGCTGTTTAACCACTAACACAAAGTTTGGTGTGTGGCAAACAGCACAACCAACTGCTTATTAACCATCCCAGATAAAACTGAGCCACTTAATTACAGAAAAGGAGCTTTACATGCAAAATGATGAAAATGTTCTCCCTTGTGAACATTTGCTCCCCTCTCACACTGGGTGAACACAATCTGTGTATGAGTAGTTAGATTATTTATACTCAGGCCACAGCTACCAGCTTCAGCAGCACTGCTGGAGGAAGAGGTCTGTTCCCATGGAAAAGCAGGAGAAGGGAAGCATTGCACCATTCATCAGGGACCACCAAGTACCTTCCCCTACCAAACAGCTCTTGGAGGGAATCTGGAGACACCTTGGCTTTTTTCACCTTGCAGAACACATCAAGTTTTAGATCTGAAAATAATGTGTTTCACGCTCTTCCCTGATTTCTCAGAAATAAGCAGTGCACCACAGAGGCAAAGCACAGAATGACAACTACTCATCCTGCTGGATTTTGTTACAAAGCCCTGTCATCAGGGCTCCAGCACAAGCAGATTAGCACGTTGTAGGACACCTCCCACCACAGGCTCTGCTGGTGGCCCTGTCCTCCAAGCAGCAGCACTGCCAAGCCAGACATGATGCCTGAGTTTTGGTCTTTCATCAGCATCAAGTAGATATCTGCATCTGTGTGGCTGCTTTCTGTAGATCCTGAGTGGTATCTCCTATGCTAAACATCTTAGGAGAGTATCTACTATCCTAGACAAGTGTATCAGTAGGGCAATCTCACCCTAGAAAGCTAACTTTTCAGAGAGCAGCAGGAAAAACTTGCTCATCCATTTAGTTCTCAGTCTTTTTTTCCCCTCAGCCCTATAAAGCAAATGATTCTCAATCTAGTAGCAGTACTGATATTGTTCTGGAGAGCACCAGGAAAAAGGTTTGACTTCAATGCCTGGTTCCTACTATACTTACAAAAAGCTTAGATTCAGAGAAATACTTGTACACAGAGCAGTTACAGATGAGGATGCAGACTGGATAGGTACTAACACCAGATTTACTGTCAAAGATGCTTCCATCATCTCAAATTTTTCAAAATTAAGAAAATAAACCAGTAGCAGCACTGTGGGAGTACAACAGGAGAACGCTTTAGTGCTTTTCCAAATGCTTTTAATGACAAATTTCTACTTTTGTGAAGAATACCATCCACCTAAATGTCAGAACCCACCGTTTATGCAGCAGCAAGCCATGCTGCTGTCTCAAAGTACTTCCCAAACTTCAGGGGAAAAACCCCACTAAAATTCTATAGAGAAAACTGATTTTCTAAAGAGAAAAAAGGAAAGAATAAGCAAAAGGACGGTCCTTTAATGAGCAAGGCAGCACTTGATACATGGCACAGCCCGCTGCCAAAATTCCCATACAGAACAGACAGTACACAATGTCTAAGAACTCCTCCTACACCATCATATCTTCCCTACAGATTTCTCCCAAAGCTGGAAAAGTGAAGCCAGCACTACCAGCAATTGCAATTCTTAATCCTGCTGGAATCCCAAACCTAATGCCTGGGCCATGAACACATACTTTCTCAAGTACCACACAAGATTTGCAAAAACTTGGCACAAACGTCATCCTGCATTATTCAATTCTTACCCTAAATTAAGGGAGAGAAAACCAGGACTGCAGTTAAATCCTTTATGCCTGGAAGGAAGCAAGGCACAGCAATTACTCCACGTGGCCAGCAGTGATTTCTTAACCCTACAGACAGGAGAGGGAACTCTGCCACCCTCCTTCCCACTTCCACACATCCCACCACCTGCTGAGTCATGCAGACCTTACAGAAAATAGAAGCACCAAAGCTAAACTCAACCTTTTTTTGTGAATTATCTGCTGATTGATATGGAAACAAAGAACAGATCTGCTATAAAAACCTGTGCCTAGATTTGTGTTTTTCTGGTTTATAATGCATATACACACACATCAAACTGAAAGTCTTTCAAACTAGAAGATACATTTAGATTAGCTATTAGGAATAAATTCTTTACTGTGAGGGTGGTGAGACCCTCTGGATTCCCCATCCCTGGAAGTGTCCAAGGCCAGGGTGGACAGGACTTGGAGCAAGCTGGTCTAATGGAAGCTGTCCCTGGGATGAGATGTTTAAGGACCCTTCTAACACAAACTATTCTGCAATTCAATGATACATGTAAAAATACAGAGATGTACTTTTTGGGTTTCTATACACACACCACTGCCACTGTGTGGGTACCAGCTATGAACCTCACTGATGTTGAAAAAACACAGTGCCTCAAGAGCTGCTAGCAGCTGGCTGCATGAATATTTTTGGACTGCTACCAGGATTTTAGCTGTGACAGACTATTCTCTGTAGCTCTAAAAGATGTGACAGAAGTGTCTGTAGGATCAAGTGATTTATTCAACCTGGAAACAGAACAAGTCTATGAGATTTCAGGCAAATACATCAAGATATTTGACACTTTTCCATTTTATTGCTGTGAGTAACATCAGTACATTTAATGTCCACGTATTCATGCAGTATTCCAGAAATCCAAATTATAACAGAAGTGTTTGTCCATTAGAACATGGCACACAGATACCAATTGGCATGACTGAGCAAAAACCTCAGCCCAGTTGTTAGGCCTCAGATCACAACACTAACAAAAAAGATGCTACAAACACCAGAAGAGGAAAACTTCTGGTTTCTGATCCAACTCCTTGGTAAGTAAATATGCACAAAGAGCAGAGTGAGTCACATATGGCACTTCAGCAACTCAACAGCTCCTTACAATGCACCCCCCAAAAAAAGCAAGTCCATTCTTGTCACACTGGGAGCTACAGCAAATTCCAAACCTTTTTAAAACTCTGGTCTGGTGCTACCATTTAATGACAACCATATGTAGGCTGCTGCATCACACCAACAGTGTAAATTTTATTAATGTAGTTTAAATTAATTCCTGATACAATCTACACAGCAGCATGGAAGTCAGAGGAAAACTGGTCTTCAGATACAAAACTGAAACCAATTGTTTGGACAATGCCACTAACTTTATGCATATGATCTTCAACTGTTCAAAATTCACAATTCCACAAGACTGGAATCGGCTGCCCAGGGAGCAGGTGACAGAAGTCACCATCCCTGGAGGTGTCCAAGAAACAAGTGGATGTGGCATTTAACTGGACTCTGGCACTGAGAAGGTGGTGATTGGTAAAGGGTTGGACTCTGATCTCAGAGGTCTATTCCAACTTAATTGATTCTGTGACCAAATATACTGAACTAGATCCCAAACTGCACTACACAAGCTGCCTGTACAATTAGAGTCACATAATCTTTTACCAATTTCTTCCTCTTTAACCAGTTCTGCTCAAGCATAATTTTTGATTAGGGAACAATGAAACTTGCATTGCATGTAAAAATAAAACCCACAAAATAACAAGGGCTGCCCTTGTCCACCACACAAAAATCTCGATTGCTCTTGCAATTAAGTTGGTGGCTAAATAAAAATCTATGCTCTTGGTCTACATGTTATTAATCAAGCCACTCAGGGGAATTAAGTGCTCTGCAGAGTCTTCCACATCAGACCATCACTGGAATCATCAGAATGAGCCTTTCTGACAGGGTCATGGTCTTCAGCATCATCAGCCTCGTTGCTTCACACTTCCAATGTAAGCCGAGAACAGCATTAAAAATAGAGCCATCAGCCCTCTCCTGCCTGAATAGGTTACTACATAACAGGTTTGTTATTAAATATACAATTTCTGGGTCATCTATTTCAAGACTCAAGAAAGATATCTAGTTTAATAAACAGAAAAACAGCTGTCAGATGTATTTCCTTTCACTGGCACTCATTCATAACCAACTGATGGCTTTCATGGCCATGAGAATTATTTAACTCTACCATACCCATGAAGCCAGGAAAACCCTTTACTAAATATAGTCATGTGGCAGCATTTCAAGTGCCTACACTTCCACTTTCATTTTCTTTCTCCTTTTAAAAAGGTTTGGTAGAGACTTTAGAACATTTACTGCATTTTCATTGAGCTTCTGAACACATCTTGATGTTTTTGCCTATGTTCTTCTGATTCGTGCTTTGAAAGAAAAGGTGCCTGGAAAAGTTTTGTTTCAGTCAATGAGGGAAGGGAATAAACCAATGTTTAGGGACTCACTCATATTTTTACCCTTAAGCCAGCACAGCATCATCACCTCAGCAGGGAATTGCTAAACCCTGGCATTAAGGTGAGGCACTGAGGAGACAAACACGAGCGATCAGGGCTGCAGAGCTGATTAAAATATCTCACATTGAGCATGCTGGACATCAGTCCTTGTGTTGTGCCTAAGCCCTGGTTTCAGCTAATAAAGCTGGGAACAAGGAGAGCTTTATTTCCCTGAGTTTTAGTTTGCTTCCTGTCCAGACCATTATGGCCACCCACACACTTGAGCAAGTGCGTCACCGCACGAGTGACCAGTTTTTAAATGGAGAGCTGCCAACACAACACCTAGAAAATGCTTTCCAGCTTCATTTCCTACAGGATCCATAATGTTTATTCCAGAGATTAAAAGTCATGTGTATAAATCAACATTTTTTGGAATATGAACTATTCAGCTTGATTTTTCCCCAAATTCTCTCCTCACCACATTTATAATTCAGTCATCCACTGTTTCAACTGAAGTTTTCCAAGCTAAGATTCTGCTGTAACAACTTCAGCCACTGGGAAAAAAACAAGGAAGCAGAACACCTATATAAATGTTTTCGTGCATTTAATTTGGCAGTCTTTCAATGGACAAGGTGCAAGAATTATTTTGATCAAAATGCAACCAAATCTGGAGTTCTTTCATTTGTCAAATATGAGACAACACAAATGGGAACTGCTTTTATATACACAGAAATAACAAAAACTGCACTCTTTGCACACAGGAGTCTTCTGCAGATTTCAATTCCCTACTTCCTCTTTCCAGCTGATTTTTCAACAGAGAAATTAAACCATAAAAAATGCTTGACATGAATAATTAAACACTCAGATTAGAAACACGAGAATTAGCTGCAGTATATAGTACTTTATATAGCATAAAGGCACTGAAAATACATCCTCTCTCTTACTTAGTGTTTAGGATTGAGCTTGCTGAACACATGAGCAACTACACAGTACTTTATATTCTCATTTTTAGATACAAAGATTCAAGCAAGAGGATCCAGCAACATGGTCTTTTCCAGCCAGGCAGCTACGTTTTCTGTTAGTTTTGTAAGCAGGAGAATAAAACTCAAATACTCTCTTGCCAATTTCAGTTGCCACATGAGGAATTTTTTTTTGCAAGCCAGGCCTTAATTCTGGGTACCTAATATATGTCTTGGTATGTGACACACAGGTAGACAATGCCAGTGTTAATTCATCTCTCTCCTACCAAGAAGTCTGTGTTAAATGCCTTGCTTAGCATGCAGAGCAGTGCCCAATTCTCCAGGGTTGGAGTCAAGTCACTCTGCAATAGTATCTCCATTCAGGTCACGACTTGTACACATGAAATTTTTGGAAGACATCTCTTTAACAAGCTCGTGTGGTTTGTACAGAAGTCTGCCACTCTAATTAATCCCTGCTTAATCTACATGTCTGAGTATAACCTGCATCACTCCTTGTCAGCCTTAAGTATAAATTGGGAATATTCTAAAGCATCCACTTACAGGAGGTGTGTTTCCATTCCAGAATCAGATTTTTAAAAAGGCTCAATGTTCATGATGGTTCAGAAAATAAAGAGTGAATTTAAGCAACAACTAAGAGCTCATGTCTGATGAAAAACCCAGTCCAAAGATACACCATGAGCCAACCTTGACTTGGGAACAAAAGCACCCCAAGACAAGCATGTGCTTCCTGCATAAAAGAAAGTAAAGGATGGCACAGGCTGGGATACAATCCATGCTCAATACTCATTACTCTGCAATCCATAGTTCCTAGATAGACTAAACTGCTTCAGGCTATGGATTAAAATCCTGCATTGTTTATCAAAATATAAATAAGTAAAATAATCAAATTCAAAGAGCAGTAGATGCACAGAGGCATCAAGAGGATCAATATCAGGCTTCGCAATCAGGTTTAAAGAATACACAGGATACCTTTCCTTCTCCTCTAAAAAACCCAAAAACCTAATTTTACAGACACAATGACATAGAAGGATTGATCAGAAAATCCAGGTGAAAGCTCTTCAGTGGCAGCAGATGACCTGCTGCTCTAGGGAGCCACCAGTGTAGACTCTGGATCTTTAACACAACTCCAAGACAAAGCAGGAAGATTTACCTGGAGAAAGATCCTGTGAGATTTCACTCATGAGGAATACTTGGATTAACTAAGTAAGTAAGCAGAAATTTGCATGAGAGGGACACTGTGCAAGTCACTCTGCTGTGTATCAGTGCTTTAAAGAAAGAATTGAAAACAAGCAGCATAAGAGACACAGAAGCTGATCAAACATGTCAGAGTAATAAGGTACAGATCTAACACAGAGAGAAGGAGAATATTCACTGGAAAAAAAAAGTGGAAAAGACTATTCTGGATAATCTAACAACCTTAATAATAGCAAGAAAGCAAATTAAATGCTAAAATCAATACAAATCTTATTTTAATAAGGTGCTTAACCAGCAGAAGAGGTGACATTTGTGTCTCTAACCAGAGGCCACATTTCTGAACATGCTATAAGGAAAAATAAATACCAGCTCCTTAGATGTGGGATTCAAGGCCAAGAACCTACAACAGCCTCCAGTAGTGCTGACAAAGGGGGACCCGCACGCCTCATTAGCAGCTTAATCTCACCATAAGGTTTGATTATTTCCAGCATGACCACCACTGCCAAGGAGGAAACCTGAAACTTCCCCCGCAATGAAGCGCTTCTAGAAGGATCACAATTTGCTAGAAATGTAAATATCTCATGTACCAACAACCTGCATTTTACTCAGAGAAAGAAGCCTATAAATATGTCCATGTCAATAGCAGCAGCCTACATATAAAATAAAAACCCAGCGTATATTACATGGAGCAGCACAGATTCAGGAGCTTACCTGGGGAGGATAATTGCTTTCTGAAGACCATCTTGAGGACTGATCATTTGGTCTATCCACCAAGATATTCCTAAGAAAGGAGAAGCCAAAAGTAATTTAAGTAACAGCTGCATATTTTACATCTCCAATAAATGTGCTGTACATTCAGATCAGTAACATTCTCATGCAACTACTAAATCATTAGGTACAGACTCAGGTTTTCCCCCTTTTTTATTAAAGATTTTCTAAATTGCTATTTTACAGGACCCATCAAAATACGTCTTCAAGCTTTGTGGTTGTGAAACAGAGCTGCAAGTTGCAAAATAAAAAAAAATTCAAACTGTGACATAAATGTAAAACAGATGAATTTACATAGGCCTAAGACTGTAATGAAGTGGAAAAAAATGGGCTTATACAACTCAGTAGGGTAAGAACTTTTCAATAAGGTTAAAATGATGAGCAGTTGGAGGGTTAGTAAGCCAAAAACTCTCCTTTAGTAGATAGGCAATACTGGAAGGGTAGATAAAGGGCTGCTAACCCACTTATGCTTTCCTGGAGCACAGAAAGATGACCACCAGAGCCATGCCAAATTTTAACAAGTATTTTTCACGAGCTATAAGCCCTGAACAACACACAAAAAAGTAGAAGTTCAAGTCTTCAACCAGCAAAATTGAGTTGCTTTCTTCACTTTGAAATAGTACAATACTTCGGTATTTAATAAATTCAAAATAGTTTTTTGGCTAAAATGAAACAGATTCATCATGACAGTTACATGACACATCTGCTTTCTCTTCTATAATCCTGCAGTAAAGCTCACGCCCCAGATTAAACTAAAAAAAAAACCAAACCTATAAATCCCTAAAATATATATAATTATTGGCAAGGTGACAATGCACCACCTGCTGGACAGGGCTTGTGAGCTTCACCACTTCCAACTAACGAACTCGTCAGCTCATAAAACTTATGTAAAAAGAAGGAAACAGTCATCAAAAGGCTTCTGCCATCTCCATCTGCTGTGTAGGAGGAAAAGAACATGAGCATCTGGATTACTACAAAGGGCTGGAGGAAAAAGCACTCCAATGAAAGCTCCAAAGGGAAAGAGGTTAAGTCAGAGGTTGAGCATTACCAGACAGAAATCAGCTGGCTCCTTCCACACTGGGCAGCCCAAAATCACCACAGCAGCAACAGTATCCAGGCAGTGCCATGATGGGACAAGGGACACGGCCAGGAGCCACTCCAGGGTGGCCTCTTAAATCTGAGCACTTTTGAGAGCTGGCCAAGTGGCTGTGTCTATCCACAGGCTTGGAGAACACCTCCGGATTTTCACACAGTGCAGGAATAAAACTGAAGTCCCCCCTCCCTTTAGCTGATTGCCATCATAGCACAGCATTTATTAACACAGTGATGCCAGCACCGATCCAGGTCTGTGGCTGCTTTATTCACCCATCCCCACTTGGGAAAACGCAATGGAACAGCACTGCCCTCTGCTCCAACCCCATCAAACATAAAAAACATGGCTCTGCATAATTCAGCATCCAGCTAACAACATCATCTGCACCGCAAAGAGGCTCAATTACAAGAGAAAACCTGGCCCTGGCTTTAATAACAACTGGGACAAAACAAACAAATCTAAGCAAAAGGAAGAATTTGGGAACTGAAACACAAATTTCTAATAAAAGCTGCCAGTTTGAAAGCTAAGTCACCATTAGAAACCACAAGACACTTGCTTTTGAGAAGAATCACCTGCAGTCTCCTGTACCATGCCATAGGCAAGACATGGTATTTAATAAATTCTTAATACCTCAACATCTGGAGAGAAAAAAAAAATGCTAAACCTAAAGACATGTATCTTATATTAAACACTTTAGGGATACAAAGGCAGATCAAACTAGATAATGCTGTATGGCTTTTCTCCTTTATGGAACTTTATCCTAATCCTGGAACACAAGAAGACAAGCTACCCTACGGAATAAATTTTATTTATGATTCCATTACATTTGTTTAAACATTAGACAATAAACTCCTCATACACTGAGCAACACTCGCAGGGATTGGCACTGCTGCATGGTCAGATTATGCCCAGCTGGAAAGAGGCATTTTGTACCTGGGACAGATCCCAAATATCATATTTTTAGAAGCAGATTTGTTTGCTTCTCCAGGTCAAAGATCAGTTTTGCCACAACCAAGGAAGATCTCAATCAGCACAGCTAGACAAGATAAAAACCCTTCCACAGAGCGAGAGAAAAGGGACAGGAAGCTCACACAAAATAACAGATAAAAAGAAATGTGAAAGATAAAGATAGCAGTATCAATGGAGTTAGAAATGTTGAAAATACATGGGGTATTAATTTATTAAGATTAAACAAACATTGAAGACAGAAGTCCATGTGTACAAAGCCAATTTACCATAACAGTTTAGGAAAATTTATGGACTCAGAGGAATTCAAGCACTGCAGCAGCCGTGAGGCAATAAGAAACAAACAAATGCATGTCCTAACAGCAGATGCCTTTTTCCATGTAAAGCCCTTTTTCTGGACATCACAAAACTCCTACACAGTACCCGGAGGGAGGCTTTGCAGATATGACACCTAGATTAAAATCCGAGAAACTTTAGAAGTGAAAATTCCATTAACACAACGACTTTCCATGTCATTTTCACAAGACATTAAAAAAGGTATTTGTAAGCCCTCGAGCTACCACACGTGCCAAGGGTTTTACGCAAGCTTTTCCTGTGAAAAAAGCAACCCATTAAAGGTGGTTTGAGAGAACTTCCCATCATCAGCTGTGGGTACAAGATCAAGTCTAGCACAAATTTACAACACTGCCAAAGGGACCAGCCCACCCACTCGCAAAGGATCCTCCTCCCCCTCCCTACACCAGCAGCTAAAATAAAGATTTGCATAAATAACTTATTTCATCAGAGCAGTTCTCCAGCTCAGCTCATACCAGCACCAGCACAAACTGAGACTAAAATATGAGCAGCTGGACTGGGACAAGGGGCTCCCACTGGAGTGAACTCCCAATCCCTCCTTCACACTGGAAAGAAAAAATGAGATGATGTGATGTTGGAACTCTGGATGCTGAGAGTTTTAGACCCTCTGCTTTTAGAATTTTAGCAACTCTGCTATGAAAAGCAAAGCAGGAGGGGCCATTTACTAACACCACAAGCAATTCCAGAGACAGCCCTGGTGTGCCTTATCTCCTAACCTGGCTGCCTGCACAGCTCCCAGCAGCTAAGCCTCACTGTAAGCATTCCCATCACTAGAGTGGATGGTTCCATGCAGAAAGCTCTTGGCAGAGCACTGTGCAAGTTTCTTTTCATTACCCAGGCAGACACTGGTCTCACAACTGCTGGAAGGAGATAATTTTTCCTTTTACCAACACAGAAACTGTCATACCCTTTGTGCCAACTGCTGGCTGATCTCTGCTGGAATGACAGAGATGTCCCCATGCCTGGGGACCTCTCTGTGCAAAGAGCTCTGTGGGTTCAGGCACGACAATCACTAAGGGAGGGTCTTCCTTTGCTCCAGAGGGAAAGGGAGAAGTAAGATGACTTTGCAGAATACGCTGCAAATTAGGTTTAAGGCTGCTATAATTTGCATTTAACCTAAATATTTTCATGGAGCTGCTATTAGGGAAATCCATGACTTTAGGAACAAGTCTTGAAGAATAAACAAATCCCAAACACTCTCTTTGCTTGGCACATTCATGTGGCTCTTCAGAGAGCAGCTGTGCAGGAAAGGGCACAGGCTGCACTAAGAGGACTTGGAACTCAGACTCTCTTCTTCAAAACCACAGAGCTACCACGCCATTACACTGCAAAAAGGCACTCAGAGTGCTAGGAAAACACAGACTGGCTAGAAATGGACTAAATACTTGCTCCAGGGTTGGCCACGTGATGATTCTTTTAGTTTTTCCTACAACCATCCCAAAAGAGACTGGGAAGAACACAGCAACTGGAATACATGGACTAGAATTTCCACTAAGTCCACTGTAAGACGTGGTGGATCGAACTATTCCAAACATGCAGAACCCTCACAGCAGCCAGCAGAAAGCATCCAGGGAGATAATCCTGCCCAGCCTAGACACTGGAATGTACACACAGCCTTCACCAAGAAAAACAAGAGAAAAAAAATGACTTACCACCTAAAAACCCAATGGATCTGGAAAGAAATAGAGGGTTTTTTTTTTCTCCTGCAACTCCCATAACTCACTAAAAGCCATGCTGGTTTCAAACCACCTGGCTGCAATGTTTGAAAACCTGCATGAACCTATAGCTGTCCCCTAAAGCAAGTCAAAATCCACTTTTTAGGTTCTGCTACAGTTTGTCTCCTTCTCACTGGAAAAGTTCTCTGCTCAGAGGGGCAGAAGGATGTAAAGTCATGAAAATGTCTTGATTGAAACACAGTAAAAACAGGAAGTTTTTATTCAGATTCATTCAGGAAAAAAAGTGGGGGGCTTTGGGGTTGCTTTTTTACAATATAGGACTTCTTAACCTCTTGCATAGCAAAACAAAGTTTGAATAGAACATGCACAGGAGCACAGTTTTAAATATTAAAATGTGACGAGACTGGCCAACTTTCTGTTCAATTTTCCTTCATGTCCTCACCAGTCTCACCCTGTCATCCAGTATATTATAAACCTATTTCTATAAAAAATAAAATAGCTTAGTAAATACAACATTACAAAAATAAACTGAAGAATTTAGAAATCTTACAGAAATATATTCATCAGATCACACTGGAACAACAAACCTGGGATTACTTAGTTCTGGCCTAGAAACAGCCAAATTAAAATCAGGTTCTCAATTTTTTCAATGAAAAGTTTGGTTTTGTTTTTTAAGCTGCCTATCATCCCAGCCAGACCAACCTTAAATGGTAAATGACCCTGTCACAGACATTTCCAGTGAGGCAAGTTAAGAAGTACTTTTTTATTATCACTCCCCCCATCTAGTTAAGACTAAAACTAGACTTTTTTGATTCATCAGTTCTTCCTAGAGACATGACAGGAATGAAATAGTAACAATAATGACTAAAACTGCAGCAGTGTAGTGCAGGAAGTTACAGAATCACTTGGGGTTGGGAAATCCCTAAGATCACCAAGTCCAACCATTAAACAGCACTGCCAAGGCCACCACTAAACCACGTCCCAGGTGCCACATCCACGTGTCCTTAAATCCCTCTAGGAATGGTGAATCCACCACAGCTCTGGGCAGCTGAGCCAGGGCTGGACAACCCTTTTGGTAAAGAATCCCTTGCTGATATCCCATCTAACCCTCCCCTGGCACAACTTCAGGTCATTTCCAAGTTATCAGAGCCCAGTAAATAACTTCTATTCCAGTGACACTCAACAACTCTAAATCACGGATTAAACTTTTGACTGTATCACTGTGAGACTCAAATCCTTGGTGGCAAGAGCTCCCAGCTCCAGGCAGGGAATATCAATATTAGCACAGAGGAAAAACAAACAGGAGAAAAAATAAAGTCAGGCTTATTTACTTAAGTTGGTACCCACAGTAACTTCATGCATCACAGATGATTACCAGCCTAATTGTCCCAACATTTAGGGATTATAGTTTAGATGCAATTTCACTGCTAAGTGATGATGAGAATCTGCTAAGCTTGAAAAATTACCAAGGTTCGTTCTCTCTCTGCACTAACTTTGGATTTGAATTTAAAAATTGTTAGATCACTAAAACAGATCTTTTCCACATATTTCGATTAATGTCTGTTTTTTTAATAAGAAAATAACTGAAAATGCCAGTGGTATTAGTGAACTCAGTGATTATAAGATCATCTGATGCAGTTTCCTTTACTCATGTCATACTCTGTGTATTACACATGTCCACTTGTACATATTGTTATCCTCAGTAAGGCTATTTTAGCACTCAAGGATATCTGAATTCCTGCCTTTTAACCAAGCTTAGGTGAGACATCAGAAGACTCCCTGAGTAGAAATAAATCCCTGGCTTAATAAAAAGACCAAGAATAGCATGAATTCTGCCCTTCAAGACTCAAGGATAAAGATGAAGAGACTACACTCTTCAGTTGACTGAATTTGTAGCCAATAGATAAAATACTGGAGTAAAATCCTCCAGAATTTAAAACAAATATCACCACCCACAACCACTGGATAACAACATTCAGTTTTCATTCTGAGAAAATCTCCTATCTGGTTTGAAAATAGTTTGGATTGCGTGTGGACATAGGGAATCACCACAAAAACTTGGACTTCCCAAATCTTCCAAAATTCTGGTGGAGCAGCCCACTTCAGCACTGTTCACTTCTTATTTCCAAAAGCATTTCCTTGGGATGGGACAGATGCTTTTTAAGTAGATTAGAGGATAGCAATGTCTAGCACACATCTATGTAAATTCCCTGTGCTGTATTTTGGAAGCATCACAAGCTCAGTAGAGTATTTCTGCTTGACTAATGCACATATGGAAAAACTTAACAAAGGCCAGGAAGTAGATCAAGGCCTTACACAATTTCACAACAGTGCATGGATGCTCTTATATTCCACAATATCTGTAATAATTCCACTCAGGGGAAGCCACAAAACCAGACTGAGTGATGATATGTAAAGATATACATTGCTAAATGTAAGCCATAAACACATCTTTAATATTCATCAGCACTGTAACCTCACAGCCAGTAAAAGTTCACCCAAAAAACTGATGCCTGTAAAAGAATTTAAAGCAGACTATGTTCAACAAAACAGACTGAAGCGCCCTCATGCCCAAACTGATGTCAGGTTTGGAAATGTTTCCACCAAAACTCGATGGAAAATGCCTCCTGGTTCCAGGTGGGAAAACTTTCACAGTTTTCCTTTCAAAATTAAGCTTCCCTCACTGACAGTGCAACTCAGGGAATGCAGAAGACAAAATACTGATCTGGGAAGAAAAGGAAGTTTCAGCCTGTTAAGTGCTGGTTATGTGGAGAAACGCAGTACAGGTCAAACATTTAACCCTGGATTACATTAGGGAATAATTCCTTATTTTGGATCAATACACATAATTCATGCTAAAGGATGCAGCACTTCCCAGGCCAAAATTACTTTCATATTTGGCAGTTTCCAAATCCTGTAGCAGAAACGAGGATTTTTAGAAGACAAAATTGAAAGTTAGCAATAGTACAGTGTCACATAAGAATGGAGTGGGAACTCATTCATCAACTCCTTATTCATGGGTCAATTTACCTAACCCAAATTTTTACTTCCAATTTAACACTCTGTGTTAAGAGCATCTCTATACTAATAAAACTTTCAAGTGCAGAACAGGCTGGGAAATTGCTGTTTAAATATAATTACCATAACAGCCAAATGCTGTTTAAACTATGTACTGACAGAAAAGGATTCCAGAAAAATACAGGTCATGTCCTAAAGAGAGTTTCACTGTTTTTTCAGGCACCTACCCAGAGCTTGAGCATGACATTATGAACCCAGCCAGTCTCAGGAGGAAAGGCAGGGAAGACCAAGGAAAACACCACCAAATTCAAACTGACCAGAGCACAATTTTTGTCCATGATGAAGATCCTGTTCTTTTCCAGGAACAGCAGAAGGTGCCAGCAAAGGAAGAGCAAGTGCTATCAGCCAGACTGCAACTGCAGTTTAAATTCAGACATGCAGGCTGCTGTCCTCAACTTAAATAAATGGTTGTGCTCCTTGATTTAAATTGATTCAGGAAATAATTTCTCAAGGATTATGCACACTGAGTTGGAAGGAATGACTGAAATAGCAACTACCTAAAGCAACAAACTACATCTTCAGTGTTCCTCTTCCCCTTCCAGTAACTGGTGTATATGGAATTCAAACCCAGTGAACTTACAGCTCACTCTTCCCACAAAATTCAACAGGCAAAAAAAGCAAAATTACATCTGGGTTTACAAGTTTATATTAACATGCAATGAAGTCAAGTACTGGCTTGCTTTGGAACAAGTCACCATCTATGTAAGTGATGGAATCAGTGCTACCCACACCACTTAATCTCAGCAAAAAAATCAGGATCAGATCACAAAATCGGTGGTGGTGATAAACCTGATCATTCTACCAGCAATGTGATAAAAAAATAATGAATGTACAGAATTAAAAACCATATTCTTTGCCATGAAAAGAAAAAAAAAACAAAGCAGACTGTATGTGATGCCTGAACAGTAACATTTATCTCAAGGAAAACTCTGTTTTAATGACTAGTTAGTCTTTAAACCAGTAATTAGTAATTAAAGGCTGGAAAACTTTTATTAAACTCCCAGGCTATACAGCAACATACACAGCAAATGATCCACAATCTGATGGTGTTAACACCTCCCATGAAAATTTTACATTGTTAATGTTCTGTAAAATGCCATCCCAGAATAGGCTGAACATCAGAGCACTACAGGTTCTGCCAGGTTGGGCACACCAGGGAACCTGAGCAATTAGCATTTCACCTTCCTCCTTCTGCCAGTGAACAAACCTGTCTAATCTCTTCAATAACATCTATATTTTAACTGCAGCCTAAAGAGGTTTCTCCTCATACTACAGCACTTGTGCTTTTACCTGGGGAGCAAGAGATATATCATAACTCATAATCCTTCATAACTTCATAATTTTGTGATTTTTTTCACTCCCTCCACCTCTGACATTTTTCATTCTCACTAATTAATTTTATCAGACACCAAAGAAGCATTTTATAGTTATGCATTCAATGGCTAGGCAACTTTATTTTCTACAGAAATACTTTGCTCTGTAAGTACTGAATTTCAGCACTCACAGAAAAACCCTAGGCTACAGAAGTGATGTAAACAAGAGGCAAAATGCCTGTCAGAACAAGAGGTTGTCTAGAAACATCCAGAAAGTCCACACAGACAAGCAGAGTTGAAAAAATATTTTCCACTGGCCACTGAAAAGGACAAAAAGCAGAACTGAGAGCATTTCTGTACCCTGAGAGGCAAGGAGTGGCACAGCTCACTGGTTAGCCAGGGTTTGCATCCCTGCTCATTTTAAGAAATGTTGGAAGTATTGATCAATATTGAAAGTCATCAGCAGTTACAGAGCCAGACCCTGTGCCTTTCCCCAGCTAAAGGCAAAGCAACTACAACAAGGAAAGTGAATTGGCTACGTCAAAATACTGAAGTAAAGCTAGAAATGCTGATAACATAAGCTGAAAAAAAGTACATTAATGGTTATTACTAGTGCAAAAAACTTCAAAGTCACAGTTCTACAACTCTTCCACCACTGGGTCTGGTTTAGATGGCTTTAAACTGCTTAGACCTCAGCAGAATGTATCCTTGCCTTGTAAAGGGAACAGAGCTTGGTTTCAGGGAACATAATATTAAAAATAAACCTTTTCATTAGTCATGACTGCTCTCAGCCTGAACAGGAGATTCTTCAAGAGCTGGATGCATCTACAAGGAGATTTATGAACCTCTGTGGTACAGATCTGAGTCATCTGTTTCATGTGGTTGGAGGAGAAACTGAGAACCACATTTCACTGGCCACAAACATATGTTTTTTCCTGTTACAAAAATCTCAGCGAGCACAGGAGCTGGACTTCAGGTTATTTTTCACCTGGGGCTTTTTGTTTGTTTATTTAGGTCTGTGTTGTTTTTAATCCTCATGGACTTTACCCCAAAAAGTTTGCTGCATGTGTTCTCTTCACCTTCTGGATAAGGTTTTGCAAGATTTGAAAACATCAGAGTACACTTCTTTCAGAGTAGACCACTACAGCAGTACATTTTAGTTTGGCCAGGAACTTGCTGTTACATCCTCATAACTAGAAAGCAAAAGTTAAATTTGCATACTCACTTGAAAAGCCTATGAGTCACTCATATTTTACTATCAAAGTATCTTACACTAAGTTTTCTTCCCCTAGTTTGATGGGAATACAGAAAACTGATGAAAAAATAAAATTATTTTGAGTGTATTTTAACAAATCAACTAGATCCTTCCCTGCCCCAGGCTACTTCCTAGGAAAGGGACAAGAGTTATTCAGCCTTCAGCATAGGACACCACTCAAGGCATCAAACTGGAGAAGACTGGAATTCTCTGAACAACTGAAGTTGATCATTTAATAGATAAAAGTGAGTTGCAGTGAAAAAGTGACACCAACTAAGAGGTTGCTAATGGTATTTAATTATCAGCTAAGAAACCAATCTTAATTTATATTCTTAATAACAACCTTAGCACAAGAAATAAACAAAACACTAATTAAAAATCCTGGAGTCAAACATAGGAAATATCCTGCTCTTCCTCTACGGAGATTCCATGCAGGAAAACTTGAAGGACTGAAAATTTGAGCAACAGAAACAGGATGAACATTCCTCACTGAAGTATGTGAATAGAGGAACACAGCAAAAAGCTCTTGTTAGTCTCTGAAGTGGGATTTCAGCCATATAAAACAGTGACAGAAGGACCTGAGTGCATTATCAAACACAAAATGCTATCAGTCATGAGGCTGATGCAGCCACTAGAAGCCACAGCCCCAGGATGCAGTAATCTGGCAATAAAAAAGGGTACAAAGCTGCCATCACACAGAGCACAGCACTTCACCTCTCATTCACTTCAGGAGGAAGTTCAAACTGGAGCAGGTACAAAAACAAGCCACTAAAAAAGTCAGGATATGAAGTGCTTCTCTCAGTGAAGAGCAAGAGCTCCTGGTTCTATTCCTTACCAAAGGGAAAAAAAAAAACCAACAAAAAACCAAATCAGAGCAGGGCCTGCATTACCTTCTACAACTCTTTATTCCTTCCTTGTCCAGAAAGAAACAAAGTGACTGAGCTCATCACTTCCTGCAGGAGGGCAGAGAAGGGAGAGGACTGAGCCCATCTCCCTGGTTCTGTGCATGTCTAAAGACACCAGCACTTGCTTGCGTCACTGGAGTGAAGACACTGCCATGCTGGGACAATCCCTAGGCCAGCCCCATGTGAGGCATCAGGGAGCAGCCTCTCCTGAGGCTCCATTCTTCCAGGGAGGAACCTTGGAGAGACAAGGAATGGATCTGACAGAGCAGTCTCAGGCAATGGACTGGGCTGATCATTTTCCAGGTTGGATAAGCTGAAGCCTCTCAATGCTGAACTGGTGCTTCCGTGTCGCAGACATCTTTTATGAAAAAATCCTTTCCTTAGGATTTCTCCTCCTGAGAGGCTGAGAGGCCTCAGGAATAAAATGTAACCAATGATTATCTGCTGCTGTGGAATGCAACAGGTGCATCTGGGATTGGTCTCATGTGGTTGTTTCTAATTAATGGCCAATCACACTCAGCTGGATGGACTCTGTCCGAGCCACAAGCCTTTGTTATCATTCCTTCTTCTTCTATTCTTAGCCAGCCTTCTGATGAAATCCTTTCTTCTATTCTTTTAGTATAGTTTTAATAGAATATATATGATAAAATAATAAATCAGCCTTCTGAAACATGGAGTCAGATCCTCATCTCTTCCCTCATCCTGAGACCCCTGTGAATGCCATCACACTTCCACATAGGCAGAGCATCTCTGGAAGCATCAGATGTTTCAACACCAAATTTCCTCCTGGATCAATTCTCTTCCCAAAGGCACAACCTCCTCTACAACACAGCCACTATTATCAGACCAAATCTTTGATTTCTACCCACAGGTCCTAAAATAAATATCCAAGTCAGTCTTCTTGCAGGTACAAACCAATAGACAACTCCAGCGACTTGAAAAACAGGAGAAGTATTTCTTTTCATTAAGACAGTCCTCACTTAGTGTCTGGAAAGGTCCTTGCAAACATGCAGGTAGCTGCAGCACTGGTAAAACTGCCAGAAACTGGATCCAGCACTAACTAATCCTCCAGTACCACCAGCAAATGCAAGAGGAAAGACACTGGCATTCAGCAGAGGAAGCTTCTCTGTCACTGAAAGAAAATGAGTGCTTTTCAATAAACTACTGATCCCCAACTAGAGCATGACCAGAAAGGCCTTTGAAAAACACTTTTTGTTTGGCTTTGTTTAGGCTTTTTTAATTAAAAGAGAGGTTATCAGATGATTTCAGTGTTCTGAAAAGTTTCAATGTCAGTTCAGCACCACATAAGCAGGTGAGATGTCACTAGACATCTAATTTCCTCCCTGGTCAGCAGTGATGGAAGTTTTCCATTCCAGAACTTGGTTTTACATTTAAAACCATACAACTACTTAAGGCATGTGTTTAAATCATGCTTTACTCCTCTGCTGCTTCTCCCTGAGCACTTTGCCTGCAATACCACAACTCCCAACAACAATCAATAATATTTAATAAGTTGTATATTCACTCCTACACACATGAGGGCAGAGCCCCTTTTCTCCTTAAAGGTTAAAGTGGTTTCTTTCTAGCTATGCCAGCAAATTTATTTAAACTAGAGCATAACCAGAATTCCCAATGTCATAGAATCATGCAGGATGGAAAACATCCTCTAAGATCAAGTTCTTCCAGACAAGCATCATTTTGTTCTGCATATTAAATACTAAGAGAACCTTTAGCTGTGTGTGCATGTTGATCCCACAGGGTGTTATGGTCTTGTCCCAGCAATTTTTAAGATTTCCATCTTCAGTCCATCCCCAAAAACCCACCCTCCCATCCATTTCTTATTAAACTTTCTCTTTTTGAGATGCTGATCTTAAATTACAGGTCACAGCCTCTCCCTTCCAATTCAGACTGAATTCCAGCTCTCTCCCAGGCCATGGGAATAAAAAGTTAGCAAGCAAAAACCAAAACCTCCATAGCAAGACCAGAATCCCTCAGACCAAGGTCAGCACACCAGAGAACAAGCCCATTGCTGGGATTACAGTGCTTAAAAGCAGATAAAATTGTTTTCACTGATGACAAGCACTTTTAAACAACATCTTAAAGCCAGCCAAATGCAAGGTCACACGTTTGTAAAATACCACCCCACCTACAGGAATGGGAATTTGTATCAGGGAAGGCATTAAGGACTTTGGGCAGCACTGCAGATGCCACGTGAAACTTAATTCCTGACACGAGTCTGTAGCAAAAAGGGACTAATGGGAGCCTTGGAAAGGAATATCAAGGACAAAGACAATACTCTGTGTTTGTATAGCATCACTGAGATCAATAATGGACTGTCACCCCTCTCCTCAGGGACCAACACTTAAACAAGATTTTAAAAGCCAGAAATGCCAGTAGAAATAACTACAAGATCATCAGGGACCTGAAAGAGGCACCCTAAGGGCAAGCTGTTTAAACAGGAAAGGTAAAGGGATGGCTTAATTACCACCAAAGATTAACAATTAGAGAAGAAACCAATTCTTTTTCACATCTAACACAGAAAATATACAGAAAAATAAAACAATTCAGAGTTCAGTTAAAAAACTGGATTTAGAGGTTTATCTCATTTTGCAAAGTGGAGAAAATTGAGGGCATTAATAATTAACAACTAAGGCAACTCTGTCACTTGTTGATAGCGGGTGAGTTGAGGATACATCAATCAAAGGTCAGCAAATGCAGCACAATCGATGATGGGATGAGTCTCGACAGCCCATAATGACCTCGTTGTGCTGTGACCCCAGCAGTCCTCCCGAATTCCAGCACCAAGGATGGCTTATCCCAAAGGTGTACCAAAAACATCACACCTAAACCACGCTGAGGTCACTCCAAACTTGACTGTCAGCACTAGAGGGATTCCACAGGCTGCAGCTGGACGTCAACGGAGAATGGGATCACTTGGTACAGCAGCACAAACCGATGGCTGTAACAGCTCCTGCCAAGCCCCAAATTCCTAGAGGCAGGCGATTAGAGCAGCAGGTGACCCCTCTCCCCTAAAGCCACACACAGCAGGGGACACAGCCCAGCATTCCAGAGGTCAGGGGCAGGACAGGACACCCAGCTGCCAAAAAACACAGAGCCCACGAGCACCTGACAGAGGCGAGGCAGGGCAGGGCAGGTGGGGCGCTGACCCTTCTCCTCGTTTCACCCAGTAACTGACCAGCCTCCCCAAAACCGGCACCTGTTCTTCCCCCAAATCTGGGGGCAGCTTTACCTGCAACTTTGCTTTGCCCGTATCTCGTCCTAAAGCTACCCCCAAACGCGACTCTCCAGGCCCTCCCCATTTAACTCACCACCCCAAAAACCTGCAAGCCCAGACCTTCTGCTCCACGCAACTCCTCCCAAATCTCTTCATGAACCACTGCCCCAAACACAGGCCCAAGTGATGCTGCCCTGTCCCTGAACCTCCAGCCCTGCTGAGCACCTCCTGCTCCACTAACACCCCCAAATCCCGCAGTACAGATCTCCGTCAAACGCAGCCCCCCAAACGCTGCTGCAGAGAACCCTCTTGCACACAGCCACCCCAAACTCTCCTGTAGAGACCCTGCTAACACACGGCTCCCCCAAAATCTGCTGCACAGAGCCCTCCCACACACAGAACACCGCTCACACACAGCTCCGGTCCCACTCCCCCCGCCGCGGCCTCCCCGCGCGGGCCTCAGCGCGAGGCCCGCGCAGGCCGCACACAGGCCCAGCCGCCCGGCCACCCCCAGACCCGAGCCCGGAGCGCGTTCCAGGCGCGCTGCCGAGCCCGGCACTCACTCGGGCAGGTAGGTGGAGGAGAAGCTGCTCCAGCGGTGCAGGCTGTAGCCCAACACGCGACTCTCAGCGCCCGCCGGACCCGCCGCCGCCGCCATCTTGTTGTCAGCAGCGGCCCGGCAGCGACCGCGGGGGGCGGGGCCAAGCTCTTAAAGGGGTCGCGCTCTTAAAGGGGCCGCTCCGGGAGGGGTGGGGGCGGTCTGAGGGGGCTCGGGGGCGGCCGAGGTGCTGCTCTGTGGGACTGAGGGGTTCAGACGCTGCCCCTCGGGGCTGAGGGGCCGTGAGGCCTTCAGGGGATGCTCAGAGGGACTGAGGGGATGCCCTGAGGGACTCAGAGGATGTCCCATGGAGCTGAGGCAGCCTGAGGAGCTCACAGGGGCTGTGGGTCTCAGGGGATGCCCCATGGAGCTGAGGTGGCCTGAGGAGCTCACAGGGGCTGTGGGTCTCAGGGGATGTCCTGGGGGACCCAGAGGATGTCCCACGGAGCTGAGGCAGCCTGAGGAGCTCAGAAGGGCTCTGGGTCTGAGGGGATGTTCTGAGGGACTCAAGGAATGCCCCATGGAGCTGAAGTGGCCTCAGGGGCTCAGAGGGGCTCTGGGTGTGAGGGGATGCCCTGAGGGGCTCAAGGGTTTTTTTTTGTCTAGGTTCACCTAAACAAAGGTGAGCTGAGAAGTTTGAGGAACGTGCTGTGGGGATGAGGGGCTCAGGGGGTGCCCTGAGGGGCTCAGGGGGCTGAGGAGTGCTAATTACCAAATGCCCCTTCCCTGGTCCCATGTGGGTGGGTAATTAGAAGAGAGATCAAGAGAAACCCAGTGAGGTTTGATCCTGCACCAGCTTCTGGAATTATAAAATTGTTAAGGTTGGAAAAGACCTTTAAGACCATTGAGTCCCTCCATCAATGAAGCACCGACAGGACCAGCACATAAGCTGGGCATTCTTTAGCAAGCTTTTCTCTGTCTGAAGTTGTTGTAGGGTTTTTCCTGGAGAAGGGAGATGTTTTCACCCAGAGCTCCCACCAAAGCAAGGGGAAAACTTGGGACACCCCTGGGGGAGCTCTGGGCTACTTGAGAAAGAAGGGGAGATATTTCAAGAGCAGGGGGAGGAAAAAAAAAAAAGCCAAACCAATAAAACCACTGTCTGTTGGAAATGACAGATTGGAGAGATATTATGAGGCAGGACAGCAGGATGCTTGGCTAGATTAAATTAGCACAAGGATTCTTTTATTTTTTTCCCCCTTTATTTTAGGAAAGTGAGTGAGAATGTGGCAGCAAAATCTGCCTGCGGATGAAAAACTCGCTCAGCAGCCTTGAAGGCTGAACATCAACTGGGTGTTTCAAAAGCAAGGGGGAGCAGGAAGCACTTCATCTCAAGACCCCTTCCCAGAGGGGGTTCACTGTGTTTTCACTGGTATCAAAGCCACACGCCTCAGCAACAACACAACAAAATCCATGGATGAGGCACAGACATGCACATCTCCTTCTGCTGCTTCACTAACGAAGCCTTTTGAAGTTTGTGGCCTTCCCGTGGCATTTCAGACTTCACTTATCCCAGCTCCAGCCTGCAGGCATCCCCCTCCCAAAATTACCACAGGAATAATAAAACAAATACTTTGCTGATAATATTCTCAACCCCAGGGGAAGAGATGTCACCTTAGTGTTTGGAGCCTTGCTAACAGCCACCCCAAGGGGAGTGATGCCATGTAAAACCTGTGACCTCTGAATATGAAATTTAGGGGGCTGAGAGTGGGGATAACAGCCCTGCAGCAGCCAGGAGGAGGAGGAAAAGGAGGAAGAGCCAGCAGCTCGCTGCTGCACAGTGAAACCACCCCAGGATTTCTCTGCCCAATATCCTGTTACCACTTGAATCAAGACCTGGATGCCAAGCCAGCGTATTTTTAGCACATTTTGGACTTAAAGTGAAGGGAATGCTGGTGAAATACGCAGTACTGACAGCCCTGGAAAATCTTTATTCAACTGCAGCACAGGCAGCGGGGAAGGCTGTGAGGAAGCAGAGCAATCCAAAGCTGCAAGCTGAGCCCTCTGGTCCCTCCAGCACAGCCTGCCCAGTCCTGTGCAGTCACCAGTGGCTGCTGGAGAAGAGGCTTTTTCCACACTCTCTCAGAGTGGACAGAGCACGGTGGGGAGGAGCGTGATGTGCAGGGCAGTGTTGTGCTGCAGATTTGGATGGCCTGCAGCCTCCAGATGAGCTCTCTGTATCCCAACCAGGGCAGCTGGTGACGGGGCCATAGAAGAGGGGGAGAAAACTCAGAAAACACAGAAAATCTGAAGCCCACTGTGCTGGTCCAGGCCTGTGCTGTGCTTGCTCTGCCAATGTAACACTGGATCTGGGCAATGTGGGGAGCCCAATGGCACCAACATGCCTCATCCTACCTCCAGCAGTGACTGAGACCCATTGCTGCAGCAAAGGACTGCAAAGAGGGTACTTACACACGGAATCACAGAATCATTAAGGTTGGAAAAGACTTCTAAAATTATCAAATCCAACCATTAACCCAGCACTGCCAAACCCACCACTAAACTATGTCCCCAAGTGCCACATCTCCATGATTTTTGAGTACTTATAGGGATGGTGATTTCACTACTACCCAGAACAGCCTGTTTCAGTGCTTGACAACACTTTCAGTCAAGAAATTTTCCATCATATCCAATCTAAAGCTCCCCTGGGACAACTTGAGGACATTTCCTCTCATTCCATTGCTGGGAGCAGACACTGACCCTCACCTGGCTGCACCCTCCTGTCAGGGAGCTGTAGAGGGTGAGAAGTTCCCCCCTGAGCCTCCTTTTCTCCAGGCTGAGCCCCTCCAGCTCCCCCCAGCTGCTCCTCATCAGACTTGTGCTCCAGGCCCTTCACAAGCTTCCTTGTCCTTATGAAGCAAACCCTGTGCAGAGTTTTCCTCCTTCTGCCCCCCTCACTTGGGACCTCACTGAAACCCTGCAGCACATTTTGGTGCCTCCCAGCCCAGAGCTGGCTGGGTGGATCTGTGCTGCCTGTGGCTGGCTGCTCTCTGAGGATGGGGCCGCACAGGGGAAGTGAGAGCTTTCCTAGCAGCAGAAGGTCCCTTTGGCGTTCAGGGACCAGCCTGCCAGAGAGCTCGGAGGTCCCTGGATGTGTGCCTTGGACAGTAGCTGGAGTTGCTGGGAAAGGCCAAGGTGACCACAAGAGATGTTCCCCACATCTCTTGGCCAGGAGGATGCACAGACAGCGTTCACATGCTTGTCATCAGCGAACTGGAACCCCAACTGCAGGAAACTTGGGGATTTTACAAATTTTTGTCAGCCTCGAGACAAATATCTCATCCCCCCCCCCACCATCAGAAACTTGCTTCTCTACTGCGCGTGTGTTTCGAGTTTCCTCATGCAAAACCTCGCGTGGGCGTTTGGATATGTAATGAGCACATAGTTCAGGATGAAAACAAGTTTCGTGGAAGAGCCAAGTAACGCCAGAAAAATGAAAGCAATACAAACAACAACATGGCACGCAGCCATACCAGCCAGCTCGTGGGCCAGCCGGATCTCACGTCCTCCCCGGAGCTGCGGAGCCGATCAGCTGTTGGAAAAAGAGACCTTTAAAGACAAGCGAGAGAGGAAATAGCATTGGCAGCACAGGCCGCTGCATGTTTCCTTCCAAAGCAGGACAGAGCCAAGGACATTAGGCAGAGCTGTAACATTTGGGGTCTCGTTGCTCAGCCATGAAGCAAGGCAGAAACCTCAAGTGGGCTGCAGTTGTGTAAACTCCCATTGTTCAGGGAGCGGAAGCGGAGCGCTGGCCCGGCGGGGTATTGTCCTACCAGATTTTGGCGGTGCTCACCTAACCGAGCTCCTCCTTGCAAGGCCAGGGCCTCGTTTAACTCATGGTGCAAAGGGAATAAAACCTCCTGTTTGCACCAGACCCAAGCTAAGAGCTTCCTCCCAAGCCAAACGCCTGCTGCCTCCCGTAGCACCTTCAAAGAAAAATGTTTCTAACCTGTGGGCAAGGCTGGAGCAGGACCAGAGGGAATTCCAAAAGCTCCTCAAACTGGCCTCACTCATCTTCATCTCTCATTTTGATGACATGATGGAAAAAAGTGGCAAAGCTCATTGAGACCCATTTCCTGTGGGGCTGCCATGCACATCCACACCAAAAAGAGATGAGAACAAGCCTTAAAACCAGATGATGTTTTATTTCTCCTCTTACAAAGAGGGATCATCTGTGCCTCCTTACAATGCAGTAAAACAACACCTCCTTCAGCATAATAAAATACCTCTTCTGATCTAGGCCCCAATCCAAGCATCTGCTCCTGGGCTAAACACTCCAGGACCTGCTTGAGTCCTCTTCACTGCCTCTTGCAGCATCCGTCCTTTGGTTGAAGGCTTAAATCAGTGAAAGACCTCACTGACAATCCAGAAGATTGAAAAGGGCCTGAAATGCCAGCGCCTCCGTGCACACATTGGCATAATTCTCTGCATAAAAGCCAGCTTTAAAAGGCTTGTTTTGCAAAGCACAAGTGTGCATTTTTTTCGAATCAAGGTCAGTAACTCAGCTTCATTCACTAGTCTCCAGCTGCAAAACATGCCCCAGACAATGGAGGAAAGTGTATCTGAGTCAGAAGATGCCTTTTAAGAGATGCAAGTGGCTCTGAGCCACACTGGGGAAAGAAGATCTCCTTGGTACCCTGGCATGCTCAGCCCTGTCTGAACTGAAATAGGGCACCTGAGGGCAGGGAAAGACAGTGAGATGGGAATGGTGGCACAAATCACACTCATACTCTCCATCCTTTGGTAAAATCACAGAATGGTTTGGGTTGGAAGGCACCTTAAAGATCATCTAGTCCCAACCTCACCTGCCATGAACAGGGATACCTTCTACTAGGTCACATTGCTCAAGGCCTTATCCAGCCTGGCCTTGGACACTGCCAAAGTTGGGTCATCCACATCCTCCCACTGGTGCTCCAGTGCCTCACCACCATCACAGTAAAGAATTTTTCCTAATATCTAGCCTAAATTTCCCCTCTTTCACTTTGTACCCATTACTCCTTGTCCTATCACTACAGTTCCTGATGAAGAATCCCTCTCTGACTTCCCTGTAGGCCCTGTTTGGATACTGAAAGATTGCTATGAGATCTCCACACAACCTTCTTTTCTCCAGGCTGAACAGCCTCAACTTCCTTAGCCTGTCTTTGTGAGGGAGGTGTTCCTGTCTTCTTGCCAGCTTTGTGGCCCTCCTCTGGACTTTGCTCAAACACCATGTCCTTCTTTTTGGAAAATGCAGTTTTCCAACATCACGCCCATGCCACTCCCTCTGTGCCCACCGGTGTGACGCGCCACCACGCTCAGCTCCACTCCACAATTCAGCACTCGTAGGAAGCAGACTAGACACTCCCAGCTGTGCCTCAGGCTAAAAATATTTACTCATCTCTTCTCCCCCAGGCAGGTGTGTTCATCCCAGGCAGGACTACTCCCACAGGGATGCTCTTCCACGGCAAGCACTCGCTGCTCATTGTACACTGCAGAGCGCTGGGGTGTTGTGATGATTCCTCTGAATCACCCAAAGAGAGCTCTGTCCTGTGTTTCAGATGCAAAATGTGCCTTGGAATTCAATAGTTGCTATAGTGCCTAATTACACATTTTATGGCGTACTTAGTCACAATGGCTAGAGCTCTTGCTACTAGACTTGATCTCCTTCTGTTGCTAAAAAGTTCCTCTTTTTGCTAAATGTTTTCTCTCTGCATTAGAAACAGTGTATTGTAGCGTTTTCTCCCTCCAAAAATATCCCAAATTCATGGAGCACCGGTCATCAAATTGATAGTAGCGAGCTTGCAGCCCTCTTTCTGTCTGTGGTGCTCCACCAATGCTCACCAAAGTCAGCTCAAATGACAGCAGCAAAACATTTCCCAGGATCCAGGAGCTCTTGAGCACTGGTACTGGCAGCACTGCTGTCTGTGGTTTGGAGACAAGTCACATTGTCTGCTTGGGGCATCCACACCTTTCCCTGCGGGCTTACAAAGAAGGGGGACTCCTTGGGTGCTCTTCCCAGAGGATGATTCAGCCCACCATAGTCAGATATGTCTTGTGTGAAGCTGGATCACTCTCCTGAGGTGCTGGTCTGTCTAAGCACGTTCTAGAAGGGCTCAGCTTCATTGCAGATGGCTGAGATGGGTAAGACAAGCCCCATGCTCTGCATTCCTCCTCTAAACTGGAGGAATTCAATTGGAATTCACTGGAAGGTCACACCCCACCTAAGGTACTATGTTCATCTCTGGAGTCCCCAATATAAGAAGAACATGGAGCTGTTGGAGCAAGTCCAGAGGAGGCCATAAAGATGCTCCAGGGGCTGGAACAACTCTGCTCTGGAGCAAGGCTGGGAGAGCAGAGCTGGCAGTGTTCATCTGAAGAAGACAAGGCTGTGGGGAGACATTAGATCTCCTTCCAGTGCATAAAAGGGCTCCAGGAGAACTGGAAAGGGACTTGGGACAAAAGCATGGGGTGACAGAACAAGGGAGAATGGGTTCCCACTGCCAGCAGTCAAGGTTAGATGGGATATTGGGAATAAATTCTTCCTTTTGAGGGTGGGGAGGCCCTGGCACAGGTTGCTCAGAGAAGCTGTGGCTGCCCCATCCCTATAAGTGTTCAAGAAGAGGCTGGACAGAGCTTGGATCAACCCAGTGGAAAGTGTCCCTGGCCATGGCAGGGGAGTTGGAACGAGATAATCTTCAGGATCTCTTCCATCCCAAACCATTCTCTGATACAGGCACAGGGATGTTCTCCACTGTATAGGACAGGATTGGTCTGTCCCCTATTAACCTCTTTTTGTGCCTGGTTTTCTTCACAAGGAGAACAAACCGAAGCACTTAATTGCCTACTTTCTAAGGAGTCAAGCAGGATAATTAACCAATGTTTGGGTAATGTGTCATAGGGTAGGAGTGCTAAGTAGTGTTCTGTCAGCAGCACAGTGGGAAAGTGAAGGACTCAATCCTGTTTTTCAGCCGGGAATGTCACGGTCTCCCCTAAGTCCATTGTTCCTCTTGACTGGTTTGCTGAGGGCAGGGAACTTGGGCAAAGTGTTTAAAGGAAGAGGATGTAAGGAGACAGCAGAGAGCTGTTTGTGGTCCAGAAGAACAGTCAGAAAAACTGGGTGAATTTTGGGAAGAGAAAACTGCCAATGAAGCCAAAAGCAGGAAATATGCCTGAGACTGCACAGAAAATCCTTACGTTTACAAGTGTAAATATTCAACAGCAATATCCTCTGAGTAAAAAAAGTGCATCAGAGAAACTTTTCTTGCACTGCACTTATTGCACACAGGCAACACAGTGGGAATTATGGTACAAGGACCCATCTAACTCACCCTGGAGATTGCAGCAGACTCAGCCCAGCAGAGATTTCACATCTTTAATTTTTATTACTGTGCAAATTACGTTATGGATGAACTTCAAGCCCTCCTCATGTCCACTGATCATAATTGATGAGATTTCAATCTCACCTCCTTGAAGTTAAACATCTGAGAGACACTTTGGTTAATAGTTTGCCTTTCAGAGCAGTGCATTAGTTCTCTTGTGCTCCTGTCTGCTTAATTTAGAGCGAGTGGCAAAGAGTGGTGCAATTAAGGAAGGAGGAATCTTGGGCTGAAGCTCTCGGTGCTTTCAAATGACCAGCAGACCCTTCAGTGCTAGCTTGTTTTTTTACAGTAGCTGGAACAACATTTTCCATGGCTTACTGCTAATTATGCTCTGGATTTGCAAACAAAGGTTTTTAACCTGTTCTGATTTCATATGAAAATTATAAAATTCAGTGCTCTCCCAGTGCTCTCTTAGGATATTCTGAACTACATCTGCAAGCCTGACTCTTTCCAGACCAATCCAGGGAGGCACATTCTCCCTCTGCTTCTCTTCTAAACAGCCCAAGGTTTCTCACTCTCTTTAGTTATTTTCTCCTCTTGAGGACAGTCTCATGCTTTGATCTGTGCAGAAGATGACTTTTCTGGGGAGGCTGTTGGGCTCTCCCTGTTCCCTGTGGCCACAGGCCACGTGGAGATGATGCCAGCTCCCATCCCTTTTCCTTGGAGTGGCTTAGCCAGCTGCAGACCATCTCAGCAGCTTCTGCCACTGCTCTGCATCCTGTAGAAACTTCTCACTTGGAATCTCCACAGCCAGGAATCCTCTCCACCGTGGGTGTTCTCTGATCTGTCACACAGAGATCCATAAGGAGCAGTAATGCCTGACCTCTGGAAAAGGAAAGCCTTCACTTTCCTTTCACTTCCCAGGCTGACAAGATGCAATTAAATGGCCACGCACATGAAACATCCACATGCCAAACCCACCAACCCATCCCAGCACTTCCTGGGGAGATGTTGTGCCCAGTCTCCAGTCTCTGAAAAGCTGCTTTATTCCAGAGCATTGCTTCCTGTTGTGTCTGTTCCTAGTTTTGTAGGTGGAAATACTGGCAGCAGTTCTGGGAAGGGCAGGACTTGGGAAAGGATATTCTTGTTCACCAAGGTCACCCTCCATGTCCATAGATGCTCCACTTCAGACTCTCTTTAGCACTCAGGCACTAGTGGAAAATAAGGGGAACATATTGCTCCCATGAAGAGAGGGGAATTTTTCTTTCACTTAAGAGAGAAATAATGTTCTATGGAGGAATAAGTATTTTCACTCAGTACAGGTCATTCAGGGATCTCAAGCTGCATTTTACTGTTGCCCCAGCAGCAAATCCACCCAAACAGACTCCTCTGTTCTGTCCAGAGCCCAACCCCACCCTCACCAAAAGGCTTTTTGGGAGGGGCTGGGGTGACACATGGTCCGGAGCTGATTTTTATCTACAGATCCAGAATTCTCAGTCCATTGCAGGATAGTGCTTCCATTTTTTTGGGAAGAGAGGAGAGCCACATACCCAGCAGGAGGCTTGTTTTTAACCAGGCTCAGCTTCTCCTGCCTCATCAGAAGCAATTTCCCAGGAGCCACAGACAGGCGTGGACTGGTGCCTGAGCCCTCCACGCTCTGCTGATCCCTGTGGTTACATGGGTTTGCAATTTGCTTCCTGGGAAAAGGAGGGAGGCAACAGTCCTGTGAGTGCTGGAGGCTTGGGATGGACTCATGCTCATAGGCATCATCCCTGTGGGCTTGGCAGGTGGAGCTCAAAGGTTTGTGGGATGTGGGAGTGCCATCCCTGCTGCTTTCCTGAACTGCCTCCACATCCATGGATTGACTGTGGGGCTCAGGGGCCTCCCTATGTCGCTGAGAAGGAGGGTGTTGTCTACAGAGATGCCAGAAGGGAAGGATACACAACACAAAGTCAGAGAAGAGAGACAGGAGTATAGCCTAAATCACCACATCCTTCAACATGAGCACCTGGAAAAACACAATCCAGGGAGTATCAGCCCAACATGTGCTGGAATAAAACAAGCTCCCTCCTAACCCCATTCAGCACAGGTTTTCCCTTGCTGTTTTAGACTGGGACACAGAACAAGATTCGAGTTTTGTCCCGAAGTGGTGATGCAAGCTAGGCAAATCCCAATTTCTCCTGGTTCTGGTGTAACAGGAAGGATACCAAAAGGCAGCTTTCCCTTCTCCACTCTTGACACTTAGCAAGAGACTTCTCTTCCTGCACAGGTCATCCCACATCACCTGCTGGTGTATTCCTGTTTGCCCAGACTTAGGTGTGGAAATTCAAGCTCCTTGGTCACTGCAGGGGGTGAAGGAGTTTGCTCTGCATAAGCCCCAGGTTAAGAGCCTTTGTGCAGACACCTTGTTCCTGGGATTTGTCTCAATGGGGCCTAAGTCTGGCTGTGTCCTTCTGCAAGGTGAGGCCCTGATCCCATGGGAGCCCTCCAGTTCACCCTCTTTATCTTCCCTGAGACCCTTAGATCTGCCCTTGGCCTTGAATCCAGTCATCTTTGGCAAGGATGAGAAATTTGGCTCCATGCAAAACTGAAGGAAGCTCAAGAGTGTGTTGTAACCTTGTGGAGTATGTTCCTACACATACCCCAAAGCTACAGATTTGCTTGTGATTCCCAGCTTGCTGTTTGTCCTGGATGTCTGGGGAGCACCTGTCACCCATGAGAGCTGCAGAGCTCTGAAAATGAGCCCTGGAAAGGCAGAACAGCCCTGCTTCCTCCAGCAGGACAGCAGCAGCAGACATGCCCCCCCCCCCAAGAATACACAGCTCCGAGAGTATAAAAAATAAAAGGTCTGGAAATGGAAAAGGGGAAAGCAAGCAGGTTTTCTGGAGAAAAGGGAAGGTAGGGGGATGAGCAACAATACAATTCTGAGCTGGGGGTTGATCCTACTGAGCAGTTAGGGAGCATTGAGGCTCAAGAAGTACCAGAGACACGGGTCGGCCTCTGGAGGACAAGGACTGGCAGATGTGTCCCTGCTCTGTCACATTGCCTGGGCAGTGCTGTAGGGGATGGCCACAAAACCCACATTCCCAGGCATGCTCTGAGCCCAGTGCAAAGCTTTCCCCTCACAGCACCAGCCCCACCAAGCTCCTCCCCAGCTTCCACATGTGTCCTTCAGTGCGGCCCCATCTGATGAAATGATGAAGATCACAGCACTGGGCAGAACTGAGGTGGCAAACCTGCCCATGGTGGCTGAAGTACCTCATGTCAAGAGTCATTCCAGCCACCCACTGCTGCTGCCTGCTTAGACCTCGGCCTCCTCTGCTGCCAGCGAGCAGCAGTCACGGCTGCGTGGGCACCCAGAGTGCGCGGCTGAATGCGGAAGCAGTGAGTGGTTAAAAAAGAAGGTAATTCCAAGAATATGCTTGTGTGTGGTGAGCAAGGACAATGTGTACTCCAGACTGCTGAGAGAGTGACCTTTTAGAAGTGATGGAAAACCAGGCAGATAGCTGGGAACTTGGAAAAGGAAACGGAAAGAAGAGCAATCTTGGAAATTTTTACCTGACTTTGGTCTTGAGCACAGCAAGGGGGAAGGCAGGGAGTGACATCAATCTCTGACCAGTGAAAGGACGATGGGATAACAAAAGTTAAGGAGTAGGGCTATTGAGAATGCAGAAATTGAGAGATTTCTTATCATTTTGTAGAATGGGTGGATGTGGGAGCACCATAAGGCAATAAATCAACTCATTAGTGAAGAGTTTGATGTAGCATCTAACAAAGCCTTTTTATTTTTTATTTATTTTTAATTAATTTCTCTTGGCTTGCATCTGAACATCACCATGCAGGCTGAACATTGCAATCTGAAGGCCCTCTCGGGTGGCCACGCAGAATCTTGATTCCTCCCAGATAAAGTTTGGGTGTTTCTGTTAAAGACCCCACCCCTCTGCTGAGGCCGGCACTCTGCAGCCATGAAACCACTGCATTCATCTGCTTCCTCCAACCTCAGTGCAGATAAGACTCGACAAAACACCGCATCCTGCAGGATGGAGGCGGGAAGCGAGAACGCCAGCGAGTGACTCATCCCAGCCTTACGGGCAGGAGTTGCCTGGGATCTGCGCTGTGCAGGAGGAGATCTGTGCTAGGGGCTTGCAGGAAGCTGGTGCTGGTCCTGCAGGAATCCTGGACTCTTTGCAAGGATCACTCTGTGCTAGCATCATCATCATCATCATCATCATCAAGAAAAATCACAGAATTAATCATAGAATCATAGAATGGCCTGGGTTGGAAGGGATCTTAAAGATCATCTAGTTCCAACCCCGCTGCTGTGGACAGGAACACCTTCCACTATCCCAGGTTGCTCAGAGCTCCATCCAACCCAGCCCTGAACACTTCCAGCACCCTGGGCAGGCACAGCTTCTCTGGGCAACCTGTGCTGGAGCCTCCCCACCCTCGCAGGGATGAATTTATTTCTGATACCCAATTTAAACCCACTCCTGACAATTTGAATCCACTCCCCATTGCCCTGTAACTCCAGGTCATTGTAAACAATCCCTCTCCATCTTTCTCGTTGATTCCTTCAGGTACTGGAAGGACACAATTAGATGACCCCAAAGCCTTCTCTTTTCCAGGCTGAACAATCCCAACCCTCTCAGCCTCTCCTCACGGGAGAAGGCCTTCATCCCTCTAATCAGCTTAGTGTCCCTCCTCTGGACTTGCTCCAACAAGTCCATGTCCTTCCTGTGCAGCATGCAGAACTCAGCAAAACCATGTGCTAATCACCACCATGTCCTTGTCTCCCTCTCTTCTCCTGCAGGACCAGAAGCCATCTCTGCTGGTTTTCCATCCGGGAAGAGGTGTCTTCAGAGAGGCTGCAGCAGTGGTTTGTGGCCAAAATCCTACGGGGTGTAAATATAGGCCACACTGCAAGAGAAAGTGGCTTTCCAACTGTGTGGCAAGAATGGTCCCTCATTAAGGAACCAAAACACGATCCATCAAGGCTGTCTCTTGCAACATGCCCAAGTCCTGATTATGGTCATTTTCCTCCCTGCTTCCACTGCATGCCTGGGAAAGGGCCGCAGTAATTAAAGTCTGAATCTCATTAAAACCCAGAAAGTGCTTGGCTTTCTGAGAATCCAATTATCACAAACGCTACGTAACGCCAGTCAGGGCACGGCTTGTTTTTGGTGTTTGGAATTATTTTTGTTAAACATACAAATATGGTGTGAAATCAGATTTTCCAGAGGACATTGCGAATCCAAAGAGAGCACAGTTATAAAAGAAAAACACTTTGGAGAAGGAGGGAGAGGCTGCAAGGAGGAGGAAGTGGGGGGAACATAATGATGCTGCTGAAGAAGGACAGAGCTGAGGTGCCAGGCAGCAGGGATGATGCATATCCTGTCCAAGGCCCTCCAGGGACAATCTGTCTGGGTCTGCATCCCATGGATGTGGCATGTCCCAGCTCCTGGCTGGTGACTTGAGGCACAGAGCAGTGGCCTGTTGTGGCTCAGCTATGTCCCAGCTGTCCATACTCACAACACAGCTGCTTGGGTTTCACAGGGAAAGTCCTTGAGTCAATGGGTGCAGCAGGTATCCATGGGATGGGCAGGAGATGGGAAATTGCATGAGCTGGGCAGCAGGAGATGAAGCTGCTCTTCCTCTCCCTCCTCAGTATAGCAAGCCCTACAAAAATGAGTTGTGGGAAGCAGGACCCTGACACTTTCCAAGGAAATTGGTCTTTCTCAGAAGAGCTTGACTGTGGAAAAGGAAGAGATGGGGTCTCCATCCTTCACTAGGATGGGAGCCTTTCTAAGCACACAAACTGTTCATGTCAGCACACTGAGAACCAGTCCCTGTGGCCGTGCACCAACTCTGTGGGCCTTTCCCCAAACTCTGATGGGCTGCAGCATCTCCAGATCCCATCCAAAACATCCTTCTCCTCTGCTCCCAGCTGATCCCTGCGCTGTGACCCCAGGGTTCTGCCAACAGTGTGTGGCAGCATCCATGCAGCCAGGGGTTATGGAGCTGGAATTGGCAGTGGAATTTGGAATACCTGGCTTTGCTGCTGAGTCCCCCAGGGGAAAAGGCACTTCACTGTTCTGTGCCTCAGTTTTCTCAGCTGTAAAGATGTATTAAAAGAATTTGCTAATTTGTTGGGTGCTGACAACCTCTGGCATCGACAGTGAGGAGCTCTGCCAACCTGGGGAAAGGTGCTGGTTTGGTGCAGAACAGTGCCATGGCTTTCATGGCACACTGTGTCTGCCATACATTGCACTCATGTAACATTTCTCAGCACTCAGTCAGCACTTCACATCTTTAACTAATTACACACACTCGAACCATTTACCAGCGTGAGCAGAAAAACATCCAATAATGACTGATCTGGAAGCTTTGGACTGATTTCCAGATTTCTTCAAGAATGAAAATTTGCAGAAGGTGAGAAACAGGGTTTTTATAAAAGAAAGGTCAAACAAGCAGATGTATTAAAAGAGAAAAAAAAATTGTACAAAAAGTGTGTCTGCATGGAAGGAATTGCAGGGTGAAACAGCTGACTGCAATTCCTCATGGAAACACCCAGCCAGACCTCAAGCTGCAGCATCTCCAAAGTGCATTTAAAATTCACCTCCTCCTTCTTTTTGCAATTAAACACATATTCTTATGCACCTCGACATTTAAAATAAATAATGACAATTTTTAGCACTGGCAATTAAAAGCAACGCTGTTTACATTTTAATGAGCTCCTCGAATATGACTAGCTCAGCTTCTTTCAATCAGAAATGGATGGATTTAGAAACAAGACATCTTTGAATTCGCTTCAGATTTCTGTAAACAGTAGCCCAGCTCTGCTTTCAGGTTCTTGGGGTGGAGGGAACAGAGAGGCAATCTGCTGGATAGAGAACTCTGCACAGCTTTTCTTCCTGGTGGCAATTCTCTGTGGGAGTGCAGAAAAGGAAGTTTGTTTTGGAAGTGAGAAAAATAAAGCAAGGTTTTGTTCCAGGAGAACACAAAAATAAGTAGCATCTGTGCAGCTGGAAGTGCTGCATGTGGCTGTGAAGCCCATATTTACAGCTGCAAAATGCCAGGTACATTCTCACATCCTGGTAAGACTTCAGAAGGCATCAAAGTGCTACCAAGCTGGTTTCCAAGATGTATTTTCCACCCACCTTTGGCTTGCACTTGGAAAACCATTAATCATGTTTCGGCTCAACGCCATCCAAGGGTCTTGATTCAGTCTAGTGAGAGTGGATGAAAACTTTACTGCTGATTTCAGTAGAAATAATTGTGTTGTTCCAGCCTGGGTGATACAGGTGGGGTACACTGAGCCTTAGGGCTCGACAGATCAACGCTGCTCCATCTGAACCTCCTCCAACAATTCCAGGGCAGCAAGCAGCCAGCTGGAGCTGGCACATCTGCATCTCAGATGCAAACCTCTTGGAGAAGAGGTGGATGTCAAAGTACCACTAGAAAAGCTTTTGCTGCTAAATAATTCCAGCATAAACAGCAACTGTGAATAAGTTGACAAAGCAGGCAAAGGAGAAGCAGGTTCAGAAATCCAGCAATAATAGGAGTGGGGTTGGATTTAGTGCTGCTAAGCAATATTCTCCTTCCTGCACCCTCACGCTGCTCAGTGACAAGGTGTCAGCATTTCTGACTCACAAAGAGACTCCAGCTTGCACAGGGCAGCAGGAAAGGCTTTGGAGGTAGGATGAGGATTTAATGCTCCTTTGGGGAAAGCTCTCATGGAATCATGGAATCGCCTGGGTTGGAAGGGACTTTAAAGATCATCTTGTTCCACCCCCCTGCCATGGTCAGGGACACCTTCCACTATCCCACATTCCTCCAAACTCTGTCCAACCTGGTTTTGGACACTTCCAGAGATGAGGCATCCACACTTTCTCTGGGCAGTTTGTGCCAGGGCCTCCCCACCCTTATAGTAAAGAATTTCTTCCTAATTTGTAATCTAAACTTGCTGTCCTTCATCTTAAATTCTGCCCCAAAATCCCTGTTTCCCAGTGATTTCAGCCCTGGCAAGCTGGTAAGGGAGAGATCAAGAGGCATTGCAGCTCCTGAGAGATCTAGCTCTGAAAATTGCATTTTCTTTGTCTCTCTGCTTTAGTTTCCTTCTACAAGCAGCACTCCTTGGCATGGGGTTAATTTAGGGAAAATGCCCTGTAAAGACCAAGCATTGTCATGGGTTTGGGAGAGAAAAGACAAGTCCCTGTGATCTGAAAGATAATAGAGCATCCCTGCCATGGCTGAGGGTGTAAGGAGAAGGAATGAGATATTTGGGGGTGTCTGGGGTATTCCCACGGGGAAATGACTCCTCTGTTCAGGAGAAAAAGGCTGTAGAGATCCTTCCTTGGGCGATTCCTGGTGATTCCTCATGGGGATGGCCTCTGGTGAGTGAGCCTCCAGGCTGGTCCCTGCCAGCCCCAGCATCCCATAAACCTGAGACCTTCCCTCACTGCTGGTCTCCTCCAGCCTCACAATAAGCAGATAAATTAGTGACACCTTCAAGGGCTTTGTGTTAACTCATGGATGCTGGGGGCTGGGATCTGCTGGGTGCATGCAGCCAGAATCACACCCTGGTACTGAGTCACTTTCAGAGAAATCCATCAACAGCCAGGCTCTGGGAAAGCAGAACAACCTGGAGAGAGACAGTCCATAGGGAAATGCAGTCTGCAGGCTGACATCACTGCTCCTGTTTGCCCAGTGAGGTGATGACCACTGAGTCTGTGTGATTTAGCAATTATTCCCCATGGCAGGGCTGAATTCTGATACTGAAATCTCAGTTTAATCATCACAGTGTTTGGAGTGGGACATTTTTTCCCATTTTTTGTGCTTTCTGTGTAGCAGGGGTGGTATTTCAGGCAGAGATGGGCATCCCTCAAAATGCTTCTGCATTTTGAACTCTCATCCTTTCCCCTGGGTGATGAGTGTAGAAACAGTGGCACAAAACATGTCCCCCCACCAAGGCCAGCACAGGGGACATTTTACCCAAAGCCAGGAGCCTCACTGCTATTTTGGGAGCAGCCCTTGCCTGTGTCTCTCCTCAGGACCCCATGCTCCTGGCACCCAAGGTGAGGACGCCGCCAGCAAGGACCAGTTCTTGGTGTGATGGGGCAGAGCCTGGAGGCAGCACGACAAGTGCAGGAGAAACCAGAGCTGTCACAGCTGGTTACAGCTGCCTGCCCTGAGCTTGAGTTGCTTTGAATCTTCCTTGGATGCTTTGGAAAAAAACATGTGGCTCATTGGCTCCTGTTGTGAGGCTGAAGGACCACCCCAACCTCCCAAAAACTACTGGGTCGCTCTGTCTTGCTGCTTTGAGGCTGCACTTTGCTTTTACATTTTCTCAGCCAATCCTCCGCCCAGTCCCTGCTTCTCTCCAACTCAGCTGCTCACCCCAAAGTAAGCATCCAATGCAAGGATCCAAAGCATGCACTCATGTGATGAGTTACACTTTGGAAAACCTTCCTAAGCCTGCTTCCTCCAGACTGGAAATGGATGGGAAACCTTGGACATGCAGCTTGTGAAAGGAGTTCAGCTGGGCCACAGTGAGGATTGCATAAAGAAAGAAAAGAAATAAAACAGGGATTTGGGGGGTTTTAAGTCTCTGCTTGAAGGGACAGTAAAAGCCAGAGGTGAGGGAGAAGGCTGGAAAATCCCAAGAAAGGTTCTACCCAGGGCTGCAGTCCAAGAGTTTGTCCAACATAAAAGTTGTCCAAGGCTGAGTCTCAAGAGGCTCCTCAGGGATGGGGAGCCCTGGACAGATGTGCACTCCAGGATCCAGCTGTGCCACTGGACATGCTCCTCCTCCAGCCTTTCCTCCCCACCCCCCAGCTGCTCCAGCCCTTTCAACACAGAGCAGCATCGCTCCTTGGAGCAGATTTGGGGGCAGAATGATACACCACAGACACCGTGGTGCAGACTGTCCTGTGCTCCTGGGGATGGTAACGATTACCCAGGGCACAGTGACGTTTCCAGCTGGCACAGCCCTCTGCAGGGTGGACATCTGCCTGTGGATGGAAAATACAGGGAGATAACCACATGGGAGCCTTTTGAGGCAGCTAAGAATTGCTGGGAGGATGACAGTGAGCCAGGCAGCAAAGCAGGTTGGTCTTCACTAAAGGATTAAGAGGGGATTTACACCCAAAAAGGAAGTAGGAAGGTAAGTGAGGAAGAAAAAGTCATTACTGACAAGCCAAAAGGGTCAATATTCTGAAAGATCCTTAAAATCCTGTTCTCCAAGTGCAGGGAGAAAGAGGAAAAAGGCATTCTTGAGAAACTTTATATTTAAGAAACCAATCTGTGTGGGTTGCAGACATTTAGTATTCATTCTCAGTTGCTAACAAGAGGTTTCTTTAATGAACATATTGATCCTTGGGTGGTTGCATTTTAAAATCCTTGGACAATGTGATCCTGAGAGGCAGAAGAAAGGAAACGAGGTGGTGATTTAAAACAAAGAAAGGGAGAATATAATTCTGGCAATCATCAGCCTATAAAAGTAGCAGAACAAATATTCTCTAAAAAATCATGATGAAATATTTAGAGCTTGGTTCTGTCCCCACAATAGTGTCAATGGGGAGAAAATTTGCAGAAGCCAGATGCTGAATAAAATTACCATGAGACAACAGTCAGACTCAAGGGATGATGGGCACAAAAAACTGCCAGTTTTCTTCTTTTCCAACTTTTTTTTTGGTGCAAAGAGAAATGCTGTTAGAGAATGGCATGGCCAAAGGATGAAAGCAGTGCGGCCTTTTATGAACATGTGTTTTTATTTTGACTAATGTATTTTGCTTCTTTGTCTTAGGAAATACAAAAATTAGGGGAAAAAAAGCCTTGGTCTGAAATGTGGTTTATACAAACTGAAAACACATTGGGATGCAGTCAGTAATCCTGAACAGGAGTGGGCTACATGGAGCAAGTCCCAGTCACCAGAGCAGAAGAAGAGTCAGGGCTAAAGATCAAGTTTCATTAACATCTTTGCTAATGATCTGGAAGGGCAATGCATAAAATGAGATACACAAAGGATGGTAAATTTGAAGCAGTTTGGTAAATAATAAGGAGTTGTCTCTGGTTTTCTTGAGAACACCTGGAAATTTCCATCCAATATCAAGCGGTGTTGAGCGCGCTGAAACATCTCCTCTCTCTGAGTGACATCTCCATTACTCACCACTTAGCCCACTCAGTGTCTCTTTTTAACCCTCCCAATTTACTTATGGGCATATTTCCCAGGTCTTGCTGCAGACCCAACCCTGGGCTGATATTTAGAGAGACATTTCTGGAGCAAACAAAGCAGCCCAGCACACGCAGCCGCCTTCTCCAGGTTCATTCTCCTTTCCCCACCTGCAATGAACCCTGCTGGAAAAGATGATGACGATGAGCACTGTGCTTTCAAACGTGTGTTCCACCCCGCTTCTCCTCCAGTGCTCTGACACAGGGTGGCTTAAACTGGTCCCCCCCAGCTGCCTCAAGGTCTGTGCTGGCCTCATGTTCCTCTGGCTGCCTCCTCTTTGCACTATTTGGGTGATTCACGGCTGTTGCTCAAGACCTTTCCATCCGTGAGGGCTTGAGCAACAGCCGTGAGTGGCTGGAGTGGCCTGATCCAGGTCCCTGGAGCACTGAGCCAAGCTCTCTGGGCCATCAGGAGACAGGGAGCAGCAGGGGACAGGGACCTGGCAGCATCTGTGTCCTCTCTAAGCAGGGTAGAAGGACACAGGATGTTTCTGGGGAGGATTTCATGGCTTTTTGTCTTTTCTCACAGAACAAGGTGGAAGGGAATCAGAGAATGCGTTACTCTCAGTAAGAGAACCAGGAGTCACTATGGGAAGAGACTCCTTCATCTGTCAATCTTCTGGTAAGGGAGAGAGGGAAGAGGTGAGGATTGAAGGAGAAGTGGTTATCACCTACATTTTCTATGGTCCCAAAACCTCATTCTCTCTCCTGGCTGTGTCTGCCTGTGGCAGATGCCCTGGTCAGAGCATGACCAGTTGTCCTTGGGGCTGCAGCACCGTGATCTCAGACACCAGCAGCACATCAGGAGCAGAAGGCCTGAAGAAGGGAGGGACATAAAACATTGACACCCTCAGGTCTGCAGGTGTGGTGGGATCTGGTCCTCAGTAGGTGCATTTTGCAATTCCAGAGCTTTAATAAAACTTTGAACAGGAGGTAGGGGTTGCAAACTCTATCATCACCCACTGGAATTCTCATGTGCCCCTGAGGTGGAGAAGAAAGAAACTTGAAGAGAGCAGAAATAATGGATACAGTGACTGATATGGGGACTATGAGCAAAATTACCAGGGTTGGGGTCTGGTTGGGTCAGCTGTGGAGGCTGTACCCTGCACAGGGCAGGAGCAGGCAGTGTGGGGTAAATCTTTCTGGAGAGACAATATTTATCCAGTTTGGTTTGAGAATGTTTGAAGCCGCTGGATAATTTGCTCCCAAACAACCAAACAAACAGAGGAAAAAGAAATGCATGTGAATAGATCCAAATGTCTCCTTATGGTGTGGGGTTTCTTCCCTTCTTTTTTTTTTCTTAATGAAATTTGTGGATTTTATGTTTGCAGCACATCAAGGCTAATTTAGGAATTATTTTCTTTTAAAAAAATAGACGGGGGGTGGTGTGGAGAAAAGATAATACATGGTCTTCATCCCAAAAGGCTGAACCTTTGGCTTTCCTGCCAGAGAAGCAGCAATCCCTAAGGTGGGAGGGCAGGCTGTCAGCAAGGCCCTCCAACCAAGCCATGATCCTTGAGCAGGGCAGGAGACCAAAGAAAAATTCTGCCTCCAAGCACAGGAAGCAGGGTGGCCTTCCCAGGGAAAGCAGCTCTGGGATTAGTCTGGTACCTCCTTGTCCCTCCCAGCCTCCAAGGGACCTCCTGGCTCAGCAGGGACAACACAAAGCACAGCTGACCCTGTCCCCTCCCTTCATGCTGCTCCCCAGGGCCATGCTGGAATTGGCCACGGGCACCTCGTTCTCTGACTCAGCCCTTATATTAAATTCCCCTTATATCTGGGGAATTTATGGCTTTTCCTTCCTGCCAGCCTTAGTAAATAACCCTGTGATCTGACTGGCTTTTGGGAACCAAACAGGAGCAGGAGCCTTGCTGGCAGGCTGAGAGAAGGAGCTGCACCCAAGCAGGAAGCAGCGCTGCCAGAGCTGGGGGTCCCCAGCAGGACTCTCAGTTGTGGCATCACTGTCCCCTCCACTGTGGGACTCTCACCATCCCCTTACCTATGGCATCACCATTCCTGGTGGGATCCATGGCATCAACATCCCCAGCAGAATGCAGAGCCAGGAGCAGGGGGTCTAACCCAGAGTGTTTCCCCACTCAGGAAGGGGAACACTGGGCACAGCTGTGCTCCCACACCTCTAACACCTGGCTGGGATTTGGCTTTTGTTTTCCTTTTTCTTGGAACATCATCCATGAAACTAGAAGGAGAACAGGAGGGAGTGGGGGGATTGAGGCCATGGAATAAGCAAATCTCCATCAGCCACGTGCTTCAGCACTGCTGGTACCCCCTTTGCTTCCACATTCACCCAGTGGGAATTGCTCAGGGCACCCCAAAGAGCCAGGGGCTCCAGTGGGCTGAGCAGAGCAGGGAGACCCGGGTTCTGCCTGGTGGACATCTCATTGCTCCAGGACAGATCAAAGTCACCTCCACAGATTCCCTAGAGCCAATTTGGGCATCCTGGCTTGCCCCCTGGAGGCGGCCCCAAGCACTTGGATGGAGGCAATGAAAACGATGCTGGCAGCAACAAGTGTGAGGATGAGCTGATGGAGAAGTTTTATCACCTTTGAAGGGAGAAATATGCACTTTTGGGATGTTGAAGCAGTTCTTTTGGATAGATAGGACCATGCTGAACTGGGGATGGGATGAGCCAGAACTTAAATCCAGTGTCTAAGCCAAGGCATGTCCCAGGACAGATGCTGATCCATCCCAGAGCACTTTCTCCCATTAGGCACTTCAAAGTTGATGGGAATTTTGAGCAGGAAGATCAGAGAGGTATTTTAACTCCCTGTGGTGAGGGAGGCCAGGCTGAGCCTGCTGTGGAAACTGCCATCCCTGTGCCAGGAATTATGTGCTGCATCCTCCTGGCATGGGCGTGGGGAAATGCCTCTTCCTTCCTGGCCTTCCTCTCCCCTGTCATCACCTCAGCAGGCTTTGAGGGCTGCTCCAACACGGGGTCTCTGCTCCCTGTGTCATTGCTGGAGCCTGGATGTCAATGAAATGCCATCAGGCAATGAGTTCCATCTCTCCCCTTCCCATCCCAGGAGTTTGCCCTTTGGAGGGTCTTCTAAGCAGCCCCTCCTCACAAGAAGACTTTTCCCTGTTGTCTCCTGCACCAGCCAGTTCTCCCCAGCATACTCACATTGCCTGTCACCTAGGCTGCCATTCTCTATTTAACAGCCCCACAGCCCCCAAATCCCTCTCCTCCCTGCCATGGAGCTGTACAATGACCTCAGTTGGGGAACTGATCCAGCACAGAATAACCTTGCCAATATATAAAACCCCTCCCCAGGCCCTGCTTGGACAGCACAGCTGCTGGAGAAATGTTCCTGGATCCTTTAGGAGTGAGGCTGGCCCATCGCTGCATCCATAGAATCACAGAATGGTTTGAGTTTGAAAGCACCTTAAAGATCCCCTGATTCCAACCCCTCTGCCATGGGCAGGGACACCTTCCATGAGAAGCAGCCCTGTGCTACTCCTAGAAGGCTTCAGCACACAGTGAATTGGAGGAATAGCATGGAACAAGAGCCGACCTCCAGACCCTGGAGTACCTGTGTGTAATCTTGGGAGCTGGGCTGCACAAGGTGTAAAATATCCTCTGTCTCATGGCTGAGCATTATTTTACCTTCTCGTGGATGTAGAGCAGCTGATAGTACATAATTACTTTCCTGTCCAGTGTGCACTTATCGTGTCTGTGTGTTCTCTGCACTGGGTGGAGAGTTCATAAATCAAAAGCTCTCGAGAACTCTCCTGTCCCAAAGTGCTTTCGTGGGCAAGCAATCCCCAAGAGGCCCCAGAGCAGTGATTAATAGCACCCACCTCTCTGTTTGGGCTGGTTTAGGGCAGCCTGAGTTACTGTTCTTGCCGAGAGATTCGGAGGTTGGCACAACTTCTCGCCCCCAGAAAGCTCAAGGCAGCAAATCCTTGTGAAACACCAGAGTCAAAAATAAGTGAATAAATAAAAAGTGCTGCTGGGAGCCTGATGGAGACCCCGCAAGACAAAAATTGTAAAGACAATCTGCAAATTGCCACTCTGGACCAAGCTGCGGAGGCAGCCTCTAATCACTAGCCTGATGTAGGGCTGCCTTAGTCATCCTTTATTGATTCCCTTTTCTGTGAATCATCAGCTCCTCGCGGGGAAGGGCTCTCCAGCTCCCCGGCTCGGAGAGACACAAATTACCAGGGGGCAGCAGCACGTAAACAGGAGCGGGAGAGCGGAGATGCCGACGGAGATGCCCTCGGTCATGTGCCCGGCAATTCGGGAAGGAGATTAGAGATGCTAACCAGGGAAAAAAAAAAAAAATTAAATTTGAATTTTCAGTGGGAAAATGAGCCGGGTGAAAGGTAGCAGGCACGCAGAGGAGGCTGCTGGTCTTCTCCACGAGAGAAAGTCACCTCCTGTTCACTTGCCAGGGAGCAACAGGGAAGGGGTTTCTCCCTTTGATCGAGCACTCTCAGTGCTCTTATTTCATCAGGTGAGAGAGGCTCCTCGAGTCTGAAGCAGCGGGAGCACGTCGGGAGCAGTGATTTGAGGTCACCTACATCTCTCCAACCTGCTCTAAACCCCGTTGAGTCATCCACGCCCTATCACACCTGACCCATCCCTTCCCCTGCCCTTCCCAGGAAATTGCTCAGCCGCAAGAGCCGAAATTTCCTCTGCTTGCTCTGACTGTGCACGGATCAAGGGGGGCACTGGGGTGAGATTTGGACCTTCTGGGGGGATCACAAGGAGAGCAGCCCTCGATTGAGCTCCGGTCGGCTGTGCTGGCTCTGGCACTGAGCACAGCTGGCCTCGGGAGCGGCTGCGGAGCATCCCTGGCGCTCTGCAAATACAAACTGCAGCACCAGCATCGCGGGGGGAGGAACGGCGGGTGCCAGCCAAAAACCGGGGTGCCTTCCTAAACGCCGAGGGCTGTGTCCTCGCGATCAACCCCCAGGACGTGGGAAGGGCTGGAGTCTATCCCTGCTCCAGCCTGGGTTAATTCCGCTGCCTTGCCGGGGAGGCAGATGCCGCTGCAAGAGCGAGGCAGGCGGCTCCCCTGCAATCCAGAGCAGAGCGAAGGCGAGCAGGCGCTTCCGCTGCCAGGGAACGAGCTTGAAAGGGATCCAGCGGATAAAGAGATATTCAAAGTTCAGCTAATGAGTGAGATGAGTCACTGGCTCAACGAGACAAAGGTTAGGCTGGAAAATAAAAGCCCTCGCTGCAAGGAGCGGGGCTGGTGGGGATGCAGAAGGCAGAGGATGGGGCGTAGCTAAAAGCAGCAAGTGCTGACAGGGGAAGAGGGGCAAAGCAGCGGCCGTGGCTTGGTTGTGACCTCGAATTTGCCCCAGATTTGGCCCAGAATGAGTGTGGGGAAGCTGGGAAGGTGGCCGTGGATATTCAGGCACATTTCAGCTCCCTCCAGCAGTCAGCAGCCCCTCCAGCCCCTCTCTGGGGTGAAGCACAGCTGTTTGGGGGCCCAAGTTGTTTGCAAATGAAACACAACAGCCCCTCCTTCACCACCCAGCCCTGATGAGAAGGGACAGGGGATGGTCAGACCTCAAAAAACACTAATTAATCACTGGGAAGCATCAGCCTACTTCCAATGCTCTCATTGTAACCACTGTGCCCAGAGAAGAGAAATACTGTGGTACATGTGGGTCCTGCTCCAAACCATCCCGAAAATGAGGACAGGAAAACCATCACCTTCCTGCTCCTTGAGGGTGGTACCCAAAATCCCTGTTAGAGCACTCCTGTGTCAATGCTGAGCAAAAGAGAGGAAAAGTTCTTCTCTCCCCATGGTCTTTTACAGTCCAGAACCCAAAAAGCTGCAGCTTATAGACAGCACAGAAGGGGTGTGTGTGGCATGGGGCAGGTGCAGTGCTGAGGGATTTGCTAGAGATCTCAGGACTTCATTTTTGGATGGGCTTTTATTTCCTTCCCAACTGGGCTCAGCCTGGGCCAGCTGAGTTGCCACCTGAACTGCTACACTGAAGAAACATTCCCCTCCTCCTGAGAAAGTGAGAAAAAGAGAAATGGGAAAGGATATCATGCAAATATTAAATTGACTGCATTTGGAAATTTTTATGGTCCTTAACATGCTTTGGAAGCCTTAATTAATCACACACTAGTTTTGCACACTCGAACTGGCTCTGCTTTGCCAGGTCACTGTCCCTCTGCCCACCAAGACCTGTGGGACAGGCTAGAAACAGTGGGATGCACATAAAAATTCCTGGCACGAGGGCTGGTGGTTTTAAACTGGAGGAGGCTTGATTCAGATAAGTCATAAGGAAGAATTTTTTTACAATGAGGGTGGTGAAATATTGGCACAGGTTGCCCAGAGAGGTTGTGGATGTCCCATCCCTGGAAACATCCAAGGTCAGGTTGAATTAACAGGGACATCTTCAAATAGATCAGAGCTCAGAGCCCCACCCAGCCTGGCCTTGAGTATTTCCAGAGGTGGAGTCACCTCTCTGGGCAGCCTGTACCAGTGTTTTACCACCCTCTTTGATGCCAGAGCTAAATGTGCAACCTGGGAATGAATGTCTGAGCTGGGCTGCCCCTAAATGCATCACCTGCACTGGCAGTGTTAGAAAAGCCAGCTCAAAGAGGTCCTCCTGCAGCCCCAGGTGCTGTCACTGCCAGGAGCTGGACCTGCTGCTGTCACCAGAGCTGATGGAAGCACCTCTCAAGATGTGAGGAACTGGGTGGGTTGAATAGAGACAAATGGATGGAGTCATCAGGGAGTTCAAAGAAAATGGTGACAACTCAAATTGTTCTTAAAAATTATTTCCACTCTAGTAGTTGAAGGCTGCCACAGGATTTCTCTCAAAAGCCCTACTGATGGAGAGTGACTCAAAATAATGCCTTCTGGTAATCAGAGTGTTGGCATTCCTCAGGCTGCACAAAGAGGCCATGAAAAGATTTCGATTAAAATAAAACAACCCCATGACTGATTGATGTTTACAAAATAAAAACGTGGTTAAAAGGTATACATGTGGACAGAATAAGGCTCCTCACACCAAGAATCCTCAGAGCAACTGCACGTCCTCAACATCATCAGTGGTACACAGGGGAATCCAGCCTACAGCATGGAGCAGCCATATCCCACAGGCTCAAATCCTGCCCCCACCTCTGCTCCTGTGCCCCTGTGCTGTGATCAAAGCCCTCCAACAGCTGTAGACTGTAATGATTTAGTTATTTTGGTCACAGTCCTAACCAGGGCTTAAATAATGTAGTAACAGAGTAATTGCCCAGAGAAGCTGTGGCTGCCCCATCCCTGGAAGTGTCCAAGGCCAGGTTGGGTGGGGTTTGGAGCAACCTGGGATAATGGAAGTTGTCCTTGCTCATGGCAGAGGATTGGAACTAGAGGGTCTTTAAGGTCTCTTCCAACCCAAACCATTCTGGGGTTCAATGATTCCATGAACGTGCACAGGGGGCTTGGAGAAAAGTTTCCTTGCAACAAAAAGTTTTGCCCAATGCTTATTTTCTTGTGCATCTTGAGCTAATCCTTTCCCAGGGTGTTGCTGAGGAGCTTATTAATTTTACAAGAGTGAAAACCTACCAAAATACCCTATTTGTTTTCAGCCATTGGTCTGAAGTGCCCGTAATTAAAGTGGAAGGGAAGGATCTTCTGCACAAAAGTGATGCAGCCAAGCCCTCAGCAGCTCTTGGTGCTGGAACAGCATCATCCCAGCTGTCCCCTGGGAACACCACGGACAAAAAACACCTTCTGAAAGCTTTGAATAAAACACCACTTGTAAGGACGTGAAATACAAATGGGTTTGTGTCTGTACAGCCAGAGTTAAAACGAGACAAGGAGGCAAATGAAAATAAACAGATCGGGGTTGAGAGCGATTTATGCCCAAGGGATGAGGTGAGGGCTGGACTTTGAGAAGTCAGCACTGTGTTTTTGCCATGGGCTTCAGGGCAGTGAGTGTTTCAACAAACATTTACCCTTTTGCATGCTTTTATCACACTTTTTTCCACCTTCAAGCACAACCTGGAGGAGACTGGCCTTTCTGATGATGGATGAAAATCCTACATTTGTGCCAGGGAGGCGTGAACAAGGAGGGGATCTGATGCAGGGAATCCATTCTGCATCATCTCAGGCACCTGGGAGCATTTAATTCACCCAGATGATGCTCCCAGGCCAAACAGGCTCATCCCTTTAACGTGACATTATCTCGTTGCTGCTGTGACTCCTGTTATTAGCTTGGAAACAAGCTTTAGGATGGATTGCCAAGGAGATAAATGGGAATACAGGGGTGAAATTAGCAGAGGGAGTGTTTAGGTTAAATGCTGAATTTTCTCCTGGTGGAAATACAGTAAGTTGCCTCCAGCATGTACACTTGGACAAGGCTGAAGATCAGAAAATAAGTAGAACAACTCTACACTGGCAGGGATGAGGGCTGGGTGACCTGACATATCTTCCCTCTCTCTATGGTCAGAGCAAAGATTTTGCTTTAATTGGCTTTAAACCATCCATCTAAGTCACTCCCAGTACTCCAGAACCTGAACAACAGCCAAGTTTTTAATATACTCATCCTCATGCAGCTCTGCAGGGATAGGAAAATACCCAAACCTGTTTTGTACATGGAAAACTGAGGCAAAGAGAGACCAAAAGCTTGCAGGGTGGGATGGCTTCACCACTGGGTGGGATACAGTGTCCTTTCCCAAGAAATGGCCAAAAGCATCATACATCCCTTAGGATGCAGAGAATGGCACTGACTGTGACCAGCTTGAGATGCTGGACCACCGTGTAGAGCAGCATTTCTTGACTGAGCTGGGTCTGTCCTGGCCAGATTTCAGTGGAGAATTTTCAGGTGCTGTCTGCAGTGTGAGTTCACCCACAGATGCCACATGGGCTAGAGTGTGAATCCTCTCTCCAACACCTACACAATCCTGCCATATTCCAAAATCCTGAAATGTGCTCCGCTCTACACAATGAACCAACCACACTCCAGCACTGCAAAAAAATACTGCTGGCAACTTATATGAAACACCTGGATCTCCTGTGAGTCACTTGGGAAGCATCTCCCTCTCAGTGGTGTATAGCAGGTCTACAACTGCTGGATTTGCTGCCAATTTACAGCTTGTGTGAGCCCGTGCCCCCCTGAGCAAGGCCATCAAGGGTATTGATCTCCAGCACCTCCAGCAAACACCTGCCCAGAGATAAAGACATCCTTCCTCCTTCCTTCAACAGAGCAGCTCTTCACTTGGATGTTCTGCATGACTTGATCCACTGCCAGGAGAAGCAGCTACCAAATTCATCAGCTCTTGCCTCAAAGTGTCCAGGCACAGGTTCCAGTGTTGAGCTGACGAAGCAGTGGGACCCAAGGTTGGCCAAAGGTGACTCCATCATTATCAATGACTCCTTAGTGATGCATCACCTCCTCTCCAGCCAATGGCACAACAGAGGGGGATCCCAGTTTTCCAGGCTCCTGCCCCACTGTGGAGTCGCTGCTCCTTGTCCCTCGTGGCCTCTTCCTTTGTGGTCACATGAAGGTGATGCCTTGGTGAGACCCCAAGGCGATGGAGTCACACTGAGCAGGGGAGGACTTTACTCCTGCCCTGTCTTTGCAGCTAGTCCAGGACAAGGGTCAGTGTCTAGAGATGAGTGACTGGCAACAAAACAGGATCATTCTGGGCAGTCTTTGCAAGTCAGCAGTGGCTGGGTTTTGGCAGGGACAGCGGGGACCAAGCCCGGCGCGGGAGCCGGCGGTGACATGGTTGGGTGCCGTCCGCTGCAGCCCGAGGGTTGGACCTTTTCCTCTGCACAGTGAGGCAGGATTGTCCTTCCTTGTCCCAGCAGGACTGTGCCAGACTCCAGGGGAAGGGACAACATCTTCCCTGACTTTGGGGGGCAAACAGGAGCCTTCTGCTGCTCTTATCAGCCTCGGCTCCCTTCAGTCACCCGCTAAGGAGAGACGCAGCTGTACCTGGAGGCTGCTCTGTCACTTTTGAGGCCAACCTTAAAATGAAGCAAATCAGCCCCTGCTGCTGCAATTGGCATTTGTAATGTTATGATCTTTGTTTCTTGTGAGTTATAAAGGGGGTTCAGTGAGACACCCCACAGCCCACCGACAAAACCTGACCTTTCATGTAAATGGTTCTGTTTGTCCTACAAACACGTCTGGGTCTTTTAACGTGTCAAAGCCTGGCATCCATTTGTAGGGTACCACATGTTGAGTTCACAGGATAGTACAAAGTTAATCCCTACAAAAGCTTTTCATTCCTTGGGGAAGTACCTTCTCTCATTTATTGCAATGGTCAGCTCAGAATCTGTGGATATGGAGCACAAATCAGGAACTCCATAAGCAGTCCTGCCCTGGCTCACCAGAGAGCTCTGTGCAAGCCAAATCTCAAGGTCTCATTCTCAGTATTTTGCTCCAAATACTTCTGACAGATCTTGAACATCCTTCAGGGCTTTGTTTTTTGCCTCTGGCATGGTGGAACCCTGGGCAGTGGGGAGTCACCAAGGAGATGGCTTTGTTGGCAGATGCTCTGCTGCCAGCTCTCAATTTGGCCAAGGCATCCCTCTCTGTTGCAGTGATGTTGGTCCTGCATTTCCACATCACATGGGGAGGAAAGGGGTTGCAGGCCTTGCAGGACTCTCAGGGGCCACATCTGACATGCTGGGAAGTACAAAAAGATGATGGCTTTTATTTTCAAATTTTAGAGCTCTGGTACCCTCTAAAATGGCTTTATTCAGGCAATCTATAACACATCAGGTGCCCTTTTTGTTCAGTTTGGTTTCCCTTAGTTAATACATTTATGAAAGTTTTTCCCTCCAAACAGAGACCCTGCACTGATGGGATTGCAAGAGGTGTGGAAAGACACAGAGTGTTTCTGTGCTTATCATGGGTATTTCTAATTTCAGTATTTCCTCATTGTCCTTCATCTCATCAAGCTAAGATTATAATTTGTTGTTAGTTCCATAATTATTTTTTGTCTCCTGAACTCTTCAGAAACCCTAAGGAAACTAAATGGATTTTCTGGCATCTTTGATGGCTTGTTTGTTTAAAAGATTTTTTGGGGAAGAACAAGCAAAGCATGGCTGAATCTAATCTGGAAATTGGATCTTCCAGATTGTTCCCCTTCCTGCCTGGCACTCAGCTGAGCTAAGCTGCTCTCTGGAGCAGTTAATTCCACTGAATGATGGAGACATATGATTTTTAACTTCTAGGTAGCACTCCAGGATGGGTTAGTAAATCACCCAGAGCTTCCCACCAGAAGATGTATTACCTTGCTTTTAACACTGTGAACTCTGGAACATTCGGGCAGAAGTTTTCTGTGCTGAATGTTTTGTACTAATGCTCAGCCTTCAGCCAAAACCAGGCAGCCATTTCTAAGACCAGCAGTAGGGAAGAGTAAGATGTTTCTCCCCTTTTAAGAAAATATCTGTGGATTTCAGCTGTGGAGTGGGACTGATTGTTCTTTGGATTCCATCATCTTCAAAAATGGCCATAGGCCAGCGTTCTGTGACAGCCACTGAAATCCCAGAGCACTCAAAGCCCACCAGGTGCCTTCCCTGCACCTGCAGAAAGAGCAGGAGTATCCCTGTTCCACCGGGGCTGCCAGGTCCATCAGCTCTGCGGGGTTCAGCCTGGAGCAGCCAAAGAACAACACTGATTAGCTGCTCATTAACTGAGCACAGCACATCCTGAGCACTAAATGAAGCAGCAGCTCAGTGCAAAAAATAGCTCAATTAAGGGCCATCAGGACTCACCCACACAAGGGGGATCGTTGCAGGTTGCAGGGATATTTTTAAGCCAGGGTCTTCCCAACTTTCATTTGCTCATCTTTGCTTGGTGAAAGTGTCTTGCCACAAAAGTGCCTGGAGCCTTTTCTGCTGAGCTTTTCATCTGTGGCTAAAAGTACTAAAATTGAGCAGTGATTTCTTCTTTCCCATGCCCCAAAAGGACCTTGCATCCCCATGTGGGGCAGACCCAAGAAGAGCCACACTCCTTCACCCACAGGAGCAACCACTGTCATGACTCCCAGTGGGCACCAAGGCAGAGCAAACGTTCCAGCGGCACATCCCAAGCGCCTGCCCCGTCCCACCAAATATTTGTCACAGGTCCACCCGTGGTGGCAGGAGTAAGGTGACCCTGCCCTGGCTCTGCAGGGTCCCTGTGTCACCTCCCCTGCTCCCGTTTCAGGGTGGTCACACGGTGCTTACTCAGAGGGGATGAGGTAACACCTCTGTCAGCGTGACGCCATCGCCTTCCCCGTAAAGCACCCTTCTTATCGCCTTCCCAGTCATGTTTTCCTGGCTGGCAGCCCAGCCAAGGGATATGGTAATCTCCAAACGCTATCAGGGCGATCAGCTGAGGCTGGGATATCTCCCTGTAGTGTTTGTGGTGATAGCATCCATCCCCGCGGAATCAAAGAGTCGTTCTGGCTGGAAAACGTCCTTAAGAACATCAAATCATGCAATCATCTAGGCTGGAAAAGACCTCTTGGACAATGAAACCCAATCATGAACCCAGCACTGCTGTGTTTACCACTAAACCGTGTCCTCAAGTGCAAACAGTCTTCTGAACACTTCCAGAAATGGTGATTCCACCAAATCCCTGCTCCAGTGCTGGGCACCTGTTTCAGTGAAGACATTGTTCATAATACCCAAGCTCAACCTCTCCTGGCGCAATTTGAGGCTGTTCCTTCTCCTCCTGTCCCTGTTCCCCTGGAGCAAAGGCCACCCTGGCTGTCCCCTCCTGTCAGGAGTTGTGCAGAGCCACAAGGTCCCCCCTGAGCCTCCTTTTCTCCAGTCTGAGCCCCTTTCCCAGCTCCCTCAGCCCCTTCTGCTGCTCCAGACCCTTCCCCAGCTCTGTTTCCTTCTCTGGACACGCTCCAGCCCCTCAGTGTCTTTCTCATCATCAGGGCCATCAAGACAAGACAAAGATTTCTGGCTCCCTCAGGCTCTCTGCCTCACCTCCTGTCATTCCCTTCCTGCTCTCCTCATGGCTCTCTCCTTTCCCACCACGCTCTGTCCCTTTTTGGTCTCACCACTGCAAATGGAACCATCCTGATGCCAGGTCCTGGCCCTTCCAGGGTGGTACAGATGGGGTCTCCATGGGGTTCTTCATCTGGAAACGAATCCTAGGTACCAAATGTGTTGCTGTCCTAATGCACAGCCCAGGGTGGATTTTAGAAATCCACTTTTTTCCCCTCTGGATGGCATTCTTGTTTCTCATGGGAGGTTTCAGTGTTGCTGACTCATGTAATTTTATTATAAATCTTGTGATATTTCATGCCATTGGTGACGCAAGGGTGGCCAGAGTCACATGGTTCTGTGACAAGGAGCTTTTATGAGGGGCAAAAATAGTCTGGTGTATTTGTGCCTCTCATGCTATGAGGGAAGCAGGAAAATATGCCCCCTAAAGGTTTGGAAAGCAGGCACAGAAAGGAAAGAAAAATCAAAACACAGCCTAAATCTGGATGGTCATTTAAAAAAATGCCATGATTTTTAACCTGCTGTGATTTTTCCTGGTGCTGGTTCACAATTCCTGCTCTCCCTAGAGCAGCTGCTGTGCTGGCTTCCAAGCTGTTCCCTGAAATGTGGAAATCCCCCTTACACAAACAATGGCACTGTTAGTCTTGCTGATTTTCTGGAAGCACAAAAACATGTTTGTTTTCATGATCCTTTGAGGGAATTTCCTCCCTGATTTGGAATTTGGGGTTTTTTGTTTTTGTTTTTTTTTATTCCTCTGAAAGCCATTTTCCCAGTTTCCAAGATCCTTAATAAACTGCAATCACCAAGATTAAGAGCATTATGTGGCTGGCATCAGGCACAGAAACAGACCCTGAATTGTGATAGTTTTGGTGGAATCTGGCAGGAATTACTGAGTGAAATGATCCCTTCTCCTGCAGAGGGTGAGGGTGTGGAATTGATGTGCTCCTGTTTGGGATAACAGGTTGCCTGTGGGGGAAATTTTGCATCCATGGAAGCTCAGGCACCTGCCCCAAGTGCTGAACTGTGGGGGGAAGGCAGGGAGGACCTGCTGGCAGCATCAGAAGGTGCTGCTGGGGCGTTTGCAGGTTCATGGAAAGGAGGTTCAAGGGCTTTTCCCAGTCATGGCAGAGTCCCAGGTGCTGCTGGTGGCCAGCACATCCTGTGTGTTCTCTCCCATGGCAACACTGCATGGCTCTCAGCAGGAATTTGATGGAGGGATGGATGAAGGGGAGGGCAAAGGACTCAGGTCACCACCTGGCTGGGTGGCAGGGAGGAACACGCTGTCCTCACGAGGAGCACGAGAGCGTCACCCCTGGAGCTGGTGCTGGCTTTGAGGGCACGGAGCCTGTGGCTCCTCTGAAATGATCCATCCTGACACGTGGAGGCAGGAGGAAGAGCCCCTCCATGGGAAGAGCTTCTCCACTGGCATCCCTGGCAAATGCTCTTGTGGCTCCTGGAGCTTCCTGCTGCTGTTGCTCCAGCTGCTTACGTGCCCTGGTCTGGAGAAATATCGGCAACACCAAATCCCGCCCAGAGCTCGCAGGGATGGCCGAGTGCCACCATGGAGAACAAACCCTGACCCATCCCAGGGAGGCTTTTGGGAGCCAGATGAGCTGCAGCACTTGGAGCTGCCAGTGCCGCCCTTCCTTCCTTTGTGTTTCACTGCCTGTGGCCACCCTGTCCCGGTGCCCCGAGCCTGGGTGGCACCTTGAACCCTCTGATCTGTGCCACGAACTCAGCAGGGCTGTGCAGACACTGAGCAACGCCCAGCCAGCTTTGGGACAGCACTGGGTGCCTCAGCTGAGGGATCTGGGCAGATCTGAAGGGAGGTTTGACCCTCCTGAGGGCTGCAGAGGTGGGGAGGGCCACGAAGGCTCCACGCACGTCCCTCCTGTGGGAGGAAGAAGCTCCTCTGCCAGGTGCACTTAAGATCTTCCCAGTAGGGAAGACAGCAGTTATTCAAGGAGGAAGTCTTTGAAACTGTACTCTGCTGCAAGTAGCTCAGACATCCTCAGTGACCCCAGGATGAGTAAGAAAGGACCTTTTTTTTTCCTAGAAGAGGTTGAAGGATATGTGGGATTTCCTAAAATCCTCCTATTTGTGTGGCCATGTAGCTTTGATTCCAAGCTGCCAGGCACGCTAGCAGCTCAGCACATCCTCTGGAGGACAGAAACTGCTGTTGACCACGGTGGATCTTTCCACCAGAGGTACTCAGTGGAGACCCAGGTGATGCCAAACATTTGCTAGCATCCATTCTTAATCAGGCACCCACATCAGGCTTTACAAAACCATCCAAATCAGCCCTAAAAATTATTCCAAGGGAAGTCATCTCCTGCCACATCTGCAGCCTCATGGTGCGATTGCAGCCAGTGCAGGAGGATGAGGAGCCCTCACCCCTTTTTCTGGCTGACCCTGAGGTGCTCAGCACTGAACTGGATCCTGTTGGGCTCAGGAGAGCATCCCACAGAGGGAAGTGCAGCAGCAGCTGTGCCCTGGTGGGCTCAGGAGAGCATCCTGCAGACAGACACGCTGCTTTTCCCACGGCGGCTCCCCTGCAATGCTCCACCAGCGAGAGAGAGCTGCGAGGGAGGCAGGACTTAATTAGAGGAATCTGGAGAAAGGCAGATTTTGTCATGTAAATGATTCCTGTCATAGGACACGTTCTAAATTTGGATTCTGAAGCTGGGGCTGAGCAGAACAATCTCTGCCGTAGCGTGGCAGCTGTCAAAGGTAGGGAGAAGAGTAGAATGCCTACAGGAGTGATGGCTGGTGCCTTTTATTTCACTGTGGGGTGCTTTCAACCTCTGAGCACATCAAGTGATTTCATATTGCTGGACAGGAACGATCCTGGGAGACAGCTTCCATCATCCCCACTCCTTTTAACTACGGTAGCCAAACCCCCAAGTCCGTGTGGGCAATAAAAGGAGTTGTTATCGCAGACATGATTTGATCCTGGATTTCCAAACCCCCAGGCCTGTGCTGAGGCTGTCAGCCAATATCACAGCCTGTTTCTGTTTAATATTTTCTTTCTGGGTTGCTCAGCCCCGCACAGCATCACAATGGGAGGCAGCACTCTCTGCTCAGCTCCACCTGCTAATGGTGCCTCTCACTGTGTTTTTCTTCTGATGCTGCACCACAAGGTACTTATTCCTTTAAAATAACAACTTTTAAATAAATTTTAAAACTCCCCAAAGTAGGTATGGTAGCAACAGATAAGGTTCCTGATAAGGATGCCTCCTGAGTGTGAATACTCTTGTGCCTCACAGGGTTGAGGCTCAGCTTGCTTGCAGGCAAAGGTCTGACCAGAGTTCATTTCTCTCTGGATTCCCTGGGGAGTTGCAGTCAGCCTGTAATCTTTCTTTTCCTTGCTGCTCCCCTTTGCTTGCTTTCATTAAACTTCCAAAAATGCTTGTAGAATCACAGAATGGTTTGGGTTAGAAGGGACCTTAAAGATTCCACCCCCCTGCCATGGACAGAGACACCTCCCACTAGACCAGGTTGATCAGAGCTCCATCCAGCCTAGCCTTGGACACTTTGAGGGATGGGGCAGCCACAGCTTCTCTGGGCAATTTTCACTTCTCCATCTGTTAAATTCAGATGAAGATGCCCACCAAGTTCAGCAGCTCTGAGAGGTGCTGCAGAGGCAGGCGTGGAAGTGTGGCTCCAAATAAACAGTGCTCAAACGCTTCCCTTGCTTCCCTGGGAACCCAAGCTTACAGGGAACAGTAAAAACTCTCCTTGGAAAACAGCTGGAACAAATCCTGCTGAATGTATAATGTGGATAATGTTCCAGCATATGGGAGAAGCGCTGAGAGAACCAGAGCAGAGCGGTAAGTGCATCATTCATAAGCACCAGCTTCTTTAACAAATGTGGCTCCTTATTATGCTCATGAATTATCCATGGAGGAATCACAACTCCTGATGGTGCTGGGTGCTCGCAGTCTCTGGGCTCAGCCACGTGACCCTGCATGGACCAGGCACCGGCGCCGCTCTGGAGCTGATTCCGTTTGGATGGGATCGTTCTGGCTGGCCAGAAAGCATGGCTGCTCCTGACTGACTGATTATTCCAACAGCTTCAGCCTCGATGTAAATCTCTCAGCTGTGAATGTTTAGTTGTAAATTTGATGTACAGTTTCTGTAAGCCGGTAAAAGTTCACCCAGACTGGCAAAACTGTTATTGAGCTAAAAGACCCCACCCACTCAAAACACAAATCTAGCAAATCTCCTGGAATATGGAAGGGAATAGAGGCAAAACACTATTGGCAGCATCTGCTGAAGGTTCTGAGAGGCAAAATACTACTGGCAGCGTTTGCTGAAGATTCTTTGACAGATATCAGTTCTGTGACCCATAAAGCACATCCGTATCGTATTAAATCAAACACACCATCCTAATAAATCACTTTCAGGAGTAAAGCCCCTGAGGGAGAGGTCCAAAAGTCAGGCTGCTTGCTATGCCATCACAGACAGCAGCAGTCAGCCCTCCTCCTGCCCTCTCCATCTGCAGGGAGCGAGAAGCAGCAATTAGCCAGCCTGGGGGTGTGTTCCCTGCTTGGGCTGAATGACTCCCTGAGCCCAAAAAGTTCAGGTGTGACCCTGTTTGGTGGCAAACCTGGCTTGGGTTCAGGCAGCCAGTGGTGAATGGAGCCCTAAGGTCAAGCTGAGTTCGCAAAGTGGAAAAACCCAGCGAGCAGCAGCCTGAAATCACACCCCGAGTGCCCCAGTCCTGGAGCAGACGTGCCAGGCTCAGGACACCAGGTCCTGGGCTCTGGCTCATCTCCCACTCAAAGACGTGGTCCTGATTTTGGAGACCTGATCCTGAGCTTGGCTCAGCTCCAGGATGGAGGAAATGACTCAAGTGACTCTTTAGCAGCAGCGGTGAAGAGGAAATAATAAAGAAATCCTTGAAAATGAAAATATACCATCATTAGCAAAGGACAGTGAAAATCCATCAGAGTTTTTGTGGACTTTTTCCTCAGGTGAACAACCAAACTCAGAGGGAAGCAGCAGATGGTTCAGATTCTTCCTGTACCTGGGACTGTAGGTATGGACCAGGATGGGCTGTGCAAGGAGTACAAACCCAGAGCAAAGGACTCACCTCACCCCAGGGATGGCTTCCACCTCCTGTCCTTGGCACAGGAGACAGCAGATGGACTCAGATCGAAGGACACATAAATGAATATGAGATCTCAGTGACAAAGCCATCTGTCTAGCCAAAGTCACCCACTTCTGTAGTCTGTGAGGCTTGGATCCACCCACTTGTGCTGTGGAGCCAGACTCTGAGCTCAGTAATTCTGCCTCTGGTGGAGTGTGGTGTCTCTTTTATGGGAGATGGATTGTACCCTAAGGGTTTGAACTTCTCTGCATTTACTGCAAACTCAGAGCAGGATTTAGTTGTTGTTTTGTCATCTATAGTCAACACATCCCAGGCAGACACTCAACAGCTCAGCTCTTGCCCCATTAGAAATAACTTGCTTTAGTGTCTTGGTATTTAGGGCTTAAGTGATGGACAAGCAAAGAACTTCAGGATACTCTGATGACTTGACCCAATAGCAACAGGATTTGTGTTCAGAATTCTACCTCTTCTTACTCACTGACACCTGAACACATCTTTTCCCAGACTAGGAAAAATTCATGAAAAATTTCACCACCAAAAGGCTGTCAAGCACTGGAAAAGGCTGCTCAGGGCAGTGGTAAAATCATAATCCCCAAAGGAATTTAAACTACATGTAGATATGGCACCTGGAGGAGTGGTTTAGTGTTGGCCTTGGCAGTGCTGGGTTAATGGATGGACTTGATGGTCTTAGAGGTCTTTTCCAACCTCAATGATTCTGTGATTCTGTACTCAAAGAGCTCTGTAGGAGCACAGTGAAATAAAGCCTTTGATATTTTGATGCAATGATCTGTTCCAGCTGGAAGAGAGGTGAAGTTCCCTGCTGTGCCACGAGTTTGCTTTTTGGTTTTGTGTGCTTGGACGTGAAGAACTGACTGCTCACCCAGCCATTCATCCCAGTTCAGTGTTTCCTTTGAGATCCTGCACACTGGGAACTGGCAGGAACACCTTGAGTGCACTCGGGAGCACGGGGCTGAAGGGAGTAAACACCTTTTGGGGCATTAGAAAGAAACCAGCCAAGAACTCCCATTGTCTTTGGATTGGGCTGGCTTTGTGCAGGTTTTTGTGCCTGCATTGGCCCCACAAGGCTCCTGTGGACCAAACCCAGAGCCCCTGGTGTGGGGCTGGCTCCCTCCCTTCCTCCCCACCCGTGCTGCTCACAAGGACCTGCCTGACAAAATGAAGCTGCAATGTCCCCACCTCCATGAATCCCTAATTTCTGCTTAATGAATAGCCCAGTGGGTAATAAAACCAACCACTTCTGCTGGTTTGTCCCACTGCATGGAGGGGGTTTCACTTGCTGAGGGATCTTGGGGCTCGGTAGGATTTTGTTTTCATGTTGTTATTTTGAAATGTCAGGGCTACTTTGCATTTTCCTGCTTCAGGACACCAACAGGAGCCACCCCACCACCGATATGGGACAGGACAAGGAACAGGGAGCTGGCTCCAGCCCTGGCAGAGCCTCAGCCTGGGAGGGATGTGCAGAAGCCAGCACAGAGCCCGTGCAGAGCCCCAGTGCTACAGTCAGGAAAGGCGGCAGCTCTGCTTCCAATGTGTTTCCTCTGCTGTCCTCCCACCCGAGCTCCTACGAGCTCCTCATCATCATTTTTACAGCACAGCTGACAATTCCCTCCCATATTTTCTGTCCCTGAGAACTCTCTGTTCAAAGCACCAGCAAGAACTGCCAGGTATTTAGACCGAGGGCTCACACAGGTTCCCCCTAAGAGCCGATTCTCCACTATTTACCTGCTTTTTTTCTTGTGCAGTCTGCAAAGTATTTGAGGGAAAGACATATTCACCCTCTGGGCTGCTGGGCTTTTTGTGGAAAGAGCATCAAAAGCTCCAACCTTTCCAAGTTGTGCTGCAGAGCTTCTTGCGGAGTCATCTCTGTCCTCTGGCAGTGAGTGTCTCGTTAAAATACAGGTTCCCATTATCTCTGCCTCGGCCAGCAGTGTTACAGGTGCCTTGCCAGTCCTGCACGTGTTTCTCCTGCAAATGCATCACTTTCCTCTGGCCAGGCTGATTTTTCCAACCCTTCCCACAGCCACTCATTGATTCTTTCAAGCAAATTGCAAAGCAAAGAAAGAAAGAGAAACGAACCACAGCAAAACCCCCCAATACAATACAAAACACAAAACAAACACCCCAAGCCTCATCAACCTGTGTAGTTTAAAGCCAGAGAATACATTAAAAATTTCCATCATGGAAATTTCCTAGCTCAGCATGGAGATTTCCCAGTATATTAGACTCTTCTGTTTTTCAGGGCTGCAAGCAAAGAATGGAAATTTCCAATTACTGCATCAAAGGCTGCTGCTCTCCTGACAGTCTGCTTAGCAGGGGTCATCTTCTGCTCCTGTAGGACATTAAATAATTGAAGGGAGGGACAGGGAGGGTTTGCTCAGCTGCACCATTTCCTGCACGAGGCACGAGCATTTCCTCTGCTGCTTGGTGGCAGGGAAGGACCTCGGCAGCCGAGAAGGACCTCAGGGTCAGGATTTTGGGAAATGCTTCTCCCTCATGCTGGCAGACTGGTGTGCAGAGGTGGGACCAGGGGAGTCTGGCCACCTTTGCCTTGACTGGAGCTGTCCAGCCCTTCACCTGTTGCACAGCTGAATTCCCAGCACTGGGATGCACAGGCAGAAAACCTCTCTCTGCCAATGGATCATCACTTCTTTCTCCTCTCAGAGCACTGGACTGGGAGCAGAGGGGAGGAGGGGATATGCCAAATCAAGAAGGGATCATACAAAACCCCCACTTTGCAGCTGTGCCCCACCAGCACAGGCTGCAAAAAAGCCTCGCTGGCCATTCCCAGCCAGGGCGTGGATGCAGGGAGTCAGAAAGGCAGGAGAACCAGCCCTGCTCTCTTCTCCCGCCCCACCGCGGGGCCAGCAAAGCCCACCCAGCCCTGGTGTGGTGCTTGGCAGAGGGGGGTGATGCACTGTGGGGCTTAATCAGTTTGTGCTCGAGCTCCCAGCTGCAGGTCCCGCACAAAAGTGCCAAGTAATGCCATTACACGGGGATTTTCCTTAACAAGTCTCGGTGCTGCAACACGAGAAGCGCTCCTCGGGATGATGCCATTAACAGTAACCAGCTCATCTCCTTTGGCAAAAGCAGCGGGGAAGGAGGAAAGGGAGTGAGGGAGGAGAAATGAATACATATGAGCCCTAGGAGAATTGAGATTTGAACCCGGGGTCTGATTTTTCACAGGCCGTGTCTTATCTGTCTTTGTAAATCTGGCTCCGGGGCATTTAAAGGAGCTCTTTTGTACTAATGCTGCTTCTGAGCTCTGGTACTTACAGTGTGTTTTTTGTAGGTCCCAGCTCATTACAGAGGTAATCATGTGAGCCTCTTTATTTAAAAGGGAAGCTAGATCTGAATGTTCTCCAGACCCAGAACACCTTTTACGAGCATGAGTCTGCAGCAGTAACTGCCTGTACTTCTGCAACCTCTCCCATCCGAGAAATTCAGGACCCTTTAAAAGCAGAGTCGGTGCTGTTTCCCTTAGAGTGACAGAGAAATGGAGAGAAAAAGGGGCTCCTCTCAATGTTTCTTTCTGATTTATTGGTAAAACATGATTAGAAGCTTGGTCTCGTAGGCTCATATAACTTCTCCACCCTCTCAGTTCTCAAATCAAGCCAGGCTGACTGTAGTCAAGCTCAAGAGCTGGTATTTGTAGCATCTGAGAATCAACATGGGTCACACAGTTGAAGAACAAAGTCAAATTAAGTTTTTTACGAGTTCATCTTCATAACACATTACAGAAAATGCAACTGCTGTTAAGGGGAACGTCAGCATGAGTCAGGTATAAGACAAGTTTCCTGCAGCCAGCAAAGAAAAAAACATCACCAAGCCTTCTCAGAATTAAAGGAGATAATTTCTGACACAAATGGTCCTGCACCAAATGTGAGCCAACTGGTTCAAGCCTCATTATGACAGATAAAATTATATTTATCACGGGGCTGGAAGCTGGTGGCTGTTCACAGCCTCGTGAACATCACCTGCAAAGGCATTTGGTATGAACTAAGAGAGAACAGACCCAAAGAGAGACACAGCAGCTGGTGGCACAGTAGGTTTCCCAAAGCTGTGGAGAGAAATGGGATAAAACATTGAGAAAGAGCCCCTTGAGTGGAAAAGGCAAGGTTGAGAGGAAGAGGATGTTTTAGGATGTCCAAAAAATTCAAGTGTTCAGCGTGGTGCTCATCTTGGGTGAATAGCCAGATGAAAGCAGCAAGAAGAAATAAAAAGCAGAATCCAATCAGCAAAAAGCAGGGGTAGAAGGGGATATAGACACTGGACAGAAAGTGTCATGCACAAATCAATTAGGGGAACTGTAACTGTGAGAGGCAGCACAGGAAGGGCTGGGCTGAGGGGCACAAGAAAAACAAGGAGAGGCACTCAAGGGCAATGAGGAGCAAAGGGAATGCTTGCAGTGCAGGTGTTCAATCACTGCCAAAAGGGAAGAGGGCCACCAAGGCTCAGTGCCTGATGCAGCCGCCTGCTTTGCCTTTCTAAGCAGCTGATGGAGAGAGAAACCTCTCCTGGAGAGTGATTCAGTCACTCCAGAGATGGGTGGGATGAGTTGTTCTAAAACTGCTTCCCTCCATTGACTAGAGAGGGGGAGGCCAGACTTGGCTCACGCCGAACACCTGACGTTTTGGCAGCTAAAATTAGGTGAGATGAGTCTCATCTGTTGGTAGAACCAAGGAGGATATTGGATATCTACTACAGACAAATATTTTTAGATTAGCCATTGAGGAAATTTGCATCAAGTGGTCCTCAGGAGCTGCCTCCATAGGCCTCTGGGTTGATTGTGTGGATAATTCTGCAAGCCTTGGCATATGGAGGAGCTCCTGAAGGCCAGGAGAAGGATAATCATGGAATCATCAAATCCTAGAATGGTTTGGGTTGGAAGGGACCTTAAAGATCATCCATTCCAACCCCTCTGCCATGGGCAGGGACACCTTCCCCTGGGCCAGGTTGCTCCAAGCCCCATCCAGTGCTGATTGATGACAAGGCAAGCAGGACAGCACAAGTAATTATAGGCATGACAACAGTCCCCTGCAAAACAGTGGACACACAATTCAGTCCATATGGTATAAAATGACAAGAATATAATCAGCATCCATCAAGTCAGTTTTGATAGAAAACCAGCATTTTTAACTGAGTTTGGCTTAGCATTCTTGAGTGAAATTACAGGTTTGTTTGATAGAGGCAATGATGACAGTACAAAATGCTCAGACCTTTGTCCTTGCACCCTATACTCCCTCGTTGGTGATATATTTCCATTAAAAAACTGGCACTGGAAATGAGCACAAATTATTATTTGCAAAATGGATTAAAAAGTGTTTGCCTGGCAGACCTCAAATTCCAGCTTTGGCTGGGAATTAGCACCAAATGCAATTTGGAAGGTGAGGTGTCACAGGGATGAGCAATCTGGTGGCAAACACAGAGTCACTGCTGCTGATGTGCCTCTTTCTGATCACACGTGGTGGGATGGATGGATTGACTCGGGCTCCCCAGGCAAACTCTGCTCATTTAAATACTTGTTAGTGGCAAATTCTCCACCCAGGGAGAAGGATGGCTGGTCATCCCTGTCTGCTGAAGGATTATGCTCTGAAAGGTGGGAGCATTCAGGAGAAAGAGCTCACTGTGGTCTCCCAGTGTGAGACTGGTTGAAACGGTTGATGCAAACCCTCTGTAAGAAGCAAATCCTCCTTTCTGTGCACGGTGGGGAGCTCTGTCCTGCTCGTGGTTGTGAAAGGATGGTGGAAAAGAGATAAAAGGATCAGGAGAGAAATATCACACCCAGAGTAAGGAATGGAGCTGGGAAGGGTCTGGAGCCCCAGGAGAGGCTGAGGGAGCTGGGAAGGGGCTCAGCCTGGAGCAAAGGAGGCTCAGGGGAGATCTTGTGGCTCTGCACAAGTCCCTGCCAGGAGGGGACAGCCGAGGGGATCAGGCTCTGCTCTCCAGGAACCAGCAATGGGATGAGAGGAAATAACATCAAGTTGCACCAGAGGATGTTTCGATTGGATATTAGGGAAAATTTCTTCACTGAAAATATTGTCAAGCACTGGCACAGGCTGCCCAGGGAAGTGGTGGAGTCCCCATCCCTGGAAGTGTTCAAAAGACATGTGTACATATCAGCTGGGGATGTGGTTTAGTGGGGAATTTGGCAGTGCTGGGTTAATGGTTGTATTTGATGATCTTAGAGGGCTTTTCCTGCTGTCATGATTCCCTGATTCTGTGACCAATGCCTTGGGGACTGGAGGCAAAGTTTTTGTGGGAATGGTCAGGAAGTTCTGGTTTTTAGCTACTGATAAGCTGGGCAGAAGTTTGCCCTTCCACAGGATGTGAGGGAGTAGGCTCTCATGTGCTCTTTAAACATCAAACAGTCCCAGCAAGACCCAATGACTCCAAGTGTAAGCCAGACAAGCTCAAAGAAGAGAAGAGCTTCAAAACCACAGAAGGAGCCTGATCTACCAGTGGTGAAGTGAGTGGTGTCTCCTTCCCTGTGTGATGCTTTTCTGGAGCACATGGGCATGTGCAGGGACCCCCACGCTGGGCAAACCCGGGAAATGCAGCAGCTCATCACCTCAGAACGGCCCAGCCAGATGATCTCACACCACTCATGACTCTGATTTGAGCCCCCCCACATTTCCTCCTTGCCAAGCCCATCTCCCCTCGAAGGAGAGCTCTGTGTCAGAAGGAGGAGCCCTGCAGAGCCAGCAGTGCCTCCTCTGAGCCAACTGTGCACCACTCAGCGCTGGGATTTGCTCCAGCTCTCGGGGTTGTTGTCCCGTCCCCGCTGCCGGTCACACGGCGGTGACACAGCCCTGAGTCACGCTGGACGCGCTGTGCACCCATGACTCCATCTGCCTCCCTGACCCACTGCTCCTGGACCAATGGGGATTGCAGGGTCTGGATGTTTTCCGTGCACCAGCTCAGATGACTTCAGCCACAATATTTCCCCAAATGCCCACGGCTGCTTTTCCTGCAGACACTTCAGCAGCTGTTTGGCAGCATTTTGTGCTGCTGCGTCACAGACATCTTTTATGAAAAATCCTTTCCTTAGGATTTTTCCTCCTGAGGAGCTGAGAGGCCTCAGGAACAAAATGTAAACAATGGTTATCTGCTGCTGTGGAATGCAACAGGTGCATCTGAGATTGGCTCATGTTGGATGTTTATAATTAATGGCCAATCACAGCCCAGCTGGCTCGGACAGAGAGCCGAGCCACAAACCTTTGTAATCATTCTTTCCTTTTCTATTCTTAGCCAGCCTTCTGATGAAATCCTTTCTTCTATTCTTTTAGTATAGTTTTAATATAATATATATCATAAAATAATAAATCAGCCTTCTGAAACATGGAGTCAGATCCTCGTCTCTTCCCCAGTCCAAGAACCCCTGTGAACACGGTCACACTGCTGCAGCTGGGATGGAGGACAGTGACCACACCAGCAGTGAATTTTGGGGTTTGCAGCCTGTGGCAGGGGTGGTGACACCCCTGCTGGCCCTGGTCTCGTTGCCAGCCAGGCAATTCCCCGTGACTGCTCAGCTCAGCTCAGCTCAGCTCAGCTCAGCTGGATGAGCCGCGCCACCCACGGCCTGAGCGCAGCCTGGGGAGGCAGAGCTTCCACACAGGGATCTGCCTCAAAAAACACCTTCTCTCCCAGGGGTCTCCCACCACCACGTGGAGAACAAGAGAGCTAGAGGATGGTGGCTTCACCAGGTGCATCTTCCAAAGTGGGATTTGGCCTCCTCACAGCTTGGGAAGGAGACTTGCAAGGAAAAGGCAGGTGCTCCAGGAAATGCTGTGTGTGAGCTGGCAGTGATGCTCCTTGCCTGTGTGAGGGGGATCTTATAGAGCACACCCTCCATTCTATGTCCAGCCTGGTTGGTGATAGCAAATATGTGCACTTATTCCCCTGCATGTGCCTCAGTTTCCCTGTTTATAAAACCCAATTCCATAACCTGAGCAATACAATGAACCCCAGCTGCATCCTACATATCAGGTGGGAAAGAAATGTCCTGGCTGTGGACCACAGAAAATCTTGTTCTTCCAAATCTTCTTCTTGGCTGAACCTACTCATTTTCTTAAAAATTGTTCCCTGTGAGGGTGGAGAGGCCCTGGCACAGGGTGCCCAGAGCAGCTGTGGCTGTCCCTGGATCCCTGGAAGTGTCCAAGGCCAGGCTGGACAGGGCTGGGAGCACCCTGGGACAGTGGAAGGTGTCCCTGCCCATGGCAGGGGGTTCAAACTGGACGAGCTCTAAGGTCCCTTCCAGCCCAAACCATTCTGAGATTTCTTCAGGCATCCTTTGGATCCTTGGCCACCCAGGTGGAATTTCTCCTCATCCTCCACAGTGAAGGTAAGGGGATTTTCCCCCTGCCCCATTCAGACAGGTTGTGTGTTGTCTCATTGGAGGCACCACCCAGCACTGTGGAGGATGCACCAATTTAATCCCATCATTAACCCCTCTAAATAATGAAAAGATCACTGAATAATTCAGTCTAACCTTTCACACTCAAAGGACAGTGTTTTATGGACTGCAACACATTTTCCACACGGGCCATACTGCTCTCCTCATACCACTCTGGACTTCCAGGGACTAATAAATAAATGTGATATAACATAGGATGCCTTTGTGCCAGCCAGAGTCAGAGATTTAAACAGAGTCAGAGATTTGCCACATGAGTTGGCAAAAATTACTCCAGTAGCCCAAAAAAAGCATTGCCAAGGCTTTTTTCACGGGATGCCCAGGCAATGATGCAATCTAATGCTTCTTGCAGCTTCACTATATCACGCAGAGACAGCAAGAGAAGTGTGCAGAAAGTATCCAAAAGTCCTGGGCTGAAATCCCAGAAAATCTGGTGGCAGGATTTCCATCCATTTCAGTAGAGCCAGGACATCTCCCCTGAGAATTCCTGCTGGCTCTGCTGGGCTGTGTGTCCATTTCCAGCCTGTTTTTTTTTTTTTTCTTTTTGCTGTTACCAATACAAAGGACACAGGAGCCCATTTTACTCATAGGGGTGTTGGGCAATTTAACTCACCCATTCTTGCATGGTGGGTGGGAATTACCTTTTTGAAGGGTCAAAATGACCTCATTATTCTCTTTATTGCCTGAATTTCTGCCCGTGCTGAAGGGCAGGAGCAGATTCATGCTCCCAGGCCATGCTGTGCCTCCAGATGTGAGGTTTGTTGATGGAGTTCTGCTCCCTCTCCCCATCCTCCCTCATTACAGGCTTTAAACTGTGGCAAATTAATATGAATAAAATGGGATCAGAGGTGGGTTTCCCTGGTGTTTCCTCTTTTCTGCCTGGAGCACAGGTGAAATCCAGCCCAGTGGGATGCTTGGGCTGGGAGCTGGACTAACATTGTGCCATTGTCACATAGGGCTCCATCTGTCCGTCTGTGCATCCATCCATCCATCCATCCATCCATCCATCCATCCATCCATCCATCCATCCATCCATCCATCCATCCGTTCGTCCATCTGTCCGTCCATCCATCCATCCTCTGGACAACTCATGGGTTCTCCTGCTCTACATTTTCTGGTCCAAAAGTAAAGTACAAGCTCTGTGTATTTCTTTTTTTAGATACTTTCATCATGCCAGTTGCTATTGCTCCATGTTCATGCTGGACCTTGGGTTTACATCCTTCAAAAAAAAAAAGCAACAAAACCAGGGCTCGGACTGTGCTGGGGGTGGTTTCCTCCAGGAAAGATTCACAGATCTTCATTGCCAAAGTTGGGCTCTGTAGGAAAGAACCATTTCCAGATGGTTTGGTTCCCCAGTGAAACTGGTGGTGGTTGAAAATCCCTTCAAAATACAGAATTATAGAATCATAAGGTTGAAAAAGACCTCCAAGACCATCAAGTCCAACCTTTGACTGAAAAGACCAAAGGATGGTGGGGTGTCTTACGTCTTCTCCATTGGGTGAGGAAGGGTGAGCCAGCTCCTCGTGAGTGTGTCATGCCCACATCTTCCTGAACAGCCAGGAGATATTTGTGTTTAAAGACTGGAATTTGTTTTCCTAAGCAAAAGAGAGCTCCTGACACAGCATCCCTGTGATCCCAAGACAACGGGAGAGGGCTTGAAGTTGAAAGAGGCAGAAGCATGGGAGAACTTTTGCTGCTGGATGTGTCATAGGGGGGGTCAAAGCCAGGAAGAAGGTGACATCACAGGTGCATCACACTGCAGATACAAGTCATGGGTAGGATGGGAAACCAAGGGATGAGTCAGAGCCAGCTGCTGGGAAGGAGACAACACTGGTGTGTGTGGCATTCACATTTTCTGGAAAAATCCCTTTGCCCAGGATTTTTCTCCTGGAAAGCTAAGACGCCTCAGAGAAAAAAGAAAACAATAATCATCTGATTTGCTTCTCTTGTGTTTTGCTCCTTTGGAATGTGTTTGAAGATTGTTTACCCACAGGTAATTGTTTCATTTGATTTCTGCTGTGCGTTGTTTTGACTCAATAGCCAATGAATGCCAAGCTGTGTCAGGACTCTGGAGAGAGTCACGAGTTTTCATTATTATCTTTTTAGCCTTCTGTAAGTATCTTTTCTGTATTCTTTCGTATAGTTTAGTTTAGTATTCTTTAATACATTATAGCATCATAAAATAATAAATTAACCTTCTAAGAACATAAAGTCAGATTCATCATTCCTCCCTTCGTCTGGGGACAACTGCAATTACAATAAGTGTGCTTTGTGCTGGCTCTACATCCCCTTTGCTGTCTCAGGGGACTGCCTTGCTTGGGTTTACAGCTCAGTGTAATCACCCAGTGAGGTCCTGGAGCATTCCCTCTGGGGGATGGACTCCTGGAGCAGGAGGCTGCCATCCAGCCCTGGTGGGATCTATCCCAGCCTTACCTCTGGTATCCTGTGTGTCCTCCAAGGTCCCATGTCCAATCCTCTCAGAGCTTCCACATCCCAAGTGAAACATGGGTGATTTTCTCAGGAGGATCACAAGGGATCTGTGTGAACCCAAGGAACCAAAGGGAACCCCAAAGAGCTCACCAGCAGACCACTGCAGCTTTTTCCTGGAGAACATTTTCAAGGCTTCCTTACTTCCCATGCACCAGGCAAGCCCTGGGCTGGGAAGTGCTCAGATAAGTTGCTGCAGCCCATCAGCTTTTTCATGGGGTGATTCAGATCCCTTGTGTGGCTTCACCCCGAGCGCTCCGTCCTCGTGCAGCGCGGAGGCAAACACTGCCAGGAGTTTGTGAGTTCGAATATTCCTGGCTAGCAGGAAGCCAAGGCTTGAGTTGTTCTGCACTCAGGAGTGTTAGAGGAGCCCTAAATGGCCGAATTGTTACTTGCGCTGAAAGAAGCAGGCATGGTGTTTCCAATTATTCTTCATTTCAGACAACAGCGAGCTGTTTTGGTTTATTGGAGCAGCAGCTGGGTAGAGGAACAATATTGAGTAAACGATGCTGAAAAAGGCTCAGTGTGAGGCAACAAATTTTTCTGACACAGACCCAACCTTACTCTGGAATATTGCTGGCAAGTCAATAATAGGTAGGGCAGAAATCAATCGGGAATAATGTTGCAAATGAGGCAGGGAGCACAAAAAGTTCTTTCAGCACCGTAAATAAATCCCTGTTTGTTCGAACAAGTTCGCATTTATGACATGATATGGAGCTCCCAAAAGCAGAGATTTGGGCAAACAGGGGAAGATGTTGAGTTTATTAAGCAACAAGAAATAGGCAACCTAAGCAGACAAGAAATGGGCAACCTCTTTCTTCTTTTCCTCCCAACAGTGTAGAGATGAAATATTAGGAAAAAAAAAAAAAAAAAGGCAAGCAAAGGGTTCTGGAGCTAAAACATCTCAAAGAGAGATTCAGCTGGGGGGAGGCAGTCTCCTGCTAGAGACGATGCTCTCTTGGGCATAAAATTATTTTTAGGTTACAAACCTATGTTAAGATCCTATAGAATTTATCAGGAAATTATACCTCTCTGTCGAGCTCTTAGCTGATATTAAATCAGTGCAATAGAATTTTAGAGGTTATTAAAAACTCTGTAAAAATTAAATTATTCTCTGTTTAACTCTGCAGATTTTAAAATAACTTCTATAAAACTGAGTTACATTTCTATTGACTCCCACTGCTTTCTTTCCTTACCCAGTTCTACGAGATTTTTTCCCCATAAAGCTATATTACGTAACATTAAAATTGCAGTTGATTTTCACTTGTGAGTGGACTGTCTTTCAGCTATTTTAGTAATTATTAAAATGCACAACTTGATAGTACTAAAAAATCGGTAGCATGGCAGAAAAATCACATTAAATATCCACAGATACATACGAAAAGAAATGTGATGTTAAAATCACTTAAAATATATTGAAATTGTGGGCTTTAAACCTTGGAAGGTCTGGTATCATCTAGATACTGAAAAGACTAAGGGAGAATCAAACTGCAAACAAGGAAGGGCATTAGAAAAAAATCAGATTTTTTTTAATGCATGAGACAGAGTAAGGAAACCTGGAAGGAAACTGGCAATCTTTCAGATCATCAGAGAGTAAAAGGGGCAATTAGGATGTTGCAGAGAAGAGAAATGATTTCTTTGTGTCTGTTTCCAATCCAGAGGTTGTCAGTGAAATACTTGTTCTGTGCTTGCTCATTGCATGTAATAAATCTGGGAATATTGTCAAAGAATTAGGCTAAACTCAAACATTTTGCTGGAATAACTGCGTCAGCAGAAGCCCACGTGCTTTTTATATTATGGCAGCAAAAAAGTCAGCATAATGCAAAAGACAGCTTATTCTGCTGGAGGGAGCCTGTTTACCCAAAATTAACAAAAACTGAAGTGTCAACAGAAGATAAGTGTGTGTAATATCCCCACTGAGGCTGCACAGCCCCGTGACTTCCAGGATGGGTCAGGAAAGACCTGCAGGGTTCAGTAGCTCCTTCCCCACAGAAGTGTCCAAGGCCAGGTTGGACAGGGTTTGGAGCAACCTGGGACAGTGGAAGTGTCCCTGCCCATGGCAGGGGGTGGAGCTGGATGGTCTGGAATGTCCCTTCCCACCCAAACCATTCTGGGGTTCTGTGATTGGTGGCTTAAGGAGCAAGGAGCCAGCCTGGGAGTGACAGGAAGAGCCAGGCAGGAGAGCATGGGTAGGGCGCCAGGGGTGCTGCCTCAGGTCCCATAGGTGCTCCCTCCCTGTGCTAGCCCTGGTCCTCTTGCTCCAGGGCTTGTGCTGTGGACCTCTCCTGGGGGCTTGGGTGTCCTTGGCACACAGGACAGGCTGGTGCACACTGGTCTTTCTTGGGTACAGATTTAGGACATGGCCATAGAATCACAGAATCATTAAGGTTGGGAAACACCTTTAAGGTCATCCAGTCCAACTGTTAAGCCAACACTGCCAAAGCCATCACTAATCCATGTCCCCAACTGCCACATCCACACCTCTTTTAAATCCCTTCAGGGATGGGGACTTCACCTCTTCACTGAGCAGATTGTTCCAATTCTTGACCACCCTTTCCATGAACAATTTTTTCCTAATATTCAACCTAAACTTCCCATGGTGCAACTCGCTGCCATTCCCGCTTGTCCTGTCCCTGTTCCCTGGGAGCAGAGCCTGATCCCCCCGGCTGTCCCCTCCTGTCAGGGACTTGTGCAGAGCCACAAGGGCCCCCCTGAGCCTCCTTTGCTCCAGGCTGAGCCCTTTCCCAGCTCCCTCAGCCTTCCTGGGGCTCCAGACCCTTCCCCAGCTCTGTTGCCCAGCTCTGGACACACAAAGAAGGCCCAGGAAGCAGGGAGCTGTTTTCTCAGTATGGGCACTGCTAATGTCCCTTTTAGAACATCCCAGGCCAAGCCCCATCCCATACAGTGGATTGAGAGATACAGGGATCAATTCAGAATATACACCTGTAGTGCCTATTCCTGGTCCTTAGTGGACATTTTTGGATGTTCTCATGCAAACCCCATCAACAATCCCCAAGAACAAGCAGGCAAGTGCCCAGGGCAGTGTCCCAGCCATGGTTTGTATGTGCTGGCTGTGCTGCCAAGTGCTCTGCTTTGGGACAACCCCAACCATTGAGTATTTCCTAGCACCTCTCTGAAGTGTTTATCTGGAGAAGTCATATGAGGGCACAAAGAGATGCTGGAAAAATAGGATGAACTGAAGAGCAAGAGGTTTTTAGGACTATTTCATGCTCTTCCACATATTTTGGGGAAAATTAGCTATGAAGTATCAAAGCCATTAGGAAATACATGTGTTAATTGCATTAAAAGCCTGTGACAAACCAAAGGCCTGGAGCACACCTGGGTAATGGTGTACTCTGCTATGAAAGAGCAGAGGAGTATCAGCAATACTGGCTGTCTTCTCTGGCCCTGAGTCCAACTGGCAGCATCTGACCACCGGGATAAGCTCTTCCACCCTCCAGAACAGAGACCTCATAGTCCAACTGCCCAGCAGAAGAGCTCAGACTCGTGCCCCCACATGATCTGGGAGAGCATTCATTAGCCTTGGCCAAAACTAGACCAAGGACCACACTAAAAATTTAACAACGTGGGCAACGCTTGTCCCTGTGCCCTGATCCTGGTGTAGATGTCACTGTTGGATCAGACCAAGCTCCAAGCAGTCCCACAGACAAGCTCCTGCGATGCTCCCACACCCATGGGGCTGTTTGCAGCAAGCAAGTCTCCACCCAGGAGGAATTTGTGACTGTGGGATCTGTCTCACGTCCTGCAGCATTGCGCAAAAACAGGAAAGCCGTGCAGTCACCGTGGCTAAAAGTAAATTCATGATGAGCTAATATGTTTTGCTCTAATAGTAACATAGTGATGTCTGGTGCTAGCTCAATAGCCAAAAATGACTGGTGATAGTTACACCCTGTGCTTTGCACAGAACAATAAATAAATGATCCAACAAAAATGCCTTGCTCGGCTTGTCCCGTTTCCTCGCTAGGGTGCAGGCAGGAGTGCCAGTCCCAAGCTCCTCGAGCCAGGAGTTGTCATGTTTTAGGCTGAGACTTCCAGCATCCTGCATTTATCACTGTCCTCAGTAGTTTTCAAAAATCTCAGCTATGAAGCAACTATCCCAAGTGAAGATGACAGAAATAGTTGTGCTGGTGAAGGCTCAGCTTGTGCCCTGCGTGGTCACTGTCTACAGCCAAAGAGCTGCAGACATGCAGGGGAGACTTCTCTCAGGTTCATCAAGGCCACAGCACGTGTTGGGGACAGCTTGTGTCCCCCAGGGCTGCTGCTGAGTGGCCTGGTGAGGGTAGAGAGGCGGCCTTGAATTCCTTCGAGGAGCACCATGTCCATCCAGCAAGAACAGCGTGATGGGATCCCAGCTCTCTCCACAAAGTCGAGTTTGTAACAGACTGGGGCTGCCCCATCCCTAGAAATGTTCAAGGTCAGCTTGGATAGGGCTTGGAGCAACCTGGGATAGTGGAAGATGTCCCTGCCCATGGCAGAGGGTTGGAACTGGGTGATCTTTATAGTTCCTTCTAATTAAACTATTCTATAAAAGGGCAGCAAGCACCTGCTGAACTTTTTTCCCTTTGATTTCCAGCTGCAGAGCACTTCCCAAAGGAGCCAGGCAGGATCTGGCCCAGCAGGAATGATGTGGCTTTGAGCTAGTGCTTTTCACCTGTGGCTCCCAAAGCATTTGGCAAGGGGCTCCCCTCTCTTTCCTGTAATTGCAATAATCTCAGCAATGCACATAATGAGTCAGAGGTTTTATCATTACATACCTTTGTGCAAAGGACGTGGCACAAACCCGCCTATCTGCAACTCAAAATAATTTTCCCTCGTTAAGGTTGCAGTCATGAGTTAATTGCAGGAAAGAAAATGCAGAAGACTCCAGATGCAATCCCAAGAAATTGTTGCTGTCATTCATCCAGCTGGTCAAAATGTGACGATCAGGATCAGTTACTCAGCAACTGACCTGGCACTGGGCTCCTTTGATTTAAGGTCCCGTAGACTCACTTGAACTTGCAGGCAGAAATGAGTTCCTCTGAGGACAGATAGTCTCCTCTTGGAAACCTAGTATTTCTTGTGAATCCTGGAATTCCTTTGAATTGGAAGGGTGGAGTTTTTTCCACAGGGGAGCTGACTGCTTGTGAATCAGACTTCTGAAGAAAAAATAAATAAATGAATTTGGTGATAATTTAAGATTTAGGTAATGCACAGGATGATCTTTTGGCAACAGTGTGATGCAAGCTTGATGTTTTCAGGTTATAAACCTCAAGCAAATAAAAAGAGAGAGAAGGATGGCTTCGGAAAAGTTCCATTGGGCTGTAAGTCAGAGGCTGTTCCACAACATTTTATCTCTGAAATGTCATGCTGTACTGGCCTCAAAGCAAGAAGAACAGACGGTTCATCTAATACAATTATTTTAGGATCCTTTCATCATAAGCAGTGTGCATGCCAAAATGAAAACGTATCATGGGAAAGCATTTCTCATTGAAGCCTGAATCTCCTCCCTAATGTTTATTCTATGTCATGGAGAACACTAGGGGCCAAATACACTCTGGGTTAAAAACGCTGGCATCAGTTCTTGCAACACAAACCTGGCAGGGATTCAGGATGTGACAGCTGAAGGAGGCTGCAGCCTCTCTTGTACCAACAAACCACTTGGTGCCCAGTGCTGGTCAGTGAGGAAGGGGGAGGATGAGGAGAAATCTGGAGGTTTGGTCCCCTCTGGAGCTGCTGGCTGGCACCCTGAATCATGGCCGTGGTGTCCCAAGAGCCTGCGAGGTGCAAAGTAGGTGAGTAGCAGCAACATCCTCCTCCTGTCTTGATATGAATCCCTGTGTGGTGGTCAATGTACCTCCTGGCAACAGCTCTTTGAATGCTATCCTGGGTGGCAAATCAATCTCTCCTTCATCTTCAAGAACATCCTGAAGTCTTTTTCTTGGAACGAAAAAACCCCAAAACTTTGCTTGCTGTTAGTTGAGTTGGGGTACTGCAAAATTTTCTCAGCATGTTCCCATTTAGTGGATTATTTGGGCTGTTTTGTTGTTCCCACATTCTGGGCTGTTGTCTTTCTTCTTGCCAACACAATCCACACACTTAACAACAGTGACACTGCACTTTGTTGCATTTAAATTCACCTTATTTCCTTGGCTTTCTCCTGCCGCGAGTCTGGAACTTCCACGTCATCTCCAAGTTTATCAGTGATGATCATTATCATTTCCTCTGGGTCAATCCCAAAGACACTGAGCAACCCAGGCTCCAAAATAAATAAATGGAAGACTTCAATATCTCTAGTCTAATTGAATTTCAAATTGCATTATAAGATCTCTTGCTGAAATAGTTTTTAATCTATTTAGTATCCCAGATTAGGTTTTGTGCCGTTTTCCTTTAATTGGGACTGTGTTCAGGAACTGTTCAATAACTTGCAGAAATCTAACTAATTTATAACAGGCTTATCTTTATTAACCAAACTTACATTCTCATTAAAAAAACATTCATTTGTTTGACATGACAGACTTTCCATAAAACTGCTCAGGCATATCAATCAGGTTAGCATCCTTTAATTCATTACTAATCACAGCCTATATCAGATTTTCTTTGATGCTTTTGGGATCAGGTTTAAACCAATGAATTTGTAATTACCTGGGATTTTCCTGTTATACAGTCTTTGGATTCTGCACAGAGTATCCTTACAAATTTATGCAAAACAGAACCAACATGCTGGGGCAGCTTTATAATTTTGTTGGCAATCATCTGGAATGAGCAGGACAGCAACAGGACTGCCCCAGACCCACCCATACAGGATTTCAGCATCACAGAGATTTGGGGAGGGAAAGACCTGCAGGGATTTCCAGGCTCCTCTTTCACATCCTCCTTCCATCAGATTTCCCAGAGCCTTTCCCTGGAAAAGGAGAGGATAGAGATCCCAAAAGTTCTCTGGACTCCTGTTCTTGTTGTTAACTACTTTAGTTGTATTTTTTTCCCCTCCTAATATCTAGTTTTAACATCATTTTCTGCCACTTGGGTTGGTTTTTTCTCATCCTATCACTGTGCAACTTCAAGCAAAATCTGGTGTTGTCTTTTCCATAATTTCCTAGAGGCAGGTAATGACAGCAATAAGCCTTTTTATTTTAATAAGTTCTACTCTTCTGGGTCCCACCAAGTGTTCTCTGTGGGCCCAGGGCTGCCTCCAGTGTGGAGAATTGCCCAGCTTCACCAGTAGCCCCTCTGAGAGCTGCTTGTTTAATGCTCTCTGCCAAAATAGAAGAACGATTCACTCAGATATACTCACCCAGATATATTCACCCAGCCTCAATGCTCCCTCAGTCCTTGGACCTGCTCAGTGGAGAGTGCCCATGAGCCTGGAGAGCCTAAGGAAAGCCTTGAGCAAGAGTCAGCTGTGTGCAGTTAATGAGAGAGAAGGGGCAGGTGGATCTACATGGAACTGCAGGTTTCTGTGACCTTGCAGGTTTGTGTTCTTCCTTGTTTAGAGATGTAATCATTTTATGAAGAACAGTGACCCAGAGAGCTGGGGACTTAATTTAATATGTTTCATATAGGCCTGGGTTTGTTGTCTGATTTATTAAAAGATAGCAGCACAATTTTTGGTGGGGAAGAAAAAAAAAAAAGCCATCTCTGTGCTGGACACTATAAAATCTGAAAGGGTAAAGGGATGCTTCAATGCATGGTAAACTCAGACCCCCTAATTGCCTTTCCTAAAAGCCTGCTTGGTCTCACACTGAGCTGGAGAGGGGAGCTTCAGCAGGCAGGTGATCTCTGTAGGGCTTGCAGGAGCATCATCCTCATCCACCACCCTAAAAAGGGTTTTAATGAAGTCTCCTAGCTTTAAACGCATGCCCTGGGAAGAAGAGGGAAAGAGATGAAGGGATGGGAAATGTCCTCTTCCAATCCTTCTGGATGGAGAAAAAAGACAGGGCAAGGACTGGCATATTGCAGAGGTGAACATGGGTTTAAGAGACAAACTCATTATTAATTAGATCTGCAATAATGAGCTAAAATGAATAATGGTGTCCTATCTGACAAACGAGCCAAGGGTGCTCTGCAAAGAGAGACTGCACAAAAAGTGCCTTGCAAGCCCAGCAGGAGGGTGTGAAACTGTGTTTGGAGGCAGCAGAAGTGCAAAGGGTGGAGCAAAGTTCCTGTGGGACAAGGACATTGGAGCCCTCTGGGATTGGACTGACTAAAGGGAGGAGATTGCTGAGGACAGGAAGGTGGGGGTTAATTACATTGAGAGAGAGAAGAAAATGATGGAACATCTTCCTCCAAGAAAAGGAAGGGGTGAGGGAAGCAGAAAAAGGAGGATGAACATCAAGCTGTACAAAGGTGGGAAACAAGACTAGGAAAATTATGTGTGCAAAAGAAGAGTGTGACTTTGGAGGACTAAAATGAGAAAGACCAGGGGCAAAATGGGTTTCAACTAGGAAGGGATATAGAGGGTGGTAAAAGGGTGCTCTGCAAAGGTATTGAAATAGGAGGAAGGCAATGGAAATTATACATAACTGAATTAATGGAAAATGAGAGAACAGAAATAACAATAGAGAAAAGACTAGAGCATTCATTAGTTTTTATGCTTTAGCTACGGAGGGAAATAAAATATTTAAAAAAAATATTATGAACTAGAATTTATCAGGACCACTTTTACTGCAGAGGGTAGGACAATCCAAACTAGCAAATAAACACCACTAAAATCATTCAGAGAAGTTAAGCAAATTCAAGTCAGCAGGACTGGATGAAGTTCCCCCTAGAGCACTTCAGGCACTGGCCAGAGCAATCTGACTCATTAGTAATTATCCAGGAGAGCTCATGGAGAAGGGAGGAGATCCCAGAGCAGGGCAGAAGGGCAAACACAGTGCCTGTCTTTAAAGAAGGGGAAGCAGGACTTGGGGGATTACACAGCAGCCAGTTCAGCGTGTAATGCAAAAACTGTAATACAATAAACTGTGCAACAATCTCTTTGTGAGCATTTGACTCACAATAGAAAAACATACAGTCAGTCAGACTGGATTTGTCATAGAGGAGTGATGCTAAAACCATCCAGACTCCATCTTTGAACCCAACAACTGTGTTGTAGAATAAGGAAGATGGAGCATATGTCACGTATTTTCAAAGTAGCAGGGTTTTTAACACCATTTCACATGATATTTCCATAAGCTGACCAGGAACTCTGATCTCTGTCAAATCATCTTAAGATATACTTAACAGAAAATAAATGTATTCACACAAGAATTACGAATTCCTTTCCTTTGGATTTAGAAGGTTTTCCAAAAGGGCTCCCTCAGGGTTTGCTCCTGGACCTGATTCTAATATTTTCATTAGTTATTTGGATGACAAAATAAAGACTATATAAATACTCCAGAGGATGTATTCCAAAATGTGGCTGGGAAATCAGAGTAACAGTATAAAATCAACCAGATTTGATTTAGTAAAGTAAAAAGTAACAAAAATATGTCAATGCAAAGTGGCAAAACTCTGGTCAAGCAAGCGTTCAACAGAAAAAGAGCTGTGAGAGAGGCACTGGAGAGGACACAGCTGTTGAAAAACAAGGCAAATCTTATTCTAGGATGTATGAACAAGAGTGAAACATCAGAAGCAATGATTCCACTCTAACAAGGAAACACCAGGTGTGGGTTTGGATGCTGTGCTAGGAGAAGGTAGAAGAAGGTCATAGACAAATTGCACAGGGGCTGGAGGAAAGCAATGAGAATTATGAGTGGTTCAAAAAAATTGGAGGATCTTCTTTGCTTTTTCCAGAAGGGGAAAAACGTGTGAGAAGATGAAAACTGCCTTCTAAGGCAGCAGATACTTATAAAAAGGTTATTGACAATTAATGTGGGTCCCACAGAAATAAATTGGCGAAGATTGTTGTTACTGGATATCAGGGAAAGAAGAAAACCCCACAAATTAAACCTAAAAGCTTTCAAATTCAGAGCAAATTGATAGGAATTAAAGTTTCTAAATCGGTTTGTAAGTATTCCTCTCTGGAAGTTGATTAGCTTCTCTCAGGGATGTTTGGATCCTGCTCAAGGCACTAAGGAGAATTCATGGACTTTCTCCATCTCCCCTGTTCCATGGCTGTCTCCTCAAGGCATAACAGGGCTTCCATCTTCCCCATGCCTGGCCAGAATGTGAAATATCGACAAAAATCCTGTGTTTGCACTTTAGCAGAACTTCAAACACTCTGTTGGTGTTAATTAATTATCCACCAACAGCAGGAAGCCAGTGATACCAAAGGCAGCACAGAGCTTCCCTGATCAATAACAAAAGCAATCCTTCCTCCTGTGCACTGCAGAGCTCCACCAATTCTCTTCCCTAATGCACCACAAGCAGAAAGAAGAGCCTCCTCTTCTGCAGACCTCCCACAGACAGCGTGTGGCTGCTGGGGATGAATGTGGTGCTGAGGTCCTCGCTCCCGAGGGCTCCAAAAATTCAGGAGTGAGCTGGAGGGCAAAGCAGCCCTGCAACAACACGCATTGCATGTCAGAGAAACGGTGTGTTCCTCATTTTCCCCTAAAATGAACATCTAATTTGTGAATAAAGGAATAATACATGGATAAAGTTTGCCAGAAGTGTTGTTCAAGAGGAGCAGGTGGTGAGGAAAAAGGAGGAGGACGTTTGCAGGCTATATTCCTATCTGGAAGAAATATACTTTCTCTGAACTCTAAGAAGATTATGAAACAATCTGCTGGATGTCTCTGGGTAGTGATAAAGGAAAAGAGAAATCAAACAAAACCGGGAGCAGTCTCATGGTAGAGTCCATTGTACTTCAACTAATGAAAAAAAAAAGGAGATATAGGAGATAGGAGCAGGTTTTTTTAAAAAGAAAGCAATTATGTAATGAACAAGTGCTGGTGGACCTGAAGGAAAATGATACATCAAGAATATTGGGAATTTTAAAGTGAGAAAAAAGAGAGGGAAAAAAAGGAAAAGAGACTAAAAAGGCAAGAGGAGGAACTTTAGATTTTGACTGATGTGCAGCACAGCCCTCAGGATCTTTGGGAATTTTCTGGTACTCTGAACATGTTGCCTTCTTCCTTCTTAGACTAGCACCAAGTTCTGAATGATCACATGGCAGGGATGGGTTTCTGTGGGCATCTTTTTTCTTGCAAAGCACTCGGCTTCCTCCATAAAAGTAGCATGACTGAAGACTGAACTTCTCAGTGTAGATGTGCAGCATGAATTTGAGGAGGGAAAGATACCCATCGATATTTTTAGAGAGGGCAACTAGTCAGTTCAGCTGGTCAGGCAGCATGGATAGACCAGAGGGACTATGAATTTGCTGCTCTATTTTACCTTGAATATTTAACAAAGCCACGGTACCAAAGGTTTTCAACTTAAATATCACTTTATGGATCTTGTATGATGCTCACAGCCATGACTGTATGCTGATCCCCATCCAGCAACTAAATAGTTCCTGTTTCCAGGAGGATGACCAAGAATTCAATAATGTACATTTGGCAAACTTGATGCTCCTTAAAGGTGGGACCCCTTTGTTCACTGGGGAGATGAGGTGTGAAATCAGTGTTCTCTGTTCTCTGCACCTCTCTGCTGGGTCGCTGGGGTGGCTGCAGCTACTGCACTTCTCATGCTGCTGAGGAGGTGGATGAGGAAATGATCAGGGAGGGTAGGATGTGGTTAAAGCCTCAGTTTGCTAACTGGGGCTAATGTGAGGGAAACATACTATATCTCACATCCATTAAGGCCTCCAGCAATCACCTCCCACGAAGGCAAAGGAGCAGTGGAGAAGGAATTGTGACTTCCTGAGTCCCAGCAGCTCCTAGAGCTGTTCCTGTTAATATTCAATTATGTGCTGCCCTGGACTTAGAGCAGCTTAGAGCTGAACTACGTCTCACTCCAGCCCTGAGGCTCAGCTGCAGCAAACACAGCTGCAGGAGGCTGAGCCACGGAGAGAAACAGCCCCAAAACAGGGTTATCACACCTCCAGCTGCCTGTGCGGAACCAGCGCGTAGGAGGAACTGCTCTGTCCACCCCTGCCCTCTCCAGCTCCCCTCTCCAGGCTGTGAGACTTTGGGGAGCTGGTTATTCTGTGAACTGTGGCCAGGGTCATCAAACTCTTCCCCCTGTTTTTTACCCTAGATGTGCCTATTGACCACAGAATGCTCTGCATGTGCTTCCTCTGCATCTCACACCACACAGCTTCTGCTGTGGCTTTTTCTTCATCTCATTCCCACCCCCACTGAAGTGTGTCCCATCCTCATTGACCCACCCACCCTCTGATAAGCCCCTTCCACTTCCAGATCATGGTATTAACTTGACATTTGCAAAAGGTCACCATGTTTGCTCTGCCTGAGTGTTATATTGCTCACTCTTTTGTTGTTCTGCTTTGTAAGCTCTTCAAGGCAGAGGTTATCTCCTTGGGTGTGACTACACAATGGCCAGGAGAACGAGGCCCCTGGTCTCAGCTGGTGTCTAACAGCTAAACCAAAAACAATAACTTGGTCATCAATGCGGAGGCTGGCTCCAATTTTATAGATTATTCATCAGAGGATAATGAATCTTAATTTAAATGTAAAACCCTTCCTTCCAGAAGAGGTCCATAAGCAGGATGACAACGAATGTCTTAATTTCAAAGACTACCAGCATCAGATCCCTGCTGCATTTCCAGGAGTCCATTCGGACTGCGTGGTATTGCTGGAGCATATGCCATTTGCTGCAGGAACAAATGTGGGACATAAGGGAGGTGACACACAATACATACTTGGTGCATCCAGTTTATGCAGATGAAGTCCTGGCTTTTTTTAGCCTGGAGTTTGTCATGCTGGAGCTGTTTGTTGCATCAAACTAATTGCAATGGAGATGAGCGCGTGTGGTACGTACAGCGCCAGTGTCCCCCCTCCGGTGGCTGCTCCCAGTGAGATCAGCTGGTGGAGAAAGGACACATAAATTAATCCTTTGCTCTCAGGTGGGAATGGATCCGATCCAGGTCCTAACCTGACCAGCATTCCCTAAGATGGAGATGCAGGGTTGGAGCGCTCCCATCTCTGTTAGGCAGCCAGGAGGGCTCCAGCCAAGGTAGAGACCCCACGCCACCCATGAGGAGACACCCCAGGCTCGACTCTTCTCAAACACAAACCAATTCTGAACCTCAGCTGCAGCCAGGCTGTGCCAGAAAGGAAGATGGGAGAGTGGGGCTGTCAGATGCAGTAGCCTAAAGCCTGTGGTTGAGGCTGCTCTTCACCTGATGTTGGCATTGCAGAGGAAATGCATCCACGTCTGGAAGAGGTGCGGGTGGGGGATCTTGGCCTTTAGCTTAAGTGCCAAGAGCAACACGGCACCAGACTGACAGCTGTGCTGGCTCTAGGAACAGCCTGACCTGCTCCTCTGCCATGGTTTGTTTTGGGACTGACACAAAAGCTAAATCATTCCCACAAACAATACACAGCCAGCCATTCCCAGGTATTAACCTTTCCATTGCTTATAGTGATACTCCTTAAATTCCTCTATAATTTTGCCTTGAAAACAGCTCGTTCCCTGAGTTAGCCCAGCTCTTCTGCTTCTCCCTGATATCCCTTGCCAGCCAGAGAAAACTGTACTGGGCAGGGTAGGGCAGTGCTGTGGCTCAGAGTCACTACACAGAGATTAATTGCCTGCCAGGGGTGGGTGCGTGGCTTGAAGGTGGACGCCAGCCTGGAGGCGTTAGGGCTGAGTTCTGCTTCAATTCCTGATCTGAGTCTCTCCCTCCTGCCCGCGTGCATCTCGCAGAAATATAACTGAGTTGGAAGTATCTGTTTCCTCCTAAATTCATCTGGAATTCATTAATGGGTTCAGAAGCTTTTGGGAGAGGGGGATGGACACGTACCTGCACAGAAAAGCAGCGCAGCAGAACCTTTATTTCCTTAGGGAGGCAGCCTAAAGAAATATTAGCATTTATTCTCATCTGTTGCTGAGCTTACGACCCACACAAATAACAGGGAATAGCGAGTGAGCAGCCGGCTGCAGAATGGGAACAGGGAAAATGACTCAGCAAGCTTGGCACCAATCTGGAGAAAATGCAGGTACATTATAACCTTGCTTGAGCATCAATCTCATCCGTGACATGACGTAGAAACAGCAGCCAGTGGAGATATTTGGATCTGATGGAAACATTCCTTCTGATAAATGATTTAGCTCTGCTCTTGCAAGTAGTTATATCCAGGAGCAGAGCAGGTGAGAAGCTGCCTTCATATATGTCAGCAAATGAGAGAAAAAGTTCAGTGAAAACCTCTCACTGCTTTATAAATATGCTTTTATTCTTCTGCTATCAGTTGACAAATAGCTGCTGAATTATAGTTTCATGCTTTGTTCATGTCATTCTCCCCAAGAACAGCATTTCCTGCTACATCACCTTAGAAACTCGATCAACAAACACTCTGCTCTACATGTAAACAAAGCTTTATTTTACCCCATTTTTGACAGCAGACAGCATTTTAGAAACCAGAAAATTTCGGGTTCTCTGGGCTATTTGCCTCAATTTCACAATCTGATTTTGGTTTTGAGGGCTTGTCAGCATTGTTTATTCCTATATCTGTTGGAGTAGTGATGTTTTCATGTGAGTGGCAAGGAAAAATATATTGCTGCAAATTGCTCTCTGGAATCAGACTTTCTTCTCTCAAGAGTCTAAATGAAACTGCACTTTCTAACACGTGGGAACTAAAGAGTGAAATGAATAGGAAAGAGAAGTGAAACAAGAAAACTCAGTGTCAACAACAAAAATGAATTAAAAAAAAGCAAAGACGACTCTGAGAATTAAGCAGGACGAGCTTCAAAACTCACACTCCAATAAAATTTAGAAATGTTATCTCCGACAGAGCACCTGAAGAACTCTGCAGCCAACTTCAGCCATTTCCTTGTGTAATAACATCATGTCCTGACCTCATGACAGGGTCTTTCTTTTTAACTGTGGAAAAACAAGATCAGAGCCCTATAAAGTTTTCTTACTTGGTTTCACTAGATGAGCATTTCCCAGGTAGCTGCTGTGAGCAAACAAATTAATACAACAGCAAACAGGGGATTTTATCTGGCAGTTTTTTAAAACCTGCACAGGAGCCCCAGCTACTGAGCCTCCTGTGATCTGCCACCACAGAGAGTCCATCAGTTAGGGATTAATTTTAAGGCAAATATTAAAGCCTATCACATGATTAAGGATTTTCCTATATGTGGACTTCAATGGGATGCTTTAAATCCTGCGTGTGTGCATGGATACGCACATGTATGTGCACGTCGGTGTTTATTCACTGAGAGATGCAGCCTCAGGCTTCTTCAGGCCTTTCCAAGGAACATAAATTTAGGAGAGGGGACAGAGAGAGAAAGAAGAGTCATCTTTAAACTTCACATTTTTGAAAGCAAGTTTTTGAAGGAGACAGGCTGAGGGGGAGAGAGCCAAGATCGTAAAGATTTTATAACTAACAACATTTTTTAAGAGGAGACAGAATCTGTGCTCTTTTTTCGTGCAAGATCTTGCAATAATTTAAAGCAAATTTGGGAAATAGCTCTCTTTTGACAGAAATGCTTCATTTTCTTTTTCTGCTGGGCTGTAACCTAAAGCGTCTTGGCTCGAGAAAATGAAATAAAGCTGAGCGATGATGCGCTGTCACTGCTGCCGCCGCCGCTCTGCCTCCTGCAAATCTCCCAAAATCGTGCACAGCTCTCCAGGTCAGAGCCCAGGAAGGCAGCAGTGCCTTCCCCTTCCAGTCTCAATCCTGCACCAGACAAACTTGCCCGGGGCTTTGTAAAACACGGCCAGGGTTTGCAGCGAGCGGCTCTGCCCGAGGTGCCGCTTCCAAGGGTTGGTGTGGAGAGGAAACTCTTCCCATGACACAGCAGAACAGCCACAGCAGCAGCAGCAGCAGCAGAGTAAAACAGATCAGTTCTGGCAGTACTCCTAAAGGACTACTTTAAATCCCAGCTCCAGCCTCTTCCTCCTTTAAGCATGATCGGAAGAAGGGAATGCAGAATAAAAAGAGGCTTAGTGAGGCAGGGAAATGAGGCCCGGAGATATGGGAAGCAAGGCAAATTGTAGTTAGGCTCCACAGCAGTGGGACAGCCTGGATAAATGGCAGAAAGGAGCCCAGAGAGGAAATTCCCCCAAAATTGGATGGGAAGGAGAGATAAACATAAACAGTGTGGAGGGTGGACGAAGGGAAGACTGAGAAGAAGTAAGGAAAGGAGGATGAACTGCTCCTCACTTCGTTAACTCTTTTTAGCTAAAATCATTAGGAATTTTTACAAAACTCAAAAAAAAATTTAAAAACCAAAAAATAATACTAGAGATATATGAAACATTGATCTGTTAGATATACAGCTCATTGCATGGGCACTGGAAATGAGTGGGGCAGAGAACAGGTATTCCAAGCCTGAGGCACAATTGGGAGAGCTGCCGGAGATGATCCATGGTCACTGCAGGACTGGGCCTGGGCCGGGTGGCTCCGGTCCCCTCCCGTGGCTGACACCATCAGCACCAACCCAGCAGTTAGAAAAAAGTCGTTTGTATGACTCCCTTCAAGAAAACGTGGTGGGACACTGAAGAAATTAAATCCCCAACTTAAAATTTACTGCATCTGTGGATCGGGTTTTTTTCATCTGCTGAGGGGCTGCTGGAAGCTGCAAAGAAGGAGTGAATGCGGGATTGCTTTTCCTCCTTCAGTTTTTAACGACAAAACTATGTCTCCCTTCTCAATCTAGCCCCTAAAGCCTTGCACTTGATCACCAACACTGACATGATGCCGCCAATTTGGGAGCAGAATTTGGGGCCCTCCCACAGGAGCCTTCCAGAGGGAAAACCCCAAGAGCCCCCTGCGCGTTGTCAGCCCGGCGGTGGGACCGTGGAGCTGATGGGCTTCAGCTCCTGATCCCAATTCCTGGGGGCTGGTGGAGAGCAGGAATAAAACCCACTTCAGCACCGCAGGCGGAACAGCAGCCGGAGGAACGCGGCGCTGCCGCCGGCCGGCCCCGCACCCCCGGCGGCTGCGGCCGGGCAGCGGGATGCGCGGAGAACCGGGGGCTGCCCGAACCACGGGGAATTGTCGGCATCTTCCCTTTGCCTTTCCGTGAGGGCTGGCTGCTTGCTGGTAGTGTTGCAGTGGCCAGCGCACATCCCTAGGAGCGGCTCCTTCCAGCAGCTCGGCACAGAGCCGGCTGTCGGGAGCCGGCGGCGCGACGGGTCGGGACGGTGAAATCGCTTCGCTACCGACTGGCGGAGTTAAACGCGGCGGTAGCGACCACCGCATCGACCCCGCACGGGCAGAACCGCTCACATCTGCTCCTCCTCAGTCCGACACAAACAAGGGTTTTTCTTCGCCTTATTTTTAGTATTTTTATTTTTCTTTTGGTTGTTTTGGATTTTTTTGTTGCTGTTGTTTTTCTGCCTCTTCCAGCACCGGAGACCCGCCGCGGCCGCAGAAGAGCACCGGATCCCGCAGCCTCCAGGAGCGGGGTCCATCCTTCCGTACGGTGCCTGCCCGGCCGGTTATTCCCCGGTTATTCCTTTCTGCAAAAAGAGAAGGGGAAAAAGAAAAAAAAAAAAAAAACCAACCCAAATCCAAACATCAAATCAACCCGTAATAAATAATAATAGAAGAAGCAAGCGCAGCAACTTGCTTTAAGCAGAGGGCGGTAGGAGCAGGGAGCGCAGCCCCCCGGGGAGGGAAGGGAGGTAGCGAAGGGAGGGCAAGCGGGCACCGGCGGGGCTCGCAGCCCCCCGGGGGTACCGGCGGGTCCGGCGGCGGCGGACGTGAAAGTCCCCTTTAAGTTTCCATAGAGAGGCCTCCGGGTGTCACATGATGGACATGATATAACGAAACAACATCGTGGGGAGGGACGGAGGGAAGCAGTGGGGGAGCCCGGGGAGGCGTCGGGGAGGTGGCGGTGCCCCCCGACCCGCCCGCCGCGGCTGCACCTGTCTCGGCGCGCCGGGAGCGCGGTGTCCGCCCCGCTGATGGGGCTGCGGGCGGCACCTTCCCCCGGGGAGGAGGAGAAGGAGGAGGAGAAGGAGGCGAGCCGGTGGCGGAGGTAAGTTACCGGCGGGACCGGGGCGGGGGGCGCGGGGCGCGGGCGCGGTGTGTGCGCGGAGGGGTTGCGGGGTGTGAGTGCGCGGGGTGTCCGCGGTGTCCCCGCGGAGCGCCGGGCGTGTGCGCGCCCTCCCGCCCTCCATGTCCGCATTCCAGCTCATGTTGCGCAGATAAAATTCAAACTTGAGGTAAACACAAGCGGCGGGGGGGGGAGGACGGGGAACTGGGGGGGAGGGAGGCTCGCTCCATCCCGGCTCCATCCCGGTTCCATCCCGGCTCCTGCCGCCCCCTCCCCGCCGCTCCCCCCGCTCCGCACCCGCGGACCCCCCGCGCACCTGGGGGAGCGCCGGCATCGCGCTGCTTCCCCCGGGGAGGGAGAACCAAACGTCCCTTTCCCCGCACCCCCGGTAGGACACGGCGGGTCGGGGGCGGGGGGGGCCGCGGCGCGGCAGGTGCGCGGGGCGCTGTCGCGACATGGCGGGGGGGGGGGTGTGTGCGTCGCGACATGGGGGAAGCAGCCAAGTGACAGCGCGGAGTGGTGTGGGGGGAGAAAGAACGGGGCTGCGCCGCGTTGTTTTCCTCCGTGTTGCGTGGGTATCCCGATTAGAGCGGGCATAACAGCGGTGCCCCCCCCCCCCCATCCCGCTTTTCTCCATACGCATTTCCAAGTGCGTATGGAGAAAACAAGATGCGGAGCGGGGCGGGCCGGGGGGGGGGGGGAGGCGGGGACGGCCGCACTGGCGTTCGCAGCCCCGGTCCGTGACACAGGCGGTGTCGCCGCGGGGATATTTAAGCGCTTTAAGCGGGGCGATGATGGAGGCGGCCGAGGGCGCCCCACAGGTGGGTGCGTGCATGGAGAGGGGCCGAAGCGCTGGTCGTGTGGGGAACGCCGGAGCGGTCCCGCACTCCGCGGACTCGCGGCGGGCGGCGCTGCCGGGACTGAGAGTAAAGTGGGGTGCGGGGACAAGACCTGGCAGCCGCGGGTTGCTGAGTGGCGCAGCTCCGGGTGCCGCGAGCGGTGCGGGGGTGACGGCGGTGCCGCCATGGCGGGTGTGAGGGAGCGGCGCCCTCAGGGGGGTCCCGCGGCCCCGCCGAGGGCGGGAAAAGCGCGCGCGGCCCCCGCCTGGCGCCTCCTCAGCACTGCACCAAGGCGGCGGGGCGGGAGGGGGGGGCAGGGGGGGAGGTGGCGGCCACGCCCACCGCGCCCCCCCGCCGGCCAATCGCCGGGGCGGCGCGGCGGGGACACGCCCCCCCGGCGCGCTCCGCGCCCTTCCGACCAATCGCAGCGCAGCTCGCCCCCCCTCCATCGCCCTGTTTCGCCCACCCGCCTGTTTGTTACGGTCGGGGCCACGTGCCGGTGCCTCGGGCCGGTCACGTGGCCCCCGGGGCCGTGGGGTCTGAGGGGGACCGTGGGGTCTGGAGATCTCCTGTGTTTGGGGGTCTAATGGGACCACGGGGGTCTGGAGCTCTCCTGACCTTGGGGGTCTGACGGGACCGTGGGGTGTGGAGCTCTCCTGACCTTGGGGGTCTGACGGGACCGTGGGGTGTGGAGCTCTCCTGGCCTTGGGGGTCTGACGGGACCGTGGGGTGTGGAGCTCTCCTGGCCTTGGGGTCTGACAGGGACCATGGGGATCTGGAGATCTGTCTTGGGAGGGGAGTATCTGATGGAGACCTGGAGACGTCCTGCTATGGGATCTGACAGGGTGACACTGAGGGGCCCGGACCCCTCCTGTCCAGGGGGGAGTCTGAATGGGTGGTCTACAGCTGTCCTGTCCATGGGGTGTGATGGGGAGCAGGGGGTTCTGCGACTGTCCTGTTTGTGTGGTCTGATGAGGAACAGGTTCGCCTGCAGGTGTCCTGTCTATGGGCTCTGATGGGGAACAAGGGGGTCTGCAGCTGTTCTGTCTATGGGGGAACAGGAGGGTCTGCAGCTGTGCTGTCTATGGGGTCTGATGTGGAACAGGAGGATCTGCAGCTATGCTGTCTGTGGGGTCTGATGTGGAACAGGAGGGTCTGCAGCTGTCCTGTCTATGGGGTCTGATGTGGAACAGGAGGGTCTGCAGCTATGCTGTCTGTGGGGTCTGATGTGGAACAGGAGGGTCTGCAGCTGTCCTGTCTATGGGGTCTGATGGAGAGCGGTACTGGCTCCCAGCTTGGGAAGAGCCTGAAGCCCCCCAGCCCAGAGGAGTCTGACTGGGCCTGACTCTGGCTACCTGCCCATGGAGCCTGAATCCCCCCTGGCCAGGGAATGTGGCCAGCACCCTCATGCCATTGTCCCCGGGCCCTTGCTCACCGTGAGCGTCCATTCGGCCCTGGCCCTATTAAACCTTCTCTGAAGGGCCTGTCCCTGGCTGCTGTTCCTGTCATGGCCGAGCCGTGACAGCCTGTCCGTGGCTGGCTCTGGCCTCCGGAGAGGGAGGTGTTTCTCTCCCGAGGAGAGCTGTTTATGCCCTGTCATTTTTTTTTTCTTTTTTTTTTTTTTTTTTTTTAATTTCTTTCCCCTCCCTCTGTGCTCTCCTGCGTAAGCCACAGCAGCAGCTCGGTGTCTGCCCAGCCCGGCAGTGTCACGGCACGGTTCTTATGTAGGTGAAGCCGGGGAACGCTGCAAGGATCATGTGGAGCTCTCAGTCTCCTGAGCCTGGAGCTTTGAGCCTATTTATAGGTGGGTTGGGCAGTGTTCTGTGTGAAGGACTTGCTCCATGCCCGAATCTGTGGCAAAACGAGGCGTCTTTAAGCAATGGTGTTTTGGTTTTGGGTGGTTGTTCCTGGGCATGGGGTTTTGTGAAAGGCTCTGGAGCACGGGTTGTTAGTCGGTTATGTGGAGGAAAGGCGAGTCAGTTTGGAGTTAAGGAACGTGATGCCATTTTAATGCAACTTCTCGGGTGGCAGAGCAAACAGTAAGGGGATACTCGGTTCTAGATCAGCAGCTTTCAGCTTTGCAGGCTGAACAACTCAGGGTCAGTGAGAAGCCACAGAGGAAAGGACGTTGTGTTTTCTGTAGGCTTACGCTCATTATACTGTTTTCTGCACTGGATTTTGTGGCTGACAAGCTGGGAAAAAAATATGGAAATCCACTATTCTAGATCCCTGAGATGTTTTGGTTTAGAATAAGTGGAGAAAAAAACCCTCAACTGTGTGTTTTGTTGTGTATCTTCCTATTGTACAGCTCAAAAATGTAAAAATTCAGTGTATTTTTAAGAGTTACATAACCTTTAGTAATGTAGTGAGTCTCAAGTAGCCTTCAAGAGTTAAATAACAGCAGATCAACGAGGCTGGGTTGAGAAGAGGAAGAGAGGGTTTTATAATGGGGAGGACTATACACAGATATTTAAAACTGCTTTGGTGTTGCACTAGAAACAAGTCTTTGCTTAGGAGGAGGAGGTTTTTAATACCCTATAAATACAGAACATGAGAAGGAGGATAGAAAGATGAGGTTTGCAGTTTTATGCTGCTCTAGTCCGGTAAAAGGATCAGGAATAGTTTATGATATTTCACATTCTTAAGCTTCCCTACCATCTTGACTTTTTCAGTACAAGTTTTTGCAATCTGAAATGATGAGAACTTCCAGATATTGACCACTGTGGGTGAAGAAGGAAATCTGGCCTGAAAATAACAAATTCCAGAAAGGAGTAGGGGCACTGTAGTGGTGAAAGAACTGGGGTGGTGACACATGTCCTGAGAGAGAGAGAGAGAGCTGGTGCTTTGTGTTGGTTACCGGAGTAATTCGACACGGTGTTACCTGCAGAAAGATGTTTATTCAGCCGGGGTGGTTCGTGCTGGCATATCCGTGTTATCTTTGTATTTTTGGGGGCAGGGAAAGAGCCCTGCCTTAATAGAGAGGAAATTGCTGGGGAGCAGTGGATGTGCTGGAGATGTGAGGATACGTGGAGGTGCGCACGCCTCGGAATTTGGAGTGTACGTGGAAGTGCTGCAATGGAATTGATGCAGCAGGAAATTGCTTTCTCTGTTTTTGTTGGTGAGATGCAGTTAACGTAAAACGAGCCCTTTGGATCCCCTATCCCATTTCTCTTTAATATAACTAAGATCATTTATCTTGTCAGGTGGAGAGAAGGGGGGAAAAGAAAAATACTTTTGTTTTGTAATTTGGTTCACCTTCTCTTGATTTGCTGTCAGCTCATGACAAGGCACAATGTGTGCTGCACACTGTGTTCCACTGAGCTGTTTTGGTGACAAATACAATGTATACAAAAAAAAAGGGGCTATGAAAAATAGGTATATTGTCAGTTTTTATAGAAACAATCCCCATTTTTCTCTAAGGTACACAAAAAGTGTCATATTAGGGTCTTATGCCTTGTCAGTTTTGGTGGCAAAAAGGTCGTTTTAGTCTTCGTAAGTATTCAAAATGCAACTGAAAAGGAAATATTTAAATGAGTGTTTGTATTGGTTTTGCAGTAGGAAGTAATAAAAGCTTTTGTCAGTTTTAATAAAAAGGGAAATGCTGAACTTACTTTAAAAATGCGATTGTTCATGCTTTATGAGTCTGTTATATTGTTAAAATTAAGAGGATTTCTTTAATCCAAGTTAGATTTTAATTGCTGTAATCACGTGTTTACTATATTTCTTTTGTGTTTATAGATAAAAACACAGAATCATGTTTTTTTGACCTCGTGTATAGCATGACTGGCTGTAGTTCATGCCATATTTGCATGGTTTTTTTCCATAAACATCTTGCTCCTGGGATTATTAGTAGCACCAGAATAAGAGCTTGAAAATACTGTCACATAAAGGGTTAGAGCACTTGCAAACAGGAATGCTGAAATTCAAAGTTAAAAAAAAAAAAAAGCAGCCTCTCCCCAGCAGTTCTTTTAAGTCAGTTTGATGATAATTTTTGGATCCCGACTCGTGGGTTTCTAAATGGCTGGAGATGGAATTAATGGGGTTGCAACTCTTTGTCATGAATTTCAGCATAAACAATATTTTTCTTTCGGCTTTGGATTTCATTTGAAATGCAGTGAAAAATCCCCTGTCCTTTTCCAGTCCCTCAGGATGCTGCACCTCAGCCAGCAGACGTAGTGTTGTTGTCTAACAGCGAGGCTGGAAATGGGAGTTGTTTGTGCTGAGTTTTACCCTTACCAAGGTCAGAGATTTCATCCTTCCTTAGATTCCTCAGCTGGGAATTTAACACTTGCTCTGGGTCCTGATTTAGGAATTTTCATGAACTTCTTGGAGCTCTGGAAGGAATTTAAATGTCCCCATGTTGTTGTGCTTGTTCCCAAACGTAAGTTTGGAAATGCCTGAAATGGTGACGTCTGTGTGGCAGAAATATTCATGATGGTAATAAAGCAGTCAAGCTGAAAATCCAAGTTTCTTACATAAAACTGATTTAATTGGCAGGACAAACAAAGACGATAATTGGAATAATACTCCTGTTTTAAATAATTTTGGTCAGTATGGGCATTGAAGTTTTCTTTTGACAGTGGTTTATGACTTGTGGGGAGTATTTTGGATGAAGAGAGGTGGTCCTACTCTGTCCCTCAGTGGTCTGAATTTCTATGTACTGTTACCTGAGAATTAGTTTTTCATCATTATGAAATATTAGTGAGCCCATGGTAAATGGGTTGTTTGGGGTTTTTTTTTTCCCAATTCTTACTGTGATAGAAATTTCTTACTTAAATATGAGCAAAGGAAATGGAGAAACAAATGCTTGAGAGGGCATTTATAACACCACTTGTAAGCCCTGATTTTACAAACCCTCCTCCGAATGTGTCTTGTGTAAGGAGCAGGTCCTATTAGGGAACGTAAATTGTGCAATTGTGTAGAAAATCAGCAGAGTTGGTAAATTCTGAAGCAGTCATCCTGTTTTTTCTGTCCTATATTTCAAATCCTTGCTCTCTTGCAGCCAAGCCCGGTGTGTGCTTACATGTGCAGAGTGCTGAACAGTAGTCTCATCTAAACAAAAAACTTGTGAAGTCAGCCTGCCAGTAATAGTGACGTGATATTATTATTTTTTTATTTCCTTTTTCATTTGTGCCATCTTGCCAATTACCAGAAGCAGCAATTAGTTGTCTGGGGGGGGAAGGTGAGGTGAACAAGATGGGGGGGGGAGAGGGAAACCTGATAAACAAAATTTTCTGGTGTTACAAAATTCAGTATTTCTGTCCCAATTTACCTGTGAGCTACACCAAGATGTACCAGTTTCACTGTGGAGCCTGAAGTAATCCTTGTTTTTTGTAATAATTATTAGCAAAATAATAATATAAATATGATAATCATATTATTATATTATTATAATGAACATTGTCCACAGAACTTCTGCTACAGGTGGAGCATGTTTGGATCTCTCTGGAAAATATAATTTGAATTTGGGCTAATTCTTTTTTTTATCTTTGTTGTCATTGGGTATATTTTTTTGGTAGCTTTCAGATTTTCAGAAAAGCAAGATGATTTTTGTGTTCATTTAATAGCATTGTATGTGGAACTCCCCTGTTTTGAATAACACCTGCATTATACACAGATTGCTGAATTTTAACACAACTTCAGTAGCTTCTCCAGGAGCTTCTGCAAAAATAGAGTTGTAAAATGAAGGCAGGTACTGGCCTTGAATAAATTCCAGCGTGCTGAGGAAACAAGGCAAAATCAAACCGAGGTTCAGAAAGAAAACAAGCATTTCCCCGGGTTTTATGCCGATGATTATTTACATCAGCACAGGAGGGTGTTCACCGCTGATCAGGTGCTGGTGAGACGTGTCTGGAGCGGGAGGGATCCTTGTGTTTGGATTGTTGGAACTTGGGAGATTTCTTGCTACGCAGCAGCTCATGTGAGCAGCTGTCAGCTCTCCTGGGAGGGAGACGGAGCCTCCAGCCACCGTGTTTACTTCCAGCAGGAGGAGGAAAAGGACATTTCTGCCGATTATCTGCCTGTGTTTTGTAAACTGAAAGCGCTCTTAATGCTCCCGAGCAGGCTGTAGTTGCTGTATCATTCTGCAGCGTCGCTCCCCACCCCTTTATTTATTTTTGGTTTTAATTTTAGCATAACTTCAATGTTCGGCTGGCTATTGATGGATCATCCGTAGCTCTTGGGGCGGTCCTTACATCCTAATTTCTCTGGCTTCGTGGCGGTGCTCCAGGACCCTGGAGCGGTCGGGATTACATTTATCCCATTGATTGAGAGCAGGATTCCAAATGTGGAAAGCAGCAGGTTTATTTTTCGCTCTGCTCGGGAGATCCGAGGGGAGGAGAAGCCGCGGCCGCGCTGGAGCCGCGCGGAGCTGCGGGCGCTCCGAGGCAGATGCCGGCGGTGCCTCGCTCGCTTCCATGGAATAAATACTCCGCTCCTTCCCAGGCGATTTTTCCAGCGTTGCCCTCTGCCGGAGGAGACCAGGGATTGCTGTGTGGGCTCCCTGGATGGAGTCCCTGGCGCTTCCTCGGCAGCTCCAGCTCCAAGAGCCCACCTTCCTCCTGGAGCCCCTGTTCCAGGCAGAGCATCTCATTCCTTCTCTTCTTCTGGAGCCCCTGTTGCAGGCAGAGCATCTCATTCCTGCTCCTCCCTCCTCATCTCTGTCCGTGGGCATCTGTTCAGGGTGGTTGTTTGGATAAACTGAAAGCCAAACACTGGATCCAGCATTATGGGATCAGCTGCTTCTCCAAAGGTTATTGTCCCGTCGGAGCCACAACTAATTCTGGCAGGGAGTTGTGCACCTTTCCCATAAAACAGCTTGCCTTTGGTAATCCAGATGGTTTTAAACCAATATTGATCTAAAAATCAGTATTTTGAATGTAAATGCATTTAAATTTGCTTTAAATTTGTTTGGTGTTGACACAGTATGAAACAATAATGAGATTGGAGCAATTAAATGCACAAAATTTCACTAACACTGCCTGTATCTGCTGTTCTGATCAGCACAGCTATATGTTGTGGGTTTTCTTGGTTTTGGTTTTGTTTCGTTGTTTTTTTGGGGTTTTTTTTTTTTTTTTTTTTAGGTTTTTTTGTTGTTGTTACTTGTCTGGGTTTTTTTTTTGTTTGTTTGTTCTTGGGGGTTTTCTTTGTGGTTTGTTTTATTTGGTTTATTTTTATTTATTAATAATGATAAGATAATTATTATTGTAAGTTTTTGGGGGGGATGAAATTTTATTTTCCTTTGTGTTTTTGTGACTTAAGAAAAGGCCTTCTTATTGTTTTTCAAGAAACTGCAGATTTCCTGTATTGCTGGTGTTGATGTTAAAAGGAGTTAAGCAGGGCAGAGCTCAGCTGTACTATTTCAGTGGGATTTGAGTGGGGACCTCTGTTCTCCCAGTCCTTGTTAATGGAAGTGCTGACATTCACAGTCAAGTTCTTGCTGAATACTGGAGACAAAAAAGGCAGAGATGGTGACTGTGGAGAAGTAACCAGGAATTGTGAGCTGAAATGCTATTTATTTATTGAATAAAACTGAATTCCTCAAAAGCAGCCTTACTTCAGCAGCGAATGAGTCACATCTATAAGCAGCAATAATTTGTACTGGAGCCCAAAATTGTGTAATACAGTGGGGGAAAAATGCTGGTAGGGACGTTTGATAGGTTAACCCAGGCCTCCAGCATTGTGATGGGAGAGCAGCATCTGTCAGAGCACTCTTTCAATTACAGAAGCATGGAAAATAGATCCTCATTGTGCAGCCTGGATGGCAGGATCCAGCCCTTTGCTACTGCAAGCAGATGTGCAGTGTGATTCCTGCAGCAGATTTCAGGCTCCGAATTGGAGCTCTCATTGCTCCATTTTCAGCTTTTTTGTGCCCTTCCCCCTTTTCAGGATATAATGCAATCCCCTGTCATTTAAAGACCACTGGTTTCAAAAACAAGCTCTTGTAGCCTTTTCCTGTGAAGCAAATTTTATGTTCCTCTGGGTAAAGTTACTCTGAGAAGGTTTATGGAAGATTATTCTCCTGGTTGCCTGGATCAGGTAAATACTATAAACATAATTTGTCATGTCTAATGTTCTCCTGGTCAAGTTCTCTGTAGGATATATCTGGTTGTGTTTATCAGTTTTGTTGATGTTCTCTTTTGCAATTACAAAGTACTCCTATATCATGAAGAGGTTTAATTCTGTTCCAGATGCTGTGGGCTGATAAAGTGCTAATGGGTCTTCTGGCAGTTTCTTGTGACATCAGTTTCCATGAAAAAATTGTATTTACCCAAAGTAAAGTCTGCTTTGGAGCACAGGTTTGTGATGTGTGCACAATTCCTGGATTCCTGGTAGAAAAGGATTGTAATTTGCTTTTTTTTTTTTTTTTTCTAATTCTGCTACTTCAGAAAAACCTCCCTGGCTAGATGAAAACTGTAAGTCAGCTCTGAGACTTTCAGATGCAGTCTCTTTGGTAGCTGTGTCAACATTAATTATTGTATAGCTCTAATGTGACGTATAAAGTGACACCTCTTCTGGCCTGCAACATTTCTCCTGGGCAAACTGTGCTTGGCTTATTTAGTTTTCATATTTGATACTTAAATCTTTGTAAAGATCTTAAACAATGTTGTTCAACTGTTCATTGTTCTTTCTGGTAACGTGGACAGATATGCATCATGTTTTTGAAAGAGATTGCAGTGATTCTTTCCCAGTTCATGACTTTTCCCTTGAAATGTTCCTTCATGGTTGTACCTGCAGTCAGTGTCTATCCTAGGACTTGTTTTCAGGCTGCTGCTGCCTTCAGGAAACAAAAATGAGGTGACTAAGTCTGTCCTTTCCCTGCAAGTGGCATTTGTGATTTGACTGTTTTCTTCACTTGTTTTTCTGTGTTTCCTGCAGCAGAAGGAGACTTTGCCTCATTCCTGAGTGCTGGGTTATCTTTGTGGTTTGTTGATTCTGGATATGCAAAGAAAGAATCTGCAAGAGCAGAAATTCCAGCAGGGAAGGACAGCAGTAGGGAGGTTCCCTGTTCATCCAGTTGCAGTCAGACTCCTCAGGTCAGCTTTCCATCCTGATGAGTGTTTTGTGCCCTTCTGCCCATCACTGCCACCAGGTATCCAAAGCACAGGGATGGGCAAAATCCATCCTGGGCTCTCAGCAGTGCTTAAAGCAATGTTCCCATGGATTGCAGCAGTGTGGCTCATAACTTAGAGGTTTCTGGAGTAGGAATGGGATTGTGGAGTCATAAGATGGTTTTGGTAGGAAGGGACCTTAAAGAATCATCCAGTGCCACCCCCCTGCCATGGACAGGGACACCTTCCACCATTCCAGGTTGCTCCAAGCCCCATCCAACCTTGGACACTTCCAGGTACCCAGGGGCCACCACAGCTTCTCTGGGCACCCTGTGCCAGGGCCTCCCCACCCTCACAGGGAAGAATTTCTTCTATGAAATAATCCTTCCAGTTTTTTTTCTCTAGACCAGGGCCTGTAAGTAGGTGATTTCCCATCCTGTGGTTGTAAATAATGTTTTCCTGGTATCCCTACTGTGTATGGTAGATGGATGAAGGTTTTCAGTATACTTGATTTTAAGAATGATTTTCTAGCAGCCTTTCTTGCATAACTGACTACAGAATGAATTTCCCTGCTAGCATTTAGTTTAAAATGGATGAAGATTATAAATACATGTTTTTTCAGCTAATCTTACTCAGCTGACCCCTCTACTTCTACATTCTGTGTCTCTCAAGGGTTTTGTTAAGTAATATTGATATTAATAGTACCATCTACTGCTGAATCCCTCCTGTGGTTTATAAGAGCATATTTAAGTATTACATTATGTTAACCAGCTTCACTGGTAGCTCAGAATTCAAGCTGTTTGTATTTGCAGTTCTGCTGCTAAGTCCCTCATCTCCTGTGAGTGTTGTAAATAAGATTTAGACCTGTACAGAAGGAGGCCTGGGCAGCAGGGGCTGGGATTGTCCAGCCCTGCAGGGCAAGGGGATGTCCAGAGATGCATCCACAGCCACCTTTGCTCCTGGGGAATTTGGGGTGTGTGGGTCACTGTCACAGGCACTGCAGAGGAGATGGGGAGGGGATTCTCTGTGAGAATCTCTGATGTCTGGGAGCACAGTGTAGAAACACAGAAACCCCAACTGGGTAAGATTTAAAAGTCAGAGACTGTGAAGAAGAGACAAGTGGCTAACATAGGGAGACCAGAGCAGAATCATAAAATCATTCAGATTGGAAAAGACCTTTAAGATTGAGTCCAGCCATTAACCCAGCGCTGCCTTGTCCACAGTTTAATATAAAAAGTCAAACAGAACTGTTTCCTCTGTACACAAAAATCAAATTTGAAGAGTTCATTGAACTTCTCTGTGTTATATCTGCTTATTACTAATTCATGTTCCTAGTACATATTATTAGGCATTTTTGCCAACTTCAGGAGCCTATCAATTGACTTTTAGAAACTCTGTGTTACACTATTATATAATTATAATGTTATATTACCTACCTCTTGGTGGGGAAGATAGCATCTCATGCTCAGCTCCAAGACAAGGCAGCAGTTCTGAGGCTCCCACTTTGCTGTCTCATCTTCCTGCATGTTGGATTTCTACTGGGAGCTTCCATAATCCTTCCAGCTGGCTGTGCTTCCTGTTGATTTGCTTATTGCTCTTCCTAATGAGTGCTGGTGTTCAACCTGGTTGTGTAAACACAGAAGGGTTTGGTGCCTTTTATTGAAAGAAACTTGGAATTGATGGAGGAATTAACTTCAGGGATGTCAAATGCCTGGAGCTGTGGTGCAGAAGTTAGTGCAGGAATAATGCATGGATCTTAAATTTAGATTTCATGGAAAGATATGTCTTTGTGTTGCTACTAGATTAATGTGTTGGCCCAGGATAATGCTGTCTTTTGAAGAGCTTATCTTTAAATGTTTAAAAATCTGTTCTTGTGTTTTACCATAAACTGATGTGGTCCAGCAGTCATCTGGCTCACATACTGGAAATATTTTGTTTTTCTTTTAACATGACTCATTACCATGCATTGGTAACTATGGTTATTTTCTCTTAAAGGATTTGTTCTGCCCTTTAATTATCATGTTTTGGGGCATTCAGGTTTGACTTATTACTAACGTAGAAATTCCTCCAGGGACTTCTAGCTTCCAAATAAATGTTTTAGGCTGCTTGCCCGTAAAATTAGCAGTCCTTATTACTTCTCCTTAGTCTAAATTAGATCTTCAGTGAGGTTATGTTGCCCTAGTGCATGTGTGAATCTTACAACTTATTTAAGGTGTCAAAAGTGTTGCTTTTGGTGTCTTTGGGGGAGTTCAGCTGCTGGAAGTGCTCTCACTTGCTCAGTAGCAGTGGTGTGTGTTTGTACTGATGAAATAACAAGTGAATTATTGTGGCAGATGTTATTACTGATCATTTGGACTTGAAAAAACATGGAGAAGGATTGTCTATGTGTTCCTGTTCTCAATAATATATTCCATTAATAGCTAGTGACAATTTCCCTTTCTCTGTGTATTATTATGTATGTTCTTCTGGTTTCTCTTTAGAGAAGGAATTCTTAAGAAGAGGAAACCTATTTTTTTTTTGTTACAGTCAGAGAATTACAATATCTGTTTTTGTTTGCTTTCTGCAGGATGATCTTGCAGTTCCTGTTCATTTTTTTTTATTGCTAAAGGGGTTATTTTAAATAGCAGAACTTTTGATTGGGTCAGTTTTGTTCATTATTTCTTCAGTATTGGATAATTCTCTTTCCCTACCTTGGTTTCCTGTCTAAGACACTTACTGCTGATGGTGTTTGTGATATTCCTGAGAATTAATGCTAACTGCTAGTAAGAATATTGAACTGGAAATGGTTTCCTAGGATTCTAAGTCTTGTCACTTGATATAGGAAGCCTGATGTTGTATAATTGCTGTATAATTTGTAATTTAAAATAATCAAACTCCATCTTAAGGATAAGGTTTTTTACTTCCATTATTGGAATTAGAAGAAAGACTCCAATTTTCAGAGCATCCAGGACCTTAAAAGTCTTCAAATTGCCAGCCTAACATTTTGAAGAGCCATTTCATGCTCACTTTTTAATGATAATTGCAGAGTTTGCCTTATGCCTCTTTGCCTATTTATTACTCTAATGCTTTTATGACCAGGAACTATATCAGTTACTACCTCTTCAGTCAGGTAAGCAAACAAAGCCTCTAGTCTACCTTCAGTATTGAATTTTCCATTCTCCCAAACTGTGCCTGCTCTGCATTCTTGGCTCAGCTCAGAGCTGGCCTTGTACCTTGCCTTGCCTGCAGCCAGAACAGTTAAACCAGCATGGGGACACAGTGTCCCTCCCTGAGGATCTCTGGATTCCTCCAGAAGGTCTGTGGTGAGTTCAGCTCGCCGTGCTGGGCTCTGACACGCACTTGGAATCGTTCATCAAAGCACAAACATGATTTCAGGAGCTGTTCCTAATCGTGTGCCTGTTGTTTGCTGCAGCTGAGGCTGCACCAAGCGAGCGCTCGGCTCGCCCTCCATTTCCTGCCTCACAAACCTCATGGTCCTGCCTTTCATTTTGGAGCTGGGGCTGCCCTGCTCTGTCCCAGTGTGGAGGCTGCAGGTGCTGCTTCTCCTCTCTGCCCTCAGCTGATTCCTGCATGAGCACAAACCATGGATGGAGCGGAGGATGGCACAGCAGGAGCTTGTCCTCCTCCTTCAATTCTGGGAGGCAGCAAGAACCAGCAGCCACTGCCCTGTGACTCTGACACTGATCTTGGCTGAGAATTCAGAGTTCTGGGTCTAAGGCTACAGCTCTTGGTCAAACAATGTCCTTATTTCTTCGTTTTTGTTTTTGGTTTTTTGTCCTCTTAAACTTGGGGCCATTTCAATCTGCCAAGCACAGAACTTGCATCTGCTGCCATTCCTGCTACCTAAAACCACCTTTCTTTCCATGCTCCAGTGTGAATCCAGTTCCCTTAGGCAGGGCACGCACAGTAATTAGGTGAATTTTCCAGGCAGCCATAAATTGGGGTCATGGCTGCTTTATTTAGCAGGTGTGTCACTCTGATGATCCATGGTCACGTAGTAATGGGCTTGGATTTTTTCCTCCTTCACAGTTTCCATATTAAGGAGCTGTTCACCTGGTGGGAATATGTATTTTACCCAGGTATATGACTCCACATCTGCTGCTGTTGAAATTCAACCCACTTTTATTATCTAAGTCTAATTTTTAAGTTCTTTTCGTAGATTTTCCTGGTTCTCCTTTCCTAATTCAGTTTTATCAAAAGCCACAAACAAAAGCCAGGAATACCAGTGGGGGGAAAAACTTCAAAGGTTACCCCAACCTGGCAAATTTATATATTTATATATTCTTAGCCTCTAAACATATCCACCAACCAAGACCAAGACTAGTTACATGTGAAGAACTTAGTGCAGCCCATGTGTTGAAAAAAATTGGATTTTTGCATGTTCTCTTTTAGCAAGATTCAAAACTGTCCCAGGATATATGGGTGGATTTAAAAAGCAGATAGTGAGGTCCAGTTCTTCTTGGAGGTGTTGCAGCTCACTTGGAAATACCCTGCTCAGTGAGGTAAACCAGACAGATCTGCAGATTTGAAAATGGAGAAATGTGGGATGTTCTTCTAATCAGTGATATAAGAGCTCATAAGAGAATGGTTACATTTTTCTGTTATTTGGGTAGAAATAACGAAAGCTTCAAATCCAAAATGCTTGGCTAAGTTCATTAAAGAAGGAGCAACATAAAGAATGGAGAAAGGATTAAAACTGCTTTAAAAGATGAGAAGATAAGTAGGTCCTGAAAGCCAGTCTAACACATGTCAAACAAAGAGAAATAAATTTCAAATAGTCTTCAGTCAATTCAAATCAGAAAAAGAACGGGGAAACATTGCTCTCATTGCAGGTGATGGCATTTAATAGTTGGTTCAATCCTTTGTAAGGATGAGGAAGGGGTAATTAATGGACATGATGGTCCATTAATTACCCCTTCCTCATCCTTACATTAATTAGAATTAATGTAATTAATTAATTATTAATTAGAAGGTGGCTAAGAGGTAGGGACAGGTAATTTTGGAAGGGAAGGAAAAGGGTGGGTTGGTAGACAATATATGGATTTTTGGTGGTTAGTGTGGCTGTGAGGAGTCACATCATCTGCCTGTTGGGGCTTGGCACAATGGAGTTAATATTCAAAATGTAAGAAAATCATTGAAAGGTTGTGATATTACAGATACTTAATTGTGTTTAACTGCTTGGATATGGCACGAGTGTTGCATTGATCTTTATTTTTAGACCTGTAAGAACCTGATTCCTTTGATCTGCAGTTTTCATTGTTGAGTGGCATTGGGTGAATAGTGAACATGCTAAAAGAAAGAAGCAGTGAGAAAATACTGCTCTTTTTCATGTTGTCATTGTGTGGTGTTTACATGAAGCTGTGAGGTCACTGGCTTCCGGTACGAGCCGCTTCCTGAAAACCTTCTGCATGGTACATCTAAAAATGTACTTCTTAGAAAAACTCAGCTGATTGCTGTTTTTCCTTCTCATGCTGCTGCCTGACCACCTGACTTTTGGTTCTACTCCACAGTTTGTACAGCAGTGCAGGATAGAGATCCCCTGGAATGGAGGGTGATGCTGCAGGAGGCACAGGATGGGCTGGAGAAGGTAGCACAGAGAAATTGGGCTCACAAAACCCAAAGCAGGCAGTGGGAGCATGGAAACAAACACACAATCTGACATGGAGAAAGTATTGACAGGCTCAGGCTTTAGCAAACTGTGAGTCATTCATTGGCAAGTGATGCAGTCAGGTTTGAAATAACGAGGTAAAACCAGCATCAGCAAAATTGCTCCATGTTCCTATTTTCCTGTTGAGTTTTAAGTATGTAAAAAGCAATTAGTTACTTGCAAGACCTGTTGAAATTAAATAATTCTGTTTTTTTAATGCAAAGTTCTCATGCTGTTGGTGGCTTCTAAACCTGTATGTTTGGGAATCATGGAATTATTAGGCTTGGAAAAGACCTCTAAGATATGAAACACAACCATTCCCTCAGCACTGGAGAAAAATGGGTTCCCAAATGCCATATCTTCATGTCCTTTAAATCCCTGCATGGGACTCTAATATGTCCTAGGCAGCCTGTTCTAATGCTCAACAACCCTTTTGGTGCATAAATTTTCCATAATATCCAACCTAAACCTCCCCTGGTGGAAATTGCAGCAATTTCTTCTTGTCCTGTCTCTTGTTGCTCGGGAGATGGAAGTAGCCATCAAATTTCTGTAAAACATGAAGGATTTGGCAATAATAAAAAACCCCCAAGCATATATATGTGTGTGTGATAAAGGAAACAGGCAGCCAAGCTTTATTACTCATCACATAGAACACAGTTTTGGATTGTATGACATTTATAATGTAAAAGAGTTGATTCCAACCAAAATCCCTTCTTTGAAGTGAAATATGGTCCTCATAGAGCAATATAAATTAACTAAACTGTGGCAGGTCAGCATGTGTGGGAACCAGGAAAGATGAAAAGCACGTCTGAAGGAAGAATTAGAATTCTGAAGTAGTTTTAACAGAGTTATGTCTGTGTTTTTAATTTTTTTAACCAGATTAGAAGAAGTGACATATTTCAAAAGTGTATGTATTTTTTTAAATAACAGTATAATCCTAAAATGCCTGGATGAAATATTAAGAGTTGAATTTTTTTTCTATTTTGTGGGGATTTTTTTCTTCATATTAATGAGCTAAAATACTACCTAAGGCTAATACCTAACCTAGCAGAGTAAAGACTAGCTAGAACAACTTTAAAGGAGTGCTTTTATTTATAACTGATCTAAGTGTCGCAGTATATGAAAATACAGATGTTCTGCTGTGAAAATGAGTGTTCAAACATCATGTGGCAGTTTGCAGGTTGAAGATAAATGTGAATCATTAATATCAGATCAGGTTATTTTGTTTGATGACCATGCACAATATACTGCAACTTGCCAGACTTCACAGATGTGATAACAATGGGAAATTCTTAAATACAAATAGTTCTTAAATTTACGAGCACTTTTAACACTACTGTGGTTTTAGCCAGTCATCATGCTGTTTTATAACAGCTATAAACTATTTCCAGAAAGACACACTGCCTGTCAACCTAAAGTTGGCAACGTTCCTGTGAATTTCCATGGTAATTTTATTGGTAATTAGCATTTGTCAATAGCTTGTCTGTCATAACCCTTACATGCTCAAACCTCTTCTATAGCAGTGAAATTCCTAAAATTCAGCTTTGTGGCTTTTGTCACTCCTGTAAGAAGAACCAGGGGTTTAAACTCCCTCAATGTATTCATGTTCACGTTCTGTTATATTGATATTGTAGGGTTTTTTTTCCTGTCATTGTCTGGGTTTAAACTTGTAGCTGTGGCACCAACATCCTCATCTTCTGGTGTGTATTTTCTTTTATCCTGGGTCTTGGAGAGGATGCAGTGTGGTGGTCATAAGAATTGCAGGTTATCCCAAAAAGTTGTACTGGCTTGAGGTCCTGGTGAACTTTCAGTCTGGTAAAGCCCTCGATGATTTTTGCATTTCTCTGTAGGTTGGTGTTGTCATTCATCTGAAATAATCTGGGAATGTCTCTTTAATTGGGTTTTTTTTCATTTCTCGGGTGAGTGCATGACCAGCTGACAGGTGGGAAAAACCTCAGGTAGAGTTCTGTTTTGGATGAAATGCAATAACCTGTGATAGAAAAGGGTTCAGATAAAGTGACCTAAAGCCTTTGGCCTGCAGAGCTGTAGTCCACCTGTGTTGTAGAAATGAAGTCCATGAATCTTCAGCAGTGATCACACTGGAGGAACATTTGGGTTTATTCACATTTTAAAACTTTTGTCTTTGGGTGAAACTGTGACACATAGACTTAGCTGAAAATTGTGTTGCGGGTCACTTAGTTTTCTATGTTGCTTAAAATCCTAAATCTTGAAGTACTTTGCACTTTGTGTGTTCTTCTGAAACATTAAATTGTTTTGTTGGTTTTACATTTGCTGTGCAGTAGTTACTAGTTATCTTTGCATCTTGATTTTATCCCCAGCGAATCCCTAGCATGCTGAGCTTGTGGGAGCTTTATTTGGGTGAGTAACAGGGAGCAGTATGTGGCTTGGCAGCTGGAATTTCCCAAAATCAAAGCAAAATGAAGGAAATTAAGAGTTAAAGCAAGGACAGGAGCTTGCAGCAGCGGATCAGTGCAGTTTCAGATAGTTATCACTAGGAGGACACACAGACCGTGATATTAAAGAACTAATTGTTTATCTTTTCCTATTAACTGGTTTGGTAATGAAAAATTCTGTCTTGAATGGGTGCCATATAGTAATGTGTTAATTAAGATACTTGATTTTACTAGAAATTAAAAGAGGGTTGGGTAATGGGCAAAACTGGAGTGTGATGGCATGAGGAAATCTCACAGGGATTACTTGGTTGGTGAAGCAGAGCACGGATTCTCGAGGGCGTTCATCTGCCAGAAATAGGTGACATTTAGGTACAAGTGATCCCTTTTTTTACCATTTATTTTACAGCTTTGTGTTGCAAGGAATTCCTTACACCTTTCTGGGCAATGTTTGTGGTGTTTTCCTGCTGGTCAGGACACGGAGTGAGGTGGATCAGTGGCTGGGATTTGATGTGGTGTTGGTTGTAATCTTCATTTAATCTGTTTGTTGGTGTTTCACAGTGTTTGCAAATAGCTTTTCTTTTACTTGTCTATATGTGTTTATTTAGATTCTGATGTACAGTGTCTGTGTCAGGTTGAGTAATATGGAAATTAGTCTAATTGATTTAAATAGTTTGTAGACTGCCCATGTTGCTGAGACAAGCTGTTACCTAATAAGGACTTTGGAATCTGACTCTTTCTGTATAGAATCATTATTGATATCACACATGCAGACAAAGATGATAACTGAAGCATATGCTTCAAATAAAATGACACTAGAAAATGAAAAATGGTTTCAAATTTGAAGTTACTGAAGGATGCACGGAAATAACACCAGATGGAGAGAAAGAGAAACTAAGACAGAGATTATTAATAAGCGTGGTGTGTTGCTGTGGTATAGAATAGAATCCTGCAGGCTTTCAGTGTAGAAATCTTGTTGTTACTTTGCTTATAGTCCCTGTGATGTGTAAAAGTGAAAATGCATCATTTCACTCCTCCAAAGTAATAGTCCCTGAGGCTACAAAAAGTAGCACAAGCCAGTTCAAAGTCACTTTGGAAAATGTACTAATAGTTTTGCCATGGTAGGTGGTCAAGATTGAACTATATCTTCCTGAAAAATAATATTTCTGGAATGAATGTGATTTTATATCTCTGGCTTCATGAACTATCACTGGGAGACATTTTCCTCAATATTGAAACTTGTTTCTGTAGTTCCATTTTGTCAGACTAAAAAGCAAACCACTGAATCTCCCTTTGATAAAACACATGGTCTGGAACTGTTGCATTGTTGCTTTGTCAAAATTTCTGTGTGTGAACGCCCTGGTTCACCTTCCCCTCAGCATCTGTGTCTAACACAGTTTAATTTTTCATTCATTTCTTTCATCTTTGCAGTAAATCCTGCATTTTACTTTTCCTGCAGGCTACAGTTCCTGTCCATCCATTTGTATTCCCATCAGTTCAGTTGACTTTATCATTATTTTTCGTGGAATCAGTCTCCACCTTCCAACAAAAACTTGGTGTTCTGTATGAGGCCCTCAATTGTTGGAAAACAAGGATCCAGCCTGGTTCCAGACTCTTGAGTTGAGGATCTGTTCTGACTCTATGGACAAGACTGGGAACTCAGTAGATCTCAAGCTTCAGCCTCTTGAGTCAGTTAATTCTTCATCATTTGGGCTAAATTGTCAAGGTTTGTCAGGGCACTGTTGTACTTTCTGACCCTGCAGAGATTTTCTGTATTTTGCAGAACTTTCTACAAGTCTGGAGTACGACCTGACTCAGCAAAGTAATTCGAGTTCTTTTTGTTTACTGCAAAAGTTTTAATGACTGAGACTTCTCAGTCTGTCTTTCTGATTTTTAAAAAGACCTTTTAATCACTTCATCCTAAAAATAGCCTGGAATACTCTAAACAGTAATTGATGTATGAGCAGAAACACTGTGTGATGTCGTTAGAGGTCTGCACTGGTCTTCTGAATGATCTAATTTGAATTTTGGAAAATTCTGAGCATGGAAGGGGAAGATGAGACCTCATATTACTACCCAGAGGAAAGATGAAGATTCTTTTTAATTTTATGGGGAGAATGAGGATGAGGCTGTAACACTGAATCGTAGAATGTTAAAAATAAGGGTTGGGTTTTGTTGGGGGGGGTGGTGGTGGTTTGTTTTGGGTTTTTTTTCCCCAAAAGCTGTGTGAAATGCTGTGTGCTGAGGAGTTATACTAGATTACTGGAATAAGAGAAGTTGATTTCAGGATGAACAAATATTGAAGTACATTTCTTGTTCATACTAAGGAGTAGTTGATGGTTCTGTCAGAGTGTTAACACAGAGAATAATTATAGTAACACAGAATATTTGCAGTGTTGTAGCAAAGCAGATTTTTGATTATTCAGACCCTTTAAATTAAAATTTGCTTTGTAAGTTTACATTCAATTACACACATCAATTTGATCAGGTTTTTGTTTTACAACAGAGATTCTTAACCTTTGCTAAAAACAAGTCCTGTGGAAGTCATTCAAGATAATCATTCAGATTTTGAGAGCAGTGAAAACAGATCAATACTGACTTCTTGTTCTGTGAGTAGTAGCAAATTAAATCCTCATAAACTCAGCTGGGAGGCTGAGGGATGGACAGCTGGGGAAGCAGAGGCAGGATGGAGGGAGGCAGGAGGTTACAGCGGAGGGGCAGATGCTTCAAAAGGAGCAGTGCAGGTGGCACCACTGCCAGGAGGTGGAATTTGAGGTGAGGATTGGTATTTGTAGGGTAGCACATCAGGATCCTGTGTGCATTTACCACTAGGAGCGTACTCACACGTGAAATCCTAATTTTTGCAGCCTTTTGGCTCCTCTGTGACAGATTTGCCAGACTTGGTGTTTTGCAGCCCCGTGAGGTGTTGCAAGGAGCAGATCAGGGATGAATGAAGCAGCTTTCTGCCTTCATCCCCCCAGGTGGATAATGTGAGATGGGGGAAAGGAATTCCTGAACAGGAGCAGGGGCTGAGGAAGCTCTGACATGCTGAAATAGAGCTTTTCCCAGCTGGTTGCCAGAACTGCAGTGCTTTTCCCAAGTTCTTGCAGGTTTATTTCCAGAATATACCAAAGATCAAGCATCTATCTTGCTTTAATCAGAAGACCCCCCTGCTAATGGGGAAGGTTTTCCTTGTCTGCACAACTCTTTGGGATTTTCATGCTGTTGTTTCAGTGAATAATCAGATTTGGTACTTGTTTGCCTTGGTATAGAAGTGCATTAGTGCTGGTGAAAAACTCTGTGTTTGGAACACTGTATTGCCAAGATTGGCATCTTTTATATGGTAAAGGTGGACAGAATCAGGTCCTGTTATTGTAGCATGATTTGTTGTAGTTTCTCTCTAATTATGGCTGATTCCTGCTAGTCCAAGCCTAAAAGTAAGAAACCACTTTGGCATAACTAACAAAATTTTCAAGAAATCATCTGCATTTGGATTTCTGAAAATTCTAAGGATAAAGCAGAAATTCTAGAATTGATTTTACCAGCATAACAAACAGTCAAAGGGTTATATCAACTATTCTCCAGTAGTAAATGTACTTTTTTGCTGTACTCAATATTTGGTCATTTTTACCCTCCTGCTTTACATTAAAATCTTTCTGTCCTTTTTTTGTTTCTACCCTTAAAGCATTTTTTTTAAACTAAAAATGGTTTTAGTTGCTAAGTGGGTTTTCTGATTTTAAGTGCCACAGGTGGCAGCAGGACTGGGGTACTGGCTGAGTTTGGGAATGACAAAGAACTGTACATTGTGTAGTTGTCAATGTTAGAACACGATCTTTTGTTTTGACCTGAAGGATTTGTTTTTACAGTAAAGCAATTTCTGTGTCTTTTGTGTCTGTATTGTCATGTAAATAGTTCTGGGAGCTGCAGCAGAGGAGTTCATGCTCTCAGGGGCTTTACCCAAATCCATCTGTTGTTTTTTTTACCCAAATCCATCCGTTTTGATGGAGATGCAGGGTGCAGGAGGGGAGATCCAGGGTGCAGCAGTCACACAGAGTGCCTTGGGTGGCAGAGGAGTGTTTTTACACTTGTTTATTTAACTGTCTTACGGGAAATGGATGCTGCAGCCCAGTGGAGTTGGCTTATTGAAGATGAAAGGTAATTGAACCAACATGGGATTAAATAAGGCTTTTCCATCTCTCCATGTGACCTGTCTTAACAGCTTTTAACCAAACAGTGGAAAAGTACAGAGTGTGTCCGTGGCCATTTGGCAGTCAGTTTCTCCAGACACAATTTCCAGGGCCTTTGGTTGTTCCTTTCATTTGCTTTAGTCAGTTTGTTGAATTTGATAACAGTATTTGATGTTATTTGATAACAATATTTGATGTTATTTGATAACATATTCTTCAAGTTTGAATCGAAACAGAGAGTGGCAGAACAGAGAAGAATGAAGGAAGGTATGCACTCTGTATAATGTGAATAGAATAGAAATAAAGAAATAAATCACATAAATTCTTGTGTAAAAATGGTGGCTGGGGTCTGCTCAGTGCACAAGGGCTGGTCAAGTGGGGCTTTTTCCAACAAAAACAGTGGAAACTGATATCCAGAGAGAGTTTCCCAACTCCATTTATTCTCAGTTATCTCAGAGCTGTTGACCACTAAGGGTGAAGCTTGCTCAGCTTGCTTAACCACAGGACTGATAAATTCCAGTGGAATTATGGCTCTGTGTGTCAGAGGATGCCTTGAAATTTCTTGGGAGAGGAAGATGACTGACAGAAATGGATCTGAACAGGAAAGGAAGGATGTTATTCTTGGTATTGTTCAGGGTGTTTTTCTCTTCTGTGGAATACAGTTGAATCAATAACAGGAATGACAGAGTAGGAGGCTTGGAAGGGAGTGCAGTGATCAGACCTGATAGTGCTTGCTTAAGGAATCAAACCCCTTGCTGACACCAGGTCTGTGTCAGTGAAGTGCAGGTTAAAACAGCCCAGGAGCCTTTCTGGATCTCAATGTGGCAAAGACTCAGTAATAGGTAATTTTCTTTTTGGGTTAGAAAACTTAGGAGTTGATTAATCTTTTTTCTTTTTTTTTTTTTTTTTTAGAGAAACCATTGAGTTTGGGCATATTTTCATGGGGTTTTTTTTTATTTTTATTTTGGTGTTCTGCTTTGGTTTTCTAACCAAATGCTGAGTAAAGTAGTATTAGGTGTTTCAATCTTCAGTCTTGCACGTTGTGTTATGTGGGTAACAATATTGTCTAATTACAAGACATAGGTCACTGACTGATGTAGAGATCAGGTGAGGGGAACTGCTCTGTATTGTGAAGGGGAGAAAATGTGCTTTGCTATCTCCATTTAATTTCTCTTTCCTCCATTCACAGCATTTCAGTGCTGTCCATGTGTTGTCAGCATTGATCAAGCAGGGATCCTTCCACAGTGAACAGCTCAGACCTGGCTTTTTAAAAAGAGAAGGAATTTTCTTGTGTTTTTAAAACATGTCCATTTAAAAAAGGTTCTTGTCTATCTGTTGCATCCTCTCTAGGTATAAAAGACTGAGCAGTTTCAGGAAATAAAATCAGATGTGATGGTTCATTTCTCTCATAGAAAGATGAAGAATCATCGTAGAATGTCAACAGAGGGAGGTTGTGGTCAGAGCAGGAGGGCAGAATGTCTTTGTCCTCAGTGGCATTTCTTTGGCTGATGACCACGGGGTCACTGTGTCTTTAATTAATATTCTGGGCTAATGCATATAATTTTTGATACCAGAAGTACAGATCTTGAAACCACCTAGGAGAAACTTAGAGTTGCCAACAAGATTAATCCCTCCAGACTCCAGGACCAGCAGTGTCACAGGGAATGACTGATCTGGGCAGGTCACTCTGGACTTTACAGTCAGTGGAGGGCTACCTTAAGAAGTTTAGGGTGGGATTCCTCATTTTCTCATGGAGGGTGCTGGATTTAGTGAAGTGAATCATAATGAAAGCTCTGCTAGTTTAGGACCTCCTTTACCTACAGGGGTACCTGGACAGCTGGTACTTGGTGTGAACAATTGAGATAAATCCCAATATTCCGTGATCAGATTGCTGTGCTTTGTAAGAAATAAGAGTTTACTACAGATGTGGTGTTTTTCTGTGAAAATCTGTGGAATCTAGGTCTTTTGTGTCTCAAAATGAAGACAATATATGCCAAAATACGCTTTTGAAGGCACAATTGAAAATTATCAACATCACACTTCTCCTTTTTTTAATATATGTGTTGATTTAGAATCTTTCTTGAGTTGTAAGAATTGAGTCAAGCAGTTGGAGGGGAATGTACTGGGTTAGAATAAAATTAGTCTATTGAGTGTGGATACATAATAGACACCATGGTGCTACCTTGGCCACTGTGTCATTAAAATCCCAGAAATAGTCCTGATGAGTTTTATTCTGTTCTTGTAATCAGACTCTGCAGTGCAGTTGACTGTAGTCCTAAAATACTTGTATGGATTGAATAAGAGGTGCAGAATTACAGGGCTGTGCTCTGATGTTCCCAGATGATTTCACCATCTCTGGACGTGTCACCTGCTGTTCAAATAATGAAGGGAGGAAAATTAACAATTGAGTCATGTTGGTGAAAATAGAGATTTTATTGGAAGGTTTGGGTGGGCACTGAGTGCCCTGCTGAAAGGATTAGGTGGGATTTTTCCCATTTGGTGCTTGCTTTACACCCAGGTGTAAATGTTAGCATGGAATAGAACATTTCAGTTGGAAGGGACCTACAGTGATCATCTAGTCCTGAGCAACTCAGGGCTTGCTGAAGGGCTGCAGCATCCAGGTCATTGATAAAGACCTTGAACAGGGCTGGCCCTAGGGCTGATCCCTGGGGAGCACTGCTGGTGACAGTCCCCAGGCAGCTGGAACCTCTTTGAGCTCTGCCCTTCAGCCAGTTTGTCACCCAGAACTTGCTCATCCCACAGTGGGACAGCTTACCCAGAAGGGTGCTGGGAGTGCCAAAAATCCAGAAAAACTAAATCCCCTTCATTCCCTGGGCAGTTGACCTTATTATATAGAGATAACAAATTAATTAACCTTGTGTTGATGGTGCCTGGCAGATGTATCCTTCAAAAAACCCTCAGCAGCACCCAGTATAATCCTCTCCATATTTTTTTCCCAGGAATTGAGGTCAAAGTAAGGACTAACAGGACTAAGTCTTGTTCTGTTTTTGGCTGGGATAGAGTTAATTTTCCCTAGTAGCTGGTGCAGTGCTGTGTCTTGGATTCAGTGTGAGAATAGATTGATAACACTCTGATGCTTTTGGTTGCTGCTGAGGAGTGATTATTCCAAGTCAAGGACTTGCAATTTCCCAGGCTCTGCTGATGCAGACATGAGTGGGACAATGGCCCTGGACTGGCCAAAGGGATATTCCATCCCATGGGACATCATGGCCTGTATGTACACTGGGGGGTGTTACCCAGGAGTCAGGGGTATTTTGGGATGTGCTGGGCATCCAATCAGTGACTGCTGACTTGTGCATCACTTGTTGTCTCTCTTCTTATTATCTCCCTTCTCATTATATTATATATTATTATTATTATAATGATATTTGACTTAATTTAAATTATTAAACTGCTTTTATCCCACCCCATTTTTTAACTTTTCCCAGTTCTCCCCATCCCCCTGTGCTGGGAGCAAGAGGCTGTGTGGAGCTTAGTTCCTGGCTGGCATTAAACCACAACACTTTTTGGTGTAAATTCTTCTCAAATTCTTTTCTGCACAAGTGGATGTCTCTTGCAGATAGTTTAATTACCGTGGATTATTTTAGGTATCATATTGATGACATGGGTGAGCAGAAGGAAAGGGAATGGGGTTGTCATGACTACTGTGATTTTTTTATTTTTTTTTTAATTTTTGCGCTTCGATTTAAAAATATTTTTATCTCTAAATTTTTAGGGATAAGTAATATCCTTTGCTGATTGTAAATTACTGGTCATACTTCAGATTCCAGTAATTCTAGCAGAAGCAGTTTTTCAAGACATTTTTTCCTGGAAATCAGAAAAGGGTGAAGGGAAAGAGCATTCTCTTGGCAACTTATATAAAAGAAAACTGGGTTAGCTTAATAGTTGAGTATAACTTACTGTGGTGCTCACAAAAGGGCTTGATTTGTTTCAAATCAAGTGATTTTATATAGAATTTTTACAGATTTTTTTTTAAATGCTGGTAATTTTTGCTTGAGCTAGTAAATGCCTGCAAGCTTGCAGCTACTATTACTAACAATAATTTCATTGTTTTATTTAAATCAATGTAATTATTTTTCCACGAGGAGATCTTGCAGAGCTCATGCCTTAGTTGTGGTCAGGAATGAGTTTCACTTGTGGAACTGCTTTAGGCCTTTAATTATTTTATAGCAAAGGGAAAACTGATGCAATTTTAAGGTATTTTCAGTCATTCAAAGGGTAAATGAACTTCTTCATGACTAATTAAGTAAATATTTCTCTAATGCACAAGAGTGGGTGTCTTTTCTCTTCTGGGTGTGTTCATTCTTGACCTTTGCATTACTTGGACCATGAACATGGTAATTCAGGGACAGAATTTCAGTGTTTCCAGCATTGATCATGCAGGGATCCTTCCACAGTGAACAGCTCAGGCCTGGCGTTTAAAAAAGAGAAGGAATATTCTTGCATTTTTAAAAATATGTCCATTAAAAAAAACAACAAATAAACCCAAAAAAACCCCAAACCTTGCTTAGATTATCCCTAAACATACATATTGATGTGATTATTACCTACACAGTTCCCTCCTGAATTTGATTGATGCCTCTGGCCTCCTTTATGTGCTTACTCAGCGACAGCAGTGTCTCTGCTCTGATTCCCAAGCTGCTTTTAGCTCGGGTTGGTGATATAACCAGATCAGTCCAAGCTGAAAATGGGTTCATTTGTCCTGTTTCTCAGCCCTTGCTGAATTTGCTGGTACATGAGTAGGCTGCCACTTGTCCCCCTGGCTTGCTCAGTCTCGTTCTTGAACAGTCTGGCTGTCAGTGTTGGAATTAAATGCAGGAAAAATGATTTCTCAGTCATCCTTTGGTTGCTGGTATCTCTTAACTGGGTGGTTTTGTGCATGAACTGCAGGCTGATAATTTCAGGTATTAATTTTCTGAAAGACTGAAATGCTTTTTTTTTTGGGGGGGGAGGTAATTTGAAACAACACTGAATTTTTTTGGGTTTTTTTTGTGAAACCTAGTTAATATTATTGACTGATATAAATTATAGGATGAGGAATCTCCAGCAATGGATTTTTATGCTGACTGTGACAAGCAGCTCACTCAGCTGAGGAGCTTGTCTTAAATCCCACACCTGAGCTACTTAAAGGAGCAGATCTGAACAGAGGCTGTGAATTTGCAGGAAGTGTAAAAGGACTTTAAAGCCTTGTGTTGTTGAAGATATTTCTGTGCAGTGTCTTCCTTTACAGTTGGTTTTTAAGGTGTGTAAAGCCAGAAGCATCAGGTGTGAGAAGTGATGGGTTTGGCTCTCCCAGCCCTGCATTCCCATCCTGTGTATCCATGGCTGTTCCTGACCACTCTTCCCCAATCCACAAATGCTGGATTTAAAAGTACAGTTTGCCCATGGTGGTGACAAATTCCACTTTTCTGGTCACACTGAAAGCAGGAGAGAAATGGAAAAAAATCCTGATTTTTTTTTTTTTTCTCCCCCCTGCTTGTTTTATTTCTACTTCTCTGACAGGTGTTGCTATGTATGTCAAGGATCTTGTAGTTAAACGAGCACAGTCTTTATTTTAAAGTGAAAATAGGATTTTGGCAGAAGTTGGAAAATGCTCCTACTTGCCCTGGGCAGATTGTTTCTTTCCAGGGGGGGTGTGTATATGACAGAGGCTGGAAAAGAGAGGGATAAATGTGTGTGGGCACTGGCAAGAGGCCACACTGCTCAGGCCATGCTCTGTATCATCCCTCCCTTCTCCCATTGCCTTGCAGAGTGTACAGGCTCAGCTATATAAAATAATACATTTATTGCAAAATTGTGTTAAATGAGCTCATCTCAGTCACTCAGCAGTTATGAAATCCTGCCAAGTGCTACACGTCTTGTAAATTTAGAGGGTTGGTTTTTTTTTTTTGTTTTTTTTTTAATTTGCAAAGGATGAAATACTACACAAGTTACTGAGGCAGAGAGAAGGCATCTTCCTTCACCCATAACATACTGAGGCACGAAGAGTGATGCTGAGAGCCAAGGTTTCTGATCTGACCCTCCTCCTCAGAGCTCCTGAATGTGAAGATTCTCAGCTCAACAGAGGCTGCCTGCTTGTGGCAGGCAAAATTATCATTTGCACTCACAGCTGAGGGTTTTGATGGGGTTGGTGACCAGCTCTAGCACAGCACAGCTCCTTTTCCTTCTCCTTTTCCTTCTCCTTCATCACCAGCTTGGAACCAGGAATGGGTGAGACTTCTGCTGCTTCCCTCCTAACGAGGTACGAATTCCAGATCAAATGTTAAGAGCTGCTTGTTTCTACGTGAAGAAATCAGATTCAACCCCTGGATTTGCTCCAGGCAGGGATAGCATTACATGTGACTCTTGTCTTTGAAACTGTTAAAGCCTGCTGATCTGACACAGCTAGGGATGGAATTAAAATATATCAGCATTTCAGAGATGGGAGGCAGAAGGAACTGTTGGGTAATTTAGTCTGACATTTAGGGTGTTGCAGGTCATTACATGTAACTGTTACTCTCTGTTTCGAGCTCAGTAGCTTATGTTTGACTGAAAAATTGAAAATTAACAGGCATCTGCTGAAAATGCTTTTCAGAAGGGCAGGCTGGTTTATTTGGGAGTTACTTAGAAATGAGGATTTCAGTATCTCTCTTAGTAATTTGTTCTATGGGACAAACAGTCTGTGCTTGCTTCTTTCTCTTTTTTCTTTTCCTTTTTTTTTTGTGTTTTGCTGCATTTCTGACTTGGATATGCCTAATTCTCTGTAGTTCCATGGGGATTTTAAGCTGGCATAAACCAGTAGAAATGCTGAAAGAAGCAGTTAGCATCCCCCAGTCCCTGCTGGATACCAGCTGGACCCTGGTCCTGGCTTGGTGCTCCTATAACCGTGGGTGAACCCACTGCAGAACCAGCCACAAAAGCAGCAAAATCAGATTTCTCCAAGGTCAGTTCCATGATCTAGTTCATGGCACAGCTGCATGAAGGGGAATGAACAGTCAGGGATGAGAAATGGGTGAAGGTGGCTTCAGCAGCAGGTGGTGAAGCCACAGAGTTACTTTCAGCTGTTGGTTCTTGGCCCTTTCCTGATGGGAATAGTGGTGGTTTGTGTTGCCCTGCAGCCAGCAGTGTCTCTGGGTTCATTCTTCTGGTGTTAAACACCAAAACTTCACAACCAGGTGTGTGTCAGAATGCTGGAATGAAAAAAAATTACAGTTACTTGATGTAGCAAAAGCTGTTCAAGTGTTATCTAGGTATTAACATTTACCTTGCTGTTGAGTTTTTAGTATCTGTGTTGTAGTAATTGGTAGATATACACAAGGGAAAAGGGCTTTGGATTTACTGGAGGGCTTATATGAGGCGAATTAGTCTGAGTGTTGGCAGGTAGAATGTGGAAATTCTCAGTATATGATGACTGCTTTTAGTAAAGATTTTTTCGAAAAATAAACTCTGCTTTAAAGACACAAATTGGTGTTTATCTTAAGACCAGATGTTGAACAGTATTTAGTGCTAAACCAGGTGACCTTCACAATAAATAATTTTGTTCTCTCAATGGAATGATTATTTCTCTTAGGGAGAGCATTTGGTAAGAAATCTCTGTGCCAGCTCTCATGCTTTTAATACTTCATTGTGGTTTGTAATAAGAGGAGAGCATCTTCAGGCTGTATAAATCTCAGATTTGCATCATACTAACATGGTATTAGTTTATTGTGCTTCTTCTGTAGTCTGAGGAGGAGGAGGTTTTCTGAGATAGAGGAAGAAAGAGCTGAGACTGTAAAGACCAAGATCCAAGGACAGCTCAACCCCAGCAAGAGAGGATTGTGCAGTCTGGGCAAGGGAATGTCTATCACCACAAAACACTGTGGAGTTACAAACTAGAAATTCAGAATATACCCATCTCCTGGAGCATCACATACTGATGTTTTCTGTATAGATGGAAAAAGATTTTTTTCCAGATACTGCTGAAAGTGTTGACTGATCGTTTTTTTTTTAGTACTGTCAAAATAATTTTTGTTGTTTTCATTTCAGTTTACCAGGAACTCTTACTGTCGTGAAAGTTGTTACATAACATTGGCCTGTATTTTCTTGCCAAAAGACTCCAGTATTGTTTAAGCAGAGGTGCTGAGTGGTTGATTCCATGTTTCTCCTGGTAGCACAGAGCAAAACTTCCTTGTATTTAAGACTGAAAAGTATTCAGTTTTCTTCTGAGATGGATTTGGTTTTGGATAATTTGTGAATTCTTTCAGCAAGAGTTCACCTTCACAAGTTTCAGCTGGTGCAGGTCTCACTTTACCCATGGGAGCTGCAGAACTCAGCTGTGCAGGCTTGTTTGCAGAGGAATCTTCTTTCCTCTTCCATTTTTATTCAGGAGCTCCTGACAGCCCAGGTCATCAGAGCTGTTGCCACCACTTGTGTGGGAACCCTTTTTCCTGAGGTCTGACCCAGTGTTATTCAACTCAAAACCATCTTTTTAAGTGACCATCTGATTTTGGACTGCCTTAATTGAAACTTCTCAAAGTTGCCTGGCCACACTTGTGCCAAGGATGTTCTGCTGCTGTACCATGACAGTATTGGGTTCATGGCTGGACTTGCAGGTTTTTTTCCAATCTAAATAATTCTGTGTTTCCCTTCTTCAGGTGGTCTGCTGCTACTGACTGAGCCTCCAAACTTTGATACCTTTCCTGCCTGTTTTACTTCCCTCTATACTTAATTTCTGGTTGGCATCTGATCCTGAGTAGTCTTGTCCCAGGCAGTGCCTTGTGACCTGTATTTTGTAAAATCTTCTGGTTGAATCTGTGGAAAAGCTTGCTTGGCTGAAACTTTTCTGGCAACCTGCAGTTTTTATAGGGGAAATTACCATATTTCTCATTTAAAATTCTTACTTTGGGTTTTTATTGAAGACAGCAAAGAGTGCCTTTTCTGTTTTTGTTTTTGGTTGTTTTTTTGTTGTTGTTGTTGTTGTTATTGTTTCTTTTTTAAAAAATATTTGTTTCAGTATTCATTGTGCAGATGTGTATTACCATAGTAAAGCTGTGAAGTAGCCAAGCTGTACTGATCTTCCCTGGAGGTGGAATAGTTTAAAAAGAAGGTTTTGTGGTCTGCTTTAGTTGTTTATACTTCAAAATAATTTAAGAGAAAGGTGCCTTTTTATTTACCCAGCATTTGCAAGTAAACCTTAAAAACCTATCACAGCAAATAGTAAATAATTTTCTTTACAACACAGGGCCTCTTTTTTCTGAAGAGATGGGATTCTTCCCAGCCTTCAAAGTTTTCAGAAGATTGCTCCTATTTTCTCCTTATTATGTGTCAAATTGTAAAACATAAAAAATTGTTGACAAGCTATTTAAAAAAAAGATATCCAAGATTGACACCTTTTGCTAAAATACCATTTAACTTCTTTTCAGGTAGAAAATAATGGCTGTTAGAAGAGAAGATCAGTAAACAATGCTGAAATAGAAGTTGTTTGGTATTTTTTTGGTTTTGGTTTTATTTTTTTTTAATTTTTTGTTTTGGTTTTTTTTTTTTTAAGAAAGAATCTTAAATTATTAATTGCTTCTGAGACCTTAATGCAGTGGCTTTGGAGTTTTCCAAAAGGAGCAGTGGGACTCACTCTCAATGCAGTTTCAATCTGCTGTTGTATCTATAACTTATTACTGTATATTTTATATATATATTATCATATATAATATAATAATATATATATTATATAGTATTTGAAACATTGAATAAAAATGAAGTTTTGTACTTGGTTCAAGCTGTCTGGGTGCCTTCTGGAGATGTAAAAGTACAGTTATAAAGGAAACATCAATTTTCTCGTTGGCTAAAAAAGGTGATTGTGGTTGTGTATCACTTCTATGCATCAATTCTGAAGAATTTAAAAAAAAAAAACTACAACTAGAGAAACCAAAAGCTTAAACTAATGGTCCTTAAACTATCTGTCTCTTCATTGAGCTGTGACTGAAACCAAGAACAGGGCAAAGAGCTTTGCCCTAAGAAGTCGTGGCTAAAATGTACCAGACATGAACCAAACAGGAAATTCTGCAGAGAAAAAGGGGAAATAAGAGCTTGGATCTTGTTAATGAAAGTTTTGGCAAGCTGACCTTTTGGGCCTTTTTGAAAACTCCAGTGTGGGATGCATCACGACTGGTGTTGGAGTTTCCTGGGTCTTTTCTGACCACAGTGGGGGGAAAGGTTCCTTTTTGTGCTATGTTTGCCATCAGGTGCAAGTCTCTGGCAGGAGGAGATGGAGCATTCCCTGCAAGTATCTGAGGGTATTTTTGGGAAGCAGCTTTTTGGAGGATGGGATGGAGACTGGTCAGAAAGGAGCCTTTGACAGGAGTGGAGACTGAGGAGGGCAAAACCAGCAGTCTCTGGAAATGTTCAAGCAGGGAAAGAAAGACTTATTTCAGGGATGCATAGGGATTTGTGAAATTAGGTTTTAATGGATTGAGAAGAAGTTTGAAAAAAAAAAAAAAGGAAAAAAGAAACCACAATGGACCAGGGGAGTTACTTAAAAGTCTTTTATTCATCTTGCTTTTAATTTTACTATTCACAAGTCCCATGTTTTATGTATTTTACTAATAACTTGGAGCTCTGGAGTTTACAGTGCTTTTAGTGTTTAATGATGCTCATTCTGAAGGAAGGAGCAGAGCTCTTCCATCACTCTCTGTGACTCAGAGTCCCAGAGCAGGGGTGGGAGAGGCAAAATGGGAACCTTGAGGCAGCCCTGGGCCAGGAGGCTGGAAATAAACCAAAAAAAAGTGTCCTCTCAAGGCTGAGACAGAAGGTTTTATTTGTATTTTGAAGAGTCAGTAGAATTCTTGCACACAGGTTTGGAAAAGAACTGCAGAGTGAGACCTCCCTCTGTTCCAAGGGTTGGTCAGGAACTCAGCTGGTGGAGCTCCATGTTGATCCAGGTGTGAGATGGATGAATGTTACAGAAAACAAAAGAAAACCAAATCTTTCATGGAGTCCATCCCATGGCTCCCATGCATAACCTTTATATGAAAAGAGAGGAAGTCTAAGAGCCCAAGAATCCAGACAGATCACCAGACAGGCAGAGATTAAATTGGAATTAAGAAATTTCAGCAGGAGGAACATGGCAGAGAGAAACCAATGCACAGGTGGGGTCACTCACAGAAACAGAATGTCTGAAGAGTATGTGTTAAAATGAGCATATTTAACATAAATACATTGTCTAGAAGTTTCCAAAATACATATGAAAAAAAGGGAAAAAAGCTAGCAAGAACTCTCTTACAGTCTTTAAAGTTACTTACTTAGTCTGAGATGACAGGATGGGGGGAAGAGATGCAGTGGTTTCATCACCTCCTATAGGTGAAGACTTCAGAAATCAGCTTGTTGAGGCATTCCTGTAGAAAAGTACAGGATTTAAATCAAGTTAGAAGAAGACTTGCAGCACAGCTTTTGACTTAATCTCAGGATGATATTGCTCTGAGAATAAGGCAGATGAAAATGACAGGCACTGGTGCCTGCTGAGAACTGGATGCCCTGGTTTTCAGAACATCTCAGTGGGTTGAAAGGACTAACACTGGGAAATTGGTCAAGCAGCAGATAAAGTTCACCTGTGTGCCCTGTGAGAAAAAACCAAAATGGGATCATGAGTGCAGAGTGAGGATGGGCTTGAGAGTACTGTTGAGATGCCTGAGGCAGGGATTAAAAAATCCACCTTTCTTCAGAGGAAAGAACCATCTGTGATAAAAGGGTCATTTTGAGGCTTTGGAGACCTGGTTTGCCAGACTCTTGAGGAAATTGGGGCAGAGGAGAGGTTTTCTCCTGCATTAGCAGGACATGCAGGAGGTGATAGCTGTCACTAGGAAGAGGAGAACAGAGAAAATGCTCTGGATTTTCCACAGTGTTTTAGAATGCCACTTCTGCAGGGAAAAATCCCCAAAAGAGGCTTAAACCAAACTGATGGGCTGAAAAGGAGGAATATTTTCCCTCCCAAAGTATGGAGGTGGATGGCTGGATGGCAAGTGTGCCCTGGGCTAGTGGGATGAGGGAACTGGGGAAACTCGTGTTCATCCTAAATTGAATCCAGACAGGATTAAACAGGTCCCACTTCTGGAACTGCTGGGAACAAGGGAAAGAAAGTGCCTGGTTTTGTCACAAACTTTGTTCATAAATGGGAAAATGAGGTGACTGGAAGAGGTGTGGAGAGGGAAGCAAGAAAGGAAAAACTCTGGAACCTGCCAGGATTTGCATTGTCCTTGGTGGGATTCAGTGACAGAGAGAAAGAAAATGGTTTTGGATTCTAATTTTTAATCAAGCAAGCGACTGAAAAAGGCAAGAAAGAAGGAAGGACCTGCCCTGGAAGGGCAAAATGAGCACTGAGGAGATTGCTCAGAAACAGTTTCATTTCTCTTACTTCACTGTAGGTTTTTTTCTGTGCAATAAATGTATATTTTATCTAGTTGATTCTAGTAAAACTCAGCTCTGGAATTAACAAACATGCTCTTGTGTCTTTTGGGTGTCTCATCATGAATGGGTGGAAGCAAATCCACCTCTTACTCTTGAGGCGCTGCCAGGCAATTTGTGATAGCACAAATCCAAGCACTTATATATGAGTGAGGTCTCCAGAAATCACTGACTTGGACATACTAATCATATCAGTAAAGAGAGGTGCAGGAATGACCATTTCCATCATGGACAGTTCTAATGAAAATGATTTTTTTAAGTCTTATGCTCCTCTGGTTTTTGTTTAAAAAATAAAAATGGGGAAACAAAAAAGATTTTTGAAAATTTGAAATTTACCGTTTTGACCAGTAGCAGAAATTGTAAGAAGGTTTTGCTTTGGTTTGGTTTTTGGTGGTTTTATTTATATATTTATGTGCAAATTAGCAGCTTTTGAAATGATGAGAAATCAGAGAAAGAAAAGGAAAATCTTTTGTACTTTTAGACCAGCAACCATCCAGAGCTGGATGCTTTGCTGGGCTTCTAGATGTGTTTTAATAAAGAGAATTTTCCCAGTTTTTCAGGCTGAGTGAAGTTGGGAGCAATTTGCTGTATGATACGGAATACAGTGAATCAGCATTTGCAATGGCAGCTATTTATAGTCACTCTATTTTTATTCAAAGCAAAACAATAGCACTGAATTTCAGGCAGTTGGACCAGACACTCAGGAAGGTCTCTTTGGAAGCTGAGGGGGGAAAATAATCTCATCTTGCTGGATCTTGAGGGCTGAGCTCCGCCGGCATCTCCATTTCAGTGCCGTCCTCCAAAGGTGAAATCCGGGGAGCTGTGCTGGGGAGCTGCAGGAGCAGATGCCTCTAAAATGTGGTTTTTATCCACTCTTCAGGGGCTATCAGCATTCCTTGCATTTTCTGCTTGAAGGACTGAGCAATGTAATTAATGCCTGTTAATTTTAACCATCTCTTCCAGGTTTTCTGTGACTCTTCCACGTCCTCCTGCTGCTGCTGCATCCAACGTGGATCTGAATGCTGTGGCTACAAAGGCTTGTCACTGTCTCATGCTGGGTCCCTCACATCCAAGAGCTACTTGGCAGTTTCCAAGGCAACCACCTGTGGAATAATTAAAAAGGATGAAATGTTAGCGTGCCAGATCTAAGGAATTCTTGCCTGGAGAGAGCGTTTCACTTTCTTCACGTCTTGAAGAATCAAAACGTGCTTCTGCCAGCAAAGTTAAGGTAGTACAATTAAAAAGTAATGGTTTATTTTTCTGGAAGTTTTGAGGTGGAGCAACGAGCCTGATATGGCTGTATGTTGTACAGAAATGACCATGATTCCTTCTGGGTTAATATTTTGGGTAGGTTTAAATGGAAAATGCACAAGAAAGGTGGTGATGGGAAGGCAGTAATCAGCATTTTCTATTAGTAAAACAGTTGCATGGAGTGTTTTGCACTTCATGCCGTCTTCCCTCGGATGATTTTAAGCTGGGAAGGACTAAAATGGAGCATACATTAGTTGGAGCATAAATATAGGAAGTGCAGCCTTCATGCCAAGTACACTGAGATTTCTTTGGCATTCAGTGCAGTGATGGATATAAAAGGAATCTAGGAGTGGGCTCACTGCAAAATGACAGTCAGAATCAAGGCTTGATCTTTATCCCAGAGCTTAAAGGGTGGGCAGTGCCTAAGTCCATGCTGAACCAAACTGATAATCAGGTTTAGCTGCTTCAGTGAAGCAGCAGCTAAAACCATTTTGAAGTCACATATTCCCAGATTCAGAGCTGAAATTGCACGGTGGGGAAAAAAACCAAATATTAAGCAAAAGAAGCCTGTCAGAATAACAAAACATGGCAAATTTGTTTCTGAAAGTTTGAAACGTTGCTTCAGAAATTGATGGCAGAGGTGTTAGACTTCAGATAACTGGAAAAGTTCTTCTCCAAGTATTATATGTTACTGGATGTATTTGCTTGTTATATCTTCCTTCTCTGCCAGTCATTCAAATATAGTTGAATAGAAAAATATTATTCATTTCTGACAATGGAGTTAAATGGAGAAAAACCACATTCCCATTCTTCCCATAGTCCAAATAACTGCTCAGTTCAGTCTGGTTACCTTGCCTGATGCTCTTGTACAGTTAATTTTAGGCGTGATGCTTTTGTGTAATTTATTTTAAGGAAAAAAAAAAAAGAGTCCTAAATTTTGAAGTAGAAATATTTGGGATGCCATCTGGGCTTTACATAATAAATTTTTCCTGCCAAAATGTTTGTGGGATTTTGTTGGGATGTGAATGGGATTTCACATTCCATCCCTTTCCACAGCACAAGAAGATCATTGTTTTTTAGATATGGTGGGTCCAAGAAGAAATAAGAATTGTGTGGTAGCAGCTCTGTGATCTGAGGGAATACAAATAGAATATATCCAGTAAGGACCCTCTCACCTTTTTTAGATGTTACCTAATTTCAACAGCAAATATTTGCAGGTACCAACTGAGTACAGCTGCAGTTTTCCACCCTGATGCTTGATTTCCTGTCCATTGGTTGGTTGTCACCACATCTTAAATGCCAGAATGGTTTTCGTTCTGCAGTAATTCCTCAGCCTGTTAATTCCTTTCAGTGTGGAGCTGAGGAAAGTGGGTTTTTTTTTCAGGCAAATGCTGTTGTCACATGTGGAAGGACTGTGCTGGCAAAGTGTCTGCAGCAAGCACAGTGAGGAGGATGCAGAATTGAGACACTCTGTAGGTAGAATGAAGGTAGTTGGTGTCTGTGGATCCAGATCCTTGATCTTCCCAAGCAGCATCAGTAACTCTCAGAGATGGAGTTGGGTACTTGTGAAGGAGCACCCGAGTGTATTTGTGGAAGCCTGATGTAGTAGCAATCAGGCACAGTAATGCAGGATTCCCAGGAGTGTACACAGAGGAGTTTCAGCTTAGATGCTTCTACAAAACATCCCAAACACATACAGACATCTCCATTTTTCTGTTTTACCTCAAATGCTGTGGGTGAGGTTTTTCTCATGGAGCTTCAATGTCCAGGTGCTGCTGAAGCCATTGGGAGCAGCTTCCTGACAGTTCCTATTCCAGACCCCCTTGAAGGGGATGACCTGTCTCTAAAAAGGTGCCTGTAGAAATTAATCCATTTTTTCCATGGATAGTTCTGCCTGGATTTAGATGATTTAGCCCAGGTGGCAACCCTTCCAGGAGCTTCAAGTGTGCAGTTAGATATATTTGTATATAAAATTAAGATTTTATGTATTAATTATAAATGAATATATAATTAAACTAATATGTAATTAATTATAAAATTAATTCATCCATGCTTGTTTCTTTATATTCCATTCCTATTCCAGACTTTCCAGGTCTGAGTGGAGTTGCACTTGATCACTGGTACAACCCCCTTAATCATCCTCCTCTTCCCAACTCTGATGTTCAACCCTGACAGTTTTCCCAGCCTTCATCTGCAAGCCTGTGGTCCAGTGTCAGGGGTAGTGAAGAGCCCCACAGAGTTTGTTATAACATAGTTTGTAAGAGAAATAAAAACAGCCATGCTAAATTTAGGCAGCTGTGCTGTGTGAAAGAAAATACAGTAACAGGCAAAATTGATTTCTGATGTTTTTTATGTAGGTTACGTTCTAACAATCTTTATCCCTGGGAAGTTTTACAAGACTGAAGGGAGGGAGTAGGTGGTTAGAGGCAGTGATTTGTTCAATAATTTTATTTCTTGAAGTGATTCAGTACCTGTTGACACAGAAGTTGTTTCTGTAGCCTTGGCTATTAAGAATTGGTGCTATATGCACCCAGAAAAGTAAAATTTTATTTTGAATTCTCTTTTCTGTGGCAGAAGAGTTGTTTTGCTCCATGCTGGAGTAACTTGGTGTCTTTTTGAGAAGAAAAAAAAAGGGAAATAGTGATATAGTAACTCTTTCAAAGATTATTTTGATACAGTGTTTAATATTTTCCTATTTTTATACCATCAGGTCAACTGCATCAAGAGTCAGTTACAGTGTGGTAGTCTAAAAGTGTCATTAAAATACCCATTAATTTTGTTAAGTGAATTAGGACTATTTCCTGGAATAGGTAGGACTTTTCATCTTGTTGCTTGGAAATCCAGGTGATTTTTTGAAAGGGAGTTTTTCCTTTTAACAAGAAGGGGATATTCTAACAATGTAGGGGAAGTTCGGGGAAAGAGCAATAAGCTCAAGCCACCTTTGTGGAAAAGGGAACTCTAATAATGCATGGACCCTTTTACTTAGGCTTGATTTTCCTTTGAGAATGAGGGAACTGTTTTGCTGCACTTTGGTGGGTGGATGTTTTATGGGGAGCAAAGTTGCATTGCAGCTTTGATGCAAACAGAATTATCTACAGGGTGACAGACTTTATGTTAGACACCTGATCCCTTTTTCCCCTCCAGCTGCTCCTGCTGGGCATTTTGGATATGCTTTTCCAGCATAGTTCAGATGATTTTCCCTGATAGACAACAGAGAAAGTCTAGAATAGAATAAAAAAGAATAAAAAAGTCTGACAACATGCAGAGAGGTACTGAAGGTAGGAGGAGAGAAGCAGCTCTTGTCATTTACTGACCTAGAGCAGTGATTTGTCTCCAGCAGTGGCCACAGGTGGGTTATGGAGGAGCAGAGCAACAGAATGGGAACAGGATCCTCCTTCTGCACACCCTTCATTGTCCAGACATCTGTAGGACAGGGATGGACTGAGCTGGATTTTTTGGTTTGTTTTTTTTTTTTTTTTGCAGTGTTTACTGGATTTGTCTTTTGGACTTCATTAGTGAGAAGTACTGGGGAGTGTAAAGCTCTGTGGTTCTCCAGTTTAACTAACACATCAGCCTGTTCAGTGAGGAACCATCTTCTTTTGTTAACTTTTGAGCCTGAACTCCATTTAAAATCCACTTCTTGCACTGGAAAAGGCTTAAGTAATTCATACATAACTATTTCCATTACAACCATCATTTTCTAGAGCTCTGCCTGCTGCAAGTGTTGAGTCAGTTCAAAGCCTGCTGACCTATATACATGAAATAGGGCCACTTGCCCCACCTCCACTCATCCTATTTCACACTTAATTTCATTGAGAGTCCTCATTAATGTCACTCCTGAATTTCATTTCAACATTTTAATGTCCTGTGAGTTATCTGCACGCATTTCTTTTTTTTTGTTTTTCCTACTTATTTACTGCCTTTGCTACTGTGAATAACTTTACTATTATCAGCAGATGTTGTCATCTCACTGTTGAGCCCTTTTCATGTCATTTATGAATTCATTGAACAGTGCTGGGAACAGATCCCAGCTCAGATCCCTGTGGAAAGAAGAGCTGAAATGGCACCAAGTCCTGCCAAAAGCAGGGTGGGTTTGCCCACTTCTGCACGTGGCACAGCTGAATTTGTGGTAAAATCCCTGTCCTGTTTTGGTGCACTTGTAGATGTGGAGTCACTGTGAAATACTTTGTAGGGATATATAATATTTAGGTTCAATGTCATTCTTCATCACAGAATTGTTAAGGTAGGAAAAGACCTCTAAGATCACCAAGTTCTGCCCTCAAGCACCACCATATACACCACAAAACCATCTCCTCAAGTGCCATATCTATCCATGCATTTCTTGACTCCACCACTTCACTGGGCAGAGTGTTCCAGTGCTGCCTATTTGTTATTTCACCTTTGAAACACGGGGTGGGCAAGGGATTTACCTTTTTGGATGACTGAGGGTGATGTTTAGTGTTTAAAAGGTCGACTCCTGCTTTGTTCACAGCATTTTTCATCTTCTGAGTTTTTAGTCTCAAAACCAACTTGGTTGGAACCTGCTGGTTTGTCGCTCTCTGCATTGCCAGAAGATACTGAATAAGGGAAATTAGGTAACAATCAGAATCAATCTCCACAGTCATAAATACACACTTGTTTTAGATGATTAGGTGTAGGAAATTGCCTGAGCAGTAAAACTGCTACTTGCTCTTGTTTTTCAACATGAACGTAGCAAACATCTTTAATGTTAGTAAAACTGGGCCAGTTTTAAAGGATCTGTAGAATGAAATAACTTTTCCAATGGTGTCCTGCAGCTGCAGCTTAGGGAAGTAGAGAGTTGAGGACATGAAGAGTGCAGTGTCCCAATGTCCCACTGCTCCTTCCTCTTACCACCTCTGTTCATTCCTGATTGCTTCTGAAATTCTGTTTGCTTTTTCACTGCTCCTGTTGTCAACCATTCTGAAAACTGTATTTTCACAAAGCTATCTGCAGTGACTTCAAGGTCTCTCCTAATCAGGAAAAAAACTAATTTAGAACCCCTCATTTTCAGTGTGTAATTGGCTGCTTTTTTCTGTATACAGGGCCTTAGAATTAATCTACTTGAATTTCATCTTCTGTTTTCTCTCCCAGTCACGCTGTATAATAACTAGCTGGAAGAAAAGACTGAGGATAACTGCTGTGATGCATTTACTGGTTTATCTGTAATAGACCTGTGACCTCACAGTGTGTCCTTTTCAGCATAATTTATTGTTCAGTTAAATGAGAGAGGTCTAACTCCAGACCTGTACAGGAGTCTGGTTTTATGTGTGTGTATAAGGGTTTATGTTCTCTGCATGTAAATTAAGTGCTGATTAATAAGATCTTTCCTCCCTTCTGCTCTACAGCTGAGTTTTCTTCAAGATTTTTGTGAAGTTGATAATTTTTAGGGACTCCCAACATCCACAGAGCTCTTTTCAGAGCCCTCCTGTCTGTGACCTGCAGACTGCAGTCCATCAGTTGGGATTTTTAATAATTTGGTTTCCTTAGAAATCTGGCTGTGTCCACGTGCTCCTGGCTGTGTAATTCCTGGTAGGCTTTGGCAGTGAGCAATGCTCAACTTCCCGCACAGGATCCTCTTTCCTGCTCCTCTCTGCAGGCAGGGGCCAGGGCTTGGAAGTTCCCTGAACTGTTCTGTCCTGAGCACTGAGTTCATCTGGGTTTTCATGTGGCAAAGAATCATTTCTGAGGTTTTTTCCCCCTCCCCACAGCATTGTCCTGTAAAGTCTTTTATCTTCTGTCACCTACTGGCCTAGCAGGCTTTCTCATAAGCTTCACCCTTCTGGTGCATTTGATAAAATTTCCTCTTAACACATCAGTTCTCAGTATTTTTTTCAGTTTAAAATTTTGCATTTAGTTTGTTAAAGTCTTTTTTTTTTTTCCTGGAATCACAGTATGACTTCTCTTTTTGAAGGACATGCTTTTGAACGCTTTCTTAATATTGTTCTTTATTTTGTTTTAAGTTGCACTTACTCTATTCTTCCATATGCAATATGGGGTCTTTACCAAGCTGTCACCCCCTTAATACCTTCCCCTTTTTTTGCCTATTCATTTTAGTTTTCTTCATAGCAGTTTCCTTGTTTTACTGTCACAGAATGCCTGAGCTTATTGAGGACCTGACTAAGGTCACCTGGTCCAACCCTCAGGCTCAAGCAGGGATCTTTTTTTTAGTTGCACAGCTAAAAATAGAGAAAACTACTGTTTCAAGTACTGAACTTGAGTGCTTTGTAATCAGTAATGCAGCCACTCTTCAGCAGTGAAGATCCTGTACACCGGTCAGGACTGGGTCAAGTTCTGCCTCTGATGTGGGTTTTTGGAGTTGTTTGAAGGAGTGCTAATTAATGGTGTCTAAAAATGCAGTGTTTACATTACAGTGACTACACTTTGAGAATTTATGCACGTCCAAAATCCTGCAGTTTGGCCACTTTAATTTCAAGAGGTGATGTTTGATGCTGATAACTGTCAGGTACCTTCATGGGGCTGGGAAGCTCCAGAACCACAGAATGGTTTGAGTTGGAAGAGACATGAAAGACAATGCAGTTCCACCCCCTGACATAGGCAGGGACACTTTCCACTATCCCAGGTTGCTCCAGTTCCTGTTCAGCCTTGCTTTGGGCACTCCCAGGCATGGAGCATTGTGTGGAACTGGGAAGTCTCTCTGTGCTGCTGAACTTGGTTTTGTGTCTTTTCTTCCTTACTGTGCTTTTGTTGGAAGGGAGAGGTTTTGAGCTTCATGGGCTTCCATGCACTTTGAGGTGCTCTTGTCAGACAAAATGACATGAGAAAGTTTTTACCAGAAAACTTCTCCTTCTTGTGGCTCCCATCCTGCTGGAATAATTGGAGGATGCTGCCCCAGCCAGTGAAGTGGAATGAGCATTTTGGTTCATCCTTCTGTCACCATCTCTGTGTGGTCAGATGAGCTGCTGTCTACATTCCCTGAGCTGTAGTGAGGGATTAAGATACCCAAAATCCTCCTAGACCCGGTGCAGGTATTTGAAATGGAGTGAAATAAATCCCGTCCTGGTACTTCAGTGTTCTGAACTGGCCAAGGTTTTCACTTTTTTTAAAGAGTTTTTTCAGTCATGATGGTTAAGAAAGAGCAGTTTGATACTTGATTAAAAGCAAGGAGAAGGCTTGCAAAGTCTTTTTGGGTGAAAGAAGTTACAGGTCTGTGGGTGACCTAAAAATATAAAATATGAGTGCAATTTTAAATCACATACAAAGGTGTTACAAAATAATGTTGATTGCAAGGAACAGCTTGATGTGACTCGGGTGCTTGATAGTTTCACCTATTTTTCCTCATTCTTACATAAGTGAAAACTTTGCAACTTGGGGATATACTCAGATGCTGTATTTCTAGCAGTATATATTCCATTTCAGAGACTATTTACAAAAGCATGGGGTGTCAGGAAAAGGGGGAATGGCTTCAAACTGAAAGACAGCAGTTTCAGATGAGACAGTGGGAATAAATTCTTTACTGTGAGGGTGGTGAGGCCCTGGCACAGGTCACACAGAGAAGCTGTGGCTGCCCCATCCCTGGAGTGTCCAGCCTGGGATAGTGGAAGGTGTCTCTGCCCATGGCAGGAGGTGGGACTGGATGGGCTTTAAGGTCTCTTCTTACTGAAACCATTCTGCAATTTTGTGAAATGAGGAAAAACCCCAGCATACTCAACAGCAGAAACTGGGTGAGATTAATCTGCCTTTAAAGGTCAGGCTGAATTTGTGTTACCACTTTCTGTTCCTTCCGTATGGTCAGTGGCAGCATCAGTTGAGCTGTTTCTGAGTTTTTAAGATGAGTTTCTGTCTGGACTTATTCACACACTACCAAGAAGAGGAAAACCCAAACCCAACCCTGAAGCAGGTCTTTTAAATTATTAGTTGTTAGTGGTTGTTCATCCAAATAAAGGACTGATCTGACTTGCTGGAAATTTTGTGGTGCTTTACCCTGGTTGTTACAAGATTGCAGGGCTCAGGTTTGTGTGGGTGAGTGGGCAGTCCTGCCTCGGTGTGCAAATACAGACTCCTCAGCAGCCTCTGGGTTGATGAACTTTTTCTGTTCTCTTTTGTTCTGTCTGTAGCTTCCTCAGTTTTGGGCTCTGCAAGAATGCAGACTGGTCTAAAAACTATGTAGATTACATAATGTAGGGCTGGGGTTTCTTCCAGCTGAGTGTTAGCTGATCTCAGTTTCTAGCAGGTTTGAAAAACTCTTCTGCCCACCAAATCTTAGAGCAGGTGTTTGCTTCAGCAGTGGCATTTGCTGGTGTCTTTGTTATGTTAATTTGGGGAAAGACTGTTTTCTGGAGGTCTGAAGGATGCTGAGAGCTCGGTGTTTCTTTGTTCCCATCAAATAAGTGTGGATTGAATGCAAATGTTCAGGATGGTGTCAGGACGGAGAGGGGTGTTTTCAGTTCATGTCTGCCAAGAATTAAGGAAAATTAACACAAAATTCTTGTGGTTTGGGACAATACTCACTGGAGGAATTGTCTGCTCCACAGATGGGGCTGTACAGAGTACTTGGGATAACTGGTTTGAAGCAAGGTTTGAGTACAATATGCAGGGAGATGTTTCACCTTCTTTAGATACAGCAATTTGTAGTTACTTGTTGAGCACTTCTCAAAGGAAGGACCCCACAGTCCTTGCTCAGGCTGAAATCTGACTGAAATCACTGGTAAGATTTTGTTGGTATCAAGGCCTGAAAAAGCCTCTGCAATCAGTGAATAATCACCTTGGTGTTTACTCAGAGAGTTTGTTTCCTTCAAGTTGTCTATTTTCACCTTCTGTAAGGTCCCAAAGTTATTTCAGGAATGATGTTTCTGGTGGTGTCTATTTTAGGCACTTGATGTGGGATTTCAGACTCTGCTGAGGTGTTGGCAGTGGTACAACATGTGGCTGGTTTATGGTGACTCCTGCTCAGATTTGTGATGCAAATACCATCTCTTCTGCAGCTTTTCAGAGCTCTGTTTCCCCTGCAACTGAGGGTTTCACCTAACCAGCATTGTGAAAAGTGACATCCACGTTATCCCACTGGATTAAGATTAATCTCACCTGCATATCTGATTTTTAAAGTGAGATGAACTTTATCCAGAGTCTCCTAATTGCTGGAATAATTCCAAACAACAAATAGTAAGATCTTATCTCCTTTTTATCATCATGGTTCTAAAGAGGGAACTTGAGCTTCCTTCATTGCTGTTATTTCTTGGTGTTCTGCCATAAAAAGCCTGTAACAGTCTAAAGATAATTGGGCAAAGGAAACTTGGTTCTGGATGTGGAGGGGTTTTTTTTGTTGGTAGAAGAGCATGAGCATCCTGAAGATTTAAGTGAAACTCACTTAAAAAAACCAACTTGATTTGGTATATAAGCAGTTTTTTAGAATGATGCTGCTGCTCCTCCTTGAAGCTCTTCCAACTGAAATACACACTGCCATATGCTGCTGGAATAGCAGCACACGAGCTGGATTCAAATACAAATGAGCAGAATTGCAGTTTGAGGCATTAGTTCTGCACAGGGACCCAAAATGGTTCCCTTTGTCACTCTACTAAACACCTAAAGTTAGTTTTACAACATGCCTGTGCAAAACATTTCGGAGGCTTTGGGTCTGAAATGAGGATGAAGAGGTTAAGAGGGAGTGAGAAGGAATTTTTCCAATTTTCTTGTGTTAATCTAGGGACAGGCACAGGTGATGTGATGCCACTGTACCACCTATAGCAGATAAAGAGAAAAGGGAGATTTTGTAAGCAGCTCAGAAAGCTTGGATACTTCACTGGGCATCCAGCTATCCTTTTCCATGGATAATCAGATTAATCAGATATTTGGTAGTTTGCAGAACTGTGGCCATAGCTCCACACTTGTCTCTACTGCTGCTCTTTACTTAAAATAGCTTTAAGACACCAATATTTAAGTGTTAGCTAGGATTTGGACTTTTTAATGTGTGTGTTAATCTTTTAAAATCTGCTTTTGTACTGTAGGAGAATTTGTGGACCATATAAACAGTTTTGTAATTGGGAGCAGATAGTTTACATGCCTCATTTTTATGTTTTACATAGATACTTGCTAAGGAAAAATGCAAAGTTTCCCAGTTAATCCTCTCCTAAAAGTTGTTTTGAGCCAGAGTAATGATGAATAACAATGAGCAATACATTAACAGAGCTGTATATTGCTGTCATTGATGGGGAAGTGCTCCTGCTGATTTTATTCCAAATGCTGATCCCATAGTGGTTGATATTGTGATACTGGAAGGAAACATCTTACTTTAATTCATGTGTTTTATTAAAGCCATAGATACTTATTTTAATAAAAACATCAGGTACTTATAATCTTAAAAAGGCTGGAAAACTGTGATGCAAACTAGTTCTCTTCTCTCCTTCTTCCTTCTCCTTCTTCCTTCTCCTTCTTCCTTCTCCTTCTTCCTTCTCCTTCTTCCTTCTCCTTCTTCCTTCTCCTTCTTCCTTCTCCTTCTTCCTTCTCCTTCTTCCTTCTCCTTCTTCCTTCTCCTTCTTCCTTCTCCTTCTTCCTTCTCCTTCTTCCTTCTCCTTCTTCCTTCTCCTTCTTCCTTCTCCTTCTTCCTTCTCCTTCTTCCTTCTCCTTCTTCCTTCTCCTTCTTCCTTCTCCTTCTTCCTTCTCCTTCTTCCTTCTCCTTCTTCCTTCTCCTTCTTCCTTCTCCTTCTTCCTTCTCCTTCTTCCTTCTCCTTCTTCCTTCTCCTTCTTCCTTCTCCTTCTTCCTTCTCCTTCTTCCTTCTCCTTCTTCCTTCTCCTTCTTCCTTCTCCTTCTTCCTTCTCCTTCTTCCTTCTCCTTCTTCCTTCTCCTTCTTCCTTCTCCTTCTTCCTTCTCCTTCTTCCTTCTCCTTCTTCCTTCTCCTTCTTCCTTCTCCTTCTTCCTTCTTCCTTCTTCCTTCTTCCTTCTTCCTTCTCCTTCTTCCTTCTCCTTCTTCCTTCTCCTTCTTCCTTCTCCTTCTTCCTTCTCCTTCTTCCTTCTCCTTCTTCCTTCTTTCTTCTTCCTTCTTTCTTCTTCCTTCTTTCTTCTTTCTTCTTCCTTCTTCCTTCTTCCTTCTTCCTTCTTCCTTCTTCCTTCTTCCTTCTTCCTTCTTCCTTCTTTCTTCTTCCTTCTCCTTCTTTCTTCTCTTTCTTTCCCAGGATAAAGAAGACCTCACAGGAATGCATGGAAATTATCAACAACATTCCTCACCAAGTATTCAGGAGCAATTGGGCTACTAGTGTTTCAATAATTGATAATTAATGAGAATTTATAAATAACACTTTGAGTTCTTTTTACGTGCCTGCTGGGGTTTTTTTTGGAAGGGGGAGAGGAATGTCAGACAAATTTCTGGCGTTTCTGTGCTACCTTGGAGACTAGAAAATGTTTCATTATTGGCATATGAGATTCTTATGTAACTTGGTAATTCTGGGAACAAGAATTTTCAGAAAAATGCTGAGCAGTTTGAATCTCCTCGTAAAATTAGAAGATTTAAAACCACTGTGCTAAATACTTCTGTGATAAATTCCCCAGAAATACGAGTATTCCAGGCCCCTGGAATGCATTAATTTCTCTAGGATCGCGTCCTTAAGGAGTTAAAATTCCAAATCCCAAGGAGTGAGCGACACACAGGCAGTTATTACATAAACCCAGTGTGTTTGCTTGTGCAGAATATTCAATTGGGATGCAGTGGAAGGTGAGGAATTGCTGTCTTGTGGCATCAGGAGCAGAGCTGGTGCTGTTCAGGATGTGGTTTGTGTGTGCAGCCCCCAGCACAGGGCAGTGGGCAGGAGGTTGCCCTGATCTCTTACTGCTGTCAAGAAGTTTTTTATTTGTTTTCTCCAAGTTCAAGGTCTGTAATTCTAGTGGGACGAGCTAGGAAAGGACTTGCCCTACTTTTTTTTTTGTGTAAAACAGCCTGGCTTATCTTATCCACTCTCTTCAGAACTCTTGTTATATTCCATAGAGAGGGCTTGATTGAATTTTTTTTTTTTTCAGCGTAGAGTGAAAATAGTGGTTTGTTAGTGTTCACACCTGCTGTGTGAATTTCCTGATTCTTAAGTGGATTAGAAATTGCCCTATTCCATTACCTTCTTGGGGGCACAGATAGTCTGACATAGGAATCCACTGATTTGGGATGACTCAGAATTAAACTGAGTCAGGTATGCCTTACTCGATTTAATTTTATTTTTTTTGACTTACAGAATTAAAAATAAACAGAAGTTCAAAATCTATATCCTTTATTTCTTGTGTCAGGAAATGATCTTCTTCATTAGATAATTTCCTTTTGTGTTTTTCATTTCTCAGGGTTCATTTGTGGTGTTGGCCAGTTTGTTCTTTGTTCCTCTCCCCTCACGGAATGCAAGGTGTTGGTAGAACAAGTACATCTGAAAGTCTTATCTTTTCCTGGATTACTGAACTGAGTGTGCTGTGCACTTTGGTGCCTCCAAGTACTGTCTAAACTTCAGTCAAAAATTCAGGTTCAGGAGTTCCAGAAGGGGTGGCAGTAAAATGTGTTTGGATGATAGAAGGGCTGGAAAGAGAGAGCTGTGTCATGCAAGCAGCAAGCATGTCTTCAGTCACTTCTGTTAAGTGCTTTTCTGGCTAAACCAGTGTCCTCTTGCATAAATTCTCATCATATTCTAATAATACACAATCAGAGTTACCATTTACTTTCCCCCAAATTAAGGTCACACATTCTCTTTTTTTTCCCCTCTCGTTATTTTCTATGTTACTTTTTGAGGTAATGAGGTGCAAGAAAAATAGCAAATCAGGTATTTTCCATGCCTGTATTTTTGCAGATAAATTTACCAAGGAGGAAAATAATCTATAAAATGCTTCTTTCAAGGCAAGGGAGCACAGTTGATGTTGAGACAGCATAAAGCAGTAGGCATTGCGTAGCAGTAACAATAAAATTAAACATGAAAATTAACTTCAGTACTAACTTCAGGATTTTTATTTTTTAGTTAAAGGCAAGCAGTCTTAGGACAAGGGAATGGATTAAAGCTGAAGGACAGTAGGTTTAGATTGGATATTAGGCAGAAATTCTTGGCTGTGAGGGTAGGAAGGCCCTGGTACAGGTTGCCCAGGGAAACTGTGTCTGCCTCACCCCTGGAATTTTTCAAGACCAGGTTGGATGGGGCTTGAAGCAACCTGGGATAGTGGAAGGTATCCCTGCCCATGGCAGGGGGTTGAAATTGGATCCCTTACATCTCAAATTATTCTGTGATTCCATGGAATTTTTAGCTTCATGTCTCTGTATCAAGCCTGTGTGGTTCTCTGTGAAAGAAGATAAGAACTTATCCTCAGAAGTGCATCTTGGAGTGCTCTTAGAAGCTCTGCCACCCTAAAACACCAATGAATGCTAAATATTTAGCACTGCTGTTTTTAAAAAGCAAGAAGTTCTTTCCAATCCAAGCTTGTTTCCCTTGCAGCTGTAATATCTTGCTGTGCCTTTCTCTCCAGGGATGGAAGAGCTGTTTGTTACTTGTCATATTCACAAAGTACCTATGAAAACAAGGTCAGGGACTCATCTCCCTAATGCAGGAGATGTTTGGCCTGGCGTCACAGAGTCTGTATCCCAGCCAGACCCACTATTTTCCAAACTCTTCCCTGAACTCTTGCCAGTCCCTTGGCGTCTCCTCAGCGTGGGTATCAGAACTGGACATGAAGTTCTAGCCTAGAACTCAGCTTGATTTGTTGCACGAGCACAACAAATCTGATGTCATCAGCCAAGCAAATCCAAAATGTGGATTTGCCCTGCACTGGCTGTCCCTACCAGGGTGATTCAGCCCTTTCCTGGGAGAAAGTGTCCAGGTCATGAAGGAGTAGCCTGAACTCTTTCAAATCTGGCTGACAGTGATTTGTTTGGGTTAAAATCAGTTGTTTGGATTAAAATCAGTTGTTTGGATTAAAATCAGTTGTTGGGATTAAAATCAATTGTTGGGATTAATATAAATTGTTAGGATTAAAACCAGTTGTCAGGATTAAAATCATTTGTTCCCTCAACCGCTGTCTCACTGTGGAGTGTTTACTATTTGCCAATTCTTCAGTTATCCACACACTTTAATACTTAAAAAGTATTTTTATTATTAATATGTAGATTGTGGAAACCCAGGGCACTGGGAATATTTCTCTGTCTGCCCTGGGGTGCCCTGACCCCCAGGGCAGCACTGACTTTGACCCTCATTCATGGAGAAAGTTTCCCAGACTTCAAGATGGACTGGAATCCACAAAGTGTGAAATAGATTATAGAGAGTAGTGCAGGTGTATCACTTGGTGAGAAATTGAGGTTTTGGGATTTTTAGTGTGTTGTGTATGGAAGCAAGATGGAGGGCACAGGGTGTCATCCTGGGTTTCTTCTTCATGCTTCTTCTTCCTCCTTCTCCATGGGTTTGGGTGGCATTTTGTAATTGGGCAGAAAAGTCTCCATTGAAGATCTTTGGGATCAGTTATTGGGTTAAAAGGGAAATAATCCAGGTGTCAGTTCTTAATTGGATAGTTTAGCCTTAAAAGCCCTTGTACCAAGAGATTGTTGGCCATTTTGTGCCTTCTAATGAAAAGCTGCTGAACTCACAGCAGTGAGACTGTTTTACTGATAAGAAATAATAAACACCTGTGTCGGAACACAAATTAATGTCTCAAATCCCTCAATCCAAACCCAGAAAAACCAATGACTGGTACCCCCACAGTAGATGGTTTACAAAATTTCCAGGGCCCAGTCCCAGGTCTGTTTCTCCTTCATGTCACCCATTGCTCTCATGGGGAAGCCACCATCCTTTGCAAGAAAAAACAGTTACCAGCTCTGGAAAAGATGAGAGGACTTGGGTATCCCAGGTGAATATTCTTACGGACAGAATGAGTCATTTTTGTGTGGACTTCTAACATGTGGGTGAGTGAATCATCAGGTGTTGAACAGATTAATTTTTTTTAAATAGGACATGCACAAGATAATGTTTTTTCACTGAGACAACTTGTAGCTGCCTAAGGACGGTATTGCAGAGGCAGAAATACAGTGATGTTGTGTGCTTTGGAGCATGGTGCCCTAAGAGATGATCCATGAAACTTCAGCCCAATGTTGGTTTTCATAGCTCTTGGTGTGCCTTAAGTGGCCTTTAAAGAATTGTAAAGAATAGAAGATTTTTGGTGGGGGGGAAATAATTAAAAGTCGACTGATAGTTGCCTAAGAAACTGAGCGAGAGTTTGACTTTGTGATGTGCTTGTGTTACAAAGCAGCTGTAGGTGGGTTGTGCTTGTCTTTTCCCAGTGATAGGATGGGAGGAAATGGCCTCAAGTTGCACCAGGATTTTAGTAAAAATTTCTTCACCAAAAGGGTTGTCAGGCCCTGTCACAGGCTGCCCATGGCAGTGGTGGAGTCCCTGTCTGTCCCTTGCTGTCCCTGGAGGGATTTAAAAGATGTGGCACCTGGGTACATGGTTTAATGATGGCCATGGCAGTGCTGGGTAAATGGTTGGACTCTGTGATCTTAGAGGGGTTTTCCAACCTAAGTAATTCTGTTTAAATTTGCACACCTCATGATGTTGATCCAGCATGTATCAAGAGCATGTAGAAAAAGAAAACCATGTCTTTGGTGAAGAGCTGTGCCCAAGGCCCATTTCAGTAGGAAAAAAAAAGCTAAATTTCTTAGATTGTCTAAATGTTGGGGAATTTTTTTTCAGTCCACAGCCAAGTTCCACTATCCAGAATTGTGCTTAGTGTGGGGTTTTAATGAGGTCTGAAAATGACAGAGCAAAACCGTCTTCCTGTTATGGCTGATTTAGGATAGGAAATGAAGTATGACATTTAGCCATGGGTTGGCAGGGTTGAGGGCTTCAGTGAAAACTCACCACAAGTTTACGTGAAAAGCTGGTGGTTCGTTCCTAGAACTTCATTTAAAGGTTAGTTTTGTACCAGCACTGTGAGCTCAGGCAGTTTTCCTCAGGTTTCATTGGAAAGCATTTCTTAGTAGGTGTCCTTTAGAGGGTTTTGAAGGGATAAAAATTATTTTGGAGAGCATTACATGGACAAAACAATTTTCTGAGCAGCACCACTTTTTACATAAGTCAGGACTACAGGCTAGAAACACATATTTTGGTCCCCAAAGTAAATTTGAAGAGAGATTCATTCATTGCAAACAAGGATGCAGATGCTTTTAGAGCCTGACCAAATCCTTGTACATAAAAGCATCTTCATGCTCCCAGACTTCTGAATATGGATTTCGTATAGAGTAGAAGGGTTGAACACCAGAAGTGCAATAATAATAAAAAACCACAACACCACCCCCACTCTTCACACCCCCCCCTTCCCAGCTGTCTAGCTCAGTGAATTTCACACCACGGTTGCAAGGCCAGAATGATTATGAATTAGGGTTAGCACAAAATCTAGCTATTTGAAAATTTTACAGCATTTTACTGTAATGTAAAGGCTAGAACTTCTCCAGAAATCAAATCTGAAAAAAGCACAAGGGCAGGGAGGTCTCACTTTGAAAACCCAATTCATTGTGACAGAAAATGAGATTTTTAACCTTGTCTTTCAATCAGAACAAATTGTGCCTTGTCCCCTTGCACTTTGCCATTTGAGTTCTCATCTGTTCTGCACTCCTTCAAGCCAAGATCCACATCCCCATTTGAAGCACATTAAAAATCTTGGGTATAATCAACATTTTTTGACTACTGGTTAATTTTTGATCTTTTTTCTGAGTGTCCTTGGGCAAGGCTCCAGGCTGTCATGACCAAATTCACAGAAGGTGCAGGCTATGGTGAGGTTTTTTTGAAAGCATTACACTGTGAAGAGACTCTCTGAGGGAGTATCTTTGTTGTGGTAGAAGTCATACAGCAGGTTTTCACTGTGATTGCAGCTTCAGCATAGCTCACTCTAATTTAGTTAGCCCAAGGCTATAACATACTGCTTTTCAGGATTCTAGAATGGCCATTAATGGGAATTTGCTGAGAGTGGGTGTGTATGCCTGAAGGGAAAGTGTGCATAAAAAATTAAAGCCTCCTGCTTATGATGTAGTTGGTATGTGCTGTTGTCCTTGATCTAACTTAACTGGGTACTGCAGGTGAGAGCAGCACAGCAGTTCTCTAAATAAGTCACTTCAGCCTTGAAGTCTGCATTTGATAAGATTTTGTTGGCCTCAGTAGTGTGCAGCTGGTTCTTACAAATGAGTTTTCATCTGCGTGCTCCATGATTTACATCCCTGCATGCAGAGAAGTGTCTTTGCTTTATGGATGGCAGAGCATACATAACTTTCAACTATCCTGTGGTTTTCAAATATCCTTACATACAGGTTATATTTCATTCTATCTTACAGTAATTGGTGATTAAGATAAAAGTCCAGTGCCCAGTGCATGACCCCTTCTTGCTCTGGCCAGTGTCACCTTTCCTTAATTTGGCTTTTTTCTTTACATATGAAAAGAAGGCAGGTTTAAATGGGATATTAGGAAGAAATTCTTCCCTGAGAGGGTGCTGAGGCCCTGGCACAGGTTTCCCAAAGAAACTGTGGCTGCTCCATCCCTGGCAGTGTCCAAGGCCAGGTTGGACAGGGCTTGGAGCAACCTGGGATAATGGAATGTGTCCTTGCCCATGGCAGGGAGTCTGAACTAGATAGTCTTGAAAGTCCTTTCCAACCCAAGCCATTCTGTGACTCTGTAATATTTAATAATACTTCTTTTTTCCAGACTGTTGCTATTCATGGCAATATCAAGAGGTAAAAATTCTTTTATTGCTGCGGAGGAGTATTTATAGACATAAGCTCCATCCCAGCTCCCTGCTTGCTGCCATGTTTTAAAGGAGGTGTGAGAGCTGTGAATGCATCCTTCAGGGTTTCAGGAAAGCATTGATGCTTCAGTGTGCTGAGCCAGAACACCTCATTTGTTAGGATTTAGTAACATCTCCTGGAGAGAAGTCAGAGTTCCCCAAGAAATCCCAGACAGAAAGGAAAACCAGTGTACATGCAGGAGAAATGGTGTGGTTGCCACTGTATAGGTTTAACAATCTGCCTTAATTCTCCTGAGACAAAGGGAGGTGGCTTGGTGGCTCTTCTTCTTCCCACTCTTTTAGCACAGGCTATTCCTGTGGGATTGTAGGACAGGAAAACTGCTGTGTTCCACAAGGCACTTCCACACAGGGCTCTCTTATCCCTCTCTAATTATGCTCAGTGGGGCAGCTACTGCTGTTAAGGACATGCTGAACTCATGGAAAAAAAATTGCTAGAATTTAGCTTTTAATTTATTTGTCCTCCCATTTGGAGAGAACACTTAATGTGATTTCATGTAATAAAGCAGCCACAGAGGTGATTTTTCTAAATTTAAGGTTTCCTTTGAATTTATTCTTATCTCAAATAGATTGGATTACTATAGGCTGTGTCAGCGTGAGTCACTTGTAAGTGCCTGTTAATCCAATAAATCTGAGTGGTTTCTTATGGAAATACTATTTTCTGATTTCTATTTATATGATGGTCCCTGGTCTTGTTGAATCCACACTGACTTCACTGGAAATATCTCTTTGGAAAAAAATGGTACAATTCCCCATGCTAATGGAAATTGCAGTGAAGCAGTAAAATGAAAAATAGCCTCAAGTAATTAATAAATGGTTTAGAAGTTCTTTGCATCACCTTGATTAGGTATTTTGTAGCAATACTGCCTGAGACTAAAAAGAATCATCAGAGGGTGTTGTTTTGTTGTGTTTGCTTTATAGGTTTTCCTCCCCAGTTAATAATGCTGTTCAACTCTCCATACTATATTTTTACATTACCCTGCAAGTTTTTTTCATTCACTTGTTGCCACTGCCCTACTCAGGGGTATTGGTGTTTGCATCACTTTGGGCATTAATTTCCCACCCATAACATAGTCAACTACTGAAAACTAAATACTTAAGTAGAGAAAAGTAGCTGTTTTAAAATAACTTCAGCCTTTTTCTGTTTTACTTGAGCAGCGACTGGTATTCAGTGGCAGCAGAAGGCAAAAGCTTTGCTATGGTTTGGAATTTTTGCCTGGAATTAGAAGGAAAAAATCAGTATAAGATACGTTTTTCCAGCCTGAGACCAGTGTGCTTATGTACCAAGAGAGAGGGAGGGTGTAAACACTCCTAAAAGCTGGCTGGTAAAACCTGGTCCTCATTTGAGCTAGAAAGTGCAGAACATAACGATTTATACCATGCACTGGGAATTTCTAGTGCTGAGGTGGGGGGGGAAAATGCATTTACTGGAAATAGTTTGACAAAATTCAGTGTTTGTAACGCGTGTAACAGCGCTGCTACTGTAAGGCATCACAATTTTCATAATCTTAAATTTGCTCGTATGCACCAAGTTTCCAAATACCTTCCTCCTCTCTGTCTCTGCTGTTGAGTACGAGGGATGGGATGCTGAAAATCACTGGATCTTTGACGTGTTAAGAGAGGCTTCTGTGGATGTTCACTGCCTGCTTGGTGACACACGGAATGTTTATTGAGTCTGTGCAGTAAAATGCTGCTGAGGCAGCTGGGTCTGTAGTGGAGGAGATGAGAAATTTTAATCCCTAACTTGTGGCATTTTGCAGAGGCAGCTCAAGACTGTGAGGTTGAGATTTTGGATCTCTTAGTGGTAGTTGTTAATTGGTAGTGACTCCAGATCCTGATTAATTGGGATTTCAGCCAATTGTGCCAGCTAAACATGTCACCTGGTCTAGGGGAAGGTCCTGGTCTAATGCAAAGTGTCCTCCCCATGGCAGGGGTAAGAAATAGAGGATCTTGGAGGTCCCTTCCACCCCAATCCGTTTATGATTCTGTGATCTCTCCAGAAGATGCTTAAAAAAAATACAGAGGTTTGAAGGTTTACAAATAGTCTAGAATAAAATCACAGGAGAAAAGGGAAACCAAAGCTGTGAGTCACATTGATATATTAAAGATAAGTCATTGGAAAAGCAGAAACAGGGATACATTTTAAAATCAGTGTAAAAGCATATTAGAAGCACAGAATGGTTTGGTTGGAAAAGACCTTAAAGACCATCTTGATCCACCCCCCTTCCAGGGGCAGGAACACCTTCCACTATCTCAGGTTGCTCCAAACCCCATCCAACCTGGCCATGGACACTTCTGGGGCTGGGGCAGCCACAGCTTCTCTGGGTAACAATTAGATAAGGTTTATATGAAATTCTAAGGTACAGAAAGATGGATAACCAGCATTGCTAAGGAACATGAAAAAACCCTTGTGAATACATTGGAAATTGGAACAAGTCGAGGGAAAACTCAGGTCTCCTTAGCAGAGTGAAGATAATAAATCAGAGATACCACACTGAATAAAACTGCTGAGTGTAACTATGTTTAATCATGGATCTTCTGAAGGAACCAAAATCCCTTTGGACTTGCTGTGGGAATAATTTTGGTAATTAACAGGTTTCTTTTGAAAACAGTGAATTGTGATTTTTCCCATCTGAGACCAGTGCAGACTCTGACATTTTACTGGAGAAACAGGTGTGGGCACTGTGTGTGGGCAGGTTGACTGAGAGGCTTGGATGCCAAATTTTTTAAAACACTGGTAGTTTAGGAATAAGGAATTTACAAGTGTTTAAGTAAGTATATTTGTTGCAGTGGACTGGACAATTTAGGTAAGGCCAAATTGATGCATCTGACCCAAACAGGCTGCGTAGCAAAAAAAGCAATGTATGGAGAGATGCAAAGAGTAAAGTTGTGGTCTGGAACAAACCTGCTGTTTCCTAGATAAATCTGGTTTCTAAGCCCAGTTTTTATTTCATACAGAGGTTAAAATTAAGTTTTCTCATCTAATAAAAGCACAGACCTGTTTCAAAAAAGGATTCTAAACCAAGAAAGGAAGGGCACAAATGCTTCCAGTACTGGGACAAGGAAGTGTTTTTGAATTTGTGGCCAGCAATGTGGCAGAAATTGCCATGACCTGGGTTTGAAAGTACTGTTCCCTTCTAAACACAGACAGTAACCATAAAACCTAAAGAAGATAATTTTTTTGTGGTTTATGACCTTGTTGCACTCTCACAGGGTGGGAGAGGAAGGACTTTCACCCCTGGTACTTGGGCACGTGAATAAGGAAGGCTGAGTTCACCCTGTAGGTTTGCTGGTTTATATGGAATTACGGAGTTCTTTGGGTTTGAAAAGACCTTTAAGGTCACTTAAATCCAACCACCAGCTTACCAGCACCACCATGTTCACCACCACATGATGTCCTTAATTGCTAAATTGCTATATATATATATTTTTTTTTTAACACCTATAGGATAGTGCCTCCACCACTGCCTTGGGCAGCCTGTTCCAGTGCCTGACCACTCTTCCCATGAACAAATTCTTTCTAATATCTAATGTTAACCTCCCCTGGCACAACTTGAGGTCATTTCCTAAAATGAAAGGTTCAGTTAATAGGACATTTTAACAACAACAGCAACAACAAAATTACAGAGTCCGTTCCACAGCCTTTGTTGCAAACCTGGTGTTCCCTACGTGTTGCATACTCAAATGGAATGATGTATTTCCTTTTAAGAGCAGGAGATCCAATCCCTGTGCCATTTGATGGGTTAGGTTTGGTGCTGGCTGCTTAGCAAACACTGAGAGCACTGCAGAGAGGGAAGCAGGGGGAAGAAAAAAACCAAACCAAAAAGTAGTAGCAGAAGATGTTTTGGCAGTTAAGTAGTTCTCTTGTAGAAGAGTTGTTTCCAGGACAACAAGGTTGATGGAGTTACAAAGTGAGTGTGTGTTTTCTTTCCTCTTCAACTGGTTAATCAGTGAGGTAGGAGAACTTGCTTTGTAGGTGAGTTACATGAGTTATTTTTAGTCTGCACTTGATTGTCCATGTGGCTCTTTTCAGCTATTTAGGAGATAAGTGACATGCAAGGAGTCACATTTGCTTTGGGTTTTTTTTTTAAGGTCATACGGTATTTTTTAAAATGACAATCTAGACTATTAACAGCTCTTTTTGGTATTTTTTATGTGTTTGTTTCTCAGAGAAATAAAACAGCTTTGTTGCTTCAAGTTTCAAGCTCATCTCGCTGGTGGGATGTGAGTTTCTTTCACTGTTTGCACAGAATTTTTCCTCTGTTGGTATAATACATATTTTTTTGTATATACTAATGATATACTGTCATGCAAATGAATTTGGAATAAATTAAAGTATTAATTTTCTCCCAGAGTATATTCAGCTGTAGGATTCCATTATGAGATCTATTTTCAACTGGAGTTTGGAACTTGGAATAAGCCAGCACTGAATTAAATGTAGTTGCCAATTTTAAAGGGGCACAGCTCGCATAAAATCACACCCATCTCCAAAATATGTTGATCTATTTAAAATCTGGAGGAGTATGATGAAATCTGTACTTGTGTGGTTTTCCTTTGTATATTTTATTGTACTCTGAGTCTTTTTTTTATTTTTTTTTTCCTGCACAACAACGTTTTAAGAAAGAAATGCCTTTTTTTTTTCCTCAAAGCCACAAATATTGGCTGTGCATTTTAGAGGCAGAAATAACAAAAATAGTGTCCAGGTCATTAGTGAAAAACACACTTCATAAAGCTCTATTGTTCTGCTAAATTAAATGGCTTCAAGTTTATATGGGTTGATGATTTCATACCCCCTAATGATACATGTATTTATTTCATATTGAGATTTTAGAATTTAGGATTAAGAAAACACTTATTGTGCATAGTTTTCTGATGAATCAATGAGATGCTCAGCTTCTTTCTACATGTGTTGGGGTTCTTCTGAGGCTGAAGGTTGGATGCCACGTGCTAAGGCCTGGTGGTCACTTGAGAAAAATTAAGTTTTATGCTCGAAATCCATGATCCTTTGTGGTTTTGCGAGAATGGCATGGCATAAAAGAGGCCATGCTCAGGTGATCCTGGTGATCACTGAATTATTTCTGTATCTTGGGGCTTTCTAACTTTTTGGAAAAGGAAGGGAAGCAGTTTGACAAATCCACGCTGGCATTTACTTGTTGCTTTGTTATCCCTTCCTGGCAGCAAACTGTAGCCAGAGTCAGGATTCTTTCTGACTGGTGTCCTCCTTTTTCCCTCTTTCCATCTCTTTTTTTTTTTTTTTTTTTTTTTTTTGGCAAATCCTTTTTTTTTTTTTTTTCCCTTGCAAATTACCATTTTCAGCAGAACAAGAACTGCACTGACCTTGAGCGATGAGATGTTCTGGGCTTCATTTTCCACTCTGTCCCCAGTTATTTAGTTATTCCATTATCTGGAGCAATCCAGTTCTTCTTCATGGAGGTTTGAGTAGTTCTTCCAGGTCTCTACTTGGCCTAGTAAGGGAATGAGGAATTCTTTTTTGCTCCTTCTGCTGGAAGTTTGCTAATTATGTGGTTAAATAGAGAATGTAGCATCAGAGCATTCTTTTTCAGGACAATACTCTCATAGCTCTACTTAGATTTTTCTGTTTGTTTTTCTGGTTGCTTGCTCTTCTTTTGCTTCAATTCCCAGTAAGGTATGGATATAGTTTTTCTGTTTCTGTAGATTTCTATAGATTTTCTATAGATTTGAGTCCAAAGCACAAAGCAGGACATAAGGAACAACCCTTCCAATATTCAACTCCCACTGAAGTGTCTTAGAGTGCCTGGAACACAGGGGTACCAGGTATGACCCCAAACCAAGAGGAAATCATCACCTCTCTGAATTAGGTGCTGGAGGCCAGCAAAGAACACTCACAGATCTGAGAGAACACCACAAAGATATCTTTGAGCAATAAAATCCTTTAAAAAAAAAGTTTATTCACTTTATCTGTGGCTACAAGGAATTTCTTTGGTCAACTCTGCAGTAGGTTTTGGAATTTATTTCTAGTTTGTCAGTGTTATGCTCAAACCACCAAGCAGTCTCCAAGGTTCATCTTGATAGAGCAGTTTCAGGAATACTCTGGCAATCAAAATCAGGGAAACAGTCAAGAAGGATGGAAATATTTTCCAGTGTTGACTAAAAGCAAGCAGTAAGCTTGAAGCATTACCTAACAACGTAATGAGAAACGTCAGTTCAAGCAAATGCTTTTATTTTTTTAAACAGAATTTGTTTTCTTTGTTGTGTTGCAGAAAAAGAAACGGTGGCTGAGTTGCACAAGTGAACCAGGACGACGCAAAATTAAGTCAAAGTGGAATGCTCATTTTCCTATTTTGTAAGTCTGTTGGTCAACTTTACTATAAGGCATCCATTTAATTATAAAGGCCATTAGTTTTCCTCATTTCTTGGTTTGTGAGTGCAGTTTGTAGAACTGTCTGGGTTCCCTGTTTTTGAGCTCAATGTGAGGGACACAAGGTGGATCTTTTCTCTGCCTTTGCCATTACTGTGTCAAGGCACAGAGGAGGTCAAGGCTGGGTTGTGTCTTAATTATTGTTGTAGCTGTGCTGATCCAAGGAAGTGGAGAGGTTTGAAGGCAAGAAGGGCTGGAAAGGCCTTGGCCTTGGCCTCCAAAAGTTGTATTTGGCCTCCAAAAGTTGTACAGTAGTATTGTCTGTAATATCAGCTGGTGTAAGAGGAGTTTGGACCTTACTTTGAAGCTGCTGTTTTGGCTGAGTATTTTGGAATACATTTAAAATGTTCACTTGGGTACTGTAAGAGTTCATGGTTTGGAGCAGCCTGGTCTAGTGGAAGGTTTAGCACAAGAGTTTTTCCATTTTGGTCAAAAGAGCAGCGTGTTCTTCAGTGGTATTTTGCACAGCAAGCCTTGCAGACCATCTTTGTGATTCACTTGCAGTATTCAATGGCACATTTTAGAGAGAGCTGCCTCCAACTGTCTTGAACAGAGCATGTTCTGTGTGGTAACAACATCTACCCTGCAGTTGTAATAACAAAACCCAAGGTGCTTTTACTGAATCTGGTTTCACACCAGCTAACAAGTGGACTCATTATAAGATGATGTGAGGTTTTCTATGTATTGACTCAATTCTAAAATACCTATAACTCTGCAAAATGCGTCTCAGCTTGTTTACTAAGCGAGAAGTGTATTTTTGATGCATAGGTTTTGAAATTATTGGTGACTCCAGTTTTTCCGACAGCCTTTGTGGGGTGTTTTAGTTAAAATTGTTTTGTACTTCTATGGATGCCATTTTAATTTGTACCTATATCTTTATTTTTTATTTTTTTCTGTCAGAAAAGTTTTTAAGTAATTTTGCAGAGCTGCTTTTTATAGACACTCAATATTTAAAAAAAAAGAAAAAAAAAGTGGTAGAACATGTGTCAGGCATCTGCAATTCCTTCAGCATCATGTTTTCCACAATGATTTAATAGCTATTGAGTCTCCTCAAATATCTTTGTTTCCAAGACCTGTTTTATGGTAATAAATCATCTTGGCTGTTAAATTCTTGAAATGATTCAGTAGGACAATCGTTTCCTTAGCACATTCCCTGAGAGATCATAGATAGAAATGGAAAAGTCTTTAACCAGGTCAGCTTTTTCCCTGCAATACATGTGGTCAGTGCTGGAAGTGATAATGAAGTTGCCAGCATTTGTTCTGGTGAACTGCAGTTGTCCAGTGTTCCCTGTTCATTTCTTGCTAATTTACAGTGAGTTTTCTGATAGAGGTACTAAATTGCATTGAGAAATGCTGAGCCAGATACAGAATAAGAGACTTGTCACGGTGTGGTGGAACTTTTAATTTTAAAAAAGATCTGTCTCAAAATTCATATAAAAATACCAGTGAAATCACCCAAGACTTCCTTAATTTCCTCTTCCATTTGCACCTGAGGGTGGTGCAGTCCTTGGGGTAGAGATTGGTTTAATAAATTGTCAGATATGTGAGCATGGTTAAGTCACGATACCTGGTCTGTCAGTCTCTGTGGGGTAGTCATGCATTATGTAACTCCTTGTGGCTTTCTGACACCTTGAAAAAAAGACTCTTTAAATTGGTTATTGCTTACTGGGGGCAAGCAAGGAGATAATTCAGCCAAGAGTAGGTGAGGAGTTTTCTGTATTAAGTAGCTCATCTAGAACATCATGTCTGTAAAGAAAAAGGATGTGTGGTTTTGGTCAAAACTATGGACATCTGGAGTTCAGGGAGATAAGCAACAGGTTAGAGAGGGATTCAAGGAGAGATGGTATCCCTTGACCTAAAGTGTGTATCTCTGAATTACTGCTGGTTTCTTTTTGTGATGTTTTCGAAGTTGAACATCAGATACGGTTGCAACCTCTGTGGTAGCCCAGAGAAGCTGTGTGTGCTCCATCCCTGGAAATGTCCAAGGCCAGGCTGGATGGGGCTTGGAGAAACCTGGGATAGTGGAAGGTGTCCCTGCCCATGGGAGGGGGTTGGAACAAGATGATCTTTAAAGTCCTTTCAAATCAAAGCCTTTTTTATGATACTTGAATCATCCTTTCGGTTGCGTGCTGAGGACAGCAATAAGTTTTGGTCTTATTCACGTAAACATTTCCTTAAAATAATCAGGCTTTGTGATCTGGGGTTCTTGGTTCTCTTTCCTGCCTCAGAAAAGGAAGCAAAGCAGCTTCCCCAAGGTTTAGAGCAGATTAATGTATAAAATTAGATTAAATCTCTTACATTTGTTTCGGAAACGGAAGCCTTGTATTCCTACAGGCCTCACCTGCCAAACAGAGATAATTCCATTTTAACTGTGCATTTTCATCAGGTGCTTTTACTGCCAGGCATAAACCTTCATTTTTTCAGTGATGTCCTTTAAAATGATCCAGAATAACTTTTGCTACAGTCACAATAGAGAACAACCTTTGCTTTTAAAAGATGGGCTCCAAAATTCCATCTGCCCTGTAGGCTCTTGGCAAGAGTACACTGTGTCATGGCATTGTATTGATTCCAGTTGATGTCTCACAGAAAATAAACACTTGTACCATGCACACAGACGTATTTAGGGTTGGTAGAAGTATTTTCTGTCATAGTGCTGTTTGAATTTTTGGTTGGTTGTGTGAGGCTGGTCTTAAAAGGGACCAGATGATCAGAAGCTCTTTACTGGTTGAGGAAGCATTCTGCTAACTAATGAACCTTCCATAGAGTGGCTTTGTCATTTGTGTTTGTCACTTGTACCTGTGAAGTGAGGGCACCAGGGCTGCTTCAGGTCTCAGGCACAACAATAAATATTAATATTTTATCTCTTCATCAGTAAAAGCCCAATATCTGACCTCAGGATGAGCTCACTCCTGCCTCATCTCTGAGCAAGTAGGTATCTTAGAGCATATTCTCTTTTACTCTGAATGAGAAGGAGGGTTTGAAAAGAAAATCACAGACAGCCAGGGTTTGTAAAAAAGCCATTTTCCTCTTCAGGTGTCCCTTTTCTTTTGAGAAGGTCCATGGGTGTGGATGGCATGAAAGGAGACAAACCCTGAAGGGGTCAGTGAGGGGAGTAGCCATTCACTCAGGCAGTGGGTATTCAAAGAGAAACTCTCCATTTGACAGTGCTGTCTTCTAGATGACTTAGAAACATAAAAACACCAGTTGGATTTAAAAGAGAGCTTTTAATTTCTGTCAGACGTGAAAGTACCTGTAAGTTTAATGTGTGCTTTGCAAAAAAAGAGGAGCTTGCTAAGATGAGTTCTTAGATTTCCTTTTTGTGCCTTGTCTCTTGGGTGGTGAGGTGGCTCCACAGAGAAAACTCTGGCACCAGCATGGACACTGAGAACCTTTCATGTGTCTTTTGTAGGAGCAGTCCTTGTGCCACGTGAGCTGTGTGCTGGTGTGATCTGTGTTACTCACTGCCCTTCATGGGGCTAAAGGATGGTTTGTCAGTGTTTTGGATAATTGCCTCATCTCTGCCTGCAGTGAGGTTTATCTGCATCTGAACAGATAATACATAAAATGCATTATACATGATATTAGTGCAGGAAATAGAAGCATCATAAATATATATCTTTAGTAGCATCTTAGCAATTTCAATTTTCATAGTTTCCAAGCAATGTTTTTTCTCTTCATAGGATGGAGTGCTGCTTCAAATCTGTATTTAGTGTGCCCATATGAAAAGAAATTTGGCTTTAGATAAAAATTTAGGACTTCCTTCTTTTTTCCTGTTTTCTTGTCTCTGAAATACCAATTCCTTTTATATTCTATGTGTACAGATGAGGAGATAATGGCTGAGATACCACATCAGTTAAAAGGAAAGTCTGAGCAGCCCAGAATTAACACTTAAATCTATGTGGAAAACCTTGCTGGAGTGCAAAATGGATTTAGGTTTTTAAAATGAAAGAATGGTAGGACACAGAGATGGAGCCTGGAGATCTCTGTGTTGTTTTTGCTTCTCATCTGTTGCATAAGCTTGGACAAGCTGCTTTGCATTTTCCTGCTTCATTTCTCCTGTCAGAGATCTGTGTGTTTCACTTGCTGTTGGTAAAGCACTTCAAAATCTTGAATTAGTATTATCGTGGACTTCTCTGAGCTTACTTAAAATCCATTTCCTCCTCACTTACGCTTTCCTAAGGACAAGAATAAATAGAAATTTCTTTTTTTCCCAAATGCTATGGATTGACTGATATTCTGCAGCTGCTCAAGGTCAGATTTAACTGCTCCTTTCTACTGTCTTAGCATCCCCTGAGCAGCTCCAAATCCAGAGTCCTGTTGGGTACATTGTGTCTCCAATTCTCTTAGGGACATGGTCTGTCAAGAGGTGTTTCCTTCTTCATTGTATTCAGCAGCTGAGAGTTCTCCAAACCTCCTGGTGTAACAGACCTTCACAGGCTGATCTTGCACAGAAATCAGCCAGAGCCTGGAGCACTGTGTGTGGGTGGCTGACCTGGGTGATGCTGCAAACTCAGTTTGAACCCCCAAAAGCACTGGCAGGGTATCAGTGTTGTTCTCTGCAGCATCCTCAGGTGTGTGGCACAGCACCTGAGCACCTCCTCACCTCCTGGTCCCCAGAAGTGCAGGGCTGATGTTCCTGTGCCAAACTGGGGCGCAGTGAGCGTGAACCTCAGTGCAGGGAGACGTTCCTCTCCTCAGGTGCTGCTGCTGCAAATATGTGGAGTGAATTCAAGCAGGAATTAGAGGATGTGGATGCAGTGGTTAACCAGGAAAGTGCATTGATCCTGCTCAGCCAAGTGTTGCAGAAATTTATCTTGCAGAGTGTTAAATCACTGCTGTTAGAAGAAGCCCCTCTCCAGTGAAACATCCCTGCTCAGAAGCAGCTGCCACACTGCTGGGCAGCTCTGCCTGCTCCATTTAAAACATTACCAGCATCCTGGCAAGGATCCCAGGGACAGAGCTGAGGAAGTGGATGGTGTAAAAGCAGAACTGTTTGGGCTTTTTGTTCTGCCTCCATCCCTCAGCCTTGCTGGGACTGTGCTGTGACAGAGCATCTGCATCCCACGTCTGGAGACACGGAGAGTGAGCTCCTGAAGGGTGGCTGCTCATCCCTGGGCTTCCTTTCAGGGGTGTTAAAAGCCCTGCAGGCTGTACACAAGCGAGCTGTAATTTATTTTAATTAAATACAATAGCTGCATGCACGCTGCAGAAGGGATAAGACAGGGATTCCCCACCTCTGATTTATCGTCTTGCTGTTTGGATTTCTTTGCCATTGTCTTCCCACTCACAGATTTACGCAGGGATGTCTCATCCTCTCCCTCCTGTGCTGTTAGCAATGGCATCTGTCTTTCAAAATACAATTTTTCTTAAATTTTTCTGTTGTTGAGAAGCCATTCTTGCTGTGTATAGCAGAGCTGTCCCTGCCTTCCTGACACACACCTGTGCAACGTTTATTTTAGTCAGAGAGCTACAGGAAGCAAAGTCCCCATCCTTTTGAAGCCTTCTCATAGCTGATTTTTATTTTTTGAATTAGGGAGCTGGGAGTACCCACCCTGGGGCTGGCAGGCAGCCTGACAGGAAGCTGGACAGACTGGCCTACTGGCCAATCTTGTTGCCTTTTATAGAGCTTTTTGGTTAAATCAGCACATTTCCACGCAATTGATGCTTTGCAGTGCAGAATTGTTGTATTTGGGAGGGCTTTGGCTGGCTCTGGTTTTAGTCTGCAGATTGTGACTTTGGGAGATGGTTCACTAATTTTAATAATTACTAGGGATGATTTTGTGAGGAGAGAGGAGGTGTTTCTATGGAAGAAAATAATTTTGGAATAATGCTTCTCAGCTGGTGTGAGGGATTGCACTGTTGGGGTAGGTGAGTTGGCTGGCAGCAACCTCACAGTCCCCATCCACAACTCTTGAACAACAACTCTTTCTGATCAAATTGCTGCCCAGTGGTTTTTTTTTTCTGAATGGCTTACCTGGTGGAAATGAAAACCATGCAGGACCTGGATATCTCCCACCTCTTTTGGTAGGGCAGAGCAAGAGCAGTCAGTGGGGAAGCAAAGCCTGGAGGAGCAGCAGAAGCCTTTGGGTCTGGAGGGCAGCTCCATCCACACAGCCGTGCCTGCTGCTCCATCAGGAATTGTGGAAGGAGTTGAGGAACGTTTGAAGGAGCTGGGGCTGTTTATCCTGGAGAAGAGGAGGCTCAGGGATGCCCTTATTGCTCTCTTCACCTTCCTGAAGGGAGGCTGCAGACAGGTGGGGGTCGGTCTCTGACAGAACCAGAGGGCACAGCCTCCAGCTACAGCAGGGGAGGTACAGGTTGGATATTAGGGAAAAGTTTTTCACTGAAAGAATAACAAAGCACTGGAATGCTCTTCCCAGGGAGGTGGTAGAATCACCATCTCTGGATGTGTTTAAAAAAAGACTGGACATGGCACTTGGTGCTATAGTCTGGTTGAGGTGTTAGGGCATGGGTTGGACTCAATGATCTTAGCGGTATCTTTCAATCTCATTATTCTGTGATTCTATGGGACTCTGGCCTTCAGGTCATGGAATTGCTGGGAGGAAGCCAATTTGCGTTCCAAGGCTGCAGGTTGAATGATGTTGTCATTTTCTGGACTTCCTCAGCATCTCATGTAAAACCCCTCAAACCCACTGGCACAGCAGAACCATCAGTGCAGCACTTGAGACAGATCAGGCTGATCTTGAGCGCATTTTCTCTCTTAGATCTCTTCAATAAATGAATCTGCCTCCTTGGAAGGTTCTCTGGATTATGCAGCATTTTGAGGCTCGGAGTTTGCAGTGAATCACTGCAGTCTCGTCCCGCAGCCCCAGGAGCTGACGAGTGCCGGTTAGCCGCGCCCGGAGTGGCCGGTGGAGACCGCGGATTCCGCCACTGCCAGGTTCTCCGCAAGAACCCCGGGTAGCGGTTCCGTCTGCGGCCTGGGTGGCGCAGGCCAGAGCGGGACTACGAAGCACTGAGGCGAAGGAAGGAGAGAGCAGACACTGGTATGGCTGCCAAGGCGCTTTATTGTCCCAGGTGGGACCAGTGATGGTGTCAGAGAAGGACCTTTGGGGAGGCACTGATAAAGGGGATGGGCGTGATGCGAGGAGACACGAGGGAACCAAAAAATGAAGCCCAGGGGAGGAGTGAGGGACACAACTGAACCAATAAGGATTGCACAGGGAGGGAAAAGGCTCAGGAGACAAATCATATCTTAAGTAAGGGATAATTGGCATAGAAATTTCTCGAAATAAAAGGGGGTGGTTACGGTGATGGACAGGGAAACTGGGCAGCACCAGGAGGGAGGAGATAAACTTACAAGGACATAAGGGGAAGGAGTAGGGGATCTGTCACCTTGACAGACAGGTCACTGGCGGGAAAACAAGGGACGAACAACTCAGGGACAAACCATTATGAGGGAGGAACGTGGGGAGGGTCAAGCCATAATCTCAATTTATAAAAAATAACCAACTTTACAGCAAAACCTGTATAAAACACACAAGGCTACAAATCACAAATTAGCAGTTCCTAAAAAAAATAATGTCAAGTGAAATTGGTCTTTGCTTAAATTGTTGCTGCTTTCAGAGTAAACATGAATGTGACCTGGATTCTCAGAAGCAGCTCATATTGTCGTGGCCTTAGAGTATTCCTTAGAATGGATCTGATGTTTACACAGACATAAATAATCATCTGTATAATTTTGCTGAGCCACTCTTAAATGGAGTGCCATCCACCAGGGGAAGATATATTTGGAAGTACAAAATACTTTATATGTTTGGGTTTTGTTGTTGGCTTTTGGAACTCCAATATTTGCGCAGTCACTGTGTGAAAGCTGAATTTGTAAACCCCACTGGAGGAGAACTCGGATGATAACTGAGAGCACCAGTGAAAAAATAAATAGGAAGACTCTCCTATTGTGTAATTAGTTTGAATAAGTTAGTGGTTCTTGTGTACATGGAGTGTAACTCCACAGGATCCCATCCAGGTACACATAAGTAGTAAGAGATAAGTAGTTCCTCAGAAATCAAAGGAAGTTTAATCTTAAAAAACTTATAATAGGAAAGTGTGGCCTTTTTATCCAGAGGCTAAACTAGTTAAGCAAACATCTAATATTGACTTACTTCTGAGTCTGGTTTTGGGTGTGAAAAGTATCTCTACCCAAATGAAACATGCCTCTTTTTTAACTTTTGTTAAAAAAGAGGCATGTTTGATTTTGGTAGAGATACTTTTCCCCCAAAAAGTGTGTGTGCCATGAGCTCCTGCCTAAGCCAAGGGTGACTCTCTTAACTCCCTTTGTGCTTTTCTGTTTTCTCCCTGTGCTCTGCTCCAGTGCTCAAGGGGCACAGGGAAGTTGAGGTCTCATAATGTGGCTGTTGTTAAATAAAACTAAACTGAGATTCAAGCCTTCAGAGCCTGCAGGAGTAAGTCTGCAAATTAGTTTTTTCCATACCCAAGACGCGTGAGTCAGATTTTGCTAAATGAGTCAAAGCTGTCCTCAGATTCGTTTAAGACACGCTCATGGATGTGTAAATTAGACCAGTAGTAATACTGTGCACAGGAATGGCTTCTGAATCTGATGTAGTTTGCACTGCCCTTGTGAGTGCCAGGGTGGACAGAGGTGATGAGGAAGGGCAGCAATTCGGGTTTGCCTGGGAGCCCAGGAAGGGTCGGGAATCCTCCTGCAGCACGGAGGGTGCACACAGGCTCCCTTTACTTCTTTGCTGCCCTGGGAGTCATCCAGGGCCTGAGAGGTGTTAATGTGGGTGTGCTCATCCTGGGTGATGCTGCTCAGCTCTGCCTTCCTCCTGACAGCCCCACAGACACCAGGATGGCCATTGTCCCTGGGATTGAGAACTGTGGCAAAATCCTACTTGGCTCATCCCTTGGGAGACGTGTTGGGCTTCCAGACACTGCTCTCACAGCAAGAGCAATATTCTCCTAATGCCTTCCTGGAAATAAATGCCTTTCCCCATGCTTTCCATTCCCAATGCCAACATTCCTGTGCATAAAGCTGTCCTCCCAGGTCAAGTGTCTGGAGCTGCCACCCTTCACCAGGATGTGAGTCCCGCATAGTTTGCTGGCTGTGTCATGCAGGAACACTCCCTTTCCTCAGAAGGAACTACATGACCATTAAACATCGAGCCACAGGAACCTTCCAAGTCTTAGTTTCTTCTTCTCTGTTCCTGTGTTTAACCCTCCCTCTGAGAAATCTCTCTTTGGATTGTGACTTTTTGACCAGGAAGTGAATTTGATGGCTCCGTTCTCAATCGTCGCTCTTTGACTGGCCACAGTCAACAAACATCCTAATATTGTGCTCAGAAAAGTGACTAATCCCTCCTGTGTTGAATGAACTGGTAGACAGGCATGCATTTATTTTCCCTGTTCCTGTGTGTAATCAAACTAAAAGGAATTTTTGAAATTTTCTTTTTTTCCGCAGTTCTTTTGGTGGGGACCCAGAGGAAGTGAGTGATAGAATTCAAATGTAGCAGTTGAAAGATTTCTGCCATTACTTACTTGTGGTACAAAGATGGGTTGGCAGCATCAGATACATGATATGCACAATGTCTTGTAGGTCCCTGGATGGTTTTAATTCTTCTATAACTCAAACCAGCACTGAGTTGTCTTCATTCTCAATGAAGAAAGTCATGTTTTTTGAAATTTATGTGGTTTAGATCATTCAGATCTTCATTATCTTTTCTAAAGAGTTTTGATTAATAAGATGATGATTGTAGAAGAGTGGAATTCAGGATTCCAGCAGCAATTCTGTCACTTTTTTCCCTCTAGTTTAATTCTGGCAAAGTTTTGTGAAGCACACAGTGTTTAAAAGGTGTTCTGTACTTTTTTTACTCATTTTCTTTCTCGTTCCTGACTTGTTCCATCTATGTGAGTTTGTGACTCCATTACCTTACTTCATCTCCAATCTGCCAGTAATTTCTGAGTTAATTAGCAAGAAGCTGACAGCAACAGGTTTGAGATTTTTTTTGTGCTAAGGTTTCATTTTGGGAAACTCTTGTGTTCCAATTGGAGAAAGTATCTTTTGCCTGAGGGAATTCAGAAGTCTGCTTCCCTGTCATGCTGACCTGCAAAGCTGTTCATGTAAATGTAAATGTTCATGTAAATTTTTTATTTCTAAGGAATTTAACAAGATTCACCATTGTCAGTTGCCTCTCTCTGACAGCTGCTCGAGAAGGTAGTTTAAAGTAAGTCTGTAATTTTTTGGCACCTGTAGCTGAGTAAGATAAACCCAGTCCTGATTCATACCAATAATCTAGTCACTGTTGTATGGGTGCAGAGTCTCCCAGAAGGTGTTTTGTGTACATGAGTGCTTTATCCTATTCCCTGCAGATGGTTAGGGATGCTGGAGTGATTCCAGAAAAGACAGATTTAAAATCAGAACTCACTTTTATTCAGGATTTTGCACCACTTCCTGGACAGTATGGTAAACAGTTACTTGGAAGAAAAAAAAAAAGAAAACTTTTTATCTTGTTTGGAATCTTTCTTGGGGTTGCTGCCCCACATGCTAAAGACAGATCTGGCTGTTTTGATGTACAGGAAAATGCTTGAGGATCCGGTGTTTAAAGACTGTGAAAAACCACTTTAGGGAGTACCAGTTGTATTTTCAACCACATACATTATTGCTCAGCTCTTTACATGAGGCATGTGCCATGTCTCCTCAGGCAGTACAGAGAAACCTGTCTTCATTGAATCTGTGTGTCATTTTTAAATACATAAAATAATAAAATGACATTGTTCTGAAACACCAGACAGTATCACAAACCCCACATATAAAATTCACCCCGTTGATTCATGTTTTGTTGCTACGCTGTGTGAAATAGAATTGAGGTTTCTGACCCCTAAGAAAATGAATTGCCATTATGGTTTTGTTGTCTGCACACGTAAAGTCTGTGTTTCACCAAGTGTTTGTCAAAAGGGAGTGGAGTCCTTCACTATTCAAAAGAGGGCATCACATTAAAACTGAGCTCGTACCACAGTGTATTTTTTTCTCTCTCTTTTCCATTTTTGGGTCAGATGATTCAGGTTTTCCTCAGTGCTTTTAACCTTTTGCCATCTGACTGAGCTGCTCAGTGGACAGCAGAGCTGTGAGGGCATCACTGAAAAAAATGCCTCTGCTGGGAGAGCTCTGTTTCACTGTCTCACAATGTTTGCTTTCAGTTCTTAGCTCTTTGTTACTGTCTATTTTTCCTCAGCACTCAAGTGGCATCCTGGTAAACATTCCTATATTCTTTCACCTCTAACACTTTCCCCTTCTAGTGGAGAAATCCACATGTGAGATAGAGGGGGAAAAAGGGTTTGTAGCTCATATAATTTACCAGCTCTTCATAGAAATGTAGACTTAATTGCTGGCAACAGAGCAAAAAACCAGACCATTACTGTTTCTTACTGTCATTTGGACAAAAATTTCCATACCTTGCTGGATGTTACATCATAAAATCATCCTCATATTTTGTTCCCCAAATAATAAAGTGAGTGAACCCTTTAACTTCCTTTGTGAAATGCAGGAGAGAATTTCCAGTGCACTTGTGGGCTGCCCTGTCTTTTAATATTTTGAAATTCATTTTAAAACATTCATAGGGGTGTGCAAGTGTACAGGAGTGTGCAGCACAGCAGTGATTTAGCTGGATTATTTGGAGGCAGAGTGGTAGAGATGGCAGAAATATATTTGAAAATACCCTCCAAATAGTTCATGTGGCTCTTGTGCAGTACAGAAATTCTTCACTGAGCAGACCTGAACCAATGATTGTGTTTGAAGAGCAGAGGCTAAATTATGATTTTAAAATGGCTTTACGTTCCTCGCGAAGACCAAGTATTCTATCTTACTTTGAACATCATAAATCTGCCCAAGGCAACAGAGTTAGAACAGACCCCCATTGCTGCAAGTGAAAGCTGAATTTGGTCCTTCTTGTTCTGTGCTTTTTACTCATGTGATAATCTTTCCATAAATCATATATAAAGGTTTTACTTCCTCCTTTTACCAATCAGATCATGTAAAATGCAGATGAGCCCAGCTTCTGGTTTATTAAACATCAGCAGAGCACCCCCTCTAAATCCCCTTTGGTCACACCAGCCCTTTGAAAAGAAGACAGCAAGAATGAGACAAACTTTGACTGATAAAGCAGAGTTTTTTTGGTCTCCTCCCTTTCTTACTCTGACCTGCACTTTGCTTTCGCTATAAAGCGAACGTAGAAATGACCCTGTGGGAGTGGTGAAACTGCAGCACAGAAACAAAAACTATTTGGATTCACCCGAAAGCTGCTCATTCGCTTGCTCCTCTTTTTATTAACGGCTCCAAGCGTGCAGCCTGTCTTGTTCTGACTACGTGTCTGTCAGCAAGAGCAGAGGTAATTCTTCATGTGTCTCTTTCCTTTTAATAGTGCTTTAATTTTGCCAGAAAAGCTATTTATATCTTTATGATTATCTGTTATTTTAACTACTTTAAATATGTGCTTAGAGCTGCCTCCTTTTCCAGTATGTTTTTTTCAGTAAAGAAAAGGGGGGAGTTTAGATTCAGAACCATGTTTTACAGGTGGAAATCCCAGCTGTCTTCACTGGAGGTTGCAAAGCAGCTTTCAGCAGACATCAGCAGCCAAAATTCAGTCTATAATAGGTTTTTGTTTTAATCATCCACGTCTACCACGATGAACATCTCTGTGTGCTGTTGGTGTTGCCAGCACTTTCGTGTTAGGGAAAGTACATTACTGTAAACTGATGAGCAAGTTCTTGTTGCTGTTTGCTCTGGCGGGGTAGGATATTTTTAGAAAGTCGCTTCAGAAGTGTAGAACTTCCTGATACTTTTTTTGTTATTTCTCTTTGGACTCAAAACGCGGGACTGGCAGCGATAAGTTCCGAGAGGATCGCTCTCCCAAGGCACGGAATTGTTCCTGGTCCTTGGCTGCCAGTGCAGGGTGTTAGAGTTATGAGAGCAGAGGTATGTTAACAACCAAAGAAAAGTTTGGTTTGGCTGGTGGCTGAAGCAAAAAAACCTCTTAAATATCACCGGGTAATTTCGTGCTCCTTAACGCCTTCGCAAGGTTTTTGCGTGAGGGAGGGAGGGAAGGAAGGAAGGACAAACGGAAATCCTTTGGATTTTGGTAGCACTACCTTAGATAGCCCCTTCTGGAGCTGTTCCAGAAATCTTACTGGGTGTATTTCTGTGTTCTTCACATGCAACGTTTCCCGTTTAATCCTGGAAGGTCTTGGTTCTTCTGGCTTGTGTAGCACCAGCAAACGTGGTGACTCTGTGAATGTGTGTCTGTGTGTGCAAGGGGAAGTGGTGGCTGTGTGGGAAATGGCAAGATGACAGATTTAAGGAAAAAAGGACCCTCTGGTTACGTGCCCTGATTTTAAAAGAATATTGCCAAGTGCTTAATGACATGTGTCAGTGTGGCTTCTGATGTTTGCAATAATTTTCATGGCTGCAGTACTGGTCAGTTTGTCTCTGAAAATGTAGATTTTCTGAAGTGCTCAGTGAACTCTGTGTTTGTCAGTGCAAGGACTCGGAAGAACAGCAGTCAACTGTATTGAGCAGGGAAAATGTACATCAGAACCGTAAAGTTAAAGGTTAAAATTAGAGTTCTCTGCCTGTGATCTTGGGCACGTGATTGTATTCTTCCATGTTGCAGTTTCCTATCTGGAAAACTGGGATTAAGATTCCCTCTTGGTAGATGCGGTGCTTAGGGACATGGTGTAGTGGTGGACCTGGCAGTGATGGGTTAATGGTTGACTCAATGATCTTAGAGGGCTTTCCCAACCTTAATGATTATGCTTTTATTTCCTTACGTGAAGAAAACGGAATCAATTCATTACTGTTGTTGTCTCAACATAATCCGTAAGAACCAAGAATTGTTATAGTCAGGAATTCTTTCAAGTGACCATAAAGATTTGACAAACAAGACACGATGAGTTACAATTAATGGTTAAACTCTATTCCTATAGCAGCTCATGCCAGTACTCTGATTGCTTCTGTTGAGTTGCAAGCTGATTAGAACCTAAAATTAGGTTTGTTGAAGAGCAAGAGGAGTTTACATGAAGGGTAGTCATTACCATCAGCTAAATAAGATTTTATTAAAATTAAAATTGTGCAGTAGTACATGGTGGGGGGGGTTGGAACTAGGTGATCTTGGAAGTCCCGGCCTAACCTGACACCTTCAGTAACCAACCCAAGATAACAAAATTCTCACAAATATATTTCCTGGCATGGCAGTTGTATTCAATGATTAACTGCGTGTGGTTTTTTAAAAATTCTTTTTAATGCGTATTTCTCCAGACTTAAAAAATAACTCAGCTCTTTGAAATTTGGATTTCAGCCTCTTTGCTCAAAAGCTGTGAATGTGCTAACATACATTTACTGGGTATAAGAAGCTGACTAAGTAGAAATGCAGTGTACAGTAGATAAGCAAGGTGATGCTGTCTCTTCTTGCTCTATTTAATTTGGGATTTAAAGTGGTAGATCAGTGAATTGTTCTTTAAATATTTGTAGTTTTGCCACCCATTTCCAAGTTTTTAAGGGAGGTAAGGTTGTCCTCATTTTTGTTGAAAAATGGACATGAGAGGAGCAGAATTTTCCACTCCCTGGCTTGCTGGGTCATGCCTGGGGTAGACTTGGTGTCCCTGTTGTCAGTAAAATGAGGCTAATACATGAAGTTGATCACAGGTTCAGAAATTCTTCACTGATTCTAAGCCCCTATGAAAACAAGAGATGGGAATTTACAATTAGTGCCAGTGTTTTTAACTGGCTTGTAGAACCAAAACTTTGCAATGAGTTTGCACCTACATGGCAGCTGAAGAACCTGCCTATTTTTTGTCCTTTCTTTCAACCCTCTGCTTAACCACAGCACACATCAAAGTATTGCCAAAAAATAGGAGCGTAGGAATTCATATTTGAAGAGCATTATCCATAGATGACTTCATGTTTATTCCAGTCTTCCTTATTTTGAGGTTCTGAAATGCTTTTGTAACTTTTTCCATTCACATTCCCTGCCTTGAACTGAAGCCATGTTGAAAATGATTTTGCATTCTCTAACGAAACTTCCAAAATTTACGTCCAGCTCCAGCAACGCTTTACTGCTATAGCCCTTTTTTT